>NC_064820.1:138650000-139900000 GCF_024166365.1 Elephas maximus indicus
CTTATTGGTAGGTAACCTTTCAGTATTTAAAATTCATTTATATTTAGCCCTCATGACATAATCACAGCAATGACCCTTATTATTTTGTTAAAATTTCCACAAATTTTAAAGACTTGCATAGTTTAATAATTTCGTCAGAAATACTTGAGATTTCACAGCCTTCCCTGGTGGCTGTCATTCTGACTCATTCATCCATTCTTTCATTCATTGATTCATCAAATATGTATTGAGCACTTACTACTTGCCTGGCACTCTTTTAGCCTTGGAGATTCAGAGGTAAAGAGAGACACAGTCCCTGAATTCTTGTAGAGTCTACTCTAAGTTTGCATCCCTTGTTCTTTTCTCTGTATACCACTTTCAAAACCGAGCTATTATCTCCTTTGAATTTTTTGTTGATATTATGTGTCTTTACTAATGAAGGCATGTGGATTAAAGGACCAACTCAAAATTTTTGTTGAGTTATGAATTTTGATATCCATTATCTGGGAAAACATGTGTCCCGGCAAACACCGGACAATAGAAATCCTGACCATATGAGTCAATGATAAAAGCAGTTTTTATTTTATCCCTTGAAAAATTTCAAAACATGAAGGCACCTGGCAATGACTGCACATGCATTTTATTCCAGCCTCTTTCTTCTTATCCTTTTTATTATTTTTCATGAAACTTTTCAAAACGCACTACAATGTATTCTTCCTTATTGCAAAAGCAGTACTTACAGCCCAAATAAATAAACCCAAGGGATTTTTTTTATCTCAGGAACATTACCACTACAATGCATTCGTCATTACTGCAAAAGCAGTATTTACAGGCCAAATAAATAAAACTAAAGGAATTCAAATCTCAGGAAAATTACCACTACTATGTATTCTTTGGAGCCCTGGTGGTGCAGTGGTTATGAATTCAGCTACTAACCAAAAGGTCAGCAGTTGGAATCCACCAGCCACTCCCTGGAAACCTTACGGGCAGTTCTACTGTGCCCTGTAGGGTCACTATGAGTCAGAATGGACTCAATGACAAGTTATATATTCTTCATTATAACAAAAGCAGCACTAACAGCTAAGAAGCAGAAACAGCTTCCCTGGAATACTGCAGAACTGCTCGCAGTAGTGAATTGCATCTGCTACATGTGGAAACAATGATTGGCCTCTAATCATTGAATGCAGGGTAAGAATAACTTATAGGAGCACAAGTCTCTTGAAAAGTACCACTGCAATGCATAATTCCTTATTGGAAAGACATTATTTACTGTTCAGAAGCTAGAAGAAAGCCAATGAATGGCATAAAGGAGAAAATGGTCACTATCACAGAATGAAGATTGGCAATAGCTTATTCTTGCAATGAGTACATTCTCACAAGAACATAGTAACTGGGAAACATAGTGAAGGGGGCTTATCTCACAGAAATAAAGGAAAACCTGGCAAAAGTTTAGAAAATTCACACATTCGAAAGGCATCACCTAAGACAATGCTCAGCCTACACAAAAATGAGGCTCCCAGTCAGGATTCTTGTGAGTTTCACACATTTCAAAAGGCTCCCACCTTGCGGCTAAATGTGTTAAGAACAAGCTAACCCCTTTCCAAAGAACTCCAGAGGCATAAAAATTTGGTGGGATACCATGTGTCCCACGGGTCTTGAAAGGGATATCTTAACTGTTGTGTAATGCTTTTAGAAGTGTCTGCTCCTATTAAGAAATGTTCAAGTCTATTAATATAAACTGCATATTTCTTGGGACATTTAATCCTAATGGTATACATAAGAAAGTTCAGAATGATGTAAATATTCATGTTCAACTGTCATACTCTGATTCAATGATTTTTTAGAAAAGACTGATATGATAAACTGTTAAGAAGCACGAAGTTTGCATTTCTCCCAAAAGAACAGTGTGATCGAATTTCATTCCATGTGTTTTCTTCACACTTCTACCTCAGTGCATTTAAAACAAAAAATGTGCTTTTGTTTTCCCATATAGAAATTATATCTATAAATGGTGAGAAATGCTTACTTATACAATTCAAAATAAGCAATTACCTGAAAAACTCTAAAACAGAACTCAGTAAAATTCCATGTCTAGAGTAATAGTATGAGTGGGAAAAAAATAAATGCAGAAATTAAATGGATGAGAAGCAATGAGCAGACTGCTGTGTACCCACCAATATTCATTTCTTCTTCCTTCTTGGCACATAGCTAGATTACATTCCCTAGCCTTCATAACAGTTAGGTGTGGGCTTGTGCCTGAGTACTAGATAAAGCAATGTAAATGGAAGTGAAAATGTGCTGCTATTAGACCTGGCTTGGATAAAAAACAAACTCTCTATATTATTTCCATGTTCTTTCTTCCTTATAACTGACTGATACGGGGAGGATAATTGTGTTCTTCAAGACCACTATTTGAAAATGGCAGCAGTAGGTGGCTAGGACACAAATACCAGATGCTAAAATTCTGAGAAGCTCTGTTATTATGTGGCCAAATACTTGTTAAAACTGCTGCTTATAAAAATTTGGAAAAAAGACCAGCCTGTAGTTCAGGGGGGAAGAAATTGAAAATCCCAAGATATTAATTTGTATGGACTACTATTTGATGTATTTTTCAAAGAATCATGAGAAATAAATGAGCTCAGAAAAAAAAAACAAGCCTGTTTACACACAGACATTAATAATTTTCCAAGGTTGGAGAAGCCAACTTCTTCAAAACCCCTAACAGAACTGAAAAGGCCTTAACCACAAAGTCCCCATAATATTTCTCAGTTAAACAAGGAACTCAGCCCTACAGCAAAATATAAGGACGTTGCCATCCTACCAAAACATATTATTTCAGACGGCCCACTCATAGCAACCCTATAGGCCAGAGTAGAACTGCCCCCATAGGGTTTCCAAGGAGCAGCTGGTAGGTTTGAACTGCCAATCTTTTGGTTAACAGCCAGCTGTAGCTCTTAACCACTGTGCCACCAGGGCTTCAGATGGCAGCCATTTCTACATATTAAAAAGTAGACATGGAGGCAAAGAAGTAGAGACATAGAGCAAACTTGAAAAGTAAGTCTAAAAAAAAGACCTACCACATGAAATAAGTTGGAAACAAATAGATTAGAACCTTAAAAAAGTTTTCTGAGGAAATTATATTGTTAAAGAACTATGAGCTAATGACTGAATACAAAACAACCCTTAGGTTCGTATGACCAAGAATTGGGCTTTGAAAGCTATGCAGCTCCCAGGGGGGAACAATATTCCCCAAGGCCACTTTAGTGGTGTCTGTGGAAGAATATATACAAAGGAGACTCTCCAAGGGGGTGGCACCAGAGTTCATGGAGATTAATGGACAAGAGATTCCTTCCAGACAGAATACAGACCTAAGATCTAATCATGAAACTCCCTGAATTACCAGTGTAGAGAGGTCTTAAAATGCCTGTCCAGAAGTATCTCATCATTGCTCTATGCTAACAAATGCCATGAATTTTCCATTTATCCATTTTCAAAATGGGTTTCATTACGGTTATCCGGTACTTGCTTCACCAACGTATGTTGTCTTTTAGTTTATAGGAATTAGAATACAAAACACATAACTAGTCCTGGTGAAGAGGACTAAGCATCTTCTAGAAATTCTAGACTTCAAAGCAGGTCCAGCAATTGAATGGGGATTGTAGGTTGTCTCTATTGGAAAGAGAAACAGTCTTTTTTAAATATAGGAAGAAGGCTACAAATGAATATTTCATGACCAGAAGGTAAAATGTGGTAGAAACTGTTTTCTATTCACCAAAAACTCTATGCTCCTGTTCAAGGACACAGGGAAAATATTTATCAGTCCCCTGTTATGGACTGAATTGTGCCCCCAAAAAATATGTTTTGGAGTTCTAACTCTTATACCTGTGGATAGGAGCCATGGGGGCACAGTGGTTAAGCGTTCCACTGCTGACCAAAAGGTTAGTGGTTCAAACCTACCAACTGCTCTACAGGAGGAAGTAGTCGCAGTCTGCATCCATAAAGATTTACAGCCTTGGAAACCCTATGCGGCAGTTCTACTCTGTCCTATAGGGTCAATATGAGTCATAATTGACTCAAAGGCAATGGGTATACTTGTGAATATAGTCCTATCTGGAGATAAGGTTTTCTTTATTATGTTAATGAGGTGATATCAGTATAGGGTGTATCTTAAACCTAATCACATCTGAGTTCTAAAGAGTAGCATAGACACAGAAACTAGTAGCCACAAAGGGGGGAAAATAGACACTATCGGATGACAACATAGGCAGATGAATCTACAAGTCCAGGAACACTAAGAATTGCAGACTACTAAAAGCTGAAATAGACAAGAAAGGGATTCACCCTAGAGCCATACTCTGAATTCAGACTTCTAACCTCCTGAACTGTAGGAAAATAAATTTCTGTTCTTAAATGCTACTCATTTTTTGTATTTCTGTTACAGATGGTTGTTGTTGTTAGGTGCCATCGAGTTGGTTCCAACTCATAGTGACCCTATCTACAACAGAACGAAACACTGCCCAGTCCTGCACCAGCCTCACAATTGTTGCTATGCTTGAGCCCACTGTTGCAGCCATTGTGTCAAGCCACCTCATTGAGGGTCTTCCACTTTTTCATTGACCCTCTACTTTACCAAGCAAGATATCCTTCTCCAGAGGCTGGTCCCTCCTGATAACATGTCTAAAGCACATGAGACAAAGACTCATCATCCTCGCTTCTAAGGAGCATTCTGGCTGTACTTCTTCCAAGACAGATTTGCTCTGTTACAGCCGCACCAGGAAAAGAAGACATGTCTCTTGCATTTTGGTGTATCCATGTGATGGAGTGGAAGTGATACGTGCTATTTTCAGGTCTAGTCATCAATTCCTAAAATCTTACTCATTATAGCTCATTGGATGGAGACAACCATGATGTCATTGGATACCTCATCATAGCTTCCATCAACATGAGTCCCAGTATGACAGCATGGAAGAGAGCTGTTCCTGCCAACAGTAACTCCTGCTTTACTATTGTGTGAGAAAGAAAGAAACTTAACTTGTTTAGGATTTTTTGTTTGTTGGTTTGTTTTGTTTTGTTAGACTAGCAAGCATTATCCTAAATCAAAGTTAAATTTTGAAGTGCATCTTTCAAGTCATTGACCAATAGATTTACTAATGTTCAATACAATTCCTTCTGTAAAGTGTGATATTGGGCAACACAACAGAAAATGCTTATACTTTGTCAGGTTTCTTCAAAACTTGCAGTTAGCTGTTTTATTTTTAGAACCCTGGTATTGGTTTGTGCCAGACCCACATAATAGCACATCTGAGCTATTAAGTAGTCAACTAGCTGGCAGGTACAGTAATTTTCCCTATTACAGAGATTTGGAAACCTAGATCACATTTTGGAAGTGTTAAACTCAAGATTTAGACCAAGGAAATCTGACTGCAGAAACTAAGCTCTTAAACTCTGCATAAGGCCCTGGTTACAAGGAAATGCAAAACTGCTGTGTCAACTGCAGTGATCAACATAGCTGCCAAATAACCTGTGTTAACACAGAATTGTGATAGGTTAAGAAATATGAAGAAGGTTTACGGAAATTTACATTACATAAGTATTTCTTACTTTAGAAAAGAATTCAATGGACAATTCCTAAAAACAAAGAGCTCTCTATCTGATTTTTAAGCAGAGCTTACTTCAAAAAATGTGAAGATTCACCGCAACATAGGTATACATTTCTTGGGTAGAAGTGAGGGGTACTGTTTAATCTTCCCTACTGTAGATATACAGTTTGTGGAGGAACACTTGCAATTTTTTCAAACATTTTGGTGGATTAAAAACACTATTTCCTTCTAGTAAAAGGAAACTGTTTCCAGAGCTCATAAAATAAAGCACTATTTCTGGCCCTCAGTTTTCTCATAAAATATCTCGCATTGGTGCCATGTGTTTGTGTAAGTTTCTTCTATGAGAATTCCATAATAAAACAGGATCTGAGCTTTCAACTTGTTTTGGATTCATAAATAATTTTCTAGTCTCATATCACCAAACCAAGCCAGTTGCCATGGAGTTGACTCTGACTGATGACAGCCCACAGAGTGAGTTCCATTTCTATGTGTATGACCTTTCTCATTTCTGTACTTATTAATGAAAGCATTTATTTATTCAAGAAGTATTTATTGACTGTCTGTGAATCAATCACTGTGGTAGACATAGATGACTAAGGTTTACCTCCAGCATTCAGAACAATGCCTGGAACACAGTGGGTACTAAACAAATATTTAGAGAATGAATGACTTAATGAATGAATTAATGGTGTTAGTTCACCATCTACAACAAACTTAAGCCTAATAAAGGAGACACAGCAAACACTTGAACCATCCTATGTCAATAAATGAGTGTAGGGTGTTGTGTTTGGGAGAAAATTATATGGGAGTGAGACAGGGACAGAAGGTTGGACAGCCTTAAGCCCGGAATAACGAGGCTATTGATCTGGGACTTTATCCCAGGGGTGGTGTTACAAGATAGCCCACACATGCAGCCTGGGAGGCACTAAGTTTTGCATATCTCTCTTGTAAGTTGTTTTTCAGGACTCCACCATAGGGGGTGGTGTCACAAGATAACCCACATCCTAGACCCTGACACATGGAGTTCTAGTAACTTCCCTACAAGATGTTTCCCAAAGATGAACAGAATTAGTTGATCCTCAGGGCATGCACAGTGAAAATGGGTGTGACCGTACAGTCTTGTCAAGTGGCCACAGAGACATTGTCCAAACTGACTCCACCTTGGATTCTAGATGCACAGGCACCTAATTTCTTAATCTCGCTATTTCCCAGAAATCCCCACCTTTTTCCCTCAAAAGTAATAAATAAAACATGAGATCCTTCCCACCTAAAACCCCTTATAAACTCCAGGAAAACCTCCATTCAGAGAGAGACTGGAGGCTAGTGTAGTTGAAAGGCCTTCTCATATCTCTCCCTCATGAGCCTCTGCTTTCTTTCTGTCACTAATAAACCTTTGTTCATGTGGAACTTCTGAGCCTCTCCTGGCCATTCTTGGTCAGTAGAAGGCAAGAACCTAGGCAGAACTTGGTCCCAAGCTGGGAAGCCTTGCCCGGTAACAGGAGGTAGATCTTACTTTGGGAGCTCTGGTGGTACAGTTGTTAAGAGCTCGGCTGTTGACCTGTTGCTAACCAAAAGATTGACAGTTTGAATCCACCAGCGGCTCCTTGGAAACCCAAGAGAGTAATTCTACTCTGTCCTATACAGTAGCTATGAATTGGAATCGACTCGATGGCAATGGATTTTAGACCTTAAGTTGAGGCTCAAAGGGTGGGAAAGGTGAGTTTAGAAAGATCCAAAGCAGGCAATGAACAATATGGAAACTAAAAAGGTATGGATATACACCGTGTGCTCAGGGTTGATAAGGGAACCAATGTTGATTAAACAGACTCTTCTTACCCAGTCACAAGGCCTCAGTCTCTAAAATGCTCCAGTAAATAGGCCTCCCAATTCCTAGACCAATCTGGTGCTCTTTTACTACCCAGGGTGTTAAAGGGCATGTTTCTAGCCCTAAGGCCTGAATGTGTCTCCTAAATCATTTTCTTAGCAGTGTTGGGGTAATTGGCTTACTTGAGAGCTGAGGGAAATCACTACTAGTTAAATAAGACCACATGAAAATGAGGGAGGAAACTGTAGCTGTTAAATTTAACACGGTTTGAGAGAACTTACAGTCTGTGTATTCTGTAGGTATTACTGGCTTCAGAAAGTAGTTGATTCCAATCTTAGGTCATAAGTAAGAAGTATATGTTGGCTCTCCTGATAAGCTGCTGAGCAAAGATATCAATTTACATAAATTATTTGGATGTTAAAGGGGCAAAATACTTAAAAAGTATATTTCTACAAAAAAATTTTTTGGCATAATTGAGACTTAAAATCTTTGTTTAAAAAATTCCGTCCATAGAAATCCTTCTTAGCCCCTGTATTTTTAGTGGCACTATCTATAAGCAAGATTTCATTCCCTTTCTGTCTTTTACATACCTCTATTTACAGCTCGTTGTCATATTTCAAGGCTGTTTTAACAGTTTAATGTAGAAAAGTCATGGTTCTGTGAGTGAAAGAAACTGGGTTCTAGTCCCCACTCCATGGCTCAGATCTGCACAATGAGCTGATTAGATGACTTTTAAGATTCCTACGTTTTTAAGATTCTATTATTGTCAAGTTCCTTAATAGATTTTCAGGCAAATCAAGCAGAAATTCATTAGAAATGAGATACCTTCTTCTAGAGTATTGCCCCTTTTCCCCCCTTAGCCAAATGATGGAAAAGAGAGCAGCTATGTCCATATGTGAAATCAACTCTCTGCACACAGTGACTGGTACTGGGTGGAGACATGGTCCAATAGGTACCAATCATAACACCCTACTCCTGGCCACTCACTGTCATTTCAAGGATGAGCATATGACCCTAGATAGCCAATTAGAGTTCTTCCCAGATATTTTACAAATTTGAGTTGGGGTCCTAGGTATGAAAAGATGTGAATTCCTTGATTCTTTCAGATGTGTCCACGACCTCACGGAAAAGCTAATCTGAAAGCATAAAGCTAACTCCTAATGAGCAAGGGTGATGAGAAATTAGAATCTCTGGTTTTATGGCCAGGAAGATCTCTAGTTTGTAAACTAAATTCCCATTTTATCTAAGTTGAGTTATATTTCTATCACAGCCAAGTATGTTCTAATAAAATTGCAATAGAGTTGCATAGTTAGTAGCTTTGTATTTATTTTATTTGTTGAAGTCTTATTTTTTTTTTTTCTTTCCTAAATGATGTAGTTTAAGTTCCTTTTTTTTTTTTTATGGAGCTAGTTCTCATATATATGTATTCTTTTCTAAGGAACTTAACATTTTGTCTACCTTATGCTTCCTTTACCTTTTTTGTGTCAAGACATTAGTATCTTACAGAACATGCTAAGTGCTGTATATCTTATTTTTCCTATATTTTTAGCCAAAATTTAATTTAAAATATAAAAAAATGTTATCAATGTTTTATGCACAAAAAAGTTACTTTATAATTTTATTTTCTTTTCTCAATTATTTAGCTAACATTTTATTTACAAGTGTTGTAATCGTGGTTGAGCATTTAAAAGTTCAAAAGATCAAATATATTTCCTAGCATATATTCTACAGCAGCAAAACTTGAAACTGCTACTGGGTTTTGTGTTTTCTCTCAATTCCAGATAATTTTGTGACTTAACATAATTAAATTAAAACTCTTTTCAGTTGTCCATTAAAATGTGTCTTCTTTCTACACATTTATAAAATTGTCATTTGAGTAAAAAAAGTTACACACTATTGAATGTTATTGCTGAAGAAGCTGTAGGCATTCAGTATTGATAAAGAATATAACAAAAGTTCAAAGTATCTTAAGAAAGCCACAAAAAATAGAACTATAATTGCGTCTGGTGTGGTTGAAATGAGGATGGGACTGCCCTATTGGGACTCCTCCATCCATTTAATAGAATGTAATTGTCACGTCTGAATGCCAAGTAGAATTTGACAGGCCATAAAAAACAGAGGCACTTGCTCTGCACAGATGTTTTATATTTAATTTCAGATTTATTATACGTCAGTTATTTTAACGTTTGAACTCACCAACACTGAGACCTGGGTGATACTAACAGTTAATGCTCTCAGCTGCTAAATACAAGGTTGGAGGTTAAAGTGCACCCAGAGGCAGAACCTTGCAAGAAAAGGCCTGGTGATCTACTTCCAAAAAATCACCATTGAAAACCCTACGGAGCACAGTTCTACTCACATACATGGGGTCACCATGAGTCAGAATTAACTCGAAAGTAACTGGTTTAACTGATATACTGAAACCACAGGAGGAAAGCTGTGATTTTTCTCTTCCACTTTTTACTAAAGAAAAAATCAAAGCAGTTTTGTACACAATCTTAGTCTTGGTCATCCATTCACACCATCTTCTCTTTGAAGCTAAACTTGTATCTATATCCGACGGATTGAGTCTAACCCCACATGATCATATTAGAACTAGTTGCAGAAGGTGGACTAGTATAAATCCAGATATTATATCTATTTGTATTGTAATCTACAAAAATATATTTTGGCTACAATTTGGGGGACCCTCTTTAACATTATATATAAATATGAAATTATAAATAAAATTAAGGTAAAGGAACTTGAAGGGGCCTTGCAAGTAAGGGTTCCTGAAGCTTAAACTTTACTAGCATAATGTTAACCCCTCCTCTGGGTGGACACCATTGTTGTGTTCCACATTAACTGTGAACATCCACAGAATGTTACAAATACCTTGGGTTTCCTAGAATAGCACATAGCCCTCTCAGATTAGTCAAAAGGGGGAATAGGCAAAATAGAACATCCTTAGGTTCTTCGAAACTCCTGAATATAATGTTTAGAAATCTAACTTGATGATGTCTTAAGGAATTCCTGTAACAATTCTGCGTTATTATCCCTATCAATTTCAATGCAAACTTTTAAATAACCAGAATACAATGGGGAGAGGAGAAATTTTGGAAAAATAGTGGTATGCTTAGCAGTGTTAATTTGATGTGGAAAAATTGTTATGGAAAGTGCTATAACCAATCCTTAGTATAGATTTCCACAATATAAATGGTCTTAATCATTCTCATGGATGCTCTAGAATGGCAGTTCTGGAAAGAATTCTCGAGTTCTTTTTTTTTTTTTTTCCAAAAGAAGACTCAATTCATAATACTTCACCTCAACACAACTTAACATTTAATTATTTCTGCTTGTTTATCTTTTTACCAACTCATGGGTCACGGAGATTCAACAGCACATCAGACTTGCATTTATGCCTTTGTATTAAGAGTGTCTCTTGTTAAATGTTTAGAAATGTGGTAGGTAAATTTACTACTATGTTTTTTATAAAACTGATCAAAGCTTTCGCAGGGGATGTGAGCACTGCCAGGGTACCATTTGGCTTTTGGAGTCCAAAAGACTTGAGTTGGAACTCAAGTTCTGCTAATGACTTGCTGTGTGATCTCTTTGAGCCACATTTTCTACATCTATAAAATGAAGATAAATCAACAGCATTAAGATAATTGCCTATAGGGAGCAGGAAAATAAGAGAGGGGAATAGGATTAAAAGGGAATAAGTAAGTACATAAAAAAAAAAAGAAGGGCCTTGCGCAGACCAATGACTCAGACCTCTGTACCTGGAGACTAAATAAGAAGAAAATATACAAATATAAAATAAAGATTTATAGAATATCAGGTATTTTGTGAAGAAGCTGGTTTGGTTTTGGTGTCACTTATTTTTAAGAGTGTATGTTCTGGTCCTACTTTCTTAACAGGCCATCCTGGGGTCATTCCAGCCTTTATCAGCCAGGCACTGGAGCACAATGATGAGGAAAGAAAACTCCAATTAGGCAAATATTAACATAAAGGAGCAGGCAGAAGAAACAGAAAGGGGCAAAGAAAAACAGTACTTGTCACAAGTTCAAAGCAACATGGTCTTTGATACATGTGGTAAGAGAAGATCATGGTGGCTAGTATCTTAGGTTCCATATTCTGTGGCTCAGATATCATAGCAACTTATACCCCATGGTTTACTCCACAAAACCACACAATGCACTCTGCTGACCTGAAGTTCTTCAGAACACATGGACAAAGAGACAGAGACACACACCCCATGTAACTAAATGAATCACTGTCCACCTTTATTATGAAACCAATGTCACAGGCATTAGTTACACTATATTGATTAAAGATTTCAGTTCTTGTTCACTTGTAATACCCTTTCCTGTATACTCTTTTGTTTAAACCCTTTCCTTTATTCTTTTTATTTCTAATCTTCTAAGAATTCTAATTCTCAGAAAGGAGTATCATTCAGCACCCCATCAGGATACAAGTGGTACACTTAAATTAGTATAATTTAAGGAAGATGTAATAAAGTGACTAAATACAAAGGTACAGGACCTACACAAGATAGTGGGGCTAATGACAGAGTTGAGTAGAGCAAGCCACTTTAGGAGGAACAATTACATTTAGTACAGGAACATAACTATCCCAATGCACTTCACTGGAGGGAGATAGTGGAATAAATATCAGAACTCACATGCTTCCCTCCCTTCAATCTCTTCATTGGCCTGAGGGTAAGGGAGCTTGTTGACACAGTCACATGTATCACTCATAAGCAGAGAGCCAGGAGGAAACTGGTCAAAAATATACACGAAGATACCCATTAGAAGATATCCAACACAGGTGATCAAACTCAGCCAATGATATGCTATGATTTTTTTTTAATAAAAAAAATTGTCAGGGGGCGGAGCCAAGATGGCGGACTAGGCAGACGCTACCACGGATCCCTCTTACAACAAAGACACGGAAAAACAAGTGAATCGATCACATACATAACAATCTACGAACCCTGAATAACAAACACAGATTTAGAGACGGAGAATGAACTAATACGGGGAAGCAGCGATTGTTTCCAGAGCCTGGAGCCAGCGTACCAGTCAGGTACGGCACTAGCACAGAGAGCTGCTCCACCCCCCTGAACTAACCCCGGGAGGGAGACCAGCTGGTTCCGCGGGCGGCGTGGGATGCAGCCGGTAGAAGAAGTCCCCGGGAGGCAGTGACTGGTCTTGGAGCAGGAAGAGCAGCGTCCCAGCCGGGGAAACGTCTCGCCGGGATTTGGACTGGATGCAGGTATGGCATAAACACGGAGAGCTGCTCCACCCCCCTGAACTAACCCCGGGAAGGGGACCAGCCGGGTCGTGTGGGCGGTGTGGGACGCAGCCGATAGGAGAAGTCCCCGGGAGGCAGCGACTGGTATTGGAGTGGGGAGAACAGCGTCCCAGCCGGGACACTCGGTCACGGCACAAGCACGGGGAGCTGCTCCACCCATCTGAACTAACCCCGGGAGGGGGCCCACCTGGTTTGCGAGGGCGGCACGGCCACGCGGCTAGAGGGACAAGAAGTCCCCAGGAGGCAGAGACTCATTTTGGAGTCGAGAGTGCACCGTCCCAGTAGGGGAGCCTTGACGCTGGGCGTGGGGCTGGAAGCGGAGGATCTGACCGTGACTCCAGCGGGCCAGACCCCCCGGGGGCAATCTCCACACAGCCAGCACACATAGGTGACGCGCCCGCGGGAATCTCAGATATAATAGTCATTCCAAGCAAGACAAGCAACTCTGGCTATATTCTGAGGTGCTACTCTCCTATCTCTCTGTTCCCTCCCCCACCCTCCCCAGGCGGCTTCATTAACATCCGAATAGCCTGAGCCAGAGGGAGAACTCTGATAGGGATCTGACTGCATCTTTTTTTTAGCGGATTTTCTGGAAAAACTAGTTTCCCAGTGATGGCTCGGAGACAACAATCCATATCAAACCACTTAAAGAAGCAGACCATGACAGCTTCTCCAACCCCCCAAACAAAAGAATCAAAGTCTTTCCCAAATGAAGATACAATCCTGGAATTATCAGATACAGAATATAAAAAACTAATTTACAGAATGCTTAAAGATATCACAAATGAAATTAGGATAACTGCAGAAAAAGCCAAGGAACACACTGATAAAACTGTTGAAGAACTCAAAAAGATTATTCAAGAACATAGTGGAAAAATTAATAAGTTGCAAGAATCCATAGAGAGACAGCATGTAGAAATCCAAAAGATTAACAATAAAATTACAGAATTAGACAACGCACTAGGAAGTCAGAGGAGCAGACTCGAGCAATTAGAATGCAGACTGGGACATCTGGAGGACCAGGGAATCAACACCAACATAGCTGGAAAAAAATCAGATAAAAGAATTAAAAAAAATGAAGAAACCCTAAGAATTATGTGGGACTCTATCAAGAAGGATAACCTGCAGGTGATTGGAGTCCCAGAACAGGGAGGGGGACAGAGAAAATAGTTGGAGAACTCCTGACAGAAAACTTCCCTGACATCATGAAAGACGAAAGGATATCTATCCAAGATGCTCATCGAACCCCATTTAAGATTGATCCAAAAAGAAAACACCAAGACATATTATCATCAAACTCACCAAAACCAAAGATAAACAGAAAATTTTAAAAGCAGCCAGGGAGAAAAGAAAGGTTTCCTTCAAGGGAGAATCAATAAGAATAAGTTCAGACTACTCAGCAGAAACCATGCAGGCAAGAAGGGAATGGGACGACATATACAGAACACTGAAGGAGAAAAACTGCCAGCCAAGCATCATATATCCAGCAAAACTCTCTCTGAAATATAAAAGCGAAATTAAGATATTTACAGATAAACACAAGTTTAGAGAATTTGCAAAAACCAAACCAAAGCTACAAGAAATACTAAAGGATATTGTTTGGTCAGAGAACCAATAATATCAGATATCAGCACAACACAAGGTCACAAAACAGAACGTCCTAATATCAACTCAAATAGGGAAATCACAAAAACAAATTAAGATTAATTAAAAAAAAAAAATACACATAACAGGGAATCATGGAAGTCAATAGGTAAAAGATCACAATAATCAAAAAGAGGGACTAAATACAGGAGGCATTGAACTGCCATATGGAGAGTGATACAAGGCGATATAGAACAATACAAGTTAGGTTTTTACTTAAAAAAATAGGGGTAAATAATAAGGTAACCACAAAAAGGTATAACAACTCTATAACTCAAGATAAAAGCCAAGAAAAACGTAACGACTCAACTAACATAAGGTCAAACACTATGAAAATGAGGATCTCACAATTTACTAAGAAAAACGCCTCAACACAAAAAAGTATGTGGAAAAATGAAATTGTCAACAACACGCATAAAAAGGCATCAAAATGACAGCACTAAAAACTTATTTATCTATAATTACCCTGAATGTAAATGGACTAAATGCACCAATAGAGAGACACAGAATCACAGACTGGATAAAGAAACACGATCCATCTATATGCTGCCTACAAGAGACACACCTTAGACTTAGAGACACAAACAAACTAAAACTCAAAGGATGGAAAAAGTATATCAAGCAAACAATAAGCAAAAAAGAAGAGGAGTAGCAATATTAATTTCTGACAAAATAGACTTTAGACTTAAATCCACCACAAAGGATAAAGAAGGACACTGTATAATGATAAAAGGGACAATTGATCAGGAAGACATAACCATATTAAATATTTATGCACCCAATGACAGGGCTGCAAGATACATAAATCAAATTTTAACAGAATTGAAAAGTGAGATAGATACCTCCACAATTATAGTAGGAGACCTCAACACACCACTTTCGGAGGCGGACAGGACATCCAGTAAGAAGCTCAATAGAGACACGGAAGATCTAATTACAACAATGAACCAACTTGACCTCATTGACTTATACAGAACTCTCCACCCAAATGCTGCAAAATATACTTTTTTTTCTAGGGCACATGGAACATTCTCTAGAATAGACCACATATTAGGTCATAAAACAAACCTTTGCAGAGTCCAAAACATAGAAATATTACAAAGCATCTTCACAGAATACAAGGCAATAAAACTAGAGATCAATAACAGAAAAACTAGGGAAAAGAAATCAAATACTTGGAAAATGAACAATACCCTCCTGAAAAAAGACTGGGTTATAGAAGACATCAAGGAGGGAATAAGGAAATTCATAGAAAGCAACGAGAATGAAAATACTTCCTATCAAAACCTCTGGGACACAGCAAAAGCAGTGCTCAGAGGCCAATTTATATCGATAAATCCACACATACAAAAAGAAGAAAGAGCCAAAATCAGAGAACTGTCCCTACAACTTGAACAAATAGAAACTGAGCAACAAAAGAATCCATCAGGCACCAGAAGAAAACAAATAATAAAAATTAGAGCTGAACTAAATGAATTAGAGAACAGAAAAACAATTGAAAGAATTAACAAAGCCAAAAGCTGGTTCTTTGAAAAAATTAACAAAATTGATAAACCATTGGCTAGACTGACTAAAGAAATACAGGAAAGGAAACAAATAACCCGAATAAGAAATGAGAAGGACCACATCACAACAGAACCAAATGAAATTAAAAGAATCATTTCAGATTATTATGAAAAATTGTACTCTAACAAATTTGAAAACCTAGAAGAAACGGATGAATTCCTAGAAAAACACTACCTACCTAAACTAACACATTCAGAAGTAGAACAACTAAATAGACCCATAACAAAAAAAGAGATTGTAACGGTAATCAAAAAACTCCCAACAAAAAAAAGCCCTGGCCCGGACGGCTTCACTGCAGAGTTCTACCAAACTTTCAGAGAAGAGTTAACACCACTACTTCTGAAGGTATTCCAAAGCATAGAAAATGACGGAATACTACCCAACTCATTCTATGCAGCCACCATCTCCCTGATACCAAAACAGGTAAAGATATTACAAAAAAAGAAAATTATAGACCTATATCCCTCATGAACATTGATACAAAAATCCTCAACAAAATTCTAGCCAATAGAATCCAACAACACATCAAAAAAATAATTCACCCTGATCAAGTGGGATTTATACCAGGTATGCAAGGCTGGTTTAATATCAGAAAAACCATTAATGTAATCCATCACATAAATAAAACAAAAGAGAAAAACCACATGATCTTATCAATTGATGCAGAAAAGGCATTTGACAAAGTCCAACACCCATTCATGATAAAAACTCTTACCAAAATAGGAACTGAAGGAAAATTCCTCAACATAATAAAGGGCATCTATGCAAAGCCAACAGCCAATATCACTGTAAATGGAGAGAACCTGAAAGCATTTCCCTTGAGAACGGGAACCAGACAAGGATGCCCTTTATCACCACTCTTATTCAACATCGTGCTAGAAGTCCTAGCCAGGGCAATTAGGCTAGACAAAGAAATAAAAGGTATCCGGATTGGCAAGGAAGAAGTAATCACTATTTGCAGATGACATGATTATATACACAGAAAACCCTAAGGAATCCTCCAGAAAACTACTGAAACTAATAGAAGAGTTTGGCAGAGTCTCAGGTTATAAGATAAACATACAAAAATCACTTGGATTCCTCTACATCAACAAAAAGAACACTGAAGAGGAAATCACCAAATCAATACCATTCACAGTAGCCCCCAAGAAGATAAGATACTTAGGAATAAATCTTACCAAGGATGTAAAAGACCTATACAAAGAAATCTACAAAGCTCTACTACAAGAAATTCAAAAGGACATACTTAAGTGGAAAAACATACCTTGCTCATGGATAGGAAGACTTAACATAGTAAAAATGTCTATTCTACCAAAAGCCATCTATACATTTAACGCACTTCCGATCCAAATTCCAATGTCATATTTTAAGGGGATAGAGAAACAAATCACCAATTTCATATGGAAGGGAAAGAAGCCCCGGATAAGCAAAGCACTACTGAAAAAGAAGAAAGTGGGAGGCCTCACTTTACCTGACTTCAGAACCTATTATACAGCCACAGTAGTCAAAACAGCCTGGTACTGGTACAACAACAGGCACATAGACCAATGGAACAGAATTGAGAACCCAGACATAGATCCATCCACGTATGAGCAGCTGATATTTGACAAAGGACCAGTGTCAATTAATTGGGGAAAAGATAGCCTTTTTAACAAATGGTGCTGGCATAACTGGATATCCATTTGCAAAAGAATGAAACAGGACCATACCTCACACCATGCACAAAAACTAACTCCAAGTGGATCAAAGACCTAAACATAAAGACTAAAACGATAAAGATCATGGAAGAAAAATTTGGGACAACCCTAGGAGCCCTAATACAAGGTATAAACAGAATATAAAACATTACCAAAAATGATGAAGAGAAACCCGATAACTGGGAGCTCCTAAAAATCAAACACCTATGCTCATCTAAAGACTTCTCCAAAAGAGTAAAAAGACCACCTACAGATTGGGAAAGAATTTTCAGCTATGACATCTCCAACCAGCGCCTGATCTCTAAAATCTACATGATTCTGTCAAAACTCAACCACAAAAAGACAAACAACCCAATCAAGAAGTGGGCAAAGGATATGAACACACATTTCTCTAAAGAAGATATTCAGGCAGCCAACAGATACATGAGAAAATGCTCTCAATCATTAGCCATTAGAGAATGCAAATTAAAACTACGATGAGATTCCATCTCACACCGGCAAGGCTGGCATTAATCCAAAAAACACAAAATAATAAATGTTGGAGAGGCTGCGGAGAGATTGGAACTCTCATACACTGCTGGTGGGAATGTCAAATGGTACAACCACTTTGGAAATCTATCTGGCGTTATCTTAAACAGTTAGGAATAGAACTACCATACAACCCAGAAATCCCACTCCTGGGAATATACCCTAGAGATACAAGAGCCTTCATACAAACAGATATATGCACACCCATGTTTATTGCAGCTCTGTTTACAATAGCAAAAAGCTGGAAGCAACCAAGGTGTCCATCAATGGATGAATGGGTAAATAAATTGTGGTATATTCACACAATGGAATACTACGCATCGGTAAAGAACAGTGACGAATCTCTGAAACATTTCATAACATGGAGGAACCTGGAAGGCATTATGCTGAGCGAAATTAGTCAGAGGCAAAAGGACAAATATTGTATAAGACCACTATTATAAGATCTTGAGAAATAGTAAACCTGAGAAGAACACATACTTTTGTGGTTACGAGGGGAGGAGGGAGGGAGGGAGGGAGGGAGAGGGTTTTTTATGGATTAATCAGTAGATAAGAACTGCTTTAGGTGAAGGGAAAGACAACACTCAATACATGGAAGGTCAGCTCAATTGGACTGGACCAAAAGCAAAGAAGTTTCTAGGATAAAATGAATGCTTCAAAGGTCAGCGGAGCAAGCGCGGGGGTCTGGGGAACATGGTTTTCGGGGACTTCTAAGTGAATTGGCAAAATAATTCTATTATGAAATCATTCTGCATCCCACTTTGAAATGTGGTGTCTGGGGTCTTAAATGCTAACAAGCGGCCATCTAAGATGCATCAATTGGTCTCAACCCACCTGGAGCAAAGGAAAATGAAGAACACCAAGGCCACACGACAACTAAGAGCCCAAGAGACAGAAAGGGCCACATGAACCAGAGACCTACATCATCCTGAGACCAGAAGAACTAGTTGGTGCCCGGCCACAATCGATGTCTGCCCTGACAGGGAGCACAGCAGAGGACCCCTGAGGGAGCAAGAGATCAGTGGGATACAGACCCCAAATTCTCATAAAAAGACCAAACTTAATGGTCTGACTGAGACTAGAGGAATCCCGGCAGCCGTGGTCCCCAGATCTTCTGTTGGCACAGGACAGGAACCATCCCCGAAGACAACTCATCAGACATGAAAGGGACTGGTCAGCGGGTGGAAGAGAGAAGCTGATGAAGAGTGAGCTAATTATATCAGGTGGACACTTGAGATTGTGTTGGCAACTCTTGTCTGGAGGGGGGATGGGAGGATAGAGAGAGAGGGAAGCCGGCAAAATTGTCAAGAAAGGAGAGACTGAAAGGGCTGACTCAAGAGGGGGAGAGCAAGTGGGAGTAGGGAGTGAGATGTATGTAAACTTATATGTGACAGACTGATTGGATTTGTAAACGTTCACTTGAAGCTTAATAAAAGTTATTAAAAAAAAATTGTCACAGTAATACATGTACATAGTTAAACAATCAAATAATACAAAGGGGCAGATATTGAAAAGACACAGTCTCCACCCAGTCTTCCCATCTCCAAGTCTGGTCCCTAAAGGAACCATTTTAAGCCATTTTAGGCTAAGGCTGTCCTAATGGTAACCTCTGAGTATTTAATAACATGCTTATAGCCCTATTTCCTGACTTATTGACTTTTTAAATTGTCCGCAGACCTGGTGTTATGAAAGATTAAAATTTAGCTCACTTAAACCAACATTCTTTCTTTTTCTCCTCCCAAGTGTTATTATTTTTCATCCTTTTCTAAAAGTTAACATTTTAAATTTAACTAATGGACATAAAACTGGTATTGTTCAAAATGCTATTTTTTAAATCATAAAGAAAATGTATTTTGTTTGATGAGATGTTGACTCAGAAACTGTACCTTCTAGAAATGTCTGTGAGCATTTATTGAATTTACCCATGAGCAAAATTGTCTGTTTTATTAAAGTCAGACCATTGAGATATATTTTGCATATGGTAAAATTAGGGCTGCTGGAGAAGACAAAGTATTATAATGAAATGTCCAAAGACCTGGAGTTAGAAAACCAAAAGAGAAGAACATGCCTGGCATTTCTCAAGCTGAATGAAGTGAAGAAAAATTCAAGTCTTGAGTTGCAATAATGAAGGATTCTAGAGGTAAAATATTGAACCCAGGAATCATCAAAAGAAGATTGAAGAAATACACATAGTCACTATACCAGGAAGAAGTAGTCAACCTTCAACCATTTCAGCAGGTAGCATATGATCAAGAACCAAAGGTATTGGTATTGAAGGAAGAAGTCCAAGCTGCACTGAAGGCATTGGCAAAAAACAAGACTCCAGGATTTGAGGAACACCAATTGAGATGTTTCAACAAACAGGTGAAATGCTGAAAGCACTCACTGATTTATGCCAAGAAATTTGGAAGACAGCTACCTGGCCAATCGACTAGAAAAGATCTATATACATGTCCATTCCAAAGAAAGTTGATCCAATGGAATTTGGAAATTATCGAACAATAGCATTAATATCACATACAAATATGATTCTACTGAAGGTAATTCAAAAGCAAATGCAGCAGCACATCAAAAGGGAACAGCCAGAAATTCAGGCCAGATTCAGAAGAGGGTCTGAAAAAGAGAGATCATTGCCGATGTCAGATGATCCTGGCTGAAAGCCGGGAATACCAGAAAGATGTTCACCTGTGGTTTATTGACTATGCAAAGGCATTTGACTGTGTGGATCATAACAAATTATGGATAGCACTGCAAAGGATGAGAATTCCAGAACACTTAATTGTGCTCATGAGGAACCCGTACATACACCAAGAGGCAGTTGTTTGAACAGAACAAGGAGCTACTGCTTGGTTTGAAATCAGAAAAGGTATATGTCAGAGTTGTATCTTTTCACCATATTTATTCAATCTGTATGCTGAGCAAATAATCAGAGAAGCTGCACTATATGAAGAAGAACATAGTATCAGGATTGAAGGAAGACTCATGAACAATCTGCGTTATGCAGATGACACAACCTTGCTTGCTGAAAATGAAGAGGACTTGAAGCACTTACTGATGAGGATCGAAGACCACAGCCTTTAGTATGGATTACACCTCAATAAAAATAGAACAACAACGACAAAAAAAATCCTCACAACTGGACCAATAAGCAACATCATGATAAATGGAGAAAGTATTGAAGTTGTCAAGGATTTCATTTTACTTGGATCCACAATCAATACCCATGGAAGCAGCAGTCATGGAATCAAACGATGCAATGGGTAAATCTGCTGCAAAAGACCTCTTTAAAATGTTAAAAAGCAAAGTTTTTACCAACTTCTGCAGTCTGATCAAAAATATGTCTAATGATAATTTAACTAAAAATATTTTAAAACAGAATTGAGGGCTTATTTCATATTGCAGTGCTTTACAACATACAAAGCGTGTTTCCCATAATCATTTTACATCATTAGAAGGGCAGATGTCAATATGGTGCTTTAGCTGTCAGGAAATAATGCCATTTTGTCTTTCTAATTTATGAATCATGATAACAATAAAAAACAGCTCTCTAAATTTCACCACTGCTATCCAGAAAGCTGAACTTTAACCTTCTGTGGCTGACAGAAAGTATGACATCTGAAAGCAATTTAAGGAAAATGACATGATGAGCAACAAATGGGATGAATTTACTAAGAACTCAGAAATAGAAATAGTAGAAAATCATTTTATCAACTATTCCCAAAATATAAAAGGGAGGAAAGAAGCTTTTACTGAGACTTTATAAAAGCTCTTCATGCATCAGGATATGAAATTTCATTTGGAAAAAAATCTATTTGTATGTCAGGATCAAAAGAAAATGATAAACAGCAATTAACTAAGCAGGAGTGTATGCCAAATTAGCAATGTTTCATCTCTAGCTCTTGAAATTCTGGGAAGAAATTTCTGGGAGAGATGGATGAAACATAATTTAGTCCAATATAATTATGAAATAAACAGCATTTTAGCTACTTATGAAATCATAACACATCTATAGGAAGAAAACAAAAGGATTTTTTTTAAAAACAGAAAAAGCAATCATTTAACAATTCTTCTTCATTCTCTATTGTTTCAAATTTTTTCCTGAGGCCACTCTATTTCTAAGGGTGTAGTACGCTATTTACTAAGGAGTGCATAATACACTTCATCAGGAAATTCTCTCAACCAATTTTCAGCAGCTTTTTCAACTCAATATTTGTGATGTCTTTGTCAGATCCCCAAAGACTTACCTGTTATTTCATTGGGCTAACATAGACAATAAAATAGTATTTGGAAAGTTGAGCCAGACATTATAAGAAGGTAGTTTCCCCAGACCAAGAGACATTTATATATTTATAGACTTCACAATAAAGGGAAACCATATGTGAAGCAATAAGGCCAAAGAAATTTACAAAGAGAGGGAGAAATATAAAAGTTAGTTGGCATAAAGTAAGAAATATTAGAGTCAAAACAGGTTTTGCTCTGTGTTCATTGCTCTAATGAAGAGCAAAGGAAAATATCTTTACAGGTACATGAAGACATAATATCAAGATTCAGGCATAACTTCATTCAAAATCCATAAGTGAAAAAGGGACCCTGGGTATTTATAAGTCATGGTAAGAAAGAGGATGAGGGAAAATATAGAAGGCGGTTCTCATTTCTGTTGCAACTATCTTAAGTGGGAATTGTGACAAGTGATTGAAAGGGTGAAGAGTATTTACTACTTTTTAGGGTAATTGTAGTGAAGTCAAAACATCAGTTCCTCCTTATTGGATCAGTTCACATCTCCAACAGAAACTCTCCTTTTGTGATCACAGGCTATACCTTTTTACCAGAATCTTCCAAATGAAAACATTCCTTTGATGTTGTGCATGGACAAATTGGCAACACTACCAGCTGAAGATCACACAATCTCAAGATCATGAGAGATTAAACACTGTCCCTTCAACAATAACATGAGCAAGCGGACAGGATTTTGCTAAGAATTCTGCAACACAAAAGCAAACACATCTCACATTCATCAGTGGGTCAGAACTATTGTCAAAAAAGCACTCAAGGTAGTAGTAGAAACTGGGTCCTCAGGGTTAATGCAGAAAAAAATTAGATGTGTAAAGACAGTTACTATGACACCCACCAATGAGAGTGCTTCTACTGCCTCCTAAATTAGGATAGCCTGGGCATGATCATTCATCCAAAAATACTTATGACACACAGGGCTAGAAACTGAGGCTATAACAGTGAAGAGGACAGATAAGTGCTGGGGGAGGCAGACAAGTTATCTAAAGCGTAGTCAAAGAAGGTGCGACATTTGAACTGGAACTTGGACTATAAATGAAAAAGTGCAATCCATAACAACTGAGAAAGACATTCCCAGCAAAAGTGAGGACATCAGTGGAAAGATCCAGAGTTGTGAAACTTTGGTGTGTTACTTAACCTCTTAGGACTTCATTTCTTAGTCTCTGAAGAAGGATAACAATGCCTTTCTTGTAGTATTATTATAAGAACTAAGAAAATACAAAGCAGGCACCAAACCACCTTCTCACGACTGTTATCATAGTCACCCTCTCCTTGCCTCTGATAGGAAAATACCTCTTTTTTTTGACACTTTGTCCCTCCAGGAGTCAGTATTATATATCTTACTAAGGGGGTGGGTAATAATATTATTGTTTAAATACAGGTAAAACTTTAAGAGAAAAAAAATCAAGAAAACAATAAATTTATATAGACAATATATTTAAAAATAAAACCTAACAGAATAATTGAGACTACAAAGTTGAGGTAAGTCCCCTCCAAGAGCACGTGAACAAAGATAGGCCTCAGATCAAGAGGATACTGGCTGACCTCTAGTATGTCACCTCCCCAAAGAAAATCCCAATTGTACTTTAGTTCTTCTTAAAATGATCAACACACAATTTTGTCAGGTAAAACAGACAAATCACTTTTCCTATTTTTCTTTCTTCCCAGGAGAATGGTATCTGTTTTCCCTACCTGGGAGCTCATGCCACTTTTTGTAACTTTACTCTGCAAAGAGGCCAGATAGAGCAGAAGGAACAAGGGTAGGCACAGGTCTGTGGGGTCATTCTAGGGAGGGAGGAGGGTCTTTTTCTTCTAAGCTTTCTTACTTTCTACTTCTCCCCATGCCTGCCACAGACAATCAGGGCTAGATGAAAACCACGAGATCCAAGCAGGCAATTTCATACAACACCAAGTATGGAAGTAGATTTAACCACCTAGCAAGTAGGGGAGATAAAAGATGGGAAAAATGAAAAGGTAAGGAAATCGACTACATCTGTGAAAAGAGGCAATGGAGAAGGGCAATACTATCAGTCAGAATAAGGCCAGAAGCCAACTGCAAAACAGAGCATCAGTTGCTCGTATGCAAGTCAAGTTGAAGGTGAAGAAAATTAAAAGAAGTCCACAAGAGCCAAAGTACAACCTTGAGTATATCCCCTCTGAATTTAGAGTCCATTTCAAGAATAGATTTGATGCTTTGAACACTAATGAGTGAAGATCAGAGGAGTTCTGGGATGACATCAAGGACATCGTACTTGAGGAAAGCGGAAGGTCATTAAAAAGACAGGAGAGAAAGAAAAGACCAAAATGGACGAAACTTACTCTTGAATGTAGAGCAACTAAAGCAAATGGGAGGAATGATGAAATAAAAGAGCTGAACAGAAGATTTCAAAAGGTGGCTCAAAAGACAATGTAAAGTACTATAAAGACACGTGCAAGCACCTGGAGTTAGAAAACCAAAAGGGAAGAACACACTTAGCATTTCTCAAGCTAAAAGAATTAAAGAAATAATTCAAGCCTTGAGTTGCAGCATTGAAGGATTCTGTGGGCAAAATACTGAACGATGCAGAAAGCATCAAAAGAAGATGGAAAGATACATAGAGTCGCTGTATCAAAAATAATTGGCCAATGTTCAGACATTTCAGGAGATGGTATATGATCAAGAACTGATAGTACTGAAGGAAAAAACCCAAGCTGCACTGAAGGTCTTGGTGAAAAACAAGGCTCCAGGAATTGATGGAATACTAACTGAGATGTTTCAACAAATGGATGCAGTGCTGGAGACATTCACTCGTTTATGGCAAGATATTTGGAAGCCATTTTTACCTGGCAGACATTCATACTTGTGCTCATTCCAAAGAAAGGTGATCCAACAGAATGCAGGAATTATCAAACAATAGCATTAATATCACAGGCAAGTAAAATTTTGCTGAAGATCATTCAAAAGTGGTTGCAGCAGTCCATTGACAGAGAACTGCCAGAAATTCAAGCCAGATTCAGAAGAGGGTCTGAAAAAGAGAGATCATTGCTGATGTCAGAGGGATCTTGGCTAAAACGGAGAATACCAGAAAGATGTTTACCTGTGTTTTATTGACTGTGCAAAGGCATTCAGTTGTGCGGATCATAACAAATTATGGATAACATTGTGAAGAATGAGAATCCTAGAACACTTAATTGTGCTCATGAGGAACCTGTATAGATCAAAAGGCAGTAATCTGAACAGAACAAGGGGATACTACGTGGTTTAAGGTCAGCAGAAGTGTGAGTTGTATCTTTTCACCATACCTGTTCAATCTGTATGCTGAGCAAATAATCCAAGAAGCTACACTATATGAAGAAGAACGTGGCATCAGGATTGGAGGAAGGCTCATTAACAACCTACAATATGCAGATGACACAACCTTCCTTGCTGAAAATGAAGGGGGCTTGAAGCATTTACTAATGAAGATCAAAGACCACAGCCTTCAGTATGGATTGCACCTCAACATAAAGAAAACAAAAATCCTCACAAGTGGACCAGCAAGCAACATTATGATAAATGGAAAAAAGACTGAAGTTGTCAAGTATTTCATTTTACTTGGATCCACAATCAACACCCATGGAAGCAGCAGTCAAGAAATGAAAGGACTTATTGCACTGGGAAAATTGGCTACAAAATACCTCTTTAAAGTATTGAAAAGCAAAGATGTCACCTTAAGGACTCAGGTGCGCCTGAACCAAGCCATAGTATTTTCAATCACCTGATATGCAAGCAAAAGATGGACAATGAATAAGGAAGACCAATGAAAACTTGTTGTATTTGAATTGTGTTGGCAAAGAATAGTGAATATACTATAGACTGCCAGAAAAACGAACAAATCTGTCTTGGAAGAAGCACAGCCAGAATGCTTTTTAGAAGTGAAGATGATGATACTTCAAGTACTTTGGACACGTTCTCAGGATGGACGAGTTCCTGGAGAAGGACATCATGCTTGATAGAGGGTCAGCCAAAAAGAGAAAGACCATTAACAAGATGGATTGACACAGTGGCTGCAACAATGGGCTCAAACTTAGCAACGATATTGACAATGGCACAGGACCTGGCAGTGTTTCCTCCTGTTGTGCACAGGATGTCTATGAGCAAGAATCGACTCAAGGGCACCTAACAACAACAATAAGGAAGCCAGATATTAGGATTCAGAGTGTCTTTAATAAACAACTTGAATAATCTAGTAGGATCCTAAGAAAATTATAGACTCATTATCAATCAAATTGCATAAAGACACATATTCCCATAGAATAAGTAAGTATGCTACAAGCATGATTATTTGGGCCTTGGAAAAGAAACTAGAACTAAGTATCCGAAAATAACAATGAATAAAATATGACTTGGGGAATTACGAAATGAAGAATTCAAGATTTCTCTGTGATTGAACCTGTATTTTTATAACAATGTATTAAAGTAGAGATGGCAAGAAAGTCTGAATAGATTTTCTGTTAGTTTGCTTCAGTAAGATAAGATTTATGCAAAGGCCTTTAAGAGAAATAAATACATGATGTTCTTATAAAATATTAGCTAATTAACTGTTGATCTGAGAGATATGTTGATTAAATTCCATGTGGGTTTATTCTGGTTGACTCGCTTGTTGATTTCCAGGAAAAGGCAACTTGTGACGTTAACAAGAGGCAGACCTCTGTTTCCCAAGAACTGTTGTGAAACATCAGTGACTCATTCATGGGAGTAAACAAAAGGATTGAGAAAGGAAAAGCTATTTCACAGCTATAAATATATACTGAAGTTATAGAGCTCTTTTTCATAGAAATCTATAAAAAAAGAAAACAAGAATTTTTTTTTTTTTTTTGCAGAAAATAACATAGCTAAAAGCAGTAAAAGAAGGTTGAAGAACTTTAGATTGGAAACATTTTGCTTACAAAATCAGGAGTAGATGGGAATTTTTGCTTTATTTTTGCTTCTGTGCTTTCTCCTGTTAGGTATATTAGCTATATGCACGCTCAGAAAATGGCCAGTAGCATTACCTACCATTTTGATTTAGCTAAAGTACCATGATCTGAAATAGCCAATTCTTAGCAATAACAGAGTGATCATTTTATATTTGAAAAGATTTTTTTTTCTTTCTCATTAGGTTTACCTTTTCATCAAAAATTATAATATATACCAAGGATAGGAAATCTTCTAGAAAAATGACAAATTCTATGCAAAATCAATCTTATTTTTAACTTTTATATTTTAATTTTGAAAAAGTAGAAAAACTGCTAGTAAAAAGAACTCTCACGTCCTCTTTACTCAGATTCTTGATAATGTTTTACCATATTTGCTTCATTACCTTCTCTTTATCTCTGATATGGCATTTTTTTTTCCTGACATGATGCCCTATAACTTCTAAATACTCCAGTGTATACTCCAAAAACAAGGACATTTCTATACAGTGTCATCACACACCCTTCCAGACCATTAAATTAACATTGATAGCAACTCACAACCATAACCCATTGCCGTTGAGTCGATTCCAACTCATAGCAACCTTATACGAGAGAGTAGAACTGCCCCCTAGGGTTTTCAAGGCTGTAATGTTTACAGAAGCAGACTGCCCCATCTTTCTCCCGTGGAGCAGCTGGTAAGTTCAAACCACCAACCAACCTTCTGGTTGGCAACTGGGCACTTAACCATTGTGCCATCAAGACTCCTTTGATAACAATATTACCATTCCACAACCAGACCCACCAAAGGTCACCAAGTTCCCTACCTTATATCTCTTTATCCTTTCTGGCCCAGCAACCCATCCAAGAATATATATTGCATTTAGCTGCCATGTCTCATCAGACTCGGTCAAGCTCATAAGTCTTTCCCTATTTCTCACGGCCTTGACAGTCTTAATGAGCACAAGCCTTTCATTCTGTAGGATGACCTCAGTATGTATCTGTTCCCTAACGACTAGGCTCAGGCCCCGCGTTCTTGGCATCACATCAGGAGGCACACTATGGCAATGTCCAGGGTGTATGGTGATACTAATCTTGATCACCTGATAAACTTGGTGTCTGCCAGGTATTTCCACAGTAAATACATTTTTTCATAGGTTGCTGGACCAGAAAGTATAAAGTGATATTATTGGGAAAATCGTTGAACTTTGAATGGGGTCTGTGAGTTGGATGCTAATGTTATCAATGTCATCCACTGTAAATATTTCTGCCCTTTTTGGGATGACCATCTCAGGGAGCCCTGGTGTCATAGTGGTTAAGAGCTAAGCTGCTAACCAAAAGGATGACAGTTTGAATTCACCAGCCACTACTCAGAAACCCTATGGAGCAGTTCTAACCTGCCCTATAGGGTCTCTATGAGTCAGAAGCAACACAGCAACTTTTTTTTTCTTGTATCTCATAGAAAGGTATTCTAATTACATCAACATCCTGTTTCACATCAAATACCTACCCAACAACCTTTACATCAATTGGTGATTCCCACTTGTGTCAGCTACTGCTGTGATGGTTACCAAATGATGATTATCTAATAATTTCTTCCATATTTATTAGTTGGTTTTCTACTCTGAGGTCCTACATCCCAATTGTAACCGAGTAGGTATGTGATTGGCTATGAGTGGTGCTTTAATCTCCATTTTCCTTCAGATAGAAAAGCTTGTTGTGATCCAGTTGCAATTTAATTGCGATATTGTTGCATGGCTTTGAACCCTTTATTACCTCTCAGCTAATTTCACTCACCCTCAGGGTGCCAGAGGCCCTCTAACTTTACAAGAGAGAAAGAGAATCATCATCAACATCAACCCAAGGCTGATTCCTATGAAGTGGAGGTCAGACATACCTTCTCTCTTCAAAGTTTTCACTAATTCTGACACCAGCCGTCCCTCCCACGGCCCTCTCTACTTCTCTCCTGGGTTTGATAATTCATTGTAATGGTCACACAGAATTCATAGACAATACTCACAATTATGGGGTTTATTAGGGAAGTAATAGGTTTTTTTTATAGGTTACAATTCAGGATCAGGAACGACTCAGGATACAGTTTTTCAATCAGGACAGCTTCTTCTCAGCTGTGCCCACACGCAGGTCTTTCTCTGGCCCTTAGACTCTTGGCCTCTTGGCCTCTTGGCCTGGCCTTTGCCCTGCTTGGGTGAGTTACAAAGCTATTTTAGCTCTGCTTATAAGTGCCCCAAGGCACCCCCACTCCACCAGTAAGTCTCAGCCCAAAGGCGCTCAGTTCTCTTGTTCTATGGGTCAGCATACCACTGCAGCCACCTCGCTCTGTGGGCTGGGAACCCAATTGCACCATCTTGCACCGGTCTTCTGGTCTTGTTGCCACCATTTCTCTGCTGCCACTTCTCACCATCTCACATTGTCTCCACTGTTACGGCTCTCTGTCTCCTGGATCTAGAGGTTCTCAGCGCAGGGGCCTGGATCTAAAGGATGCATTCCACTTCTTGCTCTTCTTTCTTGGTGGTAGTGAGGTCCCCTTTTTCCGCTTCTGGGATGGCCAGTTTTAAGCCTAGTGGGATGGCAAAACTGACCAATTCCCTTGTTAGGGTTCCATACACCTTATTTCCATGTTCCTACCCCCACAAGGAAAACCTGGTGGCATAATGGTTAAGAGCTACGGCTGCTAACTAAAAGGTCTACAGTTCAAATCCACCAGGTGCTCCGTAGAAACCATATGGGGCAGTTCTACTCTGTCCTATAGGGTCACTATGAGTCGGAATCGACTTGATGGCAACAGGTTTGGCTTTTTGTTTTGTTTTGTTTTTAACGCCCACAAGAGTACAATGCACCTTATTTGCATTATTAGCAAGCTTTCCAATCTCCTTGGTGGGCCACAAGCACCTTATTTGCACAATTCCACCAATCACTTGGTGGGAGTTACAAGACCATGGTGAGAAAGGCCATATAAAAGCAATCCATTGAACCTGCAGTGTTCTAGTCACAACTTACGGGACCTTACCACTTCAATACAAGCTGGCCTAACTTCTAAATATTATCGACTGCATCTCTTTACCTGAGGACACACAGCTGTGGTCTCAGTCTTTCTATGCCTGGGGAATCTTTATGGGCATTATCTTGGTTTGGATTCTCTTAAAATCAAACCCAGAGACAAAGATTTGGGTGAAAGTGGTTTATTTGGGAACTGACCCCAGGAAACACGGTGAGAGAATACGGTAGTGAAATAGGAAAGGAAGACATTTAATATAGAATGCATTTCTCACTGCCATCTAGTTAATTCCAACTCATATCAACCACACAGGGTTTCCAAGGTTGTAAATCTTTATGGAAGCAGACTGTCACATCTTTCTCCCGAGGAGCCCCTGGTGGTTTCAAGCCACCAGCCTTTCAGTTAGCAGTGGATTATTTTACCCACTGTGCCACCAGGACTCCTTATAGAACTCATCAGTGAGCAGTTAATTCTGTGGACAATCATGGTTAGTCCCATTACTTGACTGTGTAGACTGAACATGTTTTTAGGATTGTCCCCCAAAGGGCTAGAAACCTGGGAGTATTTATCCACCTACTCCCATCTTTCATTGTTGAAGTTTGCTTCTGGAAAGAGTTAATCCTTCACCACTTTTAACCACCCTCTTGTGCTGGACAACTGCTCTAGCCAAAGAAAGCCGCCAGATGGAGAGACTCTGTTGCTTGAGATAGGAAGCCATTAGTTTGTAAGGGAACTGTCCACTGGAGCCTCCCGCCAGTGAACTCTGGGGTGAGCCAAGGGTACTTGCCTGGAGAACTGAGAGTATCTGTTAAGTGCATATTATTTCTAAGATTAAATTTTAAGATGCCTTGATCATGTATATCATTTACTTACCAATTTATATTTCTTCCTAAAGCCACTGAGAAACTCCTGTGTCATTTGCAACATTCACTGTTACATAGGGAAAGTGTTAATAATCTTGATGTGACAATTTAAAGGTCCATACCTATACTATCAAGAGGTGAATAGTGAAAAATGAGTGTCTTATTTGGTGCAGCTGATTGGACTGCTTTCTTACAAATAGAAGTCAATGGATCAATATATGGTAGTCTGCCAATTAATCAACATGTTTTTATTCTCATTAAGTTCCATTCCCACAAGTTGTACACAGATTTGAATGTGAGATATCACACAACTTTTAGAACCTCTATGTTTTATCACAGAGGAAAATTTTCAGCATAGTCTCAAGGCGAGGAAAAGAACATTCAATAAAGAAATACAGAAATTCAAAACAATGAGCTTCCCAGCTTTTGTGCCATCTGGTCTATTTTATTGTGATCACACAAATATATTTTGACAAATGCATTTTAGTAGTTAATTTTTTATAATTTATTTTAGTGTTGTTGCTGAGAATATACACAGCAAAACATACACCAATTCAACAGTTTCTACTGTAATCAATTCAGTGACATTGATTACATTCATTGAATTGTGCAACCATTCCTCCCTTCTCACTGCCCTCAAAGATTCCTACCAAAATCTTTCCAGTTGCTGCTGTCAGTTTGATCTCTAGATCTTGAAAGGGCATAATGCTCAACGCAGACATTCTTTACTTGTTAAGCTAAACTATTGTTTGGTGTTAAGAAGACTTCAGGGGATAATTCTGGTTTAAGGTTTAAAGATTATCTCAGGGCAACAGTTTCAGAAGACTAATTTTTTATAACAACTTTATAGGTAAAAATCCTATTATTTAAAATACCACTTATTTACCATATTCTATTAAAAAAACAGTATTTTGTGGGGTTTTTTTAATAATCTTCTTCTAATTATAATTTTTATTTTATAATTCACATACAGTAAAATTCACGCTTTTTAGTGTACAGTTGTATGAGTTTTGACAAACAGAGTCATGTAACTACTACCGCAATCAAGATTAAACATAGTTCCATCGTCCTTAAAAACTTTCAAAATATTTTATTATTTCTATTATAAAATTTGAATTATACAAATTATTACATGAATACATTCTCAAAAGCCCTCTGACCGCTACGCTTATCCAAGTCCCTCTGCTTCCTCCAGCACCACTGCTATCAGTCTGGGATGTATCCTTCCAGACCTTTTCCTACGCACGTGCACTTACTCCTATTCTCATCTGTGACCGATGTAAGTTTATATATACATACACGAATTGCTGCTGAATCCATGGATACTTGTTATGTCAAAAGTTCTTGTTTTCATTTTTTGGATGCATTTTCTAATGTTTTCACAGTCTAGGATCTTATCTTTTGAAATGTGCATTTTACTTTTGGGGCATTGTATAGATATCCCAGTTTTGACACTTCTTTTTTTTTTTTTTTTTACTATCATGGATGATAATTATTTCGATAATTTTATACAGGTTTTTTTTTTTTTTTTTGGTAAATCCTGAGCAATAAACAATATATACTAGAACTATAATTCTCACAGTCTATAATAGGGGTATAATTTTCACCATTTACAAAAGACATTTGATACCATTAACTTAATATAATGGGGCCCTGGTGGCACAGTGGTTAAGAGCTCGGCTGCTAACCAAAAGGTTGGCATTTTGAATCCACCAGCAGCTCCTTGGAAATCCTATGGGGCAGTACTACTTTGTGCTATAGGGATGCTATGAGTCGGAATCAATTGGATGGCAACGGAGTACAGGTATGGGTACTTTAATATAAAGGCATCCCTAGATGGAGCAAATGGTTAAGCACTTGACTACTAGCTAAAAGTTTGGCAGTTCAAATCCAAACAAAGGTGCTTTGGGAGACAGCCCTGGCTATCTGCTTCTGAAGGGTCAGAGCCTTGAAAATCCTATGGAGCAGTTCTCCTCCACATACACAGGGTCGTTCTGAACGGGAATCAACTCCACGACAACCAACAACAATAACAACTACCTTAACATAAATTATTTCTGGTAATAAAAGCAATAAACATTTTTTATTTAAGAAAAAAAGAGCACCAAAAACAGTGACTTATAGTCCCATCATTTTTTGTTAATTTTTGGCTAATGATTTGGATCTATGTAAAAATAAGTAAAAGAAATTCCTTTTTTCTTTCTCCAATGGAACACTTAGAGACACCACTATGCTTATCGTATATCAGTAAATCTGTGCTTATCTGACAGATAGAAAGATAGACATATGCACTGTTATTTTTGTTTAAATTTTACAAAAATGGCAGTGTGCAACTTGCTCTTACCGACAAAACACACATCAGAAACTATATAAGCCAGCACATAGATATATTTCATTTTTTCACATCTGAAAAATAAGCTATTATATGAATATATTTTTTCCAGAAGCTGATGTTAATAAGGTTTAAGCAATTTTTTCCATTTGATAGATGAAAAAATCTGTTACTTTAATTCGTACAGTGAAAACTGTGAGAGCCGGAATTCAACAGGCATGCCTTGTTTTTCTAGGTCTTGCAAATTTTTCACCTTTGACGGGGTGCAGAGAAATTTTCTACTGCTCTCTATTAAGAATCCTACCTCATAAACACCCAGTGAGTTTTCCTTCTCTGACAGGTTTCCACCTTGCACAGTTTCCAGCTTTCACAGGTTTTACTTTTTTACCTATTTTTAATCAGATTTTTTAGGTCTTTCATTTCTTCTGTAAATTGTTGGTCAAATATCCATTGCCTAGTTTTCTTCTACGCTGTTGACTTAGTTATAATTTTGTTTTTTACCATCTTTTCACATAGCTGGAATATTAAATCTTTCTGTTCATTTGGATTGTAAATGTTTCTCCCAGTTTTCTCTTGTAACTTTGTTAACAATATCTTTAATCATTCAATTTTTAAAATGTTTATATAATCAAACCTGTGGGTTTTATTCTTTATGATTTTTCTGAGACTTATGTCAAGGCTAGACAAGCTTCCCTGTGGTAGTATTTTCACTCCATTTTGTGTTTGTTTTTTACAATTCAGTTAAAAAAATTTGTATCATGTGAAATAGAAAGTTTATCTTTCTCCAAATGGATAGCCAAATGTAACAATTCAGCTAAATGAATAATAACTGTTGTTTGTTCCAATAGTATAAAACACTTTATCACACCTTAAATTCACCCCCTATCTAGATCTCGTTGGATGTATATCCAAGGGTATGATGATGTCTCTGGGATTAATAATGGTATGATGATAAAAACAAAAATTTGAGAATTGGAACACCTTCGTCCTATGTTAGGTGAGTCACTTTAAACGAGTAACTTGATCTAAAATCTCAGTTTCCACATCCTTAAAACAGGGATAATGCCTTTCTCCTATGGTTGTCTTGGGGATTAAATGACATAAGTAAATTAAAATGCCTGGTGTATGCTAGGAAGTAAATAAATATGGGTCCCTTTTCCCCATCTTCCTTTATTCATTCTTAATAAAAAGCTTTTATTAGTTTTTATTAGGTAATGTACTTAACATTGGCCCATTCTTTTGGAAAACTTGAGCTAAAAAAAAAGGTTACAGAGGTTTAGAAATGCTTGGAATTAATACAAAGGCCTCCAAAATGATTTTTCTTTATAGTTATCTCTGTGCTGAGGTGATATTTACAGTACCTTGTCTCAGGGGTATCACAGTTGCATACTTGACCTAGTGAGAAAGTGAGTGACTTTTACTTCAGCATGCTTACCACTTCATTTTGCAAGTATAGTTGGTTTCTTTGCAAAGCTTGAGGGGTAATAATAACATGTCGTTTTTGCTAACAAAGTAAGTGTCCTTCTGATCATTCTATTCAAAGTAAAACGAAACATGGAATCTCTATGATTCAGGAAGGTGGAATACAGTGGAAGTAAATGATGACAAAAACATGACATCCCAATAAAACTCATGGCATTCATAGAAGTATGAAAAACTCCTTCATGTAGATAACAGGAGAGTTAATTTAATGCTAATATTTCTGCCATTGATAATGGAAAAAGGTGGCTTACAGTATTTTGAAAAACTATTCTACATATTAATACCCACTGCCATCTAGTCGATTCAGACTCATAGCAACCCTATATGAGTACATATTAATAGGGCAGTTAAAACAGAAGATAAACCATTAAGACTTTTTTGTTCCATAGTTGAAAGAACAGAAATTAAATAGAAATCAAGAATTATTTCATGAATCATCTAGCATTGCCAGGCACTGGGCCAGGCACTAAAAGTTTTATAGTCTTATGCTTTTAGTAGATTTTCCATAAATATCATAAAAAATAGTTTTATATTTATTTTCAAAACTCAGCAAAACTTCTGCTAAGTAAAAATATATGTGGTGTAATTGACTGAATACTTAAAGATATTTAGAAATTATTTTTTAAATAATTTCAATGTGATAATAGTATTATGATTATGTATTTTTTTAAGAGCCTTTCTTTTTTAAGAGATAAAGGAAAACTAGAATCTTGGGTTTGCTTTTAAATAATCCAATTTTGAGACTTCCAGCCAACATGGCACCACAGACAGAAGCACCATGCCGTCCCCCCACAGCAAAGGCCCAAAAAACTGAGCAAAGCAGAGACAAACATCATTCATGGAACCGGAAGTGTCAAATGAAGAGAAAAGAGCTCAGCCAAACACTGAATGGAATAAGAAGCTGACAGAGGACAGAGAGCAAGGAGAGATACTGCTGAGGTTCCTTATCAGTTAACACAGCACGGATCCACCACCTTGGACTCCTGTCAGAGACTGGCTGACAGGGAGCACGGGAAAGCAGCTTCATGGAGCTCCCAGCAGGAAACAGAGCACCCGGTAACCAATGATACACACTTTTCCACACCCCATCCTCTCCTCGCTGCTCTACATCCAAGCTCCCTGGCTGGCTAAAGTGGTTCAGCCAGCCAGGAAGTGCAGTGTCTGTGCCACTAGGATTCGCCCCACCCACACTGCAGATCAGTGGACAGGGAGTACAGGAAAGCAGCTTCAGGAAGTTCCCAGCAGGTGACAGAGCACCCGGTAACAAGTGATATATGCTTTCCTAACCCTCATCCTTGTTCCCCTCCCACTTCAGCCTCCTCTGCTTCCTGCCAGCTGCAGTTTCTTGGCTGGAAGGCAACTGCTTTTGCCCCAGGCAGCTTGGATTCACCCCGCCCACACTGGCCAGGTCCCTGAGCAGGCAATGCTTCTATCTCTTTTGGTTTCTTCCATGCCTCCCACCACCTCCCCCTCCTTTCTGTCAAACACCTGGCTAGATGTGCCATCTTTGCTTCCTCTTGAAAGGCTGTGAAGCCCCTCTGGACTGGAGAACCACTCCCCTGGTCCGCAACACTACACTGGTGGGATACCTGGGGCTTTTCTCTTTTTTTTTTTTTTTTTTTGGCTCGTTTTGTTCGTTCGTTTTCTTTCTTTTTGTACTTGGCAGCCCCTTCTAGCCGAGCTGCAGTACATGGCTTAGGAGCCACTCCCTCAATCTGCACAGCCACATAGGCGGGATCTTTGGGGCCATTTCTTGTTTTTCCTTTTTTTTTCTTATTTTTCCCTTTCTTTCTTCATTTTTCAGTTCTCATCTCTCTATACTTACCTACTTTTCCTGTCTCCTGAATACCTGGCGCTGTGTGACATGTATACCCACTCTAGCCAGGCTATACTGCACAGCCTTGGAGACTTCCCCAGTCTTCATGGCCACACTGGTGGGACCCCTGGGGGCACTTCTTTCCTTTTTTTTTCTTTTCCAAATTTTTATCTAGTTATTCTTTTTCACTTTTTATTTATTTATTTTTTTGCTTTTCTCCATTTCTCAGTTTCTCATCTCTCCACTCCAATGGCAAGCTCCCTTTGCACTCTTTTTTTCCTTTTGTCTGTTTGTTTTTGGCTTCAGTTTCTCTCTCCTCTTTCCCATACCCATATTAGCTCCATACATCACAACCTCCCCCCTCTTTCCTGCCTACCTGCACTGTACACTGAACATCACACCTCCAAGCACCACAGGCATGGCCTACTGGAACCTGCCTGGAATGGATTCCTGACGTGCCCTGTCAGCCCTAGTTCATACCACAAACAGCTCACCCCAGCCCCTCCCCTTCAGCTGGACCTGCCCTTCTACACCATAGCTGAGTGACTGGCCCTACCCATTGGACAAGGAGGTGAAAAGTACTACAACTACAGAGGGGCAAACATCAAGGAATGCAAAGCCTGCCTGCTCAGGCATAACAAAATAAAACAAAAAACCAGGCCAAAACAAACAAATTTACAATCAAGAAATGAAGAAAATAACTACTGAACGTCCCAAAGACAGCAGACAATATGAAAACATATCAAAAAAACAGGACAGGATGTTTCCACTAGGCATCCAAAATAAAACATCAGATGACTTTTCAGTGGAAGAAAAGGCACTAGAAATACCTGACAGGGAATTCAAATCTAAAATTCAGAGCTATTTTTTATCCAAGAGTTGAAGCAAAAAGGAAAAAATGGGCAAATTTATGGAGAAGGCATACAAATTCATGGAAAATACAGATAAAAAATGGGAGAATTCAGGAAAATAACACAGGAAGAAAATGCCAAAATAAATTCACAACTAGAAATCATACAAAAACAATTAGAAATCCAAAAGATAAACAACAAGATTTCAGAAACAGACAGTGTCATAGAAAGGCTAGGAAAAAAAAAAAGGAGCAGGTATGAAATGATGGAAGACAGGATCAGTGAGATTGAAGACAAACACTTAGAAAAAAGTCTGAGGAAAAATCAGAAAAAAAAGAATGAAGAAAAATGAGGAAACTCTAAGAATTATGTGGGATACAATCAAAAGCAAAAATTTTCAAGTGATCAGAGTTCCAGAACAGGGCAAGAAAATGGAAAACACAGAGAGGATCACTGATGAATTGCTGACAGAAAACTTCTCTAATATCATGAATGATGAAAAGCTGACCATCCAAGAAGCTCAACTAACCCCATATAAGATAGATCCCAAGAGAAAAACACCAAGGCATATCATAATCACTCTTGCTAAAACCAAAGAAAAACCAAAAATCCTGACAGCAGCTCGAGAAAAACAAAAAGTCACATACAGAGGAGAAAAAATAAGACTAAACTCTGATTATTCAGCATAAACCATGCAGGCAAGAAGGCAATGGAATCACATATATAAAACCTTGAAAGAAAAAATTGCCAACCACAAATAATATATCCTGCAAAACTTTTGTTTAAATACGATAGTGAAATTCTAGATAAACAGAAATTAAGGGAATGTGTAAAAACCAAGCCTACAAGAATTATTAAATGGAGTCCTTCAGTCTGAGAACAAACAATATCAAACCACAGACAGCCTGAATCTAGGAAGCAAGATTGTACTTTCCAGATACCAACTTGGAAATGAACTCTCAAGGACTATCCAAAACAAAAAGAATTGCAACAGGGAACCAGAGAGGTTCATGTGTAAATGACAACAACATCAGAACAATAAAAGAGGGAATAAACACTGCAGGTATAGAACTTCCTAATGGAGAGGAAGGCAAGGCAATACCAAGTAATAATAGACTGGTTCAAACCTAGGAAGATAAAGGTAAATCTCAAGGTAACCACAAAGAAAGTTAACAAACCTACTCATGAAATAAGGAAGAAAAACATAGTCTCAATAAAAACAAAAATCCACAAACAAAAAGAACTCAGCACAGAAGAGTAAGAAGAACAAAGAAAATGTTAGCACCACAAAAAAAGCACTACAAAATGACAGCAATAAACTCACACCTATCAATAATTACACTGAATGTAAATGGCCTACATGCACCCATAAAGAGACACAGAGTGACAGAATGGATTAAAAAAAAAAAAAAAAAACAAGATCCATCAATATGCTGTCTACAAGAAACACGCCTTAGAAACAAAGATGTAAATTTATTAAAAATCAAAAGATGGAAAAAAAAATCAAGCAAATAATTACCAAAAAAGAGCAGGAGTGGCAATACTAATCTCAGATAAAATAGACTTCAAAACAAAAACCACCATAAAAGACAAAGAAGGGCACTATATAATGATTAAAGGGATGATTCATCATGAAGACTTAACCATAATAAACACCTACACACCCAATGTCAAGGCTCCAGATTGCATAAAACAAACTCTAACAGCACTGAAAACAGAAATTAGCAGTTCCACAATAATATCAGGAGACTTCAACACACCACTCTCAGTAAAGGACAGAACATCTAGAAAGAAACTCAGCAGAGATACAGAAGAACTAAAGAGCACAATCAGCCAACTTGACCTCATAGACATATATAGAACACTCTACCAACTTTTGCAAAGTACACATTCTTCTCTAATGCACATGGAACATTCTCCATAATAGACCACATCTTAGGCTACAAGGCAAAATCCAAAACATTGAGATAGTACAAACCAGAATTTAACAACAGGAAGAACAAGGAAAAAATCAACCACATAGAAATTGAATAACACCCTGCTTAAAAACCACTGGGTGATAGAAGAAATGAAAGATGGAATCAAAAATTCCTAGAATCAAACAAGAATGAAAATATATACTAAAACCTTTGGGATACAGCAAAGGCAGTCTACAGAGGTCAATTTAGAGCAATAGATGCACCACCAAAAAAGAAGAAGACTGACAAAATCAAAACATTAACTACACAACTTGAACAAATAGAAACAGAACAGCAAAAGAAGCCCACAGCCACCACAAGAAAAGAAAAAATAAAGATCAGAGCAGAAATAAATGAAATAGAGAATAGAAAAACAATAGAAAAATCAACAAAACCAAAAGCCGGTTCTTTGAAAGGATCAACAAACCACAGGCCAAACTGACAAAAGAAAAGCTGCAGAGGATGCAAGTAATCCAAATAAGAAATGAAATGGGGGACATCAAAACAGACCCAACTAAAATATAAAGGATCATTAACAGTATCATGAAAAAATACTCCAACAAATTTGAAAACCTAGAGGAAATGGACAAACTTCTAGAAACATGCTAGCTACCCAAACTAACACAAAATGATGTTTAAAATCTAAACAGACCCATAACAAGAGATTGAAAAGGTAATTTAAAAAAAAAAAAAACTCCCAACAAATAAAAGCTCTGGCCCAAATGGCTTTACTAGAGGATTCTGCCAAACATTCAGAAAAGAGGTTACACCAGCACTACTCAAACTATTTCAGAACATAGGAACAGAAGCGATACTTCCAAATTCATTCTATGAAGCCAGCATAACCCTGATACAAAAGCCAGGCAAAGACACTACAAAAAGAGAAAATTACAGGCCAATATCGCTCATGAATATAGATGGAAAAATTCTCAACAAAATTCTAGCCAATAGAATTCAGCATCATATCAAAAAAATAATACACTACAACCAAGTAGGATTCATAGCAGGTATGCAAGGATGGTTCAACATTAAAAAATCAATCACCATATTCCACCACATAAATAATAATAAAAAAAAATCACATGATCATCTTAGTCAATGCAGAAAAGGCATTCAACAAAGCCCAACACCCATTCCTGATAAAAACTCTCAATAAGATAGGTATAGAAGGGAAATTTCTCAGCAAAATAAAGGGCATATATGCAAAACCAATGGCCAACATCATTCTTAATGGAGAGAGGCTGAAAACATTCCCCTTGATAACAGGAACAAGACAATGATGCCCTTTATTACTACTTCTATTTAGCATTGTGTTGGAAGTCCTAGCTAGAGCAATGAGGCAAAAAACAGAAACAAAGAGCATCCGAATTGGTAATGAAGAAGTTAAACTCTCTCTATTTGCAGATGATATGATACTATACATAGAAAACCCAAAGACTCCATGAGAAAACTACTGGAGCTACTAGAAAGATTCAGCAGAATCACAGGATACAAGATAAACATACAAAAATCAATTGTATTCCTATACATCAATAAAGAGAAGGATGAAAGGGAAATCAGGAAAATAATACCATTTATAATAGCCCCTAAAAAAATAAAATACTTAGGAATAAATCTAACCACGGATGTAAAAAGACCTATAGAAAGAAAACTACAAAACACTCCTGCAAGAAACTGAAAGAGATCTACATAAATGGAAAAACATACCCTGCTCATGAACAGGTAGTCTCAACTTCGTGAAAATGACAATTCTACCCAAAGCAATTTACAAATACAATGCAATTTTGATGCAAATACCAACAACATTCTTTAAAGAGATAGAAAAACTTATCATTACCTTTATGTGGAAAGGGAAGAAGCCCTGGATAAATAAAGCACTATTGAAGAAGAAGAATAAAGTAGGAGGACTCACACTACCTGACCTCAGAACCTACTATACAGCTATGGTAGTCAAAACATCCTGGTACTCATACAATGACAGATACATTGACCAATGGAGTAGAAATGAGAACCCAGATGTAAAGCCATCAACCTATGGTCACTTGATCTTCAACAGGGGCACAAAATCCATCAAAAGGGGAAAAGATAGTCTTTTTAACAAATGGTGCTGGCAAAACTTGACGTCCATCTGCAAAAAAAAAAAAAAAAAAAATGAAACAGGACCCATATTTCACACCATATGTAAAAACTAACTCAAAATGGATGAAAGACCTAAATATAAAGCCAAAAACCATGAAGTTCATAGAAGAAAAAATACGATCAATGCTAGAGGCCCTAATACACAGAATTTACAGGATACAAACCACAACCAACAACACACAAGCTCCAGAGGATAAGCTAGATAACTGGAATCTTCTAAGAATTAAACACTTATGCTCATCAAAAGACTTCACCAAAAGAGTAAAGAGAACCTACAGGCTGGGGGAAAAAAAATCGGCTATTACAAATCAGACAAAGTTCTAATATCTAAAATCTACAAGAAAATTCAAAACCTGTACAAGAAAAAGACAAATAATCCAACTAAAAAACGGGCAAAGGAAATGAACAGACACTTCACCAAAGAAGACATTCAAGTGCCCAACAGACACATGAGGGAATGCTCAGGATCTCTAGCCATTAGAAAAATGTAAATCAAAACCATAATGAGATACCATCTCATCCTGGCATTACTGGCACGAATCGATAAAACAGGAAATAACAGGTGTAGAAGAGGCTGCAGGAAGATCAGAATTCTTATGCACTGCTGGTGGGAATGCAAAATGACAACAATTTTGGAAATGATATGGCACTTCATTAGAATGCTAGAAATAGAAATACCATATGATACACCAATCCCACTCATAGGAATATATCCTAGAGAAATGAGCCATCACATGAATAGACATATGCACACCCATGCTCATTGCAGCAATGTTCACAATAGCAAAAAGATGGAAACAACCTAGATGCCCATCAACAGATAAATGGATAAGCAAACTGTGGTACATACATACAATGGAATATTACACAATGATAAAGAACAACAATGAATCTGTGAAGCATCTCATAACATGGATGAATCTGGAAGACATTATGCTGAGTGAAATAAGTCAATCACAAAAGGACAAATATTGTCTGAGACCACTACTGTAAAAACTCATGAAAAGGTTTACATACAAAAAGAAACAATCTTTGATAGTTACAAGGGAGGGGAGGGGATGGGTGGGGATGAAAAAACAAAAGATAGTAGATAAGTGGAAACTTTGGTGAAGGGTAAGATGGTACACAATAATGGGGAAGCCAGCACAACCTGTACAAGGCAACATCGTGGTAGCTCCACAGACACATCCAAACTCCCTGAGGGACCGAATTGCTGGGCTGAGGGCTCTAGAAACCATGGTCTCGGGGAACATCTAGCTCAATTGGCATAATGTAGTTTATAAAGAAAATGTTCTACATTCTGCTTTTGTGAGTAGCATCTGGGGGTCTTAAAAGCCTGTGAGCAACCATCTAGGATACTCCACTGGTCTCACCCCTTCGGGAGCAAGGAAGAATGAAGAAAACTAAAGATGAAGGGGAAAGATTAGTCCAAAGGACTAATGGACCACATCTACCATGGCCTCCACCAAACTCAGTCCAGTAAAACTAGATGGTGCCTGGCTACCACCACTGACTGCTCTAACAGAGATCACAATAGAGGGTCCCAGACAGAGCTGGAGAAAAATGTAGAACAATATTCTAACTCAAAAAGAAAGACCAGACTTGCTGGCCTGACAGAGACTGGAGAAACTCTGAGAGTATGGCTTCAGGACATCCTTTCAGCTCAGTAATGAGGTCATTCCTGAGGTTCACACTTCAGCCAAAGACTGAACAGACCCATGGAATAAAACAAGACTAAAGCCAAGTACCAGCCATGGGGCAGGGACTGGAAAGTAGGAGCAAACAGGAAAGCTGGTAATACGGAACCCAGGGATGAGAAGGGAGAGTGTTTACATGTCGTGGGGTTGTTAACCAATGTCATAGAACAATGTGTGTACTAACTGTTTGATGCGAAACTAGTTTGTTCTGTAAACTGCCATCTAAAGTACAATAAAAAATATATTAAGTAAATAATCCAGTTTTTTGAAGAGGTATGCACCAAGGGTAAAGATGAAACCAAACAGGGTAAAAACAGGGTATGTGTAGATTATTATTGAAGCAGCAAAATGGGTACAAGGAATTCCCTCTCTTCAGTATGTATTTTATAATTTCGTGATAAAAAGTTTTAAGATGATATGTGATATCAAATAAATCCACAAATATTGATGAATGGTGATCCCATTATGAATGTGGAAGGGTGATTTAGAGGAACAAAAATTCCCAATGTTTATCATATGAATCAATTCTAATCCAGATTCTTTTGAATTCAAATCAGGGCTTTGAACTGGTTTATTCTGGCTCAGCTCCCTGTTGAGAATTTGCATTTCCATTGCACATATACTGAATCAGAATCATCTTTTTTTTAAATGTAGATCCTGATTCAATATATCTGGGTGTTTTTTTGTTTTTTGTTTTTTTTTAAGTTGCCTTAGAGTCGAGTCTGACTCATATCAACCCTACAGTAAAAATGCAAACTCTAAGTAGGGGCTCAAACCAGAATGACCTGGTTTGAAGCCCTGGTTCAAATTCCAAGCCCTGTCAATTACAAGTTGTATTACATTAGCCTGGTCAGTTAACCACTTTGTGCCTCAGTTTTGTCATCTGTAAAGAGAATGTTGTTGTTGTTAGCTCCTGTCAAGTCGGTTCCCACTCATAGCAGCCCTATGTACCACAGAATGAAACACTGCCCTGTCCTGCACCATCCTCACTATCATTGTTATGCTTGAGCCCACTGTTACAGCAACTGTGTCAACCCATCTTGTTGAGGGTCCTCCTATTTTTCTCTGGCCCTCTACTTTACCCAGTAAGATGTCCTTCTCCAGGGACTGATCCCCCCCTGCTAACATGTCCAAAGAATATGAGACATAGTCTCGTCATCTTTTCTTCTAAGGAGCATCCTGTTTCTACTTCTTCTAAGACATATTCGTTCTTTTGGCAGTACGTGGAATATTCAGTATTCTTTGCCAACGCCATAATCCAAAGGCATTAATTCTTCAGTCTTTCTTATTCATGGTCCAGCTTTCCCATGCATATGAGGGAATTGAAAACACCATGGGTTGGGTCAGATGCACCTTAGTCCTGAAGGTGACATCTTTGCTTTTCAACACTTTAAAGAGGTCTTTTAGCAGCCAATTTGCCCAATGCAATGCTTCTTTTGATTTCTTGACTGCTGCCTCCATTGGTGTTGATTGTGGATCCAAGTAAAATGAAATACTTGACACCTTCAATCTTTTCTCCATTTATCATGATATTATTTATTGGTCCAGTTGTGAGAATTTTTGTTTTCTTTATGTTGAGGTGTAATCCATACTGAAGTCTGTTGTCTTTGATCTTCATCAATAAGTGCTTCAAGTCTCTTCGCTTTCAGCAAGCAAAGTTGTGTCATCTATATAATGCAGGTTGTTAATGAGTGTTCCTCCAATCCCAATGCCCCATTCTTCTACATATAGTCCCACTTCTTGGATTATTTGCTCAGCATACAGATTGAATAGATATGGTGAAAGGACACAACCCTGACGCACATCTTTTCTGACATTAAAACACACGGTATCCCCTTGTTCTGTTCAAACAACTGCCTCTTGATCTATGTACAGGTTCTTCATGAGCACAAGTAAGTATTCTGAAATTCCTTTTCTTCACAACATTATCCATAATATATTATGATCCATACAGTCGAATGCCTTTGCATAGTGAATAAAACACGGGTAAACATCTTTCTGGTATTCTCCGCTTTCAGCCAGGATCCATCTGAAATCAGCATCGATATCCCTGATTCCACGTCCTCTTCTGAATCCCACTTTAATTGCTGGCAGTTCCCCATTGATATACTGCTGCAGTCACTTTTGGGTGATCTTCAGCAAAATTTTACTTGAATGTATTATTAATGATGTTGTTCAATAATTTTACATTCAGTTGGATCACCTTTCTTGAGAATAGGCATAAATATGAATCTCTTCCAATAAGTTGGCCTGGCAACTGTCTTCCAAATTTCTTAGCATAGACGAGTGAGCACTTCCAGTGCTGCATCTGTTTGTTGAAACATCTCAGTAGGTATTCCATCAATTCTCGGAGCCTTTTATTTTTTTTTCCACCAATTCCTTCAATTCAGCTTGAACTTCTTCCTTCAATACCATCGGTTCCTGATCATATGCTACCTCCTGAAATCGTTGAACATCAACCAATTCCTTTTGGTACAGTCACTCTGTATTCTTTCCATCTACTTTTCATGCTTCCTGCATTGTTTAACATTTTCCCTGTGGAATCCTTCAATATTGCAACTCGAGGCTTGAATTTTTTCTTCAGTTCTCTCAGCTTGAGAAATGCCAAGTGTGTTCTTCCCTTTTGGTTTTCTACCTCCAGGGCTTTGCACATGTCATTGTAATACTTTGTCTTCTCGAGTTGCCCTTTGAAATCTTCTGTTCAGCTCTTTTACTGCATCATTTCTTCCTTTCACTTTAGCTACTCAACACTCAAGAGCAAGTTTCAGAGTCTCTTCTGATATCCATTTTGGCCTTTTCTTTCTTTCCTATCTTTTTAATGGCCTCTTGCTTTCTTCATGTATGATGTCCTTGATCTCATTCCACAACTCGTCTGGTCTTTGGTCATTAGTGTTCAACAAGTCAAGTCTATTCTTGAGATGGTCTCTAAATTCAGGTGGAATATATTCAAGGTCGTACTTTGGCTCTCATGGACTTGTTCTAATTTTGTTCAGTTTCAACTTGAACTTACCTATGAGCAATTGGTCTGTTCCACAGTCACCCCTGGTCTTGTTCTGACAGACGATATTGAGGTTTTTGAAGGTCTCCTTCCACAGATGTAGTCGATTTGATTCCTTTGTATTCCATCTGATGAGGTTCACCTGTAGAGTCACCATTTATGTTGGTGAAGAAAGGTATCTACTATGAAGAGTCTTTGGTCTGGAAAAATTCTATCATGTGATCTCGTATTGTTTCTATCACCAAGGCCATATTTTCCAACTACCAATCCTTCTTCTTTGTTTCCAACTTTCGCATTCCAATCACCAGTAATTATCAGTGCATACTGATTGCATGTTTGATTAATTTCAGACTGTAGCAGCTGGTAAAAAGCTTCAATTTCTTCATCTTTGGCCTTAGTGGTTGGTGGGTAACTTCGAATAATAGTCGTATTAACCGGTCTTCCTTGTAGGTTTATGGATATTATTCTGTCACTGACAGGGTTATACTTCAGGATAGATCTTGAAATGTTCTTTTTGATGATGAATGAAAAGCCATTCCTCTTTGTCATTCTGGGCATAGCAGACCATATGATTGTCCCATTCAAAATGGCCAATACTAGTCCATTTCAGCTCACTAATGCCTAGGATATCTATCTTCAAGTGTTCCATTTCATTTTTGACGATTTCCAATTTTCTTAGATTCATACATCTTACATTCCACTTTCCAGTTATTAATGAATGTTTGCAGCTGTTTCTTCTCTTTTTGAGTTGTGCCACATCAGCAAATGATGGTCCCAAAAGCTTGACTCTATTCACGTCATTAAGGTTGACTGTACATTGAGGAGGCAGCTCTTCCTCAGTCATATTTTGAGTACCTTCCAACCTGAGGAGCTCACCTTCTGGCACTATATCAGAGAATGCTCTGCTGCTATTCAAAAGGTTTTTACTGGCTAATCTTTTTTAGAGTAGACCTTCTTCCTGGTCTGTCTTAGTCTGGAAGCTCTGCTGAAACCTGTCCGCCATGGGTGACCCTGCTGGTATTTGAATACAGGTGGCATAACTTCCAGCATCACAGCAAGATGCAAGCCCCCACATATAACAAACTGACAGATGTGCAAGGGTAAAGAGAATACAAGGTCATTAAATGATTATTGACAGAAGACTAAAAGCATTTTAGGCAGCTTGAGAAAATGCACTAATTCAAGCTCATGCGTTGACTTAACTAAATGTGAAAAGAAGAAAAATGAAACCAAATGTATGGCATCCAATGGTGTGGGGCTTTCTACAGGTATACAATCAGGATTGCAGGGTTACTACATATTTCTAGGAGAGAGTTAAGTGAGGTAGGTATAGCACAGAACACATGCTAAAATGTACATTTGAAATGTAGTGTTGAGGTTTAGACATTGTCACTATATTTATTAGACTACTGGAATCACTTTGAAATCCAGTAGCCAAAACATACATAGAAATAATCTCAGAACTAGTCAATTTATTATTTTATTTAACTACTCAAAGTAAATTACCCAAGAAAATGCTTCATTAAATATTAAGACATAAATCCAAACAGGATATATTAGGCTATAGAGAAACTTTTTGTTTTTACAATACTGACAAATATCTGGTCTTAAAGTGAGATAACAAAATTTGTCAAATAATTTCAGATACATTATGTCTAAAAAAACAAATATTCCTTTATAGAGAAAATATTTTAAATAATTTCATAAAAAAATCAACATTAAATTCTAATAACAAAAATTAAAAATCAGCAAAACATATAAGCAAAGGATGAACAAAACAAGAGGATGTACACAAAAAGATGATGTAACATCTAAAATTAAGAGTCATGGAACACCTTAGATAACTAATTTCAAAGTCAAGTGATTCAAATCAAGGTTGTCTTGATGGTAGCTTCAATATTTGAAATAAGTAGGACAACACAGAGTGGTGGGGACTTTAGCAATCCCAATCCAAATCCCAACATTCTGTAACGAAATGGGAAAACTAATCTCCAACTTTACATGGAAAGGGAGGAGTCTCCAAATAGCTAAAGCAATATTGAAGAACAAAGTGGAAGCCTCACACTTCCTGATTTCAAAACTTACTATACACCCGTAGTAATCAAAATAGCCTGGTACTGGTCCAGTGACAGACACAGAGGTCAACAGAACAGAATTGAGAACCCAGAAGTAAATCCATCCATTTACGGGCAGCTGAGCCCTGGTGGTGTAGTGGTTAAGAGCTTGGCTACTAACCAAAATGTTGGCAGTTTATATCTACTAGCTACTCCTTGTAAGCTCTAGGGGGCAGTTCTACTCTGTCCTATAAGATAACTATGAGTCACAATGAACTTGACGGCAATGGGTTTGGTTTGGTTTTTTGTTTTTTTTTTTTAATCTTCAACAAGGAGTCAAAGTCCATTCAATGGGGAAGAAACAATCTCTAAAAAATAGTGATGGTAAAACTGGATATCCATATGCAGAAAAATCAGTCAGGATCCATACCTCATACCATACACAAAAACGAACTCAAAATGGATCAAAGACCTAAATGTTAAAACAAAAACTACAAAGTTCCTGAAAGATAATATAGGGCCAATACAAGGGGACCTAATTTTCAGCATAAATAATCTATCAAACAGAACTAAAAATGCACGAAGACAGAAGATAAATTAGATAACTGGGACCTCCTAAAAACTAAGTACTTATACTCATCAAAACACTTTACCAGAGAGTAAAAAGAGAATCTACAGACTGGAAAAAATCTTTGACAATGACATATCTGATAAGCACCCAATCTCTAAAACATATAGAAAACAACAGCAAAAAGTCAAACAATCATACCAAAAAACAGGCAAAGGACATGAACAGATGCTGCACCATAGAAGATATTCAGGTGGCCAACAAACAAATGAAAAGATGATCACAATTATTAGCCATTAGACAGACACAAATCAAAACTACCATGAGACATCATCTCACTCCTACAAAAGTGGCAACCATCAAAGAAACAGAAAACAACAAATGTTGGCAAAGTTGTGGGACAATTGGAACTCTTATACATTGCTGATGGAACTGCAAAATGGTAAACCCCTATTGAAAACAGTATGGCGTTTCCTCAAAAAGATAGAAATAGAAATACCTTATGATCCAGAAATTTCACTCCTAGGTATACATCATAGAGATATAAGAGCAGTGACACAAATAGATATATGCACATCTATGTTTATTGCAGCATTATTCACAACAGCAAAAAGACAGAAATAACCTAAGTGCTCATTGATGGATGAATGGAAAAATAAATTGTGGTACACACATACAATGGAATGCTACACAACTATAAGAATTAATGAGGAGTTTGCAAAACATTTTATAACATGAATGAATCTGAAGGACATTTTGCTGAGTGAAATAATTCAATCACAAAAGACAAATATCATATGGTCCCACTATTATAAAAAATCAGAAATAGATATACACATTGAAAGCAAAGTTCTTTGACAGTTACCTAGGATAGGAAGGAGAAGAAAGGGAATCACTTTCTAGATAGTAGACACTTGTTGATAGAAAATGTAATCCCAAATATGAGTGAAGTCAGCACAACTCGACCAAGGCAAATAAAGACACTAAGAAGTGCACAAGAAAAAGCGACGATTTTGGTAAATGCAATAACCTATACAATATGCAACAACAATAAAAGCAACCAAAAAATATGTGTGTGGTTACACAGGTAGATAAGGATGTATATATGTGTATAGGAAGGCATATGTGAGTAAATGCTTGTGCTTGTATAAGTGTATCTGCAGGCATATGTATACACATGTTTGTGCGTGCTGCATATATATCCACATATATAACAAACCACATAAGGGGCACTGTTACTGAGGCCTCCTAGACATATCCAAACAACTTGCGGGATTGGTTTACTGGGTCAAAATGTTTGGGACCATAGTCTCAGGATACAACTTAGTCAATTGGCATAATATAGCTCCCAAAGACAATGTTCAGCATCCTAGTTTGGTGAGTAGCATCTGGGGTCTTAAAAACTTGTGAGTGGCCATCAAGGCACAACTATTGCATCAGCCTGAGACCAGAAGAACTAGATGGTGCCCAGCTACCACCAATGATTGCCTTGACAGGGAACACAAGAGAATCTCTGATGGAGCAAGGGAAAAGTGGGGTGCAGAACTCAAATTCTAGTAAAAAGACCAGACTTTATTGTCTGACTAAGACTGGAGGGACCCAGGAAGACATGGTCCCTAGGCTCTCTTTTAGCCCAGAACTGAAATCATTCCCCAAGCCAACTCTTCAGACAAAGATTAGACTGGACTATAAGACTAAAATAATACTCATGAAGAGATTACTTCTTAGCTCAAGTGCATGAGGCTAAATGGGCAGCTCCTGTTCGGAGGGAAGATGAGAAAGAAAAAAGGGACGGGAGCTGGTTGAATGGACATGGGAAATCCGGGTAGAGAGGAAGAGTGTGCTGTCACATTATAGGGAGAGCGACTAGGGTTATGTAACAATGTGTGCACAAATCTTTGTATGAGAAACTAGTACTGTAAACTTTCACTTAAAGCACAATACTACTAATAATAAAGATACAACTATTGGCCTTTACTCATACAGAGCAAAAAAAAATGAAGGGACTCAAAGGCTCAAAGAAGAAACTAGTCCACAGCACTAATAGCCCACATGAACCACAACCTCTTCTAACCTGAGACCAGAAGGACTAAATGGTGTGCAGCTACCACACAATAAAATGTCCCAGGTAGAATTAGAGAAAAATGTTCAAAAATTCAAATTCCAAAAAAAGAAAAAAGCCAGACCTACTAGACCAATAGGGACTAGAAAAACCCCTGAGGCTATTGCTATAAGATACCCGTTGAACTTGGAATTGAAGCCAAATAATAGACTGGCTTATAAAATAAATAATATCAGCCTTGAGTAATGTGCTCCCTTAAATAATCAACTGTAAGAGACCAAAATGTCAACAATTACCCAAAAGCAAAGATGAGAAGGCAAAGAGTGGAAGGGAAGCTAGATCAAAGGAAAGAGAACAAAAAAGAATGGCATACCTCATTTTATTGCACATCACTTAATTTCACTTCAAAGATACTGCAGTTTTTACAAATAGAAGGTTTATGGCAATCCTGCATCAAGCAAGTCTATCTGTACCATTTTTCCAACAGAATGTGCTCACTTCGTGTCTCTGTGTCTCTGAGAATTTTGATCATTCTCACAATATTTCAAACTTTTTTATTATCATTTGTCTTAGTTATCTAGTGCTACTATAACAGAAATACCACAAGTGGATGGCTTTGACAAAGAGAAATTTATTCTCTCAAAGTCTAGGAGGCTAGAAGTCCAAATTCAGGGCGTCAACTCCAGGGGAAGGCTTTCTCTCTCTGTCAGCTCTGGAGAAAGGTCCTTGTCATCAATCATCCCCAGTTGAGGAGATTCTCAGTGCAGGGACCCCAGGTCCAAAGGATGTGCTACACTCCTGGTGCTGCTTTCTTGGTAGTATGAGGTCCCCATCCCAAATTTCAGGATTCTGTTTCTTCCAAAGCTAGCGAGTGAATGAATTCCCCTTATATCTGCAGCACACAATGGCTCTAAACTATCTCACTAGCCTACTTAGTCTTTAACTAATTGGTTAAGAATTTTAGCTCAGTTCTTCTTACCTCTATTTAATGGTCTTATCCCCTGATAAGCAAATGCCCAAGTCCTGTCTCTCCATGTAAACACCTGTCTTTCTTAATTTTCTGTTATTTGGTTGTCCTATATTCAAAAGGTTGTGAATTTGCAGGTTGTCTAGCTATTCTTTTGTTACAAGGGTGGGAATGTTGCTTTTTCTAGGTTTCTATGTCCCAAGGGGAAACCAGAGGGCTAAAAGAACTGTTTTCACTAAAGGTTCTTAAAGATATTTGCAAACATGGCAGCATTACTTCAGTGCCTTTTTTTTTTCTCTATCTAAACAGTAACAAGAGAGAAAGGAATTTCCCCTACATTTGAAAGGAACTTAACATTTTTTTGAATTACTAAGTACTTTTTGGATTACTATAAAACTCTTTTTCTAACACACACGTGGCATATAGTAGGTACACAAACACTTGGTAAACAATATTTTCTTTCTGATAATATACTTTTTTAATGGTTCTTACAGAACTATGAAAACTCTAAGAAATTCACAAGGTGTTGGGAAGAGGATGTGCCTCTGCATTTCCTATCCAGGCCACCTAAGCAGAGGCCTAGGGCTCAGAATACCCTCTGATTAGGAAGCTGGGAATTGGGTCTCTCTCTCCCAGTCAATTTTTTTTTTCTCCCAGTCCCGTCTCCTTATTGGAGAAGCCCTTCTCTCTGTTCTGGGCTCGTAATTACTCTGTTTCTTGCTCATGCATAGGTACCATATGGAACCTGGACAACCTCACTTCTATATCTGTTTCCAGTGGGGCAGGTATGCTGTCTCCTTGGACTGAAGCACAAGAGGTGTGCTCATAGAAAACCTGCCCTGCACTGGCCACAAGGGTTGTTTCTCTGGCCATGGGAGACCAGTGCCCACTAGTGAAGCTGGTCTTGCTCGGTCTCTTTTTGAGTAAAGTATTTTCCCACACACTGTTAGAGTATGTGGTTTGTGTCTTTTGTTGGTGAACTCTAACCTTGGTACAACACAAGGCTATACTATTACTTCAATTAAAATAGTAAATCTAAAAAAGAAATATGCTTACCTAAATATCCATGAAGGATGGGTAGGGCGAGAGGCACAAAAACAATACAGAATAAGAGATGAAAAAATATCCATGAAGGATGGGTAGGGCGAGAGGCACAAAAACAATACAGAATAAGAGATGAAGGTGGGGTATATTCTTTTTTTTCGGCGGGGGGGAGGGGGGCGGTGTACTCTGCAAGTTTGCAGTTGATGTTGTAAGTGATGATGGTCTTGTTGTTGGAGCCTGACTCCTTGTAGTTGGTGTCAGTAGTCCTGGAAAGACTCGGAAGCCTGGAGAATTGTACCCTAGGGTTTTGTAAGTTGCTAACTCCACATACTTAACGTCAGAGAAATCTGGCAAACATTTTTAAGTAATCAAAATCCTCAATAATGGGGCAGGTTTACATCATGTGTCTCATACAATGCTCTATTTTTGACAGAAATATTTAACCTAATCTAATCACAAGAAAGCAAACAGACTTCAAGTTCATTGTCTTGAAGTTCCCTGATCATTTTTTCACAGTGTATTTTTCATCTTAGATATTTAGATTTTCATATTTAGATCAGTCTGGGTCTTTCTTATATCCTCTATTTCTCTCCCCATCATGCTCATGCTTTCCTTGAAGTTTTGAGCTTATAGAATACATTTATAACAGTTGTTTAAATGTCCTTTTGTATTAATTCTATCATCTGTGCCATTTCTGGGTCTGTTTGTATTGATTTTTCTCCTGTTCATGGGTTATGTTTTCCTGATTTTTTCAGCAGTTTTTTTTTTTAATTGTACTTTAGATGAAGGTTTGCAGAGCAAGCAAGTTTCTCATTAAACAATTAATACAGATATTGTTTTATGACATTGGTTGCTAACCCCACAATATGTCAATGCTCTCCCCTTCTCAACCTTGGGTTCCCTATTACCAGTTTTCCCATCCCCTCCTGCCTCCTTGTCCTTGCCCCTGAGCTGATATGCCTCTTTAGTCTCGTTTTGTTTCATGGGCCTGTCTAATCTTTGGCTGAAGGGTGAATCTCAGAGGTGACTCAATTACTAAGCTATAAGGGTGTTCAGGGGCCATACTCTCAGGGGTTTCTCCAGGAGATGGGGTATCTCAACTCTGCTAAATGATAGAGCAGAATCAACATCTGTCTAAGTAGGAAGTTAATATTCAAAAACACAGGTTAACAGAAAACCTTACTTTCAATTTGTGGTGTGTTTAATTTTCCTGGTAAATTAATTTTTTATACTTCAGGAGAAAAATAAATCCAGTAATCATGTATTCTTGATCTTTTTTCTATTCATTTTTCATTTTAAGATTGTTATAATAGTGATTATTATTCTATCTTGTTGGTTCTACCAAATACCTATTGAATGCTTATAATGTTTAATTCAGCAAAAAATGTTGCTAAATATTATGTATATATTTTGTCATGTGCCTCTAGTCCACAACACTGTTTCACATATTAAATAGCATTTCACAGAATTTATAGCATGTTTGGCATCCATTGTTTTATTTGATGCTTTCAACAATTTTGTGAAATAAATTATTTTATTTCCATTACATTCACTGTAAATCTGAGGCTCGGAGATGCTACCAGGTAAATGACAGGCTAAATGAATAAATGAGAGCATAAAAATAAAATCTGATCTCTGTACTCTGCTGCATCTGCGACTTATATTCTCCAAGTCACCCATCCTCTTGCTTTATTGCACTTGACTCTTCCTATCCAATATTAGTCATGCAGCCAACTCAACTACACTAATTTTTATCATAAAAGGGCAGCAACCCATTTCCATATATTTAAAGAGAGTTCAGTTGAGGTCTATTTGGCTCACAATGTAATTTATAATATTTTATTCTTCTTTTAATTCTTGAGAAATTGAAAATACTACAGAGAAGTACATTTATTTCCAAAATTAGATAATTACCCTTTACCGGAATACACTCAGATGGTTGTGGTTTATTAGGGGGCACAGCGATTAAGGGCTTGGCTGCTAACCAAAAGTTCAGCAGTTTAAATTCCCCAGCCGCTCCTTGAAAACCCTATGGGGCAGTTCTACTCTGTCTTATAAGGTCTCTATGAGTTGGAATCGACTCAATGGCAACGAGTTTGTTTTTATGTTCAATGACTGTAAGCAAACTGTGTGCAAGTGCAACAAATATTTCATTTAATGAAGTGATTGCAACATCAAGCGTTAAACTGAAGTTACTTTATATATGTTCACTAAGCATATGATCTAATTAAAGCATATAAGTTATTAGGGATGACCCAATCTCAATGAAGGTGCTCCGTCTATCCTTAGAAAATAAAGGTCTGTGAATAACCTTGAATGACATGTACAGTGAATGATTCAGGAAGTATTAGTGTTGCCAGAAGTTTTACACTTTGATAAATAGAGGGAAACAGAGACTCAAGGCTTAAAATTTGTATAATATTATCCTTAATTATGTTTGACTGACAATAAATAATGCCAAATTTAGAAAAGTTGTTTCTCACGATATTAAATTCGTTTAGAAGACAACAGATATTGTCATTTATAAAGCAGTATAAACTAAGTTAAATTTCATTTTTTTCTCAAGGAATCTTACAATGAAAGCTCTCCTGATAATTTTCTTTTCTACTAGTTATCCTTATCAGGTTATTTATTCTTAAAATAAACACTGGATTTCTCTTCATTTGTCTATGTTTAGAAACTAAAACGTAAACTAAATCTCTGAAGGGACTTCTCAGAGAATATGAGAGTGCACTTCATCTGTAATTCCACAAAAGATTTAGGTGGTTTTGCAAATTGGATAATGAATGTTTCTGCATTGAAAATCTTAACTATCCTGAAAATATTTTCAAAACTTCATATGATAAGTAGATATCATTAAGAATGCAACAGCACTGCTTACTCATGTGCCTCTTAATAAAATATCTAATCCAATAAGAGAATGGTTAGGAAAGGGAATTTAGATAAAATGAATCCTTAACGGATACATAACAACTAAAAACTGGCCATGATACTTACTTTTTAAAACTCAAAGGAATTTGTAATGATTTTATTCTTCATAAATGAAAAGGGCCTTGCTATCCATCTTACAAGGGATAGGATTGATTTGTCTTCAACTAGTTGCCCGGTTTGATTTGTACTTTAACTCTGTTATCATGGGAGTTCTTATGTCGAATGATTTCAATTTTTTTTAATTGTTCAGGTATATTTTATAACCCAGAATACAGTTTAATTTAGGAATATTTCACAATCTTCTTCACTTGAGAAGATGGTATATTCTGAAGTTGTTAGGGGGAGTGTCCTATAAATACCAATTACCAGTTGCCATCAAGTCAATTCTGGCTCATAAAGACCCCATGTGTGTCAGAATAGAACTGTGCTCCACAGAGTTTTCAATGGCTGATTTTTAAGCAGTAGGTCACCAAATCTTTCTTCTGCGGTGAACCTCCAACCTTTTGTTTAACATTTGAGTGTGTTAACCATTTGCACCAAAACTCATTGCCGTTAAGTCAATTCCAACTCATAGTGACCCTAGAGGACAGAGTAGAACTGCCTCATAGGGTTTCCAAGGAGCAGCTAGTGGATTCAAATTGCTGACCTTTTGGCTAGCAGCCAAGCTCTTAACCACTGTGCCACCAGGGCTCTGGGGACTCCATACTTTCTTCAATTGTATCTAATGTACTGATAACCTCCTCTGTTGAGTTCTTTTAGTTACTATATGTATTTCTTAGTTATCATATATATTTTTAGTTCTGAAATTTTCATTTGATTCTTTTTCAAAGTTTTTAGTCCTTTGCTGATGTTGTCCTTGAATTTTGGTTCTTTTTCTGCAAAATGTAATACTATAATAGCATACGGATTACATAATATATAAAGCATTCAACTTACGCTTTGCATGCATGAAACTGCCTTATAAACAGAAATATGCCCCAAAATACCTAAGGATATAAAAAGTAACCAATAATATACTTAGGATATGTCATTAAATAATAAAGTCATTAAAGTATACACATAAGTAAATCACCTATGTTTATTAAAAATAGTTTATAATTATTAAATGCTTATGAAGTTTAGGACATTGTTCTGAACTTTTTTTTTACATTTATTGTATTTCATCCTCAGAACAACCCCAGGAAATAGGTACATTATTATTATTCCCTTTTTGCGTATGAAGAAAATAAGTTGCAGAAAGGTTAAGCAACTTGCCCAAGGTCATTCCGTTAGTAAGTATCAGAAACAGGATTCAAACTAAGGCAGTCTCTCAAGCCTGAGTTTTAACCATTAGCTATTTTTAAAGAAAAAAATAGTGTAATAAAAATGTGCTTTGAATTCCTGGTTGTGGGAATTTCTAGATACGATAGATTTTATTGAATTAGTCATTATGTATCTCTTCAGGGTCCTTTTAATGCTTATTAATATCTCTTTTTTAAAAAGGATGAAGACAGAGTTCAGCTTAAGACCATCTTATTCAGTATTTAAATAAGCTGGGTAATGCTCATAATAATGAGATTTTGGATTATGTGTGCACATATTTAAAATGTCCCAGGAGGAATTTAGGTTAGAATTCATAAAACACTTCCTGACAACACTGGTTCTTAACTATATAATAGTGTTACCAAAAAGTAGTAGAATTTCCAAAACCATAAAAAGAAGTCCACAATATGCCTTCCATAATTTAACAGTGTAACTTCCCAAAGCAAATATTAAGTAGGTGATATGTAATAGATACAAATAAAGGAAAAGAGCAGACATGTTTAAACTTTGGTGTTAGTTACAAATTAATATGTTAAAAAAGTAGAAAGTATACATATTGCTACAGAATTTAGGATTCAGAAATTCAAATAACTGTAGCTGAATTGAGGTAGGGGAGCTATGATACAAAAATGAGAGAAATCTCACGGGAGATGGTATGACATGGAATAGTTAAAATTTGGTAAGCAGAAAGAGAACTCTTGTGTTTATACAATTAAAAATTCATACGTGGAAACACACCCATACACACCCACACACACAGTTACAAATGTGTTCATGTACATTTTTTTATCTGGCCTGTTTCACTGCCTCTCTGCTTATTATGACCTAAAGATCCACTGATCAGGCACAGAAAATGTTGTCTTCTTAAAATAGTAGTATCATTATAGCTTTGACATAATCTATTGTCCCAGACTTTGTGATGAGACCTTTAGTTTAATAACAGAGAGATTATTAAGAGGCCAGAGTGAGTCAGTCCTATTTAATTTTGAAAGAGCAGATTTCATATTCAAATAGCACATGGGATACTGTTGGATGGTTTTTCTTATTACCAAATTATAATTTTTTTTTATGTGTGTAAAACACATGGAAAAAGGTAATTAAGGAGAATAACCTGGATTATAAGAAATTTGGGTTATAAAATTTTGGAGCCTCTGTGGGATTACTAAAAAGAAACCTTGACATTGGTCCTGTCATGTCAGTGTGTTTGGTGCCAGCCTAGCCTCTGAAACTAAAATAGACAAGTATACGAAGCAACTGTTTTCAAACACTGGACACAGGATTATAATCCTTGAGAAACTGGGATATATGAAGTGAGTGTCACAATAGCCTTGGATTTCTGCCTAGAGGTTCTTTCCAGAACACAGGAAGGCAGAGGTCAAGCAGAGCACAACAGTCTTACTGAACTGAAGAAGCAGAGAATGGAGATTTGGACCATAAAGCTGCCTGCAGGTTGTGGGGTAGGATGAGACAGAAGAGAGCTGAGTAGAGAAGGGTTCCAGAAATCTGCATGAAGATCCTCTTAATTTGTTGGCCAAATACTAAGCTAAGCATGTGTGAATGAGGGTTTGTAAGGTCTCTGAAATAACAGCTGTTGGGCTCCTATGGGTTAAATGTAGACTTCAAAGGCTACGCAGTGGGAGAAAACATCAGAGATCATCCGGATTGAAATCTTTGCTGAACACCCTTAGCACTTAGCTGAAAATCGAGAAAGGCCCTTCCTGCTGCTGTTGTTGTTGTTAGCTGCCATCCCTACTCATGGCAATCCCATGCACAACAGAACAAAGTGTTAACTGGTCCTGCACCATCCCCATTATTAGTCGCTGATCCGACATTGTGATCCTTAAGGTTTTCACTGGCTAATTTTTGCAAATGAATCACCAGGCCTTTCTTATCAGTTCATCTTACTCTGGAAGCTTCACTGAAACATGGTCAGCATCATAGCAACGTCTAACACTCCACTGACAGACAGGTTGTAGCTGTGCATGAGATAAACTGACCAAGAATTAAATCTGGTTTTTCCACATAGAAGGTGAGAATGCTACCACCGAACCAACAGTACCTCACAGAAAGGCCCTTAACCTTAAACCAAACTCACTGCCAATGAGTTGATTCTGACTCATAGCAACCCTATAGGACAGAGTAGAACTGCCCCACAAGGTTTCCAAGGCTATAAATCTTTATGGAAGCAGGCGGCCACATCTTTCTTCCTCAGAGTGGCTGATGGGTTTGAACTGCCAACCTTTTGGTTAGCAGCTGAGTGCTTTAGTCTCTGCACCACCAGGGCTTCTTGAAAGGCCCTTACTACTCTTATAATAATGGCAAATAATGACTCCTCCCAATACAAGTTTTTCAAAAGGCTCAAGCTTATTCATCAGTAAATTAATGCCTGCCAGAATAAAACACAACATTCCTCAATGAGAAACTGATCACAAAAAGACCTACATGTAGGAATTAATAGACAAGTGTATATTTCACAGATCAGGATATATGAATATATGGTCATAATAAGTGAACAGATAGGGAAAACCTGCAAAGATACGGAAACTATAAAAAGGAACAAATTGGAAATTCTGGACCTGAAAAGTATAATATCTGAAATGAAAAAAATTCAGTGAATGGGTTCATGTATAGCTCAGAAACAACAAAACAAAGAAAATAATAAAAATCCAAACTGAACAACAAAATTAAAAAATACATAAACAGAGGCTCAGCAACCTGTAAAACAAAATCAAATGCTATAAATGTTATTGATGTCTTCAGTGCAAAAGAAAAGAGCTAGAAATGGGACCCAGGAACTATTTGAAGAAATGACTTACAATTGCAAATTTGGCGGAAAACATAAATGTTCACATCCAAGAAGGTAAGCAAATCCCAAGCAGAGTGAATATAAATAAACCATACCTAGATACAACATATTCAAACAGCTTAAAACATAAATCAAGGTAAAATCTTGAAACCAGGAAGGAAAACATCATATAAGAAAAAATGGAACAAATGACAGATGATGTCTAACTAGGAAAAAATGTATACAAAGGAGCATAATCTTACAAGTACTGAAATTTAAAAAACAAAACAAAACTGTCAACACTGAATTTTGTATCAAGTGAAAAGATCCTTCAAATGTGAAAGCAAAATAAAGATGTTTTAGATACATAAAAACTAAGGGAATTCCTGTTCTTCAGGCTGAAGGAGATTGACACCAAATGAAAACTCCAACGTGCAGGAAGCAACAAAGAGCAGTAGAAATGATGAATATGCCGGTAAATATAAAGGATTATATTTTTCTTCTCTTAATTTCTTTAAAATACATACGGCTGCATAAAGCAAAAATTATAACAGTTTATCATGAGATTTTTAATAGGAGATGCAGTATATAAGACAACAATAGAAAAAAAAACTGGGAAATAAATGAAATTATACTATTCCAAGGGTCTAACTTCATGTGATGTGATATGATAAATAATGATGCATACTACAAGCCAAGAAAAGCCACTTAAAAACAAACAAAAAAGATGTATAGCTTAAAAAGTCAACGTTATTCTTGTTAGATGCCTTTGAATCAATTTGGACTCATAGTGATCTCCTGTGAAGTCGAACTGCACCATAGGGTCTTCTTGGCTGTGATCATTACAGAAGCAGATCACCAGGTCTTTCTCCTGTGAAACCACTAAATAGGTTCAAACCTCTAACCTTTTACTTAGCAGTCAAGCAGTTAACCATTTGCGACACCAAGGTGCCTTTGAAAAACCAATACCAAAAAAAAAAAAACCCGTTGCCGTCGAGTCAAGGGGAATTAAAATGAAATACTAAAATATTTGATTAACTCAAAATAAAGCAGGATTACTGAACAAAGGATAAAAGAAATACCAATGATAAAACCAGAAAACAAATTACAAAATAATAGAAATTAATACAACTGTATCGATAGTTTTATTAAATAAAAACAGACTGTTGTTAGGTGCCATCGAGTTGGTTCCAACTCTTAGCGACCCTATATACAACAGAATGAAAGAAACATTGTCCAGTCCTGTGCCATCCCCACAATCATTATGCTTGAGCCCATCTATGTGTCAATCCATGTTGTTGAGGGTCTTCCTCTTTTTCGTTGACTCTCTCCTTTACCAAGCATGATGTCCTTCTCCAGGGACTGATCCCCCCCGACAATATGAGCAAAGTATGTGAGACATAGTTTTGCCATCCTTGTTTCTAAGGAGCATTCTGGCTGTACCTCTTTGAAGACAGATTTCTTCGTTCTTTTGGCAGTCCCTGGTGTATATTCAATATTCTTCGCCAACACCACAATGGAAAGCCGTCAATTCTTCTTTGTTCTTCCTTATTCATCATCCAGTTTTGCATGCATATGAGGTGACTGAAAGCACCATGGCTTAAGTCAGGGCCACCGTAGTTTTCAAGGTGACATCTTTGCTTTTCAACACTTTAAAGAGGTCTTTTATAGCAGATTTGTCCAATGAGATGCTTCTTTTGATTTCTTGACTGCTGCTTCCATAAGCATTGATTGTGTATGCGAGTAAAATGAAATCCTCGACAACTTCAATCTTTTCTCCATTTATCATGATGTTGAGGTGTAATCCGTACTGAAGGCTTTGATCTTCATCAGTAAGTGCTTCAAATCCTCTTCACTTTCAGCAAGCAAGGTTGTGTCATCTGCATAATGCAGGTTGTTAATCCATCTTCCTCCAGTCTTGATGCCCTGTTCTTCAGAGTCCAGCTTCTCAGATTATTTTCTCAATACAGATTGAATAGGTATGGTGCAAGGATACAGCCCTGATGCATGCGTTTCCTGACTTTAAACCATGCGGTATCCCCATGTTCTGTTCAAACAACTGCCTCTTGATCTGTGTACAGTGTCCTCATGAGCACAATTAAGTGTTCTGAAACTCCCATTCTTCAAAACGTTATCCATAACTGGTTATGATTCACACAGTTGAATGCCTTTGCATTGTCAATAAAACACAGTAAACATCTTTTCGTGATTCTCTTCTTTCAGCCAGGATCCATCTGACATCAGCAATGATATCCCCGGTTCCATGTCCTCTTCTGCATCTGGCTTGAATTTCCGACAGTTCCCTATTGATATACTGCTGCAGCCACTTTTGGATAATCTTCAGCAAAATTTTACTTGCATGAGATATTAATAATATTGTTTGATAATTTCTGCATTCAGTTGGCTCACCTTTCTTGGGAGTAGGCATAAATATGAATCTCTTCCAGTTGGTTGGCCAGGTAGCTGTCTTCCAAATTTCTTGGCATAGACAAGTGACCATCTCCAGTGCTTCATCCATTTGTTGAGATATCTCAATTGATATTCCATCAATTCCTGGAGCCTTATTTTCACTAATGCCTTTAGTGCAGCTTGGGCTTCTTCTTTCAGTGTCATCAATTCCTGATCATATGCTACCTCTTGAAATGGTTGACTATCGACCAATTCTTTTTAGTATAATGACTCTGTGTATTCCTTCCATCTTCTTTTGATGCTTCCTGCATTGTTTAATATTTTCCCCATAGAATCCTTCACTATTACAACTCGAGGCCTGAATTTTTTCTTCAGTTCTTTCAACTTGAGAAATGTTGAGCATATTCTTTTCTTTTAGTTTTCTATATCTAGTTCTTTGCACATGTCATTATAATACTTTGTCTTCTCGAGCCACCCTTTGAAATCTTCTGTTCAGTTCTTTTACTTCATCATTTCTTCCTTTTGTTTCAGCTACTCAACATTGAAGAGCAAGTTTCAAGTCTCTTCTGACAGCCATTTTGATATTTTCTTTCCTTCCTGTCTTTTTAATGGCCTTTTGCATTCTTCATATATGATGTCCTTGATGTCATTCCACAACTCGCCTGGTCTTCCATCAGTGTTGGATGCATCAAACCTATTGAGATGCTCAAGGTTGTATTTTGGCTCACATGGACTTGCTCTGATTTTCTTCAGTTTCAACTTGAACTTGCATGTGAGCAACTGATGGTCTGTTCCACAGTCAGCCCCTGGCCTTGTTCTGACCAATGATATTGAGCTTTTCTGTCATCTCTTTCCTCAGATGTAGTCAATCTGATTCCTGCGTATTCCATCTGGTGAGGTCCACCTGTGTAGTCACCATTTACATTGGTGAAAAAATGTATTTGCAATGAAGAAGTTGTTGGTCTTGCAAAATTCTATCATGCAACCTCCGGCATCATTTTTATCACCAAGGCCATATTTTCCAACTATTGATCCTTCTCCTTTGTTGCCAACTTTCACATTTCAACCAGTAATTATCATGCCTCCTGATTGCACATTCAACCAATTTCAGACTGCAGAAGTTAGTAAAAAAAACCTTCAATTTCTTTGTCTTTGGCCTTAGTGATTGGTGTTTAAATTTGAATAGTAGTCATGTTAACTGGCCTTCCTTGTAGGCATATGGGTACTATCCTGTCACTGACAGCATTGTACTTCAGGATAGATCTTGAAATGTTCTTTTTGACAATGAATGCAATGCCATTCCTCTTCAAGTTGTCATTTCCAGCATAGTAGACCATATGATTGTCCAATTCAACATGGCCAATACCAATCCATTTCAGCTCACTAATACCTAGGACATGGATGTTTATGCGTCCATTTCATTTTTGACGATTTCCAATTTTCCTAGATTCATACTTCCTACATTCTAGGTTCTGATTATTAATAGATGTTTGCAGCTGTTTCTTCTCTTTTTGAGTTGTGCCACATCAGCAAATGAAGGTCCCGAAAGCTTGATTCCATCCACATCATTAAGGTTGACTCTACTTTTAGGAGCCAGCTATTCCCTATTTGCATTTTGAGTGCCTTCCAACCTGAAGGACTCAACTTTTGGCGCTACATCAGATGATGTTCCGCTGCTATTCATAAGGTTTTCATTGGCTAATTCTTTTCAGAAGTAGACTGCTGGGTCCTTCTTCCCAGTCTGTCTTAGTCTGGAAGCTCAGCTGAAACCTGTCCACCATGGGTGACCCTGCTGGTATTTGAATACTGGTGGCATAGCTTCCAGCATCTCAGCAACATGCAAGCCCCCATAATATGTACAACAAATTGACAGACATGTGGGGGAAAAATAGACTAAATCCAGTTAAAAGGCAGACTCAAACAATAGCTTCAAAAAGATAAGCAAATGGCCATTTAGAATACTAAAAACTGCTCAACACAATCACCAAGTAAATGCAAATCAAAAAACACAATATACCAATATACACCCACCAGCATGGCTAAAATTAAAAAGATGAAGTGACAGCACCAAAGTCTGCAAGATGTGGATCAGCCAGAAGTTGTTGATGTACAAAATTGTGAAACCACGTTGGAGAAGCAATTTCTTTCAAAATTAAGAATTCATCTACTCTTTGACCCAGAAATTCCTCCCCAGATATCTACCCAAAAGATATGAAAATATATGCCCATAAAAATGTACACAAAATTTCATAGGTTTATTCATAATAGCCAAACACAAAACAACCAATTTCCCATTTGTAGGAAAATAAATAAATTATGGTATATTCATAAAATAAAATCTTTTTCAGAATTTAAAGGAGGCTGTGCAATTCCATTTATATGAATTTCTAGAAGCGATAAAACCACCGTATAGTGAAAAAAAAAAAATCAGAACATTTACCCTCTGATAGGGAGGGAAGTGAGATAAGTTGAATAGGTCAACAAGAAAAAATTCTGTTGTTATGGACATATATTGCATCTTGATAGGGGTATGGATTACACAGATGTTGCATTTGTCAAAACTTATCTAATTATATATTTAAGATTTGTGTATTTCATTGTGTGCAAATTTTAGCTTAAAAAAAAACCTAGAAATAAGAAACTTGGCATTAAATGTAATTTTAAAGTAGGAGCCCTGGTGCCACAGTGGCTAAGAGCTCACCTGCTAACCAAAATGTTGGCAGTCCAAATCCACCAGCCTCTCCCTAGAAACCCTATGAGGAAGTTCTGTCCTGTGCTATAGGGTTGAGTAGGAATCAACCTGATGGCAACTTTTTTTTTTTTTTTTTAAGAACTAGTAAATGGGGAAGTATACTATAGCCATAGAAGTTTTTGAAATTTTAAGCTGGAGAAATGGGTTTGCTAGGCTGACTGAAAGGAATATGCTTGCTTCATAAGGATGAAGAAACAGAAGGAGCTCCTCAAGGTGAGACACCAGCTTCATACTGATAATAAAACTGGTTATGTGTTTGTACTAAAAAAAAAAGATCAAATATGTTTGTCAAAGAAGACCAAAAAGGATAACAAAGGACAGCTATAAACAGCTAAAGTCTTTGTTCAGTGTACAACGTAATAAGGAGTGGATTTCTAGAAGCAATTTAAAAATAAAGTCTTGAAATCTTAGATTTATTCATTCCTTCTTTAATCAAATATATATTAAAGGTCCACTCTGTGCTAGGCATTATTCTAGGTGCTAGGCATACAGAAATGGTGAAAAGAAGGGGGAAAGTGTACAGAAGAAGGGGGAGGGGAAGATAGAAATTGAGAGAGAGAGAAAGAAATTCTGGAGCAAAGGGGTGAAAGAGTGTTCAGAGTTGGATGGCTTTTCATTTTAAGGATAGGGACAACCTTCTCTTGAGTGGTAATATATGGGCAAAGACCTGAAGATGGTAAAGGAGTACAGTACAATGGGTTTTCCATATACATGGCCTTTTTGGCCCTGAGTTTATAATTCTGCCGAAAATAATTGGTTGGGCCGCAGCCTGCCCTATGATTGATCTACTTTACACACTTGCAGGAACTGGACAGCTTACTACGCAAATAAGGTATATAAAACTCTTGTGGGGATTGGTTGATTACTATTCAAGTTAAGTGACTGTGGCCTACCAAGGAGATTGGTCTGTTTGGCCATCAGACTAGGCTATAAGGGCTAATCCCACAGAGGTTGAAGGAGGACCTCAACACCATCAAGAAGAGCGAGGAGTGGAGTGTGTCCTTTGGACCCGGGGTCCCTATACTGAGAACATCCTAGACCCAGGAGACAGAGAGAGCTGTAACAATGGAAACGTTGCAAGATGCAGCAAGACAGCACGAGACAGTGGTAGCAGTATGAACAGTGAAAACTAGGAGACCAGAGCAAGACAGTTGTGGTGGGCTTCTGGGCCCACAAAGCGAGGCGGCTAAAGTGGACTTGCTGATCCACAGAGTAAGAAAGCCGAGTGCCTTCCAGTAGGAGGCTTACTGGTGGAGTGGGGTGCCTCTGGGCACTTGAAGGTAGAAGCTAAAGAGCTGTAACAATTGCCTAAGTGGGGCCCAGCAACAGAGGCCAGGCCTAAGTGGGAACAGATGGCAGAGGCCCGAGTTGGGCCAGAGTCAGAGGCCTGAATGGGGACCAGCGACAGAGGCCCAAATGGAATCTGGCAGCAGAGGCACGAACAAGGCCCAGCCCACAGGCATAGCAGGGAAGGAACTGAGAACTGTCTTCTTGGAAGCTGTCCTGATTGATAAAACTGTATCCTGTCTCCTGAGTTGTTCCTGTTACTTCTAAGTTAATCCTGATTCTGAGTTGCAGCCTGTTACTTACCTAATAAAACACTTAATTGTGAGAATTGTCTGTGAGTTCTGTGTGGCCACTGTAACAAATTACTGAACCCAGCAGAGAAGTAGAGAGTGCCATGGAGAGGACTGCCAGTATTAGAATTGGTAAAAAAAAAAAGGTTGGAAAGTGGCAGTATGTCTGACCTCCATCTCATAGGCATCCGCTTGATTTTCTCTCTCCACCCTCATGAAGTTAGGTGATTTCTGATACTGCTAATTAAAGAGATGGAGGTATACGGGTAACTGGAGAGAAAATGTTCCAGGCATAGGAAAGAACAAATGTAAACTGCCCTCAGGCAGGAAGGAGTGTGTTTGGTGTCCTCTAGAAACAGAAATACTTCAGAGAAATTGGAGAGTAGTTTGCAAGAAGCCAAAAGGTTGAAGATGAAACCAGATAGACAGTGAGACCTCCAGGGCTTTTTAGGGCATTGGAAGGAGTTTAGCATTAGTATTGTCTTACTATCAATTACTCTGGGCAAATGTTCAATGATTTAGGAAAAATAAGGTAAGAAGTTAGGGGGTTATACACAAAATTCCCAAACATATAGTAGATATAGTCTTAGTGGATTTTGAGCCAACATAATCTGATTTATATTTTTTAAAACTTACTGTTATGTCAAAAAGAGAGCATGATGGAAGGATGTGGGCAATGGAGACCAGTTAAGAGGTTATTACAGCAATCCAGGTGAGAAATAATGGTGACTTAGGCCATTAGCATAGACATAGTCATGGTAAGAATTGATCAGTTTCTGTGTAAATTTTGAAGGTACAACCTACAGAATATGCAAATAGATTAGCATAGACATAGTCATGGTAAGAATTGATCAGTTTCTGTGTAAATTTTGAAGGTACAACCTACAGAATATGCAAATAGATTAGCTGTGGAATGTGAGGGGGAGAAAAGAGTTAAGGATAACTCCAAGGTTGTAATCTATGCAACAGGAAATGCAGCTTTCCACAAAATGAGTTGGGGGGAATGTGAGAGGAGCAGGTTGTAGAGGGAGATCAGGAATATTTTTTTGGAATTCCAAGTTTGATATAGAGAGTAAACGGTTGGATTTATGTGTATTGAGGCCATGGGAAGGGTCTGAGCTGGAGATATAAGCTTTGAAGATATAGATTTGAGAGCTGTAAGCATATAAACAGTGTTTAAAGTTATAAGGCTGTAAGAGAACACTAAGGAATGGCTGTAGATAGAGTGACAGAGGAAGAGAGGAAGAAATTTAAGAATAAACAAAACCTGAGCCTTGGAGTAGTTTAAAATTACAGACCAGACATAAGAAGGAGAAAATTTTTATCTTTTTAAATAAATCAAAAGAACACAATTTAGAATGAATTATGGGTAAAATGAAGTAAGTTCTGCACAAAATTCCCTGAGTATTTATGAAGCATAGACATGTGATGAGAGAGAATTGCCCTTTTAGAATATGGTTCTAAGGAAATTCTTAGGAAAGAAATTACCTGTTATCCCAAGATACATAGAATTTCAGAATTTACATCAATTCAGCAGATATTTATAGTGCATTGGCTAAACAGAAGACAGAGAATTGATGCTGAGGGAAATATCAGGTCGTACAGCCCCTATACCTAGGAAGCTTGCACACTAGTAAAAACTACAACAAAAAAAGAGATAAACCCAGATTTGTATCTTTTAATTCAGTATGTGAAAAGTGACTAACAAACAAACAAATTAAGTGTTAGAGGGAGGTTGGATTCCTTTTAATTCAACATGATTTAAGAATAACTAACTTAAAAAAGAAAAAGTATTGACTCAACTAAAAAGATTCCATGCCGTCTTTGATTAAAGTCCAGCAAAAGAAAGAGAATATTTTCTCCAAAATTTCAAAATGAAGTACTAGGACTGACTCTTTTTGGTCTCGCCCAAGTCAAATGTTTATCTCTGAAGCAATCATTATGACTGAGTCCAGGGTAGCGGAGCATACAGTGTTCTTATCGGCTTAACCATATGTGGCAGAAACAGAAGTTAAGGATAGTATAAGGATAGTTTGAAAAGAATGCCAGGTTATTCTTAAGAGAAGGGAGAATAAATGCTAAACTGGACAAATTACATGTATGTATATTATGCATACACATGCGTGTATATATGTATATATACACACTCATACAAACGTGTGTGTATAATACTTGTGTATATACATGTATGTGTATTATATACATATGTATATTTTCAGCAGGAACAATTTAAAGAAGACATCAAGAAAATTGTATAATTTGAGTATGATCTTGGGGATTTCAGTTGATGAAGGCAGTAGGAAGAGTGCATTCTTGGTGGAAGAAATTATAGAGCAAAGGGACAGTGGCAAAAAAGATTGAATGGATGCTCAAAAATGGCCAAACGACTGTTTAGACTGAGGGACTGAATGCATTTATATTGAGAACTCACGTGAAATGACACTAAAAGGCCCTGAATACTAGGCTAGAGGGTTGACACTTCATTTAATGGGAATCTTTTGAAATTGTGGAGAAAGTAACATGGTATATTACTTAGAATGCCATTGCAATCAGTAAAAAAATACCCAGTCAATAGTGGCTTATACCACAGAGCATTTATTGTTTATATTTAAAAAATCTAAAACTATGCATTTGCAAGCCCTAGGCTCTAAACCTCCTTCTATTCCACCATTCTCAATATTTTAATATTTTTCCAATGGCTTCATACCCTCATACACATCAGCACAATAAAATATTAATACAACATTCTCTTTCTCAGAGAGGAAAATATGTTTCCAAAGTTCCCAGCATAAATTGGTTTACATCTCTTTGGCCAAAACTGGACTGTATGTCCATCCTAGACCAATCACTGGCAAGAAGGAATAGGTTGCCATTATTTGTCAACCAGTTATGAATTAGACTCTGTGTTGGGCATTCTGTTGCGCTAACTAAATTGTGGGTTTTTTAGTTAGACAGGAAGATACAATGGCTATTGAATAGACAACCAATAGAATCTACCACATGCTCAGAAGGGCAAAACTAATCTGGTAGTTCCATACAGAACAGATGAAAGTGTTGGATATAAAGGGCAGGCAAGGAGAGCATATGGAGTCAGAGCATCCACCAGAACCTTGCCAATAAGACATTTTCTAAATATTGTGCAAGTATAACCTGGGAGTACATAAACCAACTCTTAATATGAAGTTATAAAAGAAGAGAGACAGCGAGATCCTATTTGGTTTGTGTTCTGCACTACCAGATTGTTTAATTGCTTTAATTTCCTCTTATCCCCAGGAGATCACTTAAAATTGTCTAATGTGTCTCCCAATTTAATTTCCGTTGAATACATTTAAACTTCCTTCTTATACTCTTCACCTACCCTCTGACTTTCCTGGCCACGTCAGGAGATAAAAGTAGTCTTATTGCCATCTTTTACTTATTAAAATTTCTTCACTTCTACCAGCTAAATGCCACATTCGGCATTTGGCATTTTGCCCCATTGGTTATTCCTTTCGTCTTGAGCTTTCAATTCTTTTGTTAAAAAGAATTAACGCCCACTGGGCAACATGGAGACTCAAAGCAGCAAATGTCAAGGGCAAAAGCACTGTCATGAACAATATTAATATATATCCCTATGTGGATATGAGTGGCCAGTAAAAGAAACAAAAATAAATATTCTGCTACATTTCACTTGTTATTTTCACATAAAACATAATCTATGATCATGGTTGAGTCCCACTCTGACCTCTGTGTTGTCAGCCCATAGAGACGTAATACACAGAACATCACTCAGATAGGACACACGAGGTTTTCTAAACAAACAGGAACAAGGGCTTGGATTTAGTGTTTATTGATTGCCCCAGCAATCTGGATCATGTGTCTACATTACAGCACGATCAGTCTGTTTCCTTTGCAAACATTTCACGTGTTCAAGTACAGTTTCCTGAAACAATTCTGTCTTTGACCAAAAACTGATTCATAGAAGTAATCTGATTTCACCTTAAGTCTATTAACATGTAATTTATAGGCATGACCCAAAGCCAATGTCGTAGGGTGTGGCAAAATGGCTTTAGATGATCAAGGATTAATGACCAGAGGCTAAAATATGCAACAGTAGAAGTTACATTACCATACATTATATTATACATTTCTCATAATTAAAAAATATGTGAGTACTCATGTATTTCTCTACAGTACTAACTGCTATCCTTTTTTTTTTAAATTGGAAAGGCTCTCTTCTTAATTTCATGATAAATGAGACTTATCAAAGCCCTCCTAGCTACTTTTCAATGTGAAATTCTGAGGAAGACAATACATTCTTAATAGGGAATTTTCATCTCAATGTCCTTATGCTTTATGTAATGTTAAAAAGAAAAAAAAAGAAAACTTTAGTTTTATTGTTGAAGTTTATTCCTATTACTTAAAAAATATAGGCCTACTTTTTTGTTTTTATTTTCTCTGGGATTAGGGAAATAAGCGCTGATTTTTTTATAACTAATATTAATTTTAAATATAAATTCTCTCACAATGATGGAATAACATAATAATTTTTTTGCTATCTAACTTTATATATATCATAAATACATATTTTATATGACTTTGATATATTTTATTTAATGTATTACTTCTAGGAATTGAAAGGCACTATATACCCCAAGGTGCTGCCTTGATAAATTCTTCTACCAACAATTGGAAGAGGAAGATATAGAATAAAATATGCCTTATCTAACTACTTCTAGGTATATCTTCAATTGGAATTAAATTGGAATACAATTGGAATTCAATTTAAAAAAGAAGCAGGAGTGCGTTGTCACACTGTAGGGAGAGCAATTAGGGTCACATAACAATATGTGTATAAATTTTTGTATGAGAAACTGACTTGAACTGTAAACTTTCACTTAAAGCACAATAAAAAAAAAAGCAGTGTGAATGATAAATGACTAATATAGAGCTTTGTACATTATTGTTGACAAACTGGCAAACCAAAGCTTTAGTCAAGTTACTCTTTCCCTAACACGAGTTAAAACATACAAAAATAGAGAAATTAAAAATCCCTTTAGGCAAAGAAAGGAATAGCCTATTTCCAAATATACAGTACCAAGACTAAGTATCTAACATTTAGGTTAAAGATACATCTTTTGTATTTACCCTGCTGACAAAATACTCAATCTGTTCATTTATACTATGAAAACAGCTGAAAGAAAATCCATTTAAAAAAACTAAATACTAAGCCAAACCACTTATGTACACAAATACATTGGTTCTTCCATAGCAACGTCTTGAACAGCTAAACATTATTGAAGATCTTTATATTGTACATGTTCAAACAAAGATATTTACTGATATAGACCATTTCCCATCAGTATTCACAAACCATCGCACCGCAGCAATTACAAAGTAAAATGAAAGAGCAATTAAAGTATTAGTCATGTAATCTTCTAAGACTCATAGTAAAATATGAAAACTCTGCCTACCTGGCTTAAATGTCAAAAAGAACACTAAACCCTTTCTTTTGATTGTTCTACAAGGAGTGAGCAACAGAACATGGAAAATAATTTGGAAATGTACTTTTTGTTTTTCTTTGTTTAAAACAAGCAAATTCTATTTTGTAAAAGTAAATACAATGGAAAATAAGTAGTAAGGCAAAGTTACATGAACCAGAACATTTTTGGCAACCTACATTTTCAAACAGGTCTGATCCTGGGATAGTGATAGGTTTTCCTGAAGTCTTAGATTCAGTTCTGCCAGTTAAAATATATATATATATTTTTTTTTTTCCTTACCCATTTTCTTTACATGAAGTAACTTGGACACTGAGGGCTAGTTTATTCTTCCTCTCTATTCATGTTTTATATTCAAGAAAAGAAGCATCGACCTCAAATCTATAGTCAAAATAACCGAAAAAACCAAACCCAGTGCTGTCGAGTAGATTCTGACTCATAGCGACCCTATAGGACAGAGTAGAACTGCCCCACAGAGTTTCCAAGGAGTGCCTGGCGGATTCGAACTGCCGACCCTTTGGTTAGCAACAGTAGCACTTAACTACTATGCCACCAGGGTTTCCATAGTCAAAATACTGACATGAAAAATATAAAATATGTTAAATTACTTCAGACAACTCAGGACTCAGCATAGCTAACACATGAAGGAGCATGCGTCTTTCTGTTCATATTGTTCATTTATTGAATATATATTTATTGTGTAACTATTACGGAAAATTATAGAGGCCTCAGGGTATGCTGATGAACAGACATGATAACTAAATTATCTTATCCTCAACTCAATACAGGCCCCTTTCACACATTTTTAAAGTTTTGTTACAGTTTGAGGATTTTGAACCAATAACCAAGAAAACCTTTTATTACGATAAAACAAATGCTTCCTGGCAATAATAATAATGTGTCCTCTTCATAGGTGACCAGAGACTAAAGAATCAGTTAAGTCATTGTTTCCTCTTTTGGTTCCCTGAAGCCTCCAGAATCATCCTCTACGTTTTCATTCTATTTTTCTGATAGTTCTTTTTAAATTTCTACCTTAGCTCCTTTACTCCAAACCCTCTCCCTAAATGTTGTGCTCTCAGTGGCTCAAGGTTGATTTTCTACATTTTTCCTTTGAACAAGTTCTTAGAATTCAAAAGGCCAGTGACCCCAAAACAAATTATTATCTAAGCTCCTGCTATCTGTAAGGCACTATTTCCTTCTAGACACTTAGTTTTTGTCACTTTCAAAGTAATCTGATATGTATGTATCTTTGGACCCTCAGGTCTCAATTCAAAATAACGTATTAGTTGAGTGAGAGACCTCGGATATATAAATACAGAAACATGATCTGTTTTACACAGAAAATAAAAGACATTTCCATAAAATGACACTCCATTTTACACAAAAAAAATAAGCGAACATGAAGTTCTTGTATCAACTGAGTGAGTGAGGTTTCACTGGTAAATAAAATTAAATTGTCCAGATTTATTTTGAGTCAGCTTTAGAATCATTTAAAAACCATGAAATATGCAAGTCCTGTCCTAGTTCAGCTGCTTAATTTCTCAGGATTATTTATAAATCACTTTTGTTAAATTAAGTAAAATTACCTTCCCTGCTAAATTTGAATTACCAGACATTTCCAAAATATTTCTGAAACCAGAAACTGTATTTTTTTTTTTTTAATTTGCTATTTGGTGTATCTTCAAAAACTTATTTAACACTTATAGCCATGTCTTGGAGATTTGATCAGGCATATTTTACTTGTTTTCCCATTCTAGCAGCTTCTGATTTAAAACAGACAGCATTTCTGAAAATAAGCTTCACAAGTGTGAAGTGCCTACAACACATTGCATATGCACAAATGCACAAACATCACATTGCTTATGCACAAATGCACCCAAACTCAAGGGATAAGAAATGGTTAAACAGGAAAGCCCTAAGCAGCTGCAGCTAACAGTGATACATGATATGGTAGAAGAAATAACCTTAGAGACATTTTTTTTCCTTAATGGGCTAAGAGATACTGGGCTAAAAGCCAGAGTCGTCTAATAATGGTGGTCAAATGGAGACAATCATCAGAATCACCTGGGTAGTTTACAAATATAGAGATTCCTGGGTTCTGTGCCCAGCATTTTGTTCTGGAAGCCTTGGGTCCAGAAATCTATAATTTTTATGAAGTCCCCTAGTTAGGAAAGTTTCTCCAATTCCTTGATGAGATAGGGTTAGAGTAAAAGTTTAAAAAAATAAATAAATAAATACCAATATCATATATCGATTCAGTGATCTTGAATATAGTTCATTTAATTATGCATCTAGAAGTAGTTTTTTTAACTAATACTTTTGGTTGTCTTTATAATGCCCATGTAAAGAAACAACTGAGATATTCTTATACAGAAATCTTATACAGAAATCTGAGCTCAGTTCAACTGATTGATATGCTGACTCAAGAGTAAGTAGATCATGAATTCAGCAATCCTTACGGTATGGGGTAGAAACAAAGTCTATCTGAATTTTTCTCTTTCCTTTCTTTTTCTTTTTTATGTGAGATGTGATTACAGAAGAATCTAAACTTTGGAAACAAGGAAACCACTGGTCCCAACCTTTCCTTCTCTCTGACCCTCACCACTCCATCTAAGACACCAGTAGATGTCTTAGATGCCGTCTAACCAGTTGCCGTCGAATCGATTCTGACTTATGGTGACCCAAACTGTGTTCCACAGGGTTTTCAGTGACCAAGGTTTTTGAAAGTAGATAGCTAAGCCTTCCTTCTGAGGCACCTCTGGGTGGACTCAAGCTTCCAATCTTTCAGTTAGCAGCCAAGTGCATTAACCAATTGCCACCCAGGGACTCCTTCATCTAAGAAAAGGAACTGCACTGCCAAACAACGGCCGAAGGCCATTTTGCAGAGGGAAAAGAGCCAGCACTTATCCATACATTCCAATATTGTATGGATAAGTGCCATAACGTCGAGGAATAGGAAGAGCCAAAACTACTTACATGTGGGAGCTAAAGACTACATACATCTCAGAGAGGCTCTGCAGAGTCACCTTCAGGAGCCCAGGCTGGAGCCTGAGCACCTGGGTCTAAATCCTGGTAGTGCCACTTAGCAGCTTGTGATGTTTTTATTTCTCATCTGGAAAAAAAAGAGGTTAATTAAAATAGGGATATTGTGAGATTTAGTAAGTTACTACCTTATTAGTTCAAGAGTGACCTGTAGACCCATAGGCCCTCACTCCGGATCTGCATTTTTAAACAAAGTTCCATCATGATTTGCATGCATGTGACAGTTTGAGAAGCACTGATTTAGGGCATGTGAAGGGCTTAGGATGGTAAGTCCTTCATAAAATTGCTATTATTATTTAGTTTAGGTCAAAACATATACCAATTACAGTCAAAGACTGAAAACTCTGCAGAAAGGTATTTAGACCCAACTCAAGTAGTGTTCAGTCTAATCTGTGGTGAATAAATCAGAATGAGATGGATGTCTTAGGGTGGGTTCTCTGCAGAAGCATGTATCTATATATACATATAGGTATATAGAGAGAGAGAGATGCATACATACATACATATATATATATATATATATACATAGAGAGAGGGAAAGAGAGAGAGATTTATATCAAGGAAAGGGCTCATGAGGTTGTAGAGGCTGCAAAGACCCCAGTCCATGGCTCAGGCATCAGGCTGAAGGCCTCTCCTGAATCACATAGCTGCAGGGGCTGGCAAACCCAAGGTCAGCAGGTGAGACAGCAGGCTGCTGGCTCAAGTTCTAAGAACTAGAGGTCAGATGACAACAAGCTGGATACAAGATTCAGAGAGAACAAAAGCCAGACAGCATTGCCAGAAAATCCATATATACTGGATGCAGTTTACACACTCAAGGATACTCTCTTTCAGTTGATTGTTCATACCAGATCTCATTATGTAGGTAATTACATCATTACATAACTACCAAGCTACATAACTGCCAAACCATTGAGAATCATGGCCCAGCAAGTTGAGACACAATCTTAACCATCACAATCAGCCTCTTGTCAACTTTGTACCTGTACCCATCTTCTTAAATTATGCACAATCTCTGAATAAAGATAATTATAAAGTAATACTTGCCCCTAACATGATACAACTAATACGTGTACCACTAAAAACGCACTAGCCCTATTTACATCTTATATTTTATAAGTGAGGAAAACAAAAATATTTGATGCACACATACAAGGAAGAAACACTCATAACAATTACAGTCCTCGTTTCTGCAACTAGTCATATGGTTGTAACTGATATTTAGAACTACCTTCTTCTACCACCCATTCTGAATTCCTTTTGCCCTCAGCAAGCACCTAAGGTGGTTGTGGTTTTTTGCCTGGTGGGGTGACCCAAACCTTCATTCCTGAAGGGTCTGCACGTAAAGTAGTCATGTTGAAATTGGGTTGCTTTAGTTTTCCATTGACTTTGATCACAGGACACTGTAGTACTAAGAGATGCCCTAAGGGAACTCCTGCATTCCAGACATACTCTTCTTTACCTCCATTATACAATATGAATCCAATTTCCCCTTAACAATCAGGAACAATAACACCAGCCAATATGGTAACTCCCTTCTTTTCCTGTTGATCTAGAGGCATGAGGAGCCTAATGTGGCCAAGTGACATTCTTAACTTCTAGTTCAGAGGAATCATTGTTGTGTCTTTTGGTGGGAAAATTCCTCCCTTCGGAATTAAGACTTCTACACCTACAGAGCATAGGCTGGCAGGGACAGGAAATAGAAATTTTGTGAGTAGGTTACTAGAAGCAAAAATTTTGTGAGCAGGTCACTGGGCATAATTATGTCGGAAGGGTGCAATGTAATCTATCTGCTACCAGGCTGCTGGCTGATCACCTCAAGGAATGGTACAATATCAGGGATTTAGTGTTGATCTCTACTGCTGGCAGACTGGGCAGGCACTCAGCAGTGGCTGTAGCCATGTCAGCCTTGGTGAGTAAAAGTCCACATTGCTGAGCCTCTGCAAAACATCCATTCCTGCCACCATGGCCACTTTGTTCATGAACCTGTTTGACAATGAAAGGAGTGGCTGGGGAAAGAGGATGACTGATTTTCACATATCCAGATTAAGCATCTATTCCAGTAAGAACAAAATGCTGCTCTTTCCATGCTGGAAGTGGTCCAGTGTAATCAACTTGCCACCAGGTCGCTGGCTGAATAACTTTGAGGAATGGTGGCATGTGATGGTAAACAACCATTGGCCCGCCCAGCTGACTGCATGCTGGCCTGTCTGCCCTCACCCAGACTTCTGAATTGAACTGGAATACAGTCCACAGGGAAGAAAGTGTCATCATCTGGTCCTTCAAGCAATGGAGACTTCTGGCACATGACTCAGCTGAAGTTAGCCTGATCTTTGGGAACCAGAGACCTGAGGTTCTTTGGCAGGTGCTACAATGATCAGGTCCAGACAGGGGTGAAAGTTGGAGGTGGAATCAGAGTGATGGGAGGAGAAATGTAGCTGGAGTGCACACATTCAAGGGACCACATGTCACAGACCAGGAAACTTGCCAAGAGTCATAGAGTCCCATAGTCAGCCAGAACTGGGGCTCAAGGTGTCTTCCTGCACATGTGACCCTGGTCATCCACATTCTGAAGGCAACACTCCTCAGACCTCCAGGGATACAGGATTTCCCGCCCTGGCATCCAGGAGGTCAGAGATATGCAGTGGGTCTTAGGAAGCTGTGGACTTGAAGACAGTGAAGAAAAGCAAATCAGTGGTCACTGGACATGGCAGGTCCTACATTTAAGAAGGGAAGTTTTGTGGTTTTGTGCCAGGTGTGGGTAGAGAATATGAAAGGATGTATTCCAGATTCTGCCCTCGAGACCCAGATGAGGGCTCTCATGGTTATATGTGCTTTTTTTTTTTTTTCCTCCTGATCCCCTTTGCCGGGGTGGAGGGTGGGTAGGAGGAAGGAGAGTTGTTTCTTGGAAGAAAGTCTCAGCAGAAGGAGCAGGAACTGGAGGGCCTCCAGTCTGTGCATAGGCTCCACAGGACCAGGTGCCCCCCTGGCATCCTTGGCTTCCTCCTTTCCTTCTTCCATCTAATGTAGAGCCACAAAACTAGTTACTAATGGACCTAGGTATCCACATGCAATTCCTTCATCAGGCTCTGGACCCTGGAGACCATCTATTCTCTGTCCATGGGCAAACATTGCCATCACAGATATTCCCCCTTCCAGATCTAAGCCCTCTCTCCTGCTCTCCTTCTTGTGATATTTCACATGGGTACAATTAAGAGATGTCTCACAACTGGCAGAGAGAGAGATAGACAGCATAGGGGCTGAGAGGAGACCACTTCCCTACTGACATTCTCAAGTAAGTGGAAAAGAGATACCTGGTCTGTTTGCCCCATGCCGAGAGCTCTCAACATCTGAGGCTCCTTCGGCAGTTCATTCTCCTAGGTGAGCTGAATTCCAGTGGTCTCAGCCAGAATTGGGTTCCAAGTCTCAGAGGCCAACCAGAAGAGTCCTTGGGAGTAGCTCAGACTGGCCAGTAGCTCACCTGTTCGCTCTCTACCTCTAACCCCGTGCCATCAGAAGCTCCGTCCACTGATTCCTGAGGCTGTGTCCATGGTGATAGTAAACAAGCCTTGGCTCTGCCCAGTCCACAGCATCCTGACCTCTCTGTCCTCACCCAGACCTCTGAGTTGATCTGGAATAAAGTCCACAGGGACCCACATATCATCATCTGTGATTTCGAGCAACGGAGCATTTACCTGGCACACGACCCAACTAATGTCAGCCTAACCATCAAGAACCAGAGACCTGAGGCTCTGTTGGTAGGAGCCACAAAAATCAAGTTCAGACAGAGGTAATGGATGGAGGAGGAATCAAAGTGATGGGAGGAGAAATGTAGCTGGAGTGCACACATTCATAGGACCACATGTCCCAAACTGGGGACCGTGCCAAGAGTCATACAGCCCCATAGCCCAGGAGACCTGGGGCTAAAGTTGACACACAACCTTAATCATCACAGTCCACCCATGGTTAACTTGGCACCTGTAAATATCTCTTAAACCATACATACTCTCTAAATAAAAACAATTATAAAATCATACTTGTGCCTAACATGGTAAAACACACATACAACCAAAAATGCACTAGCCCTGTTTACGTCTTATATAAGTGACAAAAACAAAAATATTTGTTGCATACATACAAGGCGGAAATACTCATGAGAATTACAGTCCTCATTTCTGAAACTGGTCATGTGGTCATGACTGGCATTTAGAATTACTTTCCTCCATTACCCATTCCATATTTCCTTTGGCCTCAGTAAGAACCTCAGCTGGTTGTGCTTCTTTGCCTGGTGAGGTGATCCAAATCGTCATTCCTTAAGGATCTAGGCCAATAGTAGTCATGTTGGAATTGGGTTGCTACCGTTTTCATTGACTTTATTCACAGGGCATGGTGGTACTAAGGGATGCCCTAAGAGATCTCCTGCATTCCAGACATACTCATATTTACCTCCATTATGTAAATATCAATCCGATTTTCTCTTGGTAATCAGGATCAATCACACCAGCCAATACGGTAACTCCTTACTGATCTAGAGGCATAAGAAGCCCAATGTAGCCAGATGGCATTCTTAACTTATAGATCAATGGAATCAATGGTGCATCTCCAGGTGGGAGCATTCTTTTCTTTGGAACTAAGACCTCTAGACCTGCAGAGCATAGGGTCATGGGGACAGGAAACAAAAATTTTACGAGTGAGTTACTAGGGTAATAGTGAGTGGTGCCACTCTCATTTCCACCCCTTGATTCCTGGACTCATGAATCCTGACTATGAGAGAAAAAAATGGCACCATATATCGTACTCTGGTTTAGAGCATGTACCTCCTGGAGAACACTGCCCCAACCCCACAAGATATTGGCACCTAGTTGCTGCCATAATTGTATCCTTAGAAGGCCATTCCATTATTCTATCAAGCCAGCTGCTTCAAGATGATGGAGAACATGGTGAGGCCAGTGAATTCCATGGGCGTGGGCCCATTGCTGCACCTCATTTGCTGTGAAGTGAGTCACTTGATCCAAGGTGATGCTGTGTTGACACACAACCTTGACAGTGGATAAGGCATTCTGTAAGTCCATGGATGATAGATTTGGCAGAAGCATTGCACATAGGGAAGCAAATCCGTATGTAGAGTAAGTACCCATTCCAGTAAGAACAAAACACTGCCCTTTCCATGATGGAAACTGCCCAGCATAATCAAGCTTTCATCAGGCTGATCGCCTCAAGGAATGGTTCTGTACTGGGAACTCAGTGTTGATCTCTGCTGTTGGCAGGTTGGGCACTCAGCAGTAGCTGTAGCCAAGTTGGCCTTGGTGAGTGGAAATCCATGTTGCTATGCCCACGCATAACCGCCATCCCTGCCACCATGGTCACTTTGTTCATGAGCCCATTGAGCAATGACAGGAGTAGCTGGTGAAAGAGGATGACTGCTTTTCACAGGATGTGTCACCCTATCCACTTGATTTTTTAAAAATCTCCTCCGCCGTGGTCTCCATTTGATGAACATTCACATGAGACACAAATATCTTCTCTTCTTTGGCCCATTCAAAGAGGTCTATCCACATACCTTTTCTGCATAATTCCTTGTGTCCAATTTTACAATCTTGTTCCTTCCAAGCTCCTGACCACCCAGCCAAAGTTTTAGCCACAGCCCATGGATCAGTACACGGTCACCTATCTGGCCACTTCTCCTCCCAAGCAAAGTGAACAACTAGATGCACTACTCAAAGTTCTGCCCACTGGGAGGATTTTATTAACCGTTGTCCTTCAGGATGGTCCCAGAAGGGGGCTGTAGTGCTGCCAGTGTCCACTTTCGAGCTTATATATCACACAGAGCCATCTGTAAACCAGGCACAAGTTTTCTCTTCCTCAGTCAACTGATCATAAGGAAATACCCATTAGGACATAGTAGAAGGTAATGTGACAGGAATGGATACCATGGGCATTTGGTCCACTTCCTCCTGCAATTTACTTGTGCCTTCAGGTCCTACTCAGGCCCAATCTTGTATATGTTACTTCTATTTAATGATGGAGTGGTGCTGTGCATGTCTGACTTTACGGCACTGTGTCAGATGACACCCAGTTCACGATAGGCAGTTCAGGCCACATGGTGACTTGGTGGCACATGATTAAGTGGTGAGTCTCTACTAAGGTCCATTGACAAGCCAAAAGATGTTTCTCAAAAAGAGATCAGTTATCTGCAGAAGATGGCAGGGCTTTGCTCCAAAATTCCAAGGGTCTGCTTTATGGTTCACCAACAGAGTGCTGCAAAAGACTCCAAATAGCATCTCTATCTGCCAGTAACACTTCAAGCACCATTGGATCAGCAGGATCATATGGCCCAAGTGGCAGAGCAGCCTTCACGGCAGACTGAACCTGTTGCAAAGCCTTCCCTTGTTCTTGGCCCCAGATAAAATGTGCAGCTCTTTGAGTCACTTGATAAATAGGCCAGAGTAGCACACTTAAGTGAGGGACATGTTGCCTCCAAAATTCAAAGAGGCCCACCAGGCACTGTTCCTCCTTTGCAGTTGTGGGAGGGGCCACATGCAATATCTTTTCCTTCACTTTAGAAGGAATATCTCAACATGCCCCACACCACTGGACCCCAAAATATTCACTGAAGTGGAAGGCACTATATTTTTTGTCAGAAAAATTTCCTACCCTCTAGCATGCAAATGTTTTTTTTTTTTTATTAACTTTTATTGAGCTTCAAGTGAACATTGGCAAATCAAGTCAGTCTGTCACATATAAGTTTATATACATCCTACTCCGTACTCCCACTTGCTCTCCCCCTAATGAGTCAGCCCTTCCAGTCTCTCCTTTCGTGACAATTTTGCCAGCTTCCAACTCTCTCTATCCTCCCATCCCCCCTCCAGACAGGAGATGCCAACACAGTCTCAAGTGTCCACCTGATATAATTAGCTCACTCTTCAACAGCATCTCTCTCCTACCCACTGTCCAGTCCCTTTCATGTCTGATGAGTTGTCTTCTGGGATGGTTCCTGTCCTGTGCCAACAGAAGGTTTGGGGACCATGACCACCGGGATTCCTCTAGTCTCAGTCAGACCATTAAGTCTGGTCTTTTTATGAGAATTTGGGGCCTGCATCCCACTGTTCCCCTGCTCCCTCAGGGGTTCTCTGTTGTGCTCCCTGTCAGGGCAGTCATCGATTGTGGCTGGGCACCAACTAGTTCTTCTGGCCTCAGGATGATGTAGGTCTCTGGTTCATGTGGCCCTTTCTGTCTCTTGGGCTCTTAGTTGTCGTGTGACCTTGGTGTTCTTCATTCTCCTTTGATCCAGGTGGGTTGAGACCAATTGATGCATCTTAGATGGCCGCTTGTTAGCATTTAAGACCCCAGATGTCACATTTCAAAGTGGGATGCAGAATGTTTTCATAATAGAATTATTTTGCCAATTGACTTAGAAGTCCCCGAAAACCATGTTCCCCAAACCCCCGCGCTTGCTCCGCTGACCTTTGAAGCATTCATTTTATCCCGGAAACTTCTTTGCTTTTGGTCCAGTCCAGTTGAGCTGACCTTCCGTGTATTGAGTGTTGTCCTTCCCTTCACCTAAAGCAGTTCTTATCTACTAATTAATCAGTAAAAAATCCTCTCCCTCCCTCCCTCCCCCCCTCGTAACCACAAAAGTATGTGTTCTTCTCAGTTTATACTATTTCTGAAGATCTTATAATAGTGGTCTTATACAATATTTGTCCTTTTGCCTCTGACTGATTTCGCTCAGCATAATGCCTTCCAGTTTCCTCCATGTTGTGAAATGTTTCAGAGATTCGTCACTGTTCTTTATCGACGCGTAGTATTCCATTGTGTGAATATACCACAATTTATTTAACCATTCATCCGTTGATGGACACCTTGGTTGCTTTCAGCTTTTTGCTATTGTAAACAGAGCTGCAATAAACATGGGTGTGCATATATCTGTTTGTGTGAAGGCTCTTGTTTCTCTAGGGTATATTCCCAGGAGTGGGATTTCTGGGTTGTATGGTAGTTCTATTTCTAACTGTTTAAGAAAATGCCAGATAGATTTCCAAAGTGGTTGTACCATTTTACATTCCCACCAGCAGTGTATAAGAGTTCCAATCTCTCCGCAGCCTCTCCAACATTTATTATTTTGTGTTTTTTGGATTAATGACAGCCTTGTTGGAGTGAGATGGAATCCCATCGTAGTTTTAATTTGCATTTCTCTAATGGCTAATGATCGAGAGCATTTTCTCATGTATCTGTTGGCTGCCTGAATATCTTCTTCAGTGAAGTGCGTGTTCATATCCTTTGCCCACTTCTTGATTGGGTTGTTTGTCTTTTTGTGGTTGAGTTTTGACAGAATCATATAGATTTTAGAGATCAGGCAGAGATGTCATAGCTGAAAACTCTTTCCCAGTCTGTAGGTGGTCTTTTTACTCTTTTGGTGAAGTCTTTAGATGAGCATAGGTGTTTGATTTTTAGGAGCTCCCAGTTATCTGGTTTCTCTTCGTCATTTTTGGTAATGTTTTGTATTCTGTTTATGCCTTGTATTAGGGCTCCTGAGGTTGTCCCTATTTTTTCTTCCATGATCTTTATCGTTTTAGTCTTTATGTTTAGGTCTTTGATCCACTTGGAGTTAGTTTTTGTGCTTGGTGTGAGGTATGGGTCCTGTTTCATTTTTTTGCAAATGGATATCCAGTTATGCCAGCACCATTTGTTAAAAAGACTATCTTTTCCCCAATTAACTGACACTGGGCCTTTGTCAAATATCAGCTGCTCATATGTGGATAGATTTATATCTGGGTTCTCAATTCTGTTCCACTGATCTATGTGCCTGTTGTTGTACCAGTAACAGGCTGTTTTGACTACTGTGGCTGTATAATAGATTCTGAAATCAGGTAGAGTGAGGCCTCCCACTTTCTTCTTCTTTTTCAGTAATGCTTTGCTTATCCGAGGCTTCTTTCCCTTCCGTATGAAGTTGGTGAATTGTTTCTCTATCACCTTAAAAAATGACATTGGAATTTGGATCGGAAGTGCATTGTATGTATAGATGGCTTTTGGTAGAATAGACATTTTACTATGTTAAGTCTTCCTATCCATGAGCAAGGTATGTTTTTCCACTTAAGTATGTCCTTTTCAATTTCTTCCACTAGAGCTTTGTAGTTTTCTTTGTATAGGTCTTTTACATCCTTGGTAAGATTTATTCCTAAGTATTTTATCTTCTTGGGGGCTACTGTGAATGGTATTCATTTGGTGATTTCCACTTCGATGTTCTTTTTGTTGATGTAGAGGAATCCAAGTGATTTTTGTATGTTTATCTTATAACCTCTGACTCTGCCAACCTCTCCTATTAGTTTCAGTAGTGTTCTGGAGGATTCCTTAGGGTTTTCTGTGTATAAGATCATGTCATCTGCAAATAAAAATAATTTTACTTCCTCCTTGCCAATCCGGATGCCCTTTATTTCTTTGTCTAGCCTAATTGCCCTGGCTAGGACTTCTAGCACAATGTTGAATAAGAGTGGTGATAAGGGGCATCCTTGTCTGGTTACCGTTCTCAAGGGAAATGCTTTCAGGTTCTCTCCATTTAGAGTGATGTTGGCTGTTGGCTTTCTATAGATGCCCTTTATTATGTTGTGGAATTTTCCTTCAATTCCTATCTTGGTGAGAGTTTTTATCATAAATGGGTGTTGGACTTTGTCAAATGCCTTTTCTGCATCAATTGATAAGATCATGTGGTTTTTGTCTTTTGTTTTATTTATATGGTGGATTACATTAATGGTTTTTCTAATATTAAACCAGCCTTGCATACCTGGTATAAATCCCACTTGGTCGTGGTGGATTATTTTTTGATATGTTGTTGAATTCTATTGGCTAGAATTTTGTTGAGGATTTTTGCACCTATGTTCATGAGGGATATAGGTCTGTAATTTTCTTTTTTTGTAATGTCTTTACCTGGTTTTGGTATCAGAGAGATGGTGGCTTCATAGAATGAGTTGGGTAGTATTCCGTCATTTTCTATGCTTTGAAATACCTTTAGGAGTAGTGGTGTTAACTCTTCTCTGAAAGTTTGGTAGAACTCTGCAGTGAAGCCGTCCGGGCCAGGGCTTTTTTTTGTTGGGAGTTTTTTGATTACCGTTTCAATCTCTTTTTTTGTTATGGGTCTATTTAGTTGTTCTACTTCTGATTGTGTTAGTTTAGGTAGGTAGTGTTTTTCCAGGAATTCATCCATTTCTTCTAGGTTTGCAAATTTGTTAGAGTACAATTTTTCGTAGTAACCTGATATGATTCTTTTAATTTCAGTTGGGTCTGTTGTGATGTGGCTCATCTCGTTTCTTATTTGGGTTATTTGTTTCCTTTTCTGTGTTTTTTTAGTCAGTCTGGCCAATGGTTTATCAATTTTGTTAATTTTTTCAAAGAACCAGCTTTTGGCTTTGTTAATTCTTTCAATTGTTTTTCTGTTCTCTAATTCATTTAGTTCAGCTCTAATTTTTATTATTTGTTTTCTTCTGGTGCCCGATGGATTCTTTTGTTGCTCACTTTCTATTTGTTCAAGTTGTACGGACAGTTCTTTGATTTTGGCTCTTTCTTCTTTTTGTATTTGTGCATTTATCGATATAAATTGACCTCTGAGCACTGCTTTTGCTGTGTCCCAGAGGTTTTGATAGGAAGTATTTTCATTCTCGTTGCTTTCTATGAATTTCCTTATTCCCTCCTTGATGTCTTCTATAACCCAGTCTTTTTTCAGGAGGGTATTGTTCATTTTCCAAGTATTTGATTTCTTTTCCCTAGTTTTTCTGTTATTGATTTCTACTTTTATTGCCTTGTGGTCTGAGAAGATGCTTTGTAATATTTCGATGTTTTGGATTCTGCAAAGGTTTGTTTTATGACCTAATATGTGGTCTATTCTAGAGAATGTTCCATGTGCGCTAGAACAAAAAGTATACTTTGCAGCAGTTGGGTGGAGTGTCCTGTATAAGTTAATGAGGTCAAGTTGGTTGATTGTAGCAATTAGGTCTTTCGTGTCTCTATTGAGCTTCTTACTGGATGTCCTGTCCTTCTCCGAAAGTGGTGTGTTGAAGTCTCCTACTATAATTGTGGAGGTGTCTATCTCACTTTTCAGTTCTGTTAAAATTTGATTTATGTATCTTGCAGCCCTGTCATTGGGTGCATAAATATTTAATCTGGTTATGTCTTCCTGATCAATTGTCCCTTTTATCATCATGTAGTGTCCTTCTTTATCCTTTGTGGTGGATTTAAGTCTAAAGTCTATTTTGTCAGAAATTACTATTGCTACTCCTCTTCTTTTTTGCTTATTGTTTGCTTGATATATTTTTTTCCATCCTTTGAGTTTTAGTTTGTTTGTGTCTCTAAGTCTAAGGTGTGTCTCTTGTAGGCAGCATATAGATGGATCGTGTTTCTTTATCCAGTCCGAGACTCTATGTCTCTTTATTGGTGCATTTAGTCCATTTACATTCAACGTAATTATAGATAAATAAGTGTTTAGTGCTGTCATTTTGATGCCTTTTTATGTGTGTTGTTGACAATTTCATTTTTCCACTTACTTTTTGGTGCTGAGACGTTTTTCTTAGTAAATTGTGAGATCCTCATTTTCTTAGTGTTTGACTTTATGTTTGTTGAGTCGTTACGTTTTTCTTGGTTTTTATCTTGAGTTATGGAGTTGTTATACCTCTTTGTGGTTACCTTAACATTTACCCCTATTTTTCTAAGTAAAAACCTAACTTGTATTGTTCTATGTCGCCTTGTATCCCTCTCCATATGGCATTTCTATGCCACCTGTATTTAGTCCCTCTTTTTGATTATTGTGATCTTATACATATTGACTTCAATGATTCCCTGTTTTGAGCATTTTTTTTTAATTAATCTCAATTTTTTCTTGTGATTTCCCTATTTGAGTTGATATCAGGATGCTCTGTTTTGTGACCTTGTGTTGTGCTGGTATCTGATATTATTGGTTTTCTGACCAAACAATATCCTTTAGTATTTCTTGTAGCTTTGGTTTGGTTTTTGCAAATTCTCCAAGCTTGTGTTTATCTGTAAATATCTTAATTTTGCCTTCATATTTCAGAGAGAGTTTTGCTGGATATATGATCCTTGGCTGGCAGTTTTTCTCCTTCAGTGCTCTGTATATGTCGTCCCATTGCCTTCTTGCCTGCATGGTTTCTGCTGAGTAGTCTGAACTTATTCTTATTGATTCTCCCTTGAAGGAGACCTTTCTTTTCTCCCTGGCTGCTTTTAAAATTTTCTGTTTATCTTTGGTTTTGGCAAGTTTGATGATAATATGTCTTGGTGTTTTTCTTTTTGGATCAATCTTAAATGGGGTTCGACGAGCATCTTGGATAGATATCCTTTCGTCTTTCATGATGTCAGGGAAGTTTTCTATCGGCAGATCTTCAACAATTTTCTCTGTGTTTTCTGTCCTCCCTCCCTGTTCTGGGACTCCAATCACACACAAGTTATCCTTCTTGATAGAGTCCCACATGATTCTTAGGGTTTCTTCATTTTTTTTAATTCTTTTATCTGATTTTTTTTCAGCTATGTTGGTATTAATTCTCTGGTCCTCCAGTTTTCCCACTCTGCATTCTAATTGCTCGAGTCTGCTCCTCTGACTTCCTATTGCATTGTCTAATTCTGTAATTTTATTGTTAATCTTTTGGTAGCATGCAAATGTTTTACCAATAAGTTCAGAGTCATTAACACTTCTTCCTTACTAGATACATTCAGCATAATGTCATCAATGTACTGGAACAGAAGGGAAACGTGATCAGTGTCCCTGGAGCCTAAATTATTACATAGGGCTGGAGAGTTAACAAATCCTTGAGGTAGGACACTGAAGGTGTATTGTTGGCCTTGCCAGCTCAAGGCAAACTGCTTCTGGTGTTCCTTTGAAACCAGAATTGAGAAAAAGGCATGGTCAGATCAATTGCTCCATACCAGCTACCAGGAAATGTATTAATTTCCTCAAGCAATGAAACCACATCTGGAACAGCAGCTGCAATTAGAGTCACCACCTGGTTAAGTTTATGATAATCCACTGCCATTCTCCATGATTCATCTGTTTTTTTGATCAAGCCAGTTAGGTAAGTTGAATGAGGCTGTGGCGGGACTTACCACCCTTGCATCCTTCAAGTCCTCGGTGGTGTCAGTAATCTCTGCAATCCATTCATTAACATGATATTGCTTTTGGTTTACTATTTTCCTAGGTAGAGACACTTCTAATGGTTTCCACTTGGCTTTTCCCACTATAATAGCCCTTACTCAACTTGTCACAAATCAAACATGGGGTTTCTACCAGTTGCTGAGTACATTTATTTCAATTATGCATTCTGGAACTGAAAAATCTGTAGGATGGGTTCAGGGATCCACTCAACCCATTGTGAGACAAACCTAAGACTCCATTAATGACCGGATCTCCATTTGCACCCACTCTGACTGGTGGCCCACAGTGATGATTTGGGTTTCTTGGGATTAGTGTCAGTTTAGTGCCAGTATCCAGTAACCCCCCAAAAGTCTGATTATTTCCTCTTCCCCAATGAACAGTTACTCTCATAAAAGGTGTTAGAGAAAGATGAACAATATAAACTTTTGGCAGTGTAGTGGGATCCTTCCTTAAAGGGACACAATCTCCCCTTCATTCAAGGGGTTGTGGGTTTGTAAACTTGATCAAGCCTGGGAATTGACTGAGGGGCTGTGACTCTCTATTCTGGGGATTCACGTTAGGCTGCCATTCAGTTGACTTAGAATATTGCCTTTTACACACATCAAGTGAATATTTAGTAGATTTCCCATCTATTTCATTCCTAGGGATACCATGACTAAGCAGCCAACACTGTAAGTTCGTACAAGTCAGACTATTCTAATTACCGTTTGACTCCTTTGTCTATTATGGTAACCATGCCCACCTTGTCTTTGCCAATAGAGTGCTGCCACTGGGCCCCTATTACCATGAGGTCCAATCAGCCCATTGTAGCTATGTGTCTTAATTCAGTTAGGACAGTTCCCACTGTCAAATATGACTTACATAAAACAGCAATCACTTTGGTAAAATGTGTGTCCTCTGGTCACTCCTTGTGTGGGATTGTGGGTCTAACCTGATAAATCCACTCTAGCATGCCAATTTCCCTGAGGCTTTGAATACCTTCTATAGTATATAAAGGTCTGCTACTTCAACTTGATTTAGTACAGGCAAGTGTATAATCCATGCTTCAACAACCCAACCTAATAAACTATTAGATCCTTTCCTAACTTCTCAAGCTGAAACACTGAATGAAGAATCTGTGTTCAGTGGGCCCATATTAATAAACTCAGACTGATCCCAACTTTATGTTCCTTGCACCACTATCCCACACCCTTAATAGCCACTCGCACACATATTACCCAGGTTTCTGTTTATACATATTCAAAAAGTCAAGCCGTTCTTTTGGAGTGTAGTGTACCTCCTCCTGAGTCACAATTTGTACTTTACCTTTTGGGGTTTGCTAGGACTTAAGTCTAGTTATAATTCTAGAAGCAAAAATTGGTGGTGAGAATTGTTTTGAGAACATTAAGTAATGTCCTGTAAGGCATCTGCCTCAGGCAATACCCCAGGCAAAGACTCAGGTGCCTCCCCAGGTGAATACTCAGAAGCTACCTAGGCGATATCGATAGTGTAGGCAAAGGCTCTTCAGACACAGCTGGGTTATTCTCATCAAATGAGGTGGAGGGGCTAATGGTTTTGTTGGCAGAAGCAATTCAATGGAATTTAGGGGCTTAGTGTCACCAGCTTCTTGATTATCTTCCCATATGTCCCCATTCCAAGTTTGAGGATCCTACTTCCTCCCAATCAGTGCCCTCACTTTAACCTCAAACACCATTTGAGATTGGGAATTCAACTGTCATTGTAATTCAGTCACTCTTATGATAAGATTCTGCATTTGGTTTTCAGCAATACCAGCTCTGTTACTCTAGAAAAAAGGCTTCTTTCAGGGCACATGTGGGAACTTTTAAGTCATTTATTCAGCACTTTAGCTGTGACTCTGGAGCCCTGAGTTCATCTCTTCCTTTCACCACTTTGTCTAGCAAAAGTAGGACCAGCCACAAGTAGATGGCTTTAACAAACAGAAATCTATTCTCTCATAGTTTAGGAGGATATAAGTGAATTCAGGGTGCCAGCTCCAGGGAAGGCATTCTTTCTTTGTCAGCTCTGGGGGAAGGTCCTTGTCATCAATCTTCCCCCAGGCCTAGGAGCTTCACAGGGCATGGACCCCGGGTCCAAAGGATGTGCTCTGCTCCTAGTGCTTCTTTCTTGGTGATATGAGGTCCCTCTCACTCTGCTCATTTCTCTTTCATCTCTTGCAAGATAAAAGGTGATGCAGGCCACACCCCTAGAAAACTCCCCTTACATTGGATTGGGGCTGTGATCTGAGTAAGGGTGTTGCATCCTACCCTAATCCTCTTTAACATAACATAATCTTGCTTCATTAACCACAGAGATTAGGATTTACAACACATAGGATTATCACATTAGATCAGAAAATGGTGGACAACCACACAATACTGGGAGTCATGGCATAGCCAAGTTGATACACATTTTTGGGGAGCACAATTCAATCCATAACAGAAGAGATTACATCATTACATAACTGTCAAACCACATCATAACTGCCAAACCACTGAGAATCATGGCCTGGACAAGTTGACACGCAACCTTAACTATCAGAGATGGGGATGAGAAATATGTCCCTGGCAAGTTTCCTCAACAGTTGTCTCTCTGGTAAGGGAGATAGAAAAGCCAGTAGATAATCTCAAGGCAGTCGAGGTTTAAGAATACACCTAGGAGGCGGGGCCAAGATGGCTGACTAGGTAGAACCTACCTCAGATCCCTCTTGCAACAAAGACTCAGAAAAACAAGTGAATCAATCACATACATGACAATCTACGAACGCTGACCATCAAACACAGATCTAAAGAGTTGACCTGAGTGACAGAGACTGAGAACGAACAACCACGGGGAAGCAGCGACTGTTTTCGGAGCCTGGAGCCAGCGCCCCAGTCAGGAAACCTTGGTGCCGGGCTTTGGACTGGACACAGGGGAGCTGAGCACCACATCCTGTGACAGCGCAAACATGGGGCGCAGCACTAGCTCCCTGAACTGACCTCGGGGGAAGCCCAGCCAGTGCACGCAGGCAGTGCAGTGACACGGCTGACAGGAGGACAAGCCACCAGGAGGCAGCAACTGGTTTTGGAGCCAGGAGTGTGGCATCCCAGCCAGGAAACCTTGGCGCTGGGCTTTGGACTGGGAGCGGAGGAACTAATTGTGGCTTCTAAGACAGCGCAAGCACGGGACTTGGGCCTGATCCTCGGGGGCAATCTCTATCCAACCAGCGCACACAGTCGATGCGCCCTTCGGGAATCTCAGATAAAACAGCCATCCCAAGCAAGATAAGTAACTTTGTCTATACTCCGGGGTGCTACTCTCTCCTGTTTATCTGAACCCTCCCCTCCCCTTCCTAGGCGGCTTCATTAACATTGGAATTTCCTGAGCCAGAGTACACTGCTCTGTGGTTTTTCTTTCTTTCTTTCTTTTTGTCTTTTCCTAACCCATTCTCCTGGCCTGAGAGAAGCAGCTACAAAAAACCCAGGGACCAAAAATCCTTCCCTAATTGGACTAAAAACACAGAACCAACTCCAGCCAAGCATATGCAATCCACAGTCTTGGGCTTTCATCCCGACAAGGAACAAGGTGGCTATTATAATGCAAAGGCATTTCTGGTAGGGATCTGACTGTAATTGATTTAGCAGATTACTGGAAAGACAAGTTTCCCAGGTCTGATACCTCTGCATATTCAACAGAGACCTCACTGATGCACAATAGGGAACTGAGGACTGAAGCTCCCCCCAGACCACCTAGCCTCCTGCCTTAGGGGTCTAAGGAGGGTGAAACCTACCAATCTGTAGAGGTACTTGCACTGGGAGCCTAAGGTACAGTTGCAGAGCCCACCCACCAAGGTGCTTTAGGAATAGAGACACACCTACCTCACTGGCACTTGGGGGAAGCCTGTCAGCATCCTGTTCCCCCCCGCCCACCCGGAGTGCGAAACCCTGCTGCTACTAGAATCTGGTGCACACAACTATCACCACTACTTCTCTAGGTGAATAGGTGACAGTCTGTACCACACACCTGATGACCCAAAATCAGATTCTACTCAAGAATAGTGAATGGACTCAGGCTTATATATCTGGTAACAGCCCAAACCAGCTGGTAATAGGACATAAGAAACTCAAGGTCTACAATAATCAAGACAGCACAATCTAGTAGCCCATCTACATATATTGAAAGAAAACAAAACAAGATAAGACTCAGTGAGCAAATATAGAATAAATCACTACAACATCTTAGTGATGGCTTGGAGACAGCAGTCAATATCAAACCACATAAAGAAGCAGACCATGATTGCTTCTACAGCTCACCAAACTAAAGAATCAAAATCTTTCCCAAATGAAGATACAATCCTGGAATTGCCAGATACAGAATATAAAAAACTAATTTACAGAATGCTTCAAGACATCAGGGATGACCTCAGAAATGAAATAAGGCAATCTACAGAAAAAGCCAAGGAACATACTGATAAAGCAGTTGAAGAACTCAAAAAGATTTTTCAAAAACATAGTAGAAAAATTAATAAGTTGCAAGAATCCATAGACAGCATTCAGAAATCCAAAAGGTTAACAACAAAATTACAGAATTAGACAACACAATAGGAAGTCAGAGGAGCAGACTCGAGCAATTAGAATGCAGAGTGGGAAATCTGGAGGACCAGGGAATTGACACTAATATAGCTGAAAAAAAATCAGATAGAAGAATTAAAAAAAAAAAAAAATGAAGAAACCCTAAGAATCATGTGAGACTCTATCAAGAAGAATAATTTGCGTGTGATTGGAGTACCAGAACAGGGAGGAATAACAGAAAACACAGAGAGAATAGTTGAAGATCTGTTGGCAGAAAACTTCCCTGAAATCATGAAAGACGAAAGGATATCTATCCAAGATGCTCATTGAAGCCCATTTAAGATTGATCCAAAAAGAAAATCACCAAGACATATTATCATCAAACTTGCCAAAACCAAAGATAAACAGAAAATTTTAAAAGCAGCCAGGGAGAAAAGAAAGGTCTCCTTCAAGGGAGAATCAATAAGTTCAGACTACTCAGCAGAAACCATGCAGGCAAGAAGGGACTGCGATGACATATATAGAGCACTGAAGGAGAAAAACTGCCAGCCAAGGATCATATATCCAGCAAAACTCTCTCTGAAATATGAAGGCGAAATTAAGATATTTACAGATAAACACAAGCTTAGAGAATTTGCAAAAACCAAACCAAAGCTACAAGAAATACTGAAGGAAACTGGTCAGAAAACCAATAATACCAGATACCAGCACAACACAAGGTCACAAAACAGAGCATCCTGATATCAACTCAAATAGGGAAATCACAAGAAAAAATTGAGATTAATTAAAAAAAAATGCTCAAAACAGGGAATCATTGAAGTCAATATGTAAAAGACCACAATAATCAAAAAGAGGGACTAAATACGGGTGGCATAGAACTGCCATTTGGAGAGGGATACAAGGCGATATAGGACAATACAAGTTAGGTTTTTACTTAGAAAAATAGAGGTAAATATTAAGGTAACCACAAAGAGGTATAACAACTCCATAACTCAAAATAAAAACCAAGAAAAACGTAACGACTCAGCAAACGTAAAGTCAAATACTATGGAATTGAGGAACACACAATTTACAAAGAAAAACATCTCACCACAAAAAAATAAGTGGAAAAATGAAATTGTCTACAACACACATAAAAAGGCATCAAAATGACAGCACTAAACACATACTTATCTATAATTACGCTGAATGTAAATGGACTAAACGCACCAATGAAGAGACAGAGAGTCACAGACTGGATAAAGAAACACGATCCATCTACATGCTGCCTACAAGAGACAAACCTTAGACTTAGAGACACAAACAAACTAAAACTCAAAGGATGGAAAAAAATATATCAACCAAACAATAAGCAAAAAAGAAGAGGAGTAGCAATAGTAATTTCTGACAAAATAGACTTCGAAGTTAAATCCACCACAAAGGATAAAGAAGGACACTACATAATGATAAAAGGGACAATAGCCCAGGAAGATATAATCATATTAAATATTTATGCACCCTATGACAGGGCTGCAAGATACATAAAACAAACTTTATCAGAATTGAAAAGTGAGATAGACACTTCCACAATTATAGTAGGAGACTTCAACACACCACTTTCGGAGAAGGACAGGACATCCAGTAAGAAGCTCAATAGAGACACGGAAGACCTAATTGCTACAATCAACCAACTTGACCTCATTAACTTATACAGAACACTCCACCCAATTGCTGCAAAGTATACTTTTTGTTCTAGCGCACATGGAACGTTCTCTAGAATAGACCACATATTAGGTCATAAAACAAACCTTTGCAGAATCCAAAACATCGAAATATTACAAAGCATCTTCGCAGACCGCAAGGCCATAAAAGTGGAAAACAATAACAGAAAAATTAGGGAAAAGAAATCAAATACTTGGAAACTGAACAATACCGTGCTGAAAAAAGACTGGGTTATAGAAGACATCAAGGAGGGAATAAAGAAATTCATAGAATGCAACGAGAATGAAAATACTTCCTACCATACCTCTGGGACACAGCAAAAGCAGTGCTCAGAGGTCAATTTATATCAATAAATGCACACATACAAAAAGAAGAAAAAGCCAAAATCAGAGAACTGTCCCTACAATTTGAACAAATAGAAAGTAAGCAACAAAAGAATCCATCAGGCACCAGAAGAAAACAAATAATAAAAATTAGAGCCGAACTAAATGAATCAGAGAACAGAAAAACAATTGAAAGAATTAACAAAGCCAAAAGCTGGTTCTTTGAAAAAATTAACAAAATTGATAAACCATTGGCCAGACTGACTAAAGAAATACAGGAAAGGAAACAAATAACCCGAATGAGAAACGAGATGGGCCACATCACAACAGACCCAACTGAAATTAAAAGAATCATATCAGATTATTACGAAAAATTGTACTCTAACAAATTTGCAAACCTAGAAGAAATGGATGAATTCCTGGAAAAACACTACCTACCTAAACTAACACAATCAGAAGTAGAACAACTAAATAGACCCATAACAAAAAAAAGAGATTGAAACGGTAATCAAAAAACTCCCAACAAAAAAAAGCCCTGGCCCGGACGGCTTCACTGCAGAGTTCTACCAAACTTTCAGAGAAGAGTTAACACCACTACTACTAAAGGTATTTCAAAGCATAGAAAATGACGGAATACTGCCTAACTCATTCTATGAAGCCACCATATCCCTGTCACCAAACCAGGTAAAGACACCACAAAAAAAGAAAATTACAGACCTATACCCCTCATGAACATAGATGCAAAAATCCTCAACAAAATTCTAGCCAATAGAATTCAACAACATATCAAAAAAATAATCCACCACGACCAAGTGGGATTTATACCAGGTATGCAAGGCTGGTTTAATATTAGAAAAACCATTAATGTAATCCACCATATAAATAAAAGACAAAAACCACATGATCTTATCAATTGATGCAGAAAAGGCATTTAACAAAGTCCAACACCCATTCATGATAAAAACTCTCAGCGAAATAGGAATTGAAGGAAAATTCCTCAACATAATAAAGGGCATCTATAGAAAGCCAACAGCCAACATCACTCTAAATGGAGAGAGCCTGAAAGCATTTCCTTTGAGAACGGTAACCAAACAAGGACGCCCTTTATCACCACTCTTATTCAACATTGTTCTAGAGGTCCTAGCCAGAGCTATTAGGGTAGACAAAGAAATAACGGACATCCGGATTAGCAAGGAAGAAGTAAAATTATCTCTATTTGCAGATGACATGATCTTATACACAGAAAACCCTAAGGAATCCTCCAGAAAACTACTGAAACTAATAGGAGAGGTTGGCAGAGTCACAGGTTATAAGATAAACATACAAAAATCACTTGGATTCCTCTACATCAACAAAAAGAACATCAAAGATGAAATCACCAAATCAATACCATTCACAGTAGCCCCCAAGAAGATAAAATACTTAGGAATAAATCTTACCAAAGATGTAAAAGATCTATATAAAGAAAACTACAAAGTACTACTACAAGAAACTAAAAAGGACCTACTTGAATGGAAAAACATACCTTGCTCATGGATAGGAAGACTTAACATAGTAAAATGTCTATTCTACCAAAAGCCATCTATACATACAATGCACTTCCGATCCAAATTCCAATGACATTTTTTAATGTGATGGAGAAACAAATCACCAACTTCATATGGAAGGGGAATAAGACTCGGATAAGTAAAGTATTACTGAAATAGAAGAAGAAAGTGGGAGGCCTCACTCTACCTGATTTTAGAACCTATTATACAGCCACAGTAGTCAAAACAGTCTGGTATTCGTACAACAACAGGCACATAGACCAACGGAACAGAATTGAGAACCCAGATATAAATCCATCCACGTATGAGCAGCTGATATTTGACAAAGGCCCAGTGTCAGTTAATTGGGGAGAAGATAGTCTTTTTAACAAATGGTGCTGGCATAACTGGATATCCATTTGCAAAAAAATGAAACAGAACCCATACCTCACACCATGCACAAAAACTAACTCCAAGTGGATCAAAGACCTAAACATAAAGACTAAAACGATAAAGATCATGAAAGAAAAATAGGGACAACGTTAGGAGCCCTAATACAAGGCATAAACAGAATACAAAACAGTACTAAAAATGACGTAGAGAAACCAGATAACTGGGAGCTCCTAAAAATCAAACACCTATGCTCATCTAAAGACTTCACCAAAAGAGTAAAAAGACCACCTACAGATTGGGAAAGAATTTTCAGCTATGACATCTCTGACCAGCACCTGATCTCTAAAATCTATATGATTCTGTTAAAATTCAACCACAAAAAGACAAACAACCCAGTCAAGAAGTGGACAAAGGATATGAACACACACTTCACTAAAGAAGATATTCAGGCAGCCAACAGATACATGAGAAAATGCTCTCAATCATTAGCCATTAGAGAAATGCAAATTAGAACTACGATGGGATTCCATCTCACTCCAACAAGGCTGGCATTAATCCAAAAAACACAAAATAATAAATGTTGGAGAGGCTGCAGAGAGATTGGAACTCTTATACACTGCTGGTGGGAATGTAAAATGGTACAACCACTTTGGAAATCTATCTGGCATTTTCTTAAAAAGTCAGAAATAGAACTACCATACAACCCAGAAATTCCACTCCTCGGAATATACCCTAGAGAAATAAGAGCCTTCACACGAACAGATGTATGCACACCCATGTATTGAAGCTCTGTTTACAATAGCAAAAAGCTGAAAGCAACCAAGGTGTCCATCAACGGATGAATGGTTAAATAAATTGTGGTATATTCACACAATGGATTACTACGCATCGATAAAGAACAGTGATGAATCTGTGAAACATTCCATAACATGGAGGAAACTGGAAGGCATTATGCTGAGCGAAATTAGTCAGAGGCAAAAGGACAAATGTTGTATAAGACCACTATTATAAGATCTTGAGAAATGGTAGAAGCTGAAAAGAACACATACTTCTGTGGTTACGAGGCGGGGAGGGAGAGAGGGTGGGAGAGGGTTATTGACTGATTAGTAGATAAGAACTACTTCAGGTGAAGGGAAGGACAATACTTAATACACGGAAGGTCAGCTCAACTGGACTGGACCAAAAGCAAAGAAGTTTCCAGGATAAACTGAATGCTTCAAAGGTCAGCAGAGCAAGGGCGGGGGTTTGGGGACTATGGCTTAAGGGGACTGCTATGTCAATTGGCAAAATATATCTATTATGAAAACATTCTGCATCCCACTTTGAAATGTGGCGTCTGGGGTCTTAAATGCTAACAAGCGGCCATCTAAGATGCATCAGTTGGTCTCAACCCACCTGGATCAAAGGAGAATGAAGAACACCGAGGTCACACGACAACTAAGAGCCCAAGAGACAGAAAAGGCCACATGAACCAGAGGCCTACATCGTGCTGAGACCAGAAGAACTAGATGGTGCCTGGCCACAACCGATGACTGCCCTGACAGGGAGCACAACAGAGAACCCCTGAGGGAGCAGGGGAACAGTGGGATGCAGGCCCCAAATTCTCATAAAAAGACCAGACTTAATGGTCTGACTGAGACTAGAGGAATCCCGGCGGTCATGGTCCCCAAACCTTCTCTTGGCCCAGGACAGGAACCATTCCCGAAGACAACTCAGCAGACATGGAAGGGACTGGACAATGGGTAGGAGAGAGATGCTGATGGAGAGTGAGCTACTTGTATCAGGTGGGCACTTGAGACTGTGTTGGCATCTCCTGTCTGGAGGGGAGATAGGAGGGTAGAGAGGGTTAAAAACTGGCAAAATTGTCACTAAAGGAGAGACTGGAAAGGCTGATTCATTAGGGGGAGAGTAAGTGGGAGTATGGAGTAAGGTGTATATAAGCTTATATGTGACAGACTGACTTGATTTGTAAATGTTCACTTAAAGCTCAATAAAAATTATTAAAAAAAAACAAAAACAAACAAAAAAAGAATACACCTAGGAAGTCAAGGCTTAATAATACAGACAGTGTAGGCAGTACAGAAAAGGGGGGGTGGTGAACTCTGCCCAAAGACCTCAGGGAATACTGCCCCAAAGAACACACAGGCAAACTGGGTTTTGAAAAATGGCACACAAAGAAAGCAGAGAGCATTCTGAGCCTCCAGACTTGCAGGTACAAAGCCATGGTGTCTTGGGGAAAGTACACATAGTACGACATTATATACACAGTACAACATTGCTCAATTTTACAGAACCTGCACTTTGTGTGTGGAGGGCAGTAGTTGTCAGTCTGTAAGGGACAAACCAGGAGCAGTTATTAAGATGCTACTAGACTCTGTGCCCCTCTGCGATCCAGACTTCACTGGAGTGAATTCAGGAATCGGCATTTATCTAGCCCATCAAAACTCTGATATATTTGACCCAGGGAACATTTGGTGAAAACACGAGTGCATGGCTAATGGTAGGACATGATGCTGGTGGGCTGCTTGATGGAATGCTTTTATTCCTTTCTGAGGATCATGAGTTGCATCTTGGAGTAAATGCGCAGTCCCTGGAGGGCTTTAGCAGTGATCAGTACTGTATTTTAAGCAGATATCTCTGGCGGAAGTGCCCTGAATGGATGTTATAAATTTAATTATAAAGGGGCAGGTAAGGGTGTTTGCTCAGGAGTCTGTGCTCCAGACATACTATGTAACCTTGTGCAAGTCACTTTAACACTCTGTGCCTCAGTTTCCTCATCTCTGAAATGGGGCAGTTATGAATATGGTAAATCACTTAGAACATTACTAAGCAGCAGTATGCATGTAGTAGCAATAAATGTTTACCATCATCATCATCGTTATTCTACACTAAACTTCACACAGCAGAACTTCAAGACCAATACATTTGTCCCAAGAAACTATTACATTAAGCATTAAAAAAAAAAAAATCCAAACCTGTTGCGTCGAGTTGATTCTGACTCATAGTGACCCTATAGGACAGAGTAGAACTGCTTCACAGGATTTCCAAGGAGTGCCTGGTAGATTTGAGCTGCTGACCTTTTGGTTAGGAGCCGTAGCTCACTGTAGCTCTTAACCACTGCACCACCAGGGCTCCATAAGAGTCTTTAAAAAATGTGTTAATCTATGTCTCATGCACAGATGAATTCATATTTCAGTAGTAATAACATGGAAATATTTACTTGTACTGGTCTATCGCATTCTGAGGCTTACATTGCAATAGTCACTCAGTGATGTAACATCTAATCAGAAAGATGAATGTTTGCATGCCCTAAGCTTCCAAAATCTGAAAGATCTCTTGGGACTAAAATGTGTTCTTACTCATATACATTGAAACAGTGTATAGACTCCTGTTAGATCAAGAGGCTAGCAGAGAAAAGTTTGAAACACTTTAGTAGAGTTACCACAAAACATAGAATTGAATTCTACAACTTTTAAAAATAATGTAACACAAGAATAGGTTAGGCAAGCCCTGGCTCATTATAATAACAGATGCAAAATCCAAGAATTCACAATCTGTTTGTACATTCATTCTTGTTTGGCATCCTACACTTAACACAATACTCTTGAGACACATTGAGCTTTGGCAGATTCTAAATGCTTCAGAGATGGACATGCCCAGTCTTTAGTTTATAGCACTATAAATCATCTTGACTATTAATTATTAACATTTTTTTTAAAAAATCCCATTGTCATTGAGTCAGTTTCAACTCATGGCAACCCCGTGTGTTACAGAGTAGAACTGCTCCGTAGATTTCTTTGGTCATAATCATTACAGATACAGATTGCCAGACCTTTCTTCTGTGGTGCTGCTGGATGAGTTCAAGCTGCCAACCCTTAGGTTAGTGATCGAGAGCAAACCTTTTGAGCCACCCAGGGACCTTCATATATTCACAGAGGATGAAAATACTTTATTTCCCAGTGATTATATATATCAAACTAAAACACACCAATAGATTACTATACTTTTGTCTTGATAGTGACACATCTGGATTGTTAATGTGTTTCCAGCTCATCATGATCTGGCCTCCGCTTCTTGGGACTTGAGTCAGCAGCTCGTTGTCTGACCTGCCAACTTTGGGATTTTCCAGCTCTGTAGCCTTGAGAGCCAGCAACCTGCCGTCTGACCTGTCGATTCTGGGTTCATCAGCCCTGCAACCATGTGTGTCAGCAGAAGCCTCCAGCCTACATCTGACCCACAGACTTTGAGACTTGCCATCCTCCACAACCATGACAGCCATTTCCTTGAGGTAAATCTCTCTCTCTTTCTCTCTCTGTCATTATATATATATATATATATATATATATATATATATATATATATATATATATATATACGCTTCACTAGTTTTGCTTCTCTAGAGAACGTAGTTTATGATATAACAAGATATGAATATTCAGAACTATGAAAACACAAACATATAAAAAGAAGCTTCTGTTTATTGATTTAACATAGATTTTTTCAAGGATACCATTTATCACAGTTTACTGCCTTTCTGGAATCAGAACAAAAGCTCAGCGTATATCCATCCCATATAGGAGCCCTGGTGGCACAATGGTTAAGTACTCAGCTGCTAACAAAAAGGTAGGCCATTTGAACCCACCCACTGGCTCTGTGGGAGAAAGATCTGGTGATCTGCTTCCATGAAGATTACAGCCAAGAAAACCCCATGGAGCAGTTCTACTCTGTCACATGGGATTGCTAAGAATAGGATTTGATTTGACTGCATCCAACAACATGTACTGTAGAGCTGACTCCTGTAACCAGAACATTAGAAGTTAGTAGTGTAACTAGAACAAATATAAAATGATGTTGTTTGGATACCACACAGGTTGAAATTTCAATGGTTTTTAAAATTTAATTAATGTTGATGATATATCCAAAGATACTGTATACTTCTTTCAAACCAGAGAGAGATGTAAGACATCAACTGAATACATTCAATAAAATGAAGGCCTAAAATATTCTGCAGTACTCCCACACTCTGTCCCTTCATGCACCCTTATATTTACTGTTACCTCTGTCTAGAAAACTTTCCTCTTCTTTCTCCTTCTCTCTTTGTCAAGTAACTCTACCTTGTCCTTCAGAGCTCAACTCTAAGTTCACTTCCTCAAGTGAACCTTCCTTAACCTCCAGGACTAGTAAATCTCCTATTGCAGGCTCTCCTTGAGTAAAGTACCTATTCTTTCTAGCGAATCTCTCATCTGTCACTGTGTGTGTATGTGTGTAAACTATCTGTTTCCATTCACCCTGTAATTAGCAGTGCCAAACTCACTGTCTAACGCATACAAGACACTTAACTACTATTTACCGAATGAGTAAGTACATCTTTAAAAATGACAGTCACCAAAACTCTTCATAGTTAAATATCAGATGAAAAGAAGTACCCTGAAGCCAAATATCATCAGCTGAACAGTTTCAATAGCCTTATTAACTCCGACACTACCAACTTGAAGCTACACCATATCAGCCTACTTCTCCTTTTCTTTCTTATTTTTACCATAGCTAACATTTACATGAGTATTTCCTATGTTTTGGGTATTATGAAAATATTTTACATTTGCTGTGTTCTTTAATCCTCTCTTAGCCCTCCAGATTAGGCACAGCACTATTCACATTTTACAGATGAGGAAATTGAGACTCAGAGAGGTTACAAAAGCTGTTCCATAGTTGGTATGCATTTTTTTTCTAACCTGTTGCCTCTCTGTCCCAACCTGACCTTCAATACTTTGCTCGTTAATGTTAGGCTGGGAGATTTCAAACAATATTTATGGCTTTATATTAGGTTCTGCCAATGAGAGGGCTGTTTCTGGCTCTGACACCATGGCTAGCCATTGCTGGCAGTTGTGGTTGGTATAGTGGCCACAGGGAAGGGGTGCTGGCAGACTCCAGCAGCACAGAAAAAAAGAAGGAAACAGCTAATTAGCAGTTCCAGCACTTCCTGGTTGAGGAATACCCTCTTTGGTAAATCTAGATCCCAGATGTTCAGGCAATGGCCTATGGCCAGTAGCATTAGAAGCTTTTGATATCTGGCTATCAGTTGGCTTCAGTCTGGGTACTCTCCTTGTTTCTCACACTCTTCTATCCTTTCCAATACTTTATTAGCAATTCCTGCTATTAAGTCCTCTCTGTTTGAAATACCTGAGGTGGTCTCTGTTTTTCAAAATAGACTCTGATTTACGCAATTGACTATTTCTAAGGTCCAGTGTTTCAAGAACTCTCTGTAGGATCTGGCTTCCATCTACCCTCCCTACATCAAAGTCATTTTGTTGTCTCCAGATCTAGTCTCATTTGCCTCCTACCTAGTTTTTTCCTCCATGATGGATGTTTTTGCTACCAACCTTGCCCATGATATTATCTTTCATATTTCTTCTGTACCCACTCCACTCCACTCCATAGCTTCTACCCAAATCAGAGTCCAGAATCTTCTTTGTTTGAGAGGGTTCAAAAAAATCACCCATTCCCAGCACTGGTCTATTCCTCCAAGCATGTGAGGTGTATGTATTTTTTAGTGGATAGTAGGAAATGTTGGTTTTATCAGAGAATCATGTCTGAAATGTTTGAAAGAGGAAGATTAACCTGGATTCAATGATTAGCATCGATTCAATCCACAACTTATAATCCAATGTTTGTTATACAGAAGTGATTATTTAAAAAAGAGATATTTACATTCAGCATATTTGGCTTAGAAATTATGGGACAACCAGTTCAGCAAAGTACTTATAAACTAAACCATGGAAAAAGCATTGAGATATAGCCCCTTTTACTACAATTATATGTGCTATGATAGGAAAATATTTGTGCTTTTATCAGCAACACCATTTTAAAGTGTCAAAGCACAGATGCAGAGATATCAGTCCTGAGATGCACTGAATTTTCTTAGCATGTGTCTATACAAATGCCCTACTAAGTACCTAATTTAATCTAAAATTATATGTGCATCTACGGAGAATTCAAATTACTAACACTTATCCCAGGTATGATTCAGATTAATTTTGCCAAAATCACTTGGGGATTTTGACACAGTTTCTACTTCAGGAAGCAAAATTTGGCATCAGTGTAGTCATGCCAAAAATGAATTCCTAATATAGAAGATAAAAATACACTACTATAAATATCAATGGATACAATGAAACTCAAAATTCTATCCTGTAGATGTGGGATTTAGGTGACTCAGAGGTTAATTTCTTTGAAAATAAATAATAGAACAATGAAAACATCAAAATTTGGATTTTCCCAGAACTGTTCACCATTTAAGACTTTAATAAAACATTTTTGAATAGAAGGGATTTGACATTTAGAGATTAATTGATTGTTCAGAAGAAGTCACCATGCCTCAAGCTATCTTGATCACACTCCCTAGGTATATATGTGAGGAGATGAGTCTCAGAGAAATGAAATAGTTCTATCTTTTGATTAAGTATCAAATTACATCAGTCTTTACATATGTGAATGTCCAAAAAATTTCAAAGCATGGGCATCTTTTCCAACCTACCATGTCTGATACTATAAATTAGATAATAGTTTACCTTACCTTGAGCAGCAGCAAAAATTAATGGGTTCCTTAAATACTTTTGTATGGCTGAAAAAAGAAATAAGTTTACACTCTCTCCCAGTTACTCATCTTACAGAACAACTGAGTCTTTTTATCACACTAACGTTTCCTGGCTGTCTTTGAATGTTTCCAAAGCTAACATGACAATGGGAAATGGTGGGTAATTTCTCCAGATAACATCCCATTTCCATTTCATTGTTGTATTATATAAATACAACAATAAAAAGTGCACAAAAGGAGCCACCTATTATTTCAAACATCACATATCCTTGGAAATAGAAGAAGAAATGATTTCATAACATTCCTAAGGGCATTATTAGTGTTCCTTTTTTGGGTTTTACACTTTGTACCTGTAAATTCAATTTGGCTTTTTGTTTGTTTGGTTTATTTTAAGATATAAGGTGTAATTATTCTTGATTTTTACCATCTAATGTTCTATTACTGCACCTTTGGCTTCAGCCAACCTATAGGAGATAAATAGCAATGGATTTTAATAGTACTCCCTTGGAAACTCTATGGGGCAGTTCTATGCTGTCCTATAGGGTTGCTATGAGTCGGAAACGACTCAACGGCACTGGTTTGTTTTTTTGTTTTTTTGTTTTTTTTTTGGTCCCTTTCTAAAGCTCTTCAAATGAAGAAGTAGCAAGAAAAACTCATCTCTATAAAGCCAAAACAATAATTGGTTCAGTCAATTTCCTGATATCACAGATGAACTGATGTATACACACACACACACACAATCACACTTTCACATAGGAAATCAGAATTGGTGGGTGGGTGTCTTGGTCATCTAGTGCTGCCATAACAGAAATACCACAAGTGGACGGCTTTAACAAAGAGATGTGTATATTCTCACAGTCTAGCAGGTTACGAGACCAAATTCAGGGTGTCGGCTCCAGGGGAAAGCTTTCTCTCTCTGTTGGCTCTGGAGGAAGGTCCTTGTCCTCAATCTCCCCTGGGCAAGGAGCTTCTCAGGTTCAGGGACCCTGTGTCCAAAGGACGTGCTCTACTCCTGGTGCTGCTTTCTTGGTGGTATGAGTCCCCAATTCTCTGCTTGCTTACCTTTCCTTTTATCTCTTGAGAGATAAAAAGTGGTGCAGGCCATGCCCCAGGGAAACTCCCTTTACATTGGATCAAGGATGTGACCCAATAAGGCTGTTACAATCTCACTGGAATCCTTTTAACATAAAATTACAATCACAAAATGGAGAACCACCACAGAATACTGGGAATCATGGCCTAATCAAGTTGATACACACATTTTTTTTGGGGGGGGGGGTGCATAATTCAATCCATGACAGTGGGATATCTCTGAGAACACACTAAAGGAAATAAATTTCTTCAGGGAATGGGCTCTTTATTGTCCCTTAAACAGTTGATAGTCTGGGATAGGAATGATCATACTTTCAGTTCCCTCAGCTATGAATCAGAATTCAACTCAACGGCAATATTTCTTGTTTAAAAAAAAAAAATCTTTCTGGTATTCTTTGCTTTTAGCCAAGATTCATCTGACATCAGCAATGATAGCTCTCGTTCCACATCCTCTTCTGAATCCAGCTTTAACTTCTCTCAGTTCCCTGTCAATGTACTGCTGCATCTTGAATTATCTTTAGTATAATTTTACTTGTGTGTGATATTAATGATATTGTTTGATAACTTCCAAATTCCATTGGATCACCTTTCTTTAGAATGGGCATGCTGACTTTAGTCTTGAGAAAAGGCAAAAGGCAAGCTTGGCAAGCTGGCTCTTCACTGTGTCCAGATTCCACTTCACTCTTTCCTCTTTGCCATCCACGTCACTAGCAGGTGATGGTTTCTTTTATCTTAAAACCTGAGAAAATGTTGAGAGGTAGCAAGCATAAAATGTCTTCATGCATTTTTACTGAAATGCATTTTCTTAAGATATTCACCATCAAGAAAGTGATAGACAGTCACAGTAGCTTCTACATTTTTTTTTTTTTCCTTTTGGAGATGTGTGATATGTTTGTATGTGTGTATAAAATTATTTTGGGTAATTATTTGGTATATACATATATATATATATATATATGTATATATTTTACCCTCCCTTCTACCCAACCATTTTGAGTTCCACTAGCACAACTTGGACGTTATTCTTAAACTTCAGTCTTCGCTGCATTAGTTATGAATTTTTTTTTATGAAATGTTAGTTTTGTTGTGAATAAAAATTTCCTATTCAAGGCCACAGAAGTATGTGAGTTCATTTCCAAATCAAATATTTAGCCTAGTTCATTTTTTTATTGTATCTCACAGAAGACATGAGAACTCAAATCTTATTTTTAAAACAGATGATCCACAACCATTATTCATATATTGTAACCGTCTTTGTAGATAAGTGGCTCTGGCTCACCTTTCACATTTTTCTTCTTCTTCTTGATGTCCTACTATAAATTATCAGCAGAAAAGAAAAAGAAGTTGTTTAATTCTAACACTGGAGATTTGGGCCTATCCTGTTCTTTTCTAAAAAGCAACAGAGACGTATACTGTTCTATATCAGGGGGGTGAAGTCCTTCCTTACACACAGATCAGTGAGCCTGCAGTGACTGTGGGATCAGCTCAGGTTTCTCGGACCTTTGCCAGAGTCAGATTAGGACTACCATTTCACATTTTCTTCTAAATCCATGAATCCATGAATCTTTCCTTCTTTACACCTTGAGGTCTTCCTCCTCCATGAGGTGATTTACACATCTAAAAATGAACATTCAATACATGCTGTAGAGTTTTACATTCTCAAAGGGATGTGGAGGGTTAGAACAAAAACAATGCACACACATACACACAGAACACTTATACCATGCAGCTTCCAGGTGTCAGCAGATCAGGCAGAGAAGAAGAGAAAATAAAAGTCCTGAAAATTGGATGTTTCTAGGATGCTAGTCTCCTGCTTCCAACTAGTCACAAGGCAGTCAGAAATACTGGCATGAAAAACATAAATCCACCCCCTATACCAATTAAACAAATACTCCATAGAATATACCGTACTGTAGAAAAAGAAATCAGGTTATGATGTAGGCAGAAATAAACCTAGTTATCAAAAAGTATACATTTTCGGACAGTGTTATGAAATACTCATGGGTTTCAAAGTTAAAACAACAATTATAAACATTGGGCAGAAAAATCTGGTTATTTATAGATTTTTTTTCTTTCCCTAAGCCACAGTTATTGCTAGTCAAAACACTTTTTTACAAATCTAAAGATCTTGCACTCATAGGTCTGAGTACATTTTTATTTCTATATTAAAGTAGGAATTTGCCCTTCTGTACTTAAATTTTAAACAATAAACATAAAAATCATAAGCCCATATATATTCTGAGTGATAAATGTTTTCCTCCTGTGGTTCCTACACAACTAAACATGTTAAGATTATTTCACTTGTATCTGTGTTAGAAAATGAAAAGAGTGTAATATAACACCCCTCCTCAAACCAGAATGGAAATAACTTTTAGCCTTCAAAATTATTACTCCAAAGTTTAATTCAGAAAAACAATGATTCAGTTTTGAAATAATGTCATCAATGTTGAACAACTTTTTTTTATCACAATGTTCAAACAAATCTAGATTTCTGGTTTAGAAAATGTACTCGACACTATTTTCTGTGTTCCATTCTAACCAATACATGCTTAAAAAAAAAAAAATTTTTTTTTTTTAAATGCTTAAAGCTCTGATATTTGTATATAGAAGGCATTATCAAAGTCACCAGTCAGCCATGTATAAACATGAGTCTGGAATTATATTCTGGCTCTCTTGACCTGACCATATCTGCTGCAGGACTTTCAAGGAGTACAGTGTGTGGTCGAAGTCCCAGTTGGGACTTCCTCTTCAGCTTTCTATTGACAGTGTTCACCTGGGACAGAGCTGATTTCTTCCCTCTATATTCTCTTCCATTCCCACTAAAGCAGGTCCTTCACACAGTAGATCAAGCATTATGGAAAAACTAATTTCAAATAAAGAAGACTCCCTGGTTCTAAAATTATTTTGGTCTTGATTTAATTGCTATCCAAATTACCCATTATGGAGGGCTAAAATGGATCCAGACAGGTCAAGTTCTTAGGCCAGAGGTGGGCAGTTATATCCTACTTTAAGAGACCAGAAGATGAAGTATGAATGAATGACCAAAAGCCTCACCCTTAGAGATTGCCACAGGCCAATACAGAGTATTGGTGAGGCTTCTTGAGAAAAGACCAAGAGGTAAAGGTTAACACCTCCAAGCCAATTTCCTGCAGTCTGGTCTTCTGCAACATTCCATGGAAATGAACCATTGTCAAGTGCTCGATGCAGTCAACACTAGTGCAATTCTAAAGTAGCACCTCAGCCCACAGGTTCTGCGCAGCCACAACTACAAATCTTGAGCTCATTCTCCTAATCATGCAAGTGGAAGGGCCTCAATCAATAAATGTGGAGATAGTGGAAAAGGGATGGAAGCCCAGCTTCTGGTACATCATACTGCTGCAATGACACACAGCTTGCACCTACAGCCTTGATTGCGACTGCGTAAGGGCTGGCACTTTTTTCAGTTATGTTGCTTAAAAGCCCCACAATCCAACGGTCAGGATTCCTATACCAGAATATGATGCCCAGGCTTGTTACATCCCTGTTTCAGATTGTGATAGACTTCTTGGTACCTGTAGTCCCAGATGTTCCAGAGGACCTGATCTTGCTGTCTAGTCATTAGCTTTTTTCTGCTTAACACAGACACATCTCACCCATTGTTGACAGAAGTATACATTGGTACAAATGGAACAACCACTATGTAGGGTAATTTGGTACTATCTATCAAAAGTATAATATAAATTTTGACTCATAATTCAGCTTCAGTTGCAGCAGTACATTGACATCGACAGGGAACTTCCAGAAGTTCAAGGTGGTTTCAGAAGAGGATGTGAAACAAAAGATATTGTTGCTGATGTCAGATGGATCTTGGCTGAAAGCAGAGAGTACGAGAAAGATGTTTACCTGTGTTTTATTGACTATGCAAAGGCATTTGACTGTGTGGATCATGACAAATTATGGATCACATTTCGAAGAATGGGAATTCCAGAACACTTGATTGTGCTCATGAGGAACCTGTACATAGATCAAGAGGCAGTCTTCCAAACAGAACAAGGGGATACTGTGTGGTTAAAGTCAGGAAAGGTGTGCATCCTTTTACCATACCTATTCAATCTGTACGCTGAGCAAATAATCAGAGAAGTCAGACTACGTGAAGAAGAATGGGGCAACAAGCTTGGAGGAAGACTCATTAACAACCTGCATTATGCAGATAATACAGCCTTGCTTGCAGAAGCAAAGAGGACTTGAAGCACTTATGAGTGAAAATCAAAGACTACACCTCAACATAAAGAAAACAAAAATTCTCACAACTGGGTCAATAAGCAGTGTCATGAAAAATGGAGAAAAGATTGAAGTTGTCAAGGATTTCATTTTACTTGGATCCACAATCAATGGCCAGGGAAGCAACAGTCAAGAAATCAAATGATGCATTGCACTGGGCAAATCTACTGCAAAAGACCTCTCTAAAGTGTTGAAAAGTAAAGATGTCACTTTGAGGACTAAGGTGCACCCTGACCCAAACTATGGTATTTTCAATTGCCTCATATGCATAGGAAAGCTGGACAAAGAAATAAGGAAGACTGAAGAAGAACTGAAGCCTTTGAATTATCCTGTTGGTGAAGAATATTGAATATACCAAGGACAGCCAGAAGAATGAACAAACCTGTCTTGGAAGAAGTACAGCCAGAATGCTTCTTAGAAAGAAGATGGTGAGACTGTCTCATGTACTTTGGACATATTATCAGGAGGAACCCATCCCTGGAGAAGGACATAATACTTGGTAAAGTAGAGGGTCAGCAAAAAAGAGGAAGACGCTTAATAAGATGGATTGACGGAGTGGCTGCAACAATGAGTTCAAACATAGCAACAATTGTGAGGATGGCACAGGACCAGGCAGTGTTTTGTTCTGTTGTACATAGGATTAGTATGAATCGGAACCAATTCCACAGCACCTAACAACAAGTTTAGAGTCCCATAAGAGATTTTTCTATTTTGTCCATTACCAACTTCTCTCCTATCAGCTGTCCTTTGAGCCTTTCTTTCCCTTCTCCCTAACAATAACCTATTCCTCTTCAATTTTAAACTTCTTGTAAGTAATATCTAAGAAGTTTTTACTGTCAGGACCTAGATGTTTGGTATAATTGGTAACTAAGGAACTTATTTCCTTCATATAAAACTGGTAGCTGTCCAATATTATCAAATGAAATCATCAATTGAAGTCAACCATATGGAAAAATTGTACAGTCAATTCTGCTATAAAAACTTTTGAAAACACAAATTTGTTCCAACATGATTCATATATTAGGGAGCAATCTGAGTACAATATGAATTTCACATTTGCTTCTGCATAAATTTATCTGTGAGAAACACTAGAACACAGAAAAATGCACTCAGCTGAACTGAGCCACATAGGAATATACAAATATCTATCTTGACCCCAGACTTTCAGGTCAGTATTACCCACCCACCCACTAACCCACTACACAGCCAGTTTCAACATTAAATTTAACAAGTTGGTATTGTACTCTTACTTTGCACCAGATATTGAGCTAGGCAAGAATGTTTAAGGGTCTTCTGTGCTCATGAAACTTACAATCTGATACAAAATCGCATAACGATTTTTACGGTGATAATTATATTAAGTACTGTGAGGGAAAAGTGCATGACCCTATGTGGATGTGTTACATGGAGCTCTAACCTAACCCAGAGAGAGAGGAGGTTCAAAGATGGTCAGAGCAAGATGCCTGGAGGGAGTGACATTTAAGCTGATATGGAGAAGGTGGATAAAAATTTTAGCCCAACAAAGGATATGAATGATAAAGAAGGAATAGTGCATGTAAAGCCTCTGAGGTGGAAAAAAAAAATGGTGGTTCTTCTGAACAATAGAGGGAAGGCCAGCCTGGCAGGAGTGTAGAAAGTGACAGGGATTAGACACGGTAAGAAGCCGTAATGGGCTGAATAGTGACCCCCCCCAAAAAAAAGATATGTCTAATTGGAACCTGTGAATGTGACCTATTTGGAAAAAAAAAATGGTCTTTGCGGATGTAATTCAGTTAAAGATCTTGAGATGAGATCATCCTGGATTAACTGTGCAAGTCATAAATCAAATGACACATGTCTTAAAAGAGATAGAAGAAAAGACAGAGAGACACACATAGAACAAAAGGTGATGTGAAGATGGAGACAGAGGCTGGACTGATGTGTCTACAAACCAAGGAATGCCCAGAATTTATCACAGCCACCAGAAACTAGGAAAGAGACATGGAACAGATTCTCCCTCAGAGTTTCCAGAAGGAATCAACCGTGCCGACACCTTGATTTTGTACTTCTGGCCTCCAGAATTATGAGACAATAAGTTTCTGTCATTTTGAGCCACCAAGTTTGTAGTATTTTGTTTTGGCAGCCAAAGGAAACTAATACAGAGAAAATCCACATTCTTCAATGGTTTTATAGGTAAAATGACTTTCCAACCAGCTTTTAAGAGAGCACCCAATAAGCTCTGTCTCCAAGTATTCACACTCTACAGTGTATGCTGAGTTCAGGTACATGTCTGAGGTTTTTCATGGATTTTTGTTTGTTTGTATTTTGTATTCCTTTTTCCCCAAAGCTTAGCATAGCACCTGAAAAGATGCTCAATAAATATTTATGGAAGGACAAATCAATCACTCTGGTTTAGAGGACTGGAAAGCTGGAGGCTTAGGGAATTGTAAAGGGGCTAAAGAAAAGGATAATTAACATCGTCAATGCTTGAGAGGAAAATAAAATATTAAGTACTAAAAATGAAGAGTGAGTTTAGTCCATACTGTGTTGTGATTGGATCAGAAATCCAGATCGACAGGGGCCTCCCTGAAGGAAAAGCAGTGGAGAGTGGCAGGCCTGTTGCTGGGACAAGGAAACCCCAGTCCCCAGCAAAAGAGCCTACCACAACGCAGCGAGAGCAGTAGCAGCCATGCCCTGAGAACACTCTAGTTCTTCCTCCCCTTAGTGTTTGAAGTAGTTTGATCCCCTCTCCACATCATGGAATGAGTAAGCCCCCAAGGATTTATGGTCCTATAGGAGAACATGGAAAGGTCCAAGGGGTTGATGTATTTTTTTGCCAATAGAGCAGCTAGGTGCATTTGGGTGATTAATCGAAAATAGTAAGAAGACTGAACCACATTGGTACCCCAAAGTTGTGGAGCTAATAATTTAGTTATATTTGTGAAAGCCCTTATAAAGCGCTATGCAATTATCCGGTGGAATTTTTAAGTGTGCCCTTATTAGCATATATAGTTCTTTGAGAAATTGCAGTCAGTACATTTATTCTCTCAATATGTCATAAATTCAACGTAGGTTTATTTGACCTACTGTTGAATATAATGGTAAATGGCAATTTTAGTCTTAGGAAAATGGCAGAGAATTCATAGATGAATTCTGTTGACTGTGCTATATGAACCCGGACGCATAGTATAATCTCTATTCATTCTGTTTGTCATCTGCAAAACGCATATGATAATTGCCTAAACCTTGTAGGGATATTGTGAAGATTAAAAAGAACATAAATGTAAATGGCTTGGAATTGTGCTTGAAACGCTATATGAACTCAATAAATTTTAGATTTTATTGGCATTAGTATGGAACACTATATAAACAAGGTATACTTCTTTGTGTGTGTGGAAATATTTTTTTTTAATTGTATTTGAAATGAAAGTTTACAGCTCAAAGTTTATACACACATTGTTATGTGACCCTAGAATATGTCAGCACAATCCTCCTTTCCACCCTGGATTTCTTCATGTCCATTCAACCAGCTCCTGCTCATTTCTGCCCTCTCAATTCGCCTCTGGACAGGAGCTGCCCATTAGTCTCACGTGTCTACTTGAACTATGAAGCACACTCTTCACAAGTTTTCATTTTATGTCTTATAGCCCAGTCTAATCTTTGTGTGAAGAGTTGGCTTTGGTTTTAGTTCTGGGTTAACAGAGAGTCCAGGGGCCATGTCTGCTAGGGTTCCTCCAGTCTCAGTCAGACCATTAAGTCTGGTCTTTTTACTAGAATTTGAGTTCTGCACCCCACTTTTTTCCTGCTCCATCAAGGAATCTCTGTTGTGTTCCCTGTCAGGGCGATTTTGGTGGTAGTCAAGCACCATCTAGTTCTTCTGGTGTCAGGCTGATGGAGTCTTTGGATTATATGGCCCTTTTTGTTTCTTGGGCTAATATTTTCCTTGGGTCTTTGGTGTTCTTCATTATCCCTTGCTCCAGGTAGGCTGGGAACAATTAATGCATCTTAGATGGTTACTTGCTAGATTTTAAGACCACAGATGCCACTCACCAAAGTGGGATGCAGCACATTTTCTTAATAAACTTTGTTATGCCAATTGATGTAGATGTCTCTTGAAATCATGGTCCCCAGGCCCCCACCCCTGCTACTCTGTCCCTCGAAGTATTTGGTTGTATTCAGGAAACTTCTTAGCTTTTGGTTTAGTCCAGTTGTGCTGACTTTCCCCTGTATTGTGTGTTGTCTTTCCCTTCACCTAAGATAATTCTTGTTTACTATCGAGTTAGTGAATACCCCTCTTCTTCCCTCCACACCCTCATAACCATCAAAGGTTTTCTTCTGTGTTTAAACCTTTTCTTGAGTTCTTATAACAGTGGTCTTGTACAATATTTGTCCGTTTCCAACTGACTAATTTCACTCAGTCTTCCAGATTCATCCTTGTTGTGAGATGTTTCACGGATTCACCATTATTCTTTATCATTGGTAGTATACTATTGTGTGAATATACCATAATTTGTTTATCCATTCATCCACTGATGGGCACCTAGGTTGTTTCCATCTTTTTGCTATTGTGAGCAGTGCTGCAATGAACATGAGTGTGAATATATCTACTCGTGTGAAGGATCTTATTTCTCTAGGATATATTCCAAGCAGTCAGTAGTTCTATTTCTAGCTTTTTAAGGAAGTGCCAATTGATTTCCAAAGTAGTTGTACCATTTTACACCACCAGGAGCAGTGTATAAGTGTTCCAGTCTCTCCATAACATCTTCAATGTTTATTAATTTGTGTTTTTTGGATTAATGCTAGCCTTGTTGGGGTAAGATGGTATCTCATTGTAGTTTTGATTTGCATTCCTCTAATGGCTAATGATCGTATTTCCTTATGTATCTGTTAAATGTCTGAATGTTCTTTTTGGTGAAGTGCCTGTTCACATCTTTTGCCCATTTTTTTAATGGAATTATTTGTCTTTTTGTTGTTGAGGTTTTGCAGTACCTTGTAGATTTTAGATTAGACCCTGATCGGGTATGTCATAGCCAAATTTTTTTTTCCCAGTCTGTAGGTTGCCTTTTTACTCTTTTGATAAGTCTTTTGATGAGCATAAGTGTTTGATTTTTAGGAGCTCCCAGTTATCTAGTTTCTCTTCTGGTGTTTCTGCATTGTTAGTAATGTTTTGTATTCTGTTTATACCATGTATTAGGGCTCTTAATGTTGTCCCTATTTTTTCTTGCATGATCTTTATTGTTTTAGATTTTATATTTAGGACTTTGATCCATTTTGAGTTAGTTTTTGTGCATGGTGTGAGGTATGGGTCTTGTTTCATTTTTTTGCAGATGGACATCCAGTTATTCCAACACCATTTGCTAACCCACTGACCCACTGCCGTTGAGTCAATTCCAACTGTCTTTTCCCCATTTAACAGGCTTTGGAATTTTGTCAAATATGACCTGCTAATAGGTGGATGAACTTACATCTGGATTCTCATTTCTGTTCCATTGGTCTCTGTATCTGTTGTTGTAGCAGTACCAGGCTGCTCTGACTACTGTGGTGGTATAATAGGTTCTAAAATGAGGTAGTATGAGGCCTCCCCCTTTGTTCTTCTTCTTCAGTAATGCTTTACTTATCCAGGGCCTCTTCCCTTTCCATATGAAGTTGGTGATTTGTTTATGCATCTCAGTAAAAAATGTTGTTGGAATTTGGATCAGGATTGCATTGTATCTGTAGGTCGCTTTTTGAATTGACATTTTCAAAATGTTGAGTCTTCCTATCCATGAGCAAGGTATGTTTTTCCACTTATGTAGGTCTCTTTTGGTTTTTTACAGTAGTGTCTTATAGTTTTATTTGTATAGGTCTTTTACATCTCTGGTTAGACTTATTCATAAGTATCTTTTCTTCTTGGGGGCTATTGGAAACGGTATTATTTCCTTTTTGAAGTTCTCTTTGTTGGTGTAGAGGAATCCAATTGATTTTGGTGTACACTTTTTTAAAAAAATCATGTCCCTAAGCAAAAAGAATAAATCAGGTATTTGTATAACACATGATCATTATAGAGATATTTCAAATTTTCAAAAGAAATAAAAATAGTATTTATTTACGTGAGACAATGCACTTGAAAACACTTATCAAAAAATAATGTACTATGTACATATCAGGGATTATTACCATGAAAATTAACTACACTGAAGTTTTCAAATTCATAATTCCCATAGCCCTTACTACCCACTCTTCAATCATCCTCTTTCTCCTCAAACATCTAAGTTTGCCCCTTCTGCTTCCTCTGCCTCAGGCTACAAGCAGGTGACTGCTCTCCTACTTCACAAAGACAATAAAAGCACTTGTTTGAAATTACTTCAAACTTAGGCCACAAAATCTGCAAGCCTACCAGAGTCTACTCTCAACTGCTCCTCTTTCCTTCTCAATAAAGGCCAGCTCTTCCACAAATGCTCTAGATTCTACCCTTTATGCCTTTTCAGAAGTCACATGCTATTGTCTCTTCCGTATCTTGAACCTCTTCATGTGTGTCAGGTCATTTCTATCAGAATTTAAAGATATCGTTCTTTGTCGTTAGCAAAACTACCAGCAGACAATAATTACAACAGTAATAAAAACCCCTCTCCAGAACTATGTTCCCTGTCCATGAGTCTCTTTAGTTCCCCTTCCCCCACACTACTAAACTTCTCATGATTTATCTGCCCACATTGTCTCCAATCTCTCAATCCTAACCCACTTTACTTTTTCACTCTGCCACTGGTAACCCCATTGCCCTCCATGTGACTAAGGTCACTAGTGGCCTCCATGTTCCTGATAAAGCCAATGAAATCTGTTCAGTCCTAATCTCACATGACCTCTAACAAGTCTTTAACACAGACTCTTCAATTTGTCTTCTACTCCCTGACTTTATGGAGAGGGAAGGAGTAGGTATAAACTTTTCTCAAGCAAAACAAAAATAATAGCAACAAAACCATGCTTTGCTATGCAAAAAAAAAAAAAAAAAAATTATAGAAAACAACATAATAGGCATTTTTACCCTGGTTTTACAAATAAGTAAACTGAGACTCAGAAAGTTTAAATCATTTCCCAAAGTTTATCAAATGTGTAAACAGCTAAGATTTAAACCCTTAAGACGTTTCAGTCCAAGTCAGCTTTCCTGTGATTTATAATAAAAATTGTACATTATTATTTCAGATTTGTTAAAGTTTTACCATCCTTCTTGCTCAGCAATCTGCAGAATCCCGTTGCCTTCTAACCTAATCACTGGATGTCAACTAAAAGGCTGACCACCATTAGTTTAAACAAAATAAAAAACGAATACAATCATAGTTAACTCTAGCAGCACCAACCTTAAGAAGGATATGCCTAGTAAAGCCATTAGTTGGTTGGTTAAGAATTTGTAGAAATGCCATTAAATAAAAAAAATTACTCATTCATATAAACATGTCTTATTGCCATGGTATGGACCACCTAGCTAAGAGGTGGGCAGCTAATTGTTGCATGATGTTAAGCTACTTGACAAATTGGCGAGGTAAGAGCCCAAGTAGAGGCACCCATTGGAAATGTAATTTCAGTAAACTGGACATTTATCTCAAATTGATAATATGAGGGTCCTGTATTAGAGCGTTTTTTGTTTTTTAATTGTGATTTAGGTGAAAGTTTACAGAGCAAATTATATTCTCATTAAACGGTTGGTATACAAATTGTTCTAACATTGGTTGCCAACCCCACAATATGTCAACATTCTCCCCTTCTCTACACCAGGTTCCCTGCTTCTATTCATCCAGTTTTCCTGTCTTCTTGCCGTCTCCTCTGTTTTTGGGCTGGTGTGCCCATTAGTCTAGTATACATGATTGAACTGTGAAGCATGTCCCTCACGTGTGTTATTGCTGGCCCCATAGACCTGTCTAATCTTTGGCTGAAGGGTAAACCTTAGGAGTGACTTCAGTACTGAATTAAAAGGGTGTCCCGGGGCCATACTCTTAGGGTTTCTCCAGTGTCTGTCAGACCAGCAAGTCTGTTTTTGTTTTGTGAGTGTGTGTGTGAATTTGAATTTTGTTCTACATTTTTCCCTCACTCTGTCTGGGACCGTCTTTTGTGATCCCTGCCACAGCAGTCGACATGTACTGGAGTTTGATGCCCAACTGTTAGATATGGTTTCAGGGATTATAAAAAGCTTTAAGGGCCTAGGAGATCCATGACAGATATCAGTAGGAAAAAAGAACTCAATATGGCACAAAACACAGCCCAGCTATGTGAAGACTGTGAGAATGTGGCCTGATAACATCAGTGACTAAGAGAAAAGTGCATACAGCTAATGATAGGTGTGAGGCAGAGCTCCAATGTATATGTGTGGGGTGGGGGGGCATTGTGTGTATAGCTGTACAGTGCTGTGAACTTAACTGAGACCATGATGAACTTCTAGGTCTAACACATGCATCATTTTTTCAAACTCTGCCCTTCCTTTATCTTGTTGCAGTAATTGAATAGAATTTCCTTTGAAGCAGCTATGGAGGGAAAGTTAAGTGCACCCTTCCAAAAAGTCAAGGAATGAGCGAATCCTGAACCAAATCAGAATCATTTGGAAACAGCGTGTACTGAAAACCTAGACTAGGTTGGAGAGAGTGGCTTAGGTATACAGCAAAAAGAGTTTTCTAAAACTGAACTTTGGAAATGAACATTTAAATCCTGGTTAAATCCTGAAAAGAGAAAAGCCACATTCAAAATGCAGTTTTATGATTATGCATCATGAACTGAGTTCCAATTTACAAATCAGATCTCTGTCTTCGTATAAGTTCTCATAGTCACATTTTATGAGGGAGAAAAAAAAAAAAAAAAAAGCTTACAAAGTGACCAGGAAATTCACAAGGAACAGAAACAGAAGTAGTGCCTTTTAGGCAACAGCCACAACCTCAGTGCAGCCCAGCATGATGTTTTGATTGACACCACTTTACCACGAAGTGCAATTCACAGTGCTACCCTGGGCACTGCTTAGAGTCAAGGGCTCCTGCTCAGAAACAGAAGCCCAGTTCACTCTCTCATATCAATCAATTATTGACGCAATGCGACATTTTTTTAATAAGCCATAGAATTTTACTTTTGGAAAAAACAAGAACTAGTCATCTTCCAGCAGCATGAAAGAAATGGCCACAAATTTGTTAATCCAGAGAGAACTGTTTGCCAATTTCTCCATTCTGTATGACCCAAGGACCTCAGAGGTATAACTTCTGATTTGGATGTGGGGTTCTTCATATGGTAAGACAATGTTAGTTCCTAAAGCAAGCTAACTGTATATAAAGCTCCTAATCAATTTTATGCATTACATAAACACGCAGAATTTTTAAAATAAAAAGCAAATCATTTTCAAATATATCAAATCTCACTTTTGTAGTATTTTTTATTATTTTAGACAAAAAAATCTTGATACATAGTGTGAGTAATTTCTATAACCCTGGCTCCAGATTTCCATAAATAACGAGACAAAGATGTGCAACGACTGGTCCAGTGCCACACAGCCCAGCAACTGGTGACAGAGGCCATCACTCCCTGAGTTACACGGTTGTCCTCTCCCAGGGAACTCTCAACTCCTGGAACCCTGATGAACTCCTTTCTTAGGACATCTCTTTTTGTACACCTATATTCCTTTATTTCCCTTTACAATTAACTTTGGAATTCTTAAAGAAGTAGAACTACTTTCCATTTTATACCAAGACGTGCCTTATTATGGATTTAACTGTGTCCCCCCAAAACATGTGTTGTAAATACTAACCTCTATGCCTATGGTTATAATACCATTTGGGAATGTGTTATCTTTGTTGTCAATGAGACAGGATTAGTGTAGGGTGTGTCTTGAGTCAATCTCTTTTGAGATATAAAAGAGATTAAACAAACAAGCAAAAGAAGTAGAGGTAGGGGAGGGGAGATGCCAAGTCACATGAAAATCACCCAGGAGCAGATGCCCAGAAGAGACAAAGATCTTCCTCCAGAGCTGAGAGGGAGAGAAAGCCTTCCCCTAGAGCCGGCACCCTGAATTCAGACCTCTAGCCTCCTAAATGGTGAGAAAATAAATTCCTGTTTGTTAAAACCACCCACTTGTGGTATTTCTGTTACAGCAGCACTAGGTATTTAAGACACATCTTATCATCAGATTTTATTTATTTATGCCCTACTACATTCCAAATGGCTTTCAGAAAACACACAACAAAAAGAATAGCTATAGTAAGTATAATAAAATAAAAAAATAAGGGCCAATGACAGGAAGAATTAAATCACCTGAGTCATTTATTTATAATTGCTATGATGATGTTATATTTGGCTCTGTGATTCCTGGCAGATGGAACAGAAATGGGGGAATAAGCGATTGTGTTTCCATTATCAAAATGGAGAACGAATCCTTGCTCAAGGTAGTTGTTCTGGAGTCTCCTATTAAACTAACTGAGACAATGGGAAGTCTATTTTATCCCTTAAGATACACTATAGTGGTATGCACTTGGTTTTCATCAAAGTTAATTACAAAAACACCTATGTGAAAAGAGATTTTTCCTTTTAATAAGGGATATTAGTATGCCACTAAGTGTTTAATATTGAAAGATAAATACAAGAAATTTAATTTATAACTCAGTACCATGCAAATCTCCTTTTTACATGAGGATGGTATCAATAAACAAGTAGGGGTCCTTGGTTTGGAAATCAAATGATTAGATGAGGATGGCATTGTATTATTTATACTCCATGTCCATATTCCATTAATCACATTTCATAGCCATCTTCCAGTGTCACTGGATTATCTTGAAAGCTTTTAAAATAGGCTAATAGACTGTAGTTTCCAAAGGTTAGGCAGTACTGCTTAAGTTAGAATTTCATAAGAAAGAAAAACATTGGCATATTGACAGAAAACATTGTACAGAGGAAAAAGACACTTCCTAAAGGAATAAGATTTTAGTATATAGCTAGCACAGATTTATGCAATTTACCTTGAAATTTCCACAATCAGAGAATATTTTTGCTGAAGGGGATCTTAAAGGCATCTCCTTTCGTTCTATCTCCTCAGTTTACAATAATGGGAAAAAAATAAATAAGGCACAGAAAGGGTAACTGCCTTGCCCAAAGTTCCATAACTGGCTAGTAAGGACCCAAAGTTCCTAAACTGAGGGCCAATGTCCTTACCACTGCAGTATTTTCACTTCATTCTAACCCCAAAATACTTGGAAGACAAATTTGCTGCCCCCATCAATGACCCCAAGCAACCCAAATCCAAGAAAAAGTGATCATCCATTTTCTTCTTTAAAACTTTATATTAGCCTTCTAATAATTGTAGAAATTTAATAAACAAAAATAAATATTTTGGAAATTTAGTTTTGGAAGCTCCCAAATTTTCAAATCCAATTTAGTTAAAAATGAATATGCTATATTCTTTGCTACTGGACAATGAAATCAATACACTGTCCTTAGAGTCAGAAATGACACAGAGACTATAGTAACAAATTGTTCAATGAGTTCCATCAAATTGATTTATTATAGTCAAGTAATCAGGTTTAAAGTGTAATCCATACTGAAAGCTATGGTCTTTGATCTTCATCAGCAAGTGCTTCAAGTCCTCTTCACTTTCGGTCAATGTGTGATCAATTTCACTAATTGTTAGAGCTAGTAAAACACATTAGTCATAGCATGTCTGTAGCCCCACCTTATATTCCTTCACATAGTTGCTACTTGGTCCTGTGCTCAGGTATCTACTATGGTAATTATCACATTACTTTGTAAATTTTTGTTTCCTCCATCACTACTAATAATGGCCTTCATATTGTTGTTGTTGTTAGGTGCTATCGAATTGGTTCCAACTCATAGTGACCCTGTGTACAACAGAATGAAATACTGCCTGGTCCTGTGACATGATCATGATTCTTGTTATGCTTGAGCCCACTGTTGCAGTCACTGTGTAAATGCATCTTGTTGAGGGTCTTCCTACTTTTCAAATGCCCTCTACTTTACCAAGCATGATGTCCTTCTCCAGGGACTGACCCATCCTTGTAACGTGTCTGAAGTATGTGAGACATAGTCTCATCATCTTTTCTTCTAATAAGCATTCTGGCTGTACTTCTTCCAAGATAGATTTGTTCATTCTTTTGGACGTCCATGGTATATTCAATATTCTTCACCAAGCCCATAATTCAAAGGCATCAATTCTTCTCTCTTCCTCATTCATTGTCTGGTTTTTGCATGCATATGAGGCAATTGGAAACACCATGGCTTTAGTTCTGGGTTAGCTGAGAGTCCAGGGGCCATGACTTCAAGGGTTCCTTTGGTCTCAGTCAGATCATGAAGTCCGGTCTTTTTTACGTAAATTTGAGTTCTGTACCCCACTTTTCTCCTGCTCTGTCAGAGACTCTCTGTTGTGATCCCTGTCAGGGTGGTCAGTGGAGGTAGCTGGGCACCATCTAGTTCTTCTGGTCTTAGGCTGATAGAGTGTCTTGTTTATGTGTCCCTTTTGTCTCTTGGGCTAACATTTTCCATGTGTCTTTGGTGTTCATTCTCCTTTGCTCCAGGTGGGTTGGGACCAATTGATACATCTTAGATGGCCACTCGATAGCTTTTAACACCCCAGATGCCACTCACCAAAGTGGGATGCAGAACATCTTAATAAACTTTGTTATGCCAGTTGACCTAGATGTACCCCAAAACCATGGTCCCCAGACCCCCACCCCTGCTACTCTGTCCCTCAAAGTGTTTGGTTGTATTCAGGAAACTTCTTAGTTTTTGGTTTAGTCCAGCTGTGTTGACAACCCCTGTATTGTGTATTGCCTTCCCTTCACCTAAAATAATTTGAAACCCTGGTGGCATAGTGGTTAAGTGCTATGGCTGCTAACCAAGAGGTCAGCAGTTCAAATCCGCCAGGCACTCCTTGGAAACTCTATGAGGCAGTTCTAGTCTGTCCTATAGGGTCACTATGAGTCAGAATCAACTCAATAACAGTGGGTTTGGTTTGGTTTTTGGTATTATCTAGTTAGTGAATACCCCTCTCCCTACCTCCCTGCCCTCATAACCATCAAAGAAGGTTTGCTTCTGTGTTTAAATCTTTTCTTAAGTTCTTATAATAGTGGTCTCATACAATATTTGTCCTTTTGTGATTGACTAATTTCACTCAGCCTAATGCCTTCCAGATTCATCCATGTTCTGAGAGGTTTCACGGATTCATCATTGTTCTTTATGGTTGCATAGTATTCCATTGTGTGAATATACCATACTTCGTTTATCCATTCATCTGCTGATGGGCACCTAGGTTGTTTCCATCCTTTTGTTATTGTGAACAGTGCTGCAGTGAACATGGGTGTGCATATATCTATTTGTGTGACAGCTCTTGTTTTTCTAGGATATATTCCAAGGAGTGGGATTGTTGAATCCTATGGTACTTCTTATTTCTGGCTTTTTAAGGATGTGCCAAATCAATTTCCAAAGTGGTTGGGCCATTTTACATTCCCACCAGCAGTGAATGAGTGTTCCAGTCTCCACAACCTCTCCAACATGTATTATTTTGTGTTTTTTAGATTAGTGCTAGCCTTGCTGAGGTGAGATGGTATCTCACTGTAGTTTTCATTTGCATTTCTCTAATGACTAATGATCACGAGCATTTCCTCATGTATCTGCTAGCCACCTGAATGTCTTCTTTGGTGAACTGCCTGTTCCTATCCTTTGCCCATTTTTTAATTGGATTATTTGTCTTCTTGTTGTTGGGATTTTGCAGTGCCTTATAGATTTTAGAGATTAGATCCTGATCAGATATGTTGTAGCCAAAATTTTTTTCCCAGCCTATAGGTTGTCTTTTTACTCCTCTGGTGGAGTCTTTTGATGAGCATAAGTGTTTGATTTCTAGGAGTTCCTAGTTACCTAGTTTCTCTTCTGGTGTTTGCATATTGTTAGTTATGGTTTTTATTCTGTTTACGGCATGCGTTAAGGCTCCTAGAGTTGTCCCTTTTTTTCTTCCATGATTTTTATTGTTTTAGATTTTATATTTAGGTCTTTGATCCATTTTGAGTTAATTTTAGTACATAGTGTGAGGTATGGGTCTTGTTTCATTTTTTTTGCAGAAGGATATCCATTTATACCAGCACCACTTGTTAAAGACACTGTCTTTTCCCCGTTTAATGGACTTGGGGTCTTTGTCAAATACCAGCAGCTCATAGGTGGATGAATTTATATCTAGATTCTCAATTCTGTTCCACTGGCCTACGTATCTGCTGTTGTACCAGTATCAGGCTGTTTTGACTAACATGGAAGTGTAACAGGTTCTAAAATCAGGTAGTGTGAGGCCTACTTTGTTCTTCTTCAGTAATGCTCTACTTTGGGTCCTCTTCCCTTTCCAGATGAAGTAGGTAATTTGTTTCTCCATCTCATTAAAAATGTCTTTGGAATTTGGATCAATATTGCATTGTATCTGTAGATTGCTTCGGGTAGAATTGACATTTTCACAATGTTGAGTCTTCCTATTCATGAGCAAGGTATGTTTTTGCACTTACGTAGGTCTCCTTTGGTTTCTTGTGGCAGTGTCTTGTAGTTTTCTTTGTATAGATCTTTTACATCTCTGATTAGATTTATTCCTAGGTATTTGATCTTCTTGGGGGCTACTGTAAATGGTATTGATTTGGTGATTTCCTTTTCAAGGTTCTCTTTGTTGGTGTAGATGAATCCAACTGATTTTTGTATGTTTATCTCATAGGCTGATACTTCGCTGAACACTTCTATTAGTTCCAGTAGTTGTCTTGTGGATTCTTTGGGGTTTTCTGTGTATAATACCACGTCATCTGCAAATAGAGATACTCTTATTTCTTCCTTACCAATTTGGATGTCCTTTTTTTTTTTTTTTTTGCCTTATTGGCCTGGCTAGGACCTCCAGCACAATGCTGAATAAGTGTGGTGATAAAGGGCATCCTTATCTGTTCCAGTTCTCAAGGGTAATGCTTTCAGACTCTCTCCATTTACGATGATGTTGGCTGTTGCCTTTGTATAATGTTGGCTTTCTATTAAGTTGAAGAATTTCACTTCTATACCTATTTTGCTGAGAGTTTTGTCATGAATAGGCGTTGGACTTTGTGAAATGTCTTTACTGAGTCAATTGATAAGATCACATGGTTCTTATCTTTTGTTTTACTTATGTGATGGATTACATTGATTGTTTTTCTAATGTTGAACCATCCCTACATACCTGGTATGAATCCCACTTGGTCATGGTGAATCATTTTTTGACATGTTGTTGAATTCTATTGGCTAAAATTTGGTTGAGGATTTTTGTGTCTATGTTCATGAGGTATAATACTGGTCTGTAATTTTCTTTTATTTCATGTCCTTACTTCATTTTGGAATCAGGGTATGCTGGCTTCATAGCATGAGTTCGGGAGTATTCTATCCTTTTCTACATTCTGAAATACCTTTAGTAGTACTGGTGTTAATTCTTCTCTGAAAGTTTGGTAGAATTCTCCAGTGAAGCCATCAGGGCCAGGGCTTTTTTTTTTTTTTTTTTTTTTTTGAGAGTTTTTTAATTACCTCTTCAATCTCTTCTTTTATTATAGGTTTATTTAACTGTTCTACCTTGGTTTGTGTTAGCTTAGGTAGGTAGTGTGTTTCTAGAAATTTGTCCAGTTCCTCTAGGTTTTCAAATTTGTTAGAGTACAATTCTTCATAGTATTCTGTTATGATTCTTTAAATTCAGTTGGGTCGGTTGTAATATCGCCCATCTTCTTGTCAGATTGGCTAATGGTTTATCGATTTTGTCAGTCTTTTCAAAGAACCAGCTTTTGGTCTTATTAACTCTTTTGATTGTGTTTCTATCCTCTATTTCTTTTAATTATGCTGTAAGTTTTATTATTGCCTTTTTCTGGTGCCTGAGGGTTTCTTTTGCTGCTCTCTTTCTATTTGTTCAAGTTGTAGGGTTAATGTTTTGGTTTTGGCCCTTTCTTCTTTTTGGATGTGTGCATTTATTGCTATAAATTGACCTCTAAGCACTGTTTTTGCTGTGTCCCAAAGGTTCTGGTAGGATGTGTTTTCATTCTCACTTGATTCTGTGAATTTCTTTATTCTGTCCTTGATTTCTACTATAACCCAGTAGTTTTTAAGCAAAGTGTTGTTCAGTTTCCATGTTTGATTTTTTTTTCTTGTTTTTTCTGTTATTGATTTCTACTTTTATGGCTTTATGATCAGAAAAGATGCTTTGCAATATTTCAATGTTTTGGATTCTGTTAAGGCTTGCTTTGTGGCCTAATATGTGGTCTGTTCTAGAGAATGTTCCATGTGTATTAGAAAAGAAGCTTTACTTGGCTGCTGTTGGATGGAGTGTCCTGTATATGTCTATGAGATCAAGTTGGTTGATTATGGGGTTTAGATCTTCCGTGTCTTTACTGAGCTTCTTTCTGGATGTTCTGTCCTTCACTGGAAGTGGTGTGTTAACACCCAAACCCCCTGAGGGATAGAATTGCTGGGCTGAGGGCTGTGGGGAACAAGGTCTTGGGGAACATCTAGCTCAACTGGCGTAACAGAATTTATAAAGAAAATGTTCTGCATTCTACTTTGGTGAGTAGTGTCTGGGGTCTTAAAAGCCTATGAGTGGCCATCTAGGATACTCTACCGGTCTCATCCCTTCAGGAACAAGGAAGCATGGAGAAAAGTAAAGATACAAGGGAAAGATTGGCCCAAAGGACTAATGGATCACATCTACCACAGCCTCCACTGGACTGAGTCCAGTAAAACTAGATGGTACCCAGGTACTACCACTGACTGCTCTGACAAGGATCATAACAGAAGGTCCCGGACAGAGCTGGAGAAAAACGTAGAACAAAATTCTAACTCAAAAGAAAGCCCAGATTTGCTGGCCTGATATAGACTAGAGAAACCCTGAGTGTATGGCCCCCGGACACATTTTTAGCTCAGTAATGAGGTCACTGCTGAGGTTTTCCCTTCAGCCAAAGATTGAACAGTCCCATGGAACAAAACAAGACTAAAGGGGTGCACAATCGTGGGGCAGGGACTAGGAGGCAGAAGGGAACAGGAAAGCTGGTAATAGGGAACCCAGGGTTGAGAAGGAAGAGTACTGACATGTCATGGAGTTGTTAACCAGTGTCATAGAACAATGTGTGTACTAACTGTTTGATGAGAAACTAGTTTGTTCTGTAAACCTTCACCTAAAGTACAATAAAAATTAAAAAAAAAAAAAAAAAAGAAGAAGAAAGTTGTGTGTCGAAGTCTCCTACTATTATTGTGGGGCTGTCTGTTTCCATTTTTAATGCCGTTAGGGTTTGTTTTATGTATTTTGGGGCCCTGTCATTGGGTGTGAAAATATTTATTATGGTCATGTCCTCCTAGTATACTGACCCTTTAATCATTATATAGTGTTCTTCCTTATCCTTTGTGGTGAATTTAGCTTTAAAGTCTATTTTGTCAGAGATTAATATTGCCACTCTGGCTCTTTTTTGATTGTTGTTTGCATGATATATATATATATCTTTTTTCCATTCTTTGAGTTTTAATTTGTTTGTGTCTTTGAGTCTAAGGTGTATCTCTTATAGGCATCATATAGACAAATGGTGTTTTTTTTTTTTTTTTTTTTAATCCATTCTGCCATTCTCTATCTCTTTATTGGTCTCTCTATTACATTCAGTGTAATTATTGATAGGTTTGAATTTAATGCTGTGATTATTTGTGTGTGTGTGTGTGTGGTGTTGACAGTTCCACTTAATTTTTATGCTGAGTTGTTTTTCTTCATGCATTTTCTTTTCATCTTTTTCATTGTCATTGTTTTTGTGTTTGCTGAGTCTTTATGTTTTCCTTTTTTTATTTTGATGTGTAAGTTTGTCAGTTTCCTTTGTGGTTACCTTAAAATTTACTCTTATTTTTCTAAGTTTAAGCCAATCTTTTATTTCTTGATATTGCCTTGACTTACTCTCCAGATAAAATTTCTATGAATACACTATTTAGTCCCTCTTTTTTGTTTTAGTGCTATCATCTTATATATACTGACATCTCTGTTTCCTTATTTTCAGTGTTTTAGCTTTGATTTATTTTTGTGACTTCCCTATCTGGGTTATCTGGTTGTTCTTTCCTATGTTCTAGTCCTGGGTTGTTATCCGATATTATTGATTCTCTAACTAGAGGACTCCCTTTAGTATTTCTTGTAATTTGGGTTGGTTTTTACAAGTTTTCTTAACTTCTGTTTATCTGGAAATGCCCTAATTTCACCTTCATATTTGAGAGACAGTTTTGCTGAATATAAAATTTTTGGCTGGCAATTTTTTTTTTTCCTTCAGTGCTTTATATATGTCATCCCATTGCCCACTTGCCTGCATGGTTTGTACTGAATAGTCTGCGCTTAGTCTTACTGACTCTCCTTTGTAGATGATTTTCATTTATCCCCCCCCAAAATTTTTTTTATCCCTAGCTGCTCTTAAAATTCTCTTTATCTTTGGTTTTGGCAAGTTTGATTATGTATTAGTGACTTTCTTTTGGGATCTACTCTGTGAAAGGTTCAATGAGTTTCTTAGATAGGTATCTTCTTGTCTTTCATGAAGTCAGGGAAGTATTCTGCCAATAAATCTTCAACAATTCTCTCTGTATTTTCTGTTATCCCCCACTATTCTGGTACTCCAATCACTCATAGGTTATTCCTCTTGATAGAATCCCACATAATTCTTAGGGTTTCTTCTTTTTTTTTTTTAATTCTTTTATCTGATTTTTCCTCAGATATGTTGGTGTCAAGTGCTTTATCTTCAATCTGACTAATTCTGACTTCCATTGCCTTAATTCTGCTCCTATGACTTTCTGGAAACCCTGGTGACGTAGTGGTTAAGTGCTATGGTGGCTAACCAAAGGATTGGCAGTTTGAATCCACCAGGCGCTCCTTGGAAACTCTATGGGCAGCTCTACTCTGTCCTATAGGGTCGCTATGAGTCAGAATCGACTCAACAGCACTGGGTTTGGTTTTTTTTTTTTGGTTTTATGACTTTCTATTGAGTTGTCTAATTCTGAAATTTTATTGTTAATCTTTTGGATTTCTATTTGCTGTCTCTCTATGGATTCTTGCAGCCTGTTAAATTTGGCATTTTGCTCTTATATAATCTTCTTAAATTCCTCTATTGTTTTGTCTGTGTGTTCCTTGGCTTGGTCTGCATTTTGCCTGATTTCCTTCCTGATCTCTTGAAGAGCTCTGTATATTAATCTTTTGAATTCTACCTCTGGTAATTCCAAGATCTTATCTTCCTCTGGGAGGTTTCCAGTTCTTTGTTTTGGTCACTTGCTGAAACCTTCATGGTCTGCCTCTTTATATAATTTAATATTGACTGTTGTCTCCAAGCCATCAATAGGTTATTATATTTGTTTGTTTTTGCTTACAGTGTTCTAGCTTCTTGTTTTGTTTGGTTTTCATATGCCCAAATAGGCTGGTTTTTTGAGTTACTTTGGCTATTGGTGTCTTTCAAGCTGTCACATCCTGTCACCAGGTAGTTAGAGCTGCTGCTAGGTATGTGAGCCCAGGAGTCTTTTTACTTTTCTTGTGTGGATTCAGCTCAGGTGTCCAGGTCGTCAGTCACAGAGTATGTGGTGCAGGCTCTCACTTACTCTCCTAGATGAGCAGGGCTGTGTAGGGGTGATCGAAGCCAGCACAGATATCTGGCTGCAGTAGGGGATTATGTGCTGAGAAAGGTAGGGGGCTGATGTCTGCCTCTGAGTACTTGGGTGAAAGGTGTGTCGTTGTTCCTTAGAATGCATAGGTGCGACGGTTTTGCAGATGGATTTTGGGCACCCAGTGTCGCTTGCTGTAAGGGCTAGGTAAGGGCTAGGAGGCACCAGTTATTCTCAGACCCCATCGTGAGTGACTAGGTGGAGTGGATGGAGCTACCAGTCTTCAGGCCCCTAACGCTTGTAGGTGAGGAATTTGCTTAATGGGCAGGGTGTTGTCAAATGTCATGGATCTGCCACTCCCCCTTAGCTGCTGCAGTTGAAAATAGGCTTCAGGTATATATCCTGTTGTACTATGCTAATGAGGGCCTATGCTGTTGAAATGGGCTCACGCTGGTCTAGGCAAGGGTGAAAGCCATTCAAAGTCTGTGGACCCCTTAAGCCTGTGCCTAGGCAAAGAGGCTGTGCCTGCTCTGAGGTCCTGGCTTAGGGGAGTTGGCAGATTATTTTTTCCTGTTTGTTATTTGTTAATTTGTTCCCTCGCCAAAGCCAGGAGAATGGCTCAGGATGTGCAATGGGTCCCACTTCCAGCCCAGGGGCATGGCAATCGCTGTAGCCCAACGAGAACTGGAGCAGAACAAGGAGGGGGCAGGTGAATGGGAGAAAGGAACTTCCTAGAAGGGGAAGAGTTATTTTGATGCCATGTGGTAGGTTAGATGCTTGCATTTAACTTTTGCAGATCCAACACCTCTTTTCCTGGTTTCAGAGGTGGACTCTCTAATGCTTGGTTTCTCCCAGTATGGAAAACTCATCCCAAGCACTACTGCTTGCCTCAGTCTGCATTCATTGGCCAATATAGCCTGCAGGGTGCCAACTAGGTCATGTCTGGCAAATCCTCACTGCTTCTGAACTACTCTCCCTCCCCCTGCCACTCAGTCTAACTCCTCAACTTTGTCTTTGATGTTCAGGGCTCCTCGATTGTCATCTATAATTGACTCACTTGTTTTTTTCAGGTCTTTGTTATAACCGAGACCACAGGAAGTGTCTGACTACCCCACCATTTTGGCCTCGCCTCCTGTGTGTTTTATTTTGTATGGTCTCAGTATCTATTTTTTGTTGGTTATCTTCACCTGCTATGGCTTGCTTTTTAATGGTAAATACTGACACAAAAAAATTTATTGTAAAGTGGTTAAATTGATGTTATTTTCCATTGTGATTAATACTGTTTATTTCTTATTTGAGAATTACTGAGGGTAAATTTTTTAATAGTCAAAACATGATAGATAACCTTAGACATCTACAGAAGTAATTCTACCTAAGTGAGACTTGGCAAACAGTAAAGAAACCTATAAACAATCATTTGTAAAGCTACCAGTCTGAGTTCAAACATGTTAACAGCACAAGAGTGGTCTTGGAAATTATGTCTAGAAAAGTAAATGGATAATAAGCTTTTACTTGAATTTATTGAGCAGTGTCAGAGAAAGAGACTCCAAATCCAATTACTATTGGTTTTTCAGTCAACACAGGGGTGAATTTTATCGTGTGGAATCTGTGTTTTTCACAGTCTGGATAAAGGAGATTTCATGCTATCTAATACTCTTTGATTTAAGTCACTGCTTACTAAGGAAACTTTTGAATAATGATTAGGTTCCTAAAATGCTTTATTACTACAGAAAACCCCTTATCTTTGAGTCAGTCCCAACTCATAGAAACCCTACAGAATGAAGTAGAATTGTCCCATAGGGTTTTCAAGGGATGGCTGGTGGATTCGAACTGCTGACCTTTTGGTTAGCAGCCAAGCTCTTAACCACTGCATCACTAGGGCTCCACTACAGAAAAGGTGCCCTAAATTACTGGCACCAATAGTCAGATTGCCAAATAAATATATACCCCATTGTAAAGTTAATCGACTGTCTTCTGATATAAAAATTACTTCTTTTGAGTTAGTGTTCATGGGCTCCAAAAGCTTGATCTAGTTGGGGTCAAATGATAAAGCTGAGTATATCTGAGGACCAAACCCTAAAAAAAAAGATTCATCAAAAACTATCATATCCACAGAGCTCTTTCTAGAAAGTTGCTTAACACCGATTTCTAGTATCTCTACTTTTACCTGAGGATCACAATTGAGTTACCATTTGGGACCAGACCTAAAGTGTGATGAATGGTGTAAAACTCTAGGGAACAGCAGTTACCTGCAGGTCTCATCAAATGCATTCAAATTTTTTTTAACCTTCTGCCTCCACCCCCCAAAATAAATAAGCTGACTAGATTTTTGCATCAGGCCACCATTTTACCACCAATTTTTTTTTTATTTTATACCAGTCATGTACAGATAGGTGTAGATGTTCTTAATCATGTATATTTTTACAGAATTAGAAATTATTCTATTTTTGTTGTTAAATTTGTCTTCTTTGCATTAAAAAAACAAAGATAAATCTTAGCCTAGCTCCTAAAATTTTCATGCTTCACAGTGGGAAGGAGCCCTGGTGGTGCAGTGGTTAAGAGCCCAGGTGCTAATCAAAAGGTCGGCAGTTCAAATCCACCAGCTGCCCCTTGGAAACCCTATGGGACAGTTCTACGGTGTCCTATAGGGCCACAATGAGTCGGAATCAACTAGGCAATGGGTAAAAAAACATAGGTAGAAAAAAATTTCTGATTTTTTTTTTTTTTTTTTTTTTGCATTTTTAAGTAGTTTGAAGGAGCTTTTTTGAAGTGAAAGCATATTTGATGGGTTTTGGAGAGAATGTCCATGTTTCATAAACTGTGAATTTTTAGAACTGTGAAAGTCATTTACAGTCTCCCTGGGGAAAAAAGAATTAATATATAAATATATAACAGCTCATTCTACACTGTATAACAATCACTGTGTTAATTTTATAGATGGTGACTCTATGACAGATGTATTTAACTGAATGGAATTGCAAATATCAGTCATATAATCTGATGATGATTCTTTTTGTTTGGTTTGACTTACAATTTTATACCATGTTACCTGCATGTTTAACTTTACAGTCTGCTGGGAAGCATACATTTCACATTTGCAAATACAATCATGCCTTAATCTCTCAGGCTATATGTGTTTGTGTGTGTGTGTGTATTCATGTTTTTGTGTGTCTTTTTAAATCAGAATCTTTTAAATAAGATATAAATAATATCTATTTAGGAGTATTTAATTTTCCTAAAATTCACGTAAATAAAGGATCCATAAAATTACTATAAATAAATAAATACAAAGCTAAAACTCCTCTCTCAGGAGCAAATTATTTCCCATTTTCCTCCTCTTCGCATATCTGAGTTGTATGTCTCCATATCAGCACCCTCACACATCCCTAATTATAAGAAAGTCTACAGTTCTTTCTTTGCTTCATATTTAGAAACTATTTTTAGACACTGGCTTTCTCAGGCACAATTTTCTTTTTCCAAGTGATTCATTCATCTAAAATCAGAGATAAAATTTCAAGCTAACGTTATCTAGCTAAAAGATACAAGGGGATGCAGTACTTTATAGGTATATCACGTGAAGTTGTAGGAAACATGATATTGAATAATAGAAGACTCAAATTAGAAAATCAGGAGAGATTTTTTTTTTTTTTTCCCGAGTATATATTGTTCAGTATACTGACTTTTCTTCCCCCCCTTTGGGGAATACAGTTCGTTAAGTTTCAGATGAAAATATCCATCCAAAATTTTGAAACCGCCCTTTGGGGAATGCAGTTCGTTAAGTTTCAGGTGAAAATATCCATCCAAAATTTTGAAATCGAAAGTCTCTATTAAAAACCAGTTTCGCATTTCTGGATTCAGAAATTTATTTATGGGTTCTTGATACCAAATGCGTCTCTCATTTCAGAATATTTTGCTTCACTGAAGGTTCAAATCATTCCCTACATGTAACTGAGGAGTACCTTTGGTGGTGTAGCAGCTATAGCAGTCAATCAAGGCAAAGAGTCTATTCATGCGCATTACAGGTGTTACAAGGGAAGATGAGAATTATCTGTTTAGGACTAAAAATGTTTTTATTCTGTTAAAATTCCTTTATAATATAAAATTTGTATCTTATTTCTAGTTTATAGCTGTATTCTAAGCATTACTTTATGCCTTTTAGTCAAATGTAGACTTCACCTGAGTTGATCAGTAGCTTAAACAAAGGAATAAAAGTGGGGCAAGAAAAAATTGTCTTTTAGTCATTTCAGTCTAATTTACTGGAAGAGAGTCCCAGTAGCAATTGAGTCCAATTGCATCACTATCAGTGAACTTTAAAAAGTTCTCCAAGTTCAATATGCAATCTAAGCTTCAAACCAGAACATAAATTAAATTAATGGTATTCTTTTCTCATTGCATTAGATTTAAGTAGGGCCTGAAATATTCCCTATAGCACATCATTCCAGTTCATCTTCTCAGAGAGCAAACAGAACCAAGTTATCATGACAACCTACAGCAAGTGACACATTTATGGTCATCATACATTATTCTACTAGCATTCTTTGTTCAAATACTAAATTGTTCCCTACTACCTAGCATAAAATAGATGTTGGCTTTATTTTGGCTGTAGGATACCAATTAATATAAAAGCAAGTTATCAATTCTCCAAAGGAAAACAGAACACTTTTCAAAATACATATTTCAAACTTGCTTTTTCAGTTTCCGAATGCACCATCCCTTTAATTTAAGGCAATTATTTCAACAACGATTTGTCAGCTGTCCTCTTCCTATTGAAAGTCCAGTGACATTTTCTGGGCCTGACCACTGCCCTGCATCCTTCCAGCATGTGTTTTTCTGACCCAATTCTGTCCTTGCTAAAGGTTTTCAATAGCTGCCCGGCAGGGTACAGAAATTAAAGGGACAAGGATAAAGCTGATTGAAAAATACATGTGCTCTAAGGAAACCAAATTCAAAAAGCATTTGTTCCCTAGAGAAATGGTCTAATCATTTTATCTTGACTTATTATAGGCTTAATTTAATCTAGAGAAAAAGATAGCTATAACGTAACTAGTGACATTACATTACATAACTTTGAAATGAAAAGGTATTTCCCCTAGAATGGGAAGGAGAGTCACAAACAAACCACAGTCACAATTGTCATAACACAGCAAAGGTGTTTACTAAACCCAGGCTATCCAGTATTCAAGACATCATTGATTTAAAAAAAAAAAAAAGGCTCAGGAAAGAAGTCTCTGTAACACACTTAATAACACTGTCCTTATTGTCATAGGATCTCCTCAAATTAAGAAAAAAAAACCTTGGTGATAGTCCTTAACAATATCATTTTTATTCATCTTGAAAAAATGCATTAACATATGACTAATTTTTTCAGATGTTAGTTCTTCCTACATTATGTGTAGCTCTATAAATACAAAGTGTGTATTGTTTTAAGCAACAAATATTTTCCAAATATGTAGGAGTTCACGCGACTCAGCTAGAAGGAAAATAAAGTTTGATGTAGTACGACCTTTCAAACAGTCAATTTCCCTGGAACCAGGTTTCCTCTGGTGGCCACCTCCCTATTCTCAAGACCCCTGCAACATCACTCAAAAATCAAGGCTAACTCGTAACATAGTTTATAAAGAAAATGTTCTACATCCTACTTTGGTGAAGTAATGTCTAGTTCTTAAAAGCTTGTGAGCAGCCATCTGAGATACTCCACTGGTCTCGGCCCATCTGGAACAAGGGAGAATGAAGAAAACCAGAGACACAAGGGAAGGATTAGTTCAAAGGGCTAATGGACCACAAGTACCACAGCCTCCACCAGAATGAGTCCAGCACAACTAGATGGTGCCTGGCTACCACCACCAACTGCTCTGACAGGGATCACAATAGAGGGTCCTAGACAGAGCTGGAGAAAAATGTAGAACAAAATTCTAACTCACAAAAAAAAAAAACCAGACTAACTGGCCTGACAGAGACTGGTGAAACCCAGAGAGCATGGCCCCCGGACACCCTTTTAGTTCGGTAATGAAGTCACTCCAGAGGTTCAACCTTCATGCAAAGATTTGACAGGCCCCTAAAACAAAATGAGACTAAAGGGGCACACTAGCTCAGGGGCAAGGACTAGAAGGCAGGAGGGGACAAGAAATTTGGCAATAGGGAACCCAAGGTCGAGAAGGGGAGAGTGTTGACATGTCATGGGTTTGATAACCAATGTCACAAAACGATATGTGTGCTAATTGTTTAATAAGAAGTTAGTTTGTTCTGTAAACCTTCATCTAAAGTACGATAACAAAAAAAAAATTTTTTAAAGACTAACATTGGTTAATATTTTTTTCAGTATTGGCTTACGTCTTACACACTCATTAAGAAAGCTGATTAGAGGTGCACAGGTCAAGGCAGAGCCAAGATGGCGGAATAGACAGATGCATCCAGCGAGCCCTCTTTACAACAAAGACCCGAAAAAACAAGTGAAACGAGTATATTTGTGACAAGCTGGGAGCCCTGAGCATCAAAGGCAAGCTTAGACAATGAACTGAGGGGCAGGGGAAGGAGGAGACCATTCAGAAGTGAAGAGGAGTTACCGGACCAGAATTGCAGGGAGCCCCCAGGCACTACTCCCGGAGCGGCGGTGGTGGCGGCAGCAGCGGGCTGGTACTAGCGTTCGGCTGCAGTTTCCTCAGGGAGAAGCAGCCAGCCACACACCCTACTCACAGCTCTGGAACCTGAGGACAATGGCACTCTTGGCAAAAGCTCAGTACTTGTGTATATTTTACTGCGCCCCCCCCCCACCCCCAAGCCAGCTTCAGCAGCTGAATCCCTGGGCCTGAGATAGACCCTGGTGAGCACCTAGAGTCATCCTCCCGGCCTTGGGGAAGGAAAAATTTGCAATTGGGGGGAAAAGATAATTTGCTAGCTCCATTAACTGGGGGAGCTCAGGACACAAGCAGCTCCTGTCCAGGCATAAACCGTCCATAGACCTTGAGCACCTTTCCCTTCTGCATGGACCTGTGTGGGCCTATTTCAGAAGAACAGGCACTTGTTGGAAAACTCCAACCATTTCAGCTGTGCGGTGGAGAGATGAGTGTTTGACGTTTGACATTGCTTTGCCTATTAAACAAGGTCCTCACCTACCCACATCAGGGACCTAAGGACTGGTAGCTCCACTCCAGTCACCCAGTGACCTGAGACAGGGGTCCAAAGATTACTTGTACCCCCCAGTCCTTACAACTAAAAACATTGGGTGCCCATGGTCCCTCTGCAGAACCCACCCACCAGCATGCTTTAGGGAAGAGGGACGCACTTTCCACAGAGACACACGGGGGTCAGTTCTCAGCCCCCTGCCTTGTTCAGAGCATGACCCCCTGCTGCAATCAGATACCGGTATATACACCAATCATCCCTGCCCCTCTAAGACTGTAGGACAGAGCCGGTACCACACACTTGATGATCAGCTACCTGGAAACATGAGCTGAATTCATACAAGAAAACTGAATCGACTCCTAGACTGATATACCTGATAACAACTCTAGCCAGCTGGGGACAGGACGCCAGAGCTCCAAAGGAGAAAATAATCAAGCTAGCTCACTCAAGCAACCCATAGGGGTATACCAAAACAAAACAAAGCAAGAAGCTACGACACAGTAAGCAAGCATAAACTAATACAATAACTTATAGATGGCTCAGAGACAACAGTCAATATCAAGTCACATAAAGAAACAGACCATCATCACCTCAACAGGCTCTCAAAACAAAGAATCCAGGGATCTTCTAGATAAAAGTGCATTCCTGGAATTACCAGAGCCAGAATACAAAAGTTTAATATACAGAACCCTTCAAGACATCAGGAAGGAAATGAGGCAATATGCAGAACAAGCCAAAGAACACACAGATAAAGCAACTGAAGAAATTAGAAAGATTATTCAGGAATATAATGAAAAGTTTAATAAGCTGAAAAAATCCATAGACAGAGAGCAATCAGAAATTCAGAAGATTAACAATAAAATTACAGAATTAGACAACTCAATAGAAAGAGGAAAAGAATTGAGCAAGTAGAAGCTAGAATTTCTGAACTCAAAGATAAATCACTTGGTACTAAAATATTTGAAGAAAAATCAGATAAAAGAATTAAAAATATGAAGAAACCTTAAGAATCCTGTGGGACTCTATCAAGAGAAATAACCTATGAGTGATTAGAGTGCCGGAACAGGGAGGGACAACAGAAAATACAGAGAAAATTCTTAAAGATTTGTTGGCACTAAAATTTTCCTGATATTGTGAAAGATGAGAAGATATCTATCCAAGATGCTAATCGAACTCCACATAAGGTACATGTTAAAAGAAAGTCACCAAGACATATTAAAATCAAACTTGCCAAAACCAAAGATAAAGAGAGAATTATAAGAGCAGCGAGGGATAAACGAAAACTCACATACAAAGGAGAGCCAATAAGAAAAAGCTTGGACTACTCGGCAGAAACCATGCAGGCAAGAAGGCAATGGGGTGACATATTTAAAAAATTGAACAAAAATTTGCCTGCCAAGAATCACATATCCAGCAAAACTATCTCTTAATATGAAGGTGAAATTAAGACATTTCCAGATAAACACAAGCTTAGGGCATTCATCAAAACCAAACCAAAACTATAAGAAATACTAAAGGGAGTTCTTTGGTTGGAAAATAAATAATATCAGGTATCAACCCAAGACTACAACACTGGGCAGAGCAACCAGAAGTCAACCCACACAGGGAAATCCAAAAAAACAAAGCAAGATTATTAAACAACAACAACAACAAGACCAAAACAGGGTAACAGCGATGTAATTATACAAAAGAAGACAACATTAAAATAATAAAGAGGGACTAAGAAATGTAATCATACACCTTCCACATGGAGAGGAAGATACGCTGACACAAAGAAATAAAAGTTAGTTTTAAATTTAGAAAAACAGGGGTAAATAATAAGGTAACCACAAAGGAGACAAACTATCCTACTCATCAAAATAAAATACAAGGGAAAAATACAGACTCAGCAGAAAAAAAATCAACAACAACAAATACGAGGAAAGGACAATATATAAAAATCTACTCAGCACATAAAATCAAGTGGGAAAAAGAAACTGTCAAAACACAAAAAAAGTCATCAAAATGATAGCACTAAATTCATAAAAAAAAATACCTATCCATAATTACCCTGAATGTAAATGGACTAAGTGCACCCATAAAGAGACAGAGAGTGGCAGAATGGATTAAAAAACAAGATCCGTCTATATGCTGCCTAAAAGAGACACACCTTAGACTTAGAGACACAAACAAACTAAAACTCAAAGGATGGTAAAAAATATATCAAACAAACAACAATCAAAAAAAAGGAGTGGCAATGTTAACTTCTGACAAAATAGGCTTTAAAGTTAAATCCATCAGAAAGGATAAGGAAGGACACTATATAATGATTAAAGGGAAAATACACCAAGAAAATACAACCATAATAAATATGCACCCAATGACAGGGCTGCATGATACATAAAACAAACTCTATCAGCACTGAAAAGTGAGATAGACAGCTCCACAATAATAGTAGGAGACTTCAACACACCACTTTCGGTGAAGGGCAGGGCATCCAGAAAGAAGCTCAATAAAGACACAGAAGATCTAAATGCCACAATCAACCAACCTGACCTCATAGACATATACAGAATACTCCACCCAACAGCAACCAAGTATACTTTCTTTTCTAGTGCACATGGAACATTCTGTAGAATAGACCACATGTTAGGTCATAAAGCAAGGCTTAGCAGAATCCAAAACATTGAAATATTATGAAGAATCTTCTCTTACCCTAAGGCCATAAAAGTGGAAATCAATAACAGGAAAACCAGGGAAAAGAAATCAAACACTTGGAAACTGAACAATACCCTGCTCAAAAGACTGGATTATAGAAGACATTAAGTTTGGAATAAAGAAATTCATAGAATCCAATGAGAATGAAAACACTTCCTATCAGAACCTTTGGGACACAGCAAAAGCAGTGCTCAGAGGCCAATTTATATCAATAAATGCACACATTCAAAAAGAAGAAAGGGCCAAAATCAAAGAATTATCCCTACAACTTGAACAAATAGAGAGCAACAAAAGAAACCCTCAGGCACCAGAAGAAAACAAATAATAAAAATTAGAGCTGAACTAAATGAAATAGAAAACAGAAAAACAATTGAAAGAATTAACAAGACCAAAAGCTGGTTTTTTGAAAAAAATCAACAAAATTGATAAACCACTGGCCAAACTGACAAAAACAGGAGAGGAATCAAATAACCCGAACAAGAAATGAGGTAGGCGATATTACAACAGACACAACTGATATTAAAAGAATCATATCAGATTACTATGAAAAACTACACTCAAATTTGAAAACCTAGAAGAAATAGATGAATTCCTAGAAACACACTACCTACCTAAACTAACACACAAAAAAAAGAAAATTTTTTTTTTTTAAAAAAACACAAAGAGAGGTAAAAAAACTAAATAGACCCATAACAAAAGAAGAGATTGAAAAGGCAATCAAAAACTCCCAACAAAAAAAAGCCCTGGCCCTGAGGGCTCACTGCAGGGCTCTACCAATCTTTCAGAGAAGAGTTAACACCACTACTACTAAAGGTATTTCAGAGCACAGAAAAGGACGGAATACTACCAAACTCATTCTATGAAGCCACCATATCCCTGAAACCAAAACCAGGTAAAGACACCACAAGAAAAGAAAATTCTAGACCCATATCCCTCATGAATGTAGATGCAAAAATCCTCAACAAAATTCTAGCCAATAGAATTCAACAACATATCAAAAAACAATTCACCATGACCAAGTGGGATTCATACCAGGTATGCAGGGATGGTTCAACATTAGAAAAACAATTAATGTAATCCACCACATAAATAAAACAGAAGACAAGAATCACATGATTTTATCAATTGATGCAGAAAAGGCATTTGACAAAGTTCAACACTCATTCATGATAAAAACTCTCAGTAAAATAGGAATAGAAGGAAAATTCATCAGCATAATAAAGGGCATTTATACAAAGCCAACAGCCAACATCACCCTAAATGGAGAGAGCCTGAAAGCATTCCCACTGAGATCGGGAACCAGACAAGGATGCCCTTTATCACCACTCTTATTGGACATTGTGCTGGAAATCCTAGCCAGAGCAATTAGGCTAGATAAAGAAATAAAGGGCATCCAGATTGGCAAGGAAGAAGTCAAAGTATCTCTATTTGCAGATGACACGATCTTATACACAGAAAACCCTAAGGAATTCTCCAGAAAACTACTGAAACTAATAGAAGAGTTCAGCAGAGTATTGGGATACAAGATAAACATACAAAAACCAGTTGGATTCCTCTACACCAACAAAAAGAACATCGAAGAGGAAATCACCAAATCAATGGCATTTATAGTAGCCACCAAGAAGATAAAATACTAGGAATAAACATTACCAGAGATGTAAAAGACTTATACAAAGAAAACTACAGTACACTTCTGCAAGAAACCAAAAGAGACTTACGTTAAGTGAAAGAACATACCTTGTGCATGGATAGGAAGACTTAACATTATAAAAATGTCTATTCTACCAAAAGCGATCTATACATTTAATGCAATTCCGATACAAATCCCAACGACGTTCTTTAAAGAGATGGAGAAACAAATCACCAACATCATATGGAGGGGAAAGAGGCCCCGGATAAATAAGGCATTACTGAAAAAGAAGAACAAAGTGGGAGGCCTTGCTTTACCTGATTTTAGAACCTATTATACTGCCACAGTAGTCAAAACAGCCTGGTACTGGTACAACAACAGATACATGGACCAATGGAACACAATTGAGAATCCGGACATAAATCCATCCACATATGAGCAGTTGATATTTGACAAAGACCCCAAAACAGTTAAACGGGGAAATGATAGTCTTTCTAACAAATGGTGCTGGCATAACTGGATATCCATCTGCAAAAAAAAAATGAAACAAGACCCATACCTCACTCCATGCACAAAAAATAACTCAAAATGGATCAAAGACCTAAATATAAAATCTAGAATGATAAAGATCATGGAAGAAAAGATTCGGACAACGTTAGGAGCCCTAATACATGGCATAAACAGTATACAAAACATTATAAAGAATGTAGAAGAAAAACTAGATAACTGGGAGCTCCTAAGAATCAAACACCTATGCTCATCCAAAGACTTCACCAAAAGAGTAAAAAGGCTACCTACAGACTGGGAAAAAGTTTTTAGCAATGACATTTCTGATCAGCGCCTAATCAATAAAATCTACACGATACTGCAAAAACTCAATTCCAAAAAGACAAATAACCCAATTAAAAAATGGGCAAAAGATATGAATAGACACTTCACTAAAGAAGACATTCAGGTAGCTAACAGATATAAGAGGAAATGTTCACGATCATTAGCCATTAGAGAAATGCAGATCAAAACTACAGTGAGATTTCATCTCACTCCAACAAAAAAGGCTGGCATTAATCCAAAAAACACAAAATAATAAATGTTGGAGAGGCTGTGGAGAGATTAGAACATTTATACACTGCTGGTGGGAATGTCAAATGGTACAATCACTTTGGAAATCAATTTGGCGCTTCCTTCAAAAGCTAGAAATAGAACTACCATAAAAAGATCCAGTAATCCCACTCCTTGGAATACATCCTAGAGAAACAAGAGCCTTTACACAAACAGATACATGCACACCCATGTTTACTGCAGCACTGTTTACAATAGCAAAAAGATGGAAGCGACCAAGATGCCTATCAATGGACGAATGGATAAATAAGTTATAGTATATCCACACAATTGAATACTACACATCGATAAAGAACAGTGAATCTGTGAAACATTTCATAACATGGAGGAATCTGGAAGGCATTATGCTGAGTGAAATTAGATGCAAAAGGACAAATATTGTATAAGACCACTATTATAAGAACTTGAGAAATAATTTAAACTGTAAAAAAAAAAACATTCTTTTGTGGTTACAAGAGGGGGGAGGGAGGGAGGGTGGGAGAGGGGTACTCACTAATTAGATTGCAGATAAGAACTACTTTAGGTGAAGGGCAAGACAGCACACAATACAGGGGAGGTCAGCACAACTGTACCAAACCAAAAGCAAAGAAGTTTCCTGAATAAACTGAATGCTTCGAAGGCCAGCGTAGCAGGGGCAGGGGTCTGGGGACCATGGTTTCAGGGGACATCTAAGTCAATTGGCATAATAAAATCTATTAAGAGAACATTCTGCATCCCACTTTGAAATGTGGTGTCTGGGGTCTTAAACACTAGCAAGCAGTCATCTAAGATGCATCGATTGGTCTCAACCCACCTGGATCAAAGGAGAATGAAGAACACCAAGGACATAAGGCAATTACGAGCCCAAGAGACAGAAGGGGCCACATGAACCAGAGACTACATCAGCCTGAGACCAGAAGAACTAGATGGTGCCCGGCTACAACCGATAACCGTCCTAACAGGGAACACAACAGAGAACCCCTGAGGGAGCAGGAGAGCAGTGGGATGCAGACCCCAAATTCCCATATGACCAGACTTAATGGTCTGAGGCTGGAAGGATCCCTGTGGTCGTGGCCCCCAGACCGTCTTTTGGCCCAGGACAGGAACCATTCCCAAAGCCAACTCTTCAAACATGGATTGGACTGGACAATGTGTTGGAGAGGGATGCTGGTGAGGAGTGAGCTTCTTGGATCAGGTGGACAGTTGAGACTATGTTGGCATCTCCTGCCTGGAGGGAGATGAGAAGGTGCAGGGGGTTAGAAGCTGGTGAAATGGACACGAAAAGAGAGAGTGGAGGGAGAGAGTGGGCTGTCTCATCAGGGGGCGAGTAATTGGGAGTGTGTAGCAAGGTGTACATGGGTTTTTGTGTGAGAGACTGACTTGATTTGTAAACTTTCACTTTAAGCACAATAAAAATTATACAAAAAAAAAAGAAAGCTGATTAGAATTCTCATATAGAATATTGTCTCATATTGAGAAGCTCTGGTGGTATAGTGGTTAAGTGCTCGGCTGCTAACCGAAAGGTCAGCAGTTCGAACCCACCAGCGCTCTGTGCAGGAAAGGTGTACAGTCTGCTTCTGTAAAGATTTACAGCCTTGGAAACCCTATGGGGTAGTTCTACTCTGTCCTATAGGGTCGCTATGAGTGGTAATCAACTAGATGGCTGTGGGCTTTGGGGTTTTTGTCTCATAACCATTACATCCCTACTTGGCAAAAAAAAAAGAAAACTCACAGCTACCCTATAGGACAGAATAGAACTGCCCCATAAGGTTCTCAAGGCTGTAATCTTTATGCAAGCAGACTTTCACGTCTTTCTCCCACAGAGCAGATGGTAAGTTTGAACTGCCAACCTTAGTTTAGCAGCCCAGCGCTTTAGCCACTGTGCCACCAGGGCTTTTTTTGTCCCTGCTTAGGAAAGGCCAAATGCAGACATAAGCATCACTTATATTGATGTAGTCTCCTCTCATTTCTCCAGTTCACCCCCTGCCCTCAGGAGCATCTACTCCTGACCAAGTCTTCCCTCTCCCTCTCCAGAGCCCTGCCTGAACTCCATGGTCCCTTTCTTATTAAACTGTATCTCAAACTAAACATTAAGACACTTGCTTATTAATCTTGACTTGAATTTGCTCTGTCTTGCCTTTGTCCAATGTTAACTCTTCCCTAGTACCTACTTTCTCCCCCATCTGTCCAAGCCTAAAATTACCCCCACCAATTCTCAGGAAAATCCCATTTAGCCCTGCTCAGGGCTGCAGACAGATTTCCATAGCAGCTAAAAATGCCTCCTGCAGTTCTTAACAGAAGGTGTGGGAAAAACGGGGTTCCTATTTTAGGGTCTAGGGCTCATAAAGAGCAAGAGACTCATCAGCTGCCTACTTTTTGATATTTGAGAAGATTCTGGAAGACTTTCCCTGGCCATGAATATCCCCATCTAATCCCAAAGGCCAGATGACTCCTCGCTCCTTCCTGAGAGAAGAGAAAACTTTGCATAGTGGAAAAAGCCTGACCTTGATATCAGCACTGACTGGGTTTGAATAACAGCTACTTTGCTTCCTAAATTGTAGAACTCTGCACAAGTTACCAAACTTTTTAGAAACTTAATTTCTTTCTCAATAACTGGAGATTAGATAAACAGTTGAAAGCAGGGACTCAAACAGATACTTATACACCAATTTTCTCAGCAGGATTATTCACAAAAGCCAAAAGGTAGAACTAATACAAATGTTTATCAACAAATGAATGGAAAAATGAAATGTGGCATACACATATAATTTAATATTATTCAGCCACAAAGAAAAATGAAATTCTGATGCATACTATAACATGAATGAACCTCGAAAACCTAATTCTAAATGAAAGAAGCCCAAACCAAAAGGACAAATATTGTTTGATCCCACTTACACGAAATGCCTAGAACAGACAGATTCATAGAGATAGAAAGTAGGTTAGAGGTTACAAGGGAATAGGGAAGTGGAAAAATGGGGAGGAAATGGTTAATGGGTAAGGAGTTTCTGTTTGAGGTGATGAAATCAATAGCAGTGATGTTTGGACAACATCATGAATATACTTAATGTCACTAGATTGTACAAGTAAAAGTGGTTAAAATGACAAATTTTATGTTATACTATTTTATCATAATTTTAAAAAATGCAAATACTTTACTTCCAAAAGTAAGAAAATAAAACACCAACCAACCCCTGGAGATTATAACTCCTACCATGCAAGTTTGTGTAAATGTAAGCAATGTGCATAAACTATAAGGCATATATACCAAAATAAACCCAAACCCATTGTCATCAAATGGATTCCAATTCATGGCAATCCCATGTGTTGCACAGAAGAGCTGCTCCAAAGGTTTTTCTTGGCTGTAATCTTTACAGAAGCACATTGCTAGGCCTTTCTTCCATGGGAAAGATGTTGTCTTTCTTAGTTACCTAAAAAAAAAAAGAAGAAAAACTCAATGCCGTTGAGTAGATTCTGACTCATAGTGCTGCTATAACAGAAAATACCACAAGTGGATGGCTTTAACAAAGAGAAATTTATTTTCTCACAGCCTAGTAGGCTAGAAGTCCAAATTCAGGGCATCTGCTCCAGGGAAAGGCTTTCTCTCTCTGTTGGCTCTGGAAGAAGGTTCTTCTCATCAGTCTTCCCCTGGACTAGGAAGTTTTATGTGCAGGAACTCCACGTCCAAAGGACACACTCCGCTCCCTGTGCTATTTTTTGGTGGTTTGAGGTTCTCCTCTCTACTCATTTCCCTTTCCTTTTATCTCTTGTAAGATAAAAGGTGGTTGAAGCCACACCCCAGGGAAACTCCCTTTACACTGGATCAAGGATGTGACCTGAATAAGGGCGTTACATCCTGCCCTAACCCTCTTTAATATAATCTAATCTTGCTTCATTAACCACAGGCAGAGATTTGGATTTACAACACATAGGAAAATTACATCAATGAGAAAGTGAGGATAACCCCACAATACTGGGAAGCATGGCCTAATCAAGTTGTTATATATTTTGAAGGGACACAATTCAATCCATGACTGATGTTTACCTGCGTTTTACTGACTACGCAAAGGCATTTGACCACATGGATCCTAACAAATTATGTAGAACATTGCCAAGAATGGGAATTCCAGAACACTTAACTGTGCTCATGAAGAACCTGTACATAGACAAAGAAGCAGTTGTTCAAATAGAAAAAGGGGATATGGCTTGGTTTAAGACCAGGAAAGGTATGCGTCAGGGTTGTATCTTCTCACCATACTTATTCAATCTGTATGCTGAGCAAATAATCCAAGAAGCTGGACTATATTAAAAATAACGTAGAATCAGGACTGAAGGAGGATTCATTAACAATCTATGACATGCAGGTGACCCAACCTTGCTTGCCGAAAATGAAGAGGACTTGAAGTATTTACTGATGGAGATCAAAGACTACAGCTTTCACTATGGATTACAAGATGGAATACACAGGAATCAAATCAACTACATCTGTGGAAAGAGACAATAGAAAAGGTCAATATCATCAGTCAGAACAAGGCCAGGGGCTAACTGTGGAACAGACCATCAACTGCTCATATGCAATTCAAATTGAAACTGAAGAAAATTAGAACAAATCCACAAGAGCCAAAGTATGACCTTGAGTGTATCCCACTTGAATTTAGAGACCATCTCAAGAATAGATTTCATGCACTGAGCACTAAGGACCGAAAACCAGACAGGTTGTGGAATGAAATCAAGGACATCATACACGAAAAAAGCAAGAGGTCTTTAAAAAGACAGGTATCTTAGTCATCTTGTGCTGCTATAACAGAAATACCACAGGTGGATGGATTTAACAAAAAGAAGTTTATTCTCTCATAGTCCAGTAGGCTAGAAGTTCAAATTCAGGGCACAGGCTCCAGGGAATGGCTTTCTCTGTCTTGGCTCTGGAGGAAGGTCTTGTCATCAGTCTTCCCTTAGTCTGGGACCATCTCAGTGCAGGAACCTCAGGTCCAAAGGATGCACTCCTCTCCCAGCACTGCTTGGTAGGAGATTCCCAGGTCTCTCTGCTCACTTTTCTCTTTTATCTCCCAAAAGAAATTGGCTTAAAACACTATCTAATCTTATAAGCCTCATCAATATAACCACCACTAATTCATCTTATTAAATCATAGTGATGAGATTTACAATACATAGGGAAATCAAATCAGATGATAAAATGGTAGACAATCATGAAATCATACAAGGGAATCATGACCTAGCCAAGTTGACAGATATTTTGGGAGGACACAATTCAATCCATGACAACTGGAAAGAAAGAAAAGACCAAAATGGATGCCAGAAGAGACTCCGAAACTTGCTCTTGAACGTGGAGTAACTAAAGCAAACAGAAGAAATGAAGAGGTAAAAGAGCTGAACAGAAGATTTCAAAAGATGGCTCGAGAAGTATTATAATTACATGTGCAAAGACCTGGAGATAGAAAACCAAAAGGGAAGAACATGCTCGGCATTTCTCAAGCCAAAAGAACTAAAGACAAAAATCAAGCCTGGAGTCACAATAATGAAGAATTCTGCAGGGAAATATTAAATTCCTGAGTTGAAAATGAGAAATCCTTTTTAAAGAGCTCTTTTACCCCTGGCAACAAACTCTGTAATACTTTCCGTGATAATTAGTTAAGGAAGGTGATTAGTTTTGGAAAGGCCTGAAAACTAGAAACCAAGCATTTTGAATTGATAATTTATGTATTGTCAGGAATTGCACATTTAAGTGTAATGAGACAATATGAGAGAATATGTTTTGAGCTGGGTTAATACTTGCATGTGTTAGGTTAGATTTGAAGCCAGAAAGTCTAATAGGGTCCCCCCAAATGTCCTACCCTAATACCTGGAACTTGGGCATATTCTGCCCTTAGGATAGGAATCATTTGATTGGGCTCAATGTAATCGAATTAGCCTTAAGGAGAGAGAAATTTTTCTGGCTGGTGGCAGAAGACCAAGTCAGAGTGATTAGAAGCATAAGAAGGACTCCACTGGCTGTTGCTTGCTTGAAGATGAAGGGAGTCAGGAGAGGAGAAACGAAAGCAGCATCTAGGAGCAAGGAGCCGGCCCCAGCAGACATCCGGCAGAAAATAGGACCTCAGACCTGCAATCATAAGGAACTGGATTTTGTCAATGACCTGAATGAGGCTGAAAGCTGATTCTTCCCCAAATCCTCCAGATCACAGCCCAGCCCTGACATCAAATTGATTCTGGCCTTTTGAGACCCTAAGCAGAGAATTCAGTCAAGCCCACCCAGACATCTCACCTCCAGAACTATAAGATAATAATGGGTATTGTTTTAAGTCACTAAGTTTGTCGTAATTTGTTTTGCAGCAATAGAAAACTAACACGGCATTTTCTAGAGTATATGAAAAGAATTTAAATGTGTCAAGCATTTGGAATTGTTGTAGAGAGAGCACTTAAATAAGTAAAAAATGATTGGCTCCTTGTTTATTGACATGGGGGACATGGCAAGCATTCAAACTCTATCCCCAACGGGTAATTAGTAAAGGTCTTAACATAAACCAAAAAGCAAACCCTTTGCCTTCAAGTTAATTTTGTTTCAGTAGAACTGCACTCCATATGGTTTCCAGTGGCTGTAATATTATGGAAGTAGATCACCAAGACTTTCTTTTGTGGTGCTGCTGGGTAGATCTGAACTGTCAGCTTTTCAGTTAGTAGCACAGAGGAAACTGTTTTCACCACCCTTTCTTAACACAAAAGGCCCCATAAAGTAGTTGTTTTGCCTTGAGTAAAATGGGACAATATCTCTGATATACCCTTCAAGACTAGTTATGAATCTGCGAAGAAGTTCAGCCAGTAGGACTTTTCCTCTCCAAGCCAAAAACTTATGATTTTGAGTCTGGGAATCCAAGACACTCTAGACAAGCATGACCCACTCTTTTCTACATCCTGTATCAAAAATGGAATATTAAAAGTGTGTTGTAGGTAGAGACTGCTGGTAGTAGTGTATATGGCTGACTGTTTTCCTGTGGGAATCATAAAGTTACAATGCCTTGGCATGCAGAAACAGAATCACAAGTTTCAATACAGACATGACTCATGACCATGTTCCCTTTTTTGAAGGAAGCCTAAAACAAGGAATAGAAGTTCAGATAAAGGAAACAAAATAAGCAAAAGCACAGAGATCACCAAAAGAGTATATTCTTCATGGTAGAATATGAAGTTGGAATGGAAGGTGGATAACAGGTTAAAATGGTTAAGGAGGCCATATAAGACCTGGGGAGTAACGGGAGTGGCAGCATCTGATTTTGTTTAAGAAGATCATTCTGACAGTAGTGTGGCAAAAAGAGTGCAGAGGAACAAAAATGGAAACAGCTAGCTAGGAGTCTATTCAGGCAATCCAGATGATAGACAATGCTGGTTTAGCCTAGGGTGGTTACAGTGGTCAGAAGTGGTAACATTCAAATATACTTTGAAGGTAGATTTAACAAGACACTGCTTGTTCATGGTGTGTTCTTTCCTTCATTCCTCTCCAGAACTGAAGCAGAGGGTATACTGCAAGTGAGAGACTAGAGATAATGATGCCAGCCTCAGGAGGCTGTTGATATTCCTGGACAAGGGATAACGAGAGCCAGAGCTAACATGATTTAATTTCACTCTTTGCAAACCTGTCTGAATCTTCCTTTATCCTTTCTAGGTAAATCCCATGTGGTATCACCTGCCTCCCTTCTGTGAGTCGCTTAATGAGGACCTGCCCTTAAACCTCATTGGCAATTTGTTTTTCAGTGACAAGGTGACAGTTTAGGTTCATTTAACAAACAACCAATTTCCAACCATTGAAAAACCATCTGGGAATGTCATTCTCCTGAGATAAGAATGTTGTTTCCTAACTGGTCTCTTTTAGAGAAAATGTGTTTTTTCTTTATACACAATGCTCGTGTCTATCTTGTGGCCAGAGGGATGTGCAGGTTGACCTCCATGATGCTCTCTTTGGATGCCTGAGGCATTAGTGCAATGTAACAAAAGGCTACTTACTGTCAGGCATTCCAGCTGGCCATTGAATAACATTAGCTTTTAATATATCCCACAGGGAAACACTTAAACACACCTAAAGGCAACTGTGCAAAAGATGGCTTTGATGATTAAAGCCTCAAAAACATGAAGCACTATTCTTTATGTTGACTTTGCTTAAATGTAATGCCTATTAAATGTAATTTTAAAACTATCTTAGGCTCAATATTTACATTTCAGTTTCACACTTAATTTTTTTAATTATTTTTAAATGCATTAATAAGAGATTGATAGCAACCCATGCTAGTGGCTAACGAGTCTGTTTTTTTTTCCTTTCTTTATCTGTTATTTATTCATTAAAAAAATATATATTGAGTACCTATGATTGTACTGAACTGGGTCAGAGGAATGAGAGGTAAACACAAAGATAAGAACCCTACCCTAACGGAGCTTATATTCTAATGAATTTAATTTAAAAAACGATGTTGTAAAAAGCGTAAAAAGAACACTATGTTTGGAATCAGAGATCTACCTTACTTAACATCACTACACTGCCAGTTTTCTTAATCTTTCTGATCCACAGAACTGGATGGAGAGGTGAAAGTAAGAGAGCTGGGAATGGAAAGGACAACCATTAACTCTGTTCTCTTCACAACTTTACCTCAAGAGTCCAGCAGAGCCCACATAAAACAAAGAGTGTGGCAACTTCCCTTGGAAATTTGCCTGAAACCTTCATGTCTTAATTGGCCTAACTTCTCCCCTCTCTAGATTCTTCTTCATCACCTGTGAGGGAACTCTTGGCTCCCAACTGACTTCAGATGCAGTAGCTACTGCAGATTAATATAACTCCCTCTTCAAACTCATTGTACTTCTCTCATTCTCTCTTTCTCTCTCTCACACATTCGCACTCATACTCATAAATACCCTTTCTGGAGCTACTGGCTAAGAAGCTTCATTATTGGGGATATTCAGCTTTGACCATTTACCTTCAAATTCAACCATCATGTTCCAGGTTCTTCTGTAATTATTTATCTTATAACAAGCCAAGCTCTTATTTTAATTGATGCTAAACAGCATTGGCAATCTGCCTACAGCCAAATGCAAATTAAAGTTTAGTTAAAGCAAATTAAGTAACAAATATTTAGAATATTAACATCAGAAATCTAACTTTTCTTTTTAGGGTCTTTAGTTGTTTCAGTTTTCTTTAAAAAAAAATGTGTTTAAATAGTTCGCTTTCAATTTTTTTCTTCAAAAGGAAGATATTAACAAGATTATTAAACCAGAGAATGTAAAAGCAGATGACATAAAAACTGAACACTTCAAATAATTTATTTCATTGTCTTTACTTTTAAAAATATTTATTGTGCATTCCTGATCCAAATACCAACAGTATTCTTTAATGAAATTAAAAGCTAATCATGAACTTTATATGGAAAGGGAAAAAGCCCAGATAAGTAGAGTACTATTGAAGAAGTATACAGATAGAGGACTCACACTCCCTGCCCTCAGAAGCTACTATACAGCTACGGTAATCAAAATAGCATGGTACTCGTACAACAACAGATATATTGACCAATGGAATAGAATTGAGAACCCAAATATAAACCCACCTACCTATGGCCACCTTATCTTTAACAAAGGCCCAAAGTTCATTAATTGGGGAAAAGACAGTCTTTTGACAAATGGTGCTGGCAAAACTGGATGTCCATCTGTCAAAAAATGAAACAAGACCCATGCCTCACACCATACACAAAAGCTAATTCAAAATGGATCAAACACCTAAATATAAAACCAAAAACTATAAAGATTATAGAAGAAAACATAGGGTCAACACTAGAAGCCCTAATACATGGCATTAACAGGATACAAATGATAACTAACAACACACAAACCCCAGAAGATAAGCTAGATAACTGGGATCTTCTAAAAATTAATACTTATGCTCATCAAAAGACTTCACCAAAAGAGTAAAAAGAGAACCTACGGACTGGGAAAAAATTCAGGGGTATGACAAATCTGAAAAAGGTCTAATCTCAGAAATCTACAGGAAAACCCAAAACCAATATTAAAAAAAAAAAGATAAATAATCCAATTAAAAAAAAATGAGCAATGGATACGAATAGACACTTCACCAAAGAAACATTCTAAGCAGCTATCAGACACATGAGGAAATGCTTGCAATCTCTAGCCATTAAGTGCAAATCAAAACTACAATGAGATACTATCTCACCCTAACATTGCTGGCATGAATCAAAAAAAAAAAAAAAAAACAGAAAATAACAAATGTTGGAGAGGCCTGGGGGAGCTTAGAACTCTTACGCACTGCTGGTGGGAATGCAAAACCGTACAACCATTTAGGATAATGATATGGTGCTTCCTTAAAAAGCTTGAAATAGAAATACCATACAATCCAGCAGTTCCACTCCTAGGAATACATCCTAGAGAAATAAGAGCTGTCACACGAATAGACACATGCACACCCATGTTCACTGAAGAATTGTTCACAAAAGCAAAAAGAAGGAAATAACCTAAGTTCTTGTCAACAGATGAATGGATAAACAAACTATGGTATGTACACACAATGGAATACTATGCAATGATAAAGAATAATGATGAATCTGTGAAGCATCTCACAACATGGATGAATCTGGAGGACGTTATGCTGAATAAAATACGTCAATCACAAAAAGACAAATACTGTATGAGAACACTATTATAAAAGCTCATGAAAAGGTTTACATACAGAAAGAAACAACCATTGATGGTTACGAGGGAAGGGATAGGCGAGGAAGGAAAAACACCGAAAAGACAATAGATAAGTGGTAACTTTGGTGAAAGGTAAGACAGTACACAATACTGGGGATGTCAGCACAACTCGACCAAGGCAAAATCATAGAAGCTTCATAGACACATCCAAACTCCCTGAGGGACCGAACTACTAGGCTGAGAGCTAGGGACATGGTCTCAGGGGACATCAGTTGGCATAACTATAAAGAAAATGTTCTACATTCTACTTTGGTGAATAGTGTCTGGGGTCTTAAAAGCTTGTGACTAGCCATCTAAGATACTCCACTGGTCCCACCCCTTCTTGAACGAGGGAGAATGAAGAAAACCAAAGACACAAGGGAAAGATTAGTCCAAAGGGCTAATGGACCACAACTATCACAACCTCCACCAGACTTAGTCCAGCACAACCAGATGGTACCTGGCTACCACCACTGACTGCTCTGACAGGAATCACAACAAACAGTCCTAGGTAGAGCTGGAGAAAAATGTAGAACAAAATTCTAACTCACAAACACACACAAAAAAGACCAGATTTACTGGTCTGACAGAGACTGGAGAAGCCCTGAGAATATGGCCCTGGATACTCTTTTAACTCAGTAACAAGGTCATTCCTGAGGTTCACCCTTCAGCCAAAGATTAGACGGGCCCATAAAAGAAACAATAATACAGGTAACACAAACATGTACACAAGAGTAAATGGGCACACCAGCCCAGGGGCAAGGATGTCTTATGGTTGGCAACCAATGTCACAAAACAATGTGTATTAATTGTTTTCTGAGAAACTAATTTGCTCTGTAAACCTTCATCTAAAGTACTGTGTGTGTATATATATATACACACACACACAACATATAATTCTAAAAAAAATACATACAGTAAATATAAATATATTTACTGTGTAATATAGCAACATCTGTTTTTATTACATTATAAGGCATCACACGTTACAGTAATACATGAATATTCTAGTAAGCATTCTAGTTCTTAAATGCATTAAATGACTCTAGCGTTACTTTTGGTGATACATCTTTCATTTCATTAATATGTTAACGTGCAGCACTGTTTACAATAGCAAAAATGTAGAAACAACCAAGATGCTCATCAATGGAAAAATGGATAAACAAATTATGGTATATTCACACAATGGAATACTACACAACAATAAAGAACAACGATGGATCTGTGAAATATCTCATAACATGGAGGGATCTGGAACACGTTATGCTAAGTAAAATTAGTCAGTCCCAAAAAGACAAATATTGTATGAGACCACTATTATAACAGCTCAAGAAAACGTTTAAACGCAGAAGAAAACATTTTTAATGGTTATGATTGTGGGGAGGCAGGGAGAGGGGTATTCACTGATTAGACAGTAGACAAGAATTATTTTAGGTGAAGGGAAAGACAACACACAGTACAGGGGAGGTTAGCACAAGTGGACTAATCCAAAAGCTAAGAAGTTTCCTGAATACAACCAAACACTTTGAGGGACAGAGTAGCAGGGGTGGTGGTCTGAGGGCCATGGTTTCAGGGGACATCTAGGTGAATTAGCATAACAAAATGTCTTAAGAAAAAGTTCTCTATCCCGCTTTGGTGAGTCACATCTGGGGTCTTAAAAGCTAGCAAGTGGCCAGCTAAGATGCATCAGTTTGTCTCAACCCGCCTGGAGCAAAGGAAAATGAAGAACACCAAAGACACAAGGAAAATATGAGCCTAAGAGAAAGAAAGGGCCACATGAACCAGACACTCCACAAGGATGAGACAGGAAGAACTAGATGATGTCCAGCTACCACCAATGACTGCCCTGACAGGGAACACAACAGAGAATCCCTGATGGAGCTGGACAAAAGTGGGGTGTAGACCTCAAATTCTAATAAAAAGACCAGACTTAATGTTCTGACTGAGACTGGAGGGACCCCAGAGGTCATGGTCCCCAGACTCTGTTTGCCCAAAACTAAAACCGTTCTCAAAGCCAACTCTTCAGACAAAGATTAGACTGGACTGTAAGACATAAAGTTATACTGGTGAGGATTGTACCTCTTAGCTCAAGCAGATCCATGAGACTATGTAGGCAGCCTGTCTGGAGGCAAGATGAAAAGGCAGAGGGGGACAGGAGCTGGTTGAATGGACATGGAAAATACAGGGTAGAGAGAAGGAGTGTGCTGTCATATTGTAGGGAGAGCAACTAGGGTCACATAACAATGTGTGTATAAGTTTTTGTATGAGAAACTGACTTGAATTTTAAACTTTCACTTAATGCACAGTAAAAAGGAAATATGTTAATAGCTTGTTCTTGCCACAAAGTTGCAATGTTTGTAAAATTTATTCTGTACATATTGACAGAGGAATTCAGGGATCCTTATAAAAAAAAATCAAATCCAACATTCTAATTTTCCAAATAAGAAATTTAATTTCAAGTAATGCAAAGTGATTACTTGTCCAAAGTCACAGAGGTGGTTAAATGGCAGAGTACAGACCCACTACCCACAGCTTCACTAGGAGAAAATTAGCTGTAATAGGTATGTGCAACAGCACTAAGGAATAAATGCAACTAATAAATGAAATAAAATATTTATGTATTAAAAAGAATAAACGCCAATTAAAATGACAATGAAACATTTATTTCTTCCATAATTGACACAGATAAGTTGTGTTGATAATAAATAGTGTTCACAAGGCTGGGAAGAAATAAAAAAAAATAGACAACCTCAAACTACCAGTAGGTGTATAATTGATTTAAAAAAAAAACTTTTTGGAAATTGTAAACATTTAAAATTACTTATGTTCTTTCAATTAGCAATTTTACTCCTGAAATTTATCCTAGAGAAATACACATGTGCCCAAATATATGTACAAGGATGTTCATTGCAGGATTGTTTGGAAGAGAAAAACAATGGAAAAATGTACATTCCATCAATAAGGATCTGGTCATACAAATTATGGTTATTGCTGTTGTTATGTGCTGTCGAGCTGGTTCCAATTCACAGAAGCCCTGTGTGCAACAGAAACAACATTGCCCAGTCCGGTGTCATTCTCACAACCATTGTTATGCTTGAGCCCATTGTTGCAGCTACTGTGTCGATCAGTATTGTTGAGGGATCTTCCTCTTTTTCGTTGACTCTCCACTTTACCAAGCACGATGTCCTTCTCCAGGGACGGATCCTTCCTGACAACATGTTCAAAATATGTGAGATGGAATCTTGTCATCCTTGCTTCTAAGTAGCATTCTGGTTGCACTTCTTCCAAGATAGATATCTTCATTCATTTGGCACTCCATGGTATATTCAACATTCTTTGCCAACACCACACAATTCAAAGGCATCAACTCTTCTTCGGTCTTCCTTATTCGTTATCCAGATTCGCATGTATATGAGGTGACTGAAAACACCATGGCTTGAGTCAGGTTCACCTTAATCTTCAAGGTGACATATTTCCTTTTCAACACTTTAAAGTGGTTTTTTGCAGCAGATTTGCCCAATGCAATGCTTCGTTTGATTTCGTGACTGCTGCTTCCATGGGAGTTGATGGTGGATCCGAGTAAAATGAAATCCCTGACAACTTCAGTCTCTTCTCTGTTTACCATGATGTTGCTTATTAGTCCAATTAAGAATTTTTGTTTTCTTTATGTTGAGGTGTAATTCATATTGAAAGCTGTGGTCTTTGATCTTCATCAGTAAGTGCTTCAAGTTCTTTTACTTTCACCAAGCAAGTTTGCATCATCTGTATATCACAGGTTGTTAATGAGTCTTCCTCCAATCCTGATACCTCATTCTTCATACAGTCCAGCTTCTTGGATTATTTGCTCAGCATACAGATTGAATAGGTGTGGTGAAAGGATACAGCCCTGACACACACCTTTCCTGACTTTAAACCATGCAGTGTCCTCTTGTTCTATTCAGATGACCGCTTCTTGATCTATGTACAGGTTGCTCATGGACACAATGAAGTGTTCTGGAATTCCCATCCTTCAAAGTGTTATCCTTAATTTGTCATAATTCGCCCAGTCGAATGCCTTTGCATAGTCAATAAAACACAGGTAAACATCTTTCAGGTATTCTCTGCTTTCAGCCAGGATCCATCTGACATCAGCAATGATATCCCTGGTTCCACATCCTCTCTGAAATGAGCTTGAATTTCCAGCAGTTCCCTGTCTATATACTGCTGCAGCCACTTTTGAATGATCTTCAGCAAAATTTTACTTGCTCGTGATATTAACGGTATTGTTTGGTAATTTCCGCAATCAGTTGGATCACCTTTCTTGGGAATAGGTATAGTAACGAATCTCTCCAGTCAGTTGGCCAGGTAGCTGTCTTCCAAATTTCTTGGCATAGACAAGTGAGCACTTCCAGCACTGCATCCATTTGTTGAAACATCTCAATTGGTATTCCGTCAATTTCTAGAGCCTTGTTTTTCGCCAGTGACTTCGGTGTAGCTTGGACTTCTTCCTTTAGTACCATCAGTTCCTGATCATATGCTACTTCTTGAAATGGTTGAATGTCAAACAATTCTTTTTGGCACAGTGACTTTGTGTATTCTTTCCATCTTCTTTTGATGTTTCCTGTGTCCTTTAATATTTTTCTAGTAGAATCCTTCAATCTTGCAAGTCGTGACTTGAACATTCTCTTCATTCTTTCAGCTTGAGAAATGCCAAGTGTGTTCTTTCCTTTTGGCTTTCTATCTTCAGCTCCTTGCACATGTCATTATAATACTTTGTCTTCTCGATCACCCTTTGAAATCTTCTGATCAGGTCTTTTACTTCATCATTTCTTCCTTTTGCTTTAGCTCTTTGATGCTCAAGAGCAAGTTTCAGAGTCTCTTCTGACATTCATTTTGGTCTTCTCTTTCTTTCCTGTTTTTTGATGACCTCTTGCTTTCTTCATGCATGATGTCCTTGATGTCTTTCACAACTTGTCTGGTCTTTGGTCATTTGTGTTCACTGCATCAAATTTATTCTTGAGACGGTCTCTAAATTCAAGTGGGATATACACAAAATTGTACTTTGGCTCTTGTGGACTGTTCTAATTTTCTTCAGTTTCAACTTGAACTTACATATGAACAACTGATGGTCTGTTCCACAGTCAGCCTCTGGCCTTATTCTGTCTGATGATGTTGAGCTTTTCCATCACCTCTTTCCACAGATGTAGTCAATTTGATTCCTGTGTATTCCATCTGGTGAAATCCACATGCATAATCATTGTTTATGTTGGTGAAAAAAGGTATTTGCAATGAAGAAGCCATTGGTCTTGCAAAATTCTATCACACGATCTCTGATATCGTTTCTATCACCAAGGGCATATATTTTCCAACTACCAATCCTTTTTTGTTTCCAACTTTTGCATTCCAATCACTAGTAATTATCAATGCATCCTGATTGCATGTTCGATCAATTTCAGACCGCAAAAATTGGTAAAAATCTTTAATTTCCTCATCTTTGGCTTTAGTGGTTGGTCCCTAAATTTGAATAACAGTCATATTAACTGGTCTTCCTTGTAGGCTTATGGATATTATCCTATCACTGGCAGCATTGTACTTCAGGATAGATCTTGAAATGTTCTTTTTGATGATGAATACAATGCCATTCCTCCTCAAGTTGTCATTCCCAGCATAGTAAACCACGGTTGTCTGGTTCAAAATGGTTAATACCAGTCCATGTCAACTCGCTAATGCCTAGGATATCAATGTTTATGCATATCATTTCTTTTTTGACAATTTCCAATTTTCCTAGATTCATACTTCATACATTCCACATTCAGATTACTAATGGCTGTTTGCAGCTATTTCTTCTCATTTTGAGTCATGCCACTTTAGCAAATGAAGGTCCCAAAAGCTTGACTCCATCCACGTCATTAAGGTCAGCTCTACTTTGAGGAGGCAACTCTTCCCCAGTCATCTTCTGAGTGTCTTCCGACCTGAGGGGCTCATCTTTCAGCACTAGATCGGACAGTATTCCACTGCTATTCATAAAGTTTTCGCTGGCTAATTCTTTTCAGAAGTAGACTGGTGGGTTCTTCTTCCTAGTCTGTCTTAGTCTGGAAGTTCAGCTGAAACTTGTCTGCCATGCGTGGCCCTATTGGTATTTGAATACTGGTGGCATAGCTTCCAACATCACAACAACATGCAAGCCCCCACAGAATTGACAGACAAGTGGGGGATAAATTATGAAACAACCATAAAATGGAATAGTTTGTAGTTATTTTGAAGGTAAAGTTAGATATACTAGCTTACTAATCCACTAGCTAGTAAGCAAATAGCTGAAGTGATTCACTCTTCATACCAGTCACAAAGCTAGACTATATTTTCAAAATAACCTACCAGGTAACAGAGGCCAGTGTAACGTGGACAGAAATGGTGTGTTACCTTCTGGGCCTAGCCCACAAAAACTCCCCACATTGTACCTCTATGTTCTCCTCCTATTTAATGCAGAGGAGCAGAGCTCCCTTGGAATCCACGTGTTTAAGATGAAAAGCTCAAAGACTGAAGTGCCTGGGGCCTTGAATAACCACTTAGAGGAAAGCCTACTTGATGATCATGTGAGGAAGAGATAAGATTCTAATGAGCTAAGCCACTGAGGTTCAGGGGTTTATCTGTTGCTGCAGCTAGCACTGCCCTAACTAAAATAATATAGTCACTTAAGAGATATTCAAAACATAATAAAGAGGAAAAGTATAGAGCATCTCATGTAGCATCTTCACATTTTTGCTTAAAAAATAATACATAGATGGATTTTCTATATGTATAACCGGTTTATGGAAACCCTGGTGGTTAAGTGCTACGGCTGCAAGCCAAAAGGTTGGCAGTTCAAATCCACCAGGTGCTCCTTGGAAACTCTATGGGCTAGTTCTACTCTGTCCTGTGGGGTCGCTATGAGTCGGAATTGACTCGACGGCACTGGGTACCGGGACTGGGTATAACTGGTTTATTGAGAGTTTAACACCACAACAATAAAACAAAAACTGCTTTACATTTCTATCTTCATAGTGCCCTTTCCCACCATTGGGAAGGTGCCATAACTTTTAGATCTTTTCATTTCCTAATAAAAGTCTTTGATTTTAATAATTTTACTCATTTTCAGATACTATGAAATCTAGTCCATTCTAAATTCAAACCACATATAATGCAAAACTTCTCTTCTTTCCTCCCTGGCTCAGGCCTGTGTTATGGTTTGGAGATAGGCAATGGGGATAAAATGCAGAGTCTTTCCTTCCACCCCCAATCCTCTTCCTCTATTAGACCTCCTCCTTCTCCACTTCCTCTCACTATGCTGCTCTGAGTCTCCTCTACTGTCTGAGGTGGGGTTTGAAGAAAAGGGGCTCAAGTCTCTTATGTGACTGTCAATACGGCAGGCAGCCAAGTGCTGAATGTAATTTGGGGTGGATTGTGGCTCTTTCAAGAAAACCTTCACATCCCTAATGTTGGCCTTGCCCTTTCCAGTCGACCTCTTCTGAAACTCCCTCATTTGATACCTCTGCTGATATATCCCAAAACCTTCACTTACCAGGACCTCCTCATCATCATCCCCCACTGAATCTTTTGAAGAAGTGCTCATTTGATACCTCTGCTGATATATCCCAAAACCTTCACTTACCAGGACCTCCTCATCATCATCCCCTGCTGAACCTTTTGAAGAAGTGCATCACAATACTTAAAGCCGAGTTACATTCTGCAGTGTCCATTTGACTTTTGGTAAAAGCACACATCTGGTGGTAGTGATGCAGGCTTGCCCTACTGCTGCCCTCTCTCCTTATCCTGCCTTCAGGATGCTCCTGGCGTGAACCAGGCTTTTATGCCTATGTCCAGGTGCACTTCTTATCACCAGAGAATGCATGGAAATTTACCTCATGAACTTTTTACCAAGCGGTATCTTAGTCCAATGGTGGCACCAGGACTATCTAGGAAACAACCAGCAGAGGAATGAGGTGTTGGCCTCCCTTTCTGAAATAACCCCCATTAGCTGTGAGTGCTCCTTTAAAGATACACATTATTTGGCCCGAGGGTAGAGTGGTGCCCTTTTCCTTCCTCTAAGGCAGAGAAAAGACACATTACTCTCACTAGCCCTGAATCACTCCTCTCTCACACAAACTTCTCTAAATCACTTGTCAAAGTCTGGTGTCCTTTTTGATACCTTGAAGGTGAAAGTTGCATTTGATTTTTGCTGGACAAGTTATATTTTAAAAAGCCAGTGTCATGGATTGAATTATGTCCCCCCCAAAATATGTGCATCAATTTGGCTAGGCCATGATTTCCACTACTGTGTGATTGTCTACCATTTTGTCATCTGATGTGATTTTCCTATGTGTTGTAAATCTATGATGTTAATTGGTCGGGGGGAGTAGGTGGCAGTTATATTAATGAGGCAGGACTCAAACCTATAAGATTGGATTGTGTCTTGAGCCAATTTCTTTGGGGATATAAAAGAGAGAATCAAGAAGAGAAATGGGGGACCCAATACCACCAAGAAAGCAGCACCAGGAGCAGATCGTGTCCTTTGGACCAGAAGTTCCTGTGCTGAGAAGCTCCTAGTCCAGGGGAAGATTGATGACAAGGCCCTTCCTCCAGGGTTGACACAGAAAGAAAGATGTTCCCTGGAGCTGATACCCTAAATTTGGACTTACAGTCTACTAACCCCAGCACTAGCTGTGAGAAAATAAATTTCTCTTTGTTAAAGCCATCCACCTGTCGTATTTCTGTTACAGCAGCACTAGATGACTAAGACACCTAGCATAGATGAAGGCAACACATCTGTTCAGAAACTAAATGTACTTTATTTTCAATGTGGAGGCTTTATTCAAAATTCAAAACCATAGAAAAAAACAATTCAATATCCAAATTTGTGTGTGTGTCCGTGTGTGTGTTTGAGTGTGTGTGCCTGTGTCTATAAAAAATATCTATAAAATAACTGCTAAAAATTTCTTCGGGAGGGCTACCAGAATCTAGTGTGGAAATAATACTTATCATCATTAACTCTTTTATCCTGTTTAATTTTTTCTAATGATGTTCAGATGTTCTATTTTGTTTTAAATTTAAAAAGCCATTTTTTTTTTAAGTAATGGGAATTATGATTTCACTGGAAGTATTTTTTATTGTGCTATAAGGAATGTCCATAAGCAGTTATAGCCAAAGAAATGAAGCATTTGGAAAATCATTGCTGTATCCAAGACTTTTTTTAATAGCAGCATTTCCTCTACTGGTTGTGAAACTGTGGTCATGACTGCAAACTACCAGACCTGTCCTATAAAATCCGTCCAAAAACTCAGGAGACATCAGAAAAGCCCCTTGAGATTCTGTCCTCTAGAAAATCTGACCACCGCATTTTCCACTCCTGTCAAAGTGATACACACAGTTTCCACAGGTAAATGTTTATTGTTTTCATTCCCTGTCTACCACTGCTGCCAGGCCACAAAATAATAGAGTAAGTGGCACTAACAGTTGTCTGAAAAGTAACCACAATTTTCTTATCTGATGCCAACAAAGAAGAATTCAAACTGTACTTTAAGCTTTCATCAATTTGGAACAATACATTTGACTTTTTCAGCTCAGGAATAGCCTGTATTTCTTTCTAAAAAAATTTGTACCATAATATAATGTTTGATGCTGAAATAGGACTTTATCATCAAATCCACCAGCAAAGTCAATTATTTTCTCAGTTTCTTTCATATTACTGTGTCATTGTAATTTGACCTAAAATCTAATTATCTAATCCAAATCACATTATTTGATAAGAGTATGCAGGGGGAAAAAAACCATATAGACTGTAATTAAATGTATACACCTATATTAGTGGAAGGAAGCCCTGGTGGTGCCATGGTGCTGCTGCAAACCAAAAGGTTGGCAGTTCAAACCCACCAACTGCTCCACTGGAGAAAAGACCTGGCAATCTGCTCCCAAAAAGATTACAGCCTAGGAACCCCCACGGGACAGTTCTACTTTGTCATATTGGGTCACTGCGAGTCGGAATTGACTCCACGGCACACAACAACAACAGAGTAGTGGAAGATCCTCACATTGGAACGTTCACTTCTCAGTATCAGCGAATATAATTAATGAAGCGGAAACCCTGGTGGCGTAGTGGTTAAGTGGTACGGCTGCTAACCAAGAGGTCAGCAGTTCAAATCTGCCGGGCGCTCCTTGGAAACTCGATGGGGCAGCTCTACTTTGTCCTATAGGGCCGCTATGAGTCGGAATCGACTCAACGGCAGTGGGTTTGGTTTTGGTTTATCCCTTAAGCAGCCAAAAAAAAATAATTACAACAATTTATGGGGAAAAACTAATCTTATATTCCCATCAAATACCAAATCTTAAAATCAATCCCCTGGCCTAATCTGGGAAGCCTATAAAGCTGAAAAGTGGTAAACAAACTGTGGAATACAAATACTTAAGAAGGCAGAAAGACACTTATCTTGGTATCTATTCACAACTGGCAACTCCAAAAAACAATGAGGCAGGGAGGTGGGCTCAGATTGCTGGTGGTTGACCCTTGTATCCTAGGAGAGAGAGTGACCACACACATTAAGAGCTGGTTGCTGGGCAGAGAGGACTCCTAGTTGTAGGTTCAGGCTGATGGTTGTAATTGTTTAGACATTCCAAAGGTTAGCCAGCAAGCTCACACAGTGTTTGTTTATTTGTTTGGTTGACTTAGAAATTCCCATTTAAAAAAAATGGCTTTAAAAAAAATGGCTTTAGCATACAAAAAACAAAGTGAAGACCTTTTAACACTAAGCTCACAATTCTACAAGGCAATAATAGGCTGAAATAATAAGTCTCCCTGAGAGGGAGACATAACAGGCTTCGTTCACTTATATAACTCGCCCAGCACCTGTGAGCTTCTGACTTGGAGAAATCTGATGAAATTCAGTGGTTTGAAGCAGAACTTTATAACACTTCTTCTTAATGTTATATGTAGAAACTTGAGCTTTCCTAATAGTAAAATTAAAAACTGCATATCATTGACTACTGTATTTTAATTGGCTGAAATAATACATAGAAAACATTAACCAGTAAAAATGCATTTCTTTGTCAATTTCAAAAGACATGAAAACATTGGCAAAGACATAAAATTACCAGTATTCAAACAAGCTGCATACTATGGGACGGCTGATATACAGATGGATTAAAACAAAATAGCTATTTCTAATACATCAGTTTCTGGTATTTGCCAGATTCTGTTTCAGTTATAGATGGAGAACTTCATTTGTGAACAACTACCATATAGACATATAGGAGAAGACATGTTCAAATCATTTCTTTAATAAAAAATAAACAATGCTTTAAAAATAAGTATAACCAAACATGAAGCGATTGCTCTGATATCCTTCAATTAATCAGTCAATCAATTAACTTAAAAAGGAGTCCATGGTATGTTTAAAGAAAAGTCTCTGCAGACAAAATTCATTCACTGCATCATGTAAAGCTAAACACAAGATCAAAGATAGTAAAGCTAGAAATGCTTATGGGAGTGCATCAATCGGTCAATTTCGTGCATATTAAACAGCTGTACAGAAAATTTTAGGGTTGGCTAAATCCAGTGACTGGTTCCATTCTACTATACTTTTCTCCACTCTATATTTCTCTGTGTTGGTTTCAATCTCACCTGATAGGAAGATGGATGTAGAAATAATTGGCCTTGTATCCCACAAATGATAATACTCAGAGACATAACAGACCAACTATTTCAATGGCTTTCTCTTTAAGGTAGAAATTTTTACTGGGAAGACACTAGCAACTTCCTGTCTTGTCTCATGACCTAAACTAGATCATGTGTCCATTCTGGAACCTGTCCTCGTGGCCAGGGCAATGCTGTCACTAAGGACATAGGCCTCAGAGGAGGCTGAAACTAATCATTGCCTTCAGTTGGTTGGTATCAAATATGGCTGTACTTCAGACTCACCTGCAGAACTTTTTTAAATATCTCAATAATTAGATTTCATCCCTGTGAATATATGTATGTGTGTGGGGGGCGGGGGGAGGGGTGCTCAGGTATCTGTATTCTTTAGAAACTCCCAGGTAATTCTAATTTACAGCTGTGGCTGGGAACCACTGGATAAGACTAATTAGGACTCTCCCCCTAGGGTCGTGACTCAGTGGAATACACTAGAGGTGGAACCAACCCCCAACCTGCACTATAGAAAGGGGAAATGGTGTTTGCAAATCAACTTCAGTATCTGCCAAAATATACACTACCAGAAGGAAAACCTTAATGCATTTCAAAAAACAGAGCTATATAGACCAGACAGAATACAAGATTGCCAAATGACTTAAGGGTTAAGTTCCAGGATGAGCAATTACATGAATGTATGTTGTTGTCATTGTTTTTAGGTGCCGTCGAGTCGGTTGCGACTCATAGTGACCCTATGAACAACAGAACGAAACACTGCCCAGTCCTAAGCCATCCTTACAATCATTGTTATGCTTGAGCTCATTGCTGCAGCCACTGTGTCAGTCCACCTCGTTGAGGGTCTTCTTCTTTTCCGCTGACCTTGTACTCTGCCAAGCATAATGTCCTTCTCCAGGGACTGATCCCTCCTGACAACATGTCCAAAGTATGTAAGATGCAGTCTTGCCATCCTTGCCTCTAAGGAGCATTCTGGTTGTACTTCTTCTAAGACAGATTTGTTCATTCTTTTGGCAGTCCATGGTATATTCAATATTCTCCGCCAACACCACAATTCAAAGGCGTCAACTCTTTCTCCGGTCTTCCTTATTCATTGTCCAGCTTTCACATGCGTACGATGTGATTGAAAATACCATGGCTTGGGTCAGGCCCACCCTAGTCTTCAAGGTGACATCTTTGCTCTTCAACACTTTAAAGAGGTCCTTTGCAGCAGATTTACCCAATGCAATGTGTCTTTTGATTTCTTGACTGCTGCTTCCATGGCTGGTGATTGTGGATCCAAGTAAAATGAAATCCTTAACTTCAATCTTTTCTCCATTTATCATGATGTTGCTCATTGGTCCAGTTGTGAGGATTTTTGTTTTCTTTATGCTGAGGTGTAATCCACACTGAAGGCTGTGGTCTTTGATCTTCATTAGTAAGTGCTTCAAATCCTCTTCACTTTCAGCAAGCAAGGTTGTGTCATCTGCATAACGCAGGTTGTCAATGAGTCTTCCTCCAGTCCTGATGCACCGTTCTTCTTCATATAGTCCAGCTTCTTGTATTATTTATTTGCTCAGCATACAGATTGAATAGGTATGGTGAAAGAATACAACCCTGACATGCACCTTTCCTGACTTTAAACCAATCAGTATCCCCTTGTTCTGTCCAAACAACTGCCTCTTGATCTATGTAAAGGTTCCTCATGAGCACAATTAAGTGTTCTGGAATTCCCATTCTTCGCAATGTTATCCATAATTTGTTATGATCCACACAGTCAAATGCCTTTGCATAGTCAATAAAACAAAGGTAAGCATCCTTCTGGTATTCTTTGCTTTCAGCCAGGATCCATCTGACATCAGCCATGATATCCCTGGTTCTACGTCCTCTTCTGAAACTGGCCTGAATTTCTGGCAGTTCTCTGTCAATATACTGCTGCAGCTGTTTTTTAATGATCTTCAGCAAAATTTTGCTTGTGTGTGATATTAATGATATTGTTCTATAATTTCCACATTCAGTTGGATCACCTTTCTTGGGAATAGACACAAATATGGATCTCTTCCAGTTAGCTGGCCAGGAATCTGTCTTCCATATTTCTTGGCATAGATGAGTGAGCACCTCCAGCGCTGCATCTGTTTGTTGAAACATCTCAATTGATATTCCATCAATTCCTGGAGCCTTGTTTTTCGCCAATGCCTTCAGAACAGCTTGGACTTCTTCCTTCAGTACTATCGGTTCCTGATCATATGCCACCTCTTGAAATGGTTGAACATGGACTAATTCTTTTTGGTATAATGATCCTGTGTATTCCTTCCATCTCCTTTGGATGCTTCCTCCATCATTTAATATTTTCCCCAAACAATCCTTCACTATTGCATGAGTGTTAAATAACTAATTAGTCAAGAAAGAACAAGAAAATGCAATTACAGATTCTCAGGAAGACAATGAATATTTTTAAAAAATTACATATCAAAACTATTTAATCTACTTGGAATTTACATTGATAGATGTGTAATGTAATGTTCTAAATTGATTACTTTCCCAAAAAGGCCAATATTTCCCAATACTATGTAGCATTCGCTGATTACTCTCTTCTCTGCTCCCCCCTCCCTTCCAGTAAAAGTGGCATCTCCTTTGAATCTCTATAGAATCTTTATTTGATATTTAGGACACTTACTGTTTTCTTCCCCATCCTAGAGTAATTTATCTTTATTACTTATAAATTTGCTAGATTATACTTTTCTATTCCCATTCTGTGCTGTAAGTATTGGATGCTACTTAGTATGGAAGAAGTGGGGCCAGGGGAGGAGACTGCCAAAAGAATGAACAAATCTGTCTTGGAAGAAGTGCAACCAGAATGCTCCTTAGAAGCAAGGATGGTGAGACTGCATCTTATATACTTTGGACAGGTTGTCAGGAAGGACATCATGCTTAGTAAAGTACAGTGTCAGTGGAAAAGAGGAAGACCCTCAATGAGATGTACTGACACAGTGACTGCAACAATGGCCTCAAACATAACAACAATTGTGAGCATGGCACAAGACTGGGCAGTGTTTCGTTCTGTGATACATAGAGTCCCTATGAGTTGGAACCGACTCGACGGCACCTAACAACATAAGCTGTTAGCAATTCTAGTGTTAGCAGTTCTGGTGTAACAGTATTTTTATGTGAACTACAGCAGCATCTCTTATTCTTTTATCTATCATAGCCCTCAAAGCAAAGTTTCTCAGTCATAGCGCTTCATAGGAGGTTTTAAAATATACTAATTCCCCGGCTGCCTCCCATAAGAATTAGATCAGCACTTCATCAGTAGTACCCAGGCAGGGATAATTTTTCAAAGCTTCCTAAGTCTTTTATCAACTTAATCTAAATTTTGGCTTATTCAATTGAATCTTAAATCAGTTATGATTAGAACATTCTGATGAATACAAACATATCCCTATCCACTGGAAAGTTTTCTCAGCACCCCATCCTCAACCAACATTGGCTTACTGCCTAAAAAATTAGTAAAATATATTCTGCTAGAAACTGCTGTTCGTATTAGGTGTTGTTCATTTTCATAAGTTTCTAAAGCTCTCACACTGCTTTTGGTCTCTCATATTTCATTCATTTATTAATTTTACAAGATTAATTGTATGAAATTTCTAAGTCCAACACATTTGTGATCAAGATAGTTTTATTCAATACTCAAAGAAGTTTGAATCAAAGCAATTTGATGGTCTAAATGATCAAAAACATCTAATTTCATCATAAATCTATAGTTTAATGCGTGTAATAAAAGAAAATTAATGCCATGGAATAGGATTACATGTATAGTCATTGTGTTGTACTGGCAAATCAAACCACCTTAAATTGGATTACAATTTGTTAGCAGATTAATACACATGTCTGGTACAGGAAAACTGAGACCATTTATAGGGGAGAATAGAATATTCTTATTTTCTACGACGGCATATTAGTTCCTTCAGCCATCATCATTTACAAATAATAATTACTAAACCCTAATACATGCAAATACAAACACACACACAGTGTGCCAAGGACAAGCTACATAATGTGTGTTGTTTTGTTAGATGCTGTTGAGTCTGTTCTGGCTCACAGCAATACTATGTACAACGGAACCAAACACTTCCCAGTCCTGCACCATCTTCACAATCATTGTTATGCTTGAATCCATTGTTGCAGCCACTGTGTCAATCCATCTCATCACCAATCCATCTATAACACCTTACAGATATGTCTGAAATCAACAAATCTACAACAGCAGGCATGTATTTCTGGAATATAACCAACTATACATCAAATTAATAACATTCCTTTAAATGCACTCTTATACACTAATAGATAATTATTCACTGACTTTAATATTTGGGTAAAGTTTGTTGTACACTCCTCTTTTTGCCAGGTGGAAGCCCCAGGTTTTGCTCAGCATGACTCATCTCAGCCAATAAATGAGAGACAGAGGCAGGAGATCAGAAAGGCACTTTAATTACATTGCGCAAGGAAAGGAACAGTCAGTGCTGCTGCCACCAAAGCTGCTCATTGAGGGTGAGAGGGAAGGTTACTTTTATGGGGTTTACAAACAGGAAGTTTATTCAAGTTACATCAGCAACATTCTTAATCATACTATGCAGGTGCAATGGAATTTACGTATAACTTCATGCATTGCATGTTCAGAAAATGGCAGTTAAACGCCACCCAGAGGTGGGGACGTTACTATGTATGAGGTCCTTAATGAGCTAAAGGGTTATCCAGAATGTCAACAAGGCTGGCGTCTAAACTGGTTTTTACTGATTTTCTCTAGTTTTGGCAGCAGTTAAGGAAAGGGGAACTAGGATGTTAATGTAAAACCATTGGGCATGACAAGGAAGCTGCCTGAGGCGGTGGAATTTTCTGCAGCCTGGGGGCATCTGTCTTACTCTAACTTTATATCTCAATGTATGTTTAGTTGCCCATAAGAATTTAAACAAAAGTCACTAGAGTATTATTTCTCAGCATTAAAAGGGAAATTTGGAAAAACGTCTAAAATCTATTTTTGTCATTGCCATTCACTAAAAGGTTGTTTTGTATCAATTTTAAACAAAGAGAAACTAGTTATTACCATATTCAGCCTAATTCTCTGACAAAATACCCAGGAACAAAAGCCTGTATTCCTTTTTTTCCAAACGGCCTTCTGAGTTGTTTAAATGCCCTTATTATTCTCAGGCCTGGCATTAGAACATGTTCATTTTTCTCATAGTACACTGAGATTTATTTTTGGCAGTACAAAGATCTACTCATTGAAAGCTATAAATAAAATAACATTAATAGAAAATGTACAATGGTCTTAATTTGAATAATATCGCTCTACAGTAAATAACTAAAAGATGTAATTCAGTTGTATAGAGTTTGAAATTTCACCAGCTTTTACAAATTTTGCTAAATATCTTATGTCTAACAATTCTCAAGAAAATAAAAATTATTTTATATAACTTACTGTTTTAATTAACCTCAAATGTACTTAGAGAATTAGACTTTCTCATATTTTTGTGCTATCTTAAGTTTGCTCAGGAAAGTTTGTGCTGGATTGAAGATTAAATCTGCATTTTCCTCTTTGAAAATCCTAGCATATTTATCACCTTCTTCAGTGGAAAGACAGAAGCAGTGATGACACTTAGCTACTTGAAAAAATGAAGGAAGGGAGGGATGGAGGGAGGAAGGAAGGGTGGGAGGGGAAGAAGGAGGAAAGAAAAAAAGAAGAGAGGAAGGGGCAGAGGGATGGGGGAGGAGAGAAAAAAAGAATGATAATAAAAATATAATTTAGCTCCCTTGAGACAGTTGAAAAAGTAAATAAATGGATAATTAGTGTCCAGACACACACAGTTTAACACTACGTACCACCACCACCTTATAATCTTAAGTATGCCCGGTTTCCACAACTTTGGAGACAAGTATGATGTGTTTGAATTTAACGCTGTATACACATACGCAGAAAACTGACAAAAATGTTTTCTTGCACCTTATAAAAAACTCAGTTTCTCTGTAAGCAAAAGGTTTGCATGTTCTGTGATATGCTAGCGGAAATATGTATATATACACACACACAGACATATAACAAAGTTATTTGAAGAGTTATATATATATTTTTAAAAATTTTTATATATATATAGTGATACATATACACACACACACACACACATTCAGATGTGAAGGAAAAAATGGAACAACTCAGCCTCTTTAATAACTGATCTAATCTTTCTCCCCCTGAGATGGGTGGGTGAAACTTAAGTTTGCTTGACAACTTAAATTCTTGCAGTCCTCTCCAGATAAAATCTCTCCTTCCAGGCTTTTTGGGTAAGGCCAGCCTCAGTGTTTTAGATCACCTTTTCCTCCCTGTAACCTTGTTAAGAGGGAGGCTTCTGGGGAGCTTAGATAATTTTATGGTGCAAAGAAGGAAAGAAGCATCCTGCTCTGGCAGATTTTCTAATATTGACTATAAATTCTATACTCTCAAAGTCTTAACTATTTTCATATTACATACAGGTAAAGACCATTCATTTCTGATTAAGGGAATTATAACTCCGATATTTCAATTTCTAGGAAAAAACAAAAAACTGCTGCCCTCAAGTCAGTTCTGACTCATGGCAATCCCACGTGTGTCAGAGTAGAACTGCATTCCACAGGGTTTTCAATGGCTGTAATCTTATGATAGATCACCAGGCCTTTTTAATTGGCACCACAGAAACCATATGTATCATCCAGGGGCCTCAATTTATAGATGGAGGGAAATAAAAGACTTCACATGTCCTCCGTAAAACGGCACCGATGCTGTTCAATGCCACTGACCTAACTACAGGCTTTAACCCAGTCTACTCATTTTTTACTCATTATATAGTAGTAGCAGCAGCAATCGTAATAATAGCCTTGAAAATATTTGTTTTTCTGTCATGGGGGGATGGGTGCTAAAAGTAAAATTTTGACTTGCGTACCTGAGGCAAATCTCACAATCTCAAAGTCGTCACTGTAAAAAATAAACAATTCCTTAGAATTGACGCTTTCAACCTTCATGAAAGAGTGTCTGCTCCTATTCCGAGTTATGTAGTTACTAACAAAAGATGTGCAATGCTGAGCCTAAGAAATCCAAAAGTCATTACTGCCAGAAAAAAAGCTTTATCTCAGATTGAAAAGCGTATGATAGATAAGAGATAGGAAGTTTCGACAAACTGACCATTTGTTACATTGAATTGTGGAGAATTTCTAAACTCCCACAACCTCAAAGTGACAATCTATCATCAGAAGTTTCTACTTAAATAACTTAATAGGAGTGAACTGGCAGAGAGGAAGAACAGGAACAACATTTAAAAGGCTATGTCAACATATCTGGAAACCCTGGTGGGGTAGTGGTTAAGTGCTACAGCTGCTAACCAAAGGATCGGCAGTTCAAAGCCGCCAGGCGCTCCTTGGAAACTCTGTGGGGCAGTTCTACTCTGTCCTATAGGGTCGCTACAAGTTGGAATTGACTGGACCGCACTGGGTTTGGTTTTTTTTTTTTTTTTTTTGGTCAACATCTCTCAGGTCAGATTAAAATGTATTGTACAAATAATGCTTTTAGAGATTTGTTTTACCAACAGATTATCGCCTTAAGGGATTGTCTTAATGAAAGGGAAGTTGATGATATATTTTAATTTCTTTGAATTTATAAGTTTCTCACTGACTAGTTAAAAAAAAAAAAAAAACTATTAATTCAAGCTTTCCCACCTAAGAAACCAAGATTTTTACATGGCTCTGACGATAGCTTCTGAATGGAACCATTAATTTTATTAATATTATAGTACGGATTTCAATAGTTTTTTTCTAAAATGACACTGAAATCAGTTTGAAAATATTTCATAAAAAATATACCAGGTACATGAAATTAGTGTTTAATATTTAACTTCAAATTATAACTTTAACATGAAATTAAAATATAAAAATCCATTTGTCATTTTCTTTGTTTAAAAAAAATGTGAGTTTTATTGTGGCAGAAGCTACATTAGACAACAAAATTCTGTTCTTTCAGAGTAAAGAGCAGCAGTGTTATGTTAGTTGTGCCTGTAGCTTTTACTGAAGAAAGGTGATAAATTTAGCTTTTTATTGGGTCTGTTAACTGTACCATGCACACAATTTAAGATAATTTATGTGTCACAACTCCAAATTACATCTATTTACAGTGTTTTCTATCTTTAATTAGGTATGTTATGGTTTCATACTTTGGTCTTTTTTTCTCTTAATATCTCTTGGTCTGTCTTTGCATATGTGTGAGTGTGTGTGTGCAATTTTTTTTTTCTTTTAAGTGGATAGATAGATAAATGGGTGGATGGGTGGATGGGTGGGTGGGTGGGTGGATGTTGTTAGGGGCCATCAAGTTGGTTCTAACTCATAGTGACCGTATGTACAATTATGGTGTTGGTGAAGAATATTGACTACGCCATGGACTGCCAAAAGAATACCGCCAGGTCCTGTGTCATCCTCACAATCGTTGTTATGCTTGAGCCCAATGTTGTAGCCACTGTGTCAGTTCATCTTGTTGAGAGTCTTCCTCTTTTTTGCTGTCCCTCTACTTTACCAAGCATGATGTCCTTCTCCAGGGACTGATCCCTCTTAATAACATGTCCAAAGTACATGAGATGAAGTCTCACCATTCTCACTTCTAAGGAGCATTCTGGTTGTACTTCCTTCAAGACAGATTTCTTTGTTCTTTTGGCAGTCCATGGCATAGTCAATATTCTTCACCAACACCATAATTCAAAGGCATCAGTTATTCTTGATCTATCTTATTCATTGTCCGGATTTCACATGCATATAAGGAGATTGAAAGTACCATGGTTTGGATAAGGTGCACCTTAGTCCTCAAAGTGACATCTTTTTAATGTTTTTAGGAGGTCTTTGGTAGCAGATTTGTCCAATGGAATGCATCATTTGATTTCTTGACTGCTGCTACCATGGGCATTGATTGTGGATTCAAGTAAAATGAAATCCTTGACAACTTCAATCTTTTCTCCGTTTATCACGATGTTGCTTATTGGTTCAGTTGTGAGGGTTTTATTTTCTTTATGTTAAGGTGCAGTCCATACCAAGGGTTATAGTCTTTGATCTTCATCAGTAAGTGCTCCAACTCATCTTCGTTTTCAGCAAGCTAGGTTGTGTCATCTGCATGTCACAGGTTGTTAATGAGTATTCCTCCAATCCTGATGCCACGTTCTTCGACGTATAGTCATATTGTTATGATCCACATATTGTTATGTCCACACCATTGAATGTCTTTGCATGGTCAATAAAACACAGGTAAACATCTTTCTGGTATTCTCTGCTTTCAGTCAGGATCCATCTGAATCAGCCATGATATCCCTCATTCCACCTCCTCTTCTGAATCCAGCTTGAATTTCTCACAGTCCCCTGTCAATGTACTGCTACAACTGCTTTTTAACGATCTTCAGCAAAATTTTACTTGTGTGTGATATTAAAAATATGTTTGATAATTTCCACATTCTGTTAGATCACTTTTCTTTAAAATGGGCATAAACATGGACCTCTTTCAGTCTATTGGCCAGGTAGCTGTCAAATTTCTTGGCATAGATGAGTGAGCACCTCCAGCACTGCATCTGTGTGTTGAAACATCTCAATTTCTTTCTTTCTTATCTTTTTAATAACCTTTTGCTTTCTTAATTTTTTAAACAGGAGACAAAAAGTGATTAACACAAAATAAAATATGTTAAATTAAGTAACATTACAATTAAAATATTCTGTTCATCAAAAGAAACCAGTGTGAAAAGCAACACAGAGTTGGAGAAGATTTTTACTTTGTGTGTATCTGACAAAGAACTCATATTCCAAATATATAAAGAAAATATATATGTTATGTAAATGTATATAAATAAATAAGGAAAAAGGCTCAAACTAGCATACAAGTATATGAAAGACTTGAATAGGCATTTCACAAAAGAAAATATCGAAGTGGCGTATATACTTATGAAAAGGAACTGAACTTCAGTAAGCAACAAGGAAATGAAAATTTAAAGCACAATGAGGTATCCTACACATTCACTAGAATATCTACACTTAAAAGGTTAGACCAAACCAAGTGTTAAGCAAGGATATAGAGCAACAGGAATTCTTATACTTTGTTAGCTAGACCTTAAATTGGTACAACCCATTTGAAAAATTACTTGGCCATATCTATGAAAGTTGAAAACATGCATATTCTATGATCTAGCTACTCTACTCCTAAGCAGAATATATAAAGCAAACACCAAGATATACATACAAGATAAATGTCACAAAGTTAATACTGACACAAAAGAGAATATGCTACAAGATTCAAATTTTATAAATTTCAAAACTCGCAAAATGAATCTATGGTGTTAGAAGTTGGGATAGTAGCTACCTTTATGGAAGGGGTAGAGACCATAAGGAGGCAAAACAGGGCGTCTAGAATTCTGATAATGCTCTGTGCCTTAATCTTGGTGCTGTATACATGGGTGTGTTCACTTTATACAATCTATCAAGTGGTATACAAATGATTTATGCACTACTCTTTTTACATATATAATCCTTTAATAAGGTTTACAGAAACGAAATAGATGATAGATAGATAGATAGACAGACAGACAGACAGACAGACAGACAGAACAGATAAATTCAAGCAGACTTAAAGTTATTACATACTAGTTGGGTCACTGGGTCTAACACTGAAAAGCGTTCTTTTGTGCGTATTTGAAAGACAGATACAGTTTCTCCTTGCCAAGACTAGGTAGGTTGTGAAATTGAGGTAACTCAGTGTTCACCAGTCTGGCACTTTTTACAGTTCAGAGACTGTCCAGATAGAAACTGCTCAAAAAATGTTAGCCATTTAACTTGTTTGTTTTCTCGCTTGTTTTGATTTATATCAGGACACGGTGGTGTGTAAAATCCTCATAAAATCACTAGTTATCAAAAACACTAGATTAACAATAGGTACATATTAAACCGAATTGTTTTCAACTCCTTATAAGTTGACTTTTAATATCAAGAACCAGTGGGTTGCACAATTGTGCTGTATACATTTGAGCAGTAATTATTTTTCTTTCACTTGAAATAATATAACGAAATTGTCATTGCTCTGATATATATAATATAAACTTCTATACAAAGGAACTAAAAATTATCCACCTTAATTTTCTTTTGCTTCAAGACAGATCTTCCCTTGCAGGAAAAATTACAACAAAAATCTAACCGTATTTATGTCTTCCCACTTCTTTCCGTACCACATACATTATCTTCCTTTTGTCTCTCAATAAATAAAAAAAAGGACTATTGGTTTTACTGTAAGGTAATTAGGATTGGGTAATGTTAAAGTTAAAAAGATATAAGAACATCTGCAAAATGTTTGTTTTAGTAATAAAAAAAGTTACAACTTTACAAAGGATTCTTTCTTACCATACTTTTTATGGATTATTATCCCTACAAAGGTCAAGTTAAAATGATTTTAGAACATTGTTTACAACCCTTACAACACTCAAGGAATCTTGCCGACAACTCTATCACCTCCAAACTCCAGCACCTCACAAACTTCTGAGTAGAAAAACACACATTCTCACATACACGCACACACACACATGCACAGAAAGAGAAACAAAACAAAAACAAAGTGTCCTTGAAACCAACTACTCGGTTACTAAACTTTGTTATTAGATTGTTCTCCCATATCCAGAATTCTATGTAAATCCATTCCTATCCATCTCTAGGCAAAATCTTTCTTCATTTTTACAGCTTCTATTATTTTTTATTTATTTTATTAGGGAGTAGCAGGTGGGGCATACCTTAATTCTATTATTAAAACCTCTGCAAAGTAGTGTTAAGGGGAGAAAGGCAATGAAATTGGGATTATTTGTGCTCTGTACTATAAGGCAAGGACCAAATAAAATATTATATACCTTAATAATGTGTATACTCGAGATATTTCCATTTCTTCTATCAATAAAATGAGATAATAATTTAAATTTTGGTATTTTTTGAGGAGGTGGAGGGAAGAGGTGTACATGAGATCATTTAGAAAAAATATGTCTGCTCTGTATCTGACACAGTAGGTGGTCATTTAATGTCAACTTTCTTCCTTGTTACAATAATTGCTGTTATTATACTATAATTGTAATCACTGTAATTATATTTATTGGTTATCTATTGCTTGTAACAAACTATACCAATAGTTATGAAATCCTAAGGTCCTGTTACCTTTCCCATCACCAAAAACAAGCGTCTACTATCTAGAGAGTGAATCTGTCTTCCACCCCCCGCCACCCCCCAATCCCTGGTAAGTACTAATGAACATTAGTTTCTATATATTTACTTGTTCATGTCATTTCATAAAAGTGATAAAATACAATATTTGTTTTTTGTGATTGACTTATTTCACTCAACACAAAGTCCTCCATGTTCATCTATGTGCCAAGGTGTTTTGGGGACTTATCTTTCTTTATTGCTGAGTGGTATTCCACTGTATGTATGTATCGCATTTTACTTATCCATTCATCCATTGATGGGCACTTAGGTCATTTCCATCTTTTTGCTATTGTGAATAGTGCCGAAAGAAACATACGTGTGCACATCTATTTCTGTCACTTCTATTATATCCCTAGGGTATATACCTATATACCCTAGGGTCATATGGCAGCTCTACTGCTAGGTTTTTGAGGAACCACCAGACTGTCTTCCACAATGATTGTACCATTTTGCATTCCCCTTAGCAGTGGATGAGAGTTCCAATTTCTCTACATCCCCTCCAACACTTGTTATTTTCCTTCTTAATCTTGGTCATCCTTAATCAGAAAAACCAAACCCGTTGAATCAATTCTGACTCATAGCAATCCTATAGGACAGAGCAGAATTGCGTGTAGGATTCTGACTCATAGCAATCCTATAGGATTTCCAAGGCTGTAGTCTTTATGCATGCAGACTGCCACACCTCTCTCCTGCAGAGTGGCCGGTGAGTTCAAACCACAAACCTTTTGGCTAGCAGCTGAGCACTTTAACTACTGCACCACCACAGATCTTTTGACCATCCTAGTGGTTTTGATCTCCATTTCTCTGGTGGTTAGTGATGTTGAGCATCCAAAGTTGGTCTTTTGAATATCATCTTTGGTGAAGTGGTCATGTCCTTTGCCCAGTTTTTGATCAGGTTAGTTGTATTTTTGTTGTTAAGTTGTAGACACTTTCTACATATTTTAGGTATTACACCCTTATCAGTTACATTGTTCCCAAAGATATTTTCTCAGTCTGTAGGCTGGCTCTTTATTTTTTTGATAAAGTCTTTTGATGAATACAAATAACTCGTATGAGGTTCCAGTTACCTATTTTCTTTTCTGTTGCTTGTGAATTTGTTGTTGCAGCAATGGCATTTTTATTCCAGTTGGCATTCCACAGAGAGTACAATTATGACCTGACGAGTGCACTATGTTGTGATTAGGATTCGCCTGTACAAACTTATACTTGTCGTTTCCATCAAATATCCTAAATTGTAATCCAAAGCAGTTCATTGTAACAAAGAATCAAAGAAATATAAAAGCATAGTCTAGTGCTAGTGTTCCTAAGTGTAGAGTCAACAACAAAAAGTAAAACCGGGCATTGTCATACAACACAGATAATTGTGAGAGAATCAGAATGAAGCCACAAGTACTGACCTCCCATACTTCCACAGAGGACTACAGGAGAAGCTATTACATATAACACTCATCTTGAAGGAATAATGATTCACTTGTATTTTACTTCCACGAACCAGAGGATCACTAAGCCCCAACATTCAATCACCCATGCATTCAACAAATATTTATTTATTTATCAATATATTCACATGCTAGGTACTGAGCCAGATAGTCCACAATTAAAAGTAAACTACAGAGCCAAGGTCCCCATTCTCATGAGTTTTACATCTAGTAGGGAATACAAACAACAAATTATAAAACAAATATATAAGTACATACATTTTAATAACTCTCCAGCCCTCTGCACCCCCAACACAGAGAAGTGACTCAAATCCACTTAATCTAACCCCAATATTTCCCTTCTAAAAGAATGCAGAGGCCTTGATCACCAGGCCCTTCCCCCTGATCAATACAGCAATGCCCATACTGCAACGGCCCAGTAAGCAGGATGGTGGAACAGTGCCCACATCTTTCAGTGTCTGCAGTAGTATACATCCTGTAGCTACGAGGTACAGAGATTAGTAAAAGAGGAGAACCATAGACTTTTCCCTGGGAAGGAGTCTGATGTAATAAAACCAGATCAAGGAAACAATTTAGACCGACCTACACAGCAAAAATTTTCAAATATTTTTAAGAACTTGAGATTATGAGCCAGGAAAAAAACAAAACAAGACAAAACTGCTTTCCTTGAGGACCCATAAATGTTATAAAAGGAAAGAACAAATTACAGAAGAGCTTCTGAATTTACCTTCATGCTACCAGTGCCTAAGAAGCAGTTTTTAAAGGCACACCAATTGGAAACTCATCATATTTTGAGGGTCGTTTCTTCTTTGAATCATCGTCCTCCACAGAAGGACAAATACTTGTGATAGGCAGACAAACCAGCTATTTAAACACAGCTAAGGATGACACACAAATTGGTGAAGTATTCCATATATTCGGAGGCCCCGGTGGTACAGTGGTTAAGAACTTGGCTGCTAACCAAAAGGTCAGCAGTTCGAATCCACTAGCCATTCCTTGGAAACCCTACGGGGCAGTTCTATTTGGTCCTATAGTGTTGCTATGAGTTGAAATTAACTCGACAGCAATGGATTTGAGGTTTTTTTTAGTTTCAAGAGAAATGAGTGCCTTTTTGACCCCAGGTTTGGAGTCTACCTTGAATTTGATGTTCTTATAAGGACTGGATTGATTCCCTTCTTTCATTTAATGTCTAATAGTGGTTAAGCACCCAAATAGGTGCTCTCTTCCCTGGTAGGTTCAAGGAGAAATGCAGGAAGCCCTACTGCTGCTACTTGATGAAGATTTTTCCTGATGTCACTTCTGCCTCCATAAACATACAGTGAATCAGGAAAAAAAAATCCAGTTAGAGGAATCAAATTATCAGGTTTACTCAAGTATCACAGAGGTAGGACATTATGTGAGATTTTTAGGGTGGCTCATGAAGCTATAGACTTTGCTTCTAAAATCTAGGAAGCAGGCATATATGACTTTGATCTCTTCTGTTTCTTCAAATCTGCCCTATCCTTTTAGGCAGGTGGTAGGTCCTGGCAGGGTATTTGTCTGGACACTAATTGTCGTCATGTGTATCAAGGGTTGTCATAAGACTGTTCTATTTCCCTTTTACCTGTTCAAGACGAATGCTGTAAAGTTGCAGGAATAAGCTATGCAAGTACTGGAGCTTTGTGAGGAAAAATATAGAAGATTTTAGAACTGATGGATCCTAAGTACATCTTTACCAGTAGTGCGGACAAGGTGTCAAGGCCAGGCTTTTTAACTGATAAGTTGGTTTTTTTTTTTTTTTTTCTTTCTCTCCCGTTTGGAAATGTCTTTTTGCTGCATTGGCATCAATGTGTTCACAGGTAGGTAACTAGTGGGTCAGGGTCCTAAGCCAGCCATTGGAGAGGTTTATACAAGGTTTCTTTGAGCAAACAGAAGTACAGTATCTATACTCTTCTTGCAGTGGTGCATCTGAAACAAGAGCTACATAATGATTCTATGAAACACTCTGCTAAAAACAAACTCCCTATCCAAGGCACTCACCAGCAAACCACTGCTGATGAAAGGGACAAAAGAATCTATGGTTGACACTGAAGAGCAAAGCCAAGGTCTTCACAAGAAATGAAACCCTTTATTCCAACACTACATGGATCAGAAAGCAAAAAGGAACAATAGACCTGATGTTTGTGCTAAACAAACGATAGAACGCAATAAACAAAATCAGCTCAAATGTTGCTTTTCCAGCTATGAAATGTTTGGGAGTTATAGTACAAAAGGCCAACAGAGAAAATTGTTTTGCCAATATGCCTCTTAATGTTTAAATGAATGTTAATCATCTTCATTTGTAGAGTTTCATAAATGTATACAGCCATAAGAGAACAGAAAGTGTTAATGACTAAATTCTGACTCATCTTTTTCATTCTGCACTGAGTCTAATGTCAAAGTCTATCATTTCTCTCAAAATGTCTCCTATAATTATACTTTTCCTATCTACTATCCATTGTGGTTTACGACACACATACGTCATCTCACTTGAGTCTCACGACAGTACCATAACACTATTTTAAACTGGCTCAATGTCACTCAAATAGTAAATGGTATAATCTCAATTTCTCATCTGGAGAATTATCTTTAAGATACCACTCAGCTCCAAAATGCTATGGTTCAATAATTACACACCTCCTTTCCTTCATTTGTCTGCCATTGTCTTACCCTATGACTTGACCAGATCTCAGATAAACCCATTGCCATTGAGTAGATTCCGGCTCATAGCGACCCTAAAGGACAGGGTAGAACTGCCCCGTAAGGTTTCCAAGAAGCAGCTGGTGGATTAGAACTACTAACCTTTTGGTTAGCAGTCTGAGCTCTTAACCACTGCACCAGAAGGGCTCCTAGATCTCACATTAAAAAAAACAAAACTTTGCCACCAAGTCAATTCCAACTTATTAGCAACCCTATAAGACAAGGTAGGACTGCCCCATAGGGTTTCCAAGGAGCAGCTGGTGGATTTGAACTGCCATCCTTTTGGTTAGCAACTGAACCCTTCATTGTGCCACCGGGGCTCCTTACATTAAAAAAAAAAAAAAAAAAAAATTTTTTTTTTTTTTTTTTGCAGCTACAGTTTGCTCTTTACCTTTACAGCAATAGTCCCAAGGTGCATATCTTTCTTCTTCATTTAACTCTCTTCCCATATCACACTAAACCAACCAGTTGCCATGGAGTGGATTCTAACTCATGGCTACCCCATGTCAGAATGGTATTGTGCTCCTTAGGGTTTCCAACACTGATTTAGTAGAAGTAGATTGTCTGGCCTTTCTTCTGAAGCACTAAGGCACTATAACAACACTCCTTGTGATCATAACTTAGCCGATTTTCCCAAGTTTCCCATTAAAGAATGAATTATACGAGTCTGGAGTCACCTCGTGGCGCAAGTGGTTAAGCTCTCGGCCATTAACCAAAAGGTCAGCAGTCTAAATCCATCAGTGGCTCCCTGGGAACCCTACAGGGCAGTTCTACTCTGTCCTATAGGGTCGCTATGAGTTCGAATTGACTTGATAGGAATGGGCATTTTTGGAGTCGCCCCCTTCAGGCCTAACTACTCCTACATAGCTCATTGTTAGCTCCTTTTACATACTACCCCTCCTGATCCTCCTCTGCTCCCTACCCTGTGGTTTTACAAAGCCGTGTGATGCGGAAACATCCTTTACTTCACTCCACTTAGCAGCCTCAAGCTTCCTGTGCTTCTTTTTTCATTTAAGCAATTTTTAAAGTCTCCCTCAAAAAGAGGAGTTTTCCCAGCTCTTGACTTTACATGGCCTCACCCTGTATAAAAATGGAAGTGACATGTTAATGCTGTTTGCTACAGACAGCTAACTCCTGCAGGGCAGCAACAAAGCATAATTATCTGTATTTTGTAGAACACAAAGAATTAACACTCAATATGTGTCAAATAAAAGAAAACAAACATTTTTATTATTGCTGTTTTTCCCTGGTTGCTGCAAACAGTTAACACACTTGGCTGCTAACTGAAAGGTTTTCGAAGTTGAATCCAGCCAGAGGTGCCTTGTAGGAAGGCCTGATGATCTATTTCTGAAAAATCAGCCACTGAGTACCCTATGGAGCACAGCTCTACTCTGCCATGGGGTCTCCATCGGTTGGCACTGACTGGACAGCAACCCATCTGGTTTTTTGATGTTTACATATGTCATATCTTAAAATCCTTTTTCTTAAAATACAAACTGAAATAAATCTCAAGAGGCTGTTTGGAAAAATGACCCTAAAAACCATCTCCCCTCCCGATAATAAAGGGTATGGACGTTTTATTTTGTTTGCTTGACATTTGAGGGAAATTTGTGGAAATTTTATGTAAGGATATATTTGCTTTGTTCACTTTTACTCTCTGGGGTTTATGAAGAATCCTATCAGTGCAGTTACTTTTAACATACTTAAACACGTTCTGTGTTACATTTACAAAGCACAAAGAACCTTCTAGAGTCAAAGAAAACCTACACAAGGGCAGTGACCGAGCTTTGCTTTTGCCATTGTTATATACTGGTACCTCACTGACTTAGAGTATGTCCTCAATAAATATAAATTAATATTCATATAAAATATAAATATTTATAAATTGAACTTCAATAGAAAATACATTTTTTATTTCTAAACCATGAGCTAGATATAAGTTTTGTGTCACTTCGGTTCTGTGCATGATACACTCTCACAGGTGTGGTGCTAATTTGAAGAGGACTGGTCCAGGCCACTAGGTTCACCCCTGCCTATGAGTTGATGCAGCTCCTGGCAACACAGTGGAAGTGACTGATGATTAAAAGCTATATTCAGATTCCATAGCTTCCTTAGGGACATATTTTAGATCCATTTCTCTCCTTTTACTTGTTTCCAGTAAGCTTCTGAAGACTGGCCATGCTTTCCTTTCTAATGCCAAGACCATCTTCCTGACGCAAACCCCTCAGCTTCCCACACAGGGGTCACTGAAGCAGACTCTCCACAGACTTTCCTGACTTCCAGATTTTGCAATACTGATTCATTATTTCCAGGCCTGTCAAACATATCCTTTTAAAACAAGCATCTTCTATCACTACGCTTCCCAAAATTCCTAAGTATTCCATGACTTTCCTGTCCATCAACAACAAACTTCTCGATCTGACTTTGAGAGTTTTCTGTAATCCAGTTTAAGAAATCTATGCACCATCCTTCCCCGCCCCCCCCCCAAAAAAACAGTTGCTGTGGTATTGATTTTGAGTAGAACCGAACTCCATAGGGTTTTAAACAGCTGAGTTTCCAGAAGTAGATTGCCAGGTCTTTCTTCCAAGGTACCTCTGGGTGGACTTAAACCTTCAACCTTGTGGTTAGTAGACAATCACATCAACTGTCTGTTCCATCCAGAGACTCCCCCCGCCCCATTAACCCCTGATTTATCACCAAGTCTGAGCTGTTCCACTCTCAAGTGCAAGACACTAACATCTTTCTTGAAGGCTATACGATAACCTGTAACATTTTCTGGTTTTTGCTTACAATACAGCACAGGGAGTAAGAGCACAGACTGCTTCAGTTCAAAGCCTAGTCTTGCCATTTACTAACTGTGTAAACCTGGTCAATGCAATTGATTTCCTAGCCCCTTCATGCCCTCGTTTGTAAAATGGTGAATAATAATCATACCTACCTTTTGGGTTGCTATGAGGATTGTGTCAGTTAGTATGTATGAAGAGCTTAAAATTTTGTGTGACACATTGTAAATGCTGCATAAGTGGTAGCTTAAAGACAATGATGGTGATTAGTAATGTAATCCTTCAATTCATCATATAAACAGGAATCAGAGTAAAATTTTAGAAACATAAATCATGGTTGAGCATATCCTTGCTTAAAACCCTCGAAAGGCTTCTCATTCATTGCATTTAGAACAGAATTCAAATTCTTTACTTTGTCCTTCAATGTCCAGCGTGATCTGGCCCCTGACTACGTGTATAATTGTTACCAGAGAGAATGCCTCGGTTCTTGTCTTCCATGTAGGAAAGAATTCAAACACTGAGACAAATAGTGCCAAGTGAGCAGTGGTTTATTAGCAAGCAGAGGGTTAGTAGTAAAAGTACACTCGACTAGGGAGCGTCAAGCGGGCCACTCAGATAGAGAGCCTGTGTGCCCCGATACAGTCGTGTCTTGGGGCTTTATACCCCTTTTCTCTTACCCCTTTCTGTTAATGTTTAACTGGCAAGTCAGGGACCCCTGTAGAGACTATTTCCTTGGCTTATCATTTAATTACCAAGTTAGCAACCCTATCAAGTTAGGGACCTCTGTAGGGACCATTTCCTTGGCTTAACATTTAACTACTAAGTCAGGGACCCCTGTAGGGACCATATTATTGAGGAATGTCACCACGCCCTGTCTCTTCCTCCTCCCGAGTGCAAACTCTCCCCCTTCCCCTTACATAATCATTTTGAACCATTTGTCCAATTCCTTACTTTGCTCTAGGGTCTATACTTCTTTAGTTTTTAGAACCCATCAAATTCTTTTTATGCTGTTTTTCCCATCCATCCCCTTAGATACATCCCCTTCTTCATGTTATTATTATTATTATTACTTACCACAAACTAGACTTCTTTTATTTCTTTGTTTACTCGTTTTCTGTTTGCTATGTCCAACTAGAACATAAGTTGCATGAGGGCGGGAATCATATCTGTCCTTCCCACCACAAATCACCAGTTTTCCACAGAGCCGGATACACGGTATATATGCCATCATTATTTCTAGAATGTTTTACCAACCGGTCTATTTTATTCAGCTAATAATTTGTCTCTACTCCCAGATTCTTAGACTCCACTGTGTTCAGGCCATTTCCTTATACTTCAGCCTTAGACCCTGTGGCAGGAATACCCAACACTTTTCCATGGTCTATCAAAATTCTGATGAAGATCTACTTCTTTTAAGATGTCTATGAAAACTCTTGCCCTCACTGATCATATGCACCTTAACATATCTATATCATTCACAATTCCTCTCAAAGAAATTTAACCCTTACATATACAACAATATTTCAACTTCTTAATACGTATTACTATCATCATTATCACCTCCTCAGCTGAATTTTAAATATATTTTTAATTTTTATTTTTTATTCCTAGATTGCACAATGCCTGGCAAAGAACAGAACACTGATAAAGGTTTAGAATGAGATAATTTTTATACCGGAAGGACCTTAAAGAAGGCAAAGGCCTATATGTACGTGTACACTGAAACTATGAATACCCCCAAAAAACTGTCATCTCAACCCCTTAAGATGTACTAAAAAAAAAAAAAAATTAGTTCCCTAGCCAAAAAGATTCTTTTGTGAGTTTTGTAAGAATTTGGTTTAGCTTGGGTGGTGATGACACCTAAGCTTTCCAAAGAACTCCTGACTAAAAACTGCAGGAACAAAACATACTGGAGACCATATGGAAACAAGTTCTGCGAGAATTCTGTGTAGTTAACATCTGTTTCTTTCAAAATTGGTACAGAAGCTGATATCCTCGGGCTTTTTATTTCCTCTCTTGGGGCAATACTTCAAGGATAGTTCATACATTTGATTATTAGATTAGATTATGAGACAGTTTATACATTAATAATAATAGGATAGTTTAGACATTAGATTATTAGAAAGGTTTTGTCAAGGACGGAACTGCTGAAATATATACATATAAACTACTCAGTGATAACTCATGCTTGATTCTTACTTAATTCAGACTAGTTAACTTCTTTTGTCATGGCCACAGTTTCAGTACTAACAATGCAATCTGAATAGCAGTACTGTTGACTCATGCTTCTCTTTCTAAATGTGAACTCAGAGATCAAATGTAAGAGTAACTTTGATGAACATTCTTAACCCTTCAGAGCCAAAGGGGGACTTAAATTTGTGTCTAGTGCCGCTTCCCCAGCTCCTCATAGCTACATGAAGGGCCACCTAGCCTTAGATTCTCCTATGTACCAATTTTGCTCCTTTGTCCTCACTCACAATCAACAAAACATTATGGGCAGCCAGTTCTGTGCCAGGTATTGTTCTGGGTGCTGGGAATACAATAAAGTAAAAGACAGACAAGGTCAATGCTCTTCAGGAGATTTCACCATCCCCACTCTAATCTTAGCTCATTCCTCTCTGACTGACAGACGTGTACATTAAAGTCTGTATTTTTTCTCATCCTTTATTTCTCTCATTGCTGAAGTACAAAATAAAATCTCTTTGACATACTTTACCTCTTTTTTATTTCCTATTTTTTCTTCTAAATTTTATCACATATTTTTTACCATACTCAATTCTATATTTATAAAATCTAAAATGCCATCAATATAAGAACACACCATTCTTTTATGTGCCACTCTTGTTGTTGTTAGGTGCCTTCAAGTTAGTGTCTGACTCATAGCAACCCTACGTACAAAAGAACTAAACAATGCCCGGTCCTGCACTAGCCTCACACTCATTGCTATGCTTGAGCCCACTGTTGCAGCAACTGTGTCAATTCATCTCCTTGAGGGTCTTCTTCTTTTGAGCTGACCTCTACCAAGCATGATGTCCTTCTCCAGGGACTGGTCCCTCCTGATAACACATCCAAAGGAGGCGAGACAAAGTCTCACCATCCTTGCTTCTAAGGAGCATTTTGGCTGTATTTTGCCCAAGACTGAATTATTCATCCTTCTGGCAGTCCATGGTATATTCAATATTCTTCGCCAACACCATAATTCAAAGGCATCAATTCTTCTTCGATCTTCCTTATTCACCATCTAACTTTCACATACATAAGACAACTGAAAACACCATGGTTTGGGTCAGGTCACCTTAGGCCTTAAAGTGAATCTTTGCTTTTGAACACTTTAAAAAGGTCTTTTGCAGCAGATTCGCCAAATCTTTTGATTTCTTGACTGCTGCTTCCATGGTCATTGATTGTGGACCTAAGTAAAATGAAATCCTTAACAGCTTCAATCTTTTCTCCATTTATCATGATGTTGCTTACTGGTCCAGTTGCAAGAAATTTCGTTTATTTTATGTTGACATATAATCCATATTGAAGGCTGTGGTCTTTGGTCTTCATCAGTCAGTGCTTCAAGTCCTCCTCACTTTCAGCAAGCAAGGTTGTGTCATCTGCATATTTCAGTTTGTTAATGAGTCTTCCTCCAATTTTGATGCCCTGTTCTTGTTCAGTAGTCCAACTTCTCAGATTATTGGTTCAGCATACAGATTGAATAAGTATGGTGAACAGGTACAACCCTGACATGCACCTTTCCTGACTTTAAACCATACAGAATCCCCTTGTTCTGCCTGAACAATTGCCTCTTGGTATATGTACAGACTCCTCAACAGCACAATTAAATGTTCTGGAATTCCCATGCTTTGCAATGTCATTCATAATTTGTTATGATCCACATAGTTGAAAGCCTTTGCCTACTCAATAAAACACACATAAACATCTTTCTAGTATTCTCAACTTTCAGCCAGGATTCATCTGACATCAGCAGTGATATCTTTCATTCCACATACTCTTCTGAATCCAGATTGAATTTCTGGCAGTTCCCTGTAGATGTACTGCTACAACCACTTTTGAGTGATCTTCAGCAAAATTTAACTTGCGTGTGATATTAATGATATTGTTTGATAATTTCTGCATTCTGTTGCATCATTTTTCTTTGGAATAGGCATAAATATGGATCACTTCTAACCTGTTGGCCAGGTAGCTGTCTTCCAAATTTCTTGGCACAGACAAGGGAGCACTTCCAATGCTCATCCAATTCTTGAAACATCTCAATTGGTATTCCATAATTCCCAGAGTCTTGTTTTTCACCAATGCCTTCAATTCTTCCTTTAGTTCCATCAGTTCCTGATCATATGTTACCTCCTGAAATGATTGAATGTTGAGCAATTCTTTTTGGTATAGTGGCTCCGTGTATTCCTTCCATCTTCTCTTCTTTTGATGCTTCCTGCATTGATTAATATTTTCCCCGTAGAATCCTTTAATATTGCAACTCGAGGCTTAGATTTTTTCTTTGGTTCTTTCAGCTTGAGAAATGCTGAACATGTTCTTCCCTTTTGGTTTTCTATCTCTAGCTCTTTGCATGTGTCATCATATTACTTTAGTTTGTCTTCTCAAGCCACCCTTTGGAATCTTCTGTTTAGCTCTTTTACTTCAACATTTCTTCCCTTTGCTTTACCTACTCTACCTTCAAGAGCAAGTTTCAGAATCTCTTCTGACATCCATTTTGGTCTTTTCTTTCTTTTCTGTCTTTTTAATGACCTCTAGCTTTCTTCATATATGATGTCCTTAATGTCATTCCACAACTTGTCTGGTCTTCAGTCAGCTTTCTTCAAATATGATGTCCTTAATGTCATTCCACAACTTGTTTGGTCTTCAGTCATTAGTATTCAATGTGTCATATCTATTCTTGAGATGGTCAATTCAGGTGGGATATACTCAAGGTCATGCTTTGGTTCTCGTGGACTTGTTCTAATTTTCTTCTGCTTTAGCTTGGACTTGCATATCAGCAATTGATGATCTGTTCCACAGTTGGCCTCTGGCCCTGCTCTGACTGAACTTTTCCATCATCTCTTTCCACACATATAGTCTATTTGATTTCCTGTGTATTCCATCTGGTGACGTATACATGTACAGTCAACATTTATGTTCTTGATAAAAGGTATTTGCAGTGGAGAATTTCAAAATTCTATCACCCATCTCCAGCATCATTTCTATCACCAAGGCCATAATTTCCAACTACTGATCCTTCTTCATTTCCAACTTACGTATTCCAATCCCCAGTAATTACCAATGCATCCTGGTTGCATGTTTGATCAATTTCAGACTGCAGAAGTTGATAAAAATCTTCAATTTTTTCATCTTTGGCCTTAGCGGTTGGTGCATGAATTTGAACAGTAGTTGTATTAACTGTTCTTCCTTGTAGGGGTATGGATATTACCCTGTCACTGACAACGTTGTACTTTAGGATAGATTTTGAAATGTTCTTTTTGATGATGAATGCAATGTCATTCCTGTTCAATTTGTTATTCGTGGCATAGTAGACCATATGATTGGCCAATCAAAATGGCCAATAACAATCCACTTCAGCTCACTAATGCCTAGGATATCAATGTTTTTGCATTCCATTTCATTTTTAATGATTTCCAATTTTTCTAGATTCATACTTCGTACATTCCATGTTCCAATTATTAATGGATATTTGCAGCTGTTTCTTCTCATTTTCAGTCACGCTACATCAGCAAATGAAGGTCCCAAAAGCTTTAATCTCTAGGAGTAATTCCACCACTTACAGAAGAGAAGTAATACCTCATTCTCCCAGCGGGATACTATTTGGCATTAAAAGGACACTTGCTGCAATATGACTTTTTGGTCTGGACACAGCTGAAAAGGATTGAATATGTCTTAAAAGTATTCTTAAAGCAGAATTTGAAATAATCTAAAGACCTCTAGGGCAGACATCACTGTCTGATGGGCAGGAATCAGAAACCTACAACAGTGGTCAGCAAACAATAGCCCAGGGACAAAATCCCATCTGTCACCTGTTTTTTTTTTTTTTTAAATAAAGTTTTATTGGAACACAGCCATGTCCATTTGCTTCCATATTATCCATGGCTGCTTTCACACTATAATAGCAGATTTGAGTATTTGCAAAGAGGTTGCATGACCCACAAAGTCTACTATCTGGCTTCACAGAAAAACTTGCTGACTCCTGATCTACAAGATAGGATCTTAAGGACAAAAGCAGGAACAACGGTAGGCTGCAGCTTCAAGTTTCCTCATAAACTTTATAAATTAACAACATGGAAAGAACTGTTCCTTTGAAACATGTATGTGGCTATAGCCCGCGTTATCCATATTTTATATTCATCATAATTCATCATAGCATTGAATAGAACACACATACACATGTTCCAAAAACAGGGCATAGCTTTTATTCAGTTATCTCTCATGTTATTTTCCCATCACACTCCAATTAAATAATACATTTATTTATTTAGTTATAAAGAATTCTTCAGTAAGCCTCTTCATTCATTCATACGCTTTTTTAAAACCTTGTCCGATGCATGTGAACTCTGACTACATACTTTCAGCACTCTCCTGGCTCATCCAAAACAATAATTTGTCCTCTGCAGTGGTTCTACAATAAAGTTCTTGTCTGAAAGAAATTGATACTCCCTGTACTGAACTCGCCCTGCAAATAATAACGTTCCACAAACACGTGTAGGCTATACAAGTTCTATTATAAAATAGATTGTAAATTTAAAATACTTCTCTTATTTTCATTTTAAAAAATGATGAATATGTATGATCCCTTTTTAGAATATAATCCTAGAGCTATCAAGAGCTGAACCTTTTGGAATAACCATGTTCCTCACTTAGCACAAAAATATCCATTTATGTTAATCAAACCAAGGTGACTGCCTTGATGGCAAAAACTCAGCAGGACTCATTTAAACATCATCAACATAAATAAATCAGGGATTTAGCTCACAAAAGAAGAATCACTGGATTTATTTATAAAACCCAGTTATTTATACTTTGATTTAAATAGCTATTCTAGATAAAAATAGAGATTATTCTTTAAAAAATGTTGTGGATTGAGGGCAGAGCCAACATGACACTATAGACAGAAGCACCACGCCATCCCTACACAGCAAAGACCCAAAAAACTAAGTAAAATAGAGACAAATGTAAATCCTGGAATATTAAGTATCAAATGAAGAGATAAAGAACTCAGTCAAGCTCTGAATGGAATAAGAAACTGACAGAGGACAGAGAGTGAGGAGAGATACAGAGTGGAGATACACAATCAACAAAACTAAAAGATTTACAAAAGGAAACCAGAGAGGTTAATCTGTAAATGACAACACTGTCAGAACAATAAAAGAGGGAATAAATGGTGTAGGTATGTAACTTTCAAAAGGAGAGTAAGGCAAGGCAATACCAAGTAATAAAAGACTGATTCAAACTTAGGAAGATAAGGGTAAATGTCAAGGTAACCACAAAACAAGTTAACAAACCTACTCATAAAAATAAAAAAGAAAAATATACAGTCTCAGTAAGCACACAATCTACAAAAACAAAAGAAATGAAAAACAAAATCCACAAACAAAAGGAATTTGGAACAGGAGAGTAAGGAAAATGTCAGCACCACAAAAAAAAAAAAAAAAAAAGGCAGTACAAAATGACAGCAGTAAACTCACACCAATCAATAATCACACTGAACTTAAATGGCCTAAATGCATTCACAAAGAGACAGAGAGTGACAGAATGAATAAAGAAAAAAAGGATGCATCAATATGCTGCCTAAAAGAGACACACCTTACCTATAAGAGAGACACCTTAGAAACAAGAACATAAATTTATTAAAAATCAAAGGATGTGAAAAAATACATCAAGCAAACAGCTACCAAAAAAAAGAACAGGAGAGGCAATACTAGTCTCAGATAAAATAGACTTTAAAACAAAAACTACCATAAAAGACAAAGAAGGACATTATATGATAAATAAGGGGATGATTCATCACAAAGACATAACCATAAAATATATATGCACACAACAGGACTCCAAAATACGTAAAAACAAACTCTAACAGCACTGAAAAGAGAAATTGACAGTTCCACAATAATTTTAGGAGGCTTCAACACACCACTCTCCGTAAAGGACAGAACATCTAGAAAAAAAACTCAACAAGGATAGAGAAGATCTAAACGCCACATTCAGCCAACTTGACCTCATATACATATATATATACAGAACACTCCACCCAACATCTGCAATTACACATTCTTTTCCAACGCACAATGAACGTTCTCCAGAATAGACCACATCCTAGGCCACAAAGGAACCCTCAACAAAATTCAAAATACTGAGATAATACAGAGATCTTTTCCGATCACAATGCCATCAAAGTAGAAATTAACAACAGGAAGAACAAGGAAAAAAATCAATTATATGGAAACTGAATAACACCGTGCTCAAAATCCAGTGGGTAACAGAAGAAATCAAAGATGGAATCAAAAAATTCCTAGAATCAAACGAGAATGAAAATGAATCATACCAAAACCTGTGGGGCATAGCAAATGCAAGTCCTCAGAGGTCAATTTATAGCAATAGATGCACTCATCAAAAAAGAAGAAAGGGAAAAATCAAAGTGTTAGCTACACAACTCGAACACACAGAAAGAGAACAGCAAAAGAACCCCACAGCCACCAGAACAAAGGAAATCACAAAGATCAGGGCAGAAATAAATGAAATAGAGACTAGAAAAGCAACAGGAAGAATCGACAAAACCAAAAAGTTGGTTCTTTGAAAGAATCAACAAATCACTGGCCAAAGTGACAAAAGAAAACAAGAAAGGATGCAAATAACACAAATAAATGAAATGGGGGACATTACAACAGACCCAACTGAAATAAAAAGGACCACAACAGAGTACTATGAAAAACTATGTTCCAACAAATTTGAAAACCTAAGAGAAATGGACAACTTTCTAGAAACACACTACCTACCCAAACTACCACAAAATGATGCTGAAACTCTGAACAGACCCATAACAAAAGAAGAGATTGAAAAGGTAAAGATTAAAAAAAAAAAAAAAAAATCTCCCCCTCAAAACAGCCCTGGCCCAGGTGTCTACACTGGATAATTCTAACAACATTCAGGAAAGAGCTTATGCCAGTACTACTCAAACTATTTCAGAACATAGAAAAGGAAGCAATATTTCTGAATTTATTCTATGAAGTCAGCATAACCCTGATACCAAAACCAGGCAAAGACATCACAAAAAAAAAAAATTATAGACGATATCTCTCATGAATATAGATGCAAAAATTCTCAATAAAATTCTAGATAATAGAATTCAGCAGCATATCAAAAAAAAAAAAATACACCATAATCAAGTGGGATTGATATCAGGTATGCAAGGATGGTTCAACATTAGAAAATCAATCAATGCAACCCACCCCATAAATAAAAGAAAACAATCACATGATCATCTTGATTGATGCAGAAAAGGCATTCAATAAAGTCCAATACCCATTCCTGATAAAAAAAAAAAACTCTCAATAAAATAGGTATAGGAGGGAATTCCTCAACATAATAAAGGGCGTCTACACAAAACCAACAGCCAACATCATTCCTAATGGAGAGAGGCTGAAAACATTCCCCTTTCGAACAAGAAAAAGACAAGGATGCAAAGCATTCCCCTTCAAAACAGGAAAACGACAAGGATGCCCTTTATAACTACTCCTATTTAACATTGTGCTGGAAGTCCCAGCTAGAGCAATAAGGTAAGAAAAAGAAATAAAGAGAATCCAAATAGGTAAGGAAGAAGTAGAACTGTCCCTATTTGTGGATGATATGATACTATACATAGAAAATCCAAAAGACTCCATGAGAAAACTACTGGAACTAATAGAAAGATTCAGCAGAGTAGCAGGACACATGATCAACATACAAAAATCAGTTGGATTCCTATACACCAATAAAGAGAATGATGAAAAGGAAATAAAGAAACAATACCACTTATAAAGCCCCTAAAAAATAAAATATTTAGGAATAAATCTAACCAAGGATTCAAAAGACGTAAACAAACAAACAAAAAAAAACTACAAATCACTACTGCAAGAAATCAAGGAGTTTACAAAAATGGAAAAACATAGCATATTCATGGATAGGTAGGCTTAACATTTTGAAAATGTCAATTCTACCTAAAGCTGTCTACGAATACAACGCAATCCCAATCCAAATACCAACGGCGTTCTTTAAAGAGATGGAAAAACAAATCATTAGCTTTATAAGAAAGGGAAGAGACCCCAGATAAGTAAACCACTATTGAAGAAGAATAGTAAAGAAAGAGGTCTCACACTACCTGATCTCAGAACCTGCTATACGGCTACAGTTGTCAAAACAGCCTGGTACTGGTACAAGAAGATACCATTGACCAATGGAACAGAATTGAGAACTGAGATGTAAATCCATCCACCTACAGTGACCTGATCTTCGACAAGGGCCCAAAGTCCTTCAAATGGGGAAAAGACAGTCTTTTTAACAAATGGTGCTGGCAAAACTGGATGTCCATCTGCAAAAAAAAATGAAACAGGACCCAAACCTCACACCACATACAAGAGCTAACTCAGAATGGGTCAAAGACCTAAATATAAAGCCAAAAACTATGAAGTTCATAGAAGAAAAAATAGGATCAACACTAGAGGTCCTAATACACAGTATTAACAGGACAAAAACCACAACCAATAATACACAAGCTCCAGAGGATAAGCTAGATAAATGGGATCTTCTAAAAATGAAACAAGTTCATCAAAAGACTTCACCAAAAGAGTAAAAAGAGAACCTACAGACTCAGACAAAGTTCTTGGCTATTACAAATCCAACAAAGGTCTAATCTCTAAAATCTGCAGGAAAATCCAACACCTCTACAACAAAAGACAAATAATCCAATTCAAAAATTGGCAAAGGAAATGAACAAGCACTTCCCCAAAGAAGACATTCAAGCGGCTAATAGACACATGAGGAAATGCTCTGGATCACTAGCCATTAGAGAAATGCAAATCAAAACCTCAACGAGGCACCATCTCACCCCGACATTACCAGCATGAATCAAAAAAACAGAAAATAACCAATGTTGGAGTGGCTGCAGGGAGATTCGAACCCTTATGCACTGCTGGTGGGAATGCAAAATGATACAACCATCTTGGAAAACGATATGGTGCTTTGTTAAAAGGCTAAAAATAGAAATACCATATGATCCAGTAATCCCATTCCAAGTAAAATATTCTACAGGAATAAGAGCCATCACACAAATAGACATATGCACACCCGTGTTCATTGCGGCATTGTTCACAATAGCAAAAAAATAGAAACAACTCAGATGCCCATCAACAGACAAATGGATAAACAAACTATGGTACATACATACAATGGAGTACTTTGCAACAGTAAAGAAGACCGATGACTCTACCAAGAATCTCACAACATGAATGAATCTGGAGGGCATTATGCTGAGTGAAATAAGTCAGGCACAAAAGGACAAATATTACATGAGAACACTATTATAAAAACTCATGAAAAGGTTTACACACAAAAAGAAACAACCTTTAATGATTATAAGGGAGAGGGGTAGTAGGTATGGAAAATCACGAAATAGACAATGGGTAACTGGTAACTTTGGTGAAGTGTAAGGCAGTGCACAATACTGGAGAAGCCAGCACAAATTGTATAAGGCAAGGTCATGGAAGTTCCATAGACACATCCAAACTCCCTGAGGGACCAAATTACTGGGCTGAGGGCTGTGGGGACCATGGTCTCAAGGAACATCTAGCTCAAATGGCGTAACTAGTTTATAAAGAAAATGTTCTACATTCTACTTTGGTGAGTAGCATCTGGGGTCTTAAGAGCTTGTGAGCAGCCACCCAAGATACTCCATTTTTCTCACCCCATCAGGAGCAAAGGAGAATGAAGAAAACCAAAGACACAAGAGAAAGATTAGCCCAAAGAACTAATGGACCACAAGTACCACAGCCTCCACCAGGCTGGGTCCAGCACAACTAAATGGTGCCCGGCTACCACCATCGACTCCTCTGACAGGGATCACAATAGTTAGTTCCAGATAGAGCTGAAGAAAAATGTAAAACAGAATTCTAACTCATAAAAAAAGACCAGGCTTAATGGCCTGACAGAGACTGGAAAAAACCCAGAGAGCAGACCCCCAGGCACCCTTTTAACTCATAAACGAAGTCACTTCTGAGGTTTACCCTTCAGCCAAAGATTAGACAGGCCCATAGAACAAAATGAGACTAAAGGGGCACACCAGCTCAGGGCAAGGACTAGAAGGCAGAAGGGAACAGGAAAGCGGGAAATAGGTAACCCAAGGTCAAAAAGGGAGAGTGTTGACATGTTATGGGTTTGGTAACTAACGTCGAAAAACAATACGTATACTGATTGTTTAATGAGAAGCTAGTTTGTTATGTAAGCCTTCATCAAAAACAATACGTATACTGATCGTTTAATGAGAAGCTAGTTTGTTATGTAAGCCTTCATCTAGAGTACAATTTAAAAAATTGAAAAAAAAATGTTGTGGAATTTAAGAATTTAGAATGTGAGGGATGGTAGAGTCTGCAAACTGATGTGGTAACTACTAAATGGAAAATATATACCTAAATGAATGCTGCTGTAAGTGCAAAATCTTCCATGGCCTTAACTTGCCACCTGCTAATATTTTACAGGCAGTTCCTTCAAGAATAAAAACATCCTGAGATGCAATTCATTAAACAAGCTCCTCAACCATGCTTTTAAAAAATATTCTGAACTCTAACTGATTCTGTAAGCCTTAGAACAGAGAGCTTTATATATGTTAATAGGATGTTGGCCAGCAACCCAACAATTTTGCCTGGGTAAGTAAACCTAAAAGAGATGTTGGCCGCGATCCCCACTGAGGCTCTCCTAAACCTGTAAGAATGCCTGTAAATCCTGCAACTGGTGAAACTAGCCCTGTAGATAGTCACATTTCCAAATGCTTCATTTTCCTCACAGCTTGATTTATAACACTTTGGTTCATTTGCTCTCAATCTGAAATAACATAAAGCAAAATTATTGAGGATTCAGGAGAAAATAAAAGATCTCAGGAGGCTGTAAAGGAATACAAATGAAGCACTGGAACGGTAGGAAAAAAACTTGCAGTAGGGATGCAGAAAGAAGGAAAGAAAGTAGATTTACTTGAGAAAAGCAATATAGGATCCAAAAAACTAAGAAGCAGGATGGAGTGGGGAAGAGGAGAGGGTGAGAACAGAGAGATGAGAGCAAATACAATGCCATTATGGAAGTAGAACTCCCAGCTGCTAGGGCTTATAAACATTGGAATGATTTAACAATCTCCTTGGGGTAGTTGTAAAATGTTTTGTTCCTGGAAATGTTTACGCAAAAGGTAGGTTAGTTGATGCAGAGAAGTGATTTAGTTGACGTCTCTAGATGTCCTTCCAACTTTGATTCTGTGATTTTGTAACTTAAGGATGACTAAGGTAATGCCAAAAAATAAAAATAAAAGAACTCATGCTTACGTTAAGATTTACGGTCTGCCTCAGAACTTTGCTCCAGAGTAACATGGAGTGAATTTCAAATGCTTCATTCTCTGCTGGTGATGATTTGCTTAAGTGCTAAAGGGTGACTCAGTACGATTCTGTAACAATATTCAATCTCTACATGTAATTGCCCTCTGTCTGCCTTTATATTTTAGGTCCAATTTTCTCATACTCTGAATCAAAGAAATGTCTAATCACCATTCTGACAGTCTTCTTAAAAATACCACAGTTTCTTCAGACTACTTCCTTTTTTCCAGATTCTTAATGACAAGCTAAATCAGCTAAAGAACTTTTTTTTTTAATTTCAAAAATGTTGACTTTATTCTAATTGGGCTTTATTCTATGTTATGAGGCATGCTTTCTAGAGAAGAAGCAACATATTTATATTTTCATTGCAATGTTTTGTAATGGACTAGATTCAGGAAATGGGAGGATAGCTGATTCTGAATTTTCTCTAATTTGTCTAAATTTTGAACAGGATATGCATCTGCTTTCCTTAGATCTGTCACACGTGCAGATAAGTGTTCATGCTCATTCACCGCCATGCAATGGGAAGTGAGGCTCTAACAACCATCGAACATCACGGCAACAGCATTCTCCAAACCCTTATCTTGTATTACTCGCTAATTGATGGGCACATTTGATCAGGTGTATTACCGTATTTTGAAGCCTTCATTCAATTCAAAAGGTTTGTAGTATTCAAACCTGGGTGAAATTTCTCCTAGGATTATATTGATGCTACTATTTCCCACTATCCTTTTAAATGAACATTTTTTTCACTGACTCTGAATGATACTGAACTACCCGTTCATTATTTCTTTGAACAACCTCTGCTATTTCCTGTTCCTCTTTTCTTTTTACTCCACTAATTACTTGCTTTCCGTTCATTTTACACGCCAAGCAATTCACCACATATATTTTGTATTTTCTCATGATTTTCACTCTAAATACTGTCTCTGACATCTTCCCAACACCCTCTTGGGTCCCACGATTTCTGCTTTTATTTGAATGCTAATTATTTTAGTCCTGCCATTTTGGATGAATTAATAAGTAGATGGGAAAACTGATGTTCCTAAAAATTTAAGGTCGTTAACCCAGCTAGTCATTAATTCTCAGAAAAGGTCCTTAGAGGGAGGCTATTATTGTTCTTGCAGCATCTTTAGTAAGGAAAAGGCCTATTTTTCCTGGCACAACTGGCTTTCAGACATAATCCGGTTCCATGAATTTAAAACAACTTTAGGAAATTTCAAAGAATAATTTGATATATTGCTAATTACGCTATTTCACTTATATATAAAGGAAACCAAAAAATAATTTATTCATTAAAGACAAAAACAGAGAAGAAAAATACAGAGACAATTTGAGAACAGTAATCTTTGTTTCCTTTCTCTGGTTAAGCAGCAGCCAGCAGAGGCCAGTTAGGGTATTCACAAGGAAATAATATCACTGATTTATGGCTTCTCAGAAAAACAGGACTAGTTCTTCCGTGAAGCACATCCAATAAGCTGTCATTCTATAATGCCTGTCAGTATTCTTTGTTGTTGTTGTTGTTAACTGCCTTCGAGTCACCCCCCAACTCACAGTGACCCCATGCATTACAGAGTAGAAATGGTCCATAGGGTTTTCTTGACTACAATATTGACAGAAGGAGTTAACCAGGACTTTTTTCCACAGAGCCACTAGGTGGGTTCAACTGCCAACCTTTAGGTTAGCAGCCGATCATAAATTGCTTGTGTCACCCAGGCTCCTTATTTTAGGCGCCTCCATCTTAGGCAGGTCTTTATCATTTCTCCTGTTCTCAATGCCCTCCAATCTGATCAAATTCAGCTCCCAAGCCAAATTTACCATGAGAGCTTCAGTCTCCCCAGATACAGTGTTTTGAGTCAAAAGTTGCCTAGAGATAACACCTTTGTACTAGCATTTAGGTATGAAATATATATACAGCAAAGTTGGACAAAAAGCTTAAGGATAATCACAAATCTCCTGCAAATCATTTAGAACCACTTATATCCAATTTCCTAATTGACTCAAAGTGAACAGAAGAAATGATGAAGTAAAAGACCTAAAGGAAAGATTTCAAAGGGCAGCTTGAGAAGACGAAGTAAAGTATTATAATAAAATGTGCAAAGACATGGAGATAGAAAATAAAAAGGGAAGAACGTATCCAGCATTCTCAAGCTGAAAGAACTAAGGAAAAATTGAAACTTCGAGTTGCAATACTGAAGGATTCTATGGGCAAAATATTGAACGACACAGGAAGCATCAAAAGAAGATGGAAGGAATACAGAGTCACTGTATCAAAAAGAATTGTTACACGTTCAACCATTTCAGGAGGTAGCATATGATCAAGAATTGAAGGGGCTGAAGGAAGAAGTCCAAGCTGTACTGAAGACATGGTGAAAAACGAGGCTCCATGAGTTGATGGAATACCAATTGAGATGTTTCAACAAATGAAGCAGCACTGGAAATGATCACTCATCTCTGCCAAGAAATGTGGACGACAGCTACCTGACCAACTGACTGGAAGAGATCCATGTTTTATGTCTATTCCAAAGAAAGGTGATCCAACAGAACGTGGAAAATATTGAACAATAGCTTTAACATCACACATAAGCAAAATTTTGCTGAAGATCATTCAAAGGTGGCTGCAGCAGTACATCGATAGGGAACTGCCAGAAATTCAAGCAGAGTCAGAAAAGGACATGGAACGAGGGATATCACTGCTAATGTCAGATGGATCCTGGTTGAAAGCAGAGAATGCAAGAAAATATGTTTACCTGTGTTTTATTTACCATGCAAAGGTATTTGACTGTGTGGATTATACAAATTATGGATGACATCACAAAAATTGGTAATTCCATAACACTTAATTGTGCTCATGAGAAACCTGTACATAGATCAAGAGGCAGTCTTTCCAACAGAAGAAGGGATACTGCATGGTTTTAAGTCAGGGAAGGTATGCATCAGGGCTGTATTTTTCATCATACTTATTCAATCTGTATGCTAAGCAAATAATCTGAGAAGCTGAACTATATGAAGAAAAATGGGGCATCAGGATTAGAGGAAGACTTGTTAACAACCTGCATTATGCAAATGACACAACCTTGCTTGCTGAAAGTGCAGAGGACCTGAAGCACTTACTGATGAAGATCAAAGACTACAGCCTTCAGTATGGATGATGCTTCAACGTAAAGAAAACAAAATTCCTCACAACTAGACCAATAAGCAACATCCTGATAAACAAAGAAAATTGAAGTTGTCGAGGATTTCATTTTACTTGGATCCACAATCACTGCCCACGGAAGCAGTGCTCAAGAAATCAAAGGACACATTACATTAGGCAAAATCCGCTGCAAAAGACCTCTTCAAAAGTGTTAAAAAGCAAAGATGTCATTTTAAGAACTAAGGTGCACCTGACCCAAGCCATGTGAAAGCTGGACAATTGCCTCAAACGCATTTGAAAGCTGGACAATGAATAAGGAAAACTGAAGAAGATCTGATGTCTGAATTATGGTGCTAGCAAAGAATATTGCCAGAAGAACAAACAAATCTGTCTTGGAAGAAGTACAGCCAGAATGCTCCTTAGAAACAAGGATGGGGAGACTTCGTCTCACATATTTTGGATATGTTATCAGGAGGGACCAGTCCCTGGAGAAGGACATCATGTTTGGTAAAGTAGAGGGTCAGGGAAAAAGAGGAAGACCGTCAATGAGATGGGTTGTTACAGTGGCTGTAACAATGGGCTCAAGTATAACAGTGACTTTATAACGATGGCACAGGACCAGGCAATGTTTCATTCCTCTGTACACAGGGTCACTATAAGTCAGAACCAACTCAATGGCACTGAAAAACAATAGTTATCCTAAGCTTAATGACAGGCATAGGATGATCTTAGTAAACTAAACGGTTTTCTTTTTCAATTATATAATCAATTGTTTCATCTTTCCTTTGCTATTGTACAGGTTCCACCTTCGCTGGTAAACAAATAGTCTAGCACAACTGCATTATTTAGGATTAGTCTAGCCAATGAATTTTTACTAATCTGTGGCCCTCCAAAGCATGAACTCTTTGATTTGCTGTTTGAATCATACTCAAAGATAAATTACAACTCAAACATTTTAGTTTAATTCAATTATTCAGGGTAAAAATTCTTGTGCAAATCAGTGAAGTCTAGTGTTACGTATACTTTCTGTATGTTCTCAAATCACATCTGATTCTGTAGTGTTATTAAAATACATATGTGTAGTTCAGTATTATGCATACTTCTATAATGCTTTTTACATGGTTATGATGTCTTTATACTTTTAAACACCTGTGTATAAGTCACTTATAATGCCAAGTTCTAAATAGAAAATTTCTGAACTTAGAAATAGAAACAAATACATTTCTATAATACTCTCTAACAATTAACTATAAGTTGTTAGAAAGTTGTTCTAACCTTGAAAATAATAATAGATATATGTGAAGTATGTCGTAAATAACTTTCTGAAATTGAGCTGTGCACCTGCACTCTGTGATAATGGGACGTAACATTAATCAAATCTCTAAAAATGAACCAAACATAAATATGTCACTAAACAATCCCCATAACTTTTAATTAACTTGGCCTTGAAACATGTAGCAAACAACAATATAAATATGTCACACAATAATTCCCTACATGGCAATTAAACATAGTATAAATTAACAAAATATAAATACGTCATACAACAATTCCTTAACTGGCAATAAAATATACCAATTATAGTTGAACATGACAGCACACGGGGCATATAAGCCTATAGACTCTACTCATTTTCAGAGAAGAAGACAAAAGCAAAAGCTCTCTCTGAGTCCCTGTCTGAAGACTGAGAAGCCTGCCAAGGACACTGCTCACAACAATCAACCTCAGACCCTAGTTACAGGGACCCCCTCTGAGTTCGAGGTGTGGTCAAGCCTTCTTCCTGAAGAAGGTAAAAGCCTGAATTCTAAAGATCTGGTCTCTAACATGTAAACTAACATTGTGGTTATTAATTCTGATTCTCCACTGTTAAATGAATGTCATGAGGTCTTACCTGCATGCCTTACCATGACTACCTTGCAATAAACTAAATGAGTTTCTACGTGACAAACTTGAGATTTCTCTTTCTTCATAAGATAAAATCCTCCAGGATATCTGGTGTCTTGTATCCTTCTGATAACTTATCATGTCAGATTCTTAAAGATATACATAACTGGAGGTTTTGTTTTGAATCTTTGGAAAATCTGTAAAACAAATTTAACAGTGGGAAACTGGCAGTGATGCTAAAGCAAAATGGATTAACATGAAAAGGAGTAACAGGAAGGATGAGAAAGAAAGACACAACAAGATGACAACACTAAAGTAAGTTCTTACCCCTATCATGGATTTTTATCAGCAATCTTGGAAGAAAGCTCTCCACACATGATGGCACCTTTTCATTTGTAAAATTCTGGAAAGATGTTGTCCACTTATGGTAGTTGTCTACTTCGAAAGGACTTTTACTGAACCTCAGAGCTAAATCTACAATAGAACTAGATGTCTAGGCTGTGGGATTCAAAATACATTTAAACTGGAAGCCATGTATCTGTGGGTATTAATCTGGAAGCTGAAGTACATGATTTGTCAAATGTATCTGAAGTGGTCCATTGGTGTCTCTTCTACAGTCTAGTCCCTGGGCTGCAGGGTATAACCAGTGTCAGGTATTTCCTCTGGAACCGTGGTTTAAATCTGTTGGGCATACAACTGTGTATATAAATTAATTTTTTGCCAACAACTGAAAGGATCAGAGTGCAACAAGGGAAATGAACAGGAGTCAAGCAAGTACTCTGGGTGTTTAACAATTTTGTAGGGTACATGGGGATTTTGAGATGCATTGTAAGGGCTAGGAGTAAACTTTAGGCAAAGAAAGATTAAATTATTTTGAAATTTGGACAGTTTTGATTTTAAAATAACAATTTTTTTTTCCTTTAGGAATTGTAGGAATAATAGGGATAAAGAATTGTTGGTCAGATGACCATTTTAATTACTTTCCTTATAAATTGTTTGCTGACCTTTAGTGTATTAAAGGTATTTGAGGAAGGGAAAATAAAATAGTGTGTTGTATGTTTGTGTGTTGTATATTTGTGACTGCATTATTCTCTTGACAAGGAAGAACTTCAATTCAACTAGAAAAGATTTAACTATTATTAAAATATATTTAAGGTTTTGAAGCAAAGAAACAAAATTTATTTTAAATGTTCAAATGATTTTTAAGAAGGGATATAGAGTCCTAACCTATATCATTTCCTAGCGTTGGAAGACAATTATCTATTGGCCATTCCCATTTCTACACATCTTACAAGCAGAGGCTCTGAATACCCTTAGGTTCCAGACTACCTTTTTAAAAAATTTATGTAGCAGACAGCCTTGGAAGATAGATTGATGTCTCCCCTCTGAAGCAGAGGAGAGGGCAGTTTTCATACTGTACATTATAATAATGTCTCATTCTGGAAAAAAGATCAGGCAGGTGTGCTTACTGCTCATTTTAGGATTCCCTAAACTCAGGGTTCCTCGGCTGTGCCACAAACCCACTGCATGTTAAGTATCCACCTAAGCCGATGCATAAAGTTCTGTGGAACTTGATGGGCAAGAGAAACTGACCCAAACATGATGCTTAGACTACTTGCTGTGCCATAAGCAACAAAGTCTTTTGTCTCTGACCCAGGAGTCTCGTGTCCTCTGCCAGCATCCATGCAACTATGGCAGGAAAAATTGTTAGTTTGCAAGTATGGTAAAATCCTAGACACTTCACAGTTCTTGACACCCAGGTTATGAAAATTATAGATAAGTCAGTATTTAAAACCAGTTGAGTCTCTCAGATTAAAAAATTAAATAATTTTGTAATTTAAAACAAATTATTGCTCTCATTTTGGTCAAATTTTGTCAAGTAAGTATTAAACCCTGGGCATGGTTAGGGGTGATAGCTCAAAGATTTCAAAATAGCAAAAATCTTTTTTTTATGTGACTACTTTCTTTCTCCAGAAGCTACATTTTAAAATTGTAGCAATAGTATCAATGGCAACAAGTCCAGTTGAAGCTAATTGTTTGTACAACAGTTGTTGTTGTTAGGTGCCATCAAGTTGGCTGCAACTCATAGCGACCCTATGTACAACAGAATGAACCACTGCTAGGTCCTGTGCCATCCTTACAATCATTATGCTTGAGCTCACTGTTGACTCCACTGCGTCAATCCATCTTGTTGAGCGTCTTCCTCTTTTTTGCTTACTCACTACTTTACCAAGCATGATATCCTTCTCCAGGGACTTGTCCCTCCTGATAACATGTCCAAATTACATGAGATGAAGTCTCGCCATCCTTGCTTCTAAGGAACAACCTGGCTGTACTTCTTCCAAGACAGATTTGTTTGTTCTTCTGGCAGTCCATGGTATACTCAATATTCTTCTCCAACATCGTAATTCAAAGCTGTCAAATCTTCTTTGGTCTTCTTTATTTGTTTTCCAGCTTCCAAATGCATATGAGGTGGTTGAAAATACCATGGCTTGGGTCAGGTGCAGCTTAATCCTCAAAGTGACATCTTTGCTTTTTAACACTTTAGAGAGGCCTTTTGCAGCAGATTTGCCCAGTGCAATATGTTGTTTGATTTCTGGACTGCTGCTTCCATGGACAGTGATTGTGGATCAAAGTAAAATGAAATCCTTGCAACTTCAATCTTTTCTCCATTTATCATGATGTTGCTTATTGGTCCAGTTTTGAGGGGTTTTGTTTTCTCTATCTTAAGGTGTAATTCATACTAAAGGCTGTGGTCTTTGATTTTCATCAGTAAGTGCTTCAAGTCCTCTCCACTTTCAATAAGCAAAGTTGTGTCACCTGCATAATGCAGGTTGTTAATGAGTCTTCCTCCAATCCTGACACCCCATTTTTCTTCATATAGTCCAGTTTCTTGAATTATTTACTCAGCATATAGACTGAATGAGCTGTGAAAGGATACAACCCTAATATACACCTTTCCTGACTTTAAACCACCATGTCCCCTTGCTCTGTTTGAATGACTGCCTCTTGGTCTATGAACAGGTTCCTCATGAGCACAATTAACTGTTCCGGAATTCCCATTCTTCCCAATGTTATCCATGATATTTTATGATCTATTAGCAGTTGGACAGGGCTTTTTTTGTTTGTTTGTTTTCATCCTAATAACAGATATTGGAAGATTGTTGTTGTTGTTACATCATTTTTCAGCACACTTCACAATTTTTACTGGACTCTGGATAATATAGATGAAAATCATGGATTCTGAAGATTAGAGGTCAGCAAACTTTTTTCTATAAAGAACCAAATAGTAAAAATTTTTGACTTTACAGGCCATAAGGTCTCTGTTGCAACTATCAACTCTGCCACTATACTACAAATGCGGCCACAAACAATAAATAAAGGGGTGTTTTTTTTTGTTTTTGTTTTTGTTTTTTTACTGCAGTTAGTCCATGGGCTGTAGTTTGCTAATCCTGGTGGTTTCTTGAAATCTCACTCTGCACATGCCCAACTTTATAGTCAGTGAATAATCTGAGGGCAATTTGTACATAGATTTAGGGGCTTTATTCTCTGCAGTTTCCTATTCTTTACGATTTTTCTGCTCAAGTTAGAGTCACTTCATCAGTCCCAAATCTATGGCTTCTGTCTCCTTACCCCAATAAGACCAATGCTTCTTGCTTGGGCTATATTTTCCCTTTAACAGGAATTGGATGACACCCACAAAGGATCAATGGGTGTGAATATGAAGTTCACATCATGCACATCCTTTACTTCTAAGATCACAGCCCCTAAAGTTTTAGTTTTGGTTACAGAAAGATAGTGTACATATTTTGTCTAGCTTTTATAATAGCTGTTTTCAGTGAGAGTGTTAGTCCAATAAAAGCTTCTTTATTGTGGCCAGAAATAATATTAAAATCCTTAAATATTTAATATTTTATTTTTCACTATTATAAGTAGGATTTTCTCTGCACTATACGCTCTAATTTCTTACTGTTTGTATATATAAATATATTTTATGTTAATTCTATATCCAATAATAAAGATTATTCTATTGTATGAGTTAGTTTTAGCATTTTTTATCTTGTGTTCTATAGATACAATATCAAATCACCAGCAACAGATGCAGTTTTACTTCTTTTATAGTTTTTATATCTCCAATAGTCCTGGTGGCACAGTGGTTAACTGCCCAGCTGCTAAGGTTGGCAGTTAGAACCCACCCAGTGGCTCAGCAGGAGAAACACTTAGCAAAGTGCTCCCATAAAGATTACAGCCTAGGAAACTTTTGGGGGCAGTTCTACTCTGTCACATGGGGTTGCTATGAGTCTGAATTGACTTGAGAGCAATGGGTTGAATTTTTGAGTACCTCCTTTTTTGTTTTTTTTTTTTCTTTTTCCTCAAGAAAATCACTTCCAATTGGCAAACACTTCCAATACAGTGTAGAGATAGTGGACTTCATTGACTTATCCCTGAACTCAATAGAAATGCTTCTACTTTTAAGTAATTGCTAGATTTAGGTTTCAGGTATAATCATACAGTATTTCTTCTTTGATCTATTTGCACCATTAAGTATACAATTGCATTTCCTAATATGAATCATCTTTTCATTGCAGAAATAAAGGATATGATTTTATTGTAGTTTCAATATGGCACTGAATTCTACTTGCTAATGTTGTATTTAAGATTTTTTATTTGATAATCGTGAGATTTCATGATAATTTTCTTTATTATATGTCAGTGCCTTCTTATTCAGGTTTAGGTATTAAAAAATGTACTTTCTTGACTATAAAAATATAATAAAAAACCTCAGGAGTTAAGCCTCATTTTTTATAGTCTGAAAAAAATTATGTATGTGGTCTTTGAAGATAACATAGAATTACGCTGGAAAGACATTAGGTAGTTATTTTTTGTGTGGGGGTAAATTTTTTTATAACTTTCACTATTTCTTCTAAGGAAATCAGTCCTTTTAAGCCTTCTATTTTAATCAAAGTTGATGTCACTAAACTGTGTTTTCCAACAAATATTTTCACTTAATTTTGGTGTTCAAATTTATTTGTACAAAGTTGTGTAAAATATCACCTTATGATACTTTTATTTATGTTGTTTCATTCTTACGTCTCCCTCATCATTTCCTATTTTGAGAATGTATATACTCTCTTCTTTTCTAGATTAGGTTAGCCAGTGCTAGTCTATTGGGTTACTTTTATCAGATATCAGACATTTTGATTTATTAATTAGTTCTAGTGCTTTTCTGTTTTCTAATTCAGGTGACAAAGAGACAGAGAGACAGAGAATGAGAAAGGGGAATATTCCTTTACAGAAGAGTTACAGTTAATAACTGCAGAGGAAAGATAGAATTAAAAAGCATTTTGAAACTACCAGTGTAATAATAGAGACTTGGGAAGATCATTAATGGATGCAAAAATTATTGAGTGAAATGGTTTGAAAGAACAGAAAATTCACACAGTGACATAATATCGTCCCAGAGATAATTTGTTAAATTCCCAAGTGGAAAATGTACCTTTACAATAAATAGTTATGGTGGTTGCCAACTGAACCAAGTAATAAATTTAGCATTATTACTTATTTTTTATTACAGTCTGAGATTAGGTACTTCTGGATATAATTCAATTAATTGTATACAAAACCAATACTATGTAGCATTTTTGCCAAATCCAGACAAATCCAGAATATGAGACTTCCTGCAAGACAGCTCATTCTATCTCTTATAAAATGTTTTTATAAAAAAAATTCTTTAGATTAAAACGAAACTAAAGAAATAAAAATGCTATTTGTGAACTTCGATTTGATTCCAGAGCTGTGTAATAACAGCCATAAACAACATCTTTGGGACAATTGTTTTAAATTAAATATTGACTGTGTATTAAGGATATTCTTTAATTAAACTTAATTTCCATAGATGTGGTCACAATATTATATTTCTATAGGAATTATATAAGAGAGTGTTCTTATTTTTAGGAGATGCATGCAGAAATATATGAAGTGAGATGTCATAATACGTGCAACTTTCTTATAAATGATCCAGGGAAAAACTGTGTGTGTGTGTGTGCGCGCGCGCACGCACACATGTGACAGAGAGAAAGAGAGGAAAAGCATCAAAAATAACTATGACAGCAATGGATAACATATTGAATTTTAAAAATATATGACTTCACAACGATGCTGAGAAAAAACGAGCTATTTTGTGCATGTGTGCATGTGTGTATGTATAAGCAAATATTCAAAATGTTAAAAATTTAGAAATCTAGAAGAAGGTATTTAGGTGTTCTTTGGGATTTTTCAAAACAAAAAAAAATTGGGGAAAATAGGAAAAAATAATGAAAGTGGGTCTGAAAAGCAAAAAAAAAAAAAAAAAGGTACATGGTGAGAGATGCAGAAAAGTCTCCTCTCTTACCTCTCTATTCTCCTCACCCCACAATCCCCCAGTGAAAATAAATTATAATAAATTACCTGCTCTGACAAAAGCAAACATAACTCCATATACAGATTTCTATGGATAATGCTTTCTAAAGTAGCATTTTATCTTTAAACAAAAATGTTACATATATATCCTGGGAAGAGGAGTTGACGTTTTATACTAAACCAAACATAAATGTAAATATTATAATAGCAGGATATGTTTAAATGTCTCCTTGATGGGCAAACTAAGACAGTATCCTAATTAAAGCATTCTCTATTGACATGCATACTGAACACAGAAAAGTAATAACTTTAATAAGACATTAGCATTTTACTTCAAAACCCAAAGGTGATCTAGTTAATGTTACATACGTTCTGGGAGAATGTCAAATTAAACTAAGCAGGGCTGGCCTCAGGCAAAACTGTAACACAGACAAGTTTATCCTTGATTCCCAGGATTCTCTCCCTAACTTTTAGACCATTTTCACAGCTTCAGCGGATTGCCATTTAAATCCAGATGGTCTTACTTATTTATTCATTCAATTTGTCTCTCCTCACCAGGAAAGCTTATCTCTGCCACGTGCCTGCTCTACTCAACCCTCCGCTCCTCGATTCCAACAGCTTTGCACAGAAATTCTCTTTCTGTATTCCTTTCCTTCATGGTCCATGGTACTTGCTAGTTAGTATTATGGATCGTTCCTGTTTAGCATGCTAATTACAAGAACTGTACGACCAGTCCAAACACATGTTAACTGCACCCTTCTGAGTGCAATACCATGGCTTTTTGTCTCACTCTTACATTACATCACATTTATTCCTCAACTTCCTTTGTGAATCTACAGCCCCTGTGCGCCTACCTTTGTAACATTCATTGCTTAATGGTGTAATTATTTGCTTAAGTCTTTGTCTCATCCAATTAGACCACATTCCTTTAGGGCAGGGATCATGTCTCGAGCATGTTTGTATCCCTATATAAGTAGCCTGGTACTTAACACATTATGAATGCTCAATGAAAGATTATTAAACTTTACTGTCAAATTGAAAATAATTTATTTCTGAGACTATTTCAGCCCAGAAGCACAAATGTCATTTCAGAGGAAATTCCTTCTTTTGGGAAAGATAATGCTAATAAGAGAAATAACCAGCAGAAAGGCCAAAGACCTGATACCTCTCCCAGCTCATGGAAAAACACTCCTCCCTCTTGAGAGCAAGTAGGTTGAAAATAGACATTTAGTTGAAACAAGGGTAGCCCTGGAGGATGATGCCTTGGATAGGATTTGCTTAGCCCAAGATAGAAAAAGATTTTTTCAAAAGAACAGAACTTGGGTCCTTTGCTGTTGATCCTTTACTTTTACATGGGTGACTCTAACAAAACTCAGGCGGCAAAAAGAAACTTTACCCAGAAAAAGTACAACATATTATATATGACCACCAATCTCCTCCTGGGGCTTAAAACCTTAATCCATTTAATATCCTGGTCCTACTAAGCATGGTTGAGCCCTGGTAGCACAATACATAAGTGCTTGGCTGCTAACCAAAAGGTTTTCAGTTCAAATAATAGTAAGAGGCTTCAACATAGCATTTTCGGTGAAGGACAGAACATCTAGACAGAAATTGAGCAAAAATATAGAAGATCTGAAGGCTACAATCAATCACCTTGACCTCATAAGCATACATAGAACACTCCCACCCAGCAGCAGTGAAGTATACGTTCTTTTCCAACCACCTGGAATGTTCTCCAGAATAGACCACACTTTAGGCCACAAAGCAAGCCTTAACAAAATCCGAAACATAGGAATAATACAAAGCATCTTCTCTGATCACAATGCCATAAAAGTAGAAATCAATCACAGAAACAGCAAAGGAAAAAAACAAATACATAGAACTGAACAACACCTTGCTTAAAAACTACTGGGTAATAGAAGAAATCAGGATGGAATGAAAAAATTCATAGAGTCAAATGAGAATGAAAACACAACTTACCAAAGCCTTTAGGACACAGCAAAAGCAGGACTTAGAGATCAATTTATAGCAATAAATCCATACAACAAAAAAGAAGAAAGGGCCAACTCAAACACAAAGAGAGCAGCAAAAGAAGCCCTCAGAAACCAGAAAAAAGCAAATAATTAAAGCAGAAATAAAACTGAATGAATCAACATGAGCAAAGGTTGATTCCTTGAAAAGATCGACAAAATTGACAAACCACTGGCCAAACTGACAGAAGGAAAACAAGAAAGGAAGCAAATAACCTGAACAAAAAAGGAGATGCGTGATATCACAACAGACCCAACTGAAATTAAAAGGATCATAACAGAATACTATGAAATATTGTACTACAACAAATTTGAGAATCTAGAGGAAACAGACAAATCTGTAGCAACAGACTACCTACAGAAACTAACACAAACTAAGGTAGAAAAACTAAACAGACCCATAACAACAACAACAAAAAACACTGAAGAAGTAATTAAAAAAAAAAAAAAAAAGCCCTGGAGAATTCTACCAAACACCAAACTTTCAGAGAAGAGCTAATATCAATACTATTCAAGCTTTTTCGGAGCATGAAAAAGGAAGGAATATTCTCAAACTTATTCTATGAAGCCAGCATAAATCTGATACCAAAGCCAGGCAAAGACACCACAAAAAAAGAAAACTATAGACCTATATCCCTCATGACAGTAGATGTAAAAATTCTAAGCAAAATTCTAGCCAATAAAATTCAACAGCATATCAAAAAAATAATTCGTCATGACCAAGTGGGATTCATACCAGGTACGTAGGGATGGTTCAACATTAGAAAATGAATCAATATAATCAACCACATAAATAAAACAAAAGAACCACATGATCATCTGAACAGGAGCAGAAAAGGCATTTGACAAAGCCCAACACAATTCCTGATAAAAACTCTCAGCAAAATAGCAATGAAAAAGAAATTCCTTGACATAATAAAGGGCATTGATACAAAACCAACAGCCGACATCATTCTAAATGGAGAAAGACTGAAAGCATTCCGCTTGAGAATGGGAACCAGACAAGGATGTCTTTTATCATCACTCTTATTCAACACCATGCTGGAAGTTCTAGCTAGAGCAACAAGGCAAGAAAAAGAAATAAAGGGCATCCAAGGAAGAGGTAAAATCAACCCTGTTCACAGATGATATGATCTTATACACAGAAACCTCCAAAGTATCCACAAGAGAAACACTAGAACTAAGAGAAGATTTCAGCAAAGTATCAGGATACAAGATGAACATACAGAGATCAGTTGGATTCCTCTACACCAACAAAGCGAACTTCGAAAAGGAAATCACCAAATCAATACCATTTACAACAGCCCCCAAGAAGATAAAATGCTTAGGAATAAACTTAACCAGAGATGTAAAAGATCTATACAAAGAAAACTACAAGACACTACTACAAGAAAACAAAAGAGACTTGCCTAAGTGGAAAAACATACCACACTCATGGAAAGGAAGACTTAATATTCTGAAAATGTCAACTCTACCCAAAAGGATCTACCAAACCAAACCAAATCCGTTGCCGTCAAGTGGATTCTGATTCATAGCAACCCTACAGGATAGAGTATAACTACCCTACAGGGTTTCCAAGGAGCACCTGGTGGATTCAAACTGCCAACCTTTTGGTTAGCAGCTGTAGCTCTCAACTGCTGTGCCACAAGGGTTTCCAAAGGACCTACAGATACAATGTAATCCTGATCCAAATTCCAACAGCATCTTTTAATGAGATGGAGAAAAAAATCACCAACTGTATATGGAAAGTTAAGAGGAAAGAGGCCCTGGACAAGCAGAGCATTACTGAAGAAGTACAAAGTGGGAGGCCTCACACCACCTGATTTCAGAACCTATTATACTGCCACGGTAGTCAAAACAGCATGTAAAACAACAGACACACAGATCAATGGAACAGAATTGAGAACCCAGGTGTAAATTCGTCTGTCTCTGAGCAGTTGATATTTGACAGAGGACTAAAGTCTGTTAAATGGGGAAAAGACAGTCACTTTAACAAACAATGCTTGTATAACTGAAGGTTCATCTGTAGAAAAATGAAACAAGATCCATACTTCACACCGTACATAAAAACTAACTCAAAATATATCAAAGACCTAAATATAAAATCGAAAATGATAAAGATCATGGAAGAAAAAATCAAGACAATGCTAAGGGCCCTAATGCATGCATAAATAACAATGCGTAAACACCAGAAGAAAAATTAGATAACTGAGGGCTCCTAAAAATCAAACACATGCTCATCAAAAGACTTCAACAAAAGAATAAAAAGAGAACCTACAGATTTGGACAAAATTTTTGGCTATGACATATCGGACAAGGGTCTAATCTCTAAAAGGAACAAAATACTTCAACAGCTTAATAACAAAAAAACAAATAATCCAATTAGAAAATGGGCAAAGGATATGAACAGACACTTCACCAAAGGAGACATTCAGGTAGCCAAAAGACACATGAGGTGAGGCAATGCTCGCTCACAATCATTAGTTATTAGAGAAATCAAAACTACAATGAGATACCATCTCACCCTGAAAATACTGGCACTAGTCCAAAAAACATAAAACAAATGTTGGAGAGGTTGCAGGGAGACTGGTACTCTTATGAACTGCTGGTGGGAACGTAAAACGGTACAACCACTTTGGAAAATGATATGGTGCTTCCTTAAAAAGCTAGAAATAGACATACCATATGATCCAGCAATCTCACTCCTAGGATTACACTCAAGAGAAATAAGAGCTGTCACACAAATTGTCATATGTACACCCATGTTCATTGCAGCACTATGCGCAATGACAAAAAGATGCGAACAACCAAAATGCCCATCAACAGATGAATGGATAAACAAATTACAGTACATACACAGAATGGAATACTACTCAAAGATATAGAACAAAGATTAATGTGCAAAACACCGCACAACCTGGATGAATCTGGAGGGCACTATGCTGAGTGAAATAAGTCAGTCACAAAAGAACAAATATTGTGAGATCACTGTTATAAGAACTCAAGAAATTTACACATAGAAAAAAACATGCTTTGATGGATATGAGGGCGGGGAGGGAGAGGAAGGGAAAATCACTAACTAGTACACAACTGTCAACTTTGGTGAAAGAAATGACAACACACAATATAGGGCAAGTCAGCACAACTGGACAAAAGCGAAAGCATAGAAGTTTCTTAGACACATCTAAACACTTCGAGGGACCAAGTAGCTGGGGCTGAGGGCTGGGGACTATAGTCTCAGGAGACATCTAGATCAATGGGTATAACGTAGTTCATAAAGAAAAGGCTTTACATTTCACTTTCATGAGTAGCATCTAGGGTCTTAAAAGCTTGTGAATTGCCATCTAAGATACATCTATCGGTCTCCTCTTGTTCGGAGCAAAGGAGAATGAAGAAAACCAAAGACACAAGGAAAATATTATCCCAAAGGACTAAAGAACCACATGAATCAGAGACCCCATCATGCTGAGCCCAGGAGAACTAGATGGTGCCTGGCTACCACAACCAACCAGTCTGACCGGGATGACAACAGAGAGTGCCAGACAGAATAGGAATAAAATGTAGAACAGAATTCAAATTCATGACAAAAGACCAGGCTTACTGGCCTGACAGAGATTGGAGGAAACCCCAAGACTTGGCCCCTGGACACTCTGCTAATAGCACTGAAACCACTCCTGAAGCCCACTTTTTAGATGAAGATTAGACAGGCCTATAAAACAAACAATAACACGTGTGAGGAGTGTGCTTCTTACTCCAAAAAAATATACAAGACCAAATGGGCAACGCCTACTCAAAAGCAAGACAAGAAGGCAGGAAGGGACAGGGACTGGACACAGAGAACTGGGATGGAAATGGGAAGCATGCTGTGACATTGTGAGGATTGCAACCAATGTCACAAAACAATATGTGTATAAATTTTTGAATGAGAAATTAACTTGAGCTGTAAACTTTCACCAAAAGCATAATAAAATTTAAAAAAAGATAATCCAATTAAAAAATGGGCAAAGGACATGAACAGACACTTTACCAAAGAGGACATTCATGCGACCAACAAACACACGAGAAGATGCTTGAGATCATTAGCCATTAAACCAAAAACCAAATCCACTGCCATTGAGTAGATTCTTACTCACAGCAACCCTTAGGACAGAGTAGACTTGTCCTATAGAGTTTTCAAGGCTGTAAATCTTTATGGAAGCAGACTGCCACATCTTCCTCCTGCAGAGCAGCTGCTAGGTTCAAACCACCAACCTTTTCGTTAGCAGCCAAGCACTTTAACCATCGTACCACCAGGACTCCTTCATTAGGTGTTGTAAAGACGCAAATCAAAACTACAATGAGATACCATCTCACCCCTGCAAAAACAGCACTGACTTAAAAAAAAAAAAAAAACAGAAAACCACAACTGCTGGTGATGTTCTTGGGAGACTGGAACACTTATTCACTGCTGGTGGGATTGAAAATGGTACAACCACTATGGAAAATGATACAGCACTTCCTCAAAAAGCTAGAAACAGAAATGCCCTATGATCCAGCAATTGCACTCTTAGGTATATACCCTAAAGATCTAATAGTGATAACACGAGTAGACATATGCACACCATGCTTACTGCAGCATTATTCACAACAGCAAAAAGATGGAAACAACCTAAGTGCTCATCAATGGATGAATGGATAAACAAAATGTGGTATATACATACAAAGAAATACTACAAAACATCTTATAACATGGATCAATATAGAGGACATTATGCTGAGTGAAATAAGTCATTTAAAAAAGGACAAATATTGTATGATCCCACTTTTATAAAAAGACAAAAATAGGTATACGTACAGAAATCAATGTTCTTTGGTGGTTACCAGGGATGGAAAGGGGAAGAAAGGTGAATCACTCTCTAGACAGTAGAACCCTGTAATTTTTGGTGATGGGAAAGGCAATATCAAATGAGGGTGACGTGTGCACAACTGGAGCAAGGTTAACGATGACACTAAGAATTACACAAGAATAAGGGACGTTACTGGTAAATGCTATAACATATACAATTTTGCAATAACAACAAAATATGTGAGTAGTTACATAGGTAGATATGTATGCATGTGTATATATATATATATATATATATATATGAAGGTATACGTGTATATATGTAAGCATGCATAGATGAATCTGCAGGCTTATGTATAAATCCCACAGGGGGCAGTCACAGAAACTTCCCAGACATAACCAAACACTTCGAAGGACTGGTTTCCTGGGTTTGAAACTTAGGACCATAGTCTTGGTCAACTGGAACATCTTGGTCAATTTACACAACATAGTCCATAAAGTTTATGTTCTATATCCTAGTTTGGAAAGTATCATCTGGGGTCTTAAAAGTTTGCTGTCTAAGATACGACTATCGATCTCTGCTCGTCTGGAGCAAAAGAGAAAGAAGGAAACCAAAGACTCAAAGAAGAAACTTGTTTGTAGTACTAACTGCCTACACAAACCACACCCTCATCTATCCTGAGACCAGAAGAACTAGATGGTGCCAACTACAAATACCTACTGTTCTGACCAGGGACACAACAGATAGTCCTAGATAGAATGGGGAAAAATTTTAGAACAAAACTGAAATTCTTAAAAAAAAAAAAAAAAAGGCCAGACTCACGGGACTGGTAGAGACTAGAGGAACCCTTGAGACTATTGCCTTGATATCCTTTAAACTTTGAGCTGAAACTACTCCCAGATATCAATAACCAATTGGCTCATAAAATAAACAATATCACCCATCAGTACTAAGCTCCTTTAATTAAAAAAAAAAAAAATCTATGAGACCAAACGGTCAACATTTACCTTAAAGCAAAGATGAGAAGGTCAGGGAGGCAGGGAAGCCAGATTAATGGAAACAGAAGAACCAGAACAGAAATGAGAATGCTGACACAACGTGAAAAATATAACCAAAGTCTATACTAAACAATATGTATAGAAATTTTTAAATGGGAACCTAATTTTCTATGTAAACTTTCACCAAAAACACAATAAAATATTTAAAAAAAAAAAAAGATTTCAGCCTAGAAAACCCTATGGGTCAGTTCTACTCTGTCTCATGGGGTCAGTATGAGTGAAAAATTGACTCCGCAGCATCTAACAACAAAAAATGGCAGCCCAATGAATCTCTTTGATTTCTCTTTAAAAAGAGAGAGAGATTTATAACATTAAAGTTCTCTAGCACTTGACAGATTCTAACAGTGAAAGAACACAGGGTGAAAGGCAGAGGACCTGAACTCCAGACCTACCGTCAACACTTATTGTACCCCGAACCAAGAGCTTAACTTTCCTGTATCCAAGGCATAGTATTCAACACAACAATTCTACATTTTATTTGTTCTTTGTTGGGAATAAAAAAAAATACGGGGGAAAGTTGATCCTTAAATATATTAGCGTGCACAAGTTCGTACAGTCTCCTGTGCTGAACTGCTCAGACCTCCCTTTCTGTTCTGAGGCCCTCATTCCTGCAGCTGCTGCGAGGGCTGGATAGCAATGGCTAAAAGCCAAGCCTCTCTCAAGGAACTACTCTCTGCTGAAAGGAGCTACCTAGAAACAAATTTATGCTTTTTCCCAAAGGGACAGCTTGTCTCCAGCTACTGATCAAAGCAGGGACACCGTTTTGGCCTTCTTCCCTTAATCTGGGACAACTCTGAAAGATCATCCAGATACAAACAACGTGAAGATCTGGCTAAAGTCTCTGTTGCAACTGCAATAACTACCAGCTTCTTGAATCCTGCTTCCCTCATGCCCTTACAGGTATTGCGAGAATCCCTTAGTATCCTTAGCAAGCACACATCTTCCTCAAATTCTATCTTCCAGGGAATTCAAGTTCAGATAGTTGGTACTTGAAGTGGTTCTAGGAAGCAAATTATAAAGTACAATTTTGGAGAGCTGACAACGTGGAGCCCTTCATTGGTTGCAGGTAAAGTACTGGTCATCCCTGGCCTGCTGTGTAGGTGCAATTATTAAAACTTTTACTTGTGGTAAACAGATGAGTTATCAGTGTGTCAGAAAGCACTTGTGGGTACAATATCTCAAGAATTTGGAGGTTTAGGGGAAGAAGTAATTACAAGAGCTATAAAATCAGATCTACCCTCGTCTGTTAATCTGTCGTACCATGGTGGTTTGCATGTTGCTGTGATCCTGGAAGCTATGCCACTGGTATTTCAAATACCAACAGAGTCACTGATGGTGGACAGGTTTCAGTTGAGCTTCCAGGTTAAGACAGACTAGGAAGAAAGGCCTGGAGATCTACTTCTGAAAATTAGCCAATGAAAATCCTATGGATGACAACAAAGTATTATTAGATGTAGTGCTGGAAGATTAGCCCCTTAGGGTGAAAGGCACTACACAATTGCTGCAAAAATGGACTCAAACTTAAACCATAAAGATGGTGCAGGACCAGGCAAAATTTTGTTCTGTTATACATGAGGTCATCATGAGTTGGATCTGAATAGACAGCTATTAATGACAGCATAGAATCTGATGGCTGCTCTAGGATACTTTTGATGCAGTGGGGACAGACAATGACCCTCTGTGGGGGAATAATCTTAAATTTAAGGTAAAGTGTGAAAGTCAAAGGAGTGCCTTGAAAATATATAAAGAGATTCTCATTTATTGCATCCAGAGGACAGAAAAAATCTTAAGATCAGGACCAACACTGGATTACCTGGAAACAATTTGATGTTTGTTTAAAAAAAAAAAAAAAGTGTAAGCTTTGTTTTCAGGGATAAAATTAGCTTTTAGTCTCGGCTAATTTTGCCTACTAATGAAGCAATAAGGAGCCCTGGTGGTCTAGTGGTTAAAGTGCTGTGCTGCTAACGTAAAGGTCAGCAGTTCAAACCTACCAGGTCCTCCATGGGAGAAAGATGTGGCCTTCTGCTTCCATAAAGATTTACAGCCTTGGAAACCCTGTGGGGCAGTTCTACTCTGTCCTACCACATCACTATGAGTTGGAACCAACTGCACAGCAATGGGTTTGGTCTTGTTTGTTTGTTTAATGAGACAATATTGTTCTGAGTATCTATGATCATTAGGGTTATGTGTCACCTTGGTTGATCCTCAGATCCACTCAGCTTTATCATTTAACCCCAATTTGATCAAGCTTTTGGAGTCCACAACACTAGCTCAAAAGAGATCATTTTTATATCAGAATTCAGTCAATTAACTTTACAATAGGGTATATATTTATTTAGTAAGCAGACAATTAGTGCCAATAATTCAGGACACCTTTTCTGTAGGGGAGCCCTGGTGGTACAGTGGTTAAGAGCTTGGCTGCTAACCAAAAAGTCAGCAGTTCAGATCCACCAGCAGCTCCTTGGAACCCTAGGAGGCAGCTCTACTCTGTCCTATAGGGTTGCTATGAGTCAGAATCGACTCAGTGGAGATGAGTTTTTAGGTTATACAGATATTTACGTACTTTATTGGTTTTGTTTCTCTAGAGAACCCAACCTAAGACAGTACCCCTGCCCTATGTCCCATGTATAATAAGGTTGTCCCACCTGGCTGGTGGGAATGCCAACAATTTCCATCCAGTCCTGTATGAGCTCTGGGGATTGTTCTGACTGCTCCTACTTGCCTCTTTTTTTCCCCTAGTGTTGGGTAGTCAGCTGAAGACCTTGGGGGTACTCTCACACTTCCCTGTCTGTGCTGCTCTATCCTCTCCAGTATTTTTCCCTGAGAACTCTGCCTATATCCACCTTTCCAAGCTCCCAACTCTGTGTCCTTAGCTCAGAATCTTTACAATTGAGAACAGAAGCTAACGTTAAAAAAATGTAGAAAGCTAGTCAAATTGACCAACTTTATACATCAATCCATGCAAATTTGTGTTATTTTTTTCAGGAAATGAATAGTTGGTATGTTCTCCTTTCCCAGAAATCCCAGGCATATCTGAGATATAACACAAGCACACTTCCCAGGAAGTTTATTCAGGATGTTTAATTTGCAGAAAATGCTATACAATGTATATGCAAAATACTATATATTTATAGCCTACCATATAACTACTGAACTTCATTATTGTTGTTATGTGCTGTTGAGTCAATTTTTGACTCACAGCAACCCCATGTGACAGAGTGGAACTGTCCCGCAGGGTGTTTTGGCAATAATCTTTATGGGAACAGAGAGCTAGGTCTGTCTTTCTCCTGGAGGGTGGCTAGGTGTGTTCAAATAGCCAACCTTTTGGTTAGCAGCCGAGCACTTAACCATTGAGCCACCAGGGCTTCTTATTGAAGTGTAGTAGGATAATTTCATCTGAAAAATGCTTACCTTCCAGATAAAACTACCAGCACCTAAACTCCTAGCATTCTTCCTGTGGCATCTTTACACATGTTTTTGTAGTAAAATTGCATAATATCTGACCAGCAGATGCTCTCTATATTCAGAGAAGATGTTGCTCGCCCTCAGTGGTAGGTCGCTGCACCCATAATAGAACTACATGACCTTGCTGTTAAATATTGGAGTTGTTGCTAGATTCTGCTGGGATGTCCTGGTCTGCATACTTAAAAGTGTTTGGGAGAGGCGGAGCCAAGATGGCAGACTAGGCAGACGCTACCTCGGATCCCTCTTACAACAAAGACACGGAAAAACAAGTGAATCGATCACATACATAACAATCTACAAATCCTGAACAACAAACACAGATTTAGAGACGGAGAACGAACTAATACGGGGAAGCAGCGATTGTTTCCAGAGCCTGGAGCCAGCGTACCAGTCAGGTACGGCACAAGCACAGAGAGCTGCTCCACCCCCCTGAACTAACCCCGGGAGGGGGACCAGCCGGTTCCGCGGGCGGCGGGGGACGCAGCCGGTAGGAGAAGTCCCCGGGAGGCAGTGACTGGTCTTGGAGCAGGAAGAGCAGTGTCCCAGCCAGGGAACCGTCCTGCCAGGATTTGCACTGGACGCAGGTACGGCATAAACACAGAGAGCTGCTCCACCCCCCTGAACTAACCCTGGGAAGGGGCCCAGCTGGGTCGCGCGGGCGGCGTGGGACGCAGCCGATAGGAGAAGTCCCTGGGAGGCAGCGACTGGTATTGGAGCGGGGAGAACAGCATCCCAGCCGGGACACTCGGTCACTGCACAAGCACGGGGAGCTGCTCCACCCATCTGAACTTAACCCCGGGAGGAGGCCCAACTGGTTCTCAGAGGTGGCACGGCCACGCGGCTGGAGGGACGAGAAGTCCACGGGAGGCAGAGACTCATTTTGGAGTCGAGAGTGCACCATCCCAGTAGGGGAGCCTTGACACTGGGCGTGGGGCTGGAAGCAGAGGATCTGACCGTGACTCCAGTGGGCCAGACCCCCTGGGGACAATCTCCACAGAGCCAGCACACATAGGCGATGCGCCCGCGGGAATCTCAGATATAACAGTCATTCCAAGCAAGACAAGCAACTCTGGCTATATTCTGAGGTGCTACTCTCCTATCTCTCTGTTCCCTCCCCCACCCTCCCCAGGCGGCTTCATTAACATCCGAATAGCCTGAGCCAGAGGGAGAACTCTGATAGGGATCTGACTGCATTTTTTTTTTAGCAGATTTTCTGGAAAAACTAGTTTCCCAGTGATGGCTCGGAGACAACAATCCATATCAAACCACTTAAAGAAGCAGACCATGACAGCTTCTCCAACCCCCCAAACAAAAGAATCAAAATCTTTCCCAAATGAAGATACAATCCTGGAATTATCAGATACAGAATATAAAAAACTAATTTACAGAATGCTTAAAGATATCACAAATGAAATTAGGATAACGGCAGAAAAAGCCAAGGAACACACTGATAAAACTGTTGAAGAACTCAAAAAGATTATTCAAGAACATAGTGGAAAAATTAATAAGTTCCAAGAATCCACAGAGAGGCAACATGTAGAAATCCAAAAGATTAACAATAAAATAACAGAATTAGACAACGCACTAGGAAGTCAGAGGAGCAGACTCGAGCAATTAGAATGCAGACTGGGACATCTGGAGGACCAGGGAATCAACACCAACGTAGCTGAAAAAAAATCAGATAAAAGAATTTAAAAAAATGAAGAAACCCTAAGAATTATGTGGGACTCAATCAAGAAGGATAACCTGCGGGTGATTGGAGTCCCAGAACAGGGAGGGGGGACAGAAAACACACAGAAAATTGTTGAAAAACTCCTGACAGAAAACTTCCCTGACATCATGAAAGACGAAAGGATATCTATCCAAGATGCTCATCGAACCCCATTTAAGATTGATCCAAAAAGAAAAACACCAAGACATATTATCATCAAACTTGCCAAAACCAAAGATAAACAGAAAATTTTAAAAGCAGCCAGGGAGAAAAGAAAGGTTTCCTTCAAGGGAGAATCAATAAGAATAAGTTCAGACTACTCAGCAGAAACCATGCAGGCAAGAAGGGAATGGGACGACATATACGGAACACTGAAGGAGAAAAACTGCCAGCCAAGGATCATATATCCAGCAAAACTCTCTCTGAAATATGAAGGAGAAATTAAGATATTTACAGATAAACACAAGTTTAGAGAATTTGCAAAAACCAAACCAAAGCTACAAGAAATACTAAAGGATATTCTTTGGTCAGAGAACCAATAATATCAGATATCAGCACAACACAAGGTCACAAAACAGAACGTCCTGATACCAACTCAAATAGGGAAATCACAAAAACAAACAAATTAAGATTAATTAAAAAAAAAATACACATAACAGGGAATCATGGAAGTCAATAGGTAAAAGATCACAATAATCAAAAAGAGGGACTAAATACAGGAGGCATTGAACTGCCAGATGGAGAGTGATACAAGGCGATATAGAACGATACAAGTTAGGTTTTTACTTAGAAAAATAGGGGTAAATAATAAGGTAACCACAAAAAGGTATAACAACTCTATAACTCAAGAAAAAAGCCAAGAAAAACGTAACGACTCAACTAACATAAAGTCAAACACTATGAAAATGAGGATCTCACAATTTATTAAGAAAAACTCCTCAGCACAAAAAAGTATGTGGAAAAATGAAATTGTCAACAACACACATAAAAAGGCACCAAAATGACAGCACTAAAAACTTATTTATCTATAATTACCCTGAATGTAAATGGACTAAATGCACCAATAAAGAGACAGAAAGTCACAGACTGGATAAAGAAACATGATCCATCTATATGCTGCCTACAAGAGACACACCTTAGACTTAGAGACACAAACAAACTAAAACTCAAAGGATGGAAAAAAGTATATCAAGCAAACAATAAGCAAAAAAGAAGAGGAGTAGCAATATTAATTTCTGACAAAATAGACTTTAGACTTAAATCCACCACAAAGGATAAAGAAGGACACTATATAATGATAAAAGGGACAATTGATCAGGAAGACATAACCATATTAAATATATATGCACCCAATGACAGGGCTGCAAGATACATAAATCAAATTTTAACAGAATTGAAAAGTGCGATAGATACCTCCACAATTATAGTAGGAGACTTCAACACACCACTTTCGGAGAAGGACAGGACATCCAGTAAGAAGCTCAATAGAAACACGGAAAATCTAATTACAACAATCAACCAACTTGACCTCATTGACTTATACAGAACTCTCCACCTAACTGCTGCAAAATATACTTTTTTTTCTAGTGCACATGGAACATTCTCTAGAATAGACCACATATTAGGTCATAAAACAAACCTTTGCAGAGTCCAAAACATCGAAATATTACAAAGTATCTTCTCAGACCACAAGGCAATAAAACTAGAGATCAATAACAGAAAAACTAGGGAAAAGAAATCAAATACTTGGAAAATGAACAATACCCTCCTGAAAAAAGACCGGATTATAGAAGACATCAAGGAGGGAATAAGGAAATTCATAGAAAGCAACGAGAATGAAAATACTTCCTATCAAAACCTCTGGGACACAGCAAAAGCAGTGCTCACACGCCAATTTATATCGATAAATGCACACATACAAAAAGAAGAAAGAGCCAAAATCAGAGAACTGTCCCTACAACTTGAACAAATAGAAACTGAGCAACAAAAGAATCCATCAGGCTCCAGAAGAAAACAAATAATGAAAATTAGAGCTGAACTAAATGAATTAGAGAACAGAAAAACAATTGAAAGAATTAACAAAGCCAAAAGCTGGTTCTTTGAAAAAATTAACAAAATTGATAAACCATTGGCTAGACTGACTAAAGACATACAGGAAAGGAAACAAATAACCCGAATAAGAAACGAGAAGGACCACATCACAACAGAACCAAATGAAATTAAAAGAATCATTTCAGATTATTATGAAAAATTGTACTCTAACAAATTTGAAAACCTAGAAAAAATGGATGAATTCCTGGAAAAACACTACCTACCTAAACTAACACATTCAGAAGTAGAACAACTAAATAGACCCATAACAAAAAAAGAGATTGAAACGGTAATCAAAAAACTCCCAACAAAAAAAAGCCCTGGCCCGGACGGCTTCACTGCAGAGTTCTACCAAACTTTCAGAGAAGAGTTAACACCACTACTTCTGAAGGTATTCCAAAGCATAGAAAATGACGGAAGATTACCCAACTCATTCTATGAAGCCACCATCTCCCTGATACCAAAACCAGGTAAAGACATTACAAAAAAAGAAAATTATAGACCTATATCCCTCATGAACATTGATACAAAAATCCTCAACAAAATTCTAGCCAATAGAATCCAACAACACATCAAAAAAATAATTCACCCTGATCAAGTGGGATTTATACCAGGTATGCAAGGCTGGTTTAATATCAGAAAAACCATTAATGTAATCCATCACATAAATAAAACAAAAGACAAAAACCACATGATCTTATCAATTGATGCAGAAAAGGCATTTGACAAAGTCCAACACCCATTTATGATAAAAACTCTTACCAAAATAGGAATTGAAGGAAAATTCCTCAACATAATAAAGGGCATCTATGCAAAGCCAACAGCCAATATCACTCTAAATGGAGAGAACCTGAAAGCATTTCCCTTGAGAACGGGAACCAGGCAAGGATGCCCTTTATCACCGCTCTTATTCAACATCGTGCTGGAAGTCCTAGCCAGGGCAATTAGGCTAGACAAAGAAATAAAAAGTATCCGGATTGGCAAGGAAGAAGTAAAGTTATCACTATTTGCAGATGACATGATCTTATACACAGAAAACCCTAAGGAATCCTCCAGAAAACTACTGAAACTAATAGAAGAGTTTGGCAGAGTCTCAGGGGGTCTGGGGAACATGGTTTGTGGGGACTTCTAAGTCAATTGGCAAAATAATTCTATTATGAAATCATTCTGCATTCCACTTTGAAATGTGGCGTCTGGGGTCTTAAATGCTAACAAGCGGCCATCTAAGATGCATCAATTGGTCTCAACCCACCTGGAGCAAAGGAAAATGAAGAACACCAAGGCCACACGACAACTAAGAACCCAAGAGACAGAAAGGGCCACATGAACCAGAGACCTACATCATCCTGAGACCAGAAGAACTAGTTGGTGCCTGGCCACAATCGATGACTGCCCTGACAGGGAGCACAGCAGAGGACCCCTGAGGGAGCAGGAGAGCAGTGGGATACAGACCCCAAATTCTCATAAAAAGACCAAACTTAATGGTCTGACTGAGACTAGAGGAATCCCGGCGGCCATGCTCCCCAGACCTTCTGTTGGCACAGGAGAGGAACCATCCCCGAAGACAACTCATCAGACATGAAAGGGACTGGTCAGCGGGTGGGACAGAGACGCTGATGAAGAGTGAGCTAATTATATCAGGTGGACACTTGAGATTGTGTTGGCAACTCTTGTCTGGAGGGCGGATGGGAGGATAGAGAGAGAGGGAAGCCGGCAAAATTGTCAAGAAAGGAGAGACTGAAAGGGCTGACTCAAGATGGGGAGAGCAAGTGGGTGTAGGGAGTGAGATGTATGTAAACTTATATGTGACAGACTGATTGGATTTGTAAACGTTCACTTGAAGCTTAATAAAAGTTATAAAAAAAAAAGTGTTTGAGGTTACAGAGAATCCTTGGAATTGCTCTACATCATATGTGTCAAAAAAACATAATTTAATTAGCTGATAATTATTTACTTGTTTCCAACCTGTACGACCTTAAGATTTCTAAATTAGACAGAGCATAAACACACGCTATAATTTGACTTATGTAGTAATTTATTTAAATGCTATTTCCTATGTATAAGTGGTTTTGTGTAAGTAGATTAATGTCTTTTAATAAATTGGAAACTAATAACTTCCGTATGTTATTTTTGAGACTCTGATGAAATATCTGTTTCAGAGTACGCATTAAGCAATAAAAAAAAATCTGTGGAACTCTCCCTTCTTTAACATAATTAATTTTTCAATAAATATTTTTAATTGTAAAAATAAAAAAGAACTGTAAGACCTTCTACCTACGAAGTGTAGACATATAGGTCAAGATGAGCTCATAAGATTCTCTACATACCAGAAGTTTGGAGGGGACCTAGAGACACTAGTTATTCTGTTTGGTGCTTGAACTGAAAAGACCTATATGGGTGACCGCCACTGTTATACGGAAAAGCAGAGAAAGCTGATTTGAAAAAACAGAGTAGAATAAAGCAGAGGTGCAAAGAAAACAGATGATTTGGGAAAGAGTAAATGAGGTTACTGATAGCTTTCCCACTGTAGGTTATCTCCCTGTGTCAGACACATCTCTGTTTTTTGACACTGAGCTCCAATAAGAAACCATTTCCATGAATTCTCCTTTTTCACTTCTACTAGTTTTACAGAAAAATTGACCTTGCATGCCATATGGGATGTAATCAAAACACAACTTTATCTGTCTCCCATTGTCCCTTTAAAATTTATGCAGCGAGGAAAAATTTTTCTCTTGCCCTTGGATGAAATTTTGCTCTCTAGCCCTATAAGTGTTCTGCTCTCATTTAACGTATAAAATATCTTCTAAAACCAAAAACCAAACCCACTGCCATTAAGTCGATTCTAACTCATAGCAACCCTACAAGACAGAGTAGAACTACTCCATAGAGTTTCCAAGGAGTGGCTGGTGGATCGAACTGCTGACCTTTTGGTCTTAATCACTGAATCACTAGGGCTCCAATATTTGTTCTAGTCACTTTAAAATCTGAAAACTCTCTCAGTTCTCTAAAATTATCCAGCCCTAGATAATAACCCTAACTCAAATTTTCCCTCAGGTTATTACCAAAAGTTAGCAGCTTGCAAAGGGAAGGGAAGGGAGGAAGGGGGCATGTCTTTTCTTCTCTACTTCATATGTCTCCTCCTCTGCTAACTGCAGTTTCTGACCTCCCCAGGGTTGAATCTAGGATGGTAACGGTAAAAGGAAGTCAGGAAGTCATACACAGAGTGAGCAGCTCATCTGGCAATGGGCTGCTTTAAGTGACAGATGCACAGATGTGACTCACTTTTTTCAGAACCTTTGTGATCTTTCCAGGGAATCCCCCCTCACACCCCCTCTGGCTTCAATTCCTATGATAAATGCACATTTTCTTCTTGTAGCCCCTTACCCTTAACCTCCTAGATTCACAGTGATTCACAAGAACTTTTTGTTGGAATATTTGAGCTCTCCAAGAGGTTCTGTTGGGCAGAATTATAAATGCCTCCAGGCAAGTTCTGCTTTTTTTTCTGTGAGGTCTACCTCTGGGGCACAGGAAACATGCTTTCTCTGCACAGCTGCCACTGTGAATACACTTACTTACCAAAACAGTCCTGTTTTCTCTTTTTCTGTCCTCCTGCCATCAGCTGATAGAAATAGCTTTTCGAGATCCGGGGCCAAGATGGCAGACTAGGTGGATGCTACCGCGGATCCCTCTTGCAACAAAGACTCGGAAAAACAAGGGAATCGATCACATACATAACAATCTACGAACTCTGAACAACAAGCACAGACTTAGAGACGGAAAACGAACAAATACGGGCAGACAGCGACTGTTTTCAGAACCAGGAGCCAGCGCACCAGCCGACTACTTGGAAAATCTAGTTTCCCAGTGATGGCTCGGAGACAGCAGTCCATATCAAACCACATAAAGAAACAGACCATGACAGCTTCTCCAACCCCCCAAACAAAAGAATCAAAATCTTTCCCAAATGAAGATACAATCCTGGAATTATCAGATACAGAATATAAAAAACTAATTTACAGAATGCTTAAAGATATCACAAATGAAATTAGGATAACGGCAGAAAAAGCCAAGGAACACACTGATAAAACTGTTGAAGAACTCAAAAAGATTATTCAAGAACATAGTGGAGAAATTAACAAGTTGCAAGAATCCACAGAGAGACAGCATGTAGAAATCCAAAAGATTAACAATAAAATTACAGAATTTGACAACGCAATAGAAAGTCAGAGGAGCAGACTCGAGCAATTAGAATGTAGACTGGGACTTCTGGAGGACCAGGGAAACAACACCAACGTAGCTGAAAAAAAATCAGATAAAAGAATTTAAAAAAATGAAGAAACCCTAAGAATCATGTGGGACTCTGTCAAGAAGGATAACTTGCGAGTGATTGGAGTCCCAGAACAGGGAGGGGGGACAGAAAACACAGAGAAAATAGTTGAAGAACTCCTGACACAAAACTTCCCTGACATCATGAAAGACGAAAGGATATCTATCCAAGATGCTCATCGAACCCCATTTAAGATTGATCCAAAAAGAAAAACACCAAGACATATTATCATCAAACTTGCCAAAACCAAAGATAAACAGAAAATTTTAAAAGCAGCCAGGGAGAAAAGAAAGGTTTCCTTCAAGGGAGAATCAATAAGAATAAGTTCAGACTACTCAGCAGAAACCATGCAGGCAAGAAGGGAATGGGACGACATATACAGAGCACTGAAGGAGAAAAACTGCCAACCAAGGATCATATATCCAGCAAAACTCTCTCTGAAATATGAAGGAGAAATTAAGATATTTACAGATAAACACAAGTTTACAGAATTTGCAAAAACTAAACCAAGACTGCAAGAAATGCTAAAGGAGATTGTTTGGCCGGAGGACCAATAATATCAGGTACCAGCACAATACAAGGTCACAAAACAGAATGTCCTGATATCAACGCAACTCAAACAGGGAAAGCACAAAAACAAACAAATTAAGACTAATTCTAAAAAATAAATAAATAAACAAAATAATACACACAACAGGAAATGATGGAAATCAATAGATAAACGATCAAAATAATCAAAAAGAGGGACTAAATATAGGAGGCATTGAACTGCCAGATGGAGAGTGATACAAGGCGAAATAGAAGGATACAAGTTAGGGTTTGACTTAGAAAAATAGGGGTAAATAAAAAGGTAACCACAAAAAGGAATATCAATCCCATAACTCAAGAAAAAAGCCAAGAAAAACGTAACGACTCAATAAACACAAAGTTAAACATTATGAAAATGAGGATCTCACAAGCTACTAAGAAAAACGTCTCAGCACAAAAAAGCATGTGGAAAAATGAAATGGCCAACAACACACATGAAAAGGCATCAAAATGACAGCACTAAAAACTTATTTATCTATAATTACGCTGAATGTAAATGGACTAAATGCACCAATAAAGAGACAGAGAGTCACAGACTGGATAAAAAAACACGATCCATCTATATGCTGCCTACAAGAGACACACCTTAGACTTAGAGACACAAACAAACTAAAACTCAAAGAACGGAAAAAAATATATCAAGCAAACAATAAGCAAAAAAGAAGAGGAGTAGCAATATTAATTTCTGACAAAATAGACTTTAGACTTAAATCTGCCACAAAGGATAAAGAAGGACACTATATAATGATAAAAGGGACAATTGATCAGGAAGACATAACCATATTAAATATTTACGCACCGAATGACAGGGCTGCAAGATACATAAATCAAATTTTAACAGAATTGAAAAGTGAGATAGACACCTCCACATATATAGTAGGAGACTTCAACACACCACTTTCGGAGAAGGACAGGACATCCAGTAAGAAGCTCAACAGAGACACGGAAGACCTGCTTACAGCAATCAACCAACTTGACCTCATTGACTTATACAGAACTCTCCACCCAACTGCTGCAAAATATACTTTTTTTTCTAGCGCACATGGAACATTCTCTAGAATAGACCACATATTAGGTCATAAAACAAACCTTTGCAGAGTCCAAAACATCGAAATATTACAAAGCATCTTCTCAGACCACAAGGCAATAAAACTAGAGATCAATAACAGAAAAACTAGGGAAAAGAAATCAAATACTTGGAAAATGAACAATACCCTCCTGAAAAAAGACTGGGTTATAGAAGACATCAAGGAGGGAATAAGGAAATTCTTAGAAAGCAACGAGAATGAAAATACTTCCTATCAAAACCTCTGGGACACAGCAAAGGCAGTGCTCAGAGGCCAATTTATATCGATAAATGCACACATACAAAAAGAAGAAAGAGCCAAAGTCAGAGAACTGTCCCTACAACTTGAACAAATAGAAACTGAGCAACAAAAGAATCCATCAGGCACCCGAAGAAAACAAATAATAAAAATTAGAGCTGAACTAAATGAATTAGAGAACAGAAAAACAATCGAAAGAATTAACAAAGCCAAAAGCTGGTTCTTTGAAAAAATTAACAAAATTGATAAACCATTGGCTAGACTGACTAAAGAAAAACAGGAAAGGAAACAAATAACCCGAATAAGAAACGAGAAGGACCACATCACAACAGAACCAAATGAAATCAAAAGAATCATATCAGATTACTACATAAAATTGTACTCTAACAAATTTGAAAACCTAGAAGAAATGGATAAATTCTTGGAACAATACTACTTACCTAAACTAACACATTCAGAAGTAGAACAACTAAATAGACCCATAACAAAAAAAGAGATTGAAACGGTAATCAAAAAACTCCCAACAAAAAAAAGTCCTGGCCCAGATGGCTTCACTGCAGAGTTCTACCAAACCTTCAGAGAAGACTTAACACCATTACTGTTGAAGGTATTTCAAAGTATAGAAAAAGACGGAATACTACCCAACTCATTCTATGAAGCTACCATCTCCCTGATACCAAAACCAGGTAAAGACATTACAAAAAAAGAAAATTATAGACCTATATCCCTCATGAACATTGATGCAAAAATCCTCAACAAAATTCTAGCCAATAGAATCCAACAACACATCAAAAAAATAATACACCCTGATCAAGTGGGATTTATACCAGGTATGCAAGGCTGGTTTAATATCAGAAAAACCATTAATGTAATCCATCACATAAATAAAACAAAAGACAAAAACCACATGATCTTATCAATTGATGCAGAAAAGGCATTTGACAAAGTTCAACACCCATTTATGATAAAAACTCTAACCAAAATAGGAATTGAAGGAAAATTCCTCAACATAATAAAGGGCATCTATGCAAAGCCAACAGCCAATATCACTCTAAATGGAGAGAACCTGAAAGCATTTCCCTTGAGAACGGGAACCAGACAAGGATGCCCTTTATCACTGCTCTTATTCAACATCGTACTTGAAGTCCTAGCCAGGGCAATTAGGCTAGACAAAGAAATAAAGGGTATCCAGATTGGTAAGGAGGAAGTAAAGCTATCACTATTTGCAGATGACATGATCGTATACATGGAAAACCCTAAGGAATCCTCCAGAAAACTACTGAAACTAATAGAAGAGTTTGGAAGAGTCTCAGCTTATAAAATAAACATACAAAAATCACTTGGATTCCTCTACATCAACAAAAAGAATACGGAAGAGGAAATAACCAAATCAATACCATTCACAGTAGCCCCCAAAAAGATAAAATACTTAGGAATAAATCTTACCAAGGATGTAAAAGACCTATACAAAGAAAACTATAAAACTCTGCTACAAGAAATTCAAAAGGACACACTTAAGTGGAAAAACATACCCTGCTCATGGATAGGAAGACTTAACATAGTAAAAATGTCTATTCTACCAAAAGCCATTTATACATATAACGCACTTCCAATCCAAATACCAATGTCATACTTTAAGGGAATAGAGAAACAAATCACTAATTTCATATGGAAAGGAAAGAACCCCCGGATAAGCAAAACATTACTGAAAAAGAAGAAGAAAGTGGGAGGCCTCACCCTACCTGATTTCAGAATCTATTATATAGCTACAGTAGTCAAAACAGCCTGGTACTGGTACAACAACAGGCACATAGACCAATGGAACAGAATTGAGAATCCAGATATAAATCCATCCATTTATGAGCAGCTGATATTTGACAAAGGACCAGTGTCAGTCAATTGGGGAAATAATAGTCTTTTTAACAAATGGTGCTGGCATACCTGGATATCCATTTGCAAAAGAATGAAACAGGACCCATACCTCACACCATGCACAAAAACTAACTCCAAGTGGATCAAAGACCTAAACATAAAGACTAAAACGATAAAAATCATGGAAGAAAAAATAGGATCTACCCTAGGAGCCCTAATACAGGGCATAAACAGAATACAAAACATTACCAAAAATGATGAAGAGAAACCCGATAACTGGGAGCTCCTAAAAATCAAACACCTATGCTCATCTAAAGACTTCACCAAAAGAGTAAAAAGACCACCTACAGACTGGGAAAGAATATTCAGCTATGACATCTCAGACCAGCGCCTGATCTCTAAAATCTACATGATTCTGTCAAAACTCAACCACAAAAAGACAAACAACCCAATCAAGAAGGGGGCAAAGGATATGAACACACATTTCACTAAGGAAGATATTCAGGCAGCCAACAGATACATGAGAAAATGCTCTCCATCATTAGCCATTAGAGAAATGCAAATTAAAACTACGATGAGATTCCATCTGACACCAACTAGACTGGCATTAATTCAAAAAACACAAAATAATAAATGTTGGAGAGGCTGCGGAGAGATTGGAACTCTCATACACTGCTGGTGGGATTGTAAAATGGTACAAACACTTTGGAAATCCATCTGGCGTTATCTTAAACAGTTAGAAATAGAACTACCATACAACCCAGAAATCCCACTCCTCGGAATATACCCTAAAGATACGAGAGCCTTCACACAAACAGATATATGCACACCCATGTTTATTGCAGCTCTGTTTACAATAGCAAAAAGCTGGAAGCAACCAAGATGTCCGTCAACGGATGAATGGGTAAATAAATTGTGGTATATTCACACAATGGAATACTACGCATCGATAAAGAACAGTGACGAATCTCTGAAACATTTCATAACATAGAGGAATCTGGAAGGCATTATGCTGAGCGAAATGAGTCAGTTGCAAAAGGACAAATATTGTATAAGACCACTATTATAAGATCTTGAGAAATAGAAAAAACGGAGAAGAACACATACTTATGTGGTTACAAAGGGGGGAGGGAGGGAGGGAGAGGGCTTTTTATTGATCAATCTGTAGATGGGAACTGCTTTGGGTGAAGGGAAAGACAACACTCAAAACAAGGAAGGTCAGCCTAATTGGACTGGATTAAAAGTAAAGAGGTTTCCGAGATAAAATGAAAGCTTCAAAGGTCAGCGAAGCAGGGGCTGGGGTCTGGGGAACTTGGTTTGAGGGGACTTCTAAGTCAATGGGCAAAACAATTCTATTATGAAAACACTCTGCATCCCACTTTGAATTGTGGCACCTGGGGTCCTAAATGCCAACAAGCGGCCATCTAAAAGACATTAATTGGTCTCAACCCCCTGGGAGCAAAGGCAAAGGAAGAACACCAAGGTCACACGACAACTAAGAACCCAAGAGACAGAAAGGGCCACTTGAACCAGAGACCTACATTATCCTGAGACCAGAAGAACTAGTTGGTGCCCGGCCACAATCGATGTCTGCCCAGTCAGGGAACACAACAGACAACTCCTGAGGGAGCAGGAGACCAATGGGATACAGACCCCAAATTCTCATTAAAAGACCACACCTAATGGTATGATTGCGACTAGAGGAATCCCAGAGACAATGCTCCCCAGAACTTCTGATGGCACAGGACAGGAACCATCCCCGAAGACAAATCATCAGGCATGAAAAGGACTGGTCAGTGGGGGGGAGAGAGATACTGATGAAGAGTGAGCTAATTAAATCAGGTGGACACGGGAGAGTGTGTTGGCAACTCTTGACTGGAGGGGGGATGGGAAGATAGAGAGAGAGGGAAGATGGTAAAATTGGCACGAAACGAGAGACTGTAAGGGTTGACTCAATAGGGGGAGAGCAAGTGGGAGAAGGGAGTAAGATGTATGTAAACCTACATGTGACAGACTGATTGGAATGGTAAATGTTCACTTGAAGCTTAATAAAAATTAAAAAAAAAAAAGAAATAGCTTTTCACCTAGTCCAGCACATACATCTCATGTCATCCTATTAAAAGACTTCTGTGGGCTTAATTAGAAAGAATTACCACCCCCTCAGAGCCCTGGTGGGGCAGTGGTTAAGAGATATGGCTGTTAACCAGAAGGTCAGCAGTTTGAATCTACCAGCTGCTCCTTGGAAACCCTATGGGGGTAGTTCTACTCTGTCCTGTGGGTCGCTATGAGTCAAAATCAACTCAACGGCAATGGATTTGACTTGGGATTTTCTTTTTTTATGAGCATCCCCTCACCTCCTCCTTGGTAGGAAGAAGTGGGAATCAAAGTTGTTCCTGTTGTTATTAGTTGCCGTCAAGTCTGCTCTGATTCATGGGGATCTTATGTATAACAGAACAAAGCGTTGCCTAGTCCTGTGCCATCTTCATGATTGGTGGAATCTTTGAGACCATTCTTTCAATTATTGTGTTGTGGGTTTTGTTTCCCTTCTTTTCACTGACCCTCTACTTTACCAAATATGATTGGTCTTTCCTGAATAGTCTCACCATCCTTACTTCTAAGAAGCATTCCAGTTGTATTTCTTCTAAGACCGATTTGTTCATTTTTTTTTTTTTGGCAGGCCACAGTATATTCAACTTTCTTCACCGACACCACAATTCAAATGCATATATTCTTATGTTTTCCTTTTTCATTGTCCAGCTTTCCCATGCATATGAGGGGAATGAAAAGACCATGGCTTGGGTCAGGCACACCTGAGTCATCAAAGCGACATCCTTCCTTTTTAAAGCTTTAAAGAGGTCTTTTGCAGCAGATTTGCCCAATGCAATACGTCATGTGATTTCTTGACTACTGCTTCCATGTATGGTGATTGTTGATCCAAGTGAATGAAATCGTTGACACTTTCATTTTTTTCTCAATTTATGTTATGTATTAGTCCAGTTGTAAGGATTTTTATTTTCTTCACATTCAGCCATAATCCATAGTGAAGGCTGTAGCCTTTCATCTTTATCAGTAAGTGCTTAAAGCTGTCTTCATTTCTGGCAAGCAAGGTTGTGTCATTTGCATATCAGAAGTTGTTAATGAGCCTTCCTCCAGTCCTGCTGTCATTTTCTTCATACAGTCCAGCTTCTCAGATTATTTGTAGAGAATGCAGATTGAATAAGTAAGGTGAAATGATATGTCCTGTTCCACACATATTCCAATTTTTTTAAAATAATTTTTATTGTGCTTTAAGTAAAAGTTTTCAAATCGAGTCAGTCCCTCACATAAAAACTTCTATACACCTTACTACATACTCTCAATTACTCTCCCCGCCGTGAGACAGCCCATTCCCTCCTTCCACTCTCTCTTTTCATGTTCATTTTCCCAGCTTCTAAGCCCCTCAACCCTCCCATCTCCCCTCTAAGCAGGAGGTACCAACATAGTCTTAAGTGTCCACCTGCTCTAAGGACCCCATTCCTCACCAGCATCCCTCTCCTACCCATTGCCCAGTCCAATCCATGTCCGACAAGCTGACTTCTAGAATGGTTCCTGTCCTGGACCAAGAGAAGGTCTGGTGGCCATGACCACTCGGTCCCTTCTATTCTCAGTCAGACCATTAAGTCTGGTCTTTCTATGAGAATTTGGGACCTGCGTCCCACTGTTCTGCTCCCTCAGGGGTTCTCTGTTGTGTTCCCTGTCAGGGCAGTCATTGGTTGTAGCCAGGCACCATCTAGATCTTCTGGTCTCAGGATAGTGTAGTCTGTGGTTCATGTAGCCCTTTCTGTTTCTTGGGCTCTTTATTACCTTGAGTCCTTGGTGTTCTTCATTCTCCTTTGATCCAGGCGGGTTGAGACTCATTGATGCATCTTAGATGGCCGCTTGCTAGCATTTAGACCCCAGATGCCACGCTTCAAAATGGGATGCAGAATGTTTTCTATAGATTTTATTATGCCAATTGACTTAGATGAACCTGAAACCATGGTCCCCAAACCCCTGCCCCTGCTACGCTGGCCTTCGAAGCATTCAGTTTGTTCAGGAAACTTCTTTGCTTTTGGTTTAGTCCAGTTGTGCTGACCTCCCCTGCATAGACTATTGTCCTTCCCTTCACCTAAAGTAGATCTTATCTACTATCTAATTAGTAAATACCCCTCTCCCACTCTCCCTCCCTCCTCCCCCATCTCATAACCACAGAAGAATGTGTTCTTCCCAATTTAAACTATTTCTCAAGTTCTTATAATAGTGATCTTATGCAAGATTTGTCCTTTTGCAACTGACTAATTTTACTCAGCATAATGTCGTCCAGGTTCCCCCACATTATGAAATGTTTCACAGATTCATCACTGTTTTTTATTGATGCGTAGTATTCCGTTGTGTGAATATAACATAATTTATTTAACCATTCATCCATTGATGGGCACCTTGGTTGCTTCCATCTTTTTGCTATTGTAAAAAAAAAAAAAAAAAATTTTTTTTTTTTTTTTTTATTAGTGCTGTAAAAAACATGGGTGTGCATATATCTGTTCGTGTAAAGGCTCTTGTATCTCTAGGATATATTCCGAGGAGTGGGATTGCTGGGTCATATGGTAGTTCTATTTCTAGCTTTTGAAGGAAGCGCCAAATAGATTTCCAAAGTGGTTGTACCATTTTACATTCCCACCAGTAGTGTATAAGTGTTCCAATCTCTCCACAACCTCTCCAACATTTATTATTTTGTGTTTTTTGGATTAATGCCTGCCTTGTTGGAGTGAGATGGAATCTCATTGTAGTTTTGATTTGCAATTTCTCTAATGGCTAATGATCGAGAGCATTTCCTCATGTATCTATTAGTCCCCTGAATGTCTTCTTTGCCCATTTTTTAATTGGGTTGTTTGTCTTTTCGTGGTTGAGTTTTAGCAGAATCATGTAGATTTTAGAGATCAGGCGCTGGTCGGAAATGTCGTAGCTGAAAATTTTTTCCCAGTCTATAGGTGGTCTTTTTAGTCTTTTGGTGAAGTCTTTAGATGAGCATAGGTGTTTGATTTTTAGGAGCTCCCAGTTACCTGGTTTCTCTTCGGCATTTTTAGTAATGTTTTCTATTCTGTTTATGACTTGTATCAGGGCTCCTAATGTTGTCCCTATTTTTTCTTCCATGATCTTTATCGTTTTAGGCTTTACGTTTAGGTCTTTGATCCATTTGGACTTAGTTTTTGTGCATGGTGTGAGGTATGGGTCCTGTTTCATTTTTTGCAGATGGATATCCAGTTATGCTAGCACCATTTGTTAAAAAGACTATCTTTTCCCCAGTTAACTGACACTGGGCCTTTGTCAAATACCAGCCGCTCGTATGTGGATGGATTTATATCTGGATTCTCAATTCTGTTCCATTGGTCTATGTGTCTGTTGTTGTACTAGTACCAAGCTGTTTTCACTACTGTGGCGGTATAATAGGTTCTAAAATCAGTAAGAGTGAGGCCTCCCACTTTGTTCTTTTTCAGTAATGCTGTACTTGTCTGGGGCTTCTTTCCCTTCCATATGAAGTTGGTGATTTGTTTCTCTATCTCATTAAAAAACGTCGTTGGAATTTGGATAGGAATTGCGTTGTATATATAGATGGCTTTTGGTAGAATAGACATTTTTACAATGTTAAGTCTTCCTATCCGTGACCAAGGTATGTTTTTCCACTTATGTAGATCCCTTTTGGTTTCTTGTAGTAGTACCTTGTAGTTTTCTCTGTACAGGTCTTTTACGTCTCTGGTTAGATTTATTCCTAAGTATTTTATCTTCTTCGAGGCTACTGTGAATGGTATTGATTTGGTGATTTCCTCTTTGGTGTTCTTTTTGTTGGTATAGAGGAACCCAGGTGATTTTTGTATGTTTGTCTTGTAACCTGATACGCTGCTGAACTCTTCTATTAGTTTCAGTAGGTATTTTTTTAGTATTCTTTAGGGTTTTCTGTGTATAAGATCATGTCGTTGCAAACAGAGATACTTTTACTTCTTCCTTACCAATCTTGGTACCCTTTATTTCTTTATCCTGCCTAACTGCTCTGGCTAGGACCTCCAGCACAATGTTGAATAAGAGTGGTGATAAAGGGCATCCTTGTCTGGTTCCCATTCTCAAGGGGAATGTTTTTAGAATCGCTCCATTAAGGATGATGTTGGCTGTTGGCTTTGCATAAATGCTTTTTATTATGTTGAGGAATTTTCCTTCTATTCCTATTTGTTGAGAGTTTTTATCATGAATAGGTGTTGGATTTGTCAAATGCCTTTTCTGCATCAATTGATAAAATCATGCGGTTCTTGTCTTTTGTTTTATTTATATGGTGGATTACATTAAATTGTTTGTAATATTGAACCATCCTTGCACACCTGGTATAAATCCCACTTGGTCATGGTGGATTCTTTTTTTGATATGTTGTTGAATTCTATTGGCTAGAATTGTGTTGAGGACTTCGCATCTATGTTCACAAGGGATATAGGTCTGTAATTTTCTTTTTTTGTGTTGTCCTTAGCTACTTTTGGTATCAGGGATATTGTGGCTTTATAGAATGAGTTAGGGAGTATTCCATCCTTTTCTATGCTCTGAAATACCTTTAGTAGTAGTGTTGTTAAGTCTTCTCTGAAAGTTTGGTAGAACTCTGCAGTGAAGCCATCAGGACTAGGGCTTTTTTGGGGGGTGGGGGAGTTTTTTGATTACCTTTTCAATCTCTTTTTTTGTTATGGGCCTATTTAGTTATTCTGCTTCTCTATTAGTTTAGGTATGTAGTGTGTTTCTAGGAATTCATCCATTTCTTCTAGGTTTTCAAATTCGTTAGAGTACAATTTTTTGTAGTAATCTGATATAATCCTTTTAATTTCAGTTGGGTCTGTTGTGATATGGCCCATCTCATTTCTTATTCAGGTTATTTATTTCCTTTCCTGTATTTCTTTAGTCAGTCTGGCCAATTTTGTTGATTTTTTCAAAGAACCAGCTTTTGGCCTTGTTAATTCTTTCAATTGTTTTTCTGTTCTCTAATTTCATTTAATTCTGCTCTAATTTTTATTATTTGTTTTCTTCTGGTGCCTGATGGTGTCTTTTGTTGCTCTCTTTCTATTTGTTCAAGTTGTAGGGACAGTTCTTTGATTTTGGCTCTTTCTTCTTTTTGTATGTATGCATTTATAGATATAAATTGACCTCTGAGTACTGCTTTAGCTGTGTCCCAGAGGTTTTGATAGGAAGTGTTTTCATTCTCATTGCATTCTATGAATTTCTTTATTACCTCCTTAATATCTTCTATAACCCAGTCTTTTTTCAGGAGGGTATTGTTCAGTTTCCAAGTATTTGATTTCTTTTCCCTGGTTTTTCTGTTATTGATTTCTACTTTTATGGCCTTATGGTCTGAGAAGATGCTTTCTAATATTTCGATATTTGGAATTCTGCAAAGGCTTGCTTTATGACCTAATATGCGGTGTATTCTAGAGAACGTTCCATGCACACTAGTAAAGAAAGTATACTTTGCAGCTGTTGAGTGGAGTGTTCTGTATAAGTTTATGAGATCAAGTCGGTTGATTGTGGCAATTAGATCTTCTGTGTCATTATTGAGCTTCTTACTGGATGTTCTGTCCTTCACTGAAAGCGGTGTGTTGAAGTCTCCTACTATAATTGTGGAGGTGTCTATCTTACTTTTCAATTCTGTTGGAGTTTGTTTTATGTATCTTGTAGCCCTGTCACTAGGTGCATAAATATTTATATGGTTAGCTTCCTGGTAAGTTGTCCCTTTAATCATTATGTAGTGTCCTGCTTTATCCTTTGTGGTGGATTTAACTTTAAAGTCTATTTTGTCAGAAATTAATATTGCCACTCCTGCTCTTTTTTGATTGTTCTTTGATTGATGTATTTTTTTTCTTCCATTGAGTTTTAGTTTATTTGTGTCTCTAAGTCTAAGGTGTGTCTCTTGTAGGCAGCATGTAGATGGATCATGTTTTTTTATCCAGTCTGCAACTCTCTCTCTTTATTGGTGCATTTAGTCCATTTACATTCAGCGTAATTATAGATAAGTATGAGTTTAGTGCTGTCATTTTGATGCATTTTTTGTGTGTTGTTGACAATTTCATTTTTCCACTTTTTTGTGCTGAGTTTTTCTTTGTAAATTGTGTTTCTCATTTTCATAGTAGTTGAATTTATTTTTGCTGAGCCATTATGTTTATCTTGGTTTTTATATATTTTGAAGTATGGAATTGTTAGGCCTCTTTGTGGTTACCTTAATATTTACCCCTATTTTTCTAAGTAAAAACATAACTTGTATCGTCCTATATTGCCTTGGTTTCCTCTCCATATGGAAGATCTATGCTTCCTGTGTTTAGTCCCTCTTTTTTGATTATCGTAATCTTTTACATAGTGACATCAATGATTTCCTGTTTTTAGCATTTTTTTTTTAATTAATCTTATTTTGTTTTTGTGATTTCCCTATCTGAGCTGATATCAGGATGTTCTGTTTTGTGACCTTGTGTTGTGTTGGTATCTGATATTATTGATTTTCTGAGCAAAGACTTTCCTTTAGTAATTCTTGTAGCTTTGGTTTGGTTTTTGCAAATTCTCTAAGCTTGTGTTTATCTGCAAATGTCTTAATTTCACCTTCATATTTTAGAGAGAGTTTTGCTGGATAAATGATCCTTGGCTGGCAGTTTTTCTCCTTCAGTGCTCTCTATATGTCATCCCATTGCCTTCTTGCCTGCGTGGTTTCTGCCAAGTAGTCCAAACTTATTCTTATTGATTCTCCTTTGTAGGTTGCTTTTCGTTTATCCCTGGCTGCTTTTAAAATTTTCTCTTTATCTTTGGTTTTGGCAAGTTTGATGATAATATGTCTTGGTGATTTTCTTTTGGGATCTATCTTGTATGGGGTTCAGCGAGCATCTTGGATAGATATCCTTTCAACTTTCACAATGCCAGGGAAGTTTTCTGCCAACAGATCTTCAACTATTCTCTCTGTATTTTCTGTTATCCATCCCTGTTCTGGAACTCCAATCACATGCAAGTTATTCTTCTTGATAGAGTCTGACATGATTCTTAGGGTTTCTTCATTTTTTTTTTTTAATTCTTTTATCTGATTTTTCTTCAACTATGTTGGTGTTGAGTGCCTTACCCTCCAACTCCCCACTCTGCATTCCAATTCCTCGATTCTGCTCCTCTGACTTCCTATTGAGTTGTCTAATTCTGTAATTTCATTGTTAAGGTTTTGGATTTCTGAATGCTGTGCCTACGGATTCTTGCAGCTTAATAATTTTTTCACTATGTTCTTGGATAATCTTTTTGATTTCTTCAACTGATTTATCAGTGTGTTCCTTGGCTTTTTCCGTAGGTTGCCTTATTTCATTTCTGAGGTCATCCCTAATGTCTTGAAGCATTCTGTAGTTTTTTATATTCTACATCTGGCAATTCCAGGATTGTATCTTCATTTGGGAAAGATTTTGATTCTTTAATTTGTGGGTTTGTAGAAGCAATCATGGTCTGCTTCTTTATGTGGTTTGATAGAGACTGCTATCTCCGATCCATCTATAAGTTATTGTAACGATTTATTTTATATTTGCTTACTGAGTCTTTTCTTCTTGTTCTGTGTTTTTTTTTTTTCAATACACCTAGATGGGCTACTAGAGTGTGCTAACTTAATTGTTGGAGCCTTTGAATCACTTATGTCCTGTTACCAGCTGGTTTGAGCTGTTACCCGGTATATGAGCCTATGAGTCCATTCACTATTCTTGAATAGAATCAGCTCAGGTGTCCTGATAGTGGGTCATCTAGTGCGTAGTGTAGGCTCTCCCCTACTATCATAGAGAAGTAGTGGTGATGGTTGTATGCACCAGTCTCGTAGTGGCAGGGGGGTCACACTCCGAGGAGGGCAGGGTGCTGACAGCCTTCCCCCAAGTGCCAGTGAGGAAGGAGTGTCTATGTTCTCTAGAGTGCTCTGGGGGGTGACAGCTCTGCAGCTATACTTTAGGCACCCAATGCTTGTACCTGTAAAAATTGGTAGGCATTGCTATCCTCAGACCCCTTTAGCAGGTGGTTAGGTGGTGTGGATGGAGCCTCAGCCCTCAGTTCCCTGCTGCAGAGCAGTGAGGTCTGAGTTTAATAGGTAGAGTGGTATCAGACCTCCAAAGCTTGCCTTTCCACTGCTCAGCTACATCAATTACAGTCAGATCTCTAAAAGAATTGCCTTTGCATTAAAATGGCCACCTGGTTCCATGTAAGACTGAAAACCAAAGACTGTGGATCTCTTATGCCTGGATGGTGCTGATGCTGTACTGCTATTCCAGTTTAGAGGAATGAGGAAAGGATTTTTCATGTGATTTTTAATTGCTGCTTTTCCAGGCCAGAAGAATGGGTTAGGAAAAAAAAAAAAAAAAAACTGCAAAGCACGTCAGTCTCTGGCCCAGGGAATTCCAATGTTAATTAAGCTGGCTGGGGCAGGGAGGGGAGGGATCAGATAGACAGGAGAGAGTAAAATAGATAAATTCACTTATCTTGTTTGGTGAGGACTGTTTTATCTAAGATTCTAGAGGGGTATATAGCCTGTGTGCGCTGGCTGGGTCCCCGTGGAGATTGCCCCAGGGGGTTAGCGATGGGTCCCTGCTTGCTTTGTCTCAGGAAGCCACAATCATCTCCACAGCTCTGGCCCCAAGGCTCCGCAAGGGTTCAGGTCTGGGGCGATGGATTGCCAGGCTCTGGAATTGGTTGCTTCTTCAGAACGCAGTTTCTCATTCCCCTGGGGGCTCTGGGTTGGGGTGTGGCGCGCTGGGCTCTGGAACTGGTCAGTGCCCCAGCACGTGGATTCTCACTCCCCTGAGGGCTCAGGGCTGGGGCATCGCACACTGGTCTCCAGGACTGCGCAGTGCTTCAGCACACAGACTCTCGCTCCCCTAAGGGCTCAGGGCGGGGGCGCGACTCTCTGGTCTCCGGAACTGCTTGCTGCTACAGCGCAGGCAGGCGGCTTCACGCTCCCCTGAGGGCTCAGGGCTGGGGCGCGGCTGGCTGGTCTCCTTCAGCATGCAGATTCTCACTCCCCTGTCACTCAGGTCAATTCCCTAGTTCTGAGTTTGGTGGTCAGAGTTCATAGATTGCCATGTATGTAATGGATTCACTTGTTTTTCTGAGTCTTTGTTGCAAGAGGGGTCAGTGGGAGCTTCTGCCTAGTCAGCCATCTTGGTCCCACCTCCACGTTTTCCAATTTAAAGCCACAAAGCATCCTCTTGTTCTGTTTGAATGACTGCCTCCTGATTCAGCAAGGTAGCCATTCACAAATCCTTTCTTTTTCCCCCATGGATTCTTTTCTATATTTGTTCTGGGTAAGGGACCCCAGTCAACAGTCTAAAAAATAATTACTCATTTATTTTGAATTCTTCTTAATTTTGTTATAGTATCTTTTCTTTAAGTGTAATAGCCAATGTATCTTGGTGCCCTAGTCAAAAGGTAAATTTTAACATCATGGTATAGTATTATTGGTTTCTAGTACTGCCCTCCAGCCCCTCGCTCCTCACCCTTCACCCCCAAAGAACCATAATGAAGCACTCTGCCAGTATTCATAGTAAATACCTGCATCATAGGCTTCATGATCACAAAGGTAAACCTCACTACTGAATGACTGTGAAGTTTCACGGAATGGAACAATTTGCCGAGTCTTAAATCCTATAACTAATGAATGATCTAGCAAACTATTCAACATTCTTTCCATATGTGATCTTGATTTTTTTTTTTTTTTTTTTTACCCATAGTGGAATAGAAAATAACTCTTGTAAAATGGTTTAAGGAAAAGATCTTCCTAATTCAGAAAACAGAAGTTGAAATAAATAAATAAATTTAACAGTATCAAAAGATGGAGTATAAAATCTGACCATGGCTTAGATCTATAATTTGAGGACCACTGAATACTTCATTCACTGGATAAATATTAATTAAGCACCTATTATGTGCAAGGCATTGTAATGGGTGCTAAGTATAAATGCTGAATAAAATGGGCATGATTCTTGTTCCCTTGAAGCTTTCTGTCTATATTGCTGCAGCTGAAAACAAGAAAAAAAATTCAAAAAATTATTTCTGTCAGTACCCTCCTTGCTCATCAAGGAAGAAAGAAATGTTTATGAAAGGTAAAATCTGTTTAATTTAGGATGTGAGAATATGCACAGGAAACGTGTGTTTAGTCAAAATGTGAACCTTAGAAAATCAGGTGCCTATACAAATTCTTTTCATAAGGCAAACATAATGAATGACCTTTACTATAGGTAATGATAAAGAAAGGTAAAGAAAATTTTTGCATGTATAATATGAAGTTAACAAGAAAAGTAGAATAAGTTAACCATATTCTGCAGAATTGCTTCTTCCTTATCTGAAGAAACTAATGAAGCAAAAGCTTGTGCCCAGAAAAGTGCTCAGTTTCTTCTGGAGGAAAATACCTTCTCAAACACACACATAGGCATATTGACATATTTGCATGTCCTACACAACAACAGCGCTCCTCATTCATCAGCAATACTTTGGTCTTATGCATTCAAGGAAGTTAAAGGTTAATATGATAACAATGATGAAATGTAAGACAATGTAGGGTTTATTTTGCTAGCAACAATCTAATTTTAAAACTTCATAAATTATTCTTTTATTTATGGTATTACTTGAGTATTTATATTTTATTTTATAGAGGACATGATTACATTTACAAATTTGAGGATTCTGAAAAATTATCCTCAAGATTGTCAAATTGTCACTTAACAATTGTCTATACACAGGCAGAAAGTCCTAGCTTCCCCCAGTGCTAGTACCTATGAGAAGTCAGAGCAAACCATGACTATTTAGAAACCTGCTTTAAAAAGCTTTACCAGAAATGGGTGTCTATGACCTGCATCAGTACTCTGGGTATTCTGCATGTACCTTTCCAGGGCCTAATGTGATTAGAGTCTAGTTGGTGGTTCCTTTCTAGACTTTGGAAACTAGAGCAGTCTCTTAAGGAAGGTCTCCCTGTTAGGGCTAGGGATGGTTGAACAACATAATTTATCATCCAATCCAGGACAGTCTTAAGTTTGAAAGATAGGTAGCTGCCATGGAGTTGACGCAAACTCCTGGTGACCTTATATACAACAGAACACAATGTGGCCTCGTCCTACATCATCTTCACAGTCGCTAGCATGTCTCAGTCCATCGTTACAGCTATTGTGCCAATCCACCTCACTAAAGGTCTCCGTCATGTTTGCTGGCTCTCTACTTCACCAAACAAGATGTCCTCCTCCAGCAATTGATTCCTCCTGATAATGTGTCCAAAGGAAGTGAGTTGGGCAATGTTCTATTGTGATCCAAAAGGCCTATCATTGGCTAATTTTTGAAAGTAGAGCATTTTTCAGAGCATTAGGCCATTCTTCCTAGTCCTAGTCTGGAAGTTCCACTAAAACTTGTCCACCATGGGTGACCCTGGTGGTATTTGAAATACCAGTGCATAGCTTCCAGCACCATAGCAACATGCAGGCTACCACAATATGACAAATTGACAGATAGTGGTGAGATTGAAAGGGGCACTATTAATAAATATGCCAAAACAAAAGTTATAGATGGCAACACAATTTATGGGCATCCATCCAAGCTAAAATGAGTTTTTAATCATACTACCTGAGTGCACGGTCTAGGGTATTTTCTTCTCTTGAATCATAAAACAGAAATGCAAATTCAAAGGAGGGAAGAGGATGTTGTCACAATGTGAGGAGACACATACAATGTGTGGAGGCTCATGGATGAGCTGCGTATATTTCAACTGTTTGAATTGCTACAGGTAGTAGCAACTGAAGAGAAGAAAAAGACTTGATCTGACACTTCACTGCCCACACATCATTAACCTCCCCCAGATACAGGTGGGTAACTCACAGTCCTTCCCTGTTAATAACTAAAGTGTTTAGGGTGAGTATGAAGCTCGGTGAGCGGTTTCATAATCAGAACTACCAGAGCACATGGGAGCAGTAGCAGACTCTGAGAGAGCAATTTTTGCCAGCTTGTTTATCTAGAAATTATAGCTTTGGGGGTAATTTTGAGGAACGTAGACTAGTATAATTTGCCAATTATTTATCTCTAAATAAAATTTCTTTTACATATTAATACCTACACTGCTGGACTACTGGAAAGAACAATTTAACTTGATTTTGAGGGTTCATGCCAAGAAAATTCTGAGTCCCCTGAAAGACAACAGAATCTTCTGTGTCACCAGGACTCTGACACTAGGGTTATTTATGTAACCCAAGGTTATATCTCTGTTAAACCCAGCAGGGTCTCAGATTATCTCCAATACTCAGAGTACTGTAAATAAGTACACTCTTCTCACTAGTCACCTACCAGCAATTCTTGGGTTTTGCCAAGGGTGCTGCAGTTTATTCCTGGCACAGAAAGACATGACAGTATTTGAATAAATTACCTTTGGAGATTATCTTTGCTACTGATCCATTACCAATATAGAAATCCATGAATTTATAATACATATTATTTCTACCCTTTTATCCATTTGTACATTCATTCATTTATTCAACTGATATTTGTGCCTATCATGTACCAGGAATGAGCCCTGGAGGCACAGTGGTTAACTAACTAACTAAAAGGTTAGCAGTTCAAACCCACCAGCCACTCCATGGGAGGAAGATGTGGTAGTCTGCTTCCATAAAGATCACAGCCTTGGAAACTCTACAGGGCAGTTCTACTCTGTCCTACAGAGTCACTGTGAGTTGATGGCAATGAGTTTGTTTTTTTGTTTTTTTACCATACATCAGGCACTATGTTAGGCTGTTCGGATACAATTATGAATAAAGCACGGCCTGGCTTCTGCTCTTATAAAGGTTTCCACTTAGCGGGAGAGAGTGACCACAAACAAGAAAGCAAACATACAATTATAAGGCTCTGCTTTGAACAAACAGAAAATAAAATGAGGATATATTTAGATGGAGTGCTCAAAGGAGGCCTGAAATGAAGTGAAATTTAAGTCAAGACCTAGAGGAAAAGGAAGTCTCTCCTTGCTCCATTTTTTGTTAAATTTTTTGTTACTACCCTAATATTTCCTTTCTTTTTTTCTTTTTTAGTTGTTTCAAATTTCTAATCTTAAGCGCTGTATCCTTATGTATTCTTTTTCTTTCTCATCAGTGTTTATTTGACTTCCTAATTATTCTACTCTCTTTTTCTCCTCTTATCTTGGTCACTGTGTACATGACCTCTCAACAAGGAATTAAGAAAATTCGCCAGTTTTCTCTGTTATGTGGAAACATATCAAAGCCCTTCATTCATCATTAACCTCATGATCATAACTTTATGGCAGTATATTGGAAAATACTATTTAAGAAGTTAAACAAGTGTCAGACCATATTCTATAACCACTAATTTGGTATTTCTCATATTAGCAGAATCTTTTTTTGATAGAAAAAAATATTTGAATCAGTTGTTGACTCTACTTGTTCTATAATCATAACTTGAGTTTCTTTGCATTTTCACTCCTAATTCAACACTGTTATGGAAGACCTCTGAAAACTGACAAAGCATCTGCAAGAACAGGGCTAGGCACAAGAAGGTATTAGCAATTAGTTTACATAGCCAATTCAACAAATGCTTTAAACTGTATGCAGTGAGGGGTAAAAGCATAGATTACCCTTTCCCTTGGTTATCTGCTTGGTAAAGTAGAGGGTCAGTGAAAAAGTAGAAGACCTTCAATGAGACAGACTGACACAGTGGCTGCAACAATGGGTTCAACCATAACAAGAATTGTGAGGATGGCATGACCGGGCAGAGTTTAGTTCTGACGTACATAGGATCACTATGAGTCAGAACCAACTCAACGGCACCTAACAACAACAACTCCTTCCCTCAAAGCTCATAGTTAAGCAGGCCAAATGATGTATGTGCCTCCATTATCATACAACCCAAATTTAACCAGGCCTCACCAGTTTGTTGGTACTTAATGGAATTTACTTTAACAGTAATAACTCTAATTTCACTAATTCTTACCTGATTGCTGAAGCATGGCGTTATACTCTGTCCTGAGGCCCCACAAATTTTTCCACAGTGGGTATCTTTCAGATGCTCTGTTCTCCTGGGTGACAATGGTGTTCTGCAATTTCTGAAAGGCAATGTGATCTCACACAGGGGACGTGGTTCTTTCAGTTTTTATTTATAACCCTCTCTCTTTCTAGTACCCAGCTTTGTTGTTGTATATCACTTGCTGTATCTGGCTCTATGTTTCCTCAGCAAGTGTTCTCTCCAAAGAGACACCTCAGGCCCCATGCAAGCAGATGTGGGCTGTCAGGGCTTCTAATCAGTTGGCTACACTTGGCTGAACCCAGCATAGATGACCACCTATCCTTCGACCACAGCACCCCTAGGCCTATTACTGCACTCATCGGGAGTGAAGAGGGGGACAGCACAATCAGAGTGATGCTCAGCTTCCCCAGAGTTACCAATCTCATTAAAGGTGGTAAGGTCAAGCCTCCACATTTGGTCTAAGTTCTGCTCCTCAACTAAGTTGAGTGAACCCATAGACTGGGTCTAAGACCATGACTCTTCTCAGCCTTCTACCCTCTTCATTAGAGATCAAGAGGAAACCTGTATGAGACTAAGACCATTCTCAAGATAGCTTTAAATACCATCTAGACCTTTCATTAGTGGGGCCAAGGAGGAAATGCAAAAACCTTGTCCCCAACTCTCACAATCTTGTCACTATCTACCTTGATTTCAGCAAAATTAATCTCATTATTCCGTTTCTTCCTTTTAATGTTACCACAAGAAACCTAGATTTCCAGGACATCAGGCATCTTCTGCACTTTAATCCCTATTAGGGGAATGCAAATCATATCCCCTAATCCTGTCTCACCATCCCTACCCCAACTTCTGAAAGTCTTCCACTGTCCTTTGAAATTCACTATTTATCATAATCAAAGTCCCTATACTCTCTTTCTCAATGCTCATTTAATCTTCCTGCTCTAATGAGAATCTGATTATATCCCCTCAATATGCTCTTTCCCTTACATCCCTTCCAAATGTTGAATTTTTTTTTCTTCCCCCAGTCCTCATACTATTACAATTGGAGATTTTCCTTTCCCCTTGTTCCCCTTTCTACATTATACTCCCCATGACCTACACATTATTAAATTCAGTGTCCATTCTTGGGTTTTGTCTTATGTCACCTATCAGCCAGAGTTGATAGAGTGAATAATTTGCTTTTCCTCAATACACTTACTTCACATGATATTCAAGACACCACCCCCTCTTGATTTTCCCCCAAAATCACTGGGTCAATCCTACTCCACCTCTGTTATATTGAAATGCATCCCCACCTCAAAATATGTTGAGATTCTAACCCCAGTACCTGTAAATGTGATCTTGTTTGGGAAAACTGTTTTTCCTTTGCAGATATTACCAATTAGGTTAATGTGAAAGCTGATAATGAAAAAGGTAGACAGAGGAGTAATTGATTAATTCAAATTATGGTGTTGGTGAAGAATACTGAATATACCATGGACTGCCAAGAGAATGAAAAAATCAGTCTCAGTAGAAATTCAACTAGAATGCTCCTTAGAAGCAAAGATGGTGAAACTTTAGCCTGCTTACTTTGGACATTTGGACATGTCATCAGGAAAGACCAATCACTTAAAAAGGACATCATGTTTGATAAAGAAGAGGGTCAACTAAAACAAGGGAAACCATAAATGAGATGGATTGGCACAATAGCCACAACAGTGTGCTCAAACATATCAGTGATCATAAGGATGGCATAGGACTAGGCAACATTTGTTGTGTTATACCTAACGTAGCCATGAGGTGAAGCCAACTTCACAGCAATGAACAACAATGAAGTCATACAGGAGCTGGGTGGGTTTTAATCCTATATGACTGGCGTCTTATAAAATAGGAGGACAGACATTGAAATGGAGTTGCACACTCGGGGAAGACAAACGCCATATGACGACAGAAACAGATGCATCTATAAGGAACAAATGAATGCCAAGGCTTGCTGGAAGCCACCAAAACTAGGAGAGAGTATGGAACACCTCCTCTCTCAAAGCTCTCAGAAGGAAATGACATAGCCAAGACCCTGATTTGGACTTCTAGCCTTCAGAACTGTGGAAAATAAATTTCTGTTCTTCCAAGCCACTCACTTTGTGGTATCATGTTAGGGCAGCCTAAGAAAACTAAGACAATCTCTTTTGCTAAATCTTTCTCTTCTCACCAATCTTTTAATGTAGAAGAATCTTGGAGTGCCTTCTGTAGAAACACTTCATGTTTTTGACGATTTCGCCTACTTTCATGGCTGCAAACTGTGTGTGTATGTATCTCTAGTCCAGATCAGTTAACATGTTCAAACTTGAATTGCTCATATTCCCTTCCAAATGTGCACTATGCACTTTTTCTATCTTACTTGAAGGTAATTTCATATTTACAGTTGCTCAAGCCAGAACTTCTGGAATCATCTTGGGTTCCTTCATTTTCTTCACAGCCTACATCCAAAATATCAGAAAATCCTACTGGCCTTACCTCATAATACAACCAGAATCTGAGTTCTTCTGACCTCATCCACTGTTACCACCCTAGTTCCAGTCTCCATCATCCCTAGCACGGATTTCTGTTTCTCCATTTCCTCCACTACTATTTTCAACCCAGCAGCCAGAATGACTCTTATAAAATGTAAGTCAGATAATGTCACCCTTCTTCTCAGAACCTTCCAATGCCTCCCCATTTTACTCAAAGTCAAAATACCTGATGGCCTACCAAGCTTTACATGATGGACCTCCTGCTGCCTTTCTAGTTTCATCTCCTAGTTCTCTCCCCCTTTTTACAAGCCTGGCACACTCAAAACTAGGACCTTTGTACCATCTACTCCTTCTGCATAGAAGTTCTTTCTCCAGATTGTCAGAGGGCTAATTCCCATATTTTCTTCATGCTTTATTCAAATTATCTCCTTAATGATACCTATCTTCCCCATTCTATTTAAACTTTAACCTACTCCCCAACCCTGCTCCAGAATTTGATTCCCTTTGCCTTGCTCTCATTTTTACTCTTTTCCATGATGCTTGTCATCTTCTAACATACCGCATAATTAACTTATATATATATATAATGTGTATGGAGTCCTAGTGGCACAGTGGTTAAACACTTGGCTGCTAAACGAAAGGTCAGCAGTTCAAACCCACCACCCACTCTGAAGGAGAAAGGCGTGGCATTCTGCTTCCATAAGGATTACAGCCTTGGAAACCCTATGGGGGAGTTCTACTCTGTCCTATAGGATCACTGTGAATAGGAATTGACTTGACAGCAACTGGTTTGGTTTTTTGGTTTTATAATGTGTATTGTGGTATGTCTCTCCTGCCCAGAAGGGCAGTGTCTTTGTTTTGTTCCAAATCCTCAATACACTACCTAGAATATAGTGTATGCCCAATAAATATCTATTATACCTAGGATTGAATTAAACCTAGGGTCCCTTAAGCAAGTATAATAAAAAGTGGTATGTGTTTTCAAAAAAAAGGAGGGGAATAAATAGAATATTCCAGTGACATGGACAAAGTAGGTTTTATTTCTGCTTAAAGGCATTGAGTAAAGCTTTATGAGGAGGTGTAATATGAAGTGGACCTTGACAAGTATGATTTTTACAAGGGTGGTGATGGGGAGGACATTCTAAAAAAAGAGAAAAAATTCATCAGAACTCAGATAACAAAAAACACAAAATATATGTGTTTCCTTCACACTCTACCCTGGAGGGTACTCCAAATACCCTGAAGAGTATTTGGGGTTGGCTAGAATGTAAATTTAGGAGTAGAAAATATTAAGAAATAAACCTGGAAAAACAGAATTATATAATCATTGTACTTTACTATCACAAGAAAAGTTTGGACATTATTCTGAATGAAGTATAAAGTTACTCAATAATTTTGATCACAGAAAGGATATACCTGGCCTGGACCGATGCATTAAAGTAGTGAAAAAAGCAAACAATAAACAACTACAACAAAAGGAGACCATTCTAGAAAGTGGTTGAAATTTTCTAGGTGAGAGATTATAAGGTGCTTAATGAAACAATCCTGTAAGAGATTTTTTAAAAGGTTATAGGTTTGATATATTCAAAAAAAAAGTAAAACTGAAATATTTAATCATTGAATGAAATTATGAAAAGGATGAGGGACATGATGTTGGCAAGGTTTCTATACTGACTGACTGTAAGTAGAATAGAGAATACAGAATGGAGCAGATGTATGAGGGAACTCTGAACTGGAAATATACTTGAGAAATCCAGTAAACATGTTGAAAATGTTTGTGGCTTGGGAGATTAAGTTTAAACTGGAACCATATGTCTGTGAGTTTTATAGTTAATGATTACAACTATCATGTATCTGACAACTGAGCTCAGAATGGATAGAGAGAAGCAAATAATGATAGAAGGAAATAATGAGTAATATCCAGAGAGGTAGAAAGAATGATGTCATGATGCCCTTGTAGAGGAAGAGGAAGTAAATGAAAGTAGGAAAAAGTAAGAGTAGTCGGGGATTAAAATTTCAGAATTCCAGATCTTTGATAGGTCATATATAAGTGACAACAAATCCTATATACTAGATGAAGAATAAACCAAGATCATTAGAACAGAGGACTAGAAAGATTGGTGAGAATAAAGGGTTCCTGGATCATCAACATCAATGTTGAAATCTGAAAGGACAATGGCAGGGAACTGGATGAAGAGAAAGACCTATAAATGGACAATACATTAGTGCTATGTGGGCAGAAGTCATTAAGAAAGTGATAGAAAAACATGTTTTTTTCTGTGCAATTACTTAAGCAGATGATATAAAAGTATCAGCATGGTTTTAAATTTTTTTAGATTAATGGTCTGACAAAGATATTAAATGATGGTGCTCAGAAAGGGCTATAGGGCCCTATGACAAGTCAGATACATGAGAAAATAATAAATCAGCTACCTGTAGTGTCACAAGGAGAAATCACCATCCCCTGCTTTTTTTTTTTTGACCTCAGTGATCATGAATTCTAAAAGTCAAAATTTTATTTTGTAAGATTTAATTTCTTATTATATGGTGTTTTGACTCATAACAACCCTATAGGACAGAGTAGAACTACCCCATACGGTTTTCAAGGAGCAACTGATGGATTTGAATTGCCTACCTTTTGATTGGCAGCCGAGTTCTTAACCACTGTGCCACCAGGCCTCCTGTGGTATCTCACTTATACAAAATATTTAGAATTTCTTAGTGGGATAGCAATAACTGATATGAATATTACTTGCCATGAAAATAAAATGATGAACTTGATAGTAATTAATGATTTCCATTAAATTCAGAACCTAGGTTCAATTGCTGGCTATGGAGATAGCAACATAAAACATCCATAAAAGATGAAGCAATATTTTAATGTTTTAGAAGTCTCAGATTTGAGTCACATGAGTATTTCACTTGTACTTCACTTGTATATATCTAAATGACTGTTCTTATACTAGCAAAATAGTGATCAAAATATTTCTGTGTTCTTTTTAAAGACATCTATCAACTTTGTTCCCAATAAAAACCACTGGTCAGTTTTCTGTTTTTCTTTTTGTCATAAATCTATTTTCTATTTGGTGCCTTGAGGTTAAACTATACTATGAATGATAGGCCACAAATGATAATTTTATAGCTGAAGGTCAGAAGCAATGTCTCCAAAAGCATACCTCAACATTAAATATTAAGACACCACATTTAAAAGGTAAGAAACATAGGCAGCAGCCAAGGTAATTAACGTTACAATGAAAGAACTAGACAGGAAAATAAATGATCAAAGGTGAACTCTGGGTTGTCAAGGATTTTAATAAATTTCTAAGAACAGAAAAATCCATGTCCTTATGCACTCTTTTCCCTCCTATCTTACTCTGCTGATCCAATCTGCTGTCACTCCGTAGCACTCCAGACAGTGCTTAGACCTCAAAAGTATGTGCAGATATTTTCTTTAGAAGTTTTGTGTGTGATTACTTCGCCTTCATAACAGCGGAAATGGGAGTTGCCAGTTGCCAAGTATGTTTACACAGCAAATGTTGTGTTTGTGAGTACCTTAAGAAAAGAAGAGATGGGTGTTTTGAATTGTCAAGTTGGTTTTAATCTTGAACATATTGTTTTAAGAAAACAGGCTTAAGCGTGTATTTGTCAGCAAATGCTAACAATAAAAATGTGTGTATTTCTAGTGTTGCTGTATTTCATCTTACTAAGAAGTCAGAAGTTAATGAGCTAATAAAAAATGAATCTTACACTTCTGGTGACTGAAGTAGAAAAAGATACTCCAAGAAGATCAAAGCCTGTGAGAGGAGAGGAACTGCATCAAAGGGCTCATCCTGTTGCGTGGAGCTTGTTGGAGAGCTGACTCAAGTCTCCCACCTTTGGCTGAATTAACGTTAGGACCATGACCCACTGAGATAGGTCCAGTACAATGAAATTACCCACCATCACGTTCACTGCCATGGCACCTGGACGTAGATCATTGGCCGCAGCCTGAAAACAGGTTCATCCTTTCAGGGGAAGTAGCAAATGTGATGATTTCACTTGGACTTCCATATATTAGCATCTGTACTCCAACAGGAACCAAACCAAAACCAAACCCAGTGCCGTCGAGTCGATTCTGACTCATAGCAACCCTCCAGGCCAGAGTAGAAGTGTCCCATAGAGTTTCCAAGGAGCGTCTGGTGGATTCGAACTGCCGACCCTTTGGTTAGCAGCCATAGCACTTAACCACTATGCCACCAGGATTTCCATTCCAATAGGAAAGGGGGCTTAAATTTGCCTAAACTCCTTGATTTAGGGAGATTAAAAGAAAAGGTTCCAAAACAATTGGAACAACTTTGTCACACCTTCTAAACTTCTCATAGGTCTGTGACTTAATTTGTGGTAGTACACCCCAGAGAGTCCAGCAGTGTACTTAGGCCATGAATCTAATTGATGGCAAGTGACCAAAGAAGATCCCTGCGCTCCCAAAAGTGCTTTTATTAGTGCATGGGGATCTGTAAGTGAGGTGAACTGACTTCAGAGGTGGCAATAACTCTTCCTACCTTTGGTAAGGCTTGTCTGAAGGCTCCCTGGGATCATCCCCTATTTATGGATCAACTCCATGTTCTGGGAGTGAAGTCTTCCATTTGTACATCTTATGCATGAAACTCAACCAGGTGAAGGGGCCACTCCAACAACAAACCTCTGTCAGTAACCAGATTTTTTATTAATCCTTTCACTCTACTTTTACTGAAGTTAGAAATCACACTCAAATGAGAATTTAATATTTGTTTCTAATCATAAAAATGTAAATTAAGTATCTGTAAATCCATAGGATTAAAGAGTTCTTTCAAGAGTAGAGGACACAGTGTTTCATGCCTTGAAATTATTTCATTCCACAGCAGTGTTATTAATCTTGCTGCTTCTTCACCAAACTTGAGTGATCAGGCATCCTATCTGTTGCTTTCGTTATAATACGTTCTTCAACAGTGAGCCAAAGACAGATGTCAAGCTTGAAGCAGAGGTTCATTTACCTTCATGTACTTTGCAGGGAAAGCTTCTGATGATTATGTAAGATGCCATCAGAATTAATTATCAAATGGATGAATGAATTTTAAAATAAGGTTATAATTCATTGACAAGAATCTCATTCACCATTCCTCAACTAAGGCGGGCTTTTTCCAACTCGGATTAACATTCCTCTTTCTCCTTAATTGATCTCTTGTCATCCTTCAACAAAAAGTCATTTGTTAGTGCAGCGAGCAGTCAAAGCTAAGTAAGGCGCCTACTAATGCTGAAGGGCTTTGCCTCACTAAATCATGTGGCATGCAGTGTTGTTATAGTGCATGGAAATGGATCACATGCACATGCGCAAGACATCATGTTGGGGATTACGTTAATAAGAATTGATATTCGAAATATGTAACAACTGGTACAGCACAGGCATCAACCATCAGAAAAAATGCAATGCATAAAAAGAATAAACAGGGCAGCAAATCACTGGTATAGCCACATTGATACATTCTGATTGAATATTGGCCCTGACTTTGAAGAGTGTGATTTACTCTCCCATCAATTTATTTTGAAATTTTAAACTGCCACTGATAATGCTCCATCAGAAAATTCTACAATTCTGTAATATTAATTACCATCTGGAATATAAACTGGGAGTTGCAAACTCAAACGGTACAGGAGCAAGGCAAGGAATAAAACCAAGGTAGTCCACAGGAGAGTGGAGCCTGTAAAATAAGAAAATACATTCCCTAACCAAATATATTCAAATCCAAATACTTTTAAAACTGCTGACCCAAAAATAAGAAACTCAGATTCTACCTCAGGACCAAACTTATGAGCATGTCCTTTTAAAGTAAAATTTAAAGTCCAATAAGCATCGTCAAAAAAAAAAAAAAAACGTCAAATGCTGTAATATTCTCCAATCTAACCAATTACTTCTGAAACATGTTTCATTGTTCATGGTTGACTATGTCATCAGGTCAAGAAAGTAGAATCATATATGATAAAAAAGACATAGAAATCAAAGACAAAAATTTCCAAATGTATCTCTTAGACTGTAAACCAGGAGGATAGGGACTGGCATATCCTCTGCATGCCTAGTGGTGCATTTACTCAATGCAGAATGAAGAGAAAACTTTGTTTTTTCACTATTTTAACAGAACAAGGTTGAATGCTTCTGATTGAAAAGTAAACTAGCAATAGAAAATTACAACACAAAAGCCATTATACGTTATGAAGGATAACGGCATCGTCATAAATTTTAAGTCAAAATATCCAATGTTTATAGAGGGTATAGGGAGAAAGAATAGATCTGAGCACGAATACCACACTTTCCTTTACTCTCTCAGAAATCATCAGTTTTCATATGAGCAAAAAGCCTCCATGAGCATCTTGCAACCCATGAAGCTATCCAGAACTGACAAAACAACGTATCATTTGTTTAATGCAATCTCTTAAGAATCACAGCAAATTTGTTAGTGCATCTTGGAAATGAGGAAGGAAGTCCTTAGGCATGCCTCAGTCCTAAAGGGACTTTAAGGAAGGGAATACAGGTAATGAAACCGACAGACCAGAAGGAACCACTAAAACAGAATATGGCTCCCAATTCTCCTTAATATCCATGGCCATCAAGCCTATTCTGACTCAGGGCCACCCCGTGTGATACAGGGTAGAAATGAACTCCACAGATTTTCTTGACTATAATATCTACAGAAGCAGACCATCAGGTCTTTCTCCTGCAGCATCGCTGACCTGCTGACCTTTAGGTTAGCAGACGAGCACAAATCATTTGCACCAGTCAGGTTCCTTCCCAGTTCTCCTTAGACTCGGTAGTTTTCTAGCACACATTAGGAAGCCATGAACAAAGAGATTATTCCTCAAACTGTGTATATCTTATAGAAAAATACAATGCACATGTCAAGTTCTCAAAGCCAGAAGGTCTGAGGATATCTTCATTTGATCTAAGTGCCCCACTTTGTGTCTTTCAAGCCTGAAATCTAAAATTTTGTGGCTAAAAATTAATTTAAAAATAGGAGGAAGGTAAAGTGGGAGGAATGATGGAGAGGAGGGAGCGTAAAGTAAACATAACGCAGTGACATTCATGCTTGATCACCTGATAAATGTCCAGTGATGACTACATTCCAAGGTCATTGGACAAATGATAAAAATAAAATGCAGACACTAATGGGAAATTTCTCCAAGGCAACAGTAATTAAGGACGCTGAATTCATACCAAGAAAATACACAAAATGATACACTTTGTGAGGCTTTACGGTACAAAATTAGAAACTATTCCATGTTCTACTTATAATTCACATTTTAAAATGTATTTTGAGAAAACACTGGTCTTTCAAACTGATGACAGTTCCATTTCTTGCAGCTATGGCAGCCTATATATGTGGTAGGTGATTAAAGACCAGCACCTCCCTGTTTTGACATTTGATGAAGCCTGAAAATATTTCTTGTACAGAATGTGTAATAACAACATAAATCAGCTTTTCAAATAAGTTGAATCTCAAGATGATACCAATGCTTTATCTTTCCCACGACTACTAGTTTCTAAAGGACAATAATGCCAGAAGATGAGTAAAATACATTTAAGTTTCTACTCTTAAATAGCTATCGATTTTTAAATGCCTTGATATAAGGGAAGCTGTTAATTGCTTCGAGAAATTCTGCCTCAAAGATAAAGTTGTAACTAGTAAAATTTGGTATTAATCAGAGAATAATATACTTATTCCAAAAATATTAATGAAAATCTATTTAGAAGTCCTGGCATATACTGAAATACATTACCTATCTTCACAGAAATAATTATTCAAGTTTATTTTTATTCATGTCAATGAAATTGAGGTTAAAAAGTTAATTCTATTCTAAGATGTCAAGAATATTACTCAGTGCCTGTTACTTATACTAAATAATAACATGGGAATCATGGTATAACCAAGGATTTACAGTCCATTCTAATTAATTTAACCTCTTAAACTTCTGTGGATTGATTAAAGCAAAGGTTGAACACATAATCTAGAAAAATTCAGACATTGGAAGCAATTTTTACATGAAGGCTACTGAATAAAAATAAAATTTACATTAGTCATTAGAATAGAACACATCACCCTCACTGAATGATCAAAGTCCCATATATAGAAATGATAATACATTAAAAAGTATTCTCTAATAAAGGCACAGAAGATGGTTGGAATAGATGGAGAGACATTCCAGGTTCTTTTGAAGATGTCAATTAACTCCAAATTAAAGTGTAAATTCAATGAAATCCCAATGAAAATTCCAGTTGGATTTTTTAAGAAGTTTGTAAATATTCTCTAAATTATATGCTGAGGAATAAAGCCCAGAAATAGCAAACCAAACCCATGCAGTGGAGTCAATTCTGACTCATAGAGACCCTGTAGGACAGAGCAGAACTGTCCCATAGATTTCCAAGGCTGTAATCTTTATGGAAGCAGACTGTCACATCTTTCTCCCGCAGAGTGGCTGGTGGGTTCCAACTGCTGACCTTTTGGTTAGCAGCTGAGCACTTAAGCGCTGCATCACCAGGACTCCTTACCAATAGCAAAGTCAACCACAAAAATGCATATGGGACTCTTAACTTACTAGCATTAAGAAATACTACAGTCATAAGGGGAAACTGGATAGTATTGGTCCAAGAACACACAAATAAGTAAAACAGAAAAGAATGCTCAGAAGGGAAATGTTTGGATAAATGATGACAACAGTAAAGGTAGAGAGAAATCTCTGAAGTCAGAGAAATTGCAGTCCAATCTCAAAAAAGTCCACAGCACCAGAATAAATTGAGTTTAGGCCAAGTCTGCCAGGAAATGCTACTTAGAATATGGACCAAGCCAGGAAAAAAAAAAAAAAAGATCAAGAGTCCACAAATCCACAAGCTACAGACTTCTAAGAGCTCTCAGTAACCAGCATCCAGAAGGCCCTGAGAAGCCATCCGTAAACTCTTGATCCACAAAACTGTGAGAAAAAAATATGTGTTGTTTTAAACCACTAAGTGTGCAGTAGAATAGAAAACAAAATATGGGTCCACCACAATTCTGTGGTCATGGAGTATCACAGATGCTGTATATGAATAGGGTGGCAAGAAAACCGTGGCAGACACTCACATGGCATATATCACCTCTGCTCACAGTATGCTCCTTTGTTCCATTAGACTTCACATACAAAAGACAATCATTTCAAAGATAAAATTACTAAGAAGTTCAAGTTAGGACAGCACACCATGAAACCAAACACGGGGCCTTTCTAATCACAGGACGCTGTGCGTACCCATGAAACTGCCCTGTCCAAATGGTTTAAGACCAGGGACCAGGAAAGATGACTCTCAAGGACATTTCCTTCTCTGAATTGTAAAATATTTTCTGCCACATACTCTGCTCCCCGTCCCCACGAAAACAACACTGTCTAAGGGAGAGTAGTGAGTAGTTAAGGTAGTAATCTAGGAAAGCATTACTTAACTGAACTGTATTAATTGTCACATCAAACTTGCTTTGCACTAGATTTTATACTTAATTACTTCACTACCTGTTCTTCTCCCTCAAAAGGAATGCCAGATTTGTTATAAATGAAATTAAAAAACTACATTTTCTCTGAAATCCAAGTTATAGTGTGGATAATGTATTCTGGCCCCTTTTCACTCATGTTACAGCAAATCCTTTAAGTTACACAATACCTAGAAGAGCGAATCTCTTCAGCTTACCCTCTGGAATCGCATTGACTCATCCTTTTAAGACATTTTTGCCCCTACAGACTCTGTAAGGACAGAGATGGTTACAAAAGATTTGTTGAAGAATTTTAAGTAAGATCATCAATCTAACATCATAAAACAATCAATTTCTAAACACTTGAAAGATCAGAAAATGCTATCTTCTAGTTGCTCCGAGGATAGAATTCATGCAGAAGTTTTGTTCTCAAACCTCCATGGTAGTTGAAAAAATTTAAGTACAAAGCTAGAAGTTTCTCTCAAGAAAGAGAAAACAGTTGGAGGAAAGCCGTTCTGTTAACAAGTGTGCCAAAGTAAGTGTAGTCCCCAAACCTTTTCTGAAGGGTTGCAACCCATGTGCAGCAGATCTTAGGTGTCCTGAGAAGTTCCAACAGCCCATCTTTTGCACTTCAGTAGGAGTTGTTTCCATTCTGCAGTCAGACTGAAGAGGCACAGGTTTCATTCCAAACAGAGCTCCCATTTCCTCTGTCTAATTTATCCTCCCTCAAATCTTAATCAACTTTTATTTTCCCTAGTGTTAATATTTTTTCTTCCTTTGACTAGGGGTACTGTTTTATCAATATATCTCTTCTTCCTCTTCCATCACCAAAGTCCAGGCTCAAATAACCCTACACCTGAGTAGCTTCAATAGTCCTATTAGCTTCCTAAAGTCTGTTTTGCTTCTAGGCCATTTTACAGAGCACTGATAGATTACTATCTCTCCAAAATGCTTACCTCTAAAAAATATCAAGTACAAATTATTCAGTCTAACATCAAAGATTTTCCCCAACATGAGTTTTACCCACGAGCTTATCGGCCTTGGTGGTTTATGATACAGTGAACAAAAGGAAAAAGCCCAGAAAGCACAACCAGTTTCCCTGGGGGATATTTCTTATAGGAAAATTCAATTCAATTCCACATTTGTGGACTCAAGTAAATAAACATTTTTACGTTCTCTCTTGAATGTCCAGCACCACGCTTGATACTAGAGAGCCAACAAGGAGTAAGACATGATCCCTGCCTTTGAAGAGCTCATTGTGGTGGCAGGACAGTTTGAGGGACTGCCCCCTACCAACACCATCACAAAAACACATAGCAATTGCTGGTGAGTATTATGCATAAAATGCTATGAGAACACAAATAAGAGGAATAGTAGGAACAGATTAGAGAAAGGACCTATGGAGACCATGTAGGAGACACAATAGATGAGGTCATTTATTTATAATCCTGATCAGGAAATTAGGGCTTCAATTCTGAAATTATATTCCAAATAAGAAAAAAGGCTTCCTTATAGTATTTACAAGGTTTTGATTTAAATTAGAAGGTGATGCATAACTAATTCAGGGTGAAGGCAATGAAAATGGAAAGGCAAAATCTGAATCGGTATAATAAAGAACTGATGGCACTCTGTGAAGAAAGATACTGGGAGAAAGAATGAGAGAAGAGGCATTAAGTTTGCTTCCAAGTTCTCGAGTTTGAGTGCCCAGGAGAAAATAAGACATCAGTGGCAAAACAGTCAGAACAGAGCTAAAGGAAAGTGGTGTAAAGACGTGTGACTTTTTAGACACACCAATAGAAGAGATAGTTGGAGATGCAGGCCTAGAATACTGTGGCATATACTTGACTACACAGAGAGAAATGATTTAAATCAGGATGATAGGAACACTAACAAAGAGGTGCAAGAAGAGCAGAGAGCCCAGGATGGAATTTTAGATTTCATCTACATTCAAGTCAGTAAAATCTCATGAAGCCAATTAAGGAAAATAAAAAGGAGCAGCCAGAAAGTTAAGAAGAGAAACAAGACATCATCTAGAATTTGTCAGCTTTATTATGTATTGCTTTAAAATGAAGATTACATATTATCCCCTGCTCTAGCAAATTTCCTCCCTAACAGCACTTCTGTGGACATTTATCTGTCAGCGGTCATGGAAACGGGTTAGCTTTTGAAAATTAATTTCAAAATATGAAGCAGGGGCTCTTTATAGTATACATAAGGATATGTTTTTAATTACAAAATGACAATATAAGAGAAAATCTGATGAAATACACTAAAATTCACTTACATTTTACTGAGAAAAATGTAGACGCATGGCTTCTCTCCCGCTGATTTGACTGCTCCCAATAGCAAGCCTTACACTTCAAAATGATCAAAATAAAAGAACATGTAACGTTATACATAACAAACATAGTACTTGCATTAAAAGCCAATGTGTTATATATTTTTAGTCCTAAGCACAGGTCTTTTTCATACATTAATGTTGAAAGGACCTAACAATAGTTCATAAATCTGAGCCTGTGGACACAGAACCACAGTATGCCCCCTACTGATACACAATATTGCAGGTTTGTATAAGCTCTCCCTGGGCCCAACGCCTCGATTCCACAGGTCACAAAAGGACAATGGCTGGGAAGGGCCTATGCCTAAGGGACAAACAGTTCAAATAAACTTAAATCAAAACATTAACACTGAACAACTGAAATGTAATCTAACCAACCTACAAATCATAATATTATGGTGATATATATATATATATATGTATTTTTTTTTTTTTTAAATGGGAAGCAGTAAGATTTAGAGTCAAACTAATGGCAGTCCAAAGTGTAGTTCTGCTACTTAATAGCCATGTGACCTTAAAAGTGTTAGGGAATCTTGGTTTCCATATATGTGGAATGGATGGTTGTATATAACTTGTAGAGTTCCTGGGTGGCACAAAAGTTAAGCACTCGACTACTACATGAAAGGCTGGTGGTCTGAACCCACCCAGAGGTGCCTTAAAGACAGGCTTGGTGATCTGATTCCAAAAGGTCACAGTCTTGGAAGTCCTATGGAAAAGTTCTGCTCTTCACACATGGGGTCACCATGAGTCAGAACTAATTCAGTGGCAACTAACAAACAACAACATATAACGTGTAGGGTTGTTGGGAAGGTTAAATGAGGTGACATACATAAATTGCCTAGAACAGAGTCTGCGCTGTGCTGTGTAACTGGGGAGATTAGTTTTAAACAATAACATATAATTTTGTTTGATCTCCTCCTTTTTCCACCACAATTTTATCATGTATTAGCAAGGAAGAGCACATTTTTACAATCTGGCATTTTCAAGATTCTACATGATTAATGTAATTTCCAGCAAACTGCATTGTTAATTTCTCCAGCCTTTATGACCATCTATGATTAATGCTCTCTTAGCTAGTAATAAATGTGATAATGTTATGAGTTCTATAACTTGAAGCATTATAAGTAGAATAAAATGAGATGATTTATGCAATCAAAGGCAGGCAGGACAGCACACACTTGACCCTCATTCAAGAAATACAAAATAATTTATTGTAGTTAGGCAGGAGTATTTAGGAGAGAAAAATAGATCATGCAAAGAAAAAGGAACTATACTTTCAAAATGTAGAGTGAAACTTAATTATGATACACAGCATGGTGAACAATAACATGGCTTTGTTAGCCAGATGTGCCTCAAGCAAGTCATTTCAGTTCTCTGTGCCTCAGTTTCCTTGTCTGTAAAACATTAATAGTAATATATCACAGAGTTTTGAGGAATAAAAAGAGTTTATACATAAGGCACATACTGTCAAGAAACAGTTATTTCTTAATAATTGGTTGACATTATTTTTTTTTTAATTCATCAGGTTCTAGGAATCAATGGAAAACACACACAGTTGGAATTATGAAGAGAATGTTGAGACTATTTTCACAGGTGAGGGCAAGGTAAGGAACAAAACTAAATATTGCAGGACCCAGGGATGGGAAACAGCCAGACCTACACACCTACGTCTATAGAGGCAAGCAACGGTAGGACAGTGTTACCATACCTCGTCACCATAAAGAGACACAGAACCACATCTAGGGAAGGGGAGGGGAGAAATATCTCTATCTCCAATGGATCGAACCCAACAGAATGCCAGAAGGCAGGGAGCCAAGGTGCTGCAGTCCATGGGAATCAACCCCAGGATTCCAAATAGGGCAGAGAAGGTCAGAAAACAAACCTGTAGGGAAAGAGGGTTAAACAGATGCTATCAAGTACATTAGTATTTTTCTTATTTTTAGTAATGTGATCAAACACCTTAATCCTCAGAAACAGTCTTAGCCCACAGCCACTGTTTCTCTCACCTTCCTCCTCTTCTTATCAGTACCAAGTCTGTTTTTCATTTTTCTAGAAGACAGACTTTGTGTGACAGCTGGGTCAAATCTGATATCTCCTGGGTCTTTGATCAGTGGAGCATAAGCCTTCATTTTGAGTCATTTATATTTCTCTTTACCATCCCAACTCTTAGTCAAAAGGGGGGAAAAAATCTTGATCATTATAAAATGCTATCAGCTTGCTTAATCTCAACTGTCAATTTGTTCATGAAAAAGACAGGTGTTAAAATCTAACGAGCCTTTTAACACTTTCGGTGGCTACTTGGCAAACAGAGCAATGGCTCACTTTATTTTTGGACAATTACTATACTCCCTTTCATAGGACGATTCATCAAGCCAAGGCCCACTTTTAGCCAAAGTTGTTACATTCGATTGACAGACAGCCTAATGGATCAGCCTGAGTGATAGCCATGTCTGAATGAACTGATATAAATTCCTGTTTCATGTGTTAATAATTGTTATAACAGGAAGTACTTTAAAAGATTCAAATACGTTAGAATGATTCATAAAAAATAAAAAGCGCTATGTACTTTTGCTATAAACTTCTCAGTAACTTATCCAATTAGATATTTAGGGTAAAATTGTGAAAGTCTTTAAAAGAGACTGAAAAAATTAGTGAGAATCTTCAGTGGTAAAACTAGCCGCTTTTTAGCACACATTTTCCCTAGTTATCTAATTCTATCGGCCCTGTGCCTTTTATTGATTTTGGATTATTTTACAACTCTAAATTGCAGATAACTCTTCAATGTAAATGATTCTTGACCATAGACATATAAATGAATTTTTCCAGTAGCTGGACAATTGATTTCTCTCTTGCCTGTGGAAAAAGCCAATATTACATCTATTTGTAAATATATTCAGCATTCCTGATTACCTATATGTGTGTGGTACTCTGGATTCAACTTTGAGCCTGTTAACACCATTCTGGTTCCCTCATTAACTAATGAGTTAAAGAAAATGTTTGGTACATGTTTATTATATTTGTATGAGTCATGAATTTACCTTTCCAAAAGTTATTCTTTAATAGGTATTGTTATTCCCCATTTTTACAGATGGAGAAACTGAGGCTCAGAAAAGTTAAGTCATAGCCCACTGTGGCACCATAATAATCTGAAACCATGACTGCTGATGTCAAAGTACATGCTTTTCCCATATACTATAATTTTGTTAATGTAAACAAAATTGCATGAAATGTTTGTCCTAGAACATGGGATCATATGCAGCAGGAAAACTGAACCAACTAATAATTGCTACTGATTAGATCATTAGTGACTAGAATTGCTAATTACATTTCAACATAGTTGAATATGATAATAAAACAATAGTAGCCTAGTGAAGCATAAACAAAGTAGTACTATGCAAACTCAGCCATTAAATATATCAGTAATTCATTTCAGCTAGAATTTTAAAAAGTCTCGGGTATATTTTTCTTCTGTTCATTGATTCCCTGGATTAGCACAGACCATTAGCTGATTTTGACTGATTTTATACAAAGTAAAAGAAAAGAAAGATCCAGAGAAAGAGGGAAGGAAGTGGAGGAAGAACAGGAACAGCAGCCTTCACTATGTGATAAACTAAAAGAGCATATTATGGAGTCAATATATTTAGTTAGAATCCTGTTTTAACACTTAACAATTCTGTGACATTCGACAAATTATTTAATCTTAATCGAGTACTTCATGTATAATATGGGAATAAGACCACCTAGCATCAAGCTGAAGATAAAATGAGGTAGTGGGTATAAACTGTCTGACAGATAAGCTTTCAATATATTTTTATCCCCTTTATTCAACCCTACCTGTGCCCCAGACCATTCCATAATCCCCAGAACACAACAAAAGCTTATACAAGGATTCAAAATATGCTTTACTATTAAAAAGTGCCAGAGAGCAGTTAACCTAATTGTTCAGGTAGATTTTTTTGTTCCCAACTTGCACTAGTAAAATATGTATTACAAACGTCACATTTATAAAACACGTAATTTCAAGACATACATTATGAACATAAATGAAAAATGTTTGCCTTCAAAAAAAAAGACAAACAAATGCCATATGACTCAGAAATTTGATCTCTATCAAATAGCATCTAAGAGAAAGATTCACAGTGATAACAGTGTGACATCCCAGAGGGACATTTATGTTATGGTTATCTTTGTACACAGCAGAAATGACAAGCTGACCTATAGTGTATTATTTGATCTATTATATTGTCTATATTATTTAAGATATAGATATACTACAGCATTCTTTTGGGGGATGCAGGGTGAGGATATGCATAGCTGTTTTTTGGGGTTTTTTTTGTAATCACTTTCAATCAGATTCCCAATTTAATCCATGGAGAATGAGCAGATAAAACACTGAGAACACCAAATTTTACTTTTCTAGCTTCTTATGTCTTCTTTAGTGACTTGTCTAATTTTCCCTCTTCCCAACTCTTTCAGAATTCTTCACTCTCATGAATTCCTCACTCAAATAAATAAAAATAGAACTATACATAATAACTCTAAGCCTTCTGAAAAAAACAAAATTATCTTCATACTCCTTACTAACTATAACTATTATTTTTGAGCAGCCAATTCATAAATGATCAACAACTGCTGTAAGGAAAATGGAGTTTTCTATCCTATAAAGGGAAAAGAGAATTTCCCTAAATACAACACAAAAAGATGACATAAACAATGAGACATTCCCTGGATCTCTGGCAATTGGTAATAGGTTAAAAAGCTATCTTGGACGTAGGGATACTAAACATGGAACAGTTTATTTTGAGCAAATGTCTACTTCAGACTTGTTGAGATTCTACTCAGTTTGAACACCATGGATGCCATATGATAGCCTATAGGTATATGCAGACTGCAATACCTCTATCCAATTTCTCAGGCATTCTTGCTCACCTGGAGAGTAAAGAGGATCAATAACATCAATCATTGGCATACCTTTTCTCAGCCACTAAATACCACAGCAAGTTCAGCTGAGCACTTAACCCGATGGCAGTTACAACAGTTATCATGGAATCAGTTTGTTCAGATGAACCTAACATAGCTATCCAGGCAGAGTCAGGCCTGGAGACAAAACCTGTCCTAGTAAATAACTGAGATTGGAGAAATATAATATTCTACAAGATAATTCCTGTTTGTTTCCAAGATTAAGAAAATAGCTATATTTCTTAAGTACATTATTACTCTCAATTAAAATATGTATCAATGGATAATTTAATAATACATCCTTCTTTTGGGGGACATTGGACATACTGCAGTATTAAATGAGCCAAAGACAAGTCCTGAATGTGGAACTGATGACTGAATAATACATTGAAAACATAAGTGACATGTTTCTTCTGCACCAGAGCCACATGTCAGCTTCAGTACTTAATTAAAGCTGTCAGCTCTCTCATTGCTTGGCCTCTGTTTTGAAAAGTAACAGGACCTGAGTTCTGAAAACGGAACCACCCAGGGATACTGACACCATGTAGATGGACCCCACTCTCATTTCTTATTACAAGTCTATTTTGCAGTCTAAAAATTCCTGATCATCAGCGAATAGGGGCTTCCTCCCTAGGTACTGACAGGCTTAAAAGATACTCCATCACTCCATTAGTGCACGCCAATTTGAATAGCTGGTAACAGAGATGAATTACCCAATAAGCAAGGTATGCATGGGCTTAACTCTGTTTACTTATTAATCTGTAGTGCAAATTCTGCACTAGAGATTAGTTAGTAAGCACAGTTAAGCCCATGTGTACCTTGTCTACTATAAACCGGTGCACACCCGTGCTAACTGGTCAATCTGTCCCTACCTGGTGAACACTAGCAAACACCTCTAGGAGATCAGTCTAGCTATGAAATATGCAACTAAAGGTGTCAAATTGTCTAATCGCACACTGTACCTCAGGATGGACATGATGCCAATTCTCCTGAGCAGCAATGTGTCTCAGATGATGTAGAAACTGCTGTAGAGAAGAGCTCTGTAAAATGGTTTATCCCTTCCAGTTCTTTAACTCATACAGGGGAAAAAAACACTGGAGTTGGAATTGGTAGATGTAAAGCCAAGCAGAGAATGCCAGAAAGATATTTACCTGTGTTTTATTGCCTATGCTAAGGCTTTTGACTGTGTGGATCATCACAAATTATGAAGAATGGGAATTCCAGAACCCTTAACTGTTCTCATGAGGAACCTATATACAGACCAAGAGGCAGTAGTTCAAACAGAATGAGAGGATACTGCATGGTTTAAAATCAGGAAAGGTGTCAGTTAGGGTCGTATCCTTTCACCGTACTTATTCAATCTGTATGCTGAGCAAATGATCTGAGAATCTGGACTATATGAAGAAGAACACAGCATCAGGATTGGAGGAAGACTTAGTTACAACCTGCAATATGCAGATGACACAAACTTGCTTGCCAAAAGTGAAGAGGACTGGAAGCACTGATGAAGATCAAAAAAAGATCAGTATGGATTACACCTCAACATAAACAAAAATCTTCACAACTGGACCAATAAGCAACATCATGATAAATGGAAAAAAGATTGAAGTTTTCAAGGATTTCATTTTCCTAGGATCCACAATCAACACCCATGGAAGCAGCAGTCAAGAAATCAATGTATTGCATTGGGCAGATCTGCTGCAAAGACCTTTTTAAAGTGTTAAAAAGCAAAAATGTCACTTTGAGGACTAAGGTGCACCTGACCCAAGCCATAGTATTTTCAACTGCCTCATATGCCTGCAAAAGCCTGACAATGAATAAGGAAGACCGAAGAAGAACTGATACCTTTGAATTATGGTGTTGGTGAAGAGTACTGAACATACCATGGACTGACAGAAGAAGGAGAAATCTGTCTTAGAAGTACAGCCAAAATGCTCCCCAGAAACGAAGATGGCGAGACTTTGTCTCAGGTACTTTGGACATGTTATCAGGGGGGATGAGTCCCTGGAGAAGGATATCATGCTCGGTGAAGTAGAGGGTTAGTGGAAAAGAGGAAGACCCTCAACGAGCTGGATTGGCCCAACGGCTGCAAAAATGGGCTCAAACATAGCAACGACTGTGAGGATGATGCAGGACCAGGCAGTGTTTCATTCTGTTGTACACAGGGTCGCTATGAGTTGGAACCAACTCTACAGGACATAACAACAACAAGGCCAAGTCCTAGCTACATCACTCACTTTGATAATTTTACTTAATTTCTTTGAGCTTCAGATTTGCCATTCAGTGAGGATAAAGACAATTTCATAACCATACAGTAATGATAAAATGTGATAATCTATATATGGCTTTAAGACACTATAAAAGATGAAGTTGTTAGAATACGATTTGTGTTCTGAAGTAGTCTTGTTCAATAAAACCACCTTTTTTTCAAATATGCTGTATTTTAGAAACCATTTACACACACGCACACACACACACACACACACACACACAACTCTTCTTTCACTGGCTTTAACAAAAGGCTCAACTGCTAACCTAAATGTGGGGGATTCCAACCTACCAGCTGCTCTGTGGGAGAAAAGACTTGTCGATCTGCTCCCATAAAGATTTCAGCCTAGAAAACCCTATGGGGCAGTTTTACTCGGTAATATAGAGTTGCAATGAGTCAAAATTGACTCAGTGGCACACAACAACGATGCATATTTAAGAGTTAATGCTAGCCCCTGGAAAGGTAGGTATGGATCGACAATAAACCTGAAAATGTTCAAAAGCCTGCCAAAAGGAGACCAAAGTCTATATAATGCCCCATATCTTGACCCTGTCTACAGCTCCTTCAGTTTATCTTCATGCAGAGATGGACAACTCTGCAGGAAAAGCCAGATGCTTTAATTTGCAGCCTAAAAATCCCAAAATAGCCCCCTATATTTCTAATAGCCAAAGTAAAAATATTTGAAATACCCCAATACCTATACTTTGGACATTCTCCAAAGATTTCAATCTAAAATTGACAGCTGTATATAAAATCCTGGTTAAGACAATTAATATTTGAAAATGATAGTCAACCAGTGTGTTTTGATCTTCCTTAAACTAGGCTGTCTTCAGTGTTTTCTCCTATAACTTCTGTGTGTTCATGCCAGCCAAGGATATTTTTTAAAAATCTTCACTTTCTTTCATTTGTAAATTTAAATGAATGTATGGTGAGTATGTTTGTTCAAACTACAACCACTCTCTCCAGACCCCCACCACCAACTCAAAAGGGAGGCTATTTGCTCACACCACTTCATCTCCCACCACTTGAAATTGGACAGTTTCTTTAAACTTCATCTACTCTTTCATCAAGTTAGATTACCATAAAGTAATACTCCAAAAATATGTCATTCTACCTTCTAATGATAATGCTTGCACAGACTTATATTTTATATAATATTCACAAATTCTATGATTCTGGAATATATATCCTTATTCTAATAGTCTCATTGTCTATTTATTTACTGTTTAAATACTAGGTGCCTGTGAGTGGCTGGCATGGTGCTAGGGATCAGGGTCACCACAAAGAATATGAAGAGCATGGTTCCTGCCTTCATGCAGTTTACTTTCTCTTAGTGGAGACACACACAAACTTAATAAAATAATTTAAGTTAAAATATGTGCTACAAAAGAAACAAAATGGGGAGGGACTGAGAAAGAGAACAAAGAATCAGGAAAGCTATTTTAGAAAGGGGGGATCAAGGAAGGAGTGTATAAGGAATGACGTTTAAACTGAAGAATATAGGATGAGGTGGAGCTTGCCACTTGAAGAGTAGCAGGAAGAGCTAATGAGGGGAAAAAACAGCATACGCAAGACTTCAAGGTAGGAATCAACTTGGGATGGTTAAGAAAAAGAAAAGGTACTTCCGCCCAACATGGTGCCATAGACAAAAGCACCACACCATCCATCCCCAGCAAAAACCCAAAAAACTAAGTAAAACAGAGACAAACGTCATTCCTGGAACCTTAGAGGTACCAAAAAAAGAAATAGAGAACTCAGCCAAGCACCAAATAGAATAAGAAACTGACAGAGGATGGACAGCAAGGAGAGATACGTGCAGAAGTCCCCATCAGCTAACACAGCACAGATCCGTCATCTTGGACACCAATCAGGGATCGGCAGACAGGAAACACAGGAAAGCAGCTTAGCGGAACTCCCAGCAGGAGACAGAGCACCAGGTAACCAGTGATATACGCTTTCCCATTCCCCATTCTCTCCCCGCTGCTCTACCTCCAAGCATCCTGGCTGGCTGCAGTGGCTTGGCCAGCCAGGAAGTGCAGCGTCCGTGCCACCTGGATTCACTCCACCCATGTCGGAGATTGGCGGACAGGGAGTATGGGGAAGCAGCTTCGCAAAGTTCCCAGAAAGAGACAGAGCAGCCACTAACGAGCTATATATGCTTTCCTAGCCCCCTGCCCCCTTCTTCTCCCTCTGCCTTTGGCCTCCTCTGCTTCCTGCCAGCTGCAGTCTCTTGGCCAGGAGGCAACTGCTTTGGCCTCAAGCTGCTTGGATTCGCCCTGCCCACAATGTCCAGGCCCCTGAGCTGGTGGTGGTTCTTTTGGTCTCTTTTGGTTTCTTCCGTGCCTCCTACCACCTCCCCCTCCTTTCTCTGGAACACCTGGCTCCATGTGCCATCTTTGCTTCTTCTTGAAAGGCTGCGAAGCCATGCTTGACTTGGGAACCATTCCCCCAGCCTGCAATACCATGCTGGTGAGATCCCTGGGGCTTTTTTTTCCTTGTTTTGTTTTGTACTGTTTTGTTGTGTTCTCTTTTTCTTATTGCAGCTTGGGAGACTCTTCTAGCCAGGCTCCACTTCATGGCTTAGGAGCCACTCCCCCAATCTGTGCAGCCACATAAGTGGGATCCCTGGTGGAATTTTTTTTCTTCTTTATTTTTTTTCTCTTTTCTATCCCTTTTTACCTTTCTGTCTGTCTTCATTCCTTAGTTCCCATCTCTCTACACTTATCTTCTTTTCCCATCTCCCAAATACCTGGTGCTCTGTGACATCTATACTCCCTCTAGCCAGTCTATACTGAGCAGCCTGGGAGCCACTTCTCTGGTCTTAGCAGCCCCACCAGTGGGACTCCTGGGGGCTTTTCTTTTCTTTTCCAAATTTTTATCTAGTTATCATTTTCTTTCTTTTTCCCTTTTTCTTTTCTCCATTTCTTAGTTTCTCATCTCTCCACTCTAACAGCAAGCTCCCTTAGCACTCTTTTTTTTCTTGCTTTCTTTGCTTGTTTGTTTTCCTCCTCTCTCTCCTCTTTCCTACACCCCTATTAGCTCCACATATCACAACCTCCCCCCTCTTTCCTGCCTACCAGCACCGTGCACTGAACATCACACCCCCAAGTAGCACAGGCATGGCCTACTGGAACCTGCCCAGCACTGATTCCTGGCCTACCCTGCTGGCCCTAGTACGTGCCACAAACAACCCATCCCAATCCCTCCCCTTCAGCTGAACCTGCCCTGCTGAACCACAGCTGAATGACTGGCCCTGCCCATTGGACGAGGAGGTAAAAGTATCATGACTACAGACAAGCAAACAACAAAGAACGCATAGCCCGCCTGCTCAGACATAACCAAATAAAACCAAAAAGCAGGACAAAACAAACAAATCTACAATCAAGAAAAGAAGAAAATAACTACTGAATGTCCCGAAGACAGCAGACAATATCAAAACATATTAAAAAAAAGGACAAGATGGGTCCAGTAGGCATCTAAAATAAAACACCAGATGACTTTCCAGTAGAAGAAAAGGCACTAGTACTACCTGACAGGGAATTCAGATCTCTAATATTCAGAGCAATCCAAGAGCTGAAGCAAAAAGCAGACAAAAATAAGGTAAAAATAGACAATTTTTTGGAAAAGGCAGACAAATTCATGGAAAATACAGACAAAAAAATGGAGCAATTCAGGAAAGTAATACAGGAGCAAAATGCCAAAATAAATTCACAACTAGAAATCATACAAAACAATTAGAAATCCAAAAGATAAAGAACAAGATTTCAGAAATGGATGGTGTCATAGAAGGGCTGAGGCCAGGTTTCAAATGATGGAAGACAGAATCAGTGAAATTGAAGACAAACACTTGGATACAACTCTGAGGAAAAATCAGAAAAAAGAATGAGTAAAAATGAAGAAATCCTGAGAATTATGTGGGATACAATCAAAAGCAAAAATTTGCAAGTGATCAGAGTTCCAGAACAGGGAGAGAAAACAGAAAACACAGAGAGGATTATTGAAGAATTGCTGACATAAAATTTCCCTAATGTCATGAAGGATGAAAAGCTGATCATCCAAGAAGCTCAATGAACCTCACACAGGATAGACCCCAAAAGAAAAACACAACAGCATATCATAATCACACTTGTTAAAACCAAAGACAAAGAAAAAATCCTGCAAGCAGCTGAAGAAAAACAAAAAGTCACATACAGAGGGGAAACAATAAGACCAAGCTCTGATTATTCGGTAGAAGCCTTGCAGGCAAGAAGGCAATGGATGACATATATAAAACCTTGAAAGAAAAAAACTGTCAACCAAGAATAATATATAGTGCAAAACTTTCGTTCAGATATGATGGTGAAACTAGGATAAAAAAAAAAATTATTTCCAGATAAACAGAAATTAAGGGAATATATAAAAACCAAGCCAAACTTACAAGAATTATTAAAGGGAGTCCTTCGGTCTGAGAACAAACAACATCAGACCTTAATCTAGGGCACAAGATTGTGCCAGCCAGATACCAACACAGGAAATGAAATCTCAAGGACTACCCAAAACCAAAACAATTGCAACAGGGAACCAGAGAGGTTAATCTGTAAATGACAACAACAACATCAGAACAATAAAAAAGGGAATAAACAGTGTAGGTATAGAACTTTCTAATGGAGAAGCAGGCAAGGTGATACCAAGTAGTGATAGACTGGTTCAAACCTAGTAAGAGAAGGGTAAATTTCAAGGTAACCACAAAGAAAATTAACAAACCTACTCATCAAAATAAAGAAGAAAAACATAGTCTCAATAAAAACAAAATCTACACAAACAAAAAAAATCCACAAACAAAAGGAATTTAGCACAGGATGTTAGGCTGAGTGAAATAAGTCAATCACAAAAGGACAAATATTGTATGAGACTACTACTGTAAAAACTCATGAAAGGGTTTACATACAAAAAGAAACAATCTTTGATGGTTACAAGTGGGGTGGAGTGGGGATGGAAAACAAGCAATAACAAAGATAAAAGATAAGCAATAACTTTGGAGAAGGGTAAGACAGTACACAATACTGTGGAAGCCAGCACAGCCTGTACAAGACAAGGCCATGGTAGCTCCATAGACACATCCAAACTCCCTGAGGGAACAAATTCTTGGGCTGAGGGCTATGGGGACCATGGTCTCAGGGAACAAGTAGTTCAATTTCAGTTTATAAAGAAAACGTTCTACATTCTACTTTGGTGTGTAGCAACTGGGGTCTTAAAAAAGCCTGTGAGCAGCTGTCTGGGATACTCCAGGTCTTACCCCTTCAGGAGCAAAGAATAATAAAGAAAACTAAAGACTCAGGGAAAGATTAGACCAAAGAATTAATGGACCACATCTACCATGGCCTCCACCAGACTGAGTCCAGTACAGTGACACGGTGCCCAGCTATCACCACTGACTGCTCTGACAGGGATCACAATAGAGGGTCCCAAAAGAGCTGGAGAAAAATGTAGAACAAAATTCTAACTCAAAAAGAAGGCCACACTTCCTGGCCTGATGGAGACTGGAGAAATCCTGAGAGTATGGCTCCTGGACACCCTTTCAGCTCAGTAATGAGGCCACTCCTGAGGTTCACCCTTCAGCCAAAGATTGAACAGACCCATGGAACAAAACAAGACTAAAGGGGTACACCAGCCCTGGGGCAGGGACTGGAAGGCAGGAGGAAACAGGAAAGCCAGTAATAGGGAACCCAGGATTGAGAAGGGAGAGTGCTGACATGTTGTGGGGTTGTTAACCAATGTCGTACAGCAATGTGTGTACTAATTGTTTGATGAGGAACTAGTTTGTTCTGTAAGCCCTCATCTAAAGCTCAATTTTTAAAAAAGATTCAGTGTTAGCAGAGGATAGGGATTGAAGAGCAGAGTGGCAGGTAAGTTGGAGGTGACAGTGAAGAGCAAGGTGGATAATAAAACCACGTGCAAGCCTTGAGATAATGGAACGTGAGACAGAGAACTGCATCCACTGGAGAGTACTGCAAGATAACCAGCATCTTCTGAAGAGAAGTTTCAGTTTAGACAAAGAGGTCAAGGGTATGATTTGTGACGAGGTGAGGATGAAGAGAATTTGCTGATGGACAGAAAAAAGTTCCAAAGGGTACCATCAAAGAGTTTTGGTAAAAAAAGAGTTTTAGTACAGAGATCAGGGCTATGTAGAGCAATATAGGAAACAGATCCCAGGTAGTAAGAGATAGTGGGAGAGGCTTTGTGCTTTTCTGGTGATGACTAAGATAAATACAGGGACGTGAGGCATGAGGGAGCTGTCCTCATAGTCTTGGAGTTAAGAGTACACAACCAAACCTATTATTTACCCCCTGTAAGCAGTCTCTTAGCCCTGGTAATATAGTGGTTAAGTGTTATAGTGGTTAAGTACCAAATGGTAGGCAGTTCGAATTCACCAGCCCGCTCCTTGGAAACTGTATGGGGCAGTTCTACTCTGTCCTATAGGGTCGCTATGAGGTTGAATCAACTCTACAGCAATGGGTTTGTCTGTCTGTCTGTCTGTCTGTCTGTCTGTCTGTTATAAGCAGTCTCTAAGTATGGCTGCTTCAGTATGGTGGAGTTTGGGGTTACTGTTAACTTCTCAAGGCTATACCATGCAGTGTAATAGCCCATCCTGGTGGCAGCTCCCTGGAGGGTACCACAAGTCTAATGGCTCTCAATGTTGGTGAAATGGACGAAGCAGGGAAGTAGAGAGATTCAGTCAATGTAATGGTGCACATAAATGGAGGCTTATGTTTTTCATAATGTTTTCATTACAGGCCATCTTTTTAAATTGTTCCTGTAATTTAATGGTTATCAGTAATACATAACATAAAAAAAATAAATATTTTTAACTTACACAGAATTCTTCTACCTGCAAGTTTCCTAACTCTGGACCAACAAAGAAATGAATAAATTTAGTGGGTTGGAAGGATTTATCACTAAGAACAATATCAGTAATTAATTAAAAGGTTAAGAAACAGAAAATATTTTCATAATTGCAAACCTCCCCACAGAAGCAAAGAAAACATTCTAGAGTTAAGGGGAAAGATACAATTAGAAACCAACATGGTTGAGGGAAATGATGAGGCTGCTGTTCTGGAAATTCCCAGGTCCATCAGAATGAAAAATGTTTAACAGCACACACATCATTCAATAGTTACACTATATACGTCTCCAAAATAAAACTTTCCATTCTCATTCCCCCAGCACTTGTTTTAACATATATTTCACACATGAAAGTCTCTACAATATCATCAAATTTTATTATCAGTTTTCCAAAACCACAATAATGTGAAAACATGTTTTTACTGTTCAATTCTGTATATTTATCAATTTAGGAATCATCTGTGGCTTTAAATATGTGTAAAGGAGGAGGATCTAACTCATAAAAATATAAATCTCAGCATCATTGTACAGTGCTTCTATTAGTATGGTATTTGGTGTTGAAATGAAAGGAGGTCTTTCCATAAAAAAAAATACATAAATCTACTAAGAGCACTACAAGTGACTTAAGTCATAAAATCTGTGTGGGCTGCCTTTACTCTGGTTCCCTTTCACCTAATACCCAAGAGCACACATTGTGAGGTCAGATGGGGGTTAAGAATGCACTGTGTGACTGAGGAAATGGCTTCTCTGCGTGCCTTCCTCACCAACACACATTGCCTCTGCCTCCATTTTCCTTGCAGCAACATTATGAAGCAAAACCTTCACAGCAACTACATGACTTGACTAACGGGTAGTGTTCCTCACCTGCCCAACGCCTCACCCTTAAACACAGTCCTATTACCAGCAACTGAACCAGTCTGTCTATGCAAGCCCACACTTAAAGAAGACCTACATGCGGTCAAAGGATTTAATCCATGGCATATAAGCAATGATACCACAGAATTCTGCTACTAGGGAGGGCTACACATTGGCCAAATGGCATCTCAATCATTGAAGAGGGAGAAAATTCAAGCCAGGAGGCTGCATGCCTGTACGGAAACTGATAGCTGTGATACGAATCTAATGAGGCAACTGATATGAAGGTGCATACCACCACGCAGGGCTCTCAGAGAAGCACCTCCTAATTCCTGTTTGTGGCTGATACATTAACCGGCAGCTTCCACAGAGAAGTCCTAAAACATCAAATGGTGAAAGTAAGACCTTCCTCCACGCCAGGTCATCCTTGCTGAGGTGACTTCGGTGATTAAGAGCATACCACCCCTGAGCTGCATATGGGCAAAGGGTAGAGAGCAAGAGACCGCCAAGGCAGTTGATAGACAATAAGGTCAAAAGGTGTAATTGATGAAGGGAGGTCAGCAGGACCAGTGCTCTGAAGCATGACTGTAGGGTTGCTGGATAATTACTAAAATCAACAGGCTTGTCTTGGTGCAGCCTCTGGAATGTGGTGGTTGGCTTTTTGAGCAAAGCTTCAGGTCAGCTCAGGGCCTAAGTATTAGAGGCACTTGTGACATCTGACTCTTCAGGAAGCCTAAAACCTTAACCAGAAAATAAGTTTTAGGAGCATAGAGGGAGAGAGGGGGAAAAAACAAAGCCAGCCAAGGAATTACTGACAGTAAGCTTGTCTGCAAATGAGAGAAACCAAATGATCTGAAACAATTCTGCCTTATGATAATCTTAAATTCTGCCACTACTACCATCTAATGGAGATATAAAATAACTCTCAGTTTCAAGAGAGAAATAATTAGGTGATGTTGAATTGAAAGGCTGTATTTTTAAAATATGCTTTTTATTATTAGTCCAAAGAAATCAGTGTTGTTAGCAGAAAAATTATAAAGTTCAGAAAAGTACAAAGAAAAAAAGCCCCCATAATCCTACCTCCCAGATGCAAGCACTATTATTTTGGCATTTCCCTCTTCTATTTTCTATGAATATTTTTACATGGTTGCTATATGTAAAAATGAAACATTATACTCTGCATTTTCACTTTTTATAATAAATTTTTTTCCAATTGACTTTATATTTTAACGATACCTGGCTTATTTGTTACAAATTATATCTTTTATTTTAGGTCATATAAAGTGTAATGTGGTCTACCCTGTAGATATAATGCTTAGTGATATATTAAACAATAATTTATAAGTTCTTACTACTAGGTTCAAATCACTAGGCTAAAAAGAAGCTAATTAGAGTGGAAATTCTGCATCCAGCAGACTCCGAAATACTGACCAGAGGAGAATAGTGATACTACAAACAAATGGAGTTAGGACCTCAAGGAACTCCAACCTTTTCCCATTATGCTATTCATTATTTTGGTTTGTCTTTTTGAAAATCATAGGAAGGAAAAGAATCTAAAACAATTCCTATGTGAAGGCCCCTCTACTCATCTATACTCTCCTGGTGTCTTTTAAGACCCACCTCAAATAACTTACCCTGATTCCTTCTTTTCTAGGAAGACTCAGTTGTTCCCCATTTGTACTCACATGATGCTTTTAATAAAATGCTGTAACTTATCACATTTATTGTATTATTAATTTACTGTACTTGCTTGACCATCTTATGAGTCACTGAATTCTGGAGGCAGAAATAAAATCTTATTTTATCCTCAGAATCTAGCAATGGTAGCAAGGGCTCCATAAATATTTGTTGAGTAACTGTGATTGAATAAATTTATACACACTTTTCTGAAATTGCAGGAATATGATACTGCAGATTCTTATTATTAATAAAGATAAGGAATATATCTGAAATACAAAGTTAGCTTTTGAACGATGTTCATTTATGTGCTTTTGTAGAATCTTCAAACCAATATTTAAGACCTCCTTTGTTTCATTTTTTGCAATATCTTGCAAAAAAAAATAATATTCATATTACCAAAGAATTAAATGCCTATTATTTTTGTAGGGATACCTACAAATTGGTATCGTGATTGTAAAATCTACAGAGAATCAGGAATGATGGAGGCCACGGGAAAGACAAATACTCTGCAGTTTACCAGAGGTTTAAAAAAGATTTCCCTTTAAATCAAGGGTGTCAAGGAGTACTATGGAATTATTCATCCTCTTTTCAACTGTTAAGCATCCATGTCAGTAAATTCTACACACTGTTTAAGGGGTTACACGAGAGAACAGAACAGAGATTAAGTGGCTTATTCACAGTCACATAACAAATCAGAAAGGATGCAGTAATCCGTGATTATACAACATTTCCTCATAAGGATTTGGGGAGTCTTGAGATCTATTTGAAAAGCATCTTAATCCTTTGAGGAAAAAAAAAATCTTCTCTAAGAATTAATGGAGGAAAATTCCAATATCTTCTCCTGATTCCTTTTTCTGACTTTATTTAGTATTCTTTTTGATTTATTTTAAATTTGTAAACACATAGAGAAATAATTTTTATATAAGATGCCATATATTATAAAGGCATATTTTATAAAAACATCAGAGTGTTGGAAAATTAAAAAACATACTTAATATATATGAGATAATGCTCAGGAATACATGCATTTCCTCACAGGCATCAATTCAATCTAAACCTCAACGGATAAATTCCATTTTAATTTTACTCAGTATTGATCTCAAGTGAGGTTAGTTCAAGCTCTTTGAAGTAGAGTCATCTATTGCAGCAATCACCACTTCTGAAAAACAGAAAAGCAATCAAATCAGAGAAACTGTTTATAAATAGCCAAACAAACTGATAATTTCAAAAGAAATTGACTCTAACACAGAGAAGGTATAAGCTCTATTTGTTTTTTTCTGCAAATGACAGTGGTTTCTCTTTAGCAAGACAATATGAGGATGATTGCGCTGTTATGGCAAAGGCATTCAAAGGCTTGGAAAATGTCTTTCTGGAAATGCCCTTTCATTCACTGGCTCTGATACAGCACAAACATCCCTGTATAACCTGGAGCTGAGACAAATGTTTCATGCTACCTGCTCTCCTTAGGCAGTTTCCTGCTGGGGATATAAAGACTTCCAATCTGGGCAAACTAACACTATCAGAGCTCAGTAAAGATACAGCTCATCCAGTGAGGACTGATTGCCCTGGAGCAAGCTCAAATGCCAAGAGGCATTTAGAGAAGGCAATTGGAAAGCAGGGTCCTTCCTGATTGCTGATTAGAGAACCCTGAGCAGCCTCCCTGGCTTGGTTTGGGCACCGGGGGTTATAGCTCTAATGTGACAATCCAAACAGCAGAAAGCATAAACCAACAAACAATTCATTATTTTTTTATGACTGTAGCCATTCACATTGTCCACTTTGAGTCAAAGCTGAAGAATATAGCAATCTGATGTGAAGTATTCAAGGTTATATACCATTATAAATCATTTTTTAAAAATTAAAAATATTTTCTTGGTCCTTATGTAGCCTTTAACTTAGTAATTCCTCATTTTAGCTCTGTTTAGAAACCTATATTCAATGATTCTTCAACCTTACCAACTTTGGAAAGGAAAATACATCTTTACCCATTTTTACTTATAAAACTAACTTATTAAATACAAATATGAGATTCTTCAACCTTACCAACTTTGGAAAGGAAGATACATCTTTACCCATTTTTACTTATAAAACTAACTTATTAAATACAAATATGAGATATTTATAAGTATATATTTAAAAGGTAGCAATAAAACGAATATGCATAAGAAATAGAACATTAAAAATATCTTTGAACCTCCCTGTGTACCTATTCCCAGTTCCTTCCTCTTTTCTTCTTCACAATTGAAGGACCTGCCAAACTGAATTTTCTATTTATCATTGCTTTACTACTCTTTAGGAGGCCCAGTGATGCAGTGGTTAAGAGTTCCACCTGCTAACCAAAAGGTCGGCAGTTCGAATCCACTAGCCACTCCTTGGAAACCCAATGGGGCAGTTCTACTTTGTTCTGTAGGGTTGCTATGGGTCAGAATTGACTGGACAGCAACAGGGTTTGGGGTTTATAGTGTTATTATATAGTTATAAATCTCTCCACCACACGTCTGTCAGTTTGTCATACTGTAGTGGCTTGCCTATTGCTGTGATAATGGAAACTATGCCACTGGTATTTCAAATACTAGCAGGGTCACCCATGGTGGACAGGTTTCCATGGAGCTTCCAGACTAAGACAGACTAGGGAGAAGAACCTAGCAGTCTACTTCTGAAAAAAATTAGCCGTCTTATGGACAGCAGCGGAACACTGTCTGATACAGTGCCAGAAGATACACTCCTCAGGTTGGAAGGCACTCAAAATACGACAGAGGAAGAGCTGCTTCCTCAAAGCAGAGTCAATCTCAATGGCGTGGATGGAGTCAAGCTTCCAGGACCTTCATTTGCTGATGTGGCATAACTCAAAATGAGAAGAAGCATCTGCAAACGTCCATTAATAATCAGAACAAGGAAAGTACTAAGTATGAATCTGGGAAAACTGGAAGTTGTCAAAAATGAAATGGAATACATACACATCAATATCCTAGGCACTGGTGAGCTGAAATGGACTGGTATTGGCCGTTTGGAATGAGAAAATCATATGGTCAACTATGCCGGGAATGACAAATTGAATAGGAATGGTGTCACATTCATCCTCAAAAAGAGCATTTCAAGATCTATCCCGAAGTACAACGCTGTTAGTGATAGGATAATATCCATACACCTACAAGAAAGACCAGTTAATATGACTACTATGCAAATTTATGCACCAATTACTAAGGCAAAATATGAAAAACTGAGGATTTTTACCAACTTTTGTAGTCTGAAATTGATTAAACATTCAATGAGGATGCATTCATAATTACTGGTGATTGGAATGCAAAAATTAGAAACAAACAAGAAGAAACAGTAGTTGGAAAATATGGCCTTGATGATAGAAATGATGCTGGAGATCGCATGATACAATTCTGCAAGGCTAACAACTTATTCATAGCAAATATCTTTTTTCAACAACATAAATGGTGACTATACATGTGGATCTCACTGCATGGAATACACAGGAATCAAATCAACTACATCTGCGGAAAGAGACAATGGAAGAGCTCAACATCATCAGTCAGAGCAAGGACAGGGACCAACTGCTGAACAGATCATCAATTGCTCACATGCAAATTAAGCTGAAGCTGAAGAAAAATAAAACAAGTCCACAAGAGCTAAAATACAACCTTAAGTATATCCCACCTGAATTTGGAGACCATCTCAAGAATAGATTTAACCCACTGAACACTAATGACCAAAGACTAGACAAGTTGCAGGATGACATCAAGGACATCATACATGAAGAAAGCAAAAGGTCATTAAAAAAGGCAGGAAAGAGAAAAGACCAAAGTGGATGTCAGGACAGACTCTGAAACTTGCTCTTGAACACAGAGTAGCTAAAGCAAAAGGAAGAAACAATGAAGTAAAAAGCTAAACAGATTTGAAAGGGCAGCTCAAGAAGACAAAGTGAAATATTATAATGAAATGTGCAAAAACCCGGAGTTAAAAAAACCAAAAGGGAAGAACACGGTCAGCATTTTTCAATCTGAAAGAACTAAAGAAAAAATTCTAGCCTCGATTTGCAATAATGAAGGATTCTATGGGCAAAATATTGAACAACACAGGAGGCTTAAAAGAAGATGGAAGGAATACACAGAATCACTGTACCATTTCAGAAGGTAGCGTAAGATCAAGAACTGATGGTACTGAAGGAAGAAGTCCAAGCTGCACTGAAGGCATTGGCAAAAAACAAGGCTCCAGGAATTGACAGAATATCAATTGACATATTTCAGTAAACAGATGCAGTGCTGGAGGGGCTCACTTGTCGATCCCAAGAAATTTGGGAGACAGTTACCTGGCCAACCAACTAGAAGAGGTCCATATTTTTGCTCATTCCAAGAAAGGTGATCCAACAGAATGAAGAAATTATCGAACAATATCATTAATATCACACACAAGTAAAATTTTGCTGAAGATCCTTCAAAAGCGGCTGCTGCAGTGCATCGACATGGAACTGCCAGAAATTCAAGCCAGATTCAGAAGAGGATATGAAATGAGGGATATCATTGCTGATGTCAGATGGATCCTGGCTGAAAGCAGAGAATACCAGAAAAATGTTTACCGGTGTTTTATTGACTATGCAAAAACATTCAGCTGTGTACGTCACAACAAATTATAGATACTACTGAGAAGAATAGGAATTCCAGAACCCTTAACTGTGCTCATGCGCACCTGTACCTAAACCAAGAGACAGTTGTTCGAACAGAACAAGGGGATACTGCGTGGTTTAAAATCAGGAAATATGCGTGTCAGGGTTGTATCCTTTCACCGTGCTTATTCAACCTATATGCTGAGCAAATAATCCAAGAAGCTGGACTATATGAAGAAGAATGTGGCATCAGGATTGGTGGAAGACTCATTAACAACCTGCAATATGCAGATGACACAATTTTGCTTGCTGAAAGCCAAGAAGACTTGAAGCACTTACTGATGAAGATCAAAACTACAGCCTTCATTATGGATTACACCTCAACATAAAGAAAACAAAAATCCTCACAACTGAACCAATAAGCAGCATTATGATAAACAGAGAAAATATTGGAGTTGCCAAGGATTTCATTTTACTTGGATCCACAATCAATGCCCATGAAAACAGTACTCAAGAAATCAAACGACATATTTCATCAGTCAAATCTGCTGCAAAAGACCTCTCTAAAGTGTTGGAAAGCAAAGACGTCACTTTGAGGACTAAGGTGTGCCAGACCCAAGCCGTGGTATTTTCAATCTCCTCAAAAGTATGCAAAAGCTGGACAATGAATAAGTAAGACCAAAGAAGAATTGATGCCTTAGAATTACATTGTTGGAGAAGAATATTGAATATACCATGAACTGCCAGAAGAACAAAGTCCATCTTGGAAAAAATACAGCCAGAGTGCTCCTTGGAAGTGAGGATGGAGAGATTTTATCTCATGTACTTTTTTTTTCACTTTGGACATGATCTCAGGAGGGACGACTCCCTAGAGAAAGACATCGTGCTTGGTAAGGTAGACGGTCAGTGAAGATGAGATGGACTGACACAGTGGCTGCAACAATGGACTCAAACATAGCAACAATTGTGAGGACAACACTGGACTGGGCAGTGTTTTGTTCTGTTGTATATAGAGTTGCTATGAGTAGAAACCTACTTGATGGCACCTAACAACAACAACAACATAAGTCTCTAAATCACATATTATTTAGTTTTGTACTGTACATAACACTATAGTATTCTGTGGGAGAAAGATGTGTCATTCCCTCTATGGGAGAAACATGTGTCAGTCTGCTTGCATAAAGATTACAGACTTGGAGATCCAACAGAGCAGTTCTATTCTGTCCTAGAGGGTTACTAGTAGTTGGAATGACTTGAGGGCAGTGGGTTTGGTATTAATAACATCTGAGTTGTTTTCAGTTTTTTGCTATGATAAACAATGTTACTATAAACTTGCTTCTGTTGACCACTAGCATTAATGTTTTAAAGGTGTATATATGTCTGTAAAGAAAATTTCTGTCATTGAGTATAGGTATCTTCAAATTTATGGCCCTTGGGTAGTGCAAATGGTTAAGCACTCCACTAATAACCAAAAGATTGAAGGTTCAAACTCACCCAGAGGCACATTGGGAAACCCAAAACCAAACCAAACCCTGTGCCCTGTAGTTAATTCTAACTCATTCCAACCCTGCAGGAAGGTGTAGAACTGCCCAGTAGGGTTTCCAAGCCTGTAATCTTTATGCAAGCAGATTGCCACATCTTTCTCCTGGGGAGTTGCTGGTGGGGTTCAAACTGCCGACCTTTCAGTTAGTGGCTGAGGGTTTAACAACTGTGTCACCATGGCTCCTTCCAGGCCTGACAATCTGTTTCCAAAAGATCACAGCCTTGAACACCCTATGGAGTGCAGTTCTACTCTACATACCTGGGTCGCCGTCAGCTGGAAACTATTAGACAGCAACTAACAACACCGTTTTCAATTTTATTAAAATCTTTTTTTTTTCAAAATACTTGAAATAATTTATATTTCCAATAAAAGCATATATAAAAGTTCTTAATTTTCTACATCCTCCTCCCCATTTGTTATTAACGGGCTTTTTAACCTTTGTCAATCTGGTGAATTTGAACCATTATGTTATTGTGGTTATAATTATTATTTAAGGTTGAACAAATTTTTTATTTCATTAGTCCTAAGTGTTTCATCTCTGAAATGCAAGTTTATATTATCTTGCTCATTTCTTGTTGCATTATTTGCATTATTTTTATGTTTCATAAAAAAAGAATATTATTTATATATATATTTATTCCAGAATAATAAATTTTTGCTAGATTTTCTGTGCCAGAAATATCTTCTCCCAGTTTGTGGCTTTTCTTTCCCTCTATGCTTTCCTTTGATGAATAAACATTCTTCATTTTAAAATAAATGGATCTATCAGTCATTTTCTTTATGGTATGTGCTTTTTTGCCCTCTTTAAAATTTCTCTTCAGAAACCTGAGGTCATAAAGATACTCTCCTGTATGTTATTCTATAAGCATTTCAGTCAGCTTTTCCTTTCTCATTAAGTATTTTTCCTTCTGGAATTGGTCTTTGTGCACAACAAAGTAGGGACTTGTCTTAGTTATCTAGTGCTGCTATAACAGAAAGAAATACCACAAGTGGATGGCTTTACAAACAGAAGTTCTTTCGCAATTCAATATGCTAGAAGTACAAGTTCAGGGCGCCATCTTCAGGGGAAGTCTTTCTCTCTCTGACGACTCTGGGGGAAGGTCCTTCTTATCAATCTTCCCTGGTCTAGGAGTTTCCCTGCGTAGAAACCCTGGGTCCAAAGGATACTCTGTGCTCCCGGTGCTGCTTTCTTGGTGATGAGGTCCCATGTCTCTCTGCTCACTTCTCTCTTTTATATCTCAAAAGTGATTGGTTTAAGACACAAATCAATCTTGTAGATTGAGTCTCATCAACGTAACTGCCGCTAATCCCATCTCATTAACATCACAGAGATAGGATTTACAACACATAGGAAAATCACATCAGATGACAAAATGGAGGACAATCACATAATACTGGGAATCATGGCCTAGCTAAGTTTACAGATATTTTGGGGGGACACAATTCAATCCATAACAGGATTCAACTTTATATTTTTCATATGATAATCCATCCCAGGTCCATTTTTTGAGAAATTCATCCTTTACTCACTGATCAGTAATGCCACTCCATCATGAGTCAAATTTCCCAACATGCAGTGCCAGTTTCTGGACTCTTTATTCTGATTCACTGCTCAATTTTTCTTTGTACTAATATCTAATTGACTGGAGATATTTAATAAGTCTTGGCTACCAACATTTGGTGTTGTTAGTCTTTTAAATTTTAGCCATTCTAGTGTGTGTGATTGCATTTCCCTGATGACTAATGCTGTTGAGCATCTTTTTGTGTGCTTATTAGACATTGGTATATATCTTTTATATAATTTCTCTTGACTTTTGTCCATTTTCAAAATTGAGTTTATTGTCTTCTTTTAGTGCTGATTTGTGGGAGAAAAGGCCTCCATGTTATTCTTCATCTACATCAGTGTTTTACCCAATCTTGTGTGCTGCTAAGTTGATTCCACTCATATCAACCCTATACAACAGAACAGAACTTCCCTATACGGTTTCCTAGGCTGAAATCTTTACGGGAGCAGATCACCAGGTCTTTTCTCCTGTGGAACTGTTGTGGATTCGATCCACAGGCCTTTCGGTTAGAAGCCAAGCACTTTAACCACTGGTCAGCAGGACTCCTTTAGCCAATTTTAGCCCTCTCCTGTTCCATAACCATTTAGACTGAGCTCATCAAATTTTATTAAAGAAAAACTTCTGTGATATTAAGTTGCATTGACCACAGATAAATTCGAGGATCAATCACAGTCTTCTCTCCCGTAAGTATGGCATATCTCTACATTTACTTTGATATTTTATTATTACATTTGAGTGACTTTTAAAATTATTCTACATCAAGGCTTTGTACATCTTTAGCTAAATTTGTTTCTTAGATAACTTATTGTTTTTTTCCTATTCTAAATGATAACTATTTTTAAATTCTTATTTTTTTCCTGGTATATGCAATTGACATCTAAATTGATTTTGTACCTGGAAATTCTGTTTAAGTCTCATTTATTCTCGTATTTTTTGAAAGATAATTTTTATATAGACAATCATATCATCTCTAAATGATTCCTTTTTTCTTCTCTTGTGATACTGTATTTCTTTGCCTTAACTTTCTTCATTATTTAAAACCTTCAATACGATGTTGAATAGAGATGACAGAAGGATTACTTGCTCTGATCCTGATTTTAAAGAAAATGATTTTAATGTATTATCATTAAGTACAATCTTTAAGATTTTTTTTGTACATTCCCTTAGAAGTTCCTTGTTTCCAAAGAGTTTTTTAGTACGGTGTATTAATTTTAATTTTTCTTTTCTTTTTTTTAACTTAAAGGAGCCCTGTTGGCACAGTTTTTAAAGTGCTCAGCTGCTAACCGAAAGCTTAACAGTTTGAACTCACCAGCTACTCTGTAGAAGAATGATGTGGCGGTCTGCTTCTGTAAAGAGTACAGCCTTGGAAACCCCATGGGGCAGTTCTACCCTCTCCTATAAAAAAAAAAAAATAGGGTATTAAAAAGGTCATTGGATGCTTTGTCTTTATTTTTTGAGAATGTTTTTCTTTTTTGAATCTATTTAAGGTGCTAGATTTTTCTAATGTTTAACCAACCTTGCACTTCTTGGCTAAACCAATTTGATCATCATAAATTATTTTTTTACACATTGCTGGTGCAATTCACCAGTAACTTATCTAGGATATTTACATCTTTGTTCATGCACGATGAGCCTGTTATTTTTCCTTTGGCTATATTCCTTTTCTGGCGCAGTGTCGAGGTAATATTAGCCTCAGAAAATGAGTTAGAATGTGTTCCCTCCTTTATTATTATTCTCTGGAAGAGCTTGTATTATATTGGTACATTTTGTCCCTTGAATGTTTTATAGAACTTCCCTGTAAGATCATCTGGACCTGAGATTTTCTTTCTGGGAAAGGAAATTTAAATTTTAAATTTTAGCCATTCTAGTGTGATTGCATTCCCTTGATGACTAATGATGTTGAGCATCTTCTTACAAGCTTATTTTAGCTTTAACCTATCCATTTAAATTTTTATGTCATAATTATCTTTCATTTCTAAAACGTCTAGCTGAATTATTTTTAACCTGCTTAATCTTGTCTTTGTTAATAATATTTTTATATCTTCTATTTCTTTAATATATTAAAATAATTTATTTGCTATTCTGTGACTGTTAATTTCAGTAACTGAATTATATGAAGGTCTCATTCCTATCATTTGTTTCTGCTGACTTTTATTCATGAGGCTTATTCTTTTCTAAGGTCTTCTGTTTTGTGATTTCTTTTTTCTTTTTAAATTTGAGCTCATATATGCTAGTCTTTTACTTTGAGTTCTTTGAGCCTGGATGTAAGTGTGTTCCTTAATAAAGAATGCTTTTGTTTCTGTCAGGTGCTTAGGAACACTCCCAATTAAGCATCATCTAAAATAAATTCCTAGGTAAAGGTTTTTCTTCCCAGATGGGTAGTGTGAATTCTACCCTTAATCCTATGAAGGGACTGGATTTGGGTTATAAATTTTCTCCTTTGTCTACTATGGAAGAGATAAGAGTTTCTTTTCTGAATCCTTGTCTGGGTGAACTTTCCCTTTCACTGAGGATATAGCTTTATGGAGTCTTGGCTTTAGATAGGAGTCTCCTTTCACATTTCCCACCTTGTACAGGTCCTAGGGTTTATATTCTATCCTCCAAAATTCATAGTATTTTTTAATAAGATCTTCAGGGCCATCATTAATTGACAATTTCCGAAGGATAGCCAGTAAGTCTGTGTTTGGTTAACTTTCTGGATTTCTGCTTATGCTTTGTTTTTAGCCTCAGTCATTTCCTTACTTTCTTGCCAGCCCACTAATGCATTTAAAAATATTTACATCTAATTTTGTATAGTATTATAATTATCTTCAATTAAAAGGTTTGTTGAGGGCATCTAGTTCACTATATTGCCAGAAACTGAAAACCTGTACTTGGATTCAAAATGTTTACAGGCTCATCAGCTAACAGTGAAGCAATTCATATAGCTGACACACACAAAAAAAGACAAAAATTAGCTGTATGCTGGGTAGATTAATACTTTACTAATTTTGATCTAGATATCTGAAGAACCTATTGAAGGTTCTTAAAATCTTTTCTGCACTCAATATATCTAAGAATGAATTCAAACTGGCACATGCACTAGTTGATCAGGAGAGATACCAAATCAATCAAAACAGACAATAGCCATACTGGTCCACACCTGAATAACAGCCCTGGCTGCATAAGGTAACACTGAGAACCAACGATGAGCAGCAATTTCTGTTGATTTAAATATCAACGCTGCATTTGGTGCTTAACCCACCATAGAAATGGGATAGATCACCCTTCACTATTTTAAGGTCATGGCCTCTTATCTCCCTGAACGGAAGAATGTGCTAGAAAGTTACTACATCTGCGCACTGCCAGAAAAGGAATGGAGCCCTGGTGGTGCAGAGGTTAAGGAATGGAATCAAATATCCTATAGAACTGAGCAAATAGCAGGTCAGTTTAGAATTACAGATTGGAAGGCACATCTCAAAGAAGAACTCTGGTAGAATTAGGTCTTCTGAATATTCACAGAAACAAGCCATTGGTGATCAAATGGACTGAAACATTTCAAATTACAACAATTAAATTTATTTTAAAATAGTTGCTGAGTTCTTACCAGTGATCATGTGGTAGCAATAATGTCAACATTATCTTCCTTTTTCTCCCCAAATACTGCTGGATAGCACATGTTTTCCAGAATTCAGTGACTTAATACATTCTATTTCAGCTAAATGAGCATGAAACAGAAAATACTGCTAAACATATTTAGCTCCATGTCTTAGTCATCTAGTGCTGCCATAACAGAAATACCATAAGTAGATGGCTTTAACAAAGAGAAATTTACTTCCTCATGGTAAAGTAGGCTAAAAGTTCTAATTCAAGGCGTCAGCTCCAGGGGAAGGTTTTCTGTCTCTGTCAGCTGTGGAAGAAGGTCCTTGTCCTCAATCTTCCCATGGTTGAGGAGCTTGTCAGGTGCAGGGACCCCAGGTCCAAAGGACACACTCTGCTCTTGGTGCTGCTTTCTTGGTAGTATGAGGTCCCCAACTCTCTGCTTGCCTCCCTTTCCTTTTATCTCTTGAGAGATAAAAGATGGTTCAGGCTACACCCCAGGGAAACTCCCTTTACTTTAGACCAGGGATGTGACCTGGGTAAGCCTGGTGTTATGATCCCATCCTAATCCTCTTTAACATAAAATTACAATAACAAAATGGAAGACAGCCACAGAATACTGGGAATCATGGCCTAACCAACTTAATACACACATTTTTGGGGGGACACAATTCAATCCATGATACCCCACACTTTTTAACTCTAACCCAATAGATTTTATTTATACTTAACTACTTAATCTCTTTCCTTTCCTCTTTCAGTTCAATAAATTTTCTTTCTTATCAATACTACCCATCAATGGCCTGTTTTGCAGTCTGTTTTTATAGATTGTCATTTGGATTTTTTTTTTCCTCCTTAGAATGTTCTGCCTCTTGATGTTTTCATGGGGTTAGTTTTGTGCAATGGGCAAGTTCTTCTCCTACTTGAGTGTGATCTCATGTCCAAGAAAGGCTTATAAAATGAGCAGCTTATAAATTCTGCATTAGACTTCTAGAGGAACACTGAAAAGTTACACTTTTCTTTGGTCTATCTTTTTTTTTTTTTTTTTTAATTCTGCTGTCTGTCAGAATGGTAAGACCACTAGGACCAAGATTAGGATGTGAACCTACAGGAAATAAATTGAAGAGGTTTACTTTCAAATTGGGTAAGAAGGAATTCTCTTGGTCTACATGTGCATTGTCCCAACTCACTAGGGCCAGGGAGGACTCCTAGGTACTTGGACTTAAAGCCTTGCAACAGTATTTTTCCACTAAGGTGTAGGGAAGTAGATGAGGGAAGGGTACTGAACATGCAGCAGCTCCTCTCCAACTTGAGAGATTCTGACCATGTAAAGAATTTCAGTGGTACACGTGCATAAAGGAAACAGAAGAAAAAAAATAGCTGAGAAGCACTACCTGCTAGAATGAATGGTGGCTCTATCCAGAGTTTCCTTTCTGTGTCCAGCATGAACATGAGAAGAAGGCAGAGGACTGGTTGAGGATTTGTGGGTTCAAGGTCCAGGTTGTATTTCACACTCCTTCATATATATGCTGTGTCAATAAAAACAACAAGATGAATAAGATAAAAATACCTTCATGAAATTATTAACCAATAAATACATATTTAAAATACAAAAAAAAAATTTAATTCCTAATTTTGCAATTTATTTCTCTTTAAAAATATTACCTCCGGTGATTGGATGATTAGGATAATTAATATCCTAATGCTAAAAGCCTCAAATCTCTTAATGTATTACATCAAAAACAGAAAGAGACTCGTCTTAATGTGCTCTAAGAAAATCTCAAAAGAAACTAAGCCCAATTCTTTTTAATCATCAACCAGTTCACTCTTTGCAATCAATTAACTTTTAATTCCCATGAAGCACTTATCACCAAGATCACTTTCAGACATAGGTGCATCACAGTCAGGCTTCTCATTGCTTCCTTTGTACTATATTTCATTTCTACTAACAAGACAGAAGTTTGGGGAGTTGCCAAATTCCAACAGGAACCTGGCAAGGTTTAATGAGAATTTTTCACGGTAGCCCAAAGTCTAAGACACCACTGGACCTCATCATCATGCTGAGGAGCCAACACTAATTACAACTGTGCTGCTGTACTTGAAAGTGCAATGTAAAGATTCAAGATAGAGAGCACAGGATAGTGATCAGTGGACTCAGGTGCCACCTACAGGCTACCTGTTCTTAATTCTTAGGACGAAATTAAAGACAATGTAGCAGAGGGGTGGTGAGTTAACACTGTTCACCAGAAACTAAAAAGCTGACTCTTGTACTTCGGCCCTTCTGTAGTTTAACTTTATTCTAAAGTTCCATCATTATTTCACAATGGGCAAAAATACAACAAGAACCACCAAATTTTATATCAGTATTAGAGGAAGTGAATAAATTATCTATTCTGTAGTATTGTGGTGAGACTACAAACTGGTAGATCTGAAGAACTTTAAAAATATTGGAATGCTAGTATATTGGCATTAATATTAATATTTTTCTTCTGATTTTTAACCCACTTAGATAATTAACCTTTAATGGGTAATATAAAGTACCTCAGTACATGCATAGACTACGTCTACACAATAGTCAATGAGGTACTTAGATGGCATTACAGATAATTTATCCATATAACAATTACCAAAAATCATCAAATATTCAATAAGTACCTACCCTGAAATGGGCACTGCAGTAACCAAAAATCTGTCCTAGAGACTTTCATAATGCTATTTGCTTATATACCTTAATTAAAACTACTTACATTATGAAATTTGCCTACCTTAATTGAAATTAAATGATTAAAATTAAATAACTAACCAAACGTTTGTTGATCTTCTACTAGGTCTCCAGCACTGAGTTATTTTGAAAAGATACAAGGACAGAGTAGAATTGCCCCATAGTTTCCAAGGAGCACCTGGTGGATTTGAACTGCCTGCTTTTTGGTTAGCAGCTGTAGCTCTTAACCACTATGCCACCAGGGTTTCCTGAAAAGATACAAGGAAATAAAAAATCTTTGTCCTTATCATCAGGTTGTTAACATTATAGTTAGCAAGATCAGACATAACTGGCTGAAAATACAAATGAGTTGGTGTCATAGAATGAGAAACACAAAAGATCACAGAAGAATTAGGATTTTAATTTCACCTAAATGGATAGACCAAAAAAAAAAAAAAAAAGCGAAGAATAATAGGAAGAAAAGAGGGAAAAGGTATGGTAGCACAAAAATGTGAGGTATATATGTTTAAGAAACATTCATGGCAAAAAATATATATTTCTTTATTATCTGCTCTGTGAAAGATCTTCTATATATTCTTTTAGTTCTAACAATAACTCCCTGAGATAGTTACTATTTTTAATCCCTATTTTATAGATGAAGATATTGAAACTTAGAGAGGTTGAGTAACGACTAAAGTCATCAAACTGGTAAGTAGTAAAATCAGGGTTTAAACTAAATATATTATCATTCCAAGTGAGTGCTCTTACCACAATGTCTGCAATAAATAAACCATCTGATTTTAAAGGATGGAGTGTATGATGTGAGATAAATTGTGAAGTAAAACAGCCAGGCAAAAAATGGCCCGTTCAAATTGGGTTACTCAAGTTGAGTTTGATACACAGACTATTTACAAAAGTGTGTGCAGGGTGTAGGAAAACCACAAATAATTGATAGGGCAGTACCCCGGAGCTAGTAACAACTATTTTTACCTCTTGGGTGAGGCATGGGGTATGGCATTACCATATCTCAGAAGGAGAATCTTGTGGAATGTGATGCCTGAAAAGATACAGGACTTTTAGTAATTAAGGAGGAAGCTGGGGTAATATATGCCTTGGCTTTACTCTACTCCTTCCTTCCTATTTCCTGCCAGGGTTCCTATTAATATAATTCATGCAGGTCAGCAACTGAGGCCACAGAGCAGTTAAGAAAGGTGGAAAATAGACCTGGAGAAGCAAATGGAAGACATGCAGCACTGGGAGGTCCTATGAGGGTCTTGTATGTTAAGCTAAAGAGTTTAGACTTTTTTCTGTTAGCAAAAGAGGACCAATAAGTATCTGGGCATGCGGGAATTACAAATGCAAGAACTGCTGAGGAAAAGTAAACTTTTATTACTGTTCTTGTTAAGTGCCATTGATTCGATTTTCTATTCATAGCGACCCCATGTGATAGAGTAGAACTGCCCTATAGAGTTTTCTGTCTGTAATCTTTTACTAACACAAATAGAAGAAGGATAAGGCTGGAAGCAAGAACACTTTTGGAAAAGCCTTTCTGATAGGAGGTCTTGTGAATCTCAAAGTGAGCAAAACAGAAATGAGGAGGCTTAGTGAGATGTCTATAATATTAGAAAGGAAATGACTTGACTCCTAATCACCCAGTTAACATGGTCCATTGATAAGAAAGTTTAGTTCCCCCTTCTGTTTTCTGTTTTGTCATTTGAGGTTTTATTTTAATGGATTAACATTTATACCATGCAGTCCATTATCAGAGTCCTTATGTGACTAACTGGTGTCATTCCTTACAAGGGTAAATCGCTGAGGGATTAAGGCAGTATACCTCAGAAGCGACGGCCTCACTGGGGTGTTGAGGGGAGCAGGGAGAGAAATGAAAGGATAACACGTACTGAAATCACTTCCTGTGCTCAGCGATTTTACATTTAAACCTCCCAACACACCTGGGAAGTAGTTAATCACCTCCATTTTTACAGAAAAGGAAACTTGTTAAAGCTCACATAGATATTATCACAATAAATAATAATAATAATGAGAGAAGTTGTACACAAGACTTTAGAACATGTAACTATTAATAGAAGATGAGTCTTCCTATTTTGGATTATTTTGACATTTAGTAACCCCGATCAAAACATCCTCAGTATCAAATCTATGGTCCATTTTAGAATAAAATTAATTTTTCAATATATATTAATTTGACCCTCAATGAAAGCTTAGCTTCATAGACATTTGCTAAGTACAACATCAAAAAACAAACTAATAGTGGAAGTTAAGTTGTGAGAGAAAGTGAAAGGTTCATTTCACAACTACAGCCTTGCCTAATTTTCATGACTCTGATTCATGCTGCCAAAGTGAAAAGGTTGCTGGAATGGCAAATAAAATAATACAAAAATGAGTGGGCTCAAACCAAGCACTCTGAGTGCTGCTATTCATTTCAAATTCCACCTACCTAGAATGACCTTACTGTCTTAGTCATCTAGTGCTGCTATAACAGAAATACCACAAGTGGATGGCTGAGAAGTTTATTCCCTCACAGCCCAGTAGACTAGAAGTCTAAATTCAGGGTGCCAGCTCCAGAGGCAGGCTTTCTCTCTCTGTCGGCTCTGGTGTAAGGTCCCCGTGATGCGTCAGTCTTCCCTTGGTCAAGGAGCATCTCAGTGCAGGAACCTCAGGTCCAAAGGACGCGCTCTGCTCCCAGCACTCTTTCTGGGTAGTATGAGATCCCCAACTCTCTGTTTGCTTCCCTTTCCTTTTTATCTCTTGAGAGATAAAAGGTGGTGCAAGCCACACCCCAGGGAAACCTCCTTTATATTGGATCCAGAATGTGACCTGGGTAAGGGTGTTACAATCCTACCCTAATCCTCTTTAACATAAAATTACAATCACAAAATGGAGGACAACCACACAATACTGGAAATCACAGCCCAGACAAATTGAAACACACATCTTGGGGGGGACGTAATTTAGTTCATGTCACTTGCTAAGAAGTTAATCAAAAGAAATGATACCTGAGAGAAAACCTAAGTGATATTTTCCGCTCAAGTCAAGCAAAATTCAGCAGTGTCAGAGAGATTTTTGTTTATTAAGATAGAAATGCCATAAATCAAAGAGTTCAAAGCCTAAAGGAAGAATCCAAAAGCTCAAAGTTTTTAACTTTTTTATGTACATAATACAAGAGTCTGTCCTTTGAAAGCTATCGTTATCAACAATGGCGTGTTTTTCCTTTCACTTTCATAGATTTATCTGTTTTGTTTGTTTTTTTTTAATGAGACGTGCATTAGAAACTAAAAAACCAGCCCATCAAAATAATGCTTGAATCCAGGCACGTAGCCACTTAGAGATGTACCAGATTCCAGCTACTTAGAGATGGACCAGATTATTCCTGCTTTATCATTGAGGAGCTTGGGACACTGAGACAATGTTAAGCAAAATAAGTTATTCTTATTAATCAAACAGTAACTGTAAGGTACAGCTTAGATAGAAAATCTTGAAGCCTATACAATTATTAAAAAAAAAAAATTTTTTTTATACAGTTATAAGGGATGACATGATTAAGTAATAAATGTTCAAGAGGTATTTCCAGGCAACTAATTATTTTTAATTAATATTAATTCATGGCAATTTCAAATCGTGTTATGGATTGAATTGTATCCCCCCCCCCAAAATGTGTATCAACTTGGCTAGGCCATGATTCCCAGTAGGGTGTGACTGTCCACTGTTTTGTAATCTGATGTAATTCTCCTATGTGTTGTAAATCCTACCTCTATGATGTTAATGAGGCAGTATTAGAGGCAGTTATGTTAATGAGGCAGGACTCAATCTACAGGATTAGGTTGTATCTTGAGTTAATCTCTTTTGAGAAATAAAAGAAATCAGCAAAGTAGAGGTGGGAACTCATAGCACCAAGAAAGAAATGCCAGGAGCAGAGCATGTCTTTTGGACGCAGGGTCCTTGTGCTAAGAAGCTCCTAGACCAGGGAAAGATTGATGACAAGGATCTTACCCCAGAACCAACAGAGAATGCCTTCCCCAGGAGCTGGCACCCTGAATTCAGCCTCTTAGACTCTGAGAGAATAAATTTCTGTTTGTTAAAGCTATCCATTTGCAGTATTTCTATTACAGTGGCATTAGATAACTAAGACAGATAGTTTTGCTTCTAATAAGCAAAAGCACCAGGAGATACTGGGAGATTTCCAAATACCAGGAAAGAAAATGAAGTTCTCCAGGTTTCACAAATAATTGTGATCTCAGGTTTATGTTCTGGAATTTTCCCAGGAAATGTCTGTGATAATCCTCCTATGAGCGTGTAATGGTATCTCATTGTGATTTAAATTCGCATTTTCCTAATAACAAATGGTGTTGATCATATTTTCATGTGTTCACTGCCATTCCTCTATATTCTTTTGTGAAATGTCTGTTCAACTCTTTTAACCATTTGTATTGGGTTGATGACTTACAAGAGTTCTTTATATATTTGGAAAATTAGTGTGAGGGCAGCATCTGACCTTGTCTAACTTCCTAAGAGGGGAAGGAGAATCAAGCCTGATTCCTATGAAGCAGAGGTCAGACTGTCTCCTCTCTCTGCCATCTTTACCAATTCTAACAACCAGCCATCCCTCCCATGGCACTCTCAATTTCTCTGCTGCGGTTGATAATTCATTGCAGTGGCTTCCTGGAACTCATAGACCATACTCACAGTTACAGGGTCTATTAGGGAAGTAACAGGTTACAAATCACATTCAGGAACACTCAGGTTACAGTTCTTCCATCAGGATAGCCTCTTTTCAGCTGTGCTTACAGGCACACCTCTCTCTGGTCCTTCAGCCTCTGCTCTGCTCTGGTAAGTGTTACAAAGCTCTTTCGGCTCTGCCTTTAAGTGCCCAGAGATACCCCACTCCACCAGTAAGCCTCAACCTGAAGATACTCGGCTCTAGCTCCACAGGGCAGCAAACCTAGCTCCAGCAAGTGCCCAGAGGAATCCTGCCCCTCCAGCAAGCCTCTGCCCAAAGGCACTCCGCTTTCTTGCTCCCAAGGCTGGGACGCCCACAGTGCTATCTCCTGTTGGTCTGTCCTGCAGCCATTTGTCTGTCACCGCTTCTCACTGTCTTCAGGGTTACAGGTTTCTCTCTCTCTCTCCTGGTACCAGGTGCTTGTCAGTACAGGGATACCAGGTCCAAAGAACGCATGCCGCTCTTGGATCTTCTTTCTTAGTGGTGGTAAGATCTTCTCTTTCTGCCTCTGAGATGGATCATTTTAACCCTAGCAGAATGTCAAAACTGACCAATCCCCTTGGTGGGCCACAATTACCTTATTTGCACAGTTGCACCCAATCACTTGGGTGGGAGTTACAAAACCATGGCGAGAAAGGCCATTTAAAAGCAATCCATCATGCTGCAATCCATTTGAGACAAAAATCCTTTGTCTGATAAATTTATTATGAACATTTTTATTTCTGGTTGATGACTGACCTATTTTCAGTTGAAGTCTGACTTTCAATTTTTTCTTTTATAGTCCATTTAATTTTTTATCTAAGAATCTTTACCTACCACAAGTTCCTGATAATTTATCTTTTCTACTAGAAATTTTATAATTTTAGCTTCTACATTAAGGTCTATGTTTCATTTCTGAGTTTTTTTTTAAATGTGTATATGATGTGAGATAAGAGTAAAGGTTTATTTAATTCTAAATGCATATCCATTGTTCCAGAACCATTTGTTGGAAAATTATCCTTTTCTGATTAAATTGCCTCAGCATCTTTGTCAAAATTTAGCCATATAGATGTGAGTCTATTTCTGGATCCTCTGTTCTGTCTTATTGCCCTATATATCAATCTGTACACTTTCTTCATCACTTTACCTTTATAAAAGTCTGGAAATCAGGTAGTTATTCTTTTGCAAAATTGCTTCCAAAGCCCTTCACATTTTCCAAGTGCTCATTCCTAATATAGAGAAATACCATTTATTTTTGTATATACCAAAACCAAAAACCAAACCTGCTGCCGTTGAGTCGATTCTGACTTATAGAGACCCTATAGGGCAGAGTAGAACTGCCCTATAGAGTTTCCAAGGAGTGCCTGGTGGATTCAAACTGCTGACCTTTTAGTTAGCAGCCATAGCACTTAACCATTATGCCACCAGGGTTTCCATTTTTGCATATAGACCATATATATTGCAACCTTTCTAAAATCACTTATTACTTTTAGTATCTTTCTGTAAATGAACAGTTTCATTTTTTCCTTTACAATCTGTATGACTTCTATACAATTTTCCTGCCTTATTATACTGTCTAGATTCCTCAGTATAACAATGAATAGAAGTGGTGTTAACCGTCTTAGACTGTAGGCATTATTTCAGCTTTAAGTATGATTATTATTGTATTTTTTTCATAGTGCTTCTTATCAAGTGGAAGAAGTTCTCTTCTGCTCCTAGTTCACTGAGAATTCTTATCATGGATGGGTGTTGAATTTTGTCACATGCTTTTCCTCAGTTTATTGAGATAATGCTATGATTTTCTCTGTTATTTAGTTTTTAATTTTCAAATGTTAAAACAACCTTCCCCCACGTGTCTGTCAGTTTGTCATGCTTCAGGAGCTTGTGTGTTGCTATGATACTGGAAGCTATGCCATCGGTATTCAAATACCAGCAGGGTCACCCATAGTGGACAGGTTTCAGCTGAGTTTCCAGACTAAGACAGACTAGGAAGAAGGACCCACACACACTGGCTGCCTCCTTCAATGCCATTTTTTACTTGCTGTTGTTGCTTTTTTTAGCTTTTTCTTATCTCTTCTCTCTCTCTCATCTCCTTCCTTTTCTTTCTTTTGAACAGCTGGCTCCATATGTCATCTCCGCTTCTTCTTGACAGGCTGTGAAGTGCTGTTTGGCTGGAGAACCACTTCTTCAGTCCACACCACAAAGCCAGTGGGTTCCCTTGTGGCTTTTTATCCCCCCTCGGTTTCTTGTCTCTTTCTCTACCATCCTTCCTTTCTTTTCTCTTGAAAAACTGGCACCGTGTGCCATCTCTGCTCCTTCTAGATGGACTGTGTAATGTCACTCAGCTGGGGAGCCCCTTCCCTGGTCTGTGTAGCCAAGCCAAAGGGTGTCCTCAGAGCATTTTTTTTTTTTTTAGTTTCTCGTCTCTCTCTACCTCCCTTCCTTTCCTTTCCCCTGGACACCTGGCACCATGTGCCATCTCCACACCATCTTCATGGGCTGTGCAGTGCCACTCAGCTGGGGAGACCCTTCCCCAGTTCACACCACCACACCAGTGGGCTTCCTCAAGGCATTTTTTTTCCCTCTTCTTTTTTTTTCTTGGTTTCTTGTCTCTATCTTCCTTGCTTACCCTTCTCCTGAACACCAGGTGCCATATACCATTTCCCGTCCTTCTTCATAGGCTGCGCAGCACCACTCAGCTAGAGACCCACTTCCAGTGGGCTCCCTTGGGGCATTTTTTTCTTTATTTTTCTTTTTTACTTGGTTTCTTGCCTCTTTCTACCTTCCTTTTATTCCTTCCAACACACTGGAATCTTCCTTTTTTCCTCAGTTTCTTGTTTCTCTTTACCTTCCTTCCTTTCCTTTCTCTCAACCACCTGGCCACAGGTGCCCATCTGTTTTTTTTTAAATATAGTTTGTTATCTCTCACGTCCTTCTTTTTCTTTCTCCCACCTACCTACCTGCATATTCTGTATCTGTCCATTTTTAACAGGCTGTGCAACACTGCCCAGCTAGAAAGTGACTGGCACACAGCTTCCCTGGGTCTGTAGCACTCCAACAGCAGACTCCCTCACCTTTTTTTTTTTTTTCTTTTTGGCTTTTATTTCTCTCTCCTCTTTCTCTTCTTTCCCACACCCACTTAGCTCCACATACCACATCCTGCCCCATCACTTCTGCCTATCTGTACTGTGTGCTGAGTATCACACCCCCCAAAGGGCACGGCACAGTCTACTGGAACCTTCCCTGCACTAACCCCTAGTCCTGCCCTGTCAGCCATAGTACCTACTGCAAACACCCCATCCCAGCCCCTAGCACTCCACTGGGCCTGAGCTGCTGGACCTGAGCTGAGCAACTGGCCCTGCTCATTGGACAAGGTGGTGAGAAGTATCATTTCCAAAGATGAGCAAACAACAAAGAATGCCCACACTGCCTGCTCAGACACAACCAAATTTTTAAAAAGTAGGATGAAAGAAACAAATCAACAATCAAAAAGCAAAGAAAATAATTACTGAATGTCCTGAAGGCAGCAAACAACATCAAAACATAAAAATAATAATAAAAAAAAAAAAAGACAAGAAGGTTCCAGTAGGCATCAAAAATAAAACACCAGATGGCCTTACAGTAGAAGAAAACGCACTGGAACTACCTGATAGGGAATTCAAATCTCTAATATTTAGGGCCATCCAAGAGATGAAGAAAAAAGCAGGAAAAAATGAGGGAAAAAAATAGACAATATCATGGAAAAGACAGAAAAAACAATGGAAGAATTCAGGAAAATAGTACAGGAACAAAATGTCAAACACACAACTAGAAATCATACAAAAATAGCAATTAGAAATCCAAAAGATAAACAAGACTTCAGAAAAGTACACTGTCATAGAAGGTTTGAAAGGCAGATTTGAAACAATGGAAGACAGGATAAGAGTAATTGAAGACAAATTCTTGTATACCACTTTGTATGCAGAGAAATCAGAAAAAAGAATGAAGAAAAATAAAGAGGCCCTGAGAACGATGTGGGATACAATAGGAAGCAAAAATTTGTGAGTTATCGGAGTTCCAGAATGGGGAGAAAATGGAAAACATAGAGAGGATCATTGAAGAGTTGCTGACAGAAAACTTCCATAATATCATAAAAAATGAAAACCTGACCATCCAAGAAACTCAATGAACCTTATATAAGACACACCCCAAAAGAAAATCACCAACACATATCATAATCACACTCAATAAAAGCAAAGACAAAGAAAGAATCCTGAGAGCAACTCAAGAAAAATGAAAAGTCACATACAGAGAGAAAACAAGACTAAACTCTGATTACTCGGCAGCAACAATGCAGGCAAGAAGGCAATGGGATCACATATATAAAACTTTTAAGGAAAAAACTGTCAACCAAATATAATATGCCCTGCAAAACTCTTGCACAAATATAATGGTGAAATTAGGACATTTCCAGATAAACAGAAATTAAGAGAATATGTAAAAACCAAATGAAACTTACAAGAATTATTAAAGGGAGTCCTTCAGTTAGAGAATCAACAACATCAGACAATGACCTGAATCTAGGATGCAAAACCACATTAGCCCAGGTTCCAACCTAGGTAATGAATTCTCAAGAACAAATCAAAACTAAAAGACTTATAACAGTGAACCAGAGAGGTTAATTGGTAAACTACAACAATGTCTGAACAATAAAAGAGGGAATAAATAGTGTAGGTATAGAACTTTCAAATGGAGAAGTCAAGGTGATACCAAGTAAGAAACTAGTTCAAATTTAGGAAGATAAGGGTAAATTTCAAGGTAACCATAAAGAATGTTAACAAACATACTCATCAAAATAAAGAAGAAAAACAAAGTCTCAATATAAATAGAATTTACAAAAACAAAGGAAATGAAAAAAAATCCACAAACAAAAGGAATTCAGCACAGAGGAATAAGAGGAATGTCTTAGTCTTCTAATGGTGCTCTAACAGAAATACCACAAGTTATGGCTTTAACAAAGAGAAGTTTATTCTCTCATGGTCCGGTAGGCTAAAAGTCCAATTTCAGGGTGCCAGCTCTAGGGGAAGGCTTCCTCTCTCTTTTGGCTCTGGAGGAAGGTCCTTGTCATAGTCTTACCTTAGTCTAGGAGCATCTCAGTGCAGGAACCTCAGGTCCAAAGGATGCACTCTACTCCCAGTGCTGTTTTCTTGGTGGTGTGAGGTTCCCATGTGTCCTTGTTTGCTTCTCTCTTTTGCATCTCAAAAGAGATTGGCTTAAGACACTATCTAATCTTGTAGAACTCATCAACATAACTGCCACTAATCTATTTTATTACATCATAGTGATAGGATTTACAACACATAGGAAAATTACATCAGAAGATAAAATGATAGACAATTATACAATCATACAAGGAAACTGTGATCTAGCCAAGTTGACAGATATTTTGGGGGGACACAATTCAATTTATGACATTTCACTCTTTGGCCCCCCAAAATTCATGCCTTGGCCATATGTAAAACATATTTATCACATCATGTCATAGCAAAAGTCTTAATTCAATTCCAAGTCTAAAATCCAAAAATCCCTCTTCATCTGTAAAATGTAGTATACAAGTTATCTGCTTCTAAAGTATAATGGCAGAACAGGCACGAGCTAGGCATTTCCATTACAAATGGGAGAAACTGGAGAAAAAGAAGGGATAACAGGCACCAAGCAAGTCAACAGAACACATAACATTAGCCCTCAAGGTTTTGAAAATAATCCTCTGTTCTCTGAGACAATTTACACAATCGCTCTGCCCACCAGACTCCAGGTATTGGCCATATTCTCCAGATTCTGAGTGGAGGCCCCTCAGCCCTGGGCTTCAGCTCTGCCTTCCAGACCCACTGGGACAGCAAATCTGTTCCCTTGGCTTTAGGCACACCATTCTCCCAGTCCATCTGAGTAGCATCTGAGTGGTAGCTCTACCCTTAGAAACACCAGAGGCCATGGATCCATCCTTTGAAACCCCAGAGGTCACAGCCATACCTTCTGAGACTGAAGCAGGTCAGCTTCTTGTGTTCCCTGTCTCTTCATCTTCTGCTTCCTGGTTTCTTGGCCTCTCGGCTCCTCAGGCCTCATGCTCACATTTGCCCTGCTGGGGCAAGTGTTCCAAAGCTCTGTAGCTCCACCAATAAGTGCCTGGAGGAACCCCACTCTGCCAGTAAATTTTGGTCAGAAGGCACTCAGCTGTCTCTCACTCCATGGGTTGGCAAGCCTAGCTCCACCAATAAGGGCCCAGAGCCACTCCATTCTACCAGGAAGCCTCCTGCTCCAAGGCATTCAGCTCCCTCACTCTGCAGTTCAGCTCCAGTGCCATCTGGTGCTGGTGTCCAGGTTCTACCACTGCCAGTTGGCTGCTGCTGCTGGTCCTCTGCTGCTGTTTCTCACCATCTTCGCCTTTTCCAGTGCTAACAGCTCTCTTCACTTATTTCTGAGTCTTCTATCCATTCACATTTTCAAAACCAATTCCACATTTTAGGTATGTTAGAGCAGCACCCCACTCTCATTACTAAATTCTGTCTATCTAGTGCTCCTATAACAGAAATACCACAAGTGGATGGCTTTAACAAAGAGAAGTTTATTCTCTCACAGTCCAGTAGGCTAAAAGTCTAATTTCAGGGTGCCAGCTCTGGGGGAAGGCTTTGTCTCTCTGTTGGCTCTGGAGTAAGGCCCTTGTCATAGTCTTACCTTAGTCTGGGAGCATCTCAGTGCAGGAACCTCAGGTCCAAAGGATGCACTTTGTTCCCAGCACTGCGTTCTTGGTGGAATGAGGTTCCCATGTCTCTCTGCTTGCTTCTCTCTTTTGTGTCTCAAAAGAGATTGGCTTAAGACACTATCTAATCTTGTGGAACTCATCAACATAACTACCACTAATCCATCTTATTACATCATAGTGATAGGATGTACACAATGTACAACACATAGGAAAATCACATCAGAAGATGAAATGGTAGACAATTATACAATCATACAAGGGAATCATGATCTAGCCAAGCTGACAGGTATTTTTTGGGGACACAACTCAATCTATGACAAGGAACAAAGAAAACATCAATACCACAAAAAAGCACTACAAAATGACAGCAATAAACTCATACCTATCATAAATACAGTGAACGTAAATGGCCCAAATAGACCCATAAAGAGACAAAGAGTAACAGAAAGGATTGAAAAACAGGACCCATCAATATCCTGTTTACAGGAGACATACCTTAGAAACAAAGACATAAATTTATTAAAAATCAACGAATGGAAAAAATGTATCCAGCAAACAGCCATAAAAAAGAGCGGTAGTGACAATACTAATCTCAGATAAAATTAGACTTTAAAACAAAATCCACCATAAAAGACAAAGAAGGGCATTATATAATGATTATATAATGATCCATCATGAAGATATAACCATAATAAATATCTACGCACCCAATGACAGGGCTCCCAAATACATAAAACAAACTCTGATAGCACTGAAAAGAGAAATTGGCAGTTCCACAATAATAGTAGAAGACTTCAGCACACCACCCTTGGTAAAGGACAGAACATCTAGAAAGAAACTCAACAAATACAGGAGATCTAAAGGCCACAATCAGCCAACTTGACCTCATAGACATATATAGAACACTCCACCAAACAACTGCGAAGTATACATTCTTTTCCAATGCACAAGGAACATTCTTCAGAAAAGACCACATCTTATCCAACAAAGCAAGCCTCAACAAAGTTCACAACAAAGTATTTTCTCTGATCACAATGCCATCAAAGTAGAAATTAACAACAGGAAGAGCAAGGGAAAAAAAAAAAAAAAAGCAAATACATAAAAACTGAATAACACCCTGCTTAAAAACCACTTAGAAATTCCTAAATCAAATGAGAATGAAAATACTTCATAACAAAACCTTTGGGACATAGCAAAGGCAGTCCTCAGGGGTCAAATTATAGTAATAGATGCACACATCAAAAAAGAAGGGACAAAATCAAAACATTTGCTACACAACTCAAACAAATAGAAGGAGAATAGCAAAAGAAGCCTACAACCACCAGAAGAAAGGAAATAATAAAAATCAGAGCAAAAATACATGAAATAGAGAACAGAAAAACAATAGAAAGAATCAGCAAAACCAAAAGTTGGTTCTTTGAAAGAATCGACAAACCACTGGCCAAACTGACAAAAGAAAAACAGGAGAGGATGCAAATAACCCAAATAAGAAATAAAATGGGGCACATTACAACAGACTCACCTGGAAAAAAAAAAATCATAATACAGTACTACCAAAAATTATAAACCAACAAATATGAAAACCTAGAAGAAATGGACAAATTTCTAGAAACACACTACCTAACCAAACTAACTGAAGTTGAAAATCTGAACAGACCCATAACAAGAGAAGAGATTGAAAAGGTGTGATGGTTAAGATTGTGTGTCAGTTTGGCTGGGCCATGATTCTCAATGTCATCACCCCCATGATGGGATCTGCTGTGAGTAGCCAGTCAGTTGAAAGGGAGCTTCCTTGGGTATGTGGCCTGCATCCAAATATAAGTGGGCGTTCTGGCTTTTGCCTGCTCTGGATCCTGCAGCTGCCTCCTGTTCATCTGACCTCTGGTTCTTGGGACTTGAGCTAACATCTTACCTGCTAATCTTGGGATTTGTCAATTTTCACAGCCTGTGAGCAAGAGCCCTGCTCTACCACCTACCCCAATCTTGGCTTTGACAGTCCCTGCAGCTATGTGAATCAGGAGAAGCCTCTATCTGGATCCATGGAATTGGGACATTCCAGCTCCTACAATCACATGAACTAGTTTCCTTGATATAAATCTCTCTCTGTACATTTACATGCTTTAGTGGTTTTGCTTCTCTAGAGAACCCAGCCTAAGATGTTTGGAACTGAGTGTGGTTCTAGAGAAAGAATATCGTAAGGATGAATTTTCTAAATTGGTTCTCAAGCCTGATTAGTCTTAAAGATGTTGATGACTCTGCTTCCAGCAGTAAGGAGGGCACTGCTAATCTATGAGATGAAAAAGAGATACAAAAAATCAAAATTTCACCACCAACGGTTCAGGTATTGGTGAAAGATAAGGCTCTAGGTGAACACATGTGTGATATCTTTCTAAGGTTTCATCATAATGAGAAGTATAAGGACACTGGTTGGTTGGTTCTACTTTCACTAGACAAACTGGTGAAATAAAGAGATGCACTCAGGGCTTCATAGTCAAAGCACAAGTGCCACATAAGTGACCTCCAAGTTCTCACTTGGGCTTTGAAAGAAAGCCTTATTTCTTGTAGTAACAGAGCAGATATTGTCAAAAACCAAATGCACAGTCTTATTGTAGGAGTTGCTGAATTACAGCCCCACTGCAATTGTCAAACTCGAGAGGTGTCTGAAGTTAAAGTGAGGGCATGTATTGGGAAGAAATGGGATCTTGAAACATGGGATAGGGACATATGGGCAGATATTCAGGAAGCTGGAGACAATGAGCCCATATATTCCACTGAATCACTCCTGCCAATAGAACCGCTCATACCTGAAGAGATTACTTCATGTTTGTCTGCTACACCACCCTGCCCATAAAAACCAGTAGCCCCTCCACTCCCATCTAATCAGATTAGCCTAGCCCAGCTGCCTCTCAACAGCCCTTGCCTGAGTCATTGCCTGGAGCATCGCCTGAGGCAGATGCTTTACAAAACAATCCTGAATGTTCTCAAAACAATTCCACACTATAGATTCTGGCTTCTACACCTATAATTAGACTTAAGTCCCAGAAAGCCCCCAAAAGGTTAAGTGCAAAGTATAACCCAGGAGGAGGTACGCTACACTCCAAAAGAACCACTTTTCTAATATGTACAAAGAGAAACCTGGGTAATAATGTATGGGAATGGCTTTTAAGGGTGTGGGATAATGGTACGAGGAACATAAAGATGGACCAATCTGACTTTATTCACCTGGGTCCACTAAGCACAGGTCCTTCACTAATGTTTCAGCTCAAGAAGTTAGGAAAGGATCTAATAATTTATTTGGTTGGGTTGCTGAGGCATGGATTACCCAGCGGCCTACACAAAATCAAGCTGAAGTACCACACATGCCTTGGTATATTGCAGAAGAAGGTATCCAAAGGCGTAGGTAAACTGGCATGCTAGAGTAGATTTATCAGGTTAGACATACAGACCCACACATGGAATGCCCAGAGAACACACCTTTTACCACAACTGTGAAGAACAAATATGCAAAGAGAGCTTGAAGACTACTGTGATTGCTATTTTACGTAAATCAGATTTAACAGTGGGAATTGCCCTAAATAAACTAAGACACCTAACTACAATGGAGCTGATTGGACCATGTGGTAGTAGAGGCCAAGCAGCTGCATTCAATCGACAAAGACAAGGTGGACATGGTAACAGTAACGCACAGCAGAGTGAAAGCAGTAATCAGAATTGTCTGACTCATACAGATTTATGGCATTGGCTACGTAGTCATGGCATCCCTAGGAGTGAAACAGATAGAAAACCTATTTACTTGATCTGCAGAATCAGATGAATTCTAGGTCAGGTGAACAGCAGTCTAACTTGAATTGCCAGAATAGAGTCACAGTCCCTCAATCAATTTCCAAATTTGAGTAAGTTTAAAGACCCGCAACTGAGAACACACCTCTTTCAAGGCGACCAAGATGGCTAACTAGGCAGAAGCTTCCGCTGATCCCTCTTGCAACAAAGACTCAAAAAAACAAGTGAATCAATTACACATGACAATCTACAAACCCTGACCATCAAACACAGAACTAAGGAGTTGATCTGAGTGACAGGGGAGCAAAAAGCCACACACTAAAGCAGCGATCACTTTCAGGGCCAGCATGCCACGCCACAGCCTTGAGCCCTCGAGGTTCCCTGGAGCCAGAGTGGTGGGGCTGATCATGGCTTACTGAGACAGGGCAAGCACTGGACGCAGCCCTAACCCCCTGGAGTAACCTCAGCGGGGACCAAGTCAGCACACGCAGGCTGCACACCGACGCGGCTGACAGCAGAGCAAGAAACCACGGGGAAGCAACGACTGGTTTCAGAGCCTGGGATCCAGTGTCCCAGCCAGAAAACCTTGGCGCTGGGCTTTGGGCTTAGCGCAGAGGAGCTGATCATGGCTTCCTGAGACGGCGCAAGCACAGGATGCAGCCCTAACCTTCAGGGGCAATCTCGACCCAGTCAGCTCACACAGGCTACATGCCCCTCTGGAATCTCAGATAGAACAGTCCTCACCAACCAAGATAAGTAACTTTGTCTATCTTGCCAGCTACCCTCTCCTATCTATCTGATCCCTCCCCTCCCTGCCCCAGGTGGCTTCGTTAACATTGGAATTCCTGGGCCAGGGAGTGAAGTGCTCTGTGAAGGAGGTGAGGGGGTTTTGTTTGTATGTTTGTTTTCTAACCCATTCTCCCAGACTGAGAGAAGCAGCAATTAACAATCAGGGGAAAATCCTTCCCTGACTTCCCTAAACTGGAATAATAATACAGAACCAGCTCTAGACAAGCATAAGAGATCAAAAGTCTTTAGCATTCATCCCTATAGGGAACCAGGTGGCTATTATAATGCAAAGGCAATTCTGATAGAGATCTGACTGTAATTGCTTTAGCTGAGCAGTGGAAAGGCAAGATTTGGAGGTCTGATACCTCTCTACCTATTAAACAGAGCCCTCACTGATACACAGCAGGGAGCTGAGGGCTGAAGCTCCACCCATACCACCAAGCCACCTGCTAACGGGGTCTGAGGATAGTGACACCTAACAATCTTTAGAGGTACAAGCATTGGGTGCCTAAAGTACAGCTGCACAACCCACCCACCAGAGTGCTCTAGAGAATAGAGACACTCCTAACTCACTGGCACGTGGGGAAAGGCTGTCAGCATCCTGCCCTCCTCAGAGTGTGACCCCCCTGCCACTACTAGAATGTGGTGCATACAACCATTACCACTACTTCTCTAAGTTAATAGGTGACAGTCTACACCACACACTAGGTGACCCACTATCAGGACACCTAAGCTGATTCTTTCAAGAGTAGCTAATGGACTCATAGGCTTATATATCTGGTAACAGCTCAAACCACCCGGTAACAGGACATAAGTGATTTAAAGGCTACAACAATCAAGATAGCGCAAACTAGTAGCCCATCTGGGTGTACCGAAACAAAATAAAACAAGATAAGACTCAGTGAGTAAATATAAAACAAATCCTTACAATATCTTATAGATGGCTCAGAGACAGTAGTCAATATCAAATCACATAAAGAAGCAGACCATGATTGCTTTTACAAGCCTCCAAATCAAAGAATCAAAATCTTTCCCAAATGAAGATACATTCCGGGAAATGCCAGATGCAGAATATAAAAAACAAATATACAGAAAGCTTCAAGACATCAAGGATGACCTCAGAAATGAAATAAGGAAATCTACAGAAAAAGCCAAGGAACACACTGATAAACCAGTTGAAGAAGTCAAAAAGACAATGCAAGAACATAGTAAAAAAATTAATAACCTGCAAGAATCCATAGAAAGACAGCATTCAGAAATCCAAAAGATTAACAATAAAATTATAGAATTAGACAACTCAATAAGAAGTCAGAGGAGCAGAATCGAGGAATTGGAATGCAGAGTGGGGGAGTTGGAAAATAAGGCAATTGACACCAATATAATTGAAGAAAAATCAGATAAAAGAATTAAAAAAAAATGAAGAAACACTAAGAATCATGTGGGACTCTATCAAGAAGAATAACTTGTGTGTGATTGGAGTTCCAGAACAGGCAGGAATAACAGAAAATACAGAAAGAATAGCTGAAGATGTGTTGGCAGAAAACTTCCCTGGCATCGTGAAAGATGAAAGGCTATCTATCCAAGATGCTCATCGAACCCCATACAACACAGATCCCAAAAGAAAATCACCAAGACAAATTATCATCAAACTTCCCAAAACCAAAGATAAAGAAAAAATTTTAAAAGCAGCCAGGGATAAAAGAAAGGTCTCCTACAAAGGAGGATCAATAAGAATAAGCTCAGACTACTCGGCAGAAACCATGCAGGCAAGAAAGCAATGGGATAACATATAGAGAGCACTGAAGGAGAAAAGTTGTCATCCAAGAATCACATATCCAGCAAAACTCTCTCTCAAATATGAAGGTGAAATTAAGACATTTGCAGATAAACACAAGCTTACAGAATTTGCAAAAACCAAATCAAAGCTATAAGAATTACTAAAGGAAAGTCTTTGGTCAGAAAATCAATAATATCAGATACCAACACAACACAAGGTCACAAAACAGAACATCCAGCTATCAACTCAGATAGGGAAATCACAAAAACAAAATAAGATTAATTAAAAAAAAAAATGCTGAAAACAGGGAATCATTGATGTCATTATGTAAAAGATTACAATGATCAAAAAAGAGGGACTAAATACAGGAGGCATAGATCTTCCATATGGAGAGGAAACCAAGGCGAAAAAGGATGATACAAGTTAAGTTTTTACTTAGAAAAATACAGGTAAATATTAAGGTAACCACAAAGAGGTCTAACAATTCCATACTTCAAAATAAAAACCAAAATAAACATAACGACTCAGCAAAAAAAATTCAACTACTATGAAAATGAGGAACACACAATTTACAAAGAAAAACTTCTCAGCACAAAAAAGGGGAAAAATGAAATTGTCAACAACACACAAAAAAAGGCATTGAAATGACAGCACTAAATTCATACTTATCTATAATCATGCTGAATGTAAATGGACGAAATGCACCAATAAAGAGACAGAGAGTCACAGACTGGATAAGAAAACATGATCCGTCTATATGCTGCCTACAAGAGGCACACCTTAGACTTAGAGGCACAAACAAACTAAAACTCAAAGGTTGGAAAAAAATATATCAAGTAAACAATCAAAAACAACAGGAGTGGTAATATTAATTTCTGGCAAAACAGACTTTAAATTTAAATCCACCACAAAGGATAAAGAAGGACACTACATAATGATTAAAAGGACCATGTACCAGAAGATAAAACCATATTAAATATTTATGTACGCAATGACAGGGCTACAAGATACGTAAAACAAACTTTAACAGAATTGAAAAGTGAGATAGACACCTCCACAATTGTAGTAGGAGATTTCAACACATCACTGTCAGTGAAGGATAGGACATCCAGTAAGAAGCTCAACAGAGACACAGAAGATCTAATTGCTACAATCAACCAACTTGACCTCAAAGACTTATACAGAACACTCCACCCAAAAGCTGCAAAGTATACTTTTTTTCCTAGTGCACATGGAACATTCTGTAGAATAGATCACATATTAGGTCATAAAACAAACCTTTGCAGAATCCAAAACATCAAAATATTACAAAGCATCTTCTCTGGCCATAAGGACACAAAAGTAGAAATCAATAACAGAAAAACCAGGGAAAAGAAATCAAATAATTGGAAACTGAACAATACCCTGCTCTTAAAAGACTGAGTTATAGAAGACATTAAGGAGGGAATAAAGAAATTCATAGAATGCAATGAGACTGAAAACACTTCCTATCAAAGCCTTTGGGACACAGGGAAAGCAGTGCTCAGAGCTCAATTTGTATCAATAAATGGACAAGTACATAAAGAAGAAAGAGCCAAAATCAGAGAACTGTCCCTACAACTTGAACAAATAGAAAGAGAGCAACAAAAGAATCTGTCAGGCACCACAAGAAAACAAATAATAAAAATTAGAGCAAAATTAAATGAATTAGAGAACAGAAAAACAATTGAAAGAATTAACAAGACCAAAAGCTGGTTCTTTGAAAAAACTAACAAAATTGATAAGCCATCGGCCAGACTGACTAAAGAAATACAAGAAAGGAAACAAATAACCTGAATAAGAAATAACATGGGCCATATCACAGCAGAACCAACTGAAATTAAAAGAATCATATCAGATTACTATGAAAAACTATACTCTAACAAATTTGAAAACCTAGAAGAAATGGTTGAATTCCTAGAAACACACTACCTACCTAAACTAACACAGAGAAGTAGAACAATTAAATAGACCCACTATTATAAGATCTTGAGAAATAGTTTAAACTGAGAAGAACACATTCTTTTGTGGTTACAACATAGGGGAGGGAGGGTGGGAGAGGGGCATTTACTAATTAGATAGCAAATAAGAACTACAATTGGCAAAATAAAATCTATTAAGAAAACATTCTGCGTCCCACTTTGAAGAGTGGCGTCTGGGGTCTTAAACACTAGCAAGCAGCCATCTAAGATGCATCAATGAGTCTCAACCCACCTGGATCAAAGGAGAATGAAGAACACCAAGGACTCAAGGTAATAAAGAACCAAAGAGACAGAAAGGGCTACATGAACCACAGACTACATCATCCTGAGACCAGAAGAACTAGACGGTGCCCAGCCACAACCAATGACTGCCCTGACAGGGAATACAACAGAGAACCCCTGAGGGAGCAGAACAGTTGGACGAAGGCCACAAATTCTCATAAAAAGACCAGACTTAATGGTCTGAGACTAGAAGGACCTCAGAGGTCATGGTCCCCAAACCTGTTGGCCTAGGAAAGGAACCATTCCCGAAGCCAACTTGTCAAAGATGGATTGGACTGGACAATGGGGTTGGGGATGCTCATGAGGAGTGAGCTACTTGCAACAGGTGGACACTTGAGAATATGCTGGTGTCTCCTATCTGGAGGGGAGATGAGAGAGTACAGGGGGTTAGAAGTTGGCAAAATTGTCACGAAAAGAGAGACTGGAAGGAGGGAGTGGGCTGTCTCATTGGATGGAGAATAATTGGAAATATGTAGTAAGGTGTATATAAGTTTTTAATATACTTACATAAGTATATAAGACTGACTTGATGTGTAAACTTTCACTTAAGGCACAATAAAAATTATTAAAAAAAAAAAACCCACAACCACTTAAAAAAAAAGGGGAGGCCAGGTCCCCCTGAGGAAGGACTCTAAAACAGTGTCAAAAATTTATACTGTTAATCTCTCTCCTAGCCTTCCCCAAAAGGATCTACAGCCTTTTGCAAGGGTGACTGTTCACTGGGGAAAAGAAAATAATCAGAATTTTGGGAAATTACCGGATACTGGCTCTGAACTGACACTAATTCCAGAAAACCAAAAATGTTACTGTGGCCTGCCAGTCAGAGTGGGGGGATATGGAGGTCAGGTTATTAATGGAGCCTTGGCTCATATCTGTCTCACAGCAGGTCCAGGTGGTCCCTGAACCCACCCTGTAGGGATTTCCCCAGTTCCAGAATGCGTAATTGGAATAGATATACTCAGCAACTGACAGAACCCCCACACTGGATCCCTAACAAATGGACTAAGGGCTATTAAATGGTAGGAAAAGCCAAGTGGAAGCCGTTAGAACTGCCCCTACATAGGAAAACAGTAAACCAAAAGCAATATTGTTTTCCTGGAGAGACTGCAAACATTACTGCCACCATCAAAGACTTGAATAATGCAAGGGTGGTCATTCCTACCACATCCCTATTCAACTTGCCTATTTGGCCTGTGCAAAAAACAGATGAATCTAGGAGAGTGACAGATTATTGAAAACTTAACCAAGTGGTGACTCCAATTGCAGCTGCTGCTCCAAATGCAGTTTCATTGCTTGAGCAAATTAATACATCTCCTGGTACCTGATATGCAGCTATTGATCTGGCTAATGCTTTTTTCTCCAAACCTGTTTCAAAGGACCACCAGAAGGAGCTTGCCTTCAGCTGGAAAGGCCAGCAATACGCCTTCTCATGCTACCTGAAGGCTACATCAACTCTATGTCATAATTTAGTCCACAGGGAACTTGGTCACCTTTCCTTTCAACGAGACGTCATACTGACTTATTACATTGATGACATTATGCTGATTGGACCTAGAAAGGAAGAAGTGTCAATGACTCTGGACTTATTGGTAAAACATTTGTGTGCTAGAGGGTAGAAAATTAATCCCACAAAAATCCAGGCACCTTCCATGTCAGTTAAATTTCTAGGGGTGCAGTGATATGGGGCATGACGAGATATTCCTTCTAAAGTGAAGGATGAGTTATTGCATCTGGCTGCTCCTACAACTAAAAAGGAGACACCATGCCTAGTGGTCCTCTTTGGATTTTGAAGGCAACATATTCCTCATTTGGGTGTGCTACTCCAGCCTATTTATCAAGTGACTTGAAAAGCTGCTAGTTTTGAGTGGGGCCCAGAACAAGAAAAGGCTCTGCAACAGGTTCAGGCTGCCATGCAAACCACTTTGTTACTTGGGCCATATGATCCAGCTGATCCAATGGTGCTTGAAGTGTCCAGTGGCAGACAGAGATGCTGTTCAGTCTTTGGCAGGCCCCTGTTGGTGAATCACAGCACAGACCCTTAGGATTTTGGAGCAAATCCCTGCCATCCTCTGCAGACAACTACTCGCCTTTTGAGAACCAGCTTTTGGCTTGTTACTGGGCTTTAGTAGAGACTGAGCACTTAACCATGTGACATCAAGTCACCATGCAGCCTGAGCTGCCCATCATGAACTGGGTGTTGTCTGACCCACAAAATCATAAAGTTGGACATGCACAGCAGCACTCCATCATTAAATGGAAATGGTATATACAAGATCGGGCCTGAGCAGGACCTGAAGGCACAAGTAAGTTGCATGAGGAAGTGGCCAAAATTCCCATGGTCTCCACTCCTATCACATTACCTTCCATCTCCCGGTCTGTACCTATGGCCTCATGAGGAGTTCCTTATGATCAGTTTACTGAAGAAGAGAGAACTCGTACCTAGTTTACAGATGGTTCTGTGCAATTTGCAGGCACCACTGGGAAGTGCACGGCAGCACTACAGCCCATTTCTGGGACCTCCCTGAAGGACAGTGGTGAAGGGAAATCCTCCCAATGGGCAGAACTTCAAGCAGTGCACCTGGTTGTTCACTTTGCTTGGGAGGAGATATGCAACTGCATACAGATTCATGGGCTGTGGCCAATAGTTTGGTTGGATGGTCAGGGACTTGGAAGCAACAAGATTGGAAAATTGAAGACAAGGATTTACAGGGATAGACCTCTCTGAATGGGCCAAAAAAATAAAGATATTTTTGTCTCAAGTGAATGCTCACTGAAGGGTGATCTTGGCAGAGGATGATTTTAACAATCAAGTGGATAGGATGACACGTTCTGTGGAAACCAGTCATCCTCTTTCCCCAGCTTCTCCTGCCATTGCTCAATGGGCTCATGAACAAAGTGGCCATGGTGGCAGGAATGGAGGTTATGTATGGGCCCAGCAACATGGACTTCCACTCACCAGGCTGACTTGGCTACAGCCACTGCTGAATGCCCAATCTGCCAGCAGCAGAGACCAACACTGAGTCCCTGATATGGCGCCATCCCTCAAGGTGATCCAGCCAGCAACCTGGTGGCAAGTTGATTACATTGGACCTCTTCCAGCAGGGAAAGGGCAGTGTTTTTTCCGTACTGGAGTAGACACTTACTCTCGGTATGGATTTGCCTTCCATGCATGCCACGTTTCTGCCAAAAGTACCATCCGTGGACTTACAGAATGCCTTATCCACTGTCATGGTATCCCACACAGCATTGCCTCTGATCCAGGGACTCACTTCACAGCAAACAAAGTGCGGCAGTGGGCCCATGCTCATGGAATTCACTGGTCTTACCGTGTTTCCCATCACCCTGAAGCAGCTAGCTGAATAGAATGATGGAATGACCTCCTAAAGACACGATTATGGTGCCAGCTAGGTGGCGATTCCTTGCAGGTTGGGACAATGTTCTCCAGGAGGCTGTATAGCTCTAAATCAGCATCCAATATATGGTGTTGTTTCTCCCATATCCAGGATTCATGGGTCCAGGAATCAAGGGGTGGAAATAGGAGTAGCACCATTCACTATTACCCCTAGTGATCCACTCACAAGATTTTTGTCTCCGGTCCTCATGACCTTATGCTCTGCAAATCTAGAGGTCTTTGTTCCAAAGGGAGGAATGCTCCCACCTGGAAACACACAACTGATTCCATTGAACTAGAAGTTAAGAACATCACCTGGCCACTTTGGGCTCCTTATGCAATAACACCCATTCCTGATAAAAACACGCAATTAAATAGGCATAGAAGTGAAATTCCTCAACATAATAAATATAGATATACAAAACCAACAGCTAACGTCATTCTTAAAGGAGAGAGGCTGAAAGCATTCCCTTTTAGAACAGGAACAATGCAAGGATGCCCTTTATCACCACTCCTATTTAACATTGTGCTGGAATTCCCAGCTAGAGCAATAGGGCAATAAAAAGAAATAATGGGAATCCAAATTAGTAAGGAAGAATTATAACTATCCCTAATTGCGGGTGATATGATAACATACATAGAAAAGCCAAAAGACTCCACCAGAAAACTATTGGCACTAATAGAAAGATTCAGCAAAGTAGCAGTATATAAGATAAACATACAAAAATCAGTTAGAATCCTATATAACAATAAAGAGAACAATGAAAAGGAAATCAGGAAAACAATACCAGTTATAACAGCCCCTAAAAATAAAAATAAAATACTTAGGAATAAATCTAACCGGGGATGTAAAAGACCTACATACACACACATCAAAAAAAAAAAAAAAAAAAAAACACAAATACAAAACACTACTGGAAGAAACCAAAAGAAATCTACCTAAATGGAAAAACATACCATGCTCATAGATAGGTAGATGCGACATTGTGAAAATGACAATTCTACCTAAAGCAGTCTACGAATACAATGCAATCCTGATCCGAGTACCAACAGCATTCTTTAAAGAGACAGAAAAACTAATCATTAACTTTATATGGAAAGGGAAGAGGCTCCAGATAAGTAAAGCACTATTGAAGAAGAATAAAGTAGGAGTACTTACGCTACCCGACCTCAGAACCTACTATACAGCTATGGTAGTCAAAACAGCCTGATACTGGTACGATGACAGATACATTGATCAAAGGAACAGAATTGAGAACCCAGATGTAAATCCATCCACCTACTGTCACCTGATCTTCAACAAGAGCCCAAAGTCCATCAAATGGGGAAAAGACAGCCTTTTTAACAAATGGTGCTGGCAAGACTGGATGTCTATCTGCAAAAAAAACGAAACATGACTCATACTTCACACCATACACAAAAACTAATTCAAAATAGATCAAAGAGCTAAATATAAAACCAAAAACTATAAAGATCATAGAGGAAAAAAGGATCAACGTTAGAGGCCCTAAGACATAGCATTAACAAGAGACAAATCTTAACTAACAACACACAGACTCAGAAGATAAGCTAAATAATTGGGGTCTTCTAAAAATTAAACACTTATGCTCATCAAAAGACTTCACCAAAAGATTAAAAAGAGAACCTACAGACTGGGAAAAAAAAATTTGGCTATGACAAATCCAATAAAGGTCTAATCTCTAAAATCTACAGAAAAATCCAATACCTCTACAATAAAAACACAAATAACCAATTAAAAAATGTGCAAAGGATATGAACAGACACTTCACCAAAGAAGACATTCAAGTGGCTAACAGATACATCAGGAAACGTCCGCGATCACTAGCCATCAGAGAAATACAAATCAAAATCACAGTGAGATACCATCTCACCCTAACATTACTGGCATGAATCACAAAAAACAGAAAATAACAAATGTTGGAGAGACTGAGAGGAGTTTGGAACTGTTATGCACTGCTGGTGGGAATACAAAATAGTACAAATATTCTGGAAAACTATGTGGCACTTCCTTAGAAAGCTAGAAATAGAAATACCTTAAAAAATATATATATATGATCCAGCAATCCCACTCCTAGGAATACATCCTAGAGAAATAAGAATTGTCACACAAATAGACATATGCACACCCATGCTCATTGCAGTACGGTTCACAATAGCAAACAGATGGAAACAACCCTAGATGCCCATCAACAGACGAATGGGTAAATAAACCATGGTACATACACACAACAGAATACTACACAACAATAAAGAACAATGATGAATCTGAGAAGAATCTCACAACATGGATGAATCTGGAGGGCATCATGCTGAGTAAAATAAGTCAATGACAAAAGGACAAATATTGTATGAAATCACTAGTATGAAAACGTTTACACACAAAAAGAAACAATTTTTGATGGTTACAAGGGAGTTAAGGGGTGAGGATGGAAAAGCACTAAATAGACAATAGATAAGTACTAACTTTGGTGAAGGGTAAGACAGTATGTAATACTGGGGAAGCCAGTACAATTTGTACAAGGCAAGGTCATGGAAGCTCCATAGAAACATCCAAACTCCCCGAGGAACTGAATTATTGGGGCTGAAGGCTGTGGGAACCATGGTCTTAAGGAACACCTAGCTCAATTTGTATAACATAGTTTATAAAGAAAATGTTCTACATTCTACTTTGGTGAGTAGCATCTGGGGTCTTGAACGCTTGTGAGTGTTCATCTAAGATACTCCACTGATATTGCCCTGTCTAGTGCTCGACCTGATGGCACTGGGGGGTTTTAGTGCAAAGGAAAATGAAGAAAAACAAAGATACAATGGAAAGATTAGATCAAAGAACTAATGGACCACAAGTACTACATCCTTCACCAGACTGAGTCCAGCACAATTAGATGGCGCCTGGCTACAACCACCTACTGCTCTGACAGGGATCACAATAAAGGGTCCTGGAAAGAGCTGGAGAAAAAATGTAGAACAAAATTCTAACTCACAAGAAAAAAAAAAAGACCAGACTTACTGATCTGAAGGAGGCTGGGAAACTCTGAGCGTATGGCCCTGGACACTATTTTAGCTCAGTAATGAAGTCACTCCTGAGGTTCAACCTTCAGCCAAAGATTAGACAGGCCAATAAAACAAAAGGAGACTAGATGGGCACACCAGCCCAGGGACAAGGATGAGAAGGCAGTAGGGGACAGGAAAGCTAGTAATAGGGAATCCATGGTTGAGAAGGGGAGAGTGTTGTTATGTCGTGGGGTTGGCAAACAATGTCACAAAACAATACATGTAGTAACTGTTTAATGAGAAGCTAGCTTGTTCTAGAAACCTTCATATAGAGTAAAATTTAAATAAAGAGAAAAAAATGATATTAAAATTTTTTTTTCTAATTTCCCCTGTTTATTTATTTGACTCATGGATTATTTAGAATTTTATTGCTTAATTTTCAAATATTTTGGGTCGTACAATATACATTGTGTTTGCAATCCTTTTAAATTTGTTGAAACATAATATGGTCAATTTTGTTCCATCTTCCACGTGCATTAGAAAAAAGTGAAAAAACAAAAACTGCACATTATGATGTTATTGAGTATAAACCAAAAAAAAACAAACCAAACCCACTGCTGTCAAGTTGATTCCAACCCATAGTGACCCTACAGGACAGAGTAGAGCTACTTCATAGGGTTTCCAAGGAGCAGCTGGCAGATTTGAAGTGCCATCCTTCTGGTTAGCAGCTGTATCACTTAACCACTGTGCCACTTGATCAGTCAAAATAATCCCTGTTGGTCACTTACAGCCAATGTGTTTACTAGTATGTTAATGAGAGGAGAAGATATTGTACAAACATACAGAGTTCCAAACAACAAATCTTAGTCTTAACAAGTTGAAATGTGACTTTAATCACCAAATAAACCTTAGTCTTCCTGAAATATAACTGATTTATAGAAATCACTTATTAAGTAGCAAAACTTCACAAGACTCCTTCAGATTCCACGTCAAAGCAATATATCAAAGAAATCTGTTTCAAGTACATAGGCCTCTCTAAACTGTATTAGCAGGGTATTGTATGCAGATTATTATAACACTAAAATGTAATTTTATAATAGGCTGCATGCAGAAATAATTAAATTAAAAATATACATAGAATTCAGAAAGTTAAATCATATGTTAACCTGTGAAAAAGAAGAGAATGAAAAATGATACAAATAAGCTTTTATAGCTAATAAGTTCTTTTAGCATTCCTTCAGCTTTCTTTTTTAGTGAATAAAATTATTTATTTAATAACATAAAAGTCAATCAGGGATCTTCTGTTATTTTAAAACAAGCCCTGCATGTGCATCTGGAGAAGGAATACACTGAATGTTCATATTTCTGTCTGATAAACCAACTGTTAAGGCAAGGTCAAAAACAGGAAGTTTGGAAATAGGATTTCCAAAGTTGTTCGGTGTTGAATGGTATCAGGCACAAAATAAGTTTCGATTGATTTTGCAAGATTAAATCTGTCTTGGTTGAATAAAGAAATAAGTCTTTCCTTGTTTAGTACTGATGGTAAGCAATTCATTAAAAAAAAAAAAGTTACAATGATTTTTTAAACCTTATCATTTAGTTTTCTTTCAAGCAATTGAAAAGCTGTTTTTCATCTACCATGTGTTGATTCAACAAATATTTCAATTATTAAATTAAAAAAGTTTAAGTAGTGAATACATTTCACACTCAATTTTTATGTAATAATTACTGAAAATGATAGAAAGAACACTACATTGAAAAACTCATTTTTTTATATTTATGATACTGAAAACAGCAGTTAATCAACTACATATATTGATGAAAAATACTTCTGAAACACATATATATATTTTGTATATTGCACTATATATAAGTGATGAAGAATTCAAATTCCCAATGATTTCATTCTAATTGGATCAATAATCAATATTCATGGAAACAAAAAAAAATATGGAAACAGCAATCAAGAAATGAGACATATTCCTGGTGGATTTGGACTGCCAACCTTTTGGTTAGCAGCCATAGCTCTTAACTGCTACTCATGCAAAAGCTGAACAATGAAAAGGAAGACAGAAGAAGAATCAATGCATTTGAACTGTGGAAGTGGCAAGAAATGTTGAATTCACCATGGACTGCCAGAATAACCAAAATACCAGTTTTAGAAGAAATACAACCAGAATACTCCTTAGGAGCAAGAGTAGCGAGATTTTGGCTTGCTTTCTCTTTGGACACATCATCAGGGAAGATAAATCTCCAGAAAAGGACATAATATTTGATAAAGTAGAGGCTCAGCGAAACGAGGAAACCCTGGAAGAAACAGACTGATAAAATAGCCACACCGATGGACTCAAACATACCAAAGATCATGAAGATGCTAGAAGACCAGACAACATTATATTCTGTTACACATAAGGTCACCATGGATCGGAGCTGACTTGACAACAACGTATGATATATTCTAAAAGTCTCCTAAATGCACATATACAAAACACTTACATCTCTAAATGTCATAGGTTCAACAGTGTGGTAATACTGTTGAATCTATATGATTTTAGTTTTAAATCAGGTCAATTCCCTTTTCACAAATTTTCAAATAATTACTATGCACTGTGATAAATACAGAATTCCGGAAAAGTATTTACGTAAATAAGGTTTAGCAGAGATCTGACTGAAACCAAAAAAACACTCATACCAAATGCTTACTTCTGCAATGGCTTGGAGACTGGTTCCCTATTTCATTAGCATGTAGCCCTTCGCCCTTTCACATAACTGTGTGTGCTATATCTCACAAAATGTTTAAGCTCATCCTAAAGTTCCAAATTTAGTCTAAAGCTGTGATAGGTAAGAGTTGGAATGCTCTTTGTCAAATATGACAAAACATATATACCTCAATGTGCAAAGTTAAAACAATATAAAGAACACAAGAAAACCAGGGTTTTTCAGAGAAAGTACTTCCACTGAGATTTTAAGTGAGCTAACTGAGAAAACTGGAATCCAGATGGAGAGAAAAGCTCACTCACATTATCAGTCCTCTATACTTTTTAATAAAATGTTCATCAGACAGCACAACTTCCTCTGGCATTTTGAAGAATAGGTCTATTATCAGCAACATGTAAACTTTTTCTCCTCCCGATGAATATTTTGAAAAGCTTTAGTTCATTACACTAATGGAAAACACTTTCCAATAATCAGAGAAAAATGGCTTTTGCAATGACAAATTGCTTAAAGCAAAACTAAAACATTTGCACAATATTTCTTAAACCTACAAATATTAAGGAAATTTGAATATGCAAATACAAAATATACCTTCTGATTTTGAATTATATTTTATGGCTAGAAGAAGAAACTTTAAGAGACTACCAATTTGATAAAAAGTACAATTTATGCAGGTCTAAGATTAAGTGCTCTGTTCTACAGGGTCGCTATGAGTCAGAATCAACTCAACAGCAGTTGATTTGGTTTCAGTTTTTAAGATTAAATGCAACCTTTTAAAAGACACCAATTTTTAAATTACAAATATGTGTTATTTCCATTAAATTAATTCAGAATTCTGTGTATTTTGAAGATGCTCTGAATTTCTAAAAATATTTAAATTTATATTATTTTTAATCTATTCACAGGTCTTACAAATTGTATTGTTGTTGTTGTTAGATGCTGTCGAGTTGGATCCGACTCATAGCGACACTATGCACAACAGGATGAAATACTGCCTGGTCCTGCGCCATCCTTACAATCATTGTTATGCTTAAGCTCATTGTTGCAGCCACTGTGTCAATCCACCTCATTGAAGGTCTTCCTCGTTTCCGCTGACGATGCACTCTGCCAAGAATGATGTCCTTCCCCAGGGACTGATCCCTCCTGACAACATTTCCCAAGTATGTAAGATGCAGTCTCTCCATCCTTGCCTCTAAGGAGCATTCTGCTTGTACTTCTTCCAAGACAGATTTGTTTGTTCTTTTGGCAGCCCAGGGTATATTCAATATTCTTTGCCAACACCACAATTAAAAGGCGTCAAATCTTCTTCTGTCTTCCTTATTCATTGTCCAGATTTCACATGCATATGATGCGATTGAAAACACCATGGCTTGGGTCAGGCGCACCGTAGTCTTCAGGGTGACATCTTGCTCTTCAACACTTTGAAGAGGTCCTTTACAGCAGATTTGCCCAATGCAATGCGTCTTTTGATTTCTTGACTGCTGCTTTCCTGGGTGTTGATTGTGGATCCAAGTAAAATGAAATCCTTGACAACTTCAATCTTTTCTCTGTTTATCATGATGTTGCTCATTGGTCCAGTTGTGAGGATTTTTGTTTTCTTTATGTTGAGGTGCAATCCACACTGAAGGATGTGGTCTTTGACCTTCATTAAGAAGTGCTCTTCACTTTCAGCAAGCAAGGTTGTGTCACCTGCATAATGCAGGCTGTTAATGAGTCCTCCTCCAATCCTGATACCCTGTTTCTCTTCATATAGTCCAGGTTCACGTATTATTTGTTCAGCATACAGATTAAATAGGTATGGTGAAAGAATACAACCCTGACAAATACCTTTCCTGACTTTAAACCAATCAGTATCCCCTTGTTCTGTCCGAACAACTGCCTCTTGATCTATGTAAAGGTTCCTCACGAGCACAATTAAGTATTCCGGAATTCCCATTCTTCGCAGTGTTATCCATAGTTTGTTATGATCCACACAGTCGAATGCCTTTGCATGGTCAATAAAACACAGGTAAGCATCCTTCTGGTATTCTCTGCTCTCAGCCAGGATCCATCTGACATCAGCAATGATATCCCTGGTTCCACATCCTCTTCTGAAACCGGCCTGAATTTCTGGCAACTCCCTGTCGATATACTGCTGCAGCAGTTTTTGAAGGATCTTCAGCAGAATTTTGCTTGTGTGTGATATTAATGATATTGTTCTAATTTCCACATTCAGTTGGACCACTTTTCTTGGGAATAGGCATAACTATGGATCTCTTCCAGTCAGTTGGCCAGGAAGCTGTCTTCCATATTTCTTGGCATAGATGAGTGAGCACCTCCAGCGCTGGATCTGTTTGTTGAAACATCTCAGTTGATAGCCCATCAATTCCTGGAGCCTTGTTTTTCGCCAATGCCTTCAGAACAGTTTGGACTTCTTCCTTCAGTACCATCGATTCCTAATCATATGCCACCTCTTGAAATGGCTGAATATCGACTAATTCTTTTTGATATAATGACTCTGTGTATTCCTTCCATCTTCTTTTGATGCTTCCTACGTCGTTTAATATTTTCCCCATGGAATCCTTCACTATTGCAACTCGAGGCTTGAATTTTTTCTTCAGTTCTTTTAGCTTGAGAAACACCCAGTGTGTTCTTCCCTTTTGGTTTTCCATCTGCAGCTCTTTGCACATGTCATTGTAATACTTAAGTTTGTCTTCTCGAGAGGCCCTTTGAAATCTTCTGTTCAGTTCTTTTACTTCATCAATTCTTCCTTTTGCTTTAGCTGCTCGACACTCACGAGCAAGTTTCAGAGTCTCCTCTGACATCCACCTTGGTTTTGTCTTCTCAGTGACCTCTTGCTTTCTTCGTGGATGATGTCCTTGATGTCATTCCACAACTCGCCTGGTCTTCGGTCACTAGTGTTCAATGCGTCAAATCTATTCTTGAGATGGTCTCTAAATTCAGGTGGGATATATTCAAGATCATATTTTGGCTCTCATGGACTTGCTCTGATTTTCTTCAGTTTCAGCTTGAACTTGCGTATGAGCAACTGATGGTCTGTTCCACTGTCAGCCCCTGGCCTTGTTCTGACTGATGATATTGAGCTTTTCCATCATCTCTTTCCACAGATGTAGTCAATTTGATTTCTGTGTGTTCCATCTGGCGAGGTCCATGTGTATAGTCACGGTTTATGTTGGTGGAAGAAGGTATTTGCAATGAAAAAGTCACTGGTCTTGCAAAATTCTATCATTTGATCTCTGGCATTGTTTCTATCACCAAGGCCATATTTTCCAACTACTGATCCTTCTTCTTTGTTTCCAACTTTTGCATTCCAATCACCAGTAATTATCAATGCATCTTGATTGCATGTTCGATCAATTTCAGACCGCAGCAGCTGATAGAAATCTTCTATTTCTTCATCTTTGGCCCTAGCAGTTGGTGCATAAATTTGAATAATAGTCGTATTAACTGGTCTTCCTTGTAGGTGTATGGATATTATCCTATCACTGACAGCACTGTACTTCAGGATAAATCTTGAAACATTCATTTTGACGATGAACGCAACACCATTCCTCTTTGAGTTATCATTCCCAGCATAGTAGACTATATGATTGTCCAATTCAAAATGGCCAATACCAGTCCATTTCAGCTCACTAATGCCTAGGATATCAATATTTATGCGTTCCATTTCATTTTTGACAATTTCTAGTTTTCCTAGATTCATACTGGATGTTTGCAGCTGTTTCTTCTCATTTTGAGTCATGCCACATCAGCAAATGAAGGTCCCAAAAGCTTTACTCCATCCACGTCATGAAGGTCGACTCTACTTTAAGGAGGCAGCTCTTCCCCAGTCGTCTTTTGAGTGACTTCCAACCTGGGGAGCTCATCTTCCAGCACTATATCAGACAATGTTCCACTGCTATTCATAAGGTTTTTACTGGCTAATGCTTTTCAGAAGTAGAGTTCCGGGTCCTTTTTCCTAGTCTGTCTTAGTCTGGAAGCTCAGCTGAAACCTGTCTTCCATGGGTGACCCTGCTGGTATCTGAATACTGGTGGCATAGCTTCCAGCATCACAGCAACACAGAAGCTCCCACAGTACGACAAACTGACAGACATGTGGGGGAAAATTGTATTTTGCAAGTATTAATCTTCAGTTTCTTTGGAAACCACAACAAAATTAGCATTTTTAATGAAGCATCAATAAATCAGAAAAAAAATGTTAAGTGCAAGGCGGAGCCAAGATGGCAGAATAGCAAGATGCTTCCAATGATCCCTCTTACAACAAAGACCTGAAAAATCAACTGAAACAATTATATTCACGATAAGCTTGGAACCCCAAACACCAAGGGCAAAGTTAGAAAACGGACTGCATGGCAGCAGGAGAGACCGTTTAGAAGCGGAGAGGAGTTGCCGGACCTGAATAGCTAGAATACGTCAGGCATCATTCCCGGAAGTGGCTGTGACAGGCTGGTAGTAGCATTTGGCCACAGTTTTCTCAGGGAGAAGCAGCCAGCTGCACAGGACACTTAAGCCTCCGGAACCAGAGAAGAATGGCGCTCTTGGCAAAAGCTAAGTACTTGTGTATATTTTACCATGCCCACCACCCCTAAGCTGACTTCAGTGGCTATTGATTTCCCTGGGCCTGACATAGGCCCATTTGCTCACGCTGAGCCATGCTCCTGGACTCAAAGAAGGAATAAATTTACAACAGGGGAAAAGATAGTTTGCCAGCTCCACTAACCTGGGGAGTGCAGGACAGAAGCAGCTCCTGTCTACGCTTAAACGGTCCATGGACTTTGAATACCTATCCCTCCAGCATAGACCTGTGTGGGCCTATTCCAGGAGAATATGCCCTTCCTGGCAGACTGTAACTGTTTAAGCTGTGCAGAGGAGAGGTGGGTGTTTGATGTTTGACATGGCTTTGCCTATGAAACAGGGTCCTCACCTACCCACATAAGGAGCATAAGGACTGGTGGCTCCACTCAGGTCACCCAGCCACCTATGACAGGCATCCAAGGATAACTGCTACCTCCAAGTCCTTACAACCAAAAGCACTGGGTGCCCACGGTCCGTCTGCAGAACCCAACCACCTGTACACTCTAGGGAACAGGGACATGCTTTCCTCAGAGACACTTGGGGGATGGTTCTCAGCCCCCTGCCTTGTTCAGAGTGTGACCCCCTGCTGCAACCATATACCACTACCTACACCAAACACCCCTACCCCTCTAAGACTGCAGGACAAAGCCTGTACCACACACTTGATGACCAGCTACCTGGACACCTGAGCTGAATCCACACAAGAAAAGTGAATGGACTCATAAGCTCATATACCTGATTAACAGCTCTAGCCATCTAGTCACAGGATGTCAGAGCCCCAAAGGTAAAAATAATCAAGCTAACTCACTCAAGCAACCCATTTGGGCATATCAAAACAAAACAAAGCAAGAAACTTAGATACAATAAGCAAACATAAAATAAACTAATACCATAACTTATCGATGGCTTGGAAACAACAGTCGGTATCAAACAACATAAAGAAACAGACCATGATAGCTTCAACAAGCTCTCAAAACAGAGAATCAAAGGATCTTCTGGGTGAAGCTTCCTTCCTAAAATTACCAGATGCAGAATTCAAAAGATGAATATACAAAACTCTTCAAGACAAGGAAGGAGATCAGGCAATACGCAGGACAAGCCAAGGAACACATAGATAAAGCCATTGAAGAAATTAAAAAAGTTCTTCAAGAACATAATGAAAAGTTTAATAAGCTGCAAGAATCCACAGAAAGACAGCAATCCTATTCGGAAGATTAACAGTAAAATTACAGAATTAGACAACTCGATAGAAGGTCAGAGTAGCAGAATCGAGCAAGTGGAAGGCAGAACTGGCGACCTTGAAGATAAAGCACTTGACACCAATATATTTGAAGAAAAATCAGAAGAAAGAATTTAAAACAATGAAGAAAACATAAGAATCATGTGGGACTCTATAAAGAGAAATAACCTGCAAGTGACTGGAGTACCAGAACAGGGAGGGATAACAGAAAACACAGAGAGAATTGTTGAAGATTTGTCGGCAGAAAACATCCCTGATACCGTGAAAGATGAGAAGATATCAATCCAAGATGTGCATTGAACTCCATATGAGGTAGATTTTAAAAGAAAGTCACCAAGACAAATTATAACCAAACTTGCCAAAATCAAAGATAAAGAGAGAATTTTAAGAGCAGCAAGGGATAAACGAAAAGTCACCTACAAAGAAAAGTCAATAAGAATAAGCTCGGACTACTCAGCAGAAACCATGCAGGCAAGAAGGCAATGGGATGACTTATATAAAGCAATAAAGGGAAAAAATTCCCAGCCAAGAATCATATATCCAGCAAAACTGTCTCTCAAATACAAAGGTGAAATTAGGACATTTTCAGATGAACAGAAGTTTAGGGATTTCCTAAAAACCAAACCAAAATGAAAAGAAATACTAAAGGGCGTTCTTTGGCGAGAAAGTCAATAATATCAGATATCGACCCAAGACTAGAACACTGGACAGGTCAATCAGTTGTCAATCCAGACGGGGAATTCACAAAAAATAAATCAAGATAAAAAAAAAATGCTCAAAACAGGGAACCAGCAATGTCATGATGTAAAAGAAGGCCACATTAAAATAATAAACAGGTTTTCAAGAAACATAGTCATAGATCTTTCATATGCAGATGAACACAAGGCGATATAAATAAAAGTTAGGTTTAAACATAGAAAAACAGGGGTAAATATTAAGGTAAACACAAAGTGGACTAACTACCCAATTCATCAAAATAAAATACAAGAAAAAAATACAGGCTCAGCAGACACAAAATCAACAACAATGAATATAAGGAAAAGACAATATATAAACATAAACTACAAAAAATTAAGTGGGAAAAAGAAACTCTCAACAGCACACAAAAAAAGACATCAAAATGACAGCACTAAAACACATACCCATAATTACACTGAATGATAGTGGAGTAAATGCACCAATAAACAGGTAACGAGTGGCAGAATGGATTACAAAACACAAACCATCTATATGCTGCCTACAAGAGACACAACTTAGACTTAGAGACACAAACAAACTAAAACTCAAAGGATGGAAAAAAATATATCAAGCAAACAGCAATCAACAAAGAGCAGGAGTGGCAATATTAATTTCTGACAAAATAGACTTTAAAGTTAAATCCACCACAAAGGATAAGGAAGGACACAATATATTGATAAACGGGACAATATACAAGGAGAATATAACCACGATAAATATTTCTGCACCCAATAACAGGGCTGCAAGATCCATAAAACAAACTCTAACAGCATTGAAAAGTGAGATAGACAGCTCCACAATAATAGTAGGAGACGTCAACACACCACTTTTGGTGAAGGACAGAACATCCAGAAAGAAGCTCAAGAAAGACATGGAAGGTCTAAATGCCACAATTAACCAGCTGGACCTTATAGACATTTACAGAACACTCCAGCCAACAGCAGCCAAGTATACTTTCTTTTCTAGTACACACGGAACATTCTGTAGAACAGACCACATATTAGGTCATAAAAAACGCCTTTGCAGAATTCAAAACATCGAAATATTACAAAGCATCTTCTCTGACCATAAGGCCATAAAAATGGAAATCAATAACAGAAAAAGCAGGGAAAAGAAATCGAAGGCTTGGAAACTGAACAATACCCTGCTCAAAAAAGACTGAATCATAGAAGACATTAAAGATGGAACAAAGAAATTCATAGAATCCAATGAGAATGAAAACACTTCCTATCAGAACATTTGGGACACAGTGAAAGCAGTGTTCAAAGGTTAATTTATATCAATAAATGCACACATCCAAAAAGAAGAAAGGACCAAAATCAAAGAATTATCCCTACAATGTGAACAAATTGAAAAAGAACAACAAAAGAAACATTCAGGCACTAGAAGAAAGGAAATAATAAAAATTATAGCAGAACTAAATGAAATAGAAAACAGAAAAACAATTGAAAGAGTTAAAAAGACCAAAAGTTTGTTCTCTGAAAAAATTAACAAAACTGATAAACCATTGGCCAAACTGACAAAAGAAAAACAGGACAGGAGGCAAATAACCCAAATAAGAAATAAGATGGGCAATATTACAAGAGACCCAACTGAAATTAAAAGAATCATATCAGATTACTATGAAAAACTGTACTCTAACAAATTTGAAAACCTAGAAGAAATGGATGAGTTCCTAAAAACACACTACCTACCTAAACTAACACAAACAGAGGTAGAAGAACTAAACAGACCCATAATAAAAGAAGAGATTGAAACGGTAATCAAAAAACTCCCAACAAAAAAAAGCCCTGGTCCGGACGGCTTCACTGCAGAGTTCTACCAAACTTTCAGAGAAGAATTAACACCACTACTACTAAAGGTATTTCAGAGTGTAGAAAAGGACGGAATACTCCCAAACTCATTCTATGAAGCCAGCATATCCCTGTTACCAAAACCAGGTAAAGACACCACAAAAAAAAGAAAATTACAGACCTATATCCCTTATGAACTTGGATGCAAAAATCCTCAACAAAATTCCAGCCAAAAGAATTCAAAAACATATCAAAAAACTAATTCACCATGACCAAGTGAGATTCATACCAGGTATGCAGGATGGGTCAACATTAGAAAAACGATCAATGTAATCCATCATATAAATAAAACAAAAGACAAGAACCACATGATTTTATCAATCGATGCAGAAAAGGCATTTGAAAAAATTCAACACCCATTCATGATAAAAAAAACTCTCAGCAAAATACAAATAGAAGGAAAACTCCTCAACATAATAAAGGGCATTTATACAATGGCAATAGCCAACATCATCCTAAATGGGGAGAGTCTAAAATCATTCCCCTTGAGATCGGGAACCAGACAAGGATGCCCTTTATCACCACTCTTATTCAACATTGTGCTGGAAGTCCCAAGCAGAGTAAAGAGGCTAGGTAAAGAAATAAAGGACATCAAGATTGGTAAGGAAGAAGTAAAAGTATCTCTATATGCAGATGATATGAATTTATACACAGAAAACCTAAAGAATCCTCAAGAAAACTACTGAAACTAATAGAAGAGTTCCGCAGAGTATCAGGATAAAAGATAAACATACAAAAATCAGTTGGATTACTCCACACCAACAAAAAGAACATAGAAAAGGAAATCACCAAATCCATATCATTTATGTTAGCCCCCAAGAAGATAAAATACTTAGGAATAAATCTTACCAGAGATGTAAAAGACTAATACAAAGAAAACTACAAGACACTACTGCAAGAAACCAAAAGGGACCTACATAAGTGGAAAAACATACCTTGCTCATGGATAGGAAGACTTAACATTGTAAAAATGTCTAGTCCACCAAAAGCCATTTACAGATACAATGCAATTCTGATCCAAATTCCAATGACATTTTTTAAAGAGATCGAGAAACAAATCACCAACTTCATATGGAAGGGAAAAAGGCCCTGGATAAGTAAAGCATTACTGAAGAAGAACAAAGTGGGAGGCCTCACTCTACCTGATTTTAGAACCTATGATACTGCCACAGTAGTCAAAACAGCCTGGTACTGGTACAACAACAGATATATAGACCAATGGAACAGAATTGAGAATCCAGACATAAATCCATCCACATATGAGCAGCTGATAATTGACAAAGGCCCAAAGTCAGTTAAATGGGGAAAAGACAGTCTTTTAACAAATGGTGCTGGCATAACTGGATATCCATCTGCAAAAAAAAGGAAACAAGACCCATACCTCACACCATGCACAAAAACTAACTCAAAATGAATCAAAGGCCTGAATATAGAATCTAAAACTATAAAGATCATGGGAGAAAAAATAGGGACAACACTAGGAGCCCTAACACATGGTATAAACAGTATACAAAACATTACTAACAATGCAGAAGAGAAACTAGATAACTAGAAAAAAAAAAAAAAAACTGGATAACTGGAAGCTCCTAAAAATCAAACATCTCTGCTCATCCAAAAACTTCACTGAAAGAGTAAAAAGATTACCTACAGATTGGGAAAAAGTTTTTAGGTATAATATTTCTGATCAGCGCCTGATCTCTAAAATCTACATGATACTGCAAAAACTCAACTACAAAAAGACAAATAGCCCAACTAAAAAATGGGCAAAGGAAATGAACAGACACTTCACTAAAGAAGACATTCAGGTGGCTAACAGATATATGAGGAAATGCTCACAATCATTAGCCATTAGAGAAATGCAAATCAAAACTACAATGAGATTCCATCTCACTCCAACAAGGCTGGCATTAATCCAAAAAACACAAAATAATAAATGTTGGAGGGGTTCTGGAGAAACTGGAACACTTCTACACTGCTGGTGGGAATGTAAAATGGTACAACCACTTTACACAATCGATTTGGTGCTTCCTTAAAAAGCTAGAAATAGAACTACCATAAAAAAAAATAGGATCCAGAAATCCCACTCTTTGGAATATATCCTAGGGAAATAAGAGCCTTTACACAAACAGATATATGCATACCCATGTTCATTGCAGCACTGTTTACAATAGCAAAAAGATGGAAGCAACCAAGGTGCCTATCAATGGATGAATGGATAAATAAATTATGGTATATTCACACAATGGAATATTACGCATCAATAAAGAACAATGATGAATCCGTGAAACATTTCATAACATGGAGGAATCTGGAAGGCATTATGCTAAGTGAAATCAGTCACTTGCAAAAGGACAAATATTGTATAAGACCACATTGTAAAAACTCAAGAAAGAGTTTAAACAGAGAAGAGAATATTCTTTGATGGTTTGAGAGGGGGGCAGGGAGGGAGATGGGTTTTCACTAATTAGATAGTAGATAAGAACTATTTTAGGTGAAGAGAAAGACAATACACAATACAGAAGAGGTCAGCACAACTGGACTAAACTAAAAGCAAAGAAGTTTCCTGAATAAACTGAATGCTTCAAAGGCCAGCGTAGTAGGGGCGGGGGCCTGGGGACTATGGTTTCAGGGGACATCTAAGTCAATTGGCATAACAATATTTATTAAGAAAAGGTTCTGCATTCCACTTTGGAGAGTGGCGTCTAGAGTCTTAAACACTAGCAAGTGCCCATCTAAGATGCATCAATTGCTCTCAACACACCTGGAGCAAAGGAGAATGAAGAACACTAAAGACACAGGGTAATTATGAGTCCAAGAGACAGAAAGGGCCACATAACCCAGAGACTACATAAGCCTGAGACTAGATGGTGCCCGGCTACAACAGATGACTGCCCTGACAGGGGACACAATAGAGAACTCCTGCGAGAGCAGGAGAGCAGTGGGATGCAGACCGCAAATTCTCGTAAAAAGGCCAGATTTAACGGTATGACTGAGACTAAAATAACCCCAGAGGTCATGGTCCCCATACCTTCTCTTAGCCCAAGACAGGAACCATTCCTAAAGCTAACTCTTCAGACAGGGATTGGACTGTACTATGGGATAGACAATGATACTGGTGAAGAATGAGTTTCTTGGATCGAGTAGACACATCAGACTATGTTGGCATCTCCTGTATGACGGGGACATGAGAGTGTAGAGAGGGACAGAAGCTGGCCAAATGGACACGAAAAGAGAGAGTGCAGGGGAGGAGTGTGCTGTCTCATTAGGGGGAGAGCAATTAGTATTATATGTTGTTGTTGTTAGGCGCCCTCGAGTCAGTTCCAACTCATAGCAGCCCTATACAACAGAACTAGACACTGCCTGGTCCTGTGCCATCCTTACAATCGTTGTTATGTTTGAGCCCGTTGTTGCAGTCACTGTGTCAATCCTCCTTGCTGAGGGTCTTCCTCTTTTCCACTGACCTTGTACTTTGCCAAGCATGATGTCCTTCTCCAGAGACTGATCCCTCCTGACAACATGTCCAAAGTACCTAAGATGCAGTCTCACCATCCTTGCTTCTAAGGAGCATTCTGCTTGTACTTCTTCCAAGACAGATTTATTAGTTCTTCTGGCAGTCCATGGTATATTCAATATTCCTCGCCAACACCACAATTCAAAGGCATCAATTCTTCTTTGGTCTTCCTTATTCACTGTCCAGCTTTCACATGCATATGATGCAATTGAAAACACCATGGCTTGGGTCAGGCGCACCCTAGTCTTCAAGGTGACATCTTGCTCTTCAACACTTTAAACAGGTCCTTTGCAGCAGGTTTACCCAATGCAATGCGTCTTTTGATTTCTTGACTGCTGCTTCCATGGGTGTTGATTGCGGATCCAAGTAAAATGAAATCCTTGACAACTTCAATCTTTTCTCCGTTTATCGTGATGTTGCTCATTGGTCCAGTTGTGAGGATTTTTGTTTTATGTGGAGGTGTAATCCATACTGAAGGCTGTGGTCTTTGATCTTCTTTAGTAAGTGCTTCAAGCCCTCTTCACTTTCAGCAAGGAAGGTTGTGTCATCTGCGTAACGCAGGCTATTAATGAGTCTTCCTCCAAACCTGATGCCCCATTTCTCTTCATATAGTCCAGCTTCTCGGAGAATTTGCTCAGCATACAGATTGAAAAGGTATGGTGAAAGAATACCACTCTGATGCACACCTTTCCTGACTTTCACCACGAAGTATACCCTTGTTCTGTCTGAACAACTGCCTCTTGATCTATGTAAACGTTCCTCATGAGCACAATTAAGTGTTCTGGAATTCCCATTCTTCGCAATGTTATCCATAATTTGTTATGATCCACATAGTTGAATGCCTTTGCATAATCAATAAAACACAGGTAAACATCCTTCTGGTATTCTCTGCTTTCAGCCAGGATCCATCTGACATCAGCAATGATATCCCTGGTTCCATGTCCTCTCCTGAAACCGGCCTGAATTTCTGGCAGTTCCCTGTCTATATACTGCCACAGCCGTTTTGAATGATCTTCGGCAAAATTTTCCTTGCGTGTGATATTAATGATATTGTTCTATAATTTCCACATTTGGTTGGATCACCTTTCTTGGGAATAGGGATAAATATGGATCTCTTCCAGTCAGTTGGTCAGGAAGCTGTCTTCCATATTTCTCAGTATAGACGAGTGAACACCTCCAGCGCTGCATCCGTTTGTTGAAACATCTTAATTGATAGTCCATCAGTTCCTGAATAAAAAAAAAAAAATAGTAAATAGCAAGGTGTTTATAAATTTTTGTATGAGAGTCCAACTTGATTTGTAAACTTTCACTTAAAGCACAATGAAAAAAAGGTTAAGTACTTTTAAAAGCCACTTCACCAAACAGAAATATTAGTGTTAGGTTATTCTCCAAAATTTAATGCATGTTGTCTCAAATGGCTTTATTTTTCCAAGCCGATCTCCCTTTTCTATGTCTTAGAAGCCATTCAGTGAATAAAAAGACAGTACTGCAGACATACATATTGTAATTATTTTTGATATTTCTATAAGGCATTGCCCTAGTCATTTTACTAAAGAACTGTGTGAATGGTAAATAAAAGTCCTCTGACTACAATAATTACTTATCTACTATTAGCTTCTACTGATTACTAGACTGAAAGTTGGTATTGAGTGATACCAGAATTGCCAGCTTCTGTAATTTTCTGCTGATAAAAATGCTATATATAAGCTGACTTTTACTTCTCAACTTAAAGAGCTATATTATTTTCATAAATCTAAGGGAAAAGATGCAAAATATGTTTCTTGTGCATTTGCATTTTGTCAGTATTGAAGTAAGTATTATATAAAAGGCATTATGCCAAGTGCTGGGAATGGATTCTAGCTTTGCGATCCTCAAAAGCTACTAAATAACAAGTATACAGACAACAAGAATATAAAGAAAAATAAATATGACCCATGAGAAAAAAAAAAAAGAGAGAGACACAGATAAAAGATGGTTTCTGGCTAAAGTGGACAAAACCAAACCCGATGCCATTGAGTAGATTCTGACTCATGGCAACCCCATGTGTGTCAGGGTAGAACTGCACTCCCTAACGTTTTTGATAGCTATAACCTTTAGATCACCAGTGACACTGCTGGATAGATTCAAACCAAACTTTCAGCACCACTTGTGCCTCCCAGGCACCTGGTGGCTAAAAGAGAAGGAAGGGAAAAATTAGGAGGTACTTACAGCTTTTTTTTACAGCAGAATTTAGTTTGCTTGTGACATTAGTGTATGGCAAGGATGGATACATTCAAATTACTGCTGTTAGGCCCCCTGGAGTTGGTTCCAACTCATAGTGACCTCACAGATAACAGAATTAAACATTGCCCAACCCTGCGCCATCCTCACAATCATTGCTATGTTTGAGTCCATTGTCATAGCCACTGTGTTAATCCATTTCATCATAGGTCTTCCTCTTTTTTTACTGACCCTCTATTTTACCAAGCATGATAACCTTCTCCAGGGATTGGTCCCTTCTGATAACATGTCCAAAGTAAATGAGACAAAGTCTCACCATCCTCACTTCTAAGAAGCATTCTGGCTGTACTTCTTCCAAGACAGATTTGTTTGTTCTTCTGGAAGTCCTTGGTATATTCAATATTCTTTGCCAACACCGCAATTCAAATTACTAAAAGGCGTTATTTGCCTTTCTTGTGTTTAGTAAACTATGAATGTAAAATACACATTTTTACTTTACTTCATAAGGACAAAAACATCTTTTCATTCATATATCTCTTACAAAGCTATGCCTTGCATATAAAAAGCCAAACCCACTGCCCCCAAGTCAATTCCGACTTACAGGAACCCACAGGACAGAGTAGAACTGCCCCCATAGGGTTTCCAAGGCTGTTAATCTTTACAGAAGGGGACTGCCACATCTTTGTCCTGCAGAGTAGCTGGTGGGTTCAAACCAGCAACCTTTCAGTTAGCAGCCAAGCACTTTAACCACTGCATTAACAGGGCACCTTGCCTATGGTAATTGTTTAAAAAATCATTGCTAAATTAATGAACTACCTGACATAATATTTCATAGCTTATTTAATGATATAGCCAAATGATACAAATAATAAATATATGAGTATACATTTACATATGAAACCGGTTGCCTCCATTGTAGATATCAGTTTATTGGTGCTACCAATGCGTATGCTAGACAAACAAATTAATTGTCAAATGTTTTAGGATTCCATATTCCTAGTCCCCTTTCAACATATAAAAACTCTGTGTGTTTATTAAGAAAACTGAATGTTCAATAGTCCAGACATTGTACATTTTATGTTGCAGTGTTTCATAATGAAACTGTCAACTTTTGTTCCATTCGGGTAAATAGACAGCTAACCTCATTTTAAAACCGAGACTTCCATGTCTTTGTGAGGACCATGTGTCACAAATAATGAAGAGTTGTGAGTATGAAAAGCAAAAGAATTTTAGCATTAAAACATGAAAAACAATACCAATCAGTTAGAGAGCTATAAGAGAGATTATAAGAAGCTTATTCTCAATCACATTTATTACTTCCATGAAACATAAAGTCCACCAAATTTGCCCTTAAGACACTATCTATAATATCTCTCAAAGAGAGTAAATAAACCTTTCATGGTAGATGCTATTTTTATTTTGAAACATTTGCAATTTCTTACATGTTATATTTCAAGAGCAACAAACAGGATACCCATTATTAACCGTAGTAAGAAGAAAAGGATCATATTTTACTAACAATAAACTTTGGTATAAATTAGCCCATTTAAATCATGTCTTTTTCTCATTTTTATTATTTAAATCACTGTTTTTTCCCATAAGCCCTAAAGAATTTGAGAGCCTACAATCAAGTGTTTGAGGAGAATAACCATTTCTGCATTTTTCCCCAGGATCAATGACTTGAAAAGACTTTCCTTCCACAGAGAAATTAAGACTAGTTACCATAACTGATTCTCCCACTGAAAATAATTTTTAAAAGTAGGATTTTGAAATACTAAGTGTATGTGTTAAAATGTTTAGGATAATTATAACTATAAAGCACATAATATACAGTTTCTACACTAAAAGAGGTTTAAAAATACAAAACTAAAAAATCAAATAAATAAAACAGAAAATGTATATATATGTATATATATAATGCTAATAAAAATAAAATTTATATGCTTCCATCAATAACAGAAGATATAAAATTTAAGGCAAAAAACATTTCCAGAGATAGTACAGGTAAGGAAGATTTAGCAGTTCTAAACTTGGATGCCTCCAAGGTATCTCCAAATTATATGGAGAAAAACTGACAAAAATTTAAAAAAGAAATTGCAAAATCTCCTGTCATGATTACATCATCACACACATCTTTCATTAATTGATAGATCAAGCTGAACAATGCAAACCAGTATATTAGAGAACAGGCAACATAATTAACAAATTTGAACTAATGGCCCACAACAAATGGAAAATATGCATTCTTTTCAAAGATGCAAAGAACATTTAAGAAAAGTAACCATGGTTACATTGAACAAGTCTCAAGTATTTGGAAAGATATATATCAAAAAGACAATTTTTTTTTTTCTGGCCATAAAAAAACTTTAAATAATTCAGAGCCAACACGTTACTATAGACAGAAGCACCACACCATCCCTCCACAGCAAAGACCCAAAAAACTAAATAAAACAGAGACAAACATTGATCCTGAAACCCCAAGAGTCAAGTGAAAAGATAAAGAACTCAGGCAAGCACCGAATAGAATAAGAAACTGACAAATAACAGACAGCAAGGAGAGATACGTGCAGAGGTCCCCTATCAGCTAAGGCAGCATGGATTTGCCGCCTTGGACTCCTGTCGGCGATCAGCAGGTAGGGAGTACAGGAAAGCAGTTTCACGGAGCTCCCAGTGGGAGCCAGAGCAGGGCACCTGATAACCAGCAATACGCAATTTACTACCCTCCATTCTTCTCCCCGCTTCTCAGCCTTCGCTGCTTCCTAGCTGGCTGCGGTCACTCAGGTAGCCTGGAACTGTATGATCCATGCCACTTGAATTTGCCCTGCCCACGTCAAAGAGCCATGGACAGGCAGTATGGGAAAGTAGCGTCATGGAGCTTCCAGTGGAGACAGAGCACCCGGTAACCAGCGATATATGTTTTCCCACCCCCCACCCTTCTTTCCCTGGCTTGGCCTCTACCACTTCCCACCAGCTGGAATCTCTTGGCCAGGAGGCACCAGCTGTGCTCCATGCTGCTTGGATTTGGCCCACTCACACTGGCAGGCTCCCTCAGTGCCATTTTTTTGTTGCTGATGTTGCTTTTCTCCACTTCTTTTGGTTTCTTCCCGGCCTCTCACCATCTCCCACTCGAACACCGGGTTTTGTGTACCATCTTTCTTCTTTAAAGGCTCTGAAGCACCGCTCACCTGGGGAACTGCTTCCTTAGTCTGCGCCGCCATGTTGGTGGGATCCCTGGGGCCTTTGTTGCTGTTGTTTTGGTTTTTGTTTTGTTTGTTTTCTTTTTATTTTCACCGCTTGGGAGCCCCTTTTAGTCAGGCTAGACTATGCAGCTCAGGAGCCACTTCCCCAGTCTGTGCAACCACATTGGTGGGTTCCCTGGGGTCACTTTTCCATTTTTCTTTGTCTTTCTTCATTTCTGTTTCTTGTCTCTCTATACTTATATTCTTTTTCTGTCTCCTGAAAACCTGAAGCTGTGTGATATCTCTGCCCCTTCAAGCCAGGCTGTACTGTGTGGCTTGGGAGCTACTACCCTGGTCTGTGCAGCCACACTGGTGGGATCCCTGAGGGCTTTTCTTTTCTTTCTTCTTCTTTCTAATTTACATTTATTATTTTTTCTTTTTTCCTTTTTGTTTTTGTCCATTTCTCAGTTTCTCATGTCTCTACTCCAATGGCAAGCTCCCTTAGCATACTTTTTTTGTTTGTTTGTTTATATTTGGCTTCTGTTTCTCTCACCTCTGTCTCTTCTTTTCCATACCTATCTTATCTCCACACATCAAAACTCCCCTCCTTCCTGCCTACCTAAACATTGTGCTGAATATCTCACCCCAGAGCAGCATGGTCTACCGGAACCTGTCCTGCACTGATTCCCAGCCCGCCCTGTCAGCCCTACTGTGTGCCACAAAAAACTCATCCCATCCCCTCCCCCTCAGCTAGACATGCCCTGCAGCACCACCATTGAGTGACTGGCCCTGCCCAATGGATAAGGAGGTGAAAAGTATCAGGCCCAGAGATGAGAAAACAACAAAGAATGCATAGCCCACCTGCTCAGACATAACCAAATAAAACCAAAAAGCAGGAACAAACAAACAGATCTACAACCAATAAACAAAATAACAACTGAATGTGCCGAAGGCAGCAGACAATATCAAAGCATATTAAAAAAACAGGACAGGATGGTTCCACTAGGCAACTAAAATAAAACACCAGATGACTTTCCAGTAGAAGAAAAGGCACTAGAACTGCCTGACAGGGAATTCAAATCTCTAATATTCAAAGCTCTCCAAGGGTTGAAGCAAAAAGCCAACAAAAGTGAGGAAAAAATAGACAAATTCATGGAAAAGGGAGAAAAATTCATGAAAAATACAGACAAAAAATGGAATAATTCAGGAATACAATACAGAAACAAAATGCCAAAATAAATTCACAAATAGAAATCATACAAAAAACAACAATTAGAAATCCAACACATAAAGATTTCAGAAATGGACAGAGTCTTAGAAAGGTGGAGGGACAGGTTTGAAACAATGCAAGACAGGATCAGTGAAACTGAAGACAAACATTTGGATACCACTTTGAGGAAAAAAATCAGAAAAAAAGAAAGAAGAAAAATGAAGAAATCATGAGAATTATCTGGGATACAATCAAAACCAAAACTTCACAAGTGATTGGAGTTCCAGAACATGGGGAGAAAATGGAAAACACAGAGAGGCTCATTGAAGAACTGCTGACAGAAAACTTCTGTAATATCATGAAAGATGAAAACCTGACCATCCAAGAAGCTCAACAAATCTCATGTAGGATACACCCCAAAAGAAAATCACCTAGGCATATCATAATCACATTCGCTAACACCAAAGACAAAGAAAAAATCCTGAGAGCAGCTCAAAAAGAACAAAGTCACAAAGAAAGGGGAAACAATAAGACTAAGCTCTGATTATTCAACAGAAACCATGCAGGCAAGGAGGCAATGGGATCACATACAAAACCTTGAAAGAAAAAAATTGCCAACTAAGAATAATATATCCTGCAAAGCTTTCATTCAAATATGATGGTGAAATTAGGGCATTCCCAGATAAGCAGAAATGAAGGGAATAAGTAAAAACCAAACCAAACTTACAAGAATTATTAAACGGAGAACTTTGGTTTGAGAACAAACAACACCAGACCACAGCCTGAATCTAGGGCACAAGATTATACCAGCCAGATACCAATCTAGGAAATGAACTCTCAAGGACTATCCAAAACCAAAAGAATTACAACAGGAAAACAGAGAGGTCAATCTGTAAATGACAACAACGTCAGAATAATGAGAGAAGAAACAGTGTATAGAACTTCTAATTGAGAGGACGGCAAGGCAATACCAAGTAATAATAGACTGGTTCAAACCCAGGAACACAGGGTAAATTTCAAGGTAACCACAAAGAAAGTTAACAAACCTACTCATGAAAATAAAGGAGGAAACATGAAGTCTCATCTACAAACAAAAGGAATTCAGGAGAGTAAAAGGAAAAAAGAAAACATCAACACCAAAAAAAAAAAAAAAACCCACAAAATGACAGCAATAAACTCACACCTATCAATAATTACACTGAATGCAAATAGCCTAAATGCACCCATAAAGAGACACAGAGTGACAGAATAGATAAAAAAAAAAAAAAAACAGAATCCATGACAAGAGACATACCCTAGAAACAAAGATGTAAATTTATTAAAAATCAAAGGATAGAAAAACAATATATCAGGCAAACAGCTACTAAAAAAGAGAAGCACTAGCAGTACTAATCTCAGATAAAATAGACTTTAAAACAAAATCCAAAATAAAAGACAAAGAAGGGCACTATATAATGATTAAAGGGACAATCCATCATAAGGGCATAACCATGATAAACATTTACGCACCCAATGACAGGGTTCCAAAATAAAACAAACTCTAATAGCACTGAAAAGAGAAATTGACAGTTTCACAATAATGATAGGAGACTTCACATCACTATTGTTAAAGGACTTCGTCTAGAAAGAAACTCAGCAAAGATACAGAAGATCTAAAGACCACAATCAGCCAACTTGACCTCACAGACCTATATAGAGCACTCCATCCAACAGCTGCAAAGTACACATTTTTTTCCAACGCACATGGAAAGTTCTCCAGAATAGACTACATCTAAGGCCAAAAGCAACCCTCAACAAAATCCAAAACACTGAAATACAAAGTATCTTCTCTGATCACAACACCCTTAAGGCAGAAATTAACAACAGGAAAACCAAGGAAAAATAATCAATTGCACGGAAACTGATAACACCCTGCTTAAAAAACACTGGGTAATAGAAGAAATCAGAGATGGAATAAAAAAATTCCTAGAATCAAATGAGAATGAAAACACATCATACCAAAACCTCTGGGACACAGCAAAGGTAGTCCTCAGAAGTCAATTTGTAGCAATAGAGGCACACATCAAAAAAGAAGAAAGTGACAAAATCAAAACATTAGCTACACAACTCAAACACAACCCAAATAGAAAGACAGCAGCAAAAGAAGCCCACGGCCACCAGAACAAAGGAAATAATAAAGGTCAGAGCAGAAATACATAAAATAGAGAATAAAAAAACAGAAAAAATCAACAAAAACCAAAAGTTAGCTCTTTGAAAGCATCAATAAAATTGACAAACTACTGGCCAAATTGACAAAAGAAAAACAGGAGAGGATGCAAATAACCCAAATAAGAAATGAAATTTGGGACATTACAACAGGCCCAGCTGAAACAAGAAGTATAACAGAGTGCTATGAAAAACTATACTCCAACAAATTTGAAAACCTAGAAGAAATGGGCAATTTCTAGAAACACACTACCTATCCAAACTAACACAAAATGATGTTGAAAATCTGAACCGACCCATAACAAGAGATCAAAAAGGTAATTAAAAAAAACTCCCAACAACAACAACAACAAAAAGCCCTGGCCCAGATGTCTACACTGGAGAATTCTACCAAACATTCAGAGAAGAGCTTATACCCACCCAGGACCATCACTATTCAAAATAATTCAGAACATAGAAAAGGAAGCAATACTTCCAAATTCATTCTATGAAGCCAGCATAACCCTGATAACAAAACAGGCAAAGAAACCACAAAAAAAGAAAATTATAGACCAGTATCTTTCATGAATATAGATGCAAAAATTCTCAACAAAATTCTAGCCAATAGAACTCAGCATCATATCAAAACAATAATAAACTATAACAAAGTAGGATTCATACCAGTTACGCAAGGATGTTTCAACATCAGAAAATCAATCAACATAATCTCCCACATAAATAAAAGGAAAGAATCCCATGATCATCTCAATTGACGCAGAAAAGGCATTTGACAAAGTATAACACCCATTCATGATAAAAACACTCAATAAAATAGGTACAGAAGAGAAATTTCTCAACATAATAAAAGGCATCTCTTTGTATCAATGAGTCTCAACCCACCTAGATCAAAGGAGAATGAAGGACACCAAGGACACAGGTAATTATGAGCCCAAGAGACAGAAAGGGCTACATGAACCAGAGACTACATCATCCTGAGACCAGAAGAACTAGATGGTGCCTGGCCATAACCAATGACTGCCCTGACAGGGAACACAACAGAGAATCCCTGATGGAGCAGGACAGCAGTGGGATGCAGACCTCAAATTCTTGTAAAAAGACCAGACTTAATGGTCTGACTAAGACTAGAAGGACCCCAGAGGTCATGGTCCCCAGACCTTCTGTTAGCCCAAGATTGGAACCATTCCCAAAGCCAACCCATCAGACATGGATTGGACTGGAAAATGGGTTGGAAAGAGATGCTGATGAGGAGTGAGCTACTTGTATCAGGTGGACACTTGAGACTATGTTGGCATCTCCTGTGTGGAGGGGAGAGGAGAGGGTAGAGGGGGTTAGAAGCTGGCAAAATGGACCCGAGAAGAGAGAGTGGAAGGAGGGAGCGGGCTGTCTCATTGCGGGGAGAGTAATTGGGAGTATGTAGTAAGGTGTATATAAGTTTTTATGTGAGAGACTGACTTGATTTGTAAACTTTCACTTAAAGCACAATAAAAATTATTTTAAAAAAAGGTATCTATGCAAAACCAACAGCCAACATCATTCTTAATGAAGAGCAGCTGAAAACATTCCCCTTGTGAACAGGAACAAGACAAAGATGCCCTTTACCACCACTCCTATTTAACATTGTGCTGGACGTCCTAGCTAAAGCAATAAGGCAAGAAAAAGAAATAAAGTGCATCCAAATTGGTAATGAAGAAGTATAACTGTCCCTATTTGCAAATGATATGATACCATAAGGGAAACCCGGGTGGCGTAGTGGTTAAGTGCTACGATTGCTAACCAAAAGGTCAGCAGTTTGAATCTGCCAGGCTCTCCTTGGAAACTCTATGGGGCAGTTCCACTCTGCCCTATAGGGTCGCTATGAGTCGGAATCGACTCGATGGTACTGGGTTTTTGGGGTTTTGAATGATACCATACATAGAAAACCCAAAAGACTCTATGGGAAAACTACTGGAACTAACAGAAAGATTCAGCAGAGTGGCAGGATAGAAGACCAATATACAAAAATCAGTTGGATTCCTATATACCAATAAAGAGAACAACAAAAAGGAAATCAGGAAAACAATACCATTTATAATAGCCCCTAAAAAAATAGAATACTTAATACTAAATCCAACCAGGAATGTAAAAGACCTGTACACTACTCCAAAAAAACCAAAAGAGATCTACATAAATGGAAAAACATACCATGTTCATGAATAGGGAGACTTAACATTGTGAAAATGACAATTCTACTCAAACCAATCTACAAATACAATGCAATCCTGATCCAGATACTAACCGCACTCTTTAAAGAGATGGAAAAACTAACCATTAATTTTATATGGGAAGGGAAGAGGCCCCAGATAAGTAAAGCACTATTGAAGAAGAAAGATAAAATAGGAGGACTTACACTACCTGACCTCAGAACCTACTATATAACTAAGGCAGTCAAAACAGCCTGGTACTAGTACAATGACAGATACATTGACCAATGGAACAGAACTGAGAATCCAGACATAAATTCATCCACTTATGAGCAGCTGATATTTGAGGTCACTCCTGAGGTTCACCCTTCAGCCAAAGATTAGACAGGCCCATAAAACAAAATGAGACTAAAGGGGCACACCAACCCAGGGGCAAGGACTAGAAGGCAGGAGAGGACAGGAAAGCAGTTAGATACCTAACAGAAGAATAAAACCAAAGAAGGTAAGGAGAAATAAAACAATAAACATAAGAGGAAAACCTAAAAAAAAATGCAACAAATATATAACGTAAAAGATAAATAAAACAATTGGTTCTTTGAAATGTATAACAAATTTGACTAATGTATGCCAAACTTAACATAAAACTAAAAGAAAGGCAAGGTACAAATAAACATTACCCCCCCAAAAAACAAACCCATTGCCATCGAGTTGATTCTGACTCATAGTGACTCTATAGGACAGAGTAGAAGTAGAGTTGGCCCATAGGATTTCTAAGTAGTGGGTGGTGGATTCTAATTGCCAACTTTTTGGTGAGCAGCCAAACACTTAACCACTTCGAAACATTAGGTAAAAAAAAAAGAAAATCCACATAATTATGACTGCAGCTATTGTTTTAACTTATTATTTGATATGCAGCAGATATTAAACAAATAATAAGATATTATGACTATGTCCATCAACATGAAAATTTAGGTAAAATTGACAAGTTGCTATAAAATTTTAATTTACTAAAATTAGTCAAAAAACATATAAACCCTCAAAATCTTAAGAGAAATGAAGAGTTTAATATTTTCTGAAACAGTTTTACTGTTGAATCCAAAAACATCACACCAAATAACTGCAATTTTATGTATACTATGACATTGTATGGAAAAAAAGTGAACCATCTCCAATTCATTGTAAGAAACTAGTACAGCTTTGATATCAAAACCTGATAAGGACAGCAATTAAAGGAAAATTACAGGTAAACAGTGGTTAAGAGCTTGACTGCTAACCAAAAGGTCAGCAGTTCGAATCCACCAGCCATTACTTGGAAACGCTATTGGGCAGTTCTAGTCTGTCCTATAGATAAGAGTCACTACAAGTCAACTCAGTGGCAATGGGTTTGGATCACTCATAAACTGGCATGCAAAAATCCTGAAAATATATTAATGAACCTAATTAGCAATGAATAAAAAAAGGCACTATATTGTGACCAAATTGGGATTTTCCAAGGATGCAAAATTAGGTTAACATAAAACAACCAATTACTGTGATCAATTATATTAAAAGAGTAAAAGTGGAAAATGATTAGTTCTATATATTCAAGAATAATCAGTATTCCTTATTATAAAAAAAAAGAAGCTTGCTTAAAGAGACAAAAGATATCTATTTAAAAAAACCTACAGCAAACATAATACTTAATGTTGAAAGTGTTTAATATCATGAACAATATTATGCACTACTACCACTTAGGATAAGTCTACTCTAACTAACCCTCAAGTGGAGTCCCTGAGTGACACAAACAGTTAATGTACTCAGCCGCTAACCAAAAGGTTGGGGGTTCGAGTACATTCAGAGGCACCTCAGAAGAAAGGCTTGGCAATCCACTTCCGAAAAATCAGCCATTGAAAACCTTGTGGAGCACAGTTGTGCTGTGACACACATGGGGTCGCCATGAGTCAGAACTGACTCAGTGGTAGCTGGTGGTAGAACTCTCACATAAGAGCTATGTCAGAGCTGCAAAAATAAAGCCTAAACCAACCCTTGACAGGATCAAGCTCATCAGCCAGTGAATTAATTTCTTGCCAGAACAAAATGCAACCTTCTTTAAAGGAACATCAAAAGTAAATAACTAAATAAAATCCAGATTCTTAATTAACCACAAAGCATTTACAATGTTCATCATACAATAAAAAATTATTAGATATAGGAAGGAGCAGTAAAATGTGAGTCATAACCAGAAAAAAAGTCAGTCAATAAAAACGAACTCAGAGACGACGGCTAAAATGTTGGACTTGGCAGGCAAGAATTTTAAAGCAGCTATTGCTTTACACTATATGCTCAAGGATGAACACAAAAAGATAGATGCGATCAGTGAACAGATATGAAATCCCAGAAGTGATGTGGAAACTATTAAAAAGAACTAATTCAAAATTACAAACTGAGAAACACTCTGAAAATAAATCTAATTCACATCAATCTTTTCAACAGCTACACTCAGAACTAGAAGACCATAAAGTAAAGCCTTCGATTTTCTGTTTTTCTAATATAGAATTATATACAAAGATAAACTATTGATGAAAAATGAGGGTAAAATAAAGACATTTTAAGGCAGACCTCTCAAAGAAGTTACTACCTATGCACCTTTCTCAAAAATCTGCTTGTGGACATGTGCCACCAAGATGAGGAAACGAAATCTAGCAAGAAGATAAAATCTAGAAAGAAGCAAATGAACAAAAGAGAAGTAAAGGAAAGCCTCAAGACTGTAATCATATATTTCCTTTATGCACAATCCCATACAACAATCAGGCAATACTGGATCAAAAATGTCAGATACCTCTAAAAGAGAAGTTCTAAAAATATGAAATTGGTGTAATGCTTCAGGTACTTAAATGCTGAGAGAAGCCATATATTAATAACAAAACTGGGAATGTATTACTGATAATAATATAGAAATCTGAACAAATTTTTTTAAAAGATAATGATTATTTCCAGACAAAAAAAAATTATACAAAAAAGAAAATTTAATTATTGTATGACACACAGCACAGCTAATAGCACTGATGTGGTAATAATAATATAAACACAGAAATGTGATGTGACAAAAAGTTATGATATAACTATCCAGTAATATTGCTGCAGGAAAATTATATGGTGGGGGGAAGGGTTAAAGAGAAATAAGTCCTCATTTTCCGTAGGAGAAAGCCAAAAGAAATAGCTGAAAGTAAAACAATTTAAAAATGTACTGCAAGTATACAACGCAGAGAATTTGCCTCTAGATAGAGGAGTGATTGCAGAAGAGTGGGGGCAGGACACCAGTCAATTTTTCAACAATTTGTAAATTTTGGGTTCCATGCTTTGTTGAAAGTGTTACACGGAGAAGATTCATGTGTAGTATGTCGTATGAGCTGGCAGTATTTTTATTAAGGTAGAAACATGTAACAGTGTTTTGTGTTTAGTTATCTGGAAAGTGTGAGCGTGTCATATGAATAGTGTTTAAATGAGAAAGGTTCACAGGGGTGACAGTCAAAATATTTATATTTAATAAGTAGTCCAGCCGAGTCACTGGCCAATTAGAAAGAACCACTAACTAACTGAAGGGACAACAACCATAAACAACCTGTACAGCCTTATCAAATCACAGTGGCTAAGTATTAATCGTGTGTGTGTGTGTGTGTGTGTGTGTGTGTGTGTGTGTGCGTGCAATAAAGGTTCAGAACACACGCTGACATTTATTGAGGGTCCTCCACATGTTGACCCTATTTTGATACTAGACAGAGGTAAAGCCAGCAGCTGCTTTTAGGACAGCCACAGATGCCTTATATATATTTGTGCTCCAATCTCTAGTCTCAACTCTTGCTGGCAAGATGCCAGGTCAGTATGTGGTGCCATAGCTCACAGGGAAGCCCCATAGTTAACAAGCTCAGACTCACGGAATTATATATTTTTCTCATTTGTCTTTGCTTATATCTCCAAATAACATATTCCTATTTCCAGTTTCTTTCCCTCCCTTCCCTTCAAGACTCTAAAACTTACAGAGAAATCTATGTGTACTTGAAAAACTGAGGCCTTGTAACCAGATTTCAGCCTTCTTTCTCAATTTGAGCCATGCTTCTGTATCTGGCAAAAGTATGTCACAAATTATAAATTTAGGCTATCACCCAGTTACAGAAGGACGGAGAAGCCTCCATTTTTCATATATTTAATAGCTAGTTTTAGGGGAAGGGAGCTAAGTAACTCTACATGCATTCTCACATCTAAGACTTTCAAATTCACAGGGAACATTTAAGTATCTGGGAACTTCAATGTAATATATGGTCATTATGATGTGTCCTTGAGAATGCAGTCTTGTTTAAGAGTAAATATAACAGCTACATTAAGGTTCTAGTGTAATAGGTTCTTTTAATAAGAATATATAATCATTTCCTTTTTTCTGGGGAACATTGGTAGCATTAGGAAACATCGGTAGCATTCTTGTGTGAACAGTTGAATATATGAAGACCTGTAGTTTTGAGACTAGTGAATACCTTATCTATTGGTCTACATGGGGCAAGGGAAAGGAGAAAAAGCTTTTTTTCCCCACAGTATAATAAACAAGGCTCTATTATTTTCACAATCAAATGTCTGATGAAATGTGTGGAATAAACTTCCAGCACTCAATAAAGTCAAAGGAGCCAACAAATCAAATCAAACCCGTTGCAACCAGTTGATTCTGATTCATAGCGACCCTACAGGACACAGGAGAACTGCCCCATAGTGTTTCCAAGGAGCAGATGGTGGATTTGAACTGCCGACCTTTTGGTCAGCAGCCATGGCTCTTAACCACTGTGCCACCAGAAGGGGAAGCTTAAATATGAGACTGAGTATTCAGCCGATAATTTGGGAAGTGAAAAAGACATGAAGTTGGCCCTAAGGCTGGAAATAATTTACATAAGGCAGGGGAAGGAGACACCTTTGAGTTAAACAGCACATGCAAACGTGTAGAGGTAAATGTTTAATGGCACATGAAGAAAATAGCAAAGTGCGACCCAATTGCATTAGCAATTGTTGGGAGAACAGATGGGTAAGATAAGCACAAAATGTCAAACTCTCAAAATGGCAAACCCATGAAAGTGCACTGAGGACTAGATGTTTTAGGCTCTTGTGCTGGGAGAATCTAGGAAAGTTCAGCTCTGAACTCTTTTTTTTCTTCCTTCCTTCCTACCTTCCTGCCTTCCTTCCTCCCTCCCTCCCTTCTCTCTTTTCTTTCTTAACAAAGAGAAATTTATTCTCCCACAGCCTAGGAGGCTAGAAGTCTGAATTCAGCATGCCAGTTCCAGGGGAAGTTTTTCTGTGTCGATTCTGGGAGAAGGTCCTTGTCATCAGTCTTCCCCGGGACTAGGAATTTCTCAGCACAGAGACACTGGGTCCAAAGGATGCACTCTGCTTCCAGTGCCACTTTCTTGGTGGTATGAGGTCCCCCTGTCTCTCTGCTCACTTGCCTCTTTTATATCTCAAAAGACACTGACTTAAAACAAAACTTAATTTTATAGATTAAGTCCTGCCTCATCAACATAAGTACCTCTAATCCTGCCTCGTTAACATCATATAGGTAGAATTTATAACACATAGGAAAATTACATCAGATGACAAAATGGTGGAAAATCACATACCACTGGGAAACATAGCCTAGCCAAATTGACACATATTTTTGGGGAGCACAGTTCAATGCTTAACAGTGACCTTATGTACAACAGAATGAAATGTTGCCTAGTTCTGCACCATTTTCATGGTTGTTGGTATGTTTGTATGTTTGAGGCCATTGCTGCAGCTATGGAGTCAGTCCATCTCACTGAGGACTATAATGCTAGCCCTCTGTTTATCCCTATCTTTCTCTAGCTCCGTCTCTATCCTAGTCTTTGCCTCTGTCTCTAATGCTGTCTTTCTCTCTGTGCCTATCTGAGAACCTGTCCACTCACATAGTCGCTTGCCATGAGAGGTGTGCCTAGTGCTTTTGCTTCTGATAAATCTCTGAAAGGGGAGATCTCACAAAACACATTTCCATTTGAAGACAACTCTGTCGCACCACCATCGGCCAGCCCGATAAAGACAACCCTCCTGTGATTAGGAATGTGGGAATGTTGAAAATCCAGGCCAATTTTTAAGATTAAAGAGAAAACTCAGGGAATGGACTCCTCAGCGGAGGGAATTGAGTGCTGGGCCCAGGTTTTCAGGGAAAACACATGACTTGCCTGAGTCCAGGAGAAATGGGACTTTCCCACACTCCCTAAAGTGGTCCCCATGCCCAGAGCCAGGGGCTAGATACATTGGGAAAATGTTCTGTGGTGTTCACATGTTTCTTATTTATTTATTATTGTACTTTAGGTGAAGGTTTACAGAACTAGTTTCTCATTAAACAATTAGTACACATACTATTTTCTGACATTGGTTACCAACTCCACTATATGACAACACACTCCATTCTCCACCTAGGGTTACGAATGACCAGCTTTCCTGTCCCCTCCTGCCTTCTAGTCCTTGCCCCTGGGCTAGTGTGTCTCCTTAGTCTGCTTTTGTTTTACAGCCTGTCTAATCTTTGGCTGAAGGGTGAACCTCAGGAGTGACTTCATTACTGAGCTAAAAGGGTGTCGGGGGGCCATGCTCTTGGGGTTTCTCCAGTCTCTGTCAGGCCAGTAAGTTTGGTCTTTTTTTGTGAGTTAGAATTTGTTCTACATTTTTCTCCAGCTCTGTCTGGGACTCTCTATTGTGATCCCTGTCAGAGCAGTCAGTGGTGGTAGCTGGGCACCACCTAGTTGTACAGGACTCAGTCTCACAGAGACTGTGGTAGTTGTAGTCCATTAGTCCTTTGGACTAATCTTTCCCTTGTGTCTTTGTTTTTCTTCATTCTCCCTTGCTCCCAACAGGGTGAGACCAGTGAAGTATTTTAGATGCTGCTCACAAGCTTTTAAGACCCCAGATGCTACTCACCAAAGTAGAATGAAGAACATTTTCTTTATGAACTATGTTATGCCAATTAAGCCAGGTGTTCCCCAAGACCATGGTCCCCACAGCCCTCAGCCCAGTAATTCAGTCTCTCAGGGAGTTTGGATGTGTCTATGGAGCTTCCATGACCTTGCCTTGGACAAGTTGTGCTGGTTTCCCCAGTATTGCATACTGTCTTACCCTTCATCAAAGTTACCACTTAACTATTGTCTGTTTGGTGTTTTTCCATCCTCGCCCCTCCTCTCCCTTGTAACCATCAAAGATTGTTTCTTTCTGTGTGTAAACCTTTTCATGAGTTTTTACACTAGTGGTTTCATATGATTTTTGTCCTTTTGTGATTGACTTATTTCACTCAGCATAATGCCCTCCAGATTCATCGATGTTGTGACATGCTTCACAGATTCATCATTGTTCTTTATCATTGCTTAGTATTTCATTGTGTGTATGTACCATAGCTTGTTTATCCATTCATCTGTTGATGGACACCCAGGTTGTTTCCATCTTCTTGCTATTGTGAACAATGCTGCAATGAACATGGGTGTGCATATGTCTATTCATGTGACGGCTTTTATTCGGCTAGGATATATTCCTAGGAATGGAATTACTAGATCATATAGTATTTCTATTTCTAGCTTTCTAAGGAAGCACCATATTGTTTTCCAAAATGGTTGTACCATTTTGCATTCCCACAGGCAGTGCAAAGGAGTTCTAATGTCCCCACAGCCTCTCCAACATTTGTTATTTCCTGTTTTTTTGATTCGTGCTAGTAATGCCAGGGGTGAGATAGTATCTTACTGCAGTTTTGATTTGCATTTCCCTATTTTTTTTTTTTTTTAATGGCTAGTGATGGGGAGGATTTCCTCCTGTGTCTGTCAGCCACTACAGTGTCTTCTTTGGTGAAGTGTCTGTTCACTTCCTTTGCCCATTTTTTAATTGGATTGTCTTTTTGTTGTGGGGTGTCGGATTTTCCTGTAGATTTTAGAGATTAGATCTTTACTGTATTTCTCATAGCCAAAATTTTTTTCCCAGTCTGTAGGTTCTCTTTTGACTGTTTTGGTGAAGTCATTTGATAAGCATAAGTGTCTAATTTTTTAGAAGATCCCAATTTTCTAGCTTATCTTCTGGAGTTCATGTGTTGTTAGTTATGGTTTGTATCTTATTAATGACACATATTGGGGCCTCTAGAGTTGATCCTATTTTTTCTTCTCTGATCTTTATAGTTTTTGGTTTTATATTTAGATCTTTGATCCATTTTGAATTAGTTTTTGTGTATGATGTAAAGTATGGGTCCTGTTTTTTTTTTTTTTTTTTTTTTGCAGATGGATATCTAGTTTTGCCAGCACCATTTGTTAAAAACGACTCTCTTTTCCCCATTTGATGGACTTTGGGCCCTTGTCGAAAATCAGGTGACTATAGGTGGATGGATTTACATCTGGGTTCTCAATTCTGTTCCATTTGTCAGTGTATCTGTCATTGTACAGTACCAGGCTGTTTTGACTACCATAGCAATATAGTAGGTTCTCAGGTCAGGTACTGCGAGTCCTCCTACTTTATTCTTCAATAGTGCTTTACTTATCCCAGGCTTCTTCCCTTTCCATATAAGTTAATTCGTTTTTTCATTCCTTTAAAGAATGCTATTGGTATCTGGAAGGGGACTGCATTATATTTGTAGATTGCTTTGGGTAGAATTGACATTTTCACAATGTTGAGTCTACCTATCCCTGAGCAAGATATGTTTTTCCATTTATGTAGTCCTCTTTTGGTTTCTTTCAGCAGTGTTTTGTAGTTTTCTTTGTATAAGTTTTACATCCCTGGTTAGATTTATTCCTATTTTATTATTTTAGGGCTTATTATAAATGATATTCTTTTCCTAATTTCCTTTTCATCATTCTCTTTATTGGCGTATAGGAATCCAACTGACTTTTGTATGTGTAGCTTGTATCTTGATGCTCTGCAGAATCTTTCCATTAGTTCCAGTAGTTTTCTCATGGAGTCTTTTGAGTTTTCTTGTATAGTATCATATTGTCTGCAAATAGTATCACATTGTCTGTTTTACTTCTTCATGACCAATTTCGATGCTCTTATTTCTTTTTCATGCCTTAGTGCTCTAGCTAGGACTTCCAGCCCAGTGTTAAATAAGAGTGGTGATAAAGGGCATCTTGTCTTGTTCCTGTTCTCAAGGGGAATGTTTTCACCCTCTCTCCATTAAGAATGATGTTGGCTGTTGGTTTTGTATAGATGCCTTTATTATGTTGAGTAATTTCCTTTCTATGCCTATTTTATTGAGAGTTTTTATCATGAATTGGTGTTGGACTTTGTCAAATGCCTTTACTGCATCGATTGAGATGATGGTGTGATTCTTTTCTCTTCTTTTATTTATGTGGTGGATTATGTTGATTGATTTTCTAATGTTGAACCGTCCTTACATATCTGGTATGAATCCCACTCGGTCATGGTGTATTATTTTTCTGATATGAAGCTGAATTCTATTGGCTAGAATTTTTGTATCTATATTCATGAGAGATATTGGTCTGTAATTTTCTTTTTTAGTGGTGTCTTTGCTTGTTTTTCATATCAGGTTATGCTGGCTTCATAGAATGAATTCGGAAGTATTGCTTCCTTTTCTATGTTCTGAAATAGTTTGAGTAGTACTGGTGTAAGCTCTTCTCTGAATGTTTGGTAGAATTTTCCAGTGTTGATATCTGGGCCAGAGCTTTTTGTTCTTGGGAGTTTTTTTTAATCACCTTTCCAATCTCTTCTCTTGCTTTGGGTCTGTTCAGATTTTCATCATCATTTTGTGTTAATGGTAGGTAGTGCATTTCTAGAAATTCATCCATTTCCTCTCAGTTTTCAAATTTGTCAGAGTGTAGTTTTTCATAGTGCCCTGTTATGATACTTTTTTAGTTCCGTTCAGTCTGTTGTAATGTTCCCCATTTCATTTCTTATTTGGGTCATCTGCATCCTTTTCTGTTTTTCTTTTGTCAGTTTGGCCATTGGTTTGTCAATTTTGTTGATCCTTTCAAAGAACTAATTTTTGGTTTTGTTGATTCTTTCTATTGGCTATTGCATTTATTTCTGCTCTGATCTTTATTATTTCCTTTATTCCGATGGTGCAGGCTTCTTTTGCTATTCTTTCTATTTGTTCAAGTTTTGTAGCTAATGTTTTGATTTTGTCCCTTTCGGGTTTTTTTTGATCTGTGCATCTATTGCTATAAATTGACCTCTGAGGACTGCCTTTGCTGTGTCCCAAAGGTTTTGGTATGATGCGTTTTCATTCTCATTTGATTCTAGGAATTTTTTTATTCCATCTCTGATTTCTTCTATTACCCAGTGGTTTTTAAACAGGGTGTTATTCAGTTTCATGTAATTGATTTTTTTGTCCTTACTCTTCCTGTTGTTAATTTCTGCTTTTATGGCATTGTGACCAGACAGAATACTTTGTATTATCTCAATGTTTTGGATTTTGTTGAGGGTTGCTTTGTGGCATAAGATGTGCTCTATTCTGAAGAACATTCCATGTGTGTTGGAAAAGAATGTGTACTTTGCAGCTGTTGGGTGGAGTGTTATATATATGTCTATGATGTCAAGTTGGATGATTTTGGCCTTTAGGTCTTCTGTATCTTTGTTGAGTTTCTTTCTAAATATTCTGTCCTTTAACGATAGTGGTGTGGTGAAGTCTCCTACTATTATTTTGGAACTGTCAATTTCTCTTTTCAATGCTGTTAGAATTTATGTATTTTGGAGCCCTGGCATTGGGTGCATAGATATTTATTATGGTTACATCTTTATAATGAATCGTCCTCTTAATCATTACATAATGCCATTCTTTGTCTTTTATAGTGGATTTTGTTTTAAAGTGTATTTTTTCTGAGATTAGTATTGCCATTCCTGCTCTTTTTCAGTAGCTGTTTGCTTTATATATATTTTTCCATCCTTGGATTTTTACTAAATTTATGTCTTTGTTTCTAAGGTATGTCTCTTGTAGACAGCCTATTGATAGACTGTTTTTTTGTTTTTTTAATCCATTCTGTCACTCTCTCTTTATGGGTGCATTGAGGCCATTTACATTCAGTGTAATTATTGATTGTTGTGTTTATTGCTGTCATTTTGTAGTGCTTTTTTTTATGGTGCATTTTGTTTGTTCCTCTTCCTCTCCTGGGAATTCTTGTTTGTAGATTTTTTTTTACCATTTCTTCTGTTTTTGCAGATTTTGTGTTTACTGTGACTTTACATTTTTCTTCTTTATTTTGATGAGTAGGTTTGTTAGCTTTCTTTGTGGCTACCTTTAAATTTACCCTTATCTTCCTAAGTTTGAATCAGTCTTTTATTATTTGGTTTCACTTTGCCTTCTTCTTTGTTTGAAAGTTCTATACCTACACCATTTATTCCCTCTTTTATTGTTTTGATGTTGTGTCATTTACAAATTAACCTCTCTGGTTCCTGTTGTAAATCTTTTAATTTTGATTAATCCTTGAGAGTTCATTACCTAGGTTTGTATCTGGCTGCTTATTCCAGTCACTGGTTGGCCAAATTCTTTATCTCTTCATCTGATGCTTAGGGTTCCAGGACTGATGTTTGTCTCTGTTTTACTTAGTTTTTCAGTTCTTTGCTGAGGAAGGACGGCGTCGTGCTTCTGTCTATATCACCATGTTGGCGCCACTTCATGAACTCTTTTCTTCAAGCAAATCTTTCTTCATGCAAATTTTGGCTGCAGTTTCTCTTTCAATCAAGGAGGCCATTGCCCCTTAGACCCATTATAAATTCAAGACCAAATATGAAGTGACTTGGAGTCTTTAGTGCTACAAGCTTGTAGCTTATAAAGTAGAAACATTATGGTAAAGGTACAGATCTTCACATTTGAAGATTTCAGAGGACTTGGCATTGGATGAGGTAGAGCACTTGGGCTGCTCTATAAGCCAAGTTCTTAAATCTACCAATCTTTTTAAAGCAATAAACCAAAAATAAAATAACTAAACCTATTGCCATCAAGTCAATTCTGACTCATAGTAACACTATTGGACAGAGGAGAACTGCCCTATCGGGTGGACTCAGACTGCTGACCTTTTGTTCAGCAGTGAGCTCTTAGCCATTGTGCCACCAGGACTCCTTTTAAGCAACAGTAATCAGATTTCTCTACAACAAAATAGAGTTAAGTCTGGAATATTATTCTAGTAGACACTGAGTTCCAAGGCAGAGATTTAACTTATGTTATCAGAAGTGAAAAGGGCATGACTTGGAAAGATACGTAAACTTTCAGAAATCTGAAAACATCAGTAAGGTACCAAAATTATTTTATTTCCCCCAGGGCTGCACAGTCTCCATCTATGCTTCTTTCTGAGTTTATGTCTTCTGTTATCCCCTTACTCTCTGCATACTTCCTGTCTATCCTTTTGGGGAGTGTATATTCCTCTGCACTCCTATATGAGACATGATTTTAGTTTTCCATTGTACTGAACCTGATCCTAAAATTACATGAAGTTCCCATTCCAGCGCTTACTATTGACTACCCCTTTTATTTTTCTTTTAAAATATTTTATAATAATGATTCAGAAAATAATAGTCATTGTGAAAAATAAACCACCTAGTATATACACATAAAGAAGAAAGTATAAAGTCTAGATGTTAAGATAGCTTACATTAAGGGTTTGGTGATTTTTAATGGTCTAAGACTGGAGGGACCTCCAGAAGACATGGCCCCCAGACTCTGTTGGCCCAAACCTAAAGCCACTTCAAAGCCAACTCTACAGACAAAGGATAGACTGGACTATAAGACATAAAATGATACTCGTGAAGACTGTGTTTCTTAGCTCAAGTAGATACATGAGATTAAATGGGCAGCTCCTGTCCAAAGACAAGATCAGAAGGCAGAAAGGGACAGGAGCTACTTGAATGGATACAGAAAATCTGAGGTGAAAAGAAGGAGTGTGCTGTCACATTATAGGGAGAGAAACTAGGATCACGCGACAATGTGTGTATAAATTTTTGAACGAGAAACTAGCTTCAACTTTAAACTTTCACTTCAAGCACAATTTTAAAAAAGTTTGGTGAGCATAATTAAAAATATCTCTCCCTTTCCCACATGTACACACATATAGCCATACTTTTGCCTGAACTGAGTCATATGTGGTTTTTTTTTTTAATCTGGGACCTTTCTTTTTTTTTTTAAACTCTTACTTTTGGCCTCTCTCTCTCTTCTTCCCTTTGGCCAACAAACGCACATCAGATAAGCAACGTTAATAAACCTATGTGTTACCTTCTCAACATTGTTTATTTTTAATGTGATCTTATTTTGTATATCTCCCTGCAACTTGTATTTCTCATGTAACAATACATCATGGATATCTATCCAAATCAACTAGTAAAGCTCTAACCCACTCCTTCTAATGAATGCATAATATTTTGTTCAATGGATGTGCCACAATTTATTCAATCATTCTCCTAATTGGCATTAATTTTATTGCCAACTGGGTTCCATTGCCAGCTATACAAGACTAGACATATCCCTGTATGCTAGTGATGTAATTTATTTGTGATAGATTCCTAAGAGCTTTACGGCTGGATCAAAGGTTATGTGTATATTTAAGTTTTATAGATCTTGCCAGGCTGCTCTTTTAAAAGGCTGTAACAATTTATATATCCACTACAATTATATGAGTGTACTCTTTCCTCTAGCATCCATGCCAGCAGATAGAATTGTCAATAATGTAACTTTTTTGTTTGTTTGTTTGTTTTTGGCTTTAACAAATAGAAATTTATTCTCATAGCCTAGGAGGCTAGAAGTCTGAATTCAAAGTGTCAGCTCCAGGAGAAGCCTTTCTCTCTCCATTTGCTGTGGGAGAAGGTCCTTGTCATCAGTCTTTCCCTAGATCTAGGAAGTTCTCAGCACAGGGACCCTGGGTCCAAAGGACATACTCCACTCCTGGCTCTTCTTTCTTGGTTGTAGTAGGTCCTCACTTTCAGCTCGCTTCTCTCCTTTTATTTCTTGTAAGATAAAAGATAATGCAGGCCATACTCCAGGGAAAATCCCCTTACAATGGATCAGAGCTGTGACCTGAACAAGGGTTTTTTTTTAATTGTGCTTTAAGTGAAACTTTACAATTCAAGTCAGTTTCTCATACAAAAACACACGTTGTTATGTGGCCCTAGTTGCTCTCCCTATAATGTGACACCACACTCTTCAACCCCACGCTGTATTTCTCACGTCCATTCAACCAGCTCCTGTACTCCTCTGCCTTCTCATCTTGCCACCAGACAGGAGCTGCCCACCTAGTCTCATGTGTCTACCTAAGCTAGAGTCACACTCCTCACCAATATCATTTTATGTCTTATAGTCCAGTCTAATCTTTGTCTGAAGAGCTGGCTTCAGGAATGGTTTTAGTTTTGGACTAACAGAGTCCAGGGGCCATGTCCTCTGGGGTCTCTCCAGTGTCAGACCATTAAGTCTGGTCTTTTTATGAGAATTTGAGTTCTGCACCCCACTTTACTCCTGCTCCCTCAGGGACTCTCTGTTGTGTTCTCTGTCAGGGCAGTCATTGGTGACAGCTGGGCACTACCTAGTTCTTCCGATCTCAGGTTGATGGAGTCTCTGGTCTATGTGGCCCTTTCTGTCTCTTGGGCTCATATTTTCCTTCTGTCTTTGGTGTTCTTCATTGTCCCCTGCTCCAGGTGGGTTGGGACCAATTGATGCATCTTAGATGGCCACTTCCTAACTTTTAAGACGCCAGACACCACTCACTACAGTGGGATGCAGAACATTTTCTTAATAAAATTTGTCATGCCAATTTTTCTAGATGTCTCCTTAAACCATGGTCCCTAGGACCTCTGCCCCTGCTACTCTGTCCCTCGAACTGTTTGGTTGTATTCAGGAAACTTCTTAGCTTTGGGTTTAGTCCAGTTGTGCTGACTTCCCCTGTATTGTGTGCTGTCCTTCCCTTCACTTAAAATAATTCTTATCTACTATCTAGTTAGTGAGTACCACTCTCCCTCCCTACCCACCCTCGTAACCATCAAAGAATGCTTTTGTCTGTGTTTAAACTTTTTCTTGAGTTCTTATGATAGTGGTCTCATACAATATTTGTCCTTTTGCAGGAATTGTCACTAATGTAACGTTCTGCCAATTTGATGGAAGTGACTTCACTGCTACTTTAATTTTTATTTCCCTAAATACAGTGAGACTGAATGTAAGTTTATTAGTCATTGTCTATTCTGTGAATTGCCCCTCTATATGCATTTATTTTGCCATTTTTTCCATGGGATTATTTTCTTTCTTACTAATGTTTAGGATGGAATGCTGGTGGCGTAGTGATCAAGCATTACGGCTGCTAACCAAAAAACTTATGAGTAGTTTGTATTTTTCATATTTCCCATTTATCTCTCAAACACTATGCAAGTTTACTTCTCAATGTATTTCCTACATTTGATGTCATTTACTTTATCTTTGACATGCAAAAAATTATACAATGTATATAGTCACATATATTGATCCTTTGCTTTATAGCTTCTGAGTTGCCAGTCTTGGTTTCAAATTGAAAACAGTAACTCAAAAGATTAGATATTAGATAGGAACTTTAGGAGGCAGTGAGTTTACGTTAATGGGGGAGCAACAACTCAGAAAAGGAAAGTGAGAATGTTTTACAACTCAAAGAATGTAATGAACGTCACTGAACTGTACATGTAGAAACTGTTGAACTGGTGTATGAGTTCTTGTGTATATTCTCAAAAACATCCACAAAATAAAGGAAATTAAAATAATTTGAGGATAAAAAAATGAAGAGATTTGGAAAAAAAAAAAAAGAGAACCATCTTAGTATACTGTACCACACTACACTTGAAAATATTTATATCATAATACTATACACAGATTGGGAGTGTGGAGGAAAGGAAACTATGTGGGTCATCTAAGCTAAATTTTTTATCTACCATAAAAGGAAATCAATAGATAATTTCTAACAGTGATATATCAACACATAGGTATAAAGTTTATTGCTATAATTACAGAATTAAACATCAGGAGAAAGAGCTAAAAGAATTAGAAGTGATCACCTCTGGGATCAGGATTTGGGGTGGAGTGTCAAAAGACTGAGTTACATGTATTTTACTTCTATTAAAAAAAATTTTTTTTTTCTTTTTAACAGAGGTAGATGGCTGTATAAAATTACAGCAGTCCTTACTTGACTAAACCAGGAATTAGAAGGAATTTTCAGGTGAAGAGTTTTCATTCCAGGTGCCCAAAAGAGGATACCTGGGATAACCTTATCTTAGCTGACTTCCTTCTATTTTTGTTACTAAACAAACAACAACAACAAAAAACCATTGCCACCAAGTCTATTCCGACTCATAGCAACCCTATAGGACACAGTAGAACTGTCCCATAGGGTTTTCTGTTGCTAGGATCCAAAATCAATTGCCTTGATTACTAAATAGGCCTGTTTTCTTACAAGACAGATAACATATTCAAGCGTGCTCATACGCTAGGTTAGCAACTTCAGGGAAAACTGAAGCATCTCCAAGACTAAAAGACTTCCACCCTAAACATCTGAATTTAAAAATCAAACTCCATGTCTACGATTTGGGTTCAGACATACACCAACATAGCTGGACAATATGCAATATGGTTGTGTAGGAGAGGAATGACAGAAGTCATATTGTAAAGAAAGCATGTGAAGCCTCTAAAAGAGAGGAAAGAAGGCTGCAGGAGAAATTCCAGTCTCAGAAACAGAGCCTACATTTTAGAGGCAATGAGTCGTCGGCTGCCTGAACCCATCCAAAGCAATGCTTTGAGCATAGGTATGCACAGTGACAGGGCAAATGGCCTCTAGGGAGCACAATCCCAGGTGAGAAGCTCGGCAGGCAGCTGCCCACGAGGCACCCACTCAATGGAAGGTCCAACTAGAAACAGCCTGAACTGAACACAAGGTCTGTGGCCCAGAGCAAGCGGTGGCACTGGCAGAAGCAGGAGCCTGGGGTGCAGAACAACAGGAGAAACATGAAGCAGCAGCCTAGCTTATTCTTTTTTTATATATATATGATTTTTATTGTGCTTTAAGTGAAAGTTTACAAATCAAGTCAGTCTCTCTCACAAAAACTTATATACACCTTGCTACACACTCCCAATTACTCTACCCCTAATAAGACAGCCTGCTCCCTCCCTCCACTCTCTCTTTTCGTGTCCATTTCACCAGCTTCTAACCCCCTCCACCCTCTCATCTCCCCTTCAGGCAGGAGATGCCAACATAGTCTCAAGTGTCCACCTGATCCCAGAAGCTCAATACCTACCAGCATCCCTCTCCAACCCATTTTCCAGTCCAATCCATGTCTGAAGAGTTAGCTTCAGGAATAGTTCCTGTCCTGGGCCAAGAGAAGGTCTGGGGGCCATGACCTCTGGGGTCCTTCTACTGTCAGTCAGACCATTAAGTCTGGTCTTATGAGAATTTGGGGTCTGCATCCCACTGCTCTCCTGCTCCCTCAGGGGTTCTCTGTTGTGTTCCCTGTCAGGGCAGTCATCAGTTATAGCCGGGCACCATCTACTTCTTCTGGTCTCAGGATGATGTCGTCTCTGGTTCACGTGGCCCTTTCTGTCTCTTTGGCTCGTAATTACCTTGTGTCCTTGGTGTTCTTCATCCTCCTTTGATCCAGGTGGGTTGAGACAAATTGATACATCTTAGATGGCTGCTTGCTGGCGTTTAAGACCCCAGACGCCACTCTTCCTTGTCTGGTTCCCAATCTCAATGGGAATGTTTTCAGGCTCTCTCCATTTAAGGTGATGTAGGCATTTGGCTTTGTATAATACCCTTTATTATGTGAGGAATTTTCCTTCTATTCCTATTTTGCTGAGAGTTTTTATCATGAATGAGTGAACTTTGTCAAATGCCTTTTCTGCATCAATTGATACAATTATGTGATTCTTGTCCTTTGTTTTATTTATGTGGTGGATTACATTAATTGTTATTCTAATGTTGAACTATTCTGCATACCTGGTATGAATCCCACTTGGTCATGGTGAATTATTTTTTTGATATGTTGTTGAACTCTATTGACCAGAATTTTGTTGAGGGTTTTTGCATCTACATTCATGAGGGATATAGGTCTACAATTTTCTTTTCTTGTGGTGTCTTTACCTGGTTTTGGTATCAGGGATATGGTAGCTTCATAGAATGAGTTTGGTAATATTCCACCCTTTTCTATACTCTAAAATACCTTTAGTAGTAGCAGTGTTAACTCTTCTCTGAAAGTTTGCTAGAACTCTGCAATGAAGCCGTCTGGGTCAGGGCTTTTTTTTTGTTGGGAGTTTTTTGATTACCTTTTCAATCTCTTTTGTTATGGGTATATTTAGTTGTTCTACCTGTGATTGTGTTAGTTTAGGTAGGTAGTGTGTTTCTAGGAATTCATCCATTTCTTCTAGGTTTTTAAATTTGAGTATAATTTTTCATAGTAATCTGATACGATTCTTTTAATTTCAGTTGGGTCTGTTGTAATGTTGCCCATCTCATTTCTTATTTGGGTTATTTGCTTCCTCTCCTGTTTTTCATTTGTCAGTTTGGCCAGTGGTTTATCAATTTTGTTGAGTTTTTTAAAAAAACAGCTTTTGGTCTTAATTTCTGTTTTCTATTTCATTTAGTTCAGCTCTAATTTTTATTATTTGTTTTTTCTTTTGGTGCCTGTGGGTTTTTTTTGTTGTTGTTGCTCTCTTTCTCTTTGTTCAACTTGTAGGGATAATTCTTTGCTTTTGGACCTTTCTTCTTTTTGGATGTGTGCATTTATTGATATAAATTGGCCTCTGAGCACCGCTTTTGCTGTGTCCCAAAGGTTCTGATAGGAACTGTTTTCATTTTCATTGGATTCTATGAATTTCTTTATTCCATCCTTAATGTCTTCTATAATCCAGTCTTTTTTGAGCATGGTATTGTTCAGTTTCCAAGTGTATGATTTCTTTTCCCTGCTTTTCCTGTTATTGATTTCCACTTTTATGGCCTTTTGGTCAGAGAAGATGCTTTGTAATATTTCAATGTTTTGGATTCTGCTAAGGCTTGCTTTATGACTTAATAAGTGGTCTATTCTAAAGAACTTTCCATGTGCACTAGAAAAGAAAGTATACTTGGTTGCTGTTGGGTGGAATGTTCTGTATATGTCTATGAGGTCAAGTTGGTTGATTGTGGCATTTAGATCTTCCATGTCTTTATTGAGCTTCTTTCTGGATGTCCTGTCCTTCACCGAATGTGGTGTGTTGAAGTCTCCTACTATTATCGTGGAGCTGTCTATCTCACTTTTCAATGCTGATAGAGTTTGTTACATGTATCTTGCAACCCTGTCATTGGGTGCTTAATGTTTAATATGGTTATATCTTCTTGGTGTATTGTCCCTTTAATAATTATATAGTGTCCTTCCTTTTTCTTTATGATGGATTTAACTTTAAAGTCTATTTTGCCAGAAATTAATATTGCCACTCCTGCTCCTTTTTGATTGTTGTTTGCTTGGTATATTTTTTTCCATCCTTTGAGTTTTAGTTTGTGTCTCTAAGTCCAAGGTGTGTCTCTTGTAGGCAGCATATAGACGGATCTTGTTTTTTAATCCATTCTGCCACTCTCTCTTTTTTGGTGCATTTAGTCCATTTACATTCAGGGTAATTACAGATAGGTATGAATTTAGTGCTATCATTTTGATGTCTTTTTTTGTATGTTGACAGTTTCTTTTTCCCACTTGATTTTATATGCTGAGTAGATTTTCTTTATATATTGTCCTTTCCTCATATTGTTGATTTTGTTTCTGCTGAGTCTGTATTTTTCCCTTGTATTTTATTTTGATGAGTAGGATAGTTCGTCTCCTTTGTGGTTACCTTATTATTTACCCCTATTTTTCTAAATTTAAAACTTTTATTTCTTTGTATCGCCGTATCTTCCTCTCCATATGGAAGGTGTATGATTATAGTTTTTAGTCCCTCTTTATTATTTTAATGTTGTCTTCTTTCATATAATAACATCGTTGTTACCCTGTTTTCGGCTATATATATATATGTGTGTGTGTGTATATATATATGTACACACATATATCTTGCTTTTTTTTTTTTTTTTGGATTTTTCTGTGTGGGTTGACTTCTGGTTGCTCTGCCCAGTGTTATACTCTTGGGTTGATACCTGATATTATTGATTTTCTAAGCAATGAACTCCCTTTAGTATTTCTTGTAGTTTTGGTTTGGTTTTTACAAATTCCCTAAACTTGTGTTTATCTGGAAATGTCTTAATTTCACCTGCATAGATGAGGGACAGTTTTGATGGATATATGATTCTTGGCAGGCAATTTTTTTTCCTTCGATTTTTTAAATATGTCATCCCATTGCCTTCTTGCCTGCATGGTTTCTGCTGAGTAAAACCCAAAACCCAGTGCCGTCAAGTCGATTCTGACTCATAGCGACCCTATAGGACAGAGTAGAACTGCCCCATAGAGTTTCTGCTGAGTAGTCAAGCTTATTCTTATTGGCTCGCCTTTGTAGGTGACTTTTCTTTTATCTCTTGCTGCTCTTATAATTCTCTCTTTATCTTTGGTTTTGGCAAGTTTGATTATGTCTTGGTGACTTTCTTTTAATATGTGCCTTATGTGGAGTTCGATGAGCATCTTGGATGGATATCTTCTCATCTTTCACAATACCAGGGGAGTTTTCTGCCAAGAAATCTTCAACAATTTTCTCTGTATTTTCTGTTATCCCTCCCTGTTCTGGTACTCCAATCACTCATAGGTTATTTCTCTTGATAGAGTCCCACATGATTCTTAAAGTTTCTTCATTTTTTAAATTTTTTTATCTGATTTTTCTTCAAATATATTCATGCCAAGTGATTTACCTTCGAGTTCAGAAATTCTAGCTTCTACTTGCTCAATTCTTCTCCTCTGACTTTCTACTGAGTTGTCTAATTCTGTAATTTTATTGTTAATCTTCTGAATTTCTGATTGCTGCCTGTCTATGGATTTTTCCAGCTTGTTAAACTTTTCATTATGTTCCTGAATAATCTTTCTAATTTCTTCAGTTGCTTTGTCTGTGTATTCCTTGGCTTGTTCTGTGTATTGCCTCATTTCCTTCCTGATGTCTTGAAGGGTTCTGTATATTAAACTTTTGTATTCTGGCTCTGGTAATTCCAGGAATGCACTTTCATCTAGAAGATCCCTGGATTCTTTGTTTTGAGAGCCTGTTGAGGTGATCATGGTCTGTTTCTTTATATGACTGGATATTGACTGTTGTCTCCAAGCCCATCGATAAGTTATTGTATTAGTTTATGCTTGCTTACAATGTCATAGCTTCTTGCTTTATTTTGTTCTGGTGTACCCCTATGGGTTGCCTGAGTGACCTAGCTTGATTATTTTCACCTTTGGAGCTCTGGTGTCCTGTCCCCAGCTGGCTAGAGCTGTTATCAGGTATATCAGTCTAGGAGTCAATTCAGTTTTCTTGTATGAATTCAGCTCATGTTTCCAGGTAGCTGATCATCAAGTGTGTGGTACAGGCTCTGCCCTACAGCCTTAGAGGGGAAGGGGTGATTGGTGTATATACCGGTATCTGATTGCAGCAGGGGGTCATGCTCTGAACAAGGCAGGGGGCTGAGAACTGACCCCCAAGTGTCTCTGAGAAAAACATGTCTCTCTTCCCTAAAGCGTGCTCTTGGGTAGGTTCTGCACACAGACCATGGGCACCCAAAGTTTTTGGTTGTAAGGGCTGGGAGGTACCAGTTATCTTTGGAACCCTGTCGTGGGTGGCTGGGTGATCTGAGTGGAGCTACCAGTCCTTAGGCCCCTGATGTGGGTAGGTGAGGACCTTGTTTAATAGGTGAAGCAATGTCAAATGTCAAACACCCACCTCTCCACCACAAAGGTGAAATGGTTGGAGTTTGCAAACAAGGGCCTATTCTCCCGAAATAGGCCCACACACATCCATGCAGAAGGGAAAGGTGCACAAGGTCCACGGACTGTTTATGCCTGAACAGGAGCTGCTTCTGTTCTGAGCTCCCCTGGTTAATGGAGCTAGCAAATTATCTTTTCCCCCCAGTTGCAAATTTTTTCCTTCCCCAAGGCTGGGAGGATGGCTCTAGGTGCCCACCAGGGTCTATCTCAGGCCCAGGGATTCAGCTGCTTAAGCCGGTTTGCAGGTGGGGGGCGGGGGGTATGGTAAAATACACGCAAGTACTTAGCTTTTGCTGAGATCGCCGTTGTCCTCAGGTTCCAGAGGTGTGAGTAGGCTGTGTGGCTGGCTGTTTCTTCCTGAGGAAACTGCGGCCAAACACTAGTACCAGCCCGCCACCGCTGCTGCTCCAAAAATGGTGCCTGCAGGCTCTCCACGATTTGGTCCGGTAACTCCTCTGTACTTCTGAACTGTCTCTTCTTCCCCCTGCCCCTCAGTTTATTGTCTAAGCTTGCCTTTGAGGCTCAGGGCTCCCAGCTTGTCACAAATATACTCGTTTCACTTGTTTTTTCAGGTCTTTGTTGTAAAGAGGGCTTGCCGGAAGTGTCTGTCTATTCCACCATCTTGGCTCTGCCTCCGCCAAGCTTATTCTTGAGGGGAGATAAGAGCTGCAGAGGAACCCAGAGATTGGAGTGGGGAAAGACTTGTTCTAAATATTAATATCGGCCCATTTTTATGCATAAGGAGTTGAAAACTAGAGACATAAATATAATAGATACATTTAATTCTAGATAATTCTATCTACATGAATGTAATAATAGTAACTTCAAGATGATAGATTATTAAGGGTTTTTTATATATCGTATACACCAACTGGGATGCAGGAATATCTATCTACTATTTGATTTTGACAAAACTATAAGCAGGTTGAGAATTCAGAAGTGAATTTAAGAAATTATGGAAATCACGGCCTATGCACATGCTTTAGACTTACTCCCTAACTTAAAGTTCTTAACAAACCTATTGACAACGTATATGATGCCATTCCTCTTCAATTTGTCATTTCCAGCATTGTAGACCATATCATTATTTGATTCATAATGGCCTATGCCAGTCCATTTCAGCTCACTAATGTGTAGGATATAGATCTTTATGCATTCTATTTCATTTTTTATAACTTCCAATTTTCCTAGATTCATATATCCTTTAGTATGGATTACACCTGAAGATAAAAAAATGAAAATCCTCATAACTGGACCAATAAACAACAACACGATAAAAGGAGAAAAGACTGAAGTTGTCAGCGGAAGACCAGTCAATAAGATCATAATTCAAATTCACTCACCAATCGCTAATGCCAAAGATGAAGAAACTGAAGATTTTTACCAACTTCTGCAGTCTAAAATTATCAAACAAACAAGATGCTTTAATAATTACTGGTGATTAGACTGAGGCTGGAAACAAAGAAGAAGCATCAGTAGTTGGAAAATATGGTCTTGGTGACAAAAACAACGATTTCATTGCAAATACCTTTTTCAACAACATAAATGGCGACTATACACTTGGACCTCTACAGATAGAATACACAGAAACCAAACCGACTACATCTGTGGAAAAAGACCATGGAAAATCTCAATATCATCAGTCAGAACAAAGCCAGGGGCTGACTGTGCAAAACACCATCAATTGCTCCTATAAAAGTTCAAGTTCAGCTGAAGAAAATTAGAACATGTCCATGACAGCAAAAATACAACCTTGAGTATATCCCATGTGAATTTAGAGGCCATCTCAAGAATAGATTTGATGCACTGAACGCTAACGAATGAAGACCAGTCGAGTTGTGGGATGACATCAAGGACATCATACACGAAGAAAGCAAAAGGTCATTAAAAAGACAAGAAAGAAAGAAAATACCAAAATAGATGTCAGAAAAGACTCTGAAACTTGCTTATGAATGTAAAGTAGCTAAAGTGAAAGGAAGAAATGATGAAGTAAAAGAGCTGAACAGAAGATTTCAAAGGACGGCTTCAGAAGACAAAGTAAAGTATTACAATAAAATATGTAAAGACCTTGAGTTAGAAAACTAAAAGGGAAGAACACACTCAGCATTTCTCAAACTGAAAGGACTGAAGAAAAATTCAAGCCTCAAGTTACAATACTGAAGGATTCTACAGGGAAATTATTGAATGATGCAGGAAACATCAAAAGAAGATGGAAGGAATATACAGAGTCACTGTATCAAAAAGAACTGGTTGACTTTCAACCATTTCAGGAGGTAGCATATGATCAAGAACCAATGGTACTGAAGGAAGAAGTCCAAGCTGCACTGAAAGCATTGGAGGAAAACAAGGCTCCAGAATTGATGCAATACCAATTGAGAGCTTTCAACAAAGAGATGCAGCACTGGAGGTGTTTGCTCATGTAAGTCAAGAAATTTGGAAGACGTTACCTGGCAAACTGAATGGAAGAGACCCATATTCGTAACCATTCCAAGAAAAGGTGATCCAACAGAATGTGGCGATTATTGAACAATATCATTAATATCACACACAAGTAAAATTTTGCTGAAGACTATTCAAAAGCAATTATAGCAGTACATCAACAGGGAACTGCCAGAAGTTCAGGCTGAATTCAGAAGAGGGCATGAAATAAGAGATATCTTTGCCAAGGTCAGATGAATCCTGGCTGAAAGCAGAGAACACCAGAAAGATTTTACCTGTGTTTCATTGACTATGCAAAGGTTATGTGGATCATAAGAAATTATGAATAACATTTTGAAGAACTAGAATTCCAGAACACTTGTGTTCATCCAGAACCTGTACATATACCAAGATGCAGTTGTTTGAACAAAACAATGCTATACTGCATGGTTTAAAGTCAGGAAAAGTGTACATCAGGGTTGTATCTTTTCACAGTACTTATTTAATCTGTATGCTGAGCAAATAATTCGAGAAGCTGGACTGTACGAAGAATGTGGTATCAAGATTATAGGAAGACTCATAAACAATCTGCGATATGCAGATGACACAACCTTGCTTGCTGAAAGTGAAGAGAACTTGAAGTACTTACTAATGAAGATCAAAGACTACAGCCTTCATTTTGAATTATACCTCAAAATAAACAAAAATCCTTACAACTGGACCATAAGTAACATCATGATAAATGGAGAAAAGACTGACATCAAGGATTTCATTTTACTTGGACCCACAATAAACACCCATGGAAGCAGCAGTCAAGAAATAAAGAGGCATTCCATTGGGAAAATCTACTGCAAAAGACCTCTTTAAAGTGTTAAAAAGCAGAGATATCACTTTGAGGACTAAGGTGTGCCTGACCCAAGGCATGGTATTTTCAATCGCCTCATATGCATGAGAAAGCTGGACAATGAATAAGGAAGACTGAAGAATTGACACCTTTGAATTATGGTGTTGACCAAGAATATTGAATATACCATGGACTGCCAGAAGAATGAACACATCTATCTTGGAAGAAGTATAGCCAGGAAGTTCCTTAGAAGCAAGGATAGCAAAACTTCATCTCATGTGCTTTGGACATGTTATTAGGAGTGACCAGTCCCTGGAAAAGGACGTCATCCTTGGTAAAGTAGCGGGTCAGCAAAAAAGAAGACCCTCAACAAGATGAATTGACACAATGGCTGCAACAATGGGCTCAAGCACAACAACTGTGAGAATGGCACAGGACTGGGCAGTGTTTTGTTCTGTTGTATGCAGGGTCGCTATGAGTTGGAACCAACTAGATGGCATCTAAGAACAACAACATGCGTTAGACGTTGTGTCACATGCTGGAATTGCACAGTAAACAAGATCGACAAGATGCCTGTCCTCATAGAGCTTACACTCTACAGGTAAGCAGACAGAAACCAAATAATAATGCCACAAATAAAAAATCATATCTGTGATAAGTACATCAAAGGGCAAGTATATGGCTCAATGAATGCCTCAAATAAAAAGATTTATTCCTGGTGTTAAAATGTGATTCTTTCAATTAAGTTTTAGAAGCAACGAAGAAAGAGGCTTCTAAGAAGAAAACTGGCATGCGAGAAGGCCTGGGAGGAAGGGAGCATGATAAATAAGAGTGTTAGAAAGATCTTCCAGGATCTCATCATATGTTTGCATTAAAAACTCATCATACATATATACATATGATAATATATACATATAGGAGCCCTGGTGGCACAGTGGTTGAGTGCTCAGTTACTAACCAAAAAGTCAGCAGTTTGAACCCACCAGCTGCTTTGTGGGAGAAAGATGTGGCAATCTGTTTCTGTAAAGATTACAGCCTTGGAAACCCTTTGTGGCAGTTCTACTCTGTCCTATTGGGTTGCTATGAGTCAGAATCAACTTGATGACAGTGGGTTTGATTTACATACATATGTGTAAAACCAAATACATGGTTTCATATATATATATATATATATATACACACACACATACATGTATATATATAAACATGTGTGCATGTTTATATATTTATATGTGCATTTTACTTACATTAACAGAAACCATTTCTATCAGATAAACAAACATTTGATTATACACCTGTTGCAATGTGCCAGATTCACACATTCTTAGTGATGACTATTTGGAGCAGAGCACAGACCAGACACTGTTCTAATGTCATAGTCAACAGGTGTTTATTACTCACAGAATAAACAGGACAGGACTGAGTAGAAAGAACGGCAGACATTCTCATCAGCCAAGGTTCCCCGAAGTCAGACTCCTGTTCCCTGGATGTGATTTTGATTGCATCCAAGCATACCTCACTTCGCACCACAGAAGAGGAATGCTGGAGCCCCTCTCTCCCAGGTCAAAATACCAACAGGACACCCATGTCTATGTGCTAAACAGCATATATGGAGAGCAACTAAGGGAAAATGTTAATAATAAAAGTGGAAGGCCCCCTGCAGGCAACAGATATTTTTCACTGTCCCTGTTTAGAGGAAGTGATTATCTCCTGATAGCTATTCTAGATTTACTGGTGTCAGGAGCATTCCTTCCCTCTTTATCCCACTAACATAGCTTAAGAGAGCTCTGGGTTTCTTCAGAGGGCGATAATCTCCCCCCTGGGCCCTGGTGGTACAGTGGTTAAGAGCTTGGCTGCTAACCAAAAGGTCAGCAGTTCAAATCCACCAGCCACTCCTTGGAAACTCTATGGGGCAGTTCTACTCTGTCCTATAGGGTCACTATGAATTGGAATCAACTCAACGGCAGTGGGTTTGTTTGTTTTTTAAAGGTACGTTTTTTGTGCCCATTAGTAGCTAGGGAGACAGTGAGAGATTATAGCACACCTGTGCACCCAGCACCTGTAAATGTGAACTCATATACAGGTAGTGGAGGTGGGGGCCATGAGCCCATAAACAACTGCTCAGTTCCATATCTCCATATGTCTCTATTGCCTCCATTATTAGGAATCTCTGTACTTCACCTATAACCAAGCATTGCTACACAGATGATCACTTACCTTTCCTTGCTCCAAACACAACAGATTGACACATTTTTGCTTTCTTTCTTGTCATTTTGTTGGTTTGGGAGAAATACCTACATTTTCCTTTTGTTTAAATTTATTAACTGCTTCATTTTTTTTAATAAATGTGCTAAATAAATATAAAAACATTGAGATTGTTTTATTGTTATATAGGCTATTCGTCTCCTTAAATTCCACAATATTACCCAACAACTCTGAATGGTCATGAATAAATTTTAATAATTTCATGTTTTCCAGTAAAATTACTATGTATTTTTTTTAACTGCAAACATATCAGAAGTTTGTCTTTATCAGCTCTGAGCTGTAGAAAACATGAATTTATTATTTCTCAGAGAAAGGGAAGTATTTGCTATGTGGATAGTTGTTACTCAACAACTACCGTGCTATAGAGTATCATATTACCACACTGATTCACAGTAATTTATTTGAGAAATTGACGGTAGTTATTTGTTGTAAAATCAGCATAGACCTAAGCTGTTAATTATTTCCACTATGCCTAACAGCTATTCCAAAGGCTGTAACTGCCATCAAAGAGCATATGTACTGAACTTGCCAAAGAGACACAATTATGGTGCATATTAAATGCAATGAAAATGTGAAGTTGGAAACTTAAAAGAATGAAAGCAGGGAACATTGTAAGTTAAGGGTCCCTACACCATTGCTGATTTCCACAATACACACTTGTCAGATTAAAGTAATGAAGTAAGTATTGCTTAACTATATAACAATTGAGGAACTTGATGTGAACACAGAAATCTGTGAAGGGCATACAATTCAATAAAAAAACATTAAGTATTTTTGTGAAATGAGTTATAATTAGGAACATTAAGAGGACACATTACAAAACGTGATGTATGTGTGCAACATTCCAGATTTTTCTCAGGAGCTGTCAGCAAATCCACATCGCTCAGAGGCTTCTAAAATTCATAAAAATAGCATTAGATGGGCAATAGAGGCTCAACAGTAGAGCACAGGCTTTGGCATCACAGAAAACTAGAATTTCTACCCTGGCTCTATCATTTACTTGTGTGACATTAGTCAAGCTACCTAGGTTCTTTGACCTTCAGTTTTCTCATCCATTTTAAACAAAGTAGTAACAGTATAGAGTCATAATAAAAATTAAATGAGACAATACGCATATGAAGTATTTAGAACAATGCTCAACACTAGAAGCTCAGTGAATAGTTCCTGCCATTATTAAGGTTATATTGTTATTGTGTTGTCAAAATCTCAGAAACATATTGTTGACCCAAAGCAGGAAGATGACTGGACTTTCTAGATCCAGTTTATATTCTGCAATATTGCAATGTTTAAGATGCAAGAGAAAACACACGACTATTTTCAGCCTTTAAACTCAGGAAGGAAACACGTTGGATATATTTTTGTGGTTCAATAGAATACTTTGCACAAATTAAGGGCTTAGTAAATTTTGGTGGGTTTTATCCCAAACCAATCATAATTCAATAATCCTCTGTAAAGAAATACAGAGATAGACAGTTGCCACCAAGTCGACTTCAACTCATGGTGACTTTATGTACAACAGAACAAAACACTGCCTGGTTCTGCATAATCCTCACAATTGCTGGCATATTTGAGTCCATCATTGATTGAGACTACTGTACTAATACATCTCATCAAGGGTCTACTTCACCCTTGCTGGCCCTCTATTTCACCAAACATCATGTCCTCCTCCAACAATTGATCCCTCCTGATGAAGTGTCCAAAGCAAATGAGTCAGACAGTGTTCTATTATGATTCATAAGGTTTTCATTGGCTAATTTTCTGAAATAGATCACCAGACCTTTCTTCCTAGTCTGTCTTAATTTGGAAGCTCTGCTGAAACTTGTTCACCATGGGTGACCCTCGTGGTATTTGAAATACCAGTAGCATAACTTCCAGCATCACAGCAACAGGTAAGCCACCACAGTTTGACAAACCGACAGGTGGTAAATAAAGAAAACAGTCCTCCATAATTTTATAAATTTTGTATGAAGAAGATATGCATAGACTACTACAAAAACAAATTTTGCAGTTGTCTCAGGAACTTATTGGAAATTCAGACATGCAAAGCCAGGTTGTATATTCTACAACTCTATCTGATTAACTATAAATACAGTTTAGATATTAAAAAACATTCCTGATTTCTCCACTTCTTCACCCCCACATCCTAAATACCTCTGACGCCATCCACTGTTCTCTCACCGCACTGCCACTTCCGAGTTCAAGCAGCCATGGTTTTCCACCTAGATTTCTACATTAGCCTTTTAGCTAGTCTTCCCTCCCTCCCTTCTCTATCTCATATCAATTGTATGCATGGAAGACAGTGTGATCTTTCTAAAATGCATGTTGCTTCTCTCCTTGAAACCCTTGAAGAGCAGCCATTTCCCTCACGTAAAATTCCAGAATCATTAGCATGGCATGTAAAGCTGCATGGTGAATCGCCCTGTATTTATATCTTCAGCCGTATCTGTTGCCACCTTCCATCCCCCACTCTCTGTCCCCATATACCAATTACTCTCCAGTCAGAATAAGCTGCTTTAATTCCTCAGATATACCATTCTCTCTAGCACATCCATAAGCAGGAGACAGTGATCACTATGTCAAGTGAAACTGAAAGGTCAAGTAAAATGAAGGCTAAGTAATAACCATTTAATTTGGCAACATGGAGGTCACTGGTGACATTTATAAAAGCCATTTTGATGGAGACGTGGTGCCAAAACACGATTATAGAGGGTTCAGGAAAGAATAAGAGAAGAGGAAGTGGGGACAGTGTATCTACCAACTCTTCCGAGAAATTTTGCATGAAGAGGCAATGCAAACACAAGCATGGAACAAAACATGACCTCAAGAGATTTCTTTTTAAATATGGAATTTAATAAAAAATGTGTGATAATGGGAATAAATGAGTAAATACTCTGTAAACAACAGGATTATTTACAGTATTTGCTGAAAAGTTTATTAAAATACAATAATTGTGATATGCCAAAAATATAAGAATATTCTGCAATTTATTTTTAAGTACAACTTATTTTATCTTCAAAGAAATAACAGGAAAACAAACAACAACTAAAAAAGTGACCACAGACTTAAAAGTAGCTTCATTTATATGTCTTATTAATAGAAGGAATAAATGGTTCATTTTTAATATTAAGGCAATATATTCAGAGATTTCCCTTATGCTACCATTCTCTTTAAAAGTGAATGTAAAGTTGATGTGCTCTATTTTGTCTTCCAAAGTGAATTTCTGATTATCTACACTAATGACTTGGGGAGAGAAAGAGGTCGAAGAGCAAGGGAAACAGAGACATGAATAATCATTTATCTTTGTTTTTACCATGCTTTATATTTTTTCAAGAGATTTCTTAATGATTAGCTTAAAATTTTGATGCGAAGATCAACAGAAATGTCTTTCTGAAAATCCACGTGCTTGCTCTTCTAGGAATAAGGGTGGGAAGTGATAAGGGACATCTGGATAGAATAGCTCACTTAATAACAGCAACAGAATAACAGCAATGGCAACCATAACCCAACAACACAATTAACAAATCTCTAGTAACTGATTATGCTGTGCTTGATAGCTTCTAAGCATTGTCTTTAATTTTACAAAAACCTCCGACTACATACTGTTATACCCACGTGAAAAAAAGGGGAAACTAATGCTCGGAGAGAATAAATTGCTTGGCCAGTGCTTCATATTTAATAAAGTAGAGGCTTAAAGCCAAGGACTGCCCAGCTCCAGAACATACCTTTCCAACACACTATGCTACCTCTCTACATCTAATTTTCTGCAATTAAGAAGGTTGAATCTATGTATAACTCTAAAAGAGCTCTCTCTCTTCATTTGTTCCTACTATTCATATTCCTCCAAAACTTGTTACATTATTGCAGATAAAGACTAAAAACATACCAGCCCCTGATAACAAATGTCTTTCCTTCCACATTCCCACTGCCTTGAAGAATACAGATTGAACACAACTCTGCCCTACTCTTGACCCAAGCAAACCTTAGATGCCTATAATGGGACTATGAATTAGGCATCTTATTGGTATGCTATGTGCCCTCTGTTTAACTACTCTGAATTTTTCTTTCTTTCATAATTGCATTCTGAGAAAATGTAAATGTTAAACATTAACAAGCATTACATTGCTGTAACAACAAAACACATTTTTTTTTATAACTTTGGTGACAAGAGAAATTGCAAATTGGGAAAAGGGAAGTCTGAATGGAGTCTTTTATAGGCATATAAAAGCTAAATGACAGAGCCCTTTACAATCCTGACCAAATGTAAATTCTTGAGTATATTAAAGACTAAAAGCTTCTTCTGTGTGAAATTGACAAAATATATCAGACTTCAATGGGCAGTAGATAATGGAAAGGAGATGTGGCTTAATTAGAGCTCTTTCCCTGAAAAGACAGAGCTCAGTAGTGTCATTTTAATTATTTCTAGCCATTAATCCTGCAATTACCTATTACTCTCTCCATATATTACATCAGGAAGCACTCGCTGCTGTAAATGCTATGATATTTAAAAAGCAAATGCCCACTGAAAACAATAAGACCCCACCTAGATTCACTGTCTCAGCAACTGCTCTGGAGAACCATAAACTAACTTGTAAACTATAAATGGTCTGACTGGAGTATGGCTAAGTTAATTATTAACAATAAGCATTCTTGATTCAGACCCCATTTAATCACTACTCTTATACATTGACATTAATTAGTTAATGTGATACTTGGGTTGCTTCCCTTTAACATGTCTTTGATTATTCCTACAATGCTTTTCCACAGCTGGATAAACACATCACTAAAAGCATACTGCAATAATGGCCATCTGTGGCAACTGTTGTAACTGAGTCTTGCCAAAACGTAAAGTACTGAAAAGTAAGACATGGTCTCAAGCCTTCTATGAACAACTGCATGTACAAGTCACAGTATCTATACTTTTTTTTTTTCCTTCTGGTTTTTGAAGAACCCATAGATTTGTTCATATAAGACAGTCTTTTTAATTTTAATTATTACTGCTTATAACTACACATGCTGGGTGAGATTCCAGTGTTCACTAATCTGAATAGGTTATTAATCCACATTGGAGTCCATGAATCTAATTTCAGAATTCCCATTTTGCCTACCCATTTTTCAGAGGCTTAAATTTAAAAACACTTAAATTTATATGTTTCACTATTTTTAAAGCTAAATTTACCTAACTAGCTTTTAATTTTCAACCACAAGTTTTTAGTTTTACACAGTAAACTTAAAATCCAGAAACGATTACAATCTAGCCCAGAAATATGCCAAAAAAGTGTATTTTTGTGGGGGTCAAATGTAGCCTTAAAATTGTAATTACCTTAATTTTTAAGTTCTATTTCATTCCTCCAGTTCTATCTGTAGACATTTCCAGATTACATCAGCTCTTATTTAACTAAAAGTTAGTATTTGTTGAGTTGAAGAGAGTTGACCAATTTCCCAACTGTTTCCAAAGCAAATATGTATTCCAGTCTTCACAATGTAGCAGATTACCAAATGTAAATTGTTAATGGTCATTTGAGAACCTTTCTAGAATTGAAGGACACATAATATTGAATTAAAAACAAATTTGCCAGAACCTATATAAATAGAACATCCTCAAATAACTCTTCTAAAAACTGTATTTTTAGGAGCAAGAGCCAAAGCAATGGGGAAAAATATTAGAAATTTATCCAAAAGGCCAAGATAGTTTGAGTACAAATTCAACCAAATCTATATTCGTGGTCTTCTGGAATAAGAACAGAAGTCACGACATGAACCTTAAAACCCACTGCCGTCGAGTCGATTCCGACTCATAGCAACTCTATAGGACAGAGTAGAACTGCCCCATAGAGTTTCCAAGGAGGCCTGGAGGATTCAAACTGCTGACCTCTTGGTTAGCAGCCGTAGCTCTTAAGCACTGCGCCACTAAGGTTTCCAACATGATCCGCAGACATGGTAAATCTTCGATGGAAGCAAAACTGAGTTACACTCAGAGAATTTTAAGGCATGAAAGTGAATTTATCTCACAAAAATTTTCAGCTACCAGGACTGAAGACAAGGAGGATATTCCTGGCCAACCAATCACTACCAGAGTATACAGCAGTAATTAAAAGTGTGTATTCTTGAGTCTGACCACCTGAATTCAACATCTGACCTGTCACTCACTAGCTGTGTAAAGTTGATAAGATAATAAACCTCTTTCTGCAGCAGTTTCCTCATCTATAAAAGAGGATAATAACTATCCCTTTTTCATAGGATGGATGTGAGAATATACAGCACCTACCATATATAAAACCCATTGCTTTGGAGTCAATTCCAACTCATAGCGACCCTACAGGACAGAACAGAACCGACCCATAGGGTTTGCAAGGAGCAGCTGATGGATTTGAACTGCCAACCTTTTGGTTAGCAGCTGAGCTCTTAACCACTGGCCCAACAGGGCTCCTACCATATTTAGCATATAGAAAATTTCCAATAAATGTTAAATATGTAGAATTTTTTTTTACTCCAACAGTTCATTCTGCATATATTCAAACTACAGTACAGTGTGTGGATGTGGGACTAGCTGGTGTATACCCAATTCTTAGGGCTCATACTTCTGGAAATATTAATCCTTAAAACATTGAATGGTATTTCTTTTTATCTCAAATGTAGCTCATGAAAACACTGGAAATAAGAACAAATGAAGACTTTTCTCATCCTCTGCCTCCACTTCTTTCCCCAAATGTATAATAAGAATTTATTTAAGAATTCGGTGCACATCCTTCCAATTATTTCTCCATGCTCTAGTCCAGGCCAGGATTTGTTTCAAAAGTAAAAGACAACTAAGGGGATGTTAGACAACATGTCGGTTTAACTTAAAATTTCATGGTTTGACTACCATTAATCTTTAATCTTGTTTTAACTCTTCACTAAAACACAAATATTTAAATTGATCATAGAAGAGTTTTATCGGAATGAGGGTATGGAGAAGGGCTGGAAAGAAGGGTGTGTGTGTGTATATACATATATATATGTGTGTATGTGTGCATGTGTGTGTATATATATAACCCATTGCCACTGAGTCAATTCCAACTCAGAGCGACCCTATAGGACAGAGTAGAACTGCCCCATAGAGTTGCCAAGGAGTACCTGGCGGATTTCAACTGCCAACTACTGTATGTATATATAAATGTATACAAAAACACTGTGTGTATATATATATAACCACTATGTATATATAAATATATATATATATACGCACACACACAGAAACCCTGGTGGCGTAGTGGTTAAGTGCTACAGCTGCTAACCAAAGGGTCGGCAGTTCGAATCCACCAGGTACTCCTTGGCAACTCTATGGGGCAGTTCTACTCTGTCCTATAGGGTCGCTCTGAGTTGCAATTGACTCGACGGCACTGGGTTTGGTTTTTTGGTTTATATATATGCATACACACGTGTATATATATACTTTTTTTTTTTTTTTTGGTTTTTATGGCTTGGCTCTTGGGTTAATTAAATGGAGAGCCAAGCCATAAAGACCAGAATTTCTAAAAATAGGTGATGTGCTTGTGAAAGGAATATAAGCTTATAATTAACTCCAATGCACTTCACGAGGCATTTAATAAATACTCAACTGTTCTGTTAGTACCAGGACAATGAGCAGGAAGAAAATAAAGCATCAAGGAGTATCCACTCCCAGGAAATGAAGTTACTAGCATAAACAGAATAATCAAAAGAAGAAATACTACAGCACAAAGCTGAATAAAACAGATTATCATGTGGTCTGGAAAATTCATTGTCTATTGAGAAAGCAAGCTGGAATTGGGCACTTGAACTGACAGTCACTTGTCTGATTCCAAATATCTTTAGAAAAGAAGCTGGACCAGAGAACACACTTTAAATATCTGAAGCTAAAAGTGTTCACTGAACAGAGAAGCAGACTTTAACGTTTACCTTTATTTTAACAAAAGGAAAAAAACTGTATTTGAAGCTCAATATAGTACTTTAAAATGCATACATATAAGCATATATAAATAGAAACCATATTTGTTTGTTTTTACTGAAATGCAGTATCTATGAACTATTTTATTACGTAACATATTATCTCGTCTAACGAGATGAAACAACCCTGTCTGAGCACCTACTTTTCATTTATACTCTCTCTCACTTTAAGGTTTTAGTTCCAAATATGTGCCTTTATAAGCTCCAGAACCTCATGGTTCTACTTTAACCCGGGAAAAGAAATCTTCAGAAGGCATATCAGCATTTCTTATAGTTAATGAATATTTTTAAATATTGAATTCACGAGTAGTTTCATGAATTATGACAGTTAAAACAAATGATAGAAAAACAGTTGTCAATGTCAGCAAGTCTTTCAAGGATGTTTGATAAATAGGTTGAACTAAACAGTTTTAAAGTGTTGTGAAATGGGGAATTTTACCAAATCTCTTATAAGAATTCTCTTCATGCTGCACTTCAGGCCAATACATCTGAACTTTGAAAGTTAGTGGAATGAGCACAAATAATATTATATCTGTTAGTTCCAAAAAAGTAAATGACCCACACAAGGCCTTATGCAGCCAGGTTTAAAAAAAAAAAAAAAGCAAACTGATTAGCATTCAACACTCGTTGTTCCAGACCTTGGTATTATATAATAAATTGAGGCGCTGCAACATTTAATGAAACAAATGATTTCTTAGTGATTGATAGGAACAAGGCCAAAACATTTCATAATAGTTATTTTGCTATTCAAAAGCAAGCAAGATGAAAAATCACTTCTTGACTATGCAAAATGATCTAAATAAAAGAAGAACACTAATTTTCCAAGCATTCAAGGTCCTCAGAGATCTGGTTTTCTCCTGCCATTGGAATACCATCTCCTACTACATCTCTCTCCACCTCTCACCTCAGAATCACCCCCAAGCACCAGGTAAGATCCCCCACGCATGGTTTGCCTTTGCTTATGCTGATTACAAGGACTGCAATGTACTTTCTTCCCTTTTCCACTTGTTTTTATTACACTAGTTCCTTAAGGCTCAGCTCAAAGCATCATCTCCTCCATGAGATCTTCCAAAATTTCCTTCTTTGCCTCCAGGCCCCTAGCAGAAAAGCATAAACAGCACACTACTTTGTAAGTCCACAGCACTTTAATAACGTTGCTCTTCAGGCATACTAAGGACTTTTTTGCACAAAGATTTTCAATAAAATATTTTCTAATCCTTTATGAATAGAAGGAACAATGACTCGTAATGAAATAGTCACAGGTTTATCTGCTTTGAGTTGCACAAAATTAGAGCCAAGGTGGGTTATGGATTAGACAGGTAACTGGCAGAGGACGAAAAAGAGAACCAGCAGTTCTTAAGTGTGAACTTTGTGCCAGAACATGAGCTAGCTATTGTATGCCTAGGAGTCCCTGTGTGGTGCAAATGGTTAATGCAATTGGCTACTAACGTAAAGGTCAGAGGTCAAGTCCATTCAGAAGCATCTCATAAGAAATGCCTGGTGATCTGCTTCTAAAAGGTCAGGGCCATGAAAACCCTATGGAGCACAGTTGCTCTACTCTGAAATACATGGGGTCACCATGAGTGGGATTTGACTCAACAGCAATGGTTAAAAAAGAAAAAAAAGATCTCTATTGACAAACGAAACCTTAAAAATGGGTCTATGTGTTAGCTATCATTATATATATATATATATATATATGTATATATATATATATATATATATATATTTCAGACTAGAAAAGAATCACTTGCTTTGATTAACCCAAGCGGTGAATCTAGATTAGCTGACTAGATGAGTTAAAATGTAAATCACCTTAGCAAAGGGTAATACGACATCTGGCATAGTGATTAAAAGCACGTATGATTTTCAAAGCAAACGAACTTAGGTTTGAGTCCCAATTCTGCCACTTATAAGCCAAGAAACCTTAGACAAGCTTATCAGTCCCACTCAGTCTCAGCTGCTCCAATTGTCTTATAGGTGCAATAGGGGAACTAACCTCTCAGAGGTTTGTTCAGGGTGCGAAACACTGGTGAAATGATTGTAAACTATTCAACATAAGTAATACAACGTCAAGCTCAATCCCTTTATATTATACCACGTTCCCTTCTTATAAACCTCAAATGAGGAATTTCTAGTCTAAAAAGTGATTCATTGTATGTTAAAGTATGAGGAGAGTTTTCTAAAGGATTTGGGTCTATAAAGTTACAGAAGAAATGTTGCCTTCTTTCTTTCTTCTTCCCATCCCACAACCTCCTTCTTACTTCTTAAGCCAACGTAGAGACTTTTCCCAGAATTAGAGTGAAGATTGTTGAGAATGGAAAATAAATCATATGCATTCCCAAGAAACAGAGAAAAGGGTGAATCTATTTGAACTGATTTTCCTATTTTTAAGGCTTTATTTCATGTAGAGTTTAGCCCATTATTAATAAGTTAATCACTTATCCAGAGGTTTAGACTTCTAGAACTGCATTTCTTATAACCATAGCCTTAACCTGTTGCTGTCAAGTTGATTCCGACTCATAGCAACCCTACAGGACAGAGAAGAGCTGCTCTATAGGGTTTCCAAGGAGCAGCTAGGGGATTCAAACTGCCAAGGTTAGCAGCCAATGTCTTAACCACTGTGCCACCACATTTCTTATAGACAAGCTGAAAAAAAAAAAGCAGCCCAGAAAAAAAGTAGCAAGGCTCCTAATAACAGTTCCCTCACAAACATCTCCAATTCCTGGGACAGTAAATCAGAGCACACATCAGAGGCTGCCACTCTGCTACAGAACTGTCATTGTTGCTACTGCTAGCTGCCGTCAAGTTGGCCCCAATTCATGGTGACCCCAGGCCCAACAGAACAAAACAGACCGTTGTGATACATAAGATTTTCATTGGCTGATTTTCAGAAGGAGATAGCCAGGCCTTTCTTCCTACTCTTTCTTAGTCTGGAAGCACTGCTGAAAACTTTTTAACATTATAGCAACATAACAGATGAGTGGTGGGCTGCAGATGAGGTGCACCAGCCAGGAATTGAACCTGAGTAGCTCCCATGGAAGGTGAGAACTCTATCACTGAACCACCAATGCCCTCATAGCCACAGGATTAATGTACTATTAAGGAACCAACTACACTTAATCCTAGTGGTTAAAATGTGCTCATACCACCACTACAAAACCATTAGCACTCACTGTGAAGCTTGGTTGTTGCTGAGAGCTCCTTAAGGATGCTCTTTCATCAGCACATAACTCATCCTATTTGACTCAAGAAAATCATATAACTGCTCTGTGCCCATTTTCCTTATCATGTTCCCATTTCACTAAGATTTTGTGGATGAAAATGAGACTGTCTATCTTGTATCTTGGGTCTCTCTTTGTTGCTGTTGTTGTTAGGTGCCATCAAGGCAGTTTCCACTCATAGCAACCCCATGTATAACAAAACAAAACACTACCCAGTGCTGTGCCATCCCCACAATATGTTTTAGCCCATTGTTGCAACCACTGTGTCAGTCCACCTCGGTGAAGGTCTTCCTCTTTTTCGCTCACCCTCTACTTGACCAAGCATGATGTCCTTCTCCAAGGACTGGTCCCTTCTGATAACGTGTTCAAAGTGAGATGAAGTCTCACCATCCTAGTATCTAAGGAGCATTCTCACTGTACTTCTTCCAGGATAGATTTGTTCATTCTTCTAACAGTCCATAGTATATTCAATATTCTTCACCAACATCATAACTGAAATGCATCAATTCTTCCTCGGCTTTCTTTTTTCATTGTCCAGTTTTTGCATGCAAATGAGGTGATGGAAAATAGTATGGCATAGGTCAAGTGTACCTTAGTCACAAACTGACATCTTTACTTTTCAACACTTTAAAGAGGTCTTTGCAGTAGATCTGCCCAATGTAATATGTCATTTGATTTCTTGACTGCTATTTCCATGGGCGTTGATTGTTGATCCAAGTAAAATAAAATCTTTGACAACTTCGATATTTTCTCCACTTATCGTGATGTTGCTTATTGGTCCAGGTTTAAGGATTTTTGTTTTCTTTATGCTGAGGTATAATCCATACTGAAGACTGTGGTCTTTGATCTTTATCAGGAAGTATTTCAAGTCCTCTTCACTTTCAGCAAGCAAGGTTGTGTCATGTGCATATCGCAGGTTGTTAATGAGTCTTGCTCCAATCCTGATCCCCCATTCTTCTTCATAAAGTTCAGCTTCTTAGATCATTTGCTCAACATACAAACTAAAGTATAGTGAAAGGTGAGTTTCTCTTTAAAGGCCATAAAATAACATTACTATTTAAAATATATTTGTATTTTCTGGTTATACTAGATGGGATCAGAAGTAATTGAACAAAATAAAAAATTGCAAGTGTCATGACAAATTAAAGCATAGTAGATCTAAGAAGCAGAAGAAAATACACTATACTTAAGGAAGTACCTAATAACAAGTGGCAGAAATGAAAAATATCTTGGCTTTTTCTTTACAACATAAAAATCTTTTTATGGAAAAGATAGCTAGTTGGAGTTATTCACTTTTATTCCTATTTCATTATGACCAGTATCTCTTTCACTCTCCACTGTTAAGTATTCATTTCTCCAGGCCCCATTTGAAACATAAGCCAGGATTGGACTAATACCTTTCCCCTATAATGATCTGCTATATATCCACATTTAAGTTCTTCAACAGCAATCACATTAATTATATCTCTCTGTTAAATAATTCCCACAAGTCCTATAGACATTCTTTGAAATGGATCATTCATTTTGTATTTATGCATATTGCATTATGTTGCAGAACATTTTATTAAAAAAAGCAATCATAAGGATTAAGTTTTATGATAAATAACCTAATGTGCACAGTCTTTCCTTTATGCTTGGTGACGCTCATTTTCATAATATTATGTTTTGCAGAATAGGAGAGGTGCTGCTTATCTAAATTACCAAGCTTCTGCTACCTCTGCCACATTTTACTGTTAGCATTTCCCACATTAACTCACACCTGAAGTTGTAATGAGGTTGACAGATACTGTACAGCATAAAATTAAATTACAAAGAAATCTAAAATGACCAATTAATTGTGTGTTTTGGAGCATTTTAGACACATGTGATACTTGATGTACAATAATTTTTCAATAGCGTTTTTTCAAATGGCCAAATAATTATATATATAACGCATGTACATATAATATGTATATTATGTGTAAAATATATGATAAATAATATTATATTTATGCTATATGTGCACATATATATACATGAGTGTGCGCACATAAACATGTTCTTGGATGCTTAAATTAAGCTTACTTAAAGGAATTGAAAAGATGGGAGAGCATCCATTCATTTAACCAGTATCCACTGAACTCTTACTATTTCCCAAGCATTGTTCCAAGCTCCAGAGTACTACCCAGAAGTCCAAAAGACTAGCAGTTGAACCTACCCAAAGGTGCCTGAAAAGAAAGGTCAGATAATCTGCTCCAAAAGGTCACAGCATTGAAAATCCTGTGGAGCAGTTCTATTCTGCATACACGGGGTTGACATAAAATGGAATTGACTCAGTAGGAACTGATTTGGTTTTTTGGTTCCAAGCTCCAAGCACAGGGGTTACAAAGTTTAAGAAGACACAATGACACTGACGTGCATAAGATATTTTGGGACACAGGCTAAGAGTTAATTTAGCCAAGGTAGTAAGAGAAGATTTCCATGAATCTTAAGCTGAGACTTTAAGTTTAAGTAGGAGCTGAGCAAAGAAATTCGGGAAAGACATTTAAGACAAGGAACTATACAAGTTGTTTTTAGACTCAAAGTTGTCAATGGCAATTTGGCAAAGTCATATTCAGTGGGATGGTGGTGGCAGAAGTCAGAATGCCCTGAGTGGAAAAGTGCTTGGGAAGTAAAGAAAGGGGGATAAAAATAAAGACTACTCCTTTAAGAAGCTTGGGTATATAAAAAAAAAAGGATAGGTAAATGAAGATAAAAGCGTGAGTTTTGTGTTTGTTGAAAGTACGTACTACTTGCCTATCTTTCTACCCTGAAAGAAAAGAACCAGTAGAGACAAAGGTTAAAGAAAGAAGTCAAATGACAAAGTTCCTGAGGTAAAGAAGGATAAGAAGGGGTTGAATGGTTTGCTTTGAAAAGAAAGCAATCACCTTCCTTTGAATTTAGAGGAAAGAGATAAGTGCAAATATAAATAAATTAACTCATTTAAGGAAATCATCAGCTTATCTTTTTCATTTTAAAAAGAGGCAAAGTTGTCTGCTGAGATAAAAGGGAGTTTGCATGTTAAAGGAGAGCTGTGACAGGGAATGAATAAGAAACCTGATGAGTTAAAATATTGCCAACCAGCACTGGGGACCTAAGTCAACTGATACTGTAGACCACAAATTCACAGGGGTACTAATTCTGTGATTTCTTCAAACTAAGCTCATCAAGACAATTCATAGAGTAGATGCTTTCAAAGACTTTGGGGCTTAACATTAAGGCTGTTGGCAGTAGAAAAGCTGAAGTCATCCTGGAGACTTGGGTGAATAGGAAATACGTAAAGTCATGAAGAAATCATCGTTCTGGAGAACAAAAAATCCAGCACAAGATATTGATGAGGTTTAATGAAAGAACTGAAGAGACAGAAGCTTGGTCAGTGTTTGGTACATTGAAATGGAAGCCTTCAGAGGTGAGGAGACATGAGCAATAGGAACTCCTGCAGCAGTGAGGAGAAAGTCACCCTAAAACACCCTCCTACCACCGTAAGCAAGATAAGACATTTACAGAGTAAGAAAGTTATAACAAAGAAGACCAGCTGCATAGTCTAATCATTAATTCAGTGTAGTGAAAGCACGTTTTAGGCTAAATGTATGCTAATTAAATGTGTTAATATAACTGTGTTTATATACTTTTTTTTTTTTTTTTTTTATAAATCTGTCTTCTTTACAAGGTCTTAATCTCCGTGATAGCAAGGCTTGGCTATTACTCTTTTACTGCCCCTGGTGTCCTCACAGTACCTCGCAAATAGAAAGTATTTGCAAACATTAAAAAACATTAGCTAAGTTAAATTGAAAGGTATATTCCTTGGCATATAAAAGCACACATGCTTTATTTTAATAGATATGCCCATAAATAATACATGCTAATTTTTTTTTTTTTTAATGTGCTTATAGGAAACCCTGGTGGCATAGTGGTTAAGTGCTACAGCCGCTAACCAAAGGGTCGGCAGTTTGAATCCACCAGGCACTCCTTGGAAACTTTATGGGGCAGTTCTATTCTGTCCTATAGGGTCACTATGAGTTGGAATCAACTCAACAGCACTGGGTTTGGTTTTTTGTTAATGTGCTTATAAAGTTTATTATCTAAGTTCCTCTTGGTAGCAAGTTGGTAACAGAGGCTGTAAACAAATGATTTTATATTATAAATTACAATTACAGAAATTTTAAAAAGATGAGCTGACTAACATAGCCATAAAGAGTATATGTGTGTTTTCTTCATTCCGTTTAAAGATAGGATGATAAAGTGGTATTTTCATTGTTGGCACGTTCTATGGTACCTCGGATCATATACCAAAGTAACAAGGGGTCCGATGCTACTAAAGACATGCAGCATGATACCACAGTAGAACTGCTCATTTGCTAGAGTGCTTGGAGACCGTGTAGCTTTCTAAAGGGTCATATATAATAACTTTGATCTCTAAATTTATGGCCAAAAAATCCTTGATCATATTAATGCCACTGCTTTTTGTCTGGTCTCACTGTAATCATGATGGATTTTCTTAGGATGTACATCTTTCATGTTCAGGTACAAATAGCCTAAGATATGATTAATGGTTGGCATTAAATTAGATTTTTTTCCACACGCAGGAAAACCGTCATAAGGCAAACAAGCAGCTGCATTAACATTCACAACAGAGTTGCTCTTTCAAGGAATCAGCATAAAGTAAAATATTTAAAATCTGGTGCAGTGTCAAGTTTATATGGGGAATTACAAAGTAGCTGTCTCAGCCTAAGTCTCATGGCTTTACATTATTCTGCCACTACTTCCAATGGATCAGCAGGTTGGAGATGTGAAGAACAGCTACGCCAGAATGCTGGCCTTCAGGGCCACTGTAGACCCTTGAGGAGCCCTGGTACACAGTGGTTAAGTACTCAGCTGCTAGCCATAGGGCAGTGGTTTGAACCTACCAGCAGCTCCACAGGAGAAAGTGTGGCAGTCTGCTTCTGTAAAGATTACAGCCTTGGAAACCCCATGGGGCAGTTCTACTCTGTCCTATAGGGTCGCTATGAGTCAGAATCGACTCAGCGGCAATGGATTTAGTTTTGGCAGGCCCTTCCATCTGGTTGTGAAACACTTAAAATCTAATACCTATATTTAAAGTCAGGGACGGATTATCCAATAAGCAAGGTATCCACAGGTTTAATTGGGCTAATTTACTAATCTGTAGTGCACAATTTCAACTGTTTTTCATTACGTCTTTTCACCACATCTTTGATCTTTGATATGGTGAAACCCATGTGAAATTGTGCACTACAGATTAGTAAGTAAATGCAATTAAGCCTGTGAATACCTTGCTTACTGTAAAATAGTGTGTACCTGCTTCCTGGTTAATCCATCCTGGAATAAAGGTGCTCAGAAAAGGGTCCATATCCTAGTAATTCTAACAGACCACAGATCTAAACACAAACACTGAACTGAACTCAGAAGCACTTTTTAGGTGCTTTTCCTCTTAAACTTGATTCAAACTTAAATATAGGAAGACTAAATAAGGTTAATTTGGAAGTGGAAGTTGCAGAATTTCATATTATCATCAGATTTCAGCATTATAAGACTTCATTCAGGTCATTCATCCAAAATATTCTGAGAGAAGTGGTTCTCACACTGGAGCTTGCATCAGAATACCCTGGAGGACTTTTTAAAACACAGATTGCTAGGCTCAGCCCTCAGAGCTGCTGATTCAGTAGCTCTGGGGTGGGAACCTGTGAACCTATATTTCTAACAAATTTCTACGTGATGCTGATAGTGCTAGTGTGGGTGCCACACTAGAAAACCACTGCTCTAGATCCTGGTTTTGGTCTTTGCTTGATCACCTTCAGCGCTAGGAAATCACTATCAGCATTGTAGTGGGATACAAAATGACAGGGAAAGGTAGCTGATCTTGAAGAGCTTTTAGTTTAACGGGGAAACAGATACATAGAGAATTTCAAAGTAATATATTAAATAACCACCACGTGACCGTCAGTTCATTGTACTGTGGTTGCTTGCATGTTGCATGATGTCGGAAGCTCTGCCACCAGTATTTCAAACACCAGAAGAGTCACCCTTGGTGGACAGGTTTCAGTTGAGCTTCCAGACTAAGACAGACTAGGAAGAAGGACCTGGCAGTCTACTTCTGAAAAAATTGGCCAGAGAAAACCTTATAAATAGCAGCGAAACATTGTCTGATACAGTAACAGTAGATGAGCCCCTCAGTTTGAAAGACGCTCAAAATGACTGGGGAAGAGCTGCCTCCTCAAAGTAAAGCTGACTTTAATGACATGGATGGAGTCAAGGTTTTAAGACCTTCACTTGCTGATATGGCAAGACTCAAAATGAGAAGAAACAGCTGCAAATAACCATTGACAATCAGAATGTGCAATGTTCAAAGTATGAATCTAGGAAAACTGGAAGTCATCAAAAATGAAATGGAAAGATAAACATTGATATCCTAGGCATTAGTGAGCTGAAATGGACTGGTACTGGCCATTTTGAATCAGACAATCATACAGTTTACTATATGCCAAGAATGACAAATTGAACAGGAATGGCATTGTATTCATCATCAAAAAGAACATTTCAGGATCTACACTGAAGTACAAAGCTGTCAGTGATAGGATAATATCCACATGCCTAAAAAGATCAGTAAATACGACTACTACTCAAAGTTAGCCACCAATCACTAAAGCTAAAGATAAAGAAACTGAAGATTTTTACCAACTTCTGCAGTCTAAAAATTGATCAAACATGCAATCAAGATGCATTGATAATTACTGGCAATTCGAATGGAAAATTTGGAAACAAAGAAGAAGGACTAGTAGTTGGAAAATATGGCCTTGGTAACAGAAACGACACCGGAGATCTCATGATAGAATTTTGTAAGACCAACAACTTTTTCATTGCAAATTCCTTTTTTCAACATAAACAGCCACTATACACATGGACCTTGTAAAATGGAAAACACAGGAATAAAATTGGCCACAATTGTGGAAAGAAACAATGAAAAACCTCAATATCATCAGTCAGAACAAGGCCAGGGTCTAACTGTGGAATGGATCACCAATTGCTCATATGCAAGTTCAAATTGAAGTTGAAAAATAGAGCAAGCCCAAGAGAGCCAAAATATGACCATAAGCATATTCCACATGAATTTAGAGACCATCTCAAGAATAGATTTGATGCATTGAACACTAATGACCAAAGACCAAACAAGTTGTGGAATGACATCAAGGATATCACACATGAAGAAAAGAGGTCATTAAAAAAACAGGAAAGAAAGAAAAGGCCAAAATGGATGTCAGAAGAGACTCTGAAAGTTGCTCTTAAACAGAGTAGCTAAAGTCAAAGAAGACATGATGAAGAGGTAGAGCTAAACAGAAGATTTCAAAGGGCACCTTGAGAAGACAAAGTATTATAATGAAATGTGCAAAGAGCTGGATACAGAAAACCGAAAGGGAAGAACACACTTGGCATTTCCCAAGTCAAAAGAACTGAAGTAAAAATTCAAGCCTCCAGTTGCAATAATGAAGGATTCTATGGGGAAAATATTAAGCAACACAGGAAGCTTCGAACAAAGATGGAAGGAAGGTCATGTTCAACCATTTCAGTAGGTAGCATATAATCAAGAACCAATTGTACTGGAGGAAGAAGTCTAAGCTACACTGAAGGCATTGGCAAAAAACAAGGCTCCAGGAATTGACGGAATACCAACTGAGATGTTTCAACAAACAGACGCGGTGCTGGAAGTACTCATTCGCCTATGCCAAGAAATTTGAAAGACAGCTACTGGCCAACTGACTGGAAGAGGTCCATATTTATACCCATTCCAAAGGAGATTGAACAGAATTCAGAAATAATCAAAGAATATCATTAATATCACACATGAGAAAAATTTTGCTGAAGATCATTCAAAAGTATTTACAGCACTATATCAACTGGGAACTGCAAAAATTCAAACCAGATTCTGAAGAGGACACGGAATGAGGGATATCATTGCTGATGTCAGATGGATCCTGGCTGAAAGCAGAGAATACCAGAAAGCTGTTTACCTGTGTTTTGTTGACTATGCAAAGGTATTTGGCTGTGTAGATCATAACAAATTATGGATAACATTACGAAAAATGGGAATTCCAGAACACTTAATTGTGCTCATAAGGAATCTGTACTTAGATCAAGAGGCAGTCATTCCAGCAGAACAAGTACTGCATGGTTTAAAGTCAGGAGAGGTGTACATCAGGGTTTTATCCTTTCACCATACTTATGAAATCTGTATACTAAGCAAATAATCCAAGAAGCTGGAGTATACGAAGAAGAATGAGGCCTCAAAATTGGAGGAAGTCTTATTAACAACTTGTAATATGCAGATGGCACAACCCTGCTTGCTGAAAGCGAAGAAGATTTGAAGCACTAATTAATGAAGATCAAAGACCACAGCTTTCAGTATGGATTACACCTCAACATCAAGAAAACAAAAATCTTCACAAGTAGACCAATAAGCAACATCATGATCAACAGAGGAAAGATCGAAGTTGTCAAGGACTTCATTTCACTTGGATCCACAATCAGTGCTCATGGAAGGAGCAGTCAAGCAAAGGATGCATTGCATTGGGCAAATCTGCTGCAAAAGACCAGAACTAAGCTGCGCCTGACCCAAGCCGTGGTGTTTTCAATCATGTCATATGCATGTAAAAGCTGGACAATGAATAAGGAAGACTGAAGAAGAATTGGGCTTTCAAATTATGGTGTTGGCAAAAAACATTGAATATACCATAGATTACCAGAAGAATAAACAAACCTGTCTTGGAAGAAGTATAGCCAGAATGCTCCTTAGAAGCAAAGATGACGAGACTTCATCTCACATGCTCTGGACATGTTATCAGGAGGGACCAGTCCCTGAAGAAGGACACCATGGTAAAGTAGATGATCTACCAAAAAGAAGAAGACCCTCAATGAGATGGATTGAGACAATGGCTGCAACAATGGGCTCAAGTATAACAATGATTGTGAGGATGGCGCAGGACCGGACAGTGCTTCGTTTTCTTGTACACAGGGTTGCCATGAGTTGGGATCAACTTGACACCACCTAACAACAACAACATATTAAATAAGATAGACATAGGCACAGGATGTCGTGAGAGCATAAAGGAGGATTGTCTTTCTGAACTAGTGCCCAGTGATGCCTTCCTGAACAACATGTCACCTGAACATAGACTTGAAAAGGAGAAGCTGGGAAGGGCATTCCAAGCAGAGGGAACAGGAAGAGAAAAGGTCTAGAAGAAAGAAATAGATAGATATATGAAGTTTAGGCAACAGAGGATGCACACATACAATTTCATAATACAGATTACATTTTTTTTATTATTTTAAATAAGGTATCATAACCATAAAGGCTCTATGTGCATTTTCTTAATTCCTTTTAATGGCAATTAAAATTTGATAGTTAGAAGGCTCTACATGTCTCTATTATCTCTACATATTGCTATCACATATCTCATTAATAATATTATTTCACTATCACAATAAACTAACCATGCATGTGAAGTATTAATGTTCCCAATGGCTTAGAAGAGTCCTAATTAGAGGGACATGAGAGTTGTTTTTATGTTGCTTCCTCTAAGTGATGCAAAAGCATTTCACCTGGCTTTTTAACTAAAAAAGAAACTAAAGACAACAAGTCATTACCTTTCCAGGGACACCTTTAAAAAGACATAATTATGGTTGGGCCAGCCCACATGTGCACACTTAGAAGTCACATAATGAGAGGTCAGGTAATGAGTCTCCTTTGTGAATGCTTTTAGAAGGTAGAAGCTCTGCAGTGAGAAGTAGGTCACAGAATCCTACCTTCCTGAGCACTTCCCACCAGGCTGCTTCCTTCCCTTCTGAAACTCCAGCAGAAGGAAAAGAGCCTCATTGTCTATAAATTTCAGTTTCAATTTCTTTGTCTATGACTTTCATGGTAGAATTTGGTAGGAGAGAGAATAATAAAAAAGCAGGGAAGTATTAAGTCAGGTGTTCTCAGGGCCTGAGGAAAGTCCATTGTTAGCCCAATTTATACCCAAATGGAGCATAATGGTATGACAATGGAAGAGCTTGTGATGCACAGACATAATGTTGAGTAGAGGACTCGAGATGAAACATACTGTATGATTCCATTTATACAAAGTTCAAAAACAAGCATAACTATAGGGTAAAATTCAGGATAGTAGATTACCTTTGGGGAAGAAGATGGGATTGTGGTTGAGAGGGGGCAGGGGAGGACCTTCTGGAGTATGGCAACATTCTATTCACTGACCTGATTTGTGATTACAATGAATTAATGATAATTCATTGAGTTGTAAATTTGCTTTGTATACTTTTCTATATGTGAGTTATACTTCACAGTAAGGAAGCTATAAAAATTAAAAACAACTTTTATAAACCACACTTCCTCTTATTTGGTTAGAATCTTGGGTCCTGAGTACACATATAACCTTCAGTGCTCATAACTCACATGAACCTGGGCCATAGAACACAGTATATTTGGGATAAATGATCTTTTTCCCAGGTAAAACAGAAAGCTATTGTTTTAATTAAGACAACAGACCATTAGGGCCAGAATTGAAGCAGAGGAAAGGCAAGAGCAAAATAAGATAAATTCAGGAGTATTTTCAAAGTTAGCCCTAATAGGACTTGTTAAGTGCCGTCAAGCAGATTTTGACTCATAGACACCCATGTGACAAAGCAAAACTGCCCCATAGGGTTATCTAGGCTGAAAGCTTTATGGGAGCAGATCACCAGGTCTTTTCCCACAGAGATGCTGGTTGAGTTCAAACTGCCAACCTTTCTGTTAATAGCCAAGCACTTAACTGTTGTGCTGTCATAATAGGACTTCCCCAAAAAAATAAAACCCATTGTCTTTGAGTCAATTCTGACTCATAGCAACCCTATAGGACAGAGCAGAACTGCCCCATAAGGTTTCCAAGGAGCATCTGGTGGATCTGAACTGCAGACCTTTTGGTTAGCAGTTGAGTTAAAAAGGGGTGAAGGTAAAATTTTCAATGACTACAAAATTTCATACTTGATTGACCATGTGGCTTGTGATGCTTTTAACCAGGATATAGAGAAAGGGATGCTAGCTCTTCTTTCTAGGTCATGTTACCGCTATGCTCCTGCCTTAGTTGGAAAAAACAAACAATAATAAGCCTAGGTACACAGCACTTGAAAATGCTTTAGCAAAGGCTAAGCAGTGCTCAAAGGAATTTTGCTTTGTTTTGGTTTCACCCCCATGTATTCCAGGTTAATGTACTGACACTAAAACATGGGACTAATTCATATATGAAATAAGGAAAGATAGATCAGAGAGAGTAGACAGATGAGGGCACTGAGACTAGATATGAAGTCCCTCCCCCTAAAAATACAGTTCTCTTGATGCCTAAAGTCTCATTATTAGAGATTCTTTCTACATTTAAGAATTTTCATCTCCCTGATGTTTTCTTTAAAAGTTCAAATATTCACGAAGCAGATGAATTGATTATACCACTCTCATCTTTCACTGTCAAACTAAAAACCACATACGCAGAATCTTGTGAAAATTTATGTAAATAGCATACCAGTAAACCAGCTGCTGAGCCCTGGTGGTTCAGTGGTTAAGTGCTTGGCTGCAAACCAAAAGGTCAGTAGTTTGAACCAACCAGCCACTGTACTGGAGATAGATGTGGACAACTGTTTCTGTAAAGATTACTGCCTTGGAAACCCTATGGGGCAGTTCTACTCTATCCTGTAGGGTCACCATGAATCAGAAACAACTCAATGGCAATTGGTTTGGTTTCTTTGGAAACACGTTTCCCTTGAGTTGATTCCAACTCATGGTGACCCCATGTGTATCAAGTAGACTTGTGCTACATAGGGTTTTCAATGGTTGATTCTTTGGAAGTAGATCTCCAGGCCTTTCTTCTGAGACACCTCTGGGTGGGCTCAAACTTCCAGCCTTTTGGTTAGCAGCAGAGCAATTAACCACTTGCTCCACCTTGGGATTCCCATATTTAGCATAATGCCAGGGATATAACAAAAGCTGGCTATTGTTCGTGGAGCCTTACAAAGTTTTACCGTTTTAAATTTTTTCAATTTCATATCAGGAATTGTTTGAGTGACTCCTTCTCTGAGGAATTTAAACTAAAAGAGTCAACAACTACTATCCTTCTAAGATTACATGACCAGTCTCCGAAGCTAAGCTCCCACTCATAAAAACTTATAGTAAACCCTTAGCTAATTTGAAATAAATATTGAGAAGTCACACTTGGGAATTTGTATATGTGCATTTCAGCTGCTGTGTAAAGACAGCAACCAAATAAACCAAGCTAGTTTGTATACTGACAAACTGAAATATATTGACAAAATCTCCATAGGGATCTTTGAGTCTTACAGAGCCAGAATAAATTATATACCAGATATGGCAAGTAAAGCGGTGGTTGCAAAATGTTGCTGCACGTTAGAAATACTGGGTGAGTTTTTAAAAATCCCAATACCCAAATAACAGCTAATAACAACTAAATTAGAATGTCTGGGGGTGGGAGCTAGGCATCAATATTTTTAAGGGCCCCAGTTGAGTCCAATATGTAGCAAAATTTGGGAAGCACTGCAGCAAAGTAACCATTTTATAACCATAACATCTGTTTAAAAAGCATTAGAAGTTGTACTTTAAAAGTTTACATAGTTGGGGGAAGAGAATGCAAATAAATTCTGGATGCTTTTCTCCCACTAATCCGTGACCACGATTCTCCCCAGCCTAAGCCCTTGATAATACTATCTTGCTTTGAGAAGAGAAGAAAAGAGAAGAAGATCAGAGAAGGATCTCAGAGTTTGAACTCTCTAAGCATTAGGGGGATTTGCATATTACAACTCTGATTCTCTTACCATCTCATCTACAGATTACTCACTTTGCATTCAACACTCAGGTGGGTATTGGTTTTATCTCCCCTTGGTTCTGTACCAAGGTAACTAGATCAAGATCGAAACAATACTCATGGCTGCCTGCAAGTTCTGCTCAGCCTCTGAGCAGTGGGGCAGAGATGAATAATGTGAAGTACAATGAGTCACTCCTCCCCTCTTCGTACATCTCTGAGGTCTACCTCTCCCTCCAGTCAGTCACTTTGTCAGGATCAAGAGCCCTACCTCAGTCTTCTGCTGTCTTCATTGTGCTGTGGTGTTCTTTATTTTCTTCTCATAACCACTTCACTATCATTATTATAGGAGCTTCCCAGGAGATGTCAAGTGAGTTTGTAATTTCTTCAACTTTGAGACCCCCTCCCCTAGTTAACTATGGTTAGCGCCTGTAGCATCCAAAACCAGTCGTCACAGTGTTGACTCCAACATGGGTGACTCCATGTATATCAGAGTAGAACTGTGCTTCATAGGGTTTTCAATGGCTGACTTTTTGGAAGAAGTTTTCCAGGCCTTTCTTCTGAGGCACCTCTGGATGGACGCAAAACCTTTGATTAACAGCTGAGTGTGTTAACCATTTTATCACCCAAGGAGCTCTGTTCCATCCACCTGTATAAAATTGAATACCTAACAATGAAATGCATCAGTCTCTCACACATATTCACTCCCTTCTGACCTTTAAAATAAAATTTTACCTATAGGATGCAGTGATGCCCTTTTTATCCTGGGTTGTATCACAGATTTAAGAAAAAGTATGTTCCAATTGGAGAGTTGATGAGTTAACATAAACACCCATATCAAGCAAAGAAGAATAAGTACACACTATGCTGAACAGGGAAAGAGCCCTGGTGGCACAGTGGGTTAAGTGTTCCACTGCTAATGGAAAGGCTGGCAGTTCAAACTCACCGCCACTCTGCGAGAGGAATATGTGGCAGTCTGCTCCCACAAAGATTACAGCCTTGGAAACCCTATGGAGCAGTTCTACTCTGTCCTATAGGGTCGCTATGAGTCAGAATCTACGACAGTGGGTATGCTGAATAGAAGTAGCTAGGTAAAACAAAAACCACCGATATTTAAAATACTTTAAAAATATCAAAGTTATTGTAACTAGGTAGTCCTGCTTGTACTTTCTACTTCTATTGCTTATTGGAGGAAGGCCTATAGCACATATTCAGTGAGGTTAATAAAAACTTCTCTTTAGAGATGGCTATTAAATAAGTGTCACTACAAACTATGCTGCCCAATAATCACAAGCCTGACTTATGGAAAGTTTCTGTTCTGATCCCATCTTTATATTCAATTCCAGGGAGTTTCCTCCAACTGTCCCACATAAAAAACAATAATGGTTCTTACTCCTAACCTTAAAGTCTACAAACTTTAAATGCATTTCAGTTACTTCACTAACTTATATAGCCAAGCTCAAAAATGTTCTAGAATCATTTAGATATCAAGCCCATGGAATTGATACTGCATTAACATTTAATTACTTGACCTCTTGGTGTCTCTATTTTTCCAAGTTAAAATAGCTAAAGACATATAACACCACGCTGTTTCCATTATAAAAATACTGTGCCAATTAAAGAAGGAATGTTCAGAAAATATTTTGAAAGCCACAGATGAAAGTTCTTGGGGTTCAAAATGAATATTTCTATGACTACACTTCAGATTTTTATCTCTTAAAAACTCAAAAAGTTGCACTACTGTTCAAGAGAAAACACTTTAAATATTGAAATATAGGGAATCAGTGTCCTTAGATCATATATGCTGATAAGGACTTTCATTTATGGCTATAAACAGTCAATCAAATATAACTACAAAGTGCAAAAAAAATGTCTATTCCATCAATATTTAAAATAACCTGGATTATGCCTTCTGTTTTTAGTAGTGTATTTGGTTTATTTTAAAACTTGAGGAACTTTCTGTTTCACCTCTGACATACAATGACCCTGAAAGTTGTCAATCCCTTCTTCACAACAAGAAAAAAGCTTGACACGCTGAATATCAAGGACTTTCTTTAGACCTATGAGAACTGAAAATACAGAGCAAACTATCACCATAAAATCTGGAAACACAGGTGTATCTAAAAAGACACAAGCAAGATCTGTTTACCTCAAGCTTCTGGAGTCAGTAGCTGGTAGGAACATCTGAATGCTAATTTTAACAAATTGCTATAAACTGAGTGTGACTACTCTGAGAGTGAGAAACTCCAATCTACAACCTTAGAGGAACTCACATACTTTGCTGGTCTTTACCTACAGGAACCTCTCCAGATTCTCATGGTGAAGATCTTAGAAAGATCCCCTGTGGCTCTGACAGAAGGGGGAGATAAAGAATCATTGAGAAATATGCTCACAGCCTTCTTCATAACCGAGGCCTACTCTCTAGGGGAAAAGACATTGTTATAGCCTCATCCCAATTGTAAGAAGAGTATTTTCCCCACTCCATCCCCCACTGACATTCCTGACTCACGTAAGAGAAAACAAATGTTAACGTGGGTCAGGGCTTCAAAGAAGTAAATTAGGAACATTGCAGATGGAGAAGGGAGTATAGCACAGGAAGGGGTTGGAAGAAAGATCACTGAAGAAAGATTTGTGAGGGTCACATCCCCAAGACACAGGCCTACTAAGAGACTGATATTTAATCAGAACATTATAAAATACTCTCCCTCCTGAACACCTTATACCACACAGAGCTCCAGTATGTTAGTGGATTACAACTGAAAGAGCTGTGAGACTAGACTCCCTTGAAGGAGGAACGCTTAGGGAAGCCCAAAGAAAAGAGTGGAGACAAAAACAAGAATTTGAAGCCTCTAGCATATATCGGTACAGAAAACATTAAACACAACCCAAATTCTAGCCAGATTCACATAAAGGTCTATTTACCTCGGTTCCCAATACTCTATCCAAAATGTCCAACTTTCAAAAAAATCACAAGGCCTGATGAAAGCCAAGAGAAAACATAGTCTGCAGAGACAAAGCAATCATAAAAACAAGATTCAGATATGACACAGAAATTTAAGTTATCAGGAAGGGAATTTTGCATAACTATGAAGGAGCCCTGGTGTCACAATGGTTAAACACTTGGCTGCTAACCAAAAGGTTGGTGGTTCAAACCCACCAGCCACTCCATGGGAGAAAGGTGTGGCAGTCTGCTTGAAGATTTACAGCCTAGGAAACCCTACAGGGCAGTTCTACCCTGTTCTGTAGAATCACTATGAGTTGGAATCGGCTCAGCAATGGGTTTGTTTTTTGGTTGATTAATACTTTAAGGACACTGTGATGGTTAAGGTTATGTGTCAACTTGGCTACGCCACGATTCTCAGTGGTTCAGCAGATAAGATGTAATCGCTGTCCACGATGTGATCTGTTGTGAACAGCCAATCAGTTGAAAGGGGAGTTTCCTTGGGGGGTGTGGCCTGCTTTCAATATATATGAATGTTCTGGTCAATATGTATGAATATTCTGGCAAAACTTGATCTCTCTGGATCCTGTATCCAACTCATCATCCTCTGACCTCCAGTTCTTGGGACGGAAGCCAGCAGCCTACCATCTGAGCTGTAGATTTTGGGATTCGCTAGTTCCCGCAGCCCCATGAGCCAACACCCTGTTATATGACCTTCCAGTTTTAGGTTCGTCAGCCACTGCAACCACATGAGTCAGGAGATGCCTCCAAACTGGCATCTGACCCACAGATTTGGGACTTGCCAGCCACCACAACTGCATTAGCCATTTCCTTGAAATAAATCTGTGTGTGTGTGTGTGTGTGTGTGTGTGTGTGTGTGTGTGTGTGTGCCTTCCCTAGTAAAACCCTTCTAGAAGCTTCTAGTACCTGGTGGTAATCCTTGGCATTCCTCGGCTTGAAGATGCATCTGCCTCTAGTCATCTCATAGCATCTGTCTTCCCCAGTGTGTCTCTCTCTGTTTTCTCTTTTTATAAGAGACCACTCAGAAGGTATTAGGTTTAGGACCCTACTCTGGTATGAGCTGATTATATAACAAAAGAGAAAACTCCTATTCCAAAATATGCCAAATTCACAGTTACCGGGGTTAGAACTTCAACATCTTTATGGGGACACAATTCAATCCATAACATTAAGCTTCTTCCTTAGGAAACTAGAGAAAGAACAGCAATTTAAGCCTAAAGCACATAGAAAAAGTAAAAAAAAAAAAATAGAGCAGAAACCAGTCAAACCAAAAGTGGCATTCTGAAAAGATCAATAAAATTAATAAATCCCTACCCAGGTCAACAAAGAAAAAAAGAATGAAGACAGAAATTACCACTATCACAAATAAAAAAGTATCATCACTACTAATATGTACATTAAAAGAATAATAAAGGAATAATATAAACATTATACATACAAATTTGATAACTTAGAAGCAATGGACCAATTCTTTGTACTCACAAACTATCAAAATTCACACAAGAAGAGATAACCTAATTAATTCTATATCTATTAAAGTAATCAAGCCAATAATTACCTTCTGAGAAGAAAGCACCAGGCTTACACAGTTTCACTTGTGAATTCTACCAAACATTTAAGACAAAATACCAAATTTTCACAATTATCTTCCAGAAAACAGAAGGAGCAGGAACCCTTTCTAGTCATGCTATGAGTCCATAATTACTCTAATACCAAAACAAGATAAAGATATTATAAGAAAACAAAACTACAGACCAGTATCTCCCATTTATGTAGACACAAAATTTCCCAACAAATTCTTAACAAATTAATTCCAACAATGTATAAAAATCATAAAACATAAGCAAATGTGATTTATCTGAAAAATAAAAGGTTGGTTAACATCTGAAAATCAATTAATGTAATACATAATATCTAGAATAAAGGACAATAATCACATAGTCATCTCAATTGACACAGGAGATACATTTTACAAAATCTAACACTTATTCATGATAAAAATTCACAGCCAACTAGTCATATAGAGGTACTTCCTCAATTTGATAAATAACATCTACAAATAAGATAAAGATACCATTATATTTCATAATGAAGGACTGAACGTTTTTTCCTAAGACTGAGGAAAAGGCAATGTTGCCCTTTTTTTACCACTCCTATTCAACATTGTACTGAAAGTCATAGCTAGTTCAATAAGATAAGAAAAAGAAATAAAGGTACAAAGATTGAAGCAAAGGACATACACTGTTTTACTTACATATGACATGATTGTCTATGTAGAAAATTCCAAAGATTCTGCAAAATAACACCTGGTACTAATAAGCAAGTATAGCAAGATTGCAGGGTACACAGCCCTTACACAAAAAACAATAATAGTAATGAATAATTAAGATTTGAAATTTCAAAAGCAATACCATTTACATTAGCATCACAAAAAATGAAATACTTGGGAATAAATCTAACAAATGTACAAAATGTATATGCAGAAAAGTACAAAACACCTGAGCAAAGATATTAAAGAAGATCTAAATAGAGGTATTTTATGTTCATGAATTGGATGACTAAATATTATTAAGATGTCAATGGCTCCCAACTTGCTATGTAGATTCAATGTAATAACAAAATCTTAGAAAGTTATTGTAGATACTGAGAAACTGATTCTAAATGTTTAATGGCATAAGACATAGAATATTCGACACAACACTGAAGAAGAATAAAGTTGAAGGACTCACACTATCCAATTTCAAGACTTACTATTAAGCTATAGAAATGAAAACAGTATAGTATTGGTGAAAGAATGAACACATAGAGCAATAGAAGAAAATAGCCCAGAAATAGATCTATATAAATATAGTCAATTGATTTTTGACAAAGACAATTCAATGTAGACAGCACAGACTTTTAAACTAATGTATTGTAGCAACTGGATGTCCATGTGGAAAAAAAAAAATCCTAGACAAGGACCTTAAACCTTTCATAAGCCTTAACTCATAACTGACCATAAGCCAAAATATAAAATGCAAAACCATAAAACTTCTAGAAGAAAACTTGGGAAAAATTCTATATGACCTTGGACTTGATGATAAGTTTTTAGTTATGATACCAAAAGCATGATCCATTATGAGAAAATATTTGCAAACTGCATACCTAATAAAGGACTTGCATCCAAAACATACAAAAAACTCTTAAAAACTCAACAATATGAAAACAAACAACCTAATATAAAAAATAGGGAAAATATCTGAGTAGACATCTCACTGAAGAAGATGTTCACATGGAAAATGAGCACATGAAAAGATGCTCAACATCATATGTAATTAGGGAAATGTAAATTAGAAGAACAATGAGATACCACTATACACCTATTAGAATGTCTAAAATTAAAAAAAAAAAAAACTGACAATAGTAATCAGTGGCAAGGATACTGAGCAATATGAACTCTCATTGCTGGTAAAAGTACAAAATGATACAGCTATTTTGGAATACAGTTTAGCAACTTCTTACAAAGGTAAGCATAGTCTTACCATATAATCCAGCAATTCCGCTAGTAGGTATACTCGACTGATTTGAAAACAAAAGTCCACATAAAAATCTTCATGTTAATGTTTACAGCAGCTTTTTCCACAATCATCAAAAATTGGAAGCAATCAAGATGTTCTTCAGTAGGCGAATGAATAAATAGTGGTATATCCATACAATGGAATATCATTCAGTGCCTAAAAAAAAAGACATGAAAGTGCTGTAAAGGCTCAAAAAGATGTGAATGAGCCTTAAATGCATATTGCCAAATCAAAGAAACCAATCTGTAAGCACTGGATACTGTGTGATTTCATTTATATGATATTTTTAAAAAGGCAAAATCATGGATACAGTACAGGGGTTTGACAGAGGACTGTTGACCGAGTGAAGCACAAGGGATTTTTTAGGGTAGTGAAACTATTCTGTATGGTGCATTAATGTGCATGCCTGACAGTATGCATTTGTCAAACTCAAAGAATATTATAGTGCAAAGAATGAATCATAATATACGTGAATTTTTAAAAACATCATTTAGGAGGTTGGGAGACTCCAGGATGAATGTGGAATGTGACAAAGGATTCTAACTGCATTTCAAATACCTAAAACAACCTCACTGAAAAGGGTGAAGTAAAAAGGTGCTGATGTGGGTAACACTGGAAATTTGTAGTCTGTAAGATTAAAGTTAAAAAGAACTGCACATAAGCACAGTACTCTAGTTGATAAAGTTGTTTCCTACAGGGGTATGGGTTAATAATTCTGCAACCACTATATGTGTACCAGAATTAAACAGTTCATTAAATGGATGGTAAATGATAGGAGCCAGATTTCTCACTGTTGGAGTAGTAGTACACAGATAAGCAAGGGGAGGAAATTAACTGACTCATGTGGTAATAGAGTTGAAGACATCAGTATGAATGCATGTTTAGTTTAGATACATTGGTTGCTCACAGAAATATTCGTAGAAATATTCTATTTACATAGGTTAGTATGCACACACATATTTCCTTGATCCATCAAGCTGAGGGGGCCTAGAATCAATAATACCCCAGTAACAAGGTACACATGTAGTGCCCAGATCTTGGTTTCTAATAGTGTTTGCCAACAAAGAAACCAGGGCCCCTTGAGGAAATGGCTGATTCTAGAACTGAGGCAGGAAATATATAAGATGAGCCTGGGTATCTTGTTGTGCCAAAAAGCAAGGAAGTGCTTAAAAAAATAAAAATAATAGGATGGGTACATGTCGAAGGGAAATAGGAGAAAGAATTCTCTATGGCTCAAGTGGAAAAATTAGAGCAAGAAAATAGAGTAGTATTTGATTATAACCCAAAATATAAAATAAATATCCATGAGTCCATACTAACATAAATAACTGATTGAGTAAATAAGTAGAGAACAAACAAACCTTCCATGCAGCATAACTCCAAATAATTTATGTACATACTATACTCTCAAGGAGGTAGAGCATAATCCCCAACTCTTAAGTGTGCACTATGCATAGTGATTTCCTTCCAAAGAGTATAGTATGTAAAGGGGGGAAGCGGAAATAATACCTTTACAGTAGGGAAACCCAACAAACGCTACTTCAGCCAGATAGATGATCAAAGTTAACATCAACAGTGATATGTTGATAATATGTACCCTTGATATGAGATCAGAATAGTACTTTATGGTCTTCCATAAACCCATACCTCCAATCTATTCATGATAAAGACATAAGAAACACTCAAACTGAGGGGCATTCTACAAAATACCTGACCAGTAGGTACTCCTGAGAGTTGTCAAGATCATCAAAAACAAGGGAAATCTGAGAAACTATCAGAGCTAAGAGACACAAGGACAGAGTGTAATGTGATATTTTAGATGGGATTCTGCAACAGATAAAGGGCATTAGGCAAAAACAAAGGCAATCAAATAAAGTATGAACTTTAATTATACTAGTCCATTAACAGTGACAAATAATAATATTAATGTAAAGATGTTAACACTAGGGGAAACGGTGTCTGGTATATGGGGACTCTCTATAGATACTATACTACCTTAACTTTTTTTTTTTTTAATCTAACAGTATTCTAAAATTAAGTTTATTTTTAAAAACTTGTAAGATAGTTTCCAGAAAGTGGATTTAAAATAGAGCTTCTCTAGAACTGGGCAGGACTTCGTCAATGGGGAGAGGTACATGAGTGCCTGTGAGCCAGCTGAGGCCCAGTGTAATAAAGAGCACTTGAGAAGCTGTGCTCTGGCAAAATATTGCCACAACTTGTTATCCTCAGCAGGTCTGCATTCTGGTCACTCATTAATGATATTTTATTCATAGCCTATCCCATATTTACTTTATAACAATACCATCAATGTCAACGTTGTTGTTACTTGCTGTCAACTCATGGCGACCCATGTGTGCAGACTAAAACTGCTCCACAGGGTTTTCAAGGCTGTGACCTTTCAGAAGCAGATCACCAGGCTGATCTTCGAAGGTGCTTCTGGGTGGTTTCAAACCACCAACAGTTCAGCTAGTAGTCAAGCACTTCACCATTTCTGCCACCCAGAGACTCCCTCAAAAACCTTAAAAAACATTCTTACAAAAATTATATATCACCAATAAATGTTTCCAGGGTAATTCTTAACCTTATAATTCTTCAGTTTTATTGTCACATGATTCAAATTTACAATTTGACTAAAATTAAGTAAGCATTTACTACATATCTGTATATCATGTGAAGCATTAATCTGGCTGCCAGCAAAAGAAAGGATGAATAGGAAGATCCCAGGTCTCATTTAAGGAGAGGAATGACATAGTAATTATATTTTATATCTTTTTCCCTGTGTTAGGCAAATCAAGCCATTTTTTAATTATAGTGCCAAAATTTTTAAGATTTTTAAATAACATTTTCCTAAAATATATTACATACCTACTCTCTTTCTCAAACCAGTTTAAAGTTTTGTTTTTGTTTTTTGATGACACAATTAATGTTCTAAACAACATGCTTGTTAGTTTTAGGGACTAAGAAGGTATGTGGTGGTTCTTGGCCTGCTATGCCTAGTGGCCCCAGGTTGCAATACTTCTGGTGAATGTGAGTGTTTGTGACTTTATATAAATAATACATGCTCTTTCTATGAGGTCAAACAATCATGAGATGTATTTTTAAAAAGCTAATTTCTCTCCTTTCTCCTCCTAACCCCACTTTGCTGAAGAAACCAGAATTAACGGGTCGGTATGTATAACTGCATAGTTTTCCTTCTCTGTTTCTCACCATGAACCTCCAACATGCTTTTCCTCTGTAGACCCACGCTGTATTAATTAGTTCTAGCTCCACTTAGCAGCACTAAGATCCTTTCTGGCCTTCAAGTGGTGGGTGACTTTTAGTTGTGGTGTTCAGCAACAAAATTTGGAAAAGAATAAAGACAAGGAATGTTGATGAAAGTTGACGTCTTGCAGCAGCATGTTTCCAATGTTCCGCTGTCGCCTCATTTTTCTTTTTTAATTTTAAAGCATTTTATTTATTTAATTAGTGATTTCATTCTACCAAGTCTCAAACATACAAATAATTACACTTGAAAAATTAGGTACAAAATTGTGTGATTTCATTATTTAGGTATTTTTAAACATATTACATTATGTTTATCAAAATATTAATAATATTTGCCTCTGAGTGGGAGCATTATAGGCAAATTCCTCAAATTCTTTATATTTTGCATATTTTAGAATTTACGACACAGATATCTCTTACTCACATAATTTTAAAACATTAAGTAAACACTCCACTGACCTAGTAATGTGTAAAGAGGTAGAGTAGGGATACTCTGAATTTATCGTATTTTCTTTATCATTCATTTTATGACGGTCAACAAGAAAAGCACTTCAAGTGTTAAAACAAGGCAAAAAATTAATGTCCCCGTATGCCCTCAACTTGTAACCAATTACTATTTTTGAAGTATTCTATGTTTTAATTTTATGGGAAAAAAAATTTAAAAACACCATATAGTAAAAACATCTAAAAGGTGCAACTAGAATGAAAACGTTATAAAAGTGAATTTTCCTTGAACTATACAGCTTTAGTTTGAATGTCAGGAAAGAAATATAATAGCTCATTCAGAACAACTCTGTATATCCTTGTTATCAAATGACACCAGGTCAGTCAAAATAATCCACACCTCACTGCCTCTGCCTCATATGCCATTAGGAAGATGAGTACAATTCAGCTACCACACTGCTTCGCATTAGCTCAATTTGTTCTCAGTGTAGAAAACCAAGATCTATCAAAATACTTTTCATACTTAAAAGTATTAATTATATCCACTTCATGTTCTTACATAGGAAAATGTTTTAGAAAGATTATAAATGACAAAATATAAATTTTTTCACTAGAGGGACTGAGGACAGAGGGCTTGAGACCCCAGCCTGTAGGAAATATCCTGGGCTCTTCTGGGCCAGACAGATGGCTGAGATTTGGAGGTACTTGACACATTGGCTAAAACAATAGGCTCAAATATAGCAATAATTGTGAGGATGGCACAGGACCAGGCAGTGTTTCACCTAACAACAACCACTGATAGCAGACAGTGAGCAGTAACTACCATGTCAAGTTGGGAGTCTTATTACAAAAATGAGGGAGATGAAGAAGAAGAACAAGATGAGGACCCTGAAGCAGGCAGAGAATATAAATATTCAAGAAGAGATGGTTTGATTTTCTTGGTTGACAGCTTCAGGGCCATGTTTGAATTTCAGGATGAAGATGATGAAGATGAATTGACTCTTTTTGACATGAGCACCCATCGCATGCTGAGTGAGTACACCAACAAGATCATAAGCAGTGATAGGGATCTCTTGGCAGTGGTGTTCTATGGTACTGAGAAAGACAAAAATTCAGTGAATTTCAAAAATATTTACATCTTACAGGAGTTGGACAATCCAGTGATATCCAGTTCAAGATGAGTCATGAGAGGATCATGCAGTTCACCAATGAAGGTAACCTCCATGGCAATGACAGTGCCAAAGCCAGTCAGGCCAGGACCAAAGCTGCTGATCTCCATGACACAAGTATCTTCCTTGACTTGATCCACCTGAAGAAGCATGAGGGCTTTGATAGATCCTTGTTCTACAGAGATGTCATCAGCACAGCAGAGGATGAGGATATGGGGGTTCACTTTGAGGAATCGTGCAAACTGGAAGACCTGTTGAGGAAGGTTCGAGCCAAGGAGAACAGGAAGTGCACAACTGGCAGGTTGAAGTTTAAGCTCAACAAAGGCATAGCACTCACTGTCAGCATTTATAATTTAGTCCAGGAGGCTTTCAGGCCTCCCCCAATCAGGCTTTATTGGGAAACAAATGAGTGTGTGAAAACCAAGACCCAGACATTTAATGTAAACAACAGCAGTTTGCTTCTGCCCAGTGATACCCAGAGGTCTCAGAGCTATGGGAGTCATCGGACTGTACTAGAGCAATAAGAAACAGAACAGCTAAAATGGTTTGATGAACCAGGTTTGATTCTCATCAGTTTCAAGCCTTCCTCATGCTGAAGAAGCACAATTACCTGAGGCGTTCCCTGTTTGTGTACCCTGAGGAGTCCCTGGTGAATGAGTGCCCAGCCCTGTTCAGTGCTCTACTCACCAAATGCCTGGAGAAGGAGGTGATGGCAGTGTGCAGGTATACACCCTGCCACAACAGCCACCCTTATTTTGTTGATGTTGATGCCACAGGAAGAGGAACTGGATGACCAGAAAATTCAGATGATTCCCTCAGGCTTCCAGTTAATCTTCCTACCCTATGCTGATGATAAACAGAAGGTGCCCTTTACTGAAAAAGTCTCGGCAAACCCAGAGCAGGTAGACAAGATACAGGCTATTGTTCAGAAGCTCCACTTCAACTACAGGAGTGACACCTTCGAGAACCCAGTGCTGTGGCAACACTTCAGGAACTTGGAGGCCTTAGCTTTGGATTTGACGGATCCTGAACAAGCAGCAGATCTGACGTTGCCCAGGGGTGAAGCAACGGATAAAAGACTGGGCTCCCTGGTGGATGAGTATGAGAAGCTGGTCTACCTAACAGATTACAATTTCCAGGGAAAAACTACCAAGTGAAAACAAGGTAAGTGCCATAGCTCTGTAGCAATGCTTAACTGCAGCCCAGATCATATGGGTGCCCCATGCAGGGCAGCTGGAATGCCTCTGGTCACATTACAGTCACTCCTCCTGAACTTTCCCCTAGATGATGAAGTTTCTAGAAAAAAAAGGCCCAAGGTGAAGGTACCTGAAGAGGAGCTGAGGGCCCACATCGGCAAGGGCATGCTAGGTAAGCTCACTGTGCCCATGCTGAAGGAAGCCTGCAGGGCGGGATAAGGAAGCAAGAGTTGCTGGATGCACTCACCAACCACTTCCAGGAGGGCTGACCATGCCACACCCCCAGCCACCCTTCCATACTGTAGCAGGGCAGCCTGGTTTGTTCTCATCAGTGGAAAAATGTTTCTCCGAGCCAGGAAGAGTCTGCCTGACAGAAGCCCAGGGCCTTTGTTTATGGGACTTTCTGTTGCCGTGGAGACAGTGCAGCTCTCCACTTTGCTGTGCCTTACTCTCCACCACCTACTGTCTGAATAAAGAGCCCTTCTTTGTACTATCCAAAAAAAAAAAAAAAATTTCACTCTACGATTCCCATTCATGTTTTGCTTATGTTGTTGTTAGGTGCCAACTAGTCAGTTCCAACTCTTAGCAACTCAACGTACAGCTAAATGACATTGTCTGATCCTATGCCATCCTCACAATGGTTGCTATGTTTGGGGCCACTGTTGCAGCCACTGTGTCAATCCATCTCATTGAAGGTCTTCCTCTCTTATGCTGACCTTCTACTTTACCAAGCATGATGTTCTTCTCCAGGGACAGGTCCTTCCTCTCTTATGCTGACCTTCTACTTTACCAAGCATGATGTTCTTCTCCAGGGACAGGTCCTTCCTGATAGCATGTCTAAAATACATGGGATGAAGTCTCACCAACCTTACTTCTAAGGAGCATTCTGGCTGTACTTCTTCCAAAGACAGATTTGTTCATTCTTCTGGTAGTCCACGGTATAGTCAATATACTTTGTCAACACCATAAATCGAGTGCATCCATTCTTCTTGGGTCTTTCTTATTCATTGTCCAGCTTTCACATGTATATGAGGAAAATGAAACTACTATAGTTTGGGGCAGTCCCACCTCAGTCCTCAAAGTGATACCTTTGCTTTTCAACACTTTAGAAATGTTTTTTGCAACAGATTTGCCAAATGCAAAACATTGTTTGATTTCTTTATTGCTGCTTTCGTGGGCATTGCTTGTGCATCCAAATAAGATGAAATCCTTGACAACTTCCATTTTTTCTCCTTTCATCATGATGTTGCTTATAGGTCCAGTTGTGAGGGTTTTTATTTTCTTTATGTTGAGGTGTAATCCTTACTGAAGGCTGTGGTCTTTGATCTTCATCAGTAAGTGCTTCAAGTCCTCTTCACTTTCAGCAGCAAGGTTGTTAATGAGCCGTCTTTCAATCCTGATGCCCCATTCTTCTTCATATAGTCCAGCTTCTTGGATTATTCACTCATTATACAGATTCAATAAGTATGGTGAAAAGATACAACCCTGATGCACACATTTCCTGATTTTAAAATATGAAATATCTCCTTGTTCTGTTGGAATGAATGTCTCTTGGTCTATGTACAGGTTCCTCATGAGTGCAATTAAGTGTTCTGGAATTCCCATTCTTCACAATGTTATCCATAATTTGCTATCATTCACACAGTCAAATGCCTTTGCATAGTAACACCTTTCCGGTATTCTCTGCTTTCAGCTAGGATCCATCTAACACCAGCAATGATATCCATGGTTCAGTGTCCTCTTCTGGATCCAGCCTGAATTTCTGGCAGTTCCCTGTCAATATACTGCTGCAGCTGCTTTTGAATAATCCAAGCTGCACCGAAGACACTGGTGAAAAATTAGGCTCCCGGAACTGTTGAGTATCAACTTAGATGTTTCAAAACATGGATGCAAAGCTGAAAGTACTCACTTGTCTATGCCAAGAAATCTGGAAGAGAGCTACCTGGCCAACTGACTGGAAGAGATCCATATTTATACCTATTCCAAAGAAAGGTGATCCAACAGAATGTGGAAATTATCAAACAATATCATTAATATCAAACACAATTCACAAGTAAAATTTTGCTGAAGATCATTCAAAAGCAGTTGTAGCAGTACATTGACAGGGAACTGCCTGAAAGTCAAGCCAGATTCAAAAGAGGAAGCAGAACCAGGGATATCATGGCTGATGTCAGATGGATCCTGGCTGAAAACAGAAAATGCCAGAAGATGTTTACCTAAGTTTTACTGACTATGCAAAAGCATTTGACAGTGTGGATCATAACAAATTATGGATAACACAGCAAAGAATAAGAATTCCACAATACTTAATTGTGCTCATGAGGAACCTTTACATAGATCAAGAGGCAGTGTTCGGACAGAACAAGGGGATACTGATTGGTTTAAAGTCAGAAAAGGTGTGCATCAGGGTTGTATCCTTTTGCCATACCTATTCAATCTGTATGCTGAGCAAATAATCTGAGAAGCTGGACTATATGAAGATGAATGGGTATCAAGATTGGAGGAAGACTCATTAACAACCTGTATTATGCAGATGACACAACCTTGCTTGCTGAAAGTGAAGAGGACTTGAAGCACTTACTAATGAAGATCAAAGACCACAGCCTTCAGTATGGATTATACCTCAACATAAAGAAAATGAAAATCTTCACAACTGGACCAATAAGCAACATCGTGATCAACGGAGAGAAGATTGGAGTTGTCAAGGATTTCATTTTACTTGGATTCACAATCAATGCCCACGGAAGCAGCAAAGAATCAAAAGATGCATTGCATTGGGCAAATCTGCTGCAAAAGGCCTCTTTAAAGTGTTAAAAAGCAAAGATGTCACTTTAAGAACTAAGGTGTGCCTGATCAAAGCCATGGTGTTTTCAATTGCCTCACATGCATATGAAATGTGGACAATGAATAAAGAAGACTGAAGAAGAATTGATGCCTTTGAGTTATGGCAGAAATATGTACTTAACAAAAAATAGCAAAGCCAGATTAGAACAAAGAGAAAAATTAAAAACCACCCATAAATCCAACATCCAAATATATCCTCCATTAGCATTTCAGTGTATAAACCAAAAATCAAACCAAACCTGTTGCTATCAAGTCAATTCTGACTCATAGTGACACTACAGGACAGAGTAGAACTGCTCCATAGGGTTTCAAGGGAGATGCTGGTAGATTCGAACTGCCGAATTTCTGGTTAGCAGCCAAGCTCTTAACCACTGTGCCACCAGGGTTCCATTCTGATGTATGGCCTTCCAGATTTTCCTTTGCATTTATACACTTTTTTCATGCTATAAATACCACTTTATAATTTGAATTTTTACTTAAAAATATCACATAGGTGTCTTTTGTATCAGCAATGGCATTTCTACATTGTTTCTTACATATATATCCCGTTGATATTAAGTAATTTATTCCTTCCAATTATTTATTTGGAAAAAAAAATGTGGGACTTCCAAGATGAACAAGCTTGATAAATCAGCATCAGCCTTCTCTTTGTAGAAATGGTCCAAAAGCAACGAGATTTTTTTTTTTTTAACGTAAACTTCATTTTCAATGAAGACAGCATAATCTCCATTTTCTAAAATACATGTAAGGGCTGCCAAAAGAAGTTGAGGTTGAGGGAGTGGATGGGGAAAATCCCTAGAGTAAAAGTTCAGAATAAAATTTCCTTAAAACAGCACATATCTGAAAGTGCCATCAAAATACATTTTGTAAAATTGAGAGGTTCAAACTGCTGTTCAAAAGCTATAACTCTAGGTATGTAAAACCCAAAAACCAAACCCACTGCCGTCAAGCCAATTCCGACTTATAGCGACCCTATAGGACAGAGAAGCACTGCCCAATAGAGTTTCCAAGAAGCGTCTAGAGGATTTGAGCTGCCGATCTCTGGGTTAGCAGCCGTAGCACTTAACCACTACGCCACCAGGGTTTCCTCCAGATATATAGGAAATGCAAAAACTAGGTTAACATGGGCTAGCAATTGAAGTTCTCATGGACTGCATTTGGCTCAGCGAAGTCAATCAGCCAAACTACCAAAAAATCAAAAATAAAAAGCCATAATAAAATGAAGCAGTCTGCTCTTTTGCAGCAGAGAAGTTTTTCATTTTGAACAGCAGTTAAAGTAGAATACTATCTTGACCTCCATCTCGCCCTCTCAAGAAATTTCTTAAAAAGAGCTAATGTAGGAAAACCCAATTCATACCATGATTGGACACAAAAAAAGGAAGTATAACAGCATCAAAAACATATACTACAGACCTTTACTTCTGGCAAAGATGCAGTAACAGGGACCAGATTTATTTTCCCACCTGAAACAACCAGAAAACTGGATAAATCATTTGAAAGAATGGTTTTCAAAGAAGAAATCAAGCAATGAAGAGCACTGATTCCCTAAAAAGAAACAAATGAAGTAAGAGGAAACCCAGGAAGAGATCAGCAGACACCCTAAGTTAAGGAGAAAAAATTGAGGGTCTGGAGAGACCAAAACAGCTGGAGTTCACAGAGCAGAGTACCAAACAGGAAAGAGCTGCACAGGAGAGAGCTCGAGATCTGCAGAGAGTCCCTCTTGAGTATTCACCTGAGTACTGATAGAAGCCAAGGAAAGAATCACCTAGAAGGATTAGAGGTAACACTGCCCTGGGATCACATAAGTCCAGGAACACTACCTGTTCTCACCAGCCAAAATAGAAAAGCTTAAGATTCAAGAAGCATTAGCTAGAGCACACAAAAAGGTCTTGCTTCCATAGTGAAAATAATTAGCCCTAGAACAAACACTGCTCTGGTACCACCCAACACAGTTTAAAATCAAGACCTGCAAGGATGAAATTTACAATGTCTAGCATCCATTCAAAAATTTCTAGGCATGACACTGAGAAAGAAAATATGCATAATGAGGAGAAAAAAATCAATCGAAACAGACTCAGAAGTGACACAGATATTAGAATTGGCAGACAAGGACGTTAAAGCAGTTATTATAACTATATTCCATATGTTCAAAAAGTTAAGTAGAGACATGGAAGATGTCCTATAACCCTTTGAGCGTGGGTAAAACCATGAATATGATATCACTCTGGTGACATGTTATATGACAAAAGAGAATTTTATCCTGGGACCGACCTAATTAGATGAACTGTTTAAAACCAGAGAAGTTTCTCCTAGTCCAGGGCAAGACCGATGACAAGGATCTTCCTCCAGAGACAACAGACAGAGAAAGCCTTCCCCTGGAACTGACGCCCTGAATTTGGACTTCTAGCCTCCTAGACTGTGAGAGAATAAATTTCCCTTTGTTAGAGCCAAAAACAACAAAAAAAGAGAGAACTTAGAAACACTCTGCCTAGCCTGGAAGAAAACAAATATATTATAAACTACCTATGGAAGTCATAAAACAAGGAAATGCTGGCAATCTCTAGGGGTTGAGAAGATAGGTCCCCAGGTGGGAGGAAAATGGAGACTTCCATCCTAAAACCACAAGAAAATGAACTCTGACAACAACCAGTGAAGCTGTGAGATGACCTCAAATCCCAGATGAGAACCTCAGTCCTGATCAAGATGTGATTTTAGCCTATTTAGAGAATAGAGAATCTAGTTATCAATGCCTGGACATCTGGCCTACAGAAACTGAGAAAAATCTGTGTTGTTTTAAGCTGTATGTTTGTGGTAATTTGTTACACAAATACAGAAAAGTAACACAAGGTCTATTCAGACTATCCATTCTTTCTACGACTAAGCTTTGGTGGTCTAGGTCATTCAAAGAATTTGTACATTTCATCTCCACCCACTGCCATCGAGTCAATTCCGACTCATAGCAACCCTATAGGACAGAGTAGACATGCCCCACAGAGTTTCCAAGGAAGCACCTGGCGGATTTGAACTGCCAACCTTTTGGTTAGCAGCTGTAGCACTTAACCACTACACCACCAGGGTTTCCAGATTTCATCTAGGTTATCAAATATATTGGTATAAAGTTGTTCATAATATCCCATTATTATCTTAATATCTGTAGAATCTGTAGTAATGCTTTCTTTTTCATGCCTAATATCTGTACTTTGTGTTTTCTTTTTTTTCTGATCAGTCTGGTTGGAACTTTCAATTGTATTGATCTTTTCAAAGGTCAGATTTGAATTTTGTTGAAGCCACTGCTAGTAAAAGAAAAAAAAATAGGATATAATAAATGCTATGTAAAAATATAATAGAGACCTTAGAATGCATCAATTATGCTTTAAAGGCATTAAGACCTCTAAGAAGTCCCAGATGATTCCTCAGATGATGAGACTGCAAAACATCAAGAGTTTGAATTACAGGACAATGAATCACTGATAAAATGAATCTTAGACAAAATTATATACCTGTTAATTTCAGGTGTTAATCTAACTATGATACAGGAACCACTGTACATTATATGATTTTAGGTAGAATACTATGAATACTTTTAATTTTAATTATATATCTTTATTGCAATCTCAAGTATGTATTTTAAAACATATAACTAGTATATCAATCCTATGATTAACAGACTTAATTGCTTAGCAAAAGGCTGTTTTCATTAAGTGAATATATATAAAGAAAATATTATCAGTTGGAATACAAGTGACTGAAGTTTTTCAAACACAGGTGTAGTGTATTTCTACAAATGATTAAATGCCTTCCATGTGCCATTTGTTTTGCTAGACTCAGGAGAGAAAGATGCGTAATATAAGGTCTCTATCCTCAGTTGCTTACAGTCTTTTAAGAGAAAAAAAAAACATAAACAAATACCCCATATTTCATTGCTGTCAAGTTTATATAAACAAATAGTCAATATTTACAGAGTGCCTACTATAGTCTAGGCTCTTTGCAGGCACGGTTCTAGACATGGGATACACCCACGAAAAAGGGTTGGAATTTTAAGGAGCTTATATTTCAGTAGAGATGGTAAAAAAAATAAACATTAACGCACTAATAAAAATGATAAATCCAAGTCAGTGCTATACAGAAGATAAAATAATGCAACATAATAGAGTTAACATGAGGATGTAACATTTGAAATAAGATCTAAGTTATAAAATAGAGGTAGTCAAGCAAAGAATAGGGGGATATGCTTCCAAGCAGAAGGAGTGAGTTTAGCACTTTTCTGGGCAAAATAAAAGGTCACTTGAGGTTGCAGCATAGTGAATAAGAGGGAGAGTTGAGATTGAAGAGATCAGAAAGGTAGACAGAAGGCCAGAAAATACAGATCAGGGTAAGTAGCTTCTTTCCATTTTATTCAAGTAGCAGTGAGAAGCCACTGGAGGATTTTCAGAAGGAAATTTTCATGATCTAATTTATACATGTTTTCCTGTGTTTCACTGACTACACAAAGGCATTCGACTGTGGATAATAATAAATTATGGATAGCACTGTGAACAATGGGAATTCCAGATCACTTAATTGTCCTTATGAGGGACCTGTCCATAGACAAAGAGGTAGTAGTTCAGACAGAACAAAGGGATACCACTTGGTTTAAAATTGGAAAAGGTGTATGTTGAGGTTGTAAGACAGGGAGGAAAGGCCCTGAGATCGGAGGGTGCCTGTCTGAAAAATAGCGAAGAGACTGGTGTGGTTAGGGGAGAAGCAAGTAAAAGAGAAACAGACTATACTATAAGGGAGGTAATAGGGGTTGAGTGTGGAACCTAGAGACTTAGTAAGACAAGGAACAGAGGGGCCCCCAAATCTGCAAACAAAGTAACAAGAAATGGGCCAGGGCACAGAAACAAAGCCATTCCCCAGAACAATGGGGCAGGGTATCTAAAAATAGCCCACAGACTTCTTTAAAGTTGCCTTTCAGAAGCAGCTGGAGAAAACCAGGCCCAGGGACAGGCACAGAACATCCACCTGTGACCACTGTGTGGCCTTCCACCAGGGGCAGTGAGGGGCTACAGCCCCAGCAGAGAAATTGAACCCTGAGAGCGGGCGGGAGACTGCACAGGCGTGACACCCCATAATAAGTCCTGCTACGAATCCCAGACACCTCCAGGACGGGAGCCATCTTGGAAAGCTGCTATGCACTCCTTAGTTAACATATCCCCGCCTGTGCCTATGAATAAACATGAAATCTTTTCTCGCCCAAGAACTTTTAAAAACTGGGGCCTGTCTTTTGTCCTGTGAGATGAGGGTAAGCATTGCTCTAGGCCCTCCTCGTCTCCACTTGCAAGCCTCTTCAATAAACCTTTGCTTATGTGGAAAACTACGTGCCTTACCTGCTCATTCTTGACCAGTGAGAGGCAAGAACCTTATTCCGGTAACAGTTGTATCCATTCATCATACTTATTCAATCTTTATGATGACTAAATAATCCAACAAGTTACAACACATGAAAAAGAATGTGGCATCAGGATTGGTGAACGGCTCATTAACAACTTGCAATATGCAGATGACACAACCTCCCGTGCTGGAAGTGAAGAGGAATTGAAGCACTTACTGATGAAGATCAAAGACTACAGCCTTCAGTATGGGTTACATCTCACCATAAAGAAAATAAAAATCCTCACAATTGAACCAATAAGCAATATCATGATAAACCAAGAAAATACTGAAGTTGTGAAGGATTTCATTTTACTTCAATCCATAATCAACACCCACGGACACAGCAATCAAGAAATCACACGACTGTTGTATTGGACAAATGTGCTGCAAAAGACTTCTTTAAGGTGTTAGAAAAGCAAATATGTCACTTTCATAACTAAGGTGTGCCTGACCCAAGCCACAGTAGTTTCAATTGCCTCATATGCATATGAAAGCTGGGCAATAAAAAAGGAAGACCAAAGAAGAACTGATACATTTTAATTACCGGTGTTGACAAAAAATACTGAATATACCATGGGCTGCCACAAGAACAAATAAATCTGTCTTGGAAGAAATATAGCCAGAATGCTCCTTAGAAGCAAGGATGGAGAGGCTTCATTTCACTTACTTTGGACATGTTATCAGGAGGGACCAATCACTACAGAAGGACATCATGTTTGGTAAAGTCCGCAAAAAAAGAGGAAGACCCTCAATGAGTTGGAGTGACACAGTGGCTGCAATGATGGGCTCAAATATAGCAACAATTGGGAGGATGATGCACTACTGGTCAAGGTTTCCTTCGGTTATACGTGGGGTGACTATGAGTTGGAACTGACTTGACAGCACCTAACAACAATTTATACGTTAGAAAGATCACTTGGGCAGTTATGTATCTTACAATTTTTTGTAGAAGGGCAAGTGTTAAAGCAGAGAGACTAATTAGGAAGGTATTGAAATATGAAGCTGAGAAAGAATGAAGGCTTGCCTTCGGATATTTGTGATGTAGGTAGTAAGAAGTTTTCAGATTCAAGCTATATTTTTAAAATTAAAACCAACAGGACTTAATAGTGGACTAGATTTGGGATATATGGAAAGAAGATAAATCAAGGATAATTTCCTACAATTTTGGCCTGAACAGCTGCATGGAAAATACTGTCATCCTGAGATGTGGAAATTGAAAGGAAGCAGATGGCGTGTGGGGAAGGGTTGGATCAACAGTTCTAGTTTGGCCATGTTGGCTTTGAATTCTCTACAAGACATCTTAGGGCAGATGTCAATAATGCAGCTGGATATAAAGGTCTAGTGTTCAGGGGAAAGGAAAGAATTGGTGATATAGATTTGATGACTCTCAACATATAGATAATATTTAAAGCCAAGGATATGGATGCAATCATTTAGGGACACCATTAGATAATGAAAAAGAAGTGCAAGAACAGAGTCCTGGGTTGCTTCAACACTGAGAACTTCTCTCGTAGGGAACAGTGAGTCAGAAGCAGCTAGTGAGATAAGAAAACTAAGTGACTATGATGGTAAAGAAGCCTAGAAAAGAAACTGTTTTAAGGAGGGAAGGGTCAGTTCTTTCACATGATACTGAGAAGTCAAGTAAGATGTTAAGGAATCCCTCATGCAGGGAAATTTTCTTTCTTTGGTCTCCGGATTACCTGCTAATGAAGTTAAAGGCTCTAGACCTTAAATAATAAATCTGGTGAACAAAACTATACAATACTAAATTTATTTCAAGTTAGGAGCCACTGCTACATTTGAAACGTAACTATTTGATTAGCTTTTAGCCAGGGGAGGCTATGGACTCTACCTGCCTGGACCTTCTTGATAAAAGTCAAGAACCACTTGGTCTCATAAGAGGGAACTCTGTATAAATGACCCTTCTAGCTTTAGCCTAGAACATATGCACTTGGTCCATGCTGCTATTATTGCACATGCTGCCTGTAAGTTTTTACCCTAACTGCTCAGCCTCTCTCTGGTCAGCATGTCCCAAATCCTGCCTGCATATGTAGTAAACCATAATCCTTAATTCCTCTTCTTAGTTTAAAATCATAGCCTTTCATTTCTGCTAGGGTTGAAAAGGATGAACAATAATAAAGTTTATCCATACTTTGAAATCTGGAAATTTGAGATGCTAAGTAAAGGCCCACTCATTTAAAGAAATAAATCTGCTTCTCTCTCTAATTACAGAACTAGAAAATGATCTTCGAACAGAATAATACAGTGAGTGACAAGGAATGCTAAGGAATTAAGGCTAGTGAAGAAGCAGTAAGACAAAAGACGTCAAAAAATTGGGAGAATTGTTTGAGTGGGGATATTGGAAAAAGGAAGCTGAAAGGATAGGTGCAGTGAGAGAAAAGAATGTTTGAAATCAACATAATGAAGGCAGGAGAATGTTTGGTGATTACTATGAGAGTGAATAGCTGAAGAAGATGAAGTGAAAAAATGAGAGTTGAGGAAGCCAAGGAAATGAGAGGCCCTGTGCTGGCCAGATCATCTAGGTGGATGTGGAAGTTATCAACAGTGATGATAGGTATAGTCATGAGATTGATGACAGTGTGGGATGAGAGATATGCACAATATAAGGTCCCTATCCTCATTTAGTCGGAATTGACTCAACAGCACTGGGTTTGGGTTATCCTCAAGATGCTTATAGTCTTTTAAGAGAAAAAAAAAATAAAAAAGCCATATAAACAAATAGCCCATATCCCATTGCTGTCAAGTCGATATAAACAAATAGTCAATATTTACAGAGTGTTTACTATAGTCTAGGCTCTTCCCAGGCACTGTTCTAGACATGGGACACATCCATGAGAAAGGGCTGGAATTTTTTTTTTTTTTTTAGTAGCGGTGGCAAAAAATAAACATATTAACAAATAAAAATGATAAATCCAGGTCAGTGTTATACAGAAGATAAAACAGTGCAATATAATAGAGTTAACAGTGGAGGCTGCTAACAGTGGAGGTGGTTGACTGAGCAGCATATGATAAAGAGACTGGAGAGAATAGCCATTTAATTGTCTAGGGTTGGAGGGCCTGAACTAAGGAAGCAGGGATGGCAGGGGATGGCAGTGGAGTAAAGGGTAGAGGTAGGTCTAGAGGGCTACAGATTCAGTAGGAGTTAGCAACTAATTGAATGCAGGGAATAAGAAATAGGAAAAGTCCAGGTTAACATGAGAATTTCTATTTTGAGAAATTAGGATGCTGGTAATGGCATTATCCAATTAAGACACAGACCAGAGATGTTCAGATTTCTACCTTTTTGCCAGCTCACCCCACGTATTTCTCTCCTCCCCCACTCCCAATGCATGCAGAGACTGGAATGGAGAGAGATGGTGAATTCCATTTAGAAATATATCTAGATCTCTGGAAAGTGATCAGGGATAGAGATGGATATCTGGAAATTATCATAAACCCAGGAAACCCTGGTGGCATAGTGGTTAAGGGCTACAGCTGCTAACTAAAAGGTCAGCAGTTCAAATCCTTGAGGTGCTCCTTGGAAACCTGATGGGGCATTTCTAGTCTGTTCTATAGGGTCGCTATGAGTCAGAATCAACTCGACGGCAATGGGTTTTTTTTTTAATCATAAACCCAACCATTTCCTCCTAGAATTTAGGAAAAGAACTCTGAGTACAGATAATCAGGTATCTTAGATGTTTAATAAACATTCAGAAAAATAGGTACAATCACTTGGTCTAAGATACTAACAGTAGTCCAAGAGAGTAAGGCTCTCAGGAAGAGAGGAAGGAATGAGTGAGGCAAGGAAGGAAGAAGAGTGGAAGAAGAGAAGAGCAGAGAGTAAGGGTCAAGAGACAAGGAGAGGAAAGGAAAGCAGGGGAGAGAGGGAAGTAGGCTGTCTAACAATCACAAATGATCCAAGGGAGAAGAATAAAAGAGATTCATTTGAAAATCATAGAAAAAAGAGAATTAGACCAGTGTTTAGAGCAGATGATGTAATGTTAACAGATGGCAGACAGAACACAGAACTTAAGTCCTATTTTTCTTCTGTCTTCTTTATCAAAGAATCTTCAAAACTGAAAATGGAAGAATAAACATGACAATGAGGTGATTGAAGGATTGAAGTCTAAGATATGTGATTCTGTGAACAAATGTATGGGACCCTGTTGTGTATGAGCCATCAGTGAACAAAAAGGAAATCTATTGTGATGGAGTAGAGGAGGCTATTAGGTCAAGTCATAATGTACATCATATATTTGAATAGAGGCTTTGAATGTATATTTGGAAATAATTTGTATGTTATATTAATAAAAGTCAAAAGCACTATGAGTAGCATGAATGGATCAATAAGAACAAACCTCAATCATACATGCAGACTAAATCCTGATAATGAGGATACAGTTTTGACATTCTCATTATCACTGGAAAGGAGGACAAACAGGGAGGGTGATAATGGATATGTGAAGGTATGAGTTCTTGATAAAAAGAGGTTGCTTTGAACTTGAAAAACTTTTTCAGGCATGATGCCTGGCTGTGGTTTCTCTTCAGGTGTGCTCACAACTAATGTAAATAAATACACGTTTATCAATCCATGTTGTCCTGCCTGTCCTACTGTCAGTGCCTGCTTTCCTGGACACTATCATAAATGGGTTTATGTTGCTGCCACTGTGGCAACTTTGTCTTGTTTGCTTTCCCAGCTCATCACTGCAGTAAAATCAAACCCATCCAGAGCGATAACACAGGTAACACAGGTCTTCCAGGAACAACATTGAAATTTAAAACTTCATACAAACATGAGCTCTTGTTTCTTGCTGTCTTCATTAAAAGGGCACATAGTTCAGGTCTTTCAGGTCTTTAGCCCCGATCAATTACATACCTAGGATATTGCAAGAACTTAGAGATGTCATAGAATTGTTTTTAGATACTTGAATAATCAAGTACACAATGTCAGAGAAAAAACACTGGCAAAACCCATTTCTGAAACTACTCTTGATTAGATCACCAATGACCTCCTAACTGCCAAATCAAAATGCTTATTTTCAGTACTCAGCCAATTAACCATTCTGTTTCTCAAAACTCTTTCCTCTCTTGGCTTACTGGGAACCTAACACTCCTCATTTTCTCTTGTGTTTCCTTATCTTACATCTTCTTTGCAAGTGCTTTCTCTTCTGTTTAATAAATGTTAAGGCCTTCTAAGTTTCTACCTTGGTTCTCTTTTCACTCAGCATATATTACCAGTCTTAACTCAGCCACTGAGTAGCTCTGCCTTGCAGATGATGGGTCCCAAATCATTTTCTGCTTTCTCGATGCTCTTCTCCTAAACTACAGCTCTGTTTCCCAGTATATCTTCATACTCATGAGTATCCCAAATATAACATGTCCTCCAATACCTGCTTTGAACTTGCCCCTCCACCCCTGTAAATGGCATCACTATCAACCTATTCTCTCACACTGAAAATTTAAGTCATTTCCTATCTTATTCTCTACCGAACTATTACACTTACATCTTAGAAATGTCTCCTGAATCTAATCTCTTCTCTTTACTTTTTTGCCTCAGTTCATGCCTCCAGCATCTTCTACATATAACTGTATATTGACCCTCCTGCCTGGTTCCTCTGCCAGCAGTCCTTCCCTGCTCTAGACTCTACATCACCTGCAGTGTTCTTTTCCTCAAGTAATTTTATAATATTACTTCCCAGATTAAACTATTTAAAGCCAGGGCCTGTGCCATTTTAAATGTTGTTTTCCCAGAACCAAAAACAAACCTAGCATACACCAGGCTCTCAATAAATACTGAATAAATGCCTGATTACATGGAGTTTCCACTATCTGCTCACCACTACTCCAAAAGGCCAAACACATTCACGAGTCATTGTTTTTAGGCAAACTCTTCCTTTGCAGGACATACAATGGCTATGTGGTTCAGAATCCAAGCTTCGGCTCCATTCAGTGCTAGCATATGGTAAGTATAAACAACGGTAGCTATTGTTATTGTTTTGTTAGTATTATTGAATTATTCCCCTCACTATGAAGACAATGATATAAATCAGGGAGATAGAAAAGCAAAAAAAAAAAAAAAACAAATAAAAACTAAAAGCTTTTTTAAAAACAATGAAATTGATAAACCTCTGGCTAGGCTGATCAAGGGGAAAAAAAAGATACAAATATCATTATATGACATGAAAAGGGAACATCACTGAACATCTCACAGACATTGAAAAGAAAATAGTGTCATTAATTTTCTGCCAAAAAGTCAACAATTTAGATTAAATAAATACCTTTAAAGACAAACTACAAAAATAACTAGGAAGAAACAAAATATCTTAATAGCCTTAAGTACATTTTAAAAAATAATAATTCTAAAACCTCTCTTCAAAGAATATCCAGACCCAGAAGATATAACTAGTCAAACATTTAAGGAAGAAGTAATAACATTCCTACACATAATCATTCAGAAAATAAGGAGAAGGGGATCCTTCCCAAATTATCCTATGAAGCCAGCATTATACTGACACCAAAAGCAAATAAAGATATTACAAAAAGAAAAATAAAGATCAATATTTCACCTAAACAAAATATAAAAATTCTTAACTAAGTATTAGGAAGTAGACTCCGATAATATATAAAAAGGATAGTACATCACGAACAATGGGTTTTATCCTCAGGAATGCAAAGCTGGTTTAACATTCGAAAAGGAATGTGAATTACCATGTTAATAGGCTAAAAAACAAAAAGTCAAATGACCACCTTAATAGATGCAGGAAAACAATTAACAAAACTCAACACTTACTCATGATAAAAACTGTCAGCCAATTAGGACTGTAATGGAACATCTTCAAACAATTTATGACAAAGATTTGGGGGCAGAGGAATCTGTGAGTAGTTTGGGGTAAAGTCTTCTGCAGCTGATGAAGAGGGGAAGTAGTCCAGGATGCACAGGACACTTTGTTTCCTGGAGGAATTACAATTTCCAATGGGAAATAGGTAGGTGACAGGAGTGTTAGAAAGAGGGTGCTCACAGCTGGTCATAGTAACGCCTCACTAACCACTCAACCAAGCCTGACACATAGCAACCCTATAGCATAGAGCAGAACTGCCCCATAGGGTTTCCATAGAGTGGTTAGTGGATTTGAACTGCCGTGTTTTGGGTTAGCAGTAGAGCTCTTAACCACTGCATCACTATTACACTCAAGGCTGTTGGATCACGGATGGCCTTATATAAGGAGTGCCCTCACAGTTCACATCATATTGATGACTGGATATCCTATCCCATAGCCTCTCTGATTTATCACTGTGGTTATGGCTGAGAAAGGTCCGTATCAAACTAAACAGGCTGATTATTGGCCCTCCTGATAAAATGTAACTTTCCAATATAATACTTATATATTCTGAACACAGGTAATTCAAATTATCAGCAATCTTAAGTGACCCTGGGAAAATGACAGCCCTTAGAAGGCAGTTTATTGAGGAGAGAAAGATTAGAACACAAGCCCAGGTTTTTTCCCTTACCCTCCCTGAACCACCAAGAATAACTAAGAGCACACACACAAACTAATTTCAAATGAAGATCCAGATGTATATCTACATATTGGCAACAAAAAAGTTGGAAATTGAAATCAAGAAAATAATTCCATTCATAATAGCATCAAAATGAATAAAATACTGAGCAATAAATTTAATAAAAGAAATATAAGATTTCTTTATGGAAAATAACAATATTGCTATAAGAAGTTAAAGATCTTAAAAAATGGAGAGATCTTCCATGTTTACAGATTGGAAGACATACTTTTGTATTATGTCAATTCTCCCCAAATTGTTCTATAAAAAAAAACCAAACCGAGTGAAATTCCTATCAAATTCCCAGCAGATGTCCTTGAAGGATTTGACAAGGTGACCCTAAAATTTATACGCAAAAGACCTAGAATAGCCAAAACAATTTTGAAAGAGAAAAACAAAGTTGGGAGATTTATGCTACTCAATCTCAAAATTTACTACAAAGCCAAGATCAATGGAAAAGAGCAACCAGAAATAAACCCTTACGTTTATAGTCAACTGATTTTCAATAAAGATACCAAAGTAATACAATGGAGGAGAAATTCTTTTTAACAAATGGTGTCGAGACAATTAGATATCCATATGCAAACTAATGAACTTTGACCCTTGGCTCACACCATATGGAAAAGATTAACTCAAAGTGGACATAAAACCCGTTGCCATCAAGTCAATTCCAACTCATAGCGAACCTATAGGACAAAGTAGAACTGTCCCATAAGGTTTCCAAGGCTGTACTCTTTTCGGAAGCAGAATGCCACATCTTCCCCCCATGGAGCCCATGGTGGGTTCAAACCACAGACCTTTTGGTTAGCAGCCCAGTGCTTAACCACTGTGCCACCAGGGCTCCTTTCAAATGGATGATAGTCCCATAAAACCATAAGCTCTTACATTATGGTCAACTGTTTTTTTGTAAAGATCCCAAGGTAATTAAATGGGGTGGGGGAGGGAAGGAATATTCTTTTCAAAAAATAGTGCTTGGACGATTGAATATATCTACATGCAAACAAGAAAGAAAAACAAAAACTTTGAACCTTACCTTTCACTATTGAAATAAAAAAAAAAAACTTAAAATGGATCACAGGCCTAAAGTAAGAGAAAAAACTCTAAAACTTGTAGAAGAAAACAGGAAAAAAAAATCGTGACCAAAGCAAAGATTTTTTCTAGACGTGGCCCTCAAAGTATCCCCCAAAAACCTAATGCCGTTGAGTCGCTTCAAAGTATAGTCCACACACACACAAAAAAAATTGTAAGTTGAATTTCATCAAAACTAAAAATACTTACTCTTCAAAAGACATCATTAGGAAAATGAAATGGAAAGCCATGGACAGACTGGAAGAAAATATTTGTAAATCATTTATCTGGAAAAAGAGTTGTCCCCAGAACATACAAAGAACTCTTATAACTATAATGTGAAGATAAACGACCCATTTTAAAAATTGGCACATTATTTCTCCAAAGAGGGTGTACAAATGACTACACATTTCACCTAAGAAGATAAAGAAATGACAAACACATGAAAAGATGCTCAACATCATTAATCATTAGGGAAATGTAAACTGAAACCACAAGAAGAAGGCTATAATCAAAAAGACTGATAATTCCAGGTTTTAGCAAACATATGGGGAAACTGTAACACTTATAAATTGCTGGTGGGATGTAAAACAGTACATGGTAAAATTTGGCAATTTCTTAAAGTTTATCATATACTTATCACACAAGGCGTGGTGCCAACAAGCAGTACAAGCTAAATACTGCTGCTTCCTTGCCTTTATCTCATCTGACGCCGTGCTAAACTGATTTCTGCTTAAAACAAGTTTGGTCAGCCAGTTTTTATGTAAGGTAAGTGACACCTCCATCATTAAACTATGGACAAAGATCTTAAAAAAGGAAACCAGCTAAATAATTGATCTATAAATACCTTTTTTTCTGAATTTCAAGGTAGAGTGAATTAGCACTACTGAAATAAATTTCTTGAGCACCAAGAATAAAAAGATACTGTTCTGAGTGTTGCAAGAGCCTCTCAAGGATCTAACAGTCTAGTGAAAAATATAATCATAAGGCGCCCTGGTGGAGAAGCAGTTAAGCACTCCGCTGCTAACAGAAAAGTCAGCAGTTGGAACCCACCCAGTGGCTACATGGAAGAAAACACCTGGCCATCTGCTCCTGTAAAGATTACATACAGCCTAGGAAATGCTATGGGGCCTGTTCTACTCTGTCTTATAGGGTTGCTATGAGTCAGGATCCACTTGACAGGACAGCACATAACATCACACAACTATAACACAGAACAATAGACTTTTACAAATGAAATTAAAAGTTACAGGTAAAGTTTTAGGAGGTTAGCAGAAGTAATATCAATAAAAAAAAAAAGAAAGATACAAGTAGCTCCAAACTAAAGGAAATATTTTCAAATATTTGTTCAATGGATATGGGCAAAATTCAAACTTACCCAGATAAAAATAAAAGTTCTCTAATCTCACAGAACATTTATAATTAGAAGTTACACCATGAAATATTTAGTCATTTCAAGTTCATGTTGGAAGAAATGTTTTTCAATTGAGTTTCTGGAACATAAACCACTCTCCTTTCTGGTGGGAAACATAAATGACTATGTAAGATGAATATAAAATTCATGAACATCTGGAAGCCTGCTAATTGCAGACAGAATGTCACAAAAAACAAGAAATCAAAGAACTTCTTTCTGGCTCATATGTCTTTAGGAGGGAGAAATCACTTTCCTTGGCACAAATACATTGGCATAATTGACAAAATGTTGAGATGGCATATTTCACCATATGTGCTTCCTTGGATCTAAACAAGTTCCATGAACACTGGAGTCATAAACTCTACATTTGGTTAGGGCAGTATATAATACATTCTTAAATCAGTGGTAATGAAAGAGGTAGAACAGAAGTTTAAATACAGCAAACAGACAGGAAACTGAACTGCCCCAGCCAACTGGGATAAAGTGAACTACTACTAAAGAAATACTAATTTAAGTGCATTGGGAGGCTGGTCCCCAACATGCTGAGAGAAAGATTAGTTCCACAAGAAGAGGGCACAGCCACGAAATTCCCCAATCCCCCAATCATCATCATCATTCACACAATGAACACACATATCCAACTCTTTGTTACTCTTTTATTTTAACCTACTTGGCCCTTGGAAACCCTGGTGGCATAGTGGTTAAGTTCGAATCTACCAGGTGCTCCTTGGAAACCCTATATGGTAGTTCTACTCTGTCCTATAGTGTCACTACAAGTCAGAATTGACTCGAAGGCAATGGGTACGGTAAGGCCCTTTTCAGCGTTTGAGATCATGATCGTTGCATCAGACAAGAGTGGGCCTAAGTCATAAGTCACCACTGATACTCTGCTTTTAACCACCCAACTCTTCCTTATTTATTTCTGAATGCCTAAAGCCTGGGTAAAGAGCTTGTCTTACATTAGTTGCTACTTCTCTATATGTGTAGGGGTTTGGGGGATGATAATCACACTCTTGTGCCTACAGCCTGCTGGAGTTGAAACACAGGCTAGGAGGTCAGAGAGATGAATATAAAAATTCAATTTTATTATTGACAACATTAATCTAAGTATATTACATGGATCAGTGGCCAAATAGCCTCCTAAAGGATGCAACCTGATTTGAACTTATTGATGCTGTTGGGTGTTCTTCAGTCGCCAATGACCCCATGTGACGGAGCAGAACTGCCCCATAAGATTTTCTTGGCTGTAATCTTTGTGGAACCAGATCTCCACCTCTTTCTCCTGTGGGGTTGCAGGGTGGGTTTAAGCCACCAACCTTTCTGTTAGTAGCCCTGTTGTGATCAGGGCACCTTGATTTGAACTTAAACCCCTCCAAAACCGCAGATCTCTCTGCTGCAGAGACAGACTCTGCCCTGGTAAACCTCCCTCTAGACAAAAAAAAAAAAAAAAAAACACTGCCATCAAGTCGATTTCAACTCATGGTGACCCTATAGGACAGAAAAGAACTGTCCCATCGGGTTTCCAAGGAGAGGCTGGTGGATTTGAACTGCTGACCTCTTGGTTAGCAACTGAGCTCTTAACCACTGCACCACCAGAGCGGAATATCTAATAGGCAAGGTAAGCATGGAGCTTACCTTGCTTACCAGATCATCTGTAGTGAACAATTTCACATTTTTTTCCACCACATTAAAGATTCTGTTTCTAAGTATGGCTGGCATCTGTCTCTCTTCCAACTCCACAGCATCTTCCTAAACAATCAAAGCCTCTTTTCAAATTTTCAGTCCATAAAAGGGGATTACAAATTCACTACAGATTAATAAGTAAGCACAAGTAAGCCTGTGCTTACCTTGTTTACTGGGTAATCTGCCTCTATCTCTAGTGCGTGCTGCATTTAGGCTGCCTCTAAAAGTGGTGAATCCAGAAGGAGCAAAGCTGATTTGCTCAATGACAATTCCCAATTCAACAATTCCAGAGCCACCCCTTGAACCTTGACTGGGAATGAGTACGGAGTGTGGAAAAGCTGAAAAAAATTTTCCCATATTTCCCTTCTAGGGATTGGAATACATATTATTTCCACAACATGGGAACATGAAGGGTAGGGAATAAGTGTCCCACACAAATATACATTTCTGTTTTTTACTGTCTTAATACATTTAGTAAAAAAAAAATCAAACAAATGACCAATAAAGAATTTGCTGATAGAGAAACAAATCACCAATTTCATATGGCAGGGAAAGAGGCCCTGAATAAGTAAACCAAAAAAAAAAAAAACCAAACCCAGTGCCATCAAGTCGATTCCGACTCATAGCGACCCTATATATGAGTCATAAGTAAAACATTACTGAAAAAGAAGAACAAAGTGGGAGGCCTCACTCTACCTGATTTTAGAACCTATTATACCACCACAGTAGTCAACACACCCTGGTACTGGTACAACAACAGACACATAGACCTATGGAACATAATTGAGAATCCAGACATAAATCCATCCACATATGAGCAGCTGATATTTGACAAAGACCCCAAATCAGTTAAATGGAGAAAAGACAGTCGTTTTAACAAATGGTGCTGGCATAACTGGATATCCATCTGCAAAAAATGAAACAAGACCCATACCTCACACCATGCACAAAAATGAACTCAAAATGGATCAAAGACCTAAATATAAAATCTAAAAAGATAAAAATAATGGAACAAAAATGGGGACAACATTAGGAGCCCTAATACATGGCATGAACAGTATACAAAACATTACTAACAATGCAGAAGAAAAACTAGATAACTGGAAACTCCTAAACATCAAACACCTATGCTCATCCAACGACTTCCCCAAAAGAGTAAAAAGATTATCTACGGACTGGGAAAAATTTTTTAGCTACGATATTTCCGATTAGCACCTGATCTCTAAAATCTACATCATACTGCAAAAACTCAACTACAAAAAGACAAATAACCCAATTAAAAAATGGGCAAAAGATATGAACAGACACTTCGCTAAAGAAAATATTCAGGTAGTTAACAGATACATGAGGAAATGCTCACGATCACTAGCCATTAGAGAAATGCAAATCAAAACTACAATGAGATATCTTTAATCCAAAGAACACAAAATAATCAATGTTGGAGAGGTTGTGGAGAAACTGGAACACTTATACACTGCTGAATGTAAAATGGTACAATCGCTATGGAAGTCGATTTGGCACTTCCTTAAAAAGCTAGAAATAGAACTACCATACAATTCAGCAATCCCACTCCTTGGAATATAACCTAGAGAAATAAGAGCCTTTACACAAACAGATATCTGCATACCCATATTCACTGCAGCACTGTTTACAACAGCAAAAAGACAGAAGCAACAAAGGTGCCCATCAATAGATGAATGGATAAATTATGGTATATTCACACAATGGAATACTACTCATCAATAAAGAAAAATGATGAATCCAAGAAACATTTCATAACATGGAGGAATCTGGAAGGCATTATGCTAAGTGAAATTAGTCAGGTGCAAAAGGACAAACGTTGTTTTTTTTTTTTTTTTTTTTTGGAGGCCAATTTAGCTTTTCCAGGATATGAATTTGGTAGAAATAGCACATTATGTAAATTTTTCCCAAAGTTCTACTGTACCGTAATCTAAAATTTTACTCACTACTTTGTTTTCTATTTTAATTAGTGTCCAGCCACACTGTCCAGTATGGCTGACTAGAGATTACATGATGAAATCAAGCAAAAACATAACTATTGTCCAGTACTAGAGTGTCATTAAAATAATAACCCAAATCTGAATATAAATATTCTTTCATTAGTAAGTTTACAGGAAGAAATTAAAGCCATACTGTTAAGTCACCCTGACTTTAAAGTTAAAGTCCAAATAAAATAAAGATTAAAATATATTTTCCAAGGCAGAGCCAAGATGGCAGAATAGACAGAATTTTCCGGCAAGCCCTTTTTACAACAAGGATCAAAAAAAACAAGTGAAATGAGTATATTTGTGACAAGCTGGGAGCTCTGAGCTTCAGAGGCAACCTTAGAAAATGAACTGAGGGGCAGGAGGAGGAAGATATGGTTCAGAAGTGGAGAGGAGTTACCAGACCTGAATCACGTGGAGCCCTCAGGCACCACTCCTGGAGTGGCGGCAGCGGGCTGGTACTAGCGTTCAGACACAGTTTCCTTAGGGAGAAGCAGCCAGCCACACAGCCCACTCACACCTCCGGAACCTAAGGAGAATGGCATTGTCAGCAAAAGCTAAGTACTTGCATATATTTTAACAAGCCCCGCCCCACCCACAAACCAGCTTCAGCGGCTGAATTCCCTGAGCCTGAGATAGGCACTGTTGAGCACCTAGAGCCATCATCCTGGCCTTGGGGAAGGAAAAAATGTGCAAATGGGGGGAAAGTTAATTTGCTAGCTCCACTAACCGCAGGAACTCAGGACAGAAGCAGCTGCTGTCAGGCATAAACCGTCTGCTGGCTTTGAGCACCTTTCCCTTCTGCAGGGACCTGTGGGGGCCTATTTCAGGAGAATAGGCCCTTGTTGGCAGACTCCAACCATTTCAGCTGTGTGATGGAGAGGTGGCTATTTGATGTTTGACATTGCTTTACCTATTAATCAAGGTCCTGACCTACCCACATCAGGGACCTAAGGACTGGTAGCTCCACTCAGGTCACCCAGCCACCCGCGACAGGGGTCCAAAGATAACTGCTACCTCCCAGTCCTTACAATCAAAAACTTTGGGTGCCCATGGTCAGTCTGCACAACCCACCCACCTGCACACTCTAGGGAACAGGGACGTACTTTCCTCAGAGACACTCAGGGGTTGGTTCTCAGCACCCTCCATTGTTCAGAGCGTGACCCCCTGCTGCAATCAGATACTGGTATATACATTAATCACGCCTGCCCCTCTAAGGCTGTAGGACAGAACCTGTACCACACACTTGATGATCACCTACCTGGAAACCTGGGCTGAATTCATACAAAAAAACTGAATGGACTCCTAGACTGATATACCTGATGAAAGCTCTAGCCAACTGGGGACAGGATGTTAGAGCTCCAAAGGCAAACATAATCAAGCTACCTCACTCAAGCAACCCATAGGAGTACATCAAAACAAAACAAAGTAAGAAGCTACAACACAGTAAGCACTCATAAGCTAATAAAATAACTTATTGATGGCTCAGACACAACAGTCAATATCAAGTCACATAAAGAAACACACCATGATCACCTCAACAGGCTCTCAAAACAAAGAATCCAGGGATCTTCTAGATGAAAGTGCATTCCTGGAATTACCAGATGCAGAATACAAAAGTTTAATATACAGAACCCTTCAAGACATCAGAAAGGAAATGAGACAATACGCAGAACAAGCCAAGGAACACACAGATAAAGCAAGTGAAGAAATTAGAAAGATTATTCAGGAACAAAATGAAAAGCTTAATAAGCTTGAAAAATCCACAGACAGGCACCAATCAGAAATTCGATTAACAATAAAATTACAGAAGTGGGCAACTCAGCAGAAAGTCAGAGGAGCAGAATTGAGCAGGTAGAAGCTAGAATTTCTGAACCTGAAGACAAATCACTTGGCACGAATATATATGAAGAAAAACCAGATAAAAGAATTTTAAAAATGAAGAAAACTTAAGAATCATGTGGGACTCTATTAAGAGAAATAACCTACGAGTGACTGGAGTACCAGAACAGGGAGGGATAACAGAAAATACAGAGAGAATTGTTGAAGATTTGTAGGCAGAAAACTTCCCTGGTATTGCGAAAGACGAGAAGATATTTATCCAAGATGCTCATCGAACTCCACATAGGGAAGATGTTAAAAGAAAGTCACCAAGACATATTATAATCAAACTTGCCAAAACCAAAGATAAAGAGAGAATTATAAGAGCAGCAAGGGATAAACGAAAAGTCACCTACAAAGGAGAGCCAATAAGCAGAAACCACGCAGGTAAGAAGGCAATGGGATGATATATTTAAAAAACTGAAGGAAAAAAATTGCCTTCCAAGAATTATAAATCCACCAAAACTGTCACTTAAATATGAAGGTGAAATTAAGACATTTCCAGATAAACACAAGTTGAGGGAATTCATAAAAACCAAACCAAAACTACGAGAAATACTAAAGGGGGTTCTTTGGTTAGAAAATCATAATATCAGGTATCAACTCAAGGCTAAAACACCAGGCAGAGCAACCAGAAGTCAACCCAGACAGGGAAATCCAAAAAAACAAAGCAAGATTATTAATCAAAAAAAAAAAAAAAAGCTCAAAACAAGGTAACAGCAATGTCATTATATAAAAGAAGACAACATTAGAATAATAAAGAAGGCTAAGAAATGTAATCATACACCTTCCATACAGAGAGGAAGATATAGCGCTACAAAAAAATAAATGCTAGTTTAAAATCTAGAAAAATAGGGGTAAATAATAAGGTAACCACAAAGGAGACAAACTATCCTACTCATCAAAATAAAATACAAGAAAAAAATAGAGACTCAGCAGAAACAAAATCAACAACAAATATGGGGAAAGGATAATATATAAAGATAATCTACTAAGCACATAAAATCAAGTGGGAGAAAGAAACTGTTGATAACACACAAAAAAAGACATCAAAATGATTGCACTAAATTCATAAAAAAAAAAAAAAAATACTATCCATAATTACCCTGAATGTAAATGGACTAAATGCACCAATAAAGAGACAGAGCAGCCACAATGGATTAAAAAACAAGATCCGTCTACATGCTGCCTAGAAGAGACACACCTTAGACTTAGAGACACAAACAAACTAAAACTCAAAGGATGGAAAAATATATATATCAAGCAAACAATAATCAAAAAAGAGCAGGAGTGGCAATATTAATTTCTGACAAAATAGACTTTAAAGTTAAATCCATCATAAAGGAAAAGGAAGGACACTATATAATGATTAATGACACAATACACCAAGAAGATATAACCATATCGAATACTTACGCACCCAATGACAGGGCTGCAACATACATAGAACAAACTCCATCAGCACTGAAAAGTGAGATAGACAGCTCCACGATGATAGTAGGAGGCTTCAACACACCACATTCGGTGAAGGACAGGACATCCAGAAAGAAGCTCAATAAAGACACGGAAGATCTAAATGCCACAATCAACCAGCTTGACCTCATACACATATACAGAACACTCCACCCAACAGCAACCAAGTATACTTTCTTTTCTAGCGCACATGGAACATTCTCTAGAATAGACCACATATTAGGTCATAAAACAAGCCTTAGCAGAATCCAAAACACTGAAATATTACAAAGCATCTTCTCTGACCATAAGGCCATAAAAGTGGAAATCAATAACAGGAAAAGCAGGGAAAAGAAATCAAACACTTGGAAACTGAACAATACTCTGCTCAAAAAAAAAATGGATTATAGAAGACATTAGGATGGAATAAAGAAATTCCGAGAATCCAATGAGAATGAAAACACTTCCTATCAGAACCTTTGGGACACAGCAAAAGCGGTGCTCAGAGGCCAATTCATATCAATAAGTGCACACATACAAAAAGAAGGGCCAAAATCAAAGAATTATCTCTACAACTTGAACAAATAGAGAGAGACAAAAGAAACCCACAGCACAAGAAGAAGACAAACAATAAAAATTAGAGCTGAACTAAATGAAATAGAAAACAGAAAAACAACTGAAAGAATTAACAACACCAACAGCTGTTTTTTTCTAAAAAAATCAACCAAATTGATAAACCACTGGCCAAACTGACAAAAAACAGGAGAGGAAGCAAATAACCCAAGTAAGAAATGACAAGGGCAATATTACAACAGACCCAACTGAAATTAAAAGAATCATATCAGATTACTATAAAAAATTGTACTTTAACAAATTTGAATACCTAGAAGAAATGGATGAATTCTAGAAACACACCACCTACCTAAACTAACACAAACAGAGGTAGAACTAAATAGACCCATAACAAAAAAAAGAGATTGGAAAGGTAATCAAAAAACTCCCAACAAAAAAAAAAAAGCCCTGGTCTGGATGGCTTCACTGCAGAGTTGCAGAGTTCTACGAAACTTTCAGAGAAGAGTTAACACCGCTACTACTAAAGGTATTTCAGAGCATAGAAAAGGATGGAACACTTCCTAACTCATTCTATGAAGCCAGCATATCCCTGACACCAAAACCAGCTAAAGGCAGCACAAAAAAAATAAAATTACACACCTATATCCCTCATGAACACAGATGCAAAAATCCTCAACAAAATTCTAGCCAATAGAATTCAACAACATATCAAAAAAATAATCCACCATGACCAAGTGGGATTTATACCAGGTATGCAAGGTTGGTTCATTATTAGAAAAACAATTAATATAATCCACCCTATAAATAAAACAAAAGACAAAAACCATATGATCTTATCAATGGATTCAGAAAAGGCATTTGATAAAGTTCAAAACCCATTCATGATAAAAACTCTCAGCATAATAGGAATAGAAGGAAAATTCCTCAACATAATAAAGGGCATTTATACAAAGCCAATAGCCAACATCATCCTAAATGGGGAGAGCCTGAAAGCATTTCCCTTGAGAATGGGAACCAGACAAGGATGCCCTTTATCACTGCTCTTATTCAACATTGTGCTGGAGGTCCTAGCCAGAGTAATTAGGCTAGACAAAGAAATAAAGGGCATCCAGATTGGCAAGGAAGAAGTAAAATTATCTCTATTTGCAGATGACATGATCTTATACACAGAAAACCCAAAGGAATCTTCAAGAACATTACTGAAACTAATAGAAGAGTTCAGCAGAGAATCACGTTACAAGATAAACACACAAAAATCACTTGGATTCCTATACATCAAAAAAAAGAACATCAAAGAGGAAATCACCAAATCAATACCATTCACGGTGGCCCCCAAGAAGATAAAATACTTAGGAATAAATCTTACCAAAGTTTTTTATACAAGGAAAACTACAAGGTACTACTGCAAGAAACCAAAAGGGACCTACATAAGTGGAAAAATACATCTTGCTCATGGATAGGAAGACTTAACATTGTAAAAATGTCTATTCTACCAAAAGCCATCTATATATACAATGTACTTTTGATCCAAATTCCAATGACATTTTTTAACATGATGGAGAAACAAATCACCAACTTCATATGGAAGGGCAAGAAGCCCCGGATAAGTAAAGCATTACTGAAAAAGAAGAACAAAGTGGGAGGCCTCACTCTACCTGATTTTAGAACCTATCATACAGCCACAGTAGTCAAAACAGCCTGGTACTAGTACAACAACAGACACATAGACCAATGGAACAGAATTGAGAACCCCGATATAAATCCATCCACATATGAGCAGCTGATATTTGACAAAGGCCCAGTGTCAGTTAATTGGGGAAAAGATAGTCTTTTTAACAAATGGTGCTAGCATAACTGGATATCCATCTGCAAAAAAATGAAACAGGATCCATACCTCACACCATGCACAAAAGCTAACTCCAAAAGGATAAAAGACCTAAACATAAAGTCTGAAACAATAAAGATCATAGAAGAAAAAGTAGGGACAATGTTAGGAGCCCTAATACAAGGCATAAACAGAATACAAAACATTACCAAAAATGACGAAGAGAAACCAGATAACTGGGAGCTCCTAAAAATCAAACACCTATGCTCATCTAGAGACTTCACCAAAAGAGTAAAAAGACCACCTACAGACTGGGAAAAAAATTTCAGCTATGACATCTCTGACCAGCACTTGATCTCTAAAATCTACGTGATTCCGCTAAAACTCAACTACAAAAAGACAAACAACCCAATTAAAAAAATGGGCAAAGGATATGAGCAGGCACTTCACTAAAGAAGACATTCAGGGCGCGGGGGCCAAGATGGCGGACTAGGTGGACGCTCCCGCAGATCCCTCTTGCAACAAAGACTCGGAAAAACAAGGGAATCGATCACATACATAACAATCTACGAACTCTGAACAACAAGCACAGACTTAGAGACGGAGGACGAACAAATACGGGCAGACAGCGACTGTTTTCAGAACTAGGAGCCAGCGCACCAGGCAGGTGACCTTCGGAGCTCGATCTGGGGCAGAGCCCAGGGGGGCAGATGGCACAGAAAGGGGGCCCACCCCTTCCCCCCCGAACCCATCCCGGGAGGAAGCCTAGCAGGTTGGCGCGGGCGGCGTAGGGGCGCAGCCGGAGGGAGAAGCACCCGGGAGGCAGTGACTGATCTGGGAGGGGGGAGAACAGCGTCCCAGCTGGGGTGCGGTCCCGCCGGGAGTTAGGCGAGAAGCCAACGGGGCGCGAGCGGGGGGGGGGGTCAGCTGTGTTTCCCTGGAGTGACCCCAGGGCGGGGCCCACGCGTTCGTGCGGGAGGACGCGCACCCAGTCCGCGCGTGTGGCACGGCACACCAGAGGGAGAAATCCCCGGAGGTGTCTGGTCTCAAAACAGGGAAAGCAGCATCCCAGACGGGGAGCCATTCCGCTGGGATCTGGGCACGCGCGCGCAGGCGGGGCATGAGCGCGGGGTCCATTTTTATTACCCTGAATTGACCCAGGGGGCGGGACCACCTGGTCGTGCGAGTGACGCCCTCCCAGTTTGCGCGAGAGGTGTGGCACACCGGAAGGAGAAGTCCCCGGGAGGAACTGATTGGTTCCGAAGCGCAGAAAGTAGCGTCCCAGACGGGGTGCCGTCTTGCCGGGGCTTGGGCGCGTGCACGAGCGGGGCGTGAGCGCGGAGTCCATTTTTATTGCCCTGAATTGACCCAGGGGGCGGGCCCACCTGGCCGTGCGGAGGAACTGATTGGTCCCGAAGCGCAGAAAGTAGCGTCCCAGACGGGGTGCCGTCCTGCCGGGGCTTGGGTGCGCGCACGAGCGGGGCGTGAGCACGGAGTCCATTTTTATTGCCCTGAATTGACCCAGGGGGCGGGCCCACCTGGCCGTGCAGGTGACGCCAAACCAGTTCGCGCGAGAGGTGTGGCGCTCCGGAAGGAGAAGTCCCGGGGAGGAAGTGACTGGTTCCCGAACAGGGAAAGCAGCGTCTCAACCCGGAAGTGATCCTGCTGGGATTTGGGCGCGCGCACAGGCGGGGCGTGACTGCGGGATCTAATTATAATCGCCTGAATAGACCCTGGGGGCGGGCCCACCCGTTCGTGTGGGAAACGCCCACCCAGTGCCCACGAGCGGTGCCGTGCACCGGAGGAAGTCCCCAGGAGGAAGTGACTGGTTTCCGAGCAAGGAAAGCAGTGTCCTAGCCAGGGACCCGTCCAGCCCGGATTTTGGCGAACGGGGGCGGAGCGTGAACGTGGTGTTCAGCTCTATATTCTGTGGTGCTACACTCCTAGCTCTCAGATCCCTCCCCCACCCTCCCCAGGCAACCCCATTAACATCCGAATACCCGGAGCCAGAGAGAGAATTCAGATAGGGATCTGACTGCATTTTTTTTTAGCTGACTACTTGGAAAATCTAGTTTCCCAGTGATGGCTTGGAGACAGCAGTCCATATCAAACCACATAAAGAAACAGACCATGACAGCTTCTCCAACCCCCCAAACAAAAGAATCAAAATCTTTCCCAAATGAAGATACAATCCTGGAATTATCAGATACAGAACATAAAAAACTAATTTACAGAATGCTTAAAGATATCACAAATGAAATTAGGATAAATGCAGAAAAAGCCAAGGAACACACTGATAAAACTGTTGAAGAACTCAAAAAGATTATTCAAGAACATAGTGGAGAAATTAACAAGTTGCAAGAATCCATAGAGAGACAGCATGTAGAAATCCAAAAGATTAACAATAAAATTACAGAATTTGACAACGCAATAGAAAGTCAGAGGAGCAGACTCGAGCAATTAGAATGTAGACTGGGACTTCTGGAGGACCAGGGAAACAACACCAACATAGCTGAAAAAAAAATCAGATAAAAGAATTAAAAAAAATGAAGAAACCCTAAGAATCATGTGGGACTCTATCAAGAAGGATAACTTACGAGTAATTGGAGTCCCAGAACAGGGAGGGGGGACAGAAAACACAGAGAAAATAGTTGAAGAACTCCTGACACAAAACTTCCCTGACATCATGAAAGACGAAAGGATATCTATCCAAGATGCTCATCGAACCCCATTTAAGATTGATCCAAAAAGAAAAACACCAAGACATATTATCATCAAACTTGCCAAAACCAAAGATAAACAGAAAATTTTAAAAGCAGCCAGGGAGAAAAGAAAGGTTTCCTTCAAGGGAGAATCAATAAGAATAAGTTCAGACTACTCAGCAGAAACCATGCAGGCAAGAAGGGAATGGGACGACATATACGGAACACTGAAGGAGAAAAACTGCCAGCCAAGGATCATATATCCAGCAAAACTCTCTCTGAAATATGAAGGAGAAATTAAGATATTTACAGATAAACACAAGTTTACAGAATTTGCAAAAACTAAACCAAGACTGCAAGAAATGCTAAAGGAGATTGTTTGGCCGGAGGACCAATAATATCAGGTACCAGCACAATACAAGGTCACAAAACAGAACGTCCTGATATCAACGCAACTCAAACAGGGAAAGCACAAAAACAAACAAATTAAGACTAATTCTAAAAAATAAATAAATAAACAAAATAATACACACAACAGGAAATCATGGAAATCAATAGATAAACGATCAAAATAATCAAAAAGAGGGACTAAATATAGGAGGCATTGAACTGCCAGATGGAGAGTGATACAAGGTGAAATAGAAGGATACAAGTTAGGTTTTTACTTAGAAAAATAGGGGTAAATAAAAAGGTAACCACAAAAAGGAATATCAATTCCTAACTCAAGAAAAAAGCCAAGAAAAACGTAACGACTCAATAAACACAAAGTTAAACATTATGAAAATGAGGATCTCACAAGCTACTAAGAAAAACGTCTCAGCACAAAAAAGCATGTGGAAAAATGAAATGGCCAACAACACACATGAAAAGGCATCAAAATGACAGCACTAAAAACTTACTTATCTATAATTACGCTGAATGTAAATGGACTAAATGCACCAATAAAGAGACAGAGAGTCACGGACTGGATAAAAAAACACGATCCATCTATATGCTGCCTACAAGAGACACATCTTAGACTTAGAGACACAGACAAACTAAAACTCAAAGGATGGAAAAAAATATATCAAGCAAACAATAAGCAAAAAAGAAGAGGAGTAGCAATATTCATTTCTGACAAAATAGACTTTAGACTTAAATCCGCCACAAAGGATAAAGAAGGACACTATATAATGATAAAAGGGACAATTGATCAGGAAGACATAACCATATTAAATATTTACGCACCTAATGACAGGGCTGCAAGATACATAAATCAAATTTTAACAGAATTGAAAAGTGAGATAGACACCTCCACATATATAGTAGGAGACTTCAACACACCACTTTCGGAGAAGGACAGGACATCCAGTAAGAAGCTCAATAGAGACACGGAAGACCTACTTACAACAATCAACCAACTTGACCTCATTGACTTATACAGAACTCTCCACCCAACTGCTGCAAAATATACTTTTTTTTCTAGCGCACATGGAACATTCTCTAGAATAGACCACATATTAGGGCATAAAACAAATCTTTGCAGAATCCAAAACATCGAAATATTACAAAGCATCTTCTCAGACCACAAGGCAATGAAGCTTGAAATCAATAACAGAAAAACTAGGGAAAAGAAATCAAATACTTGGAAACTGAACAATACCCTCCTGAAAAAAGACTGGGTTATAGAAGACATCAAGGAGGGAATAAGGAAATTCTTAGAAAGCAACGAGAATGAAAATACTTCCCATCAAAACCTCTGGGACACAGCAAAAGCAGTGCTCAGAGGCCAATTTATATCGATAAATGCACACATACAAAAAGAAGAAAGAGCCAAAATCAGAGAACTGTCCCTACAATTTGAACAAATAGAAAGTAAGCAACAAAAGAATCCATCAGGCACCAGAAGAAAACAAATAATAAAAATTAGAGCTGAACTAAATGAATTAGAGAACAGAAAAACAATTGAAAGAATTAACAAAGCCAAAAGCTGGTTCTTTGAAAAAATTAACAAAATTGATAAACCATTGGCTAGACTGACTAAAGAAAAACAGGAAAGGAAACAAATAACCCGAATAAGAAATGAGAAGGACCACATCACAACAGAACCAAATGAAATCAAAAGAATCATATCAGATTACTACATAAAATTGTACTCTAACAAATTTGAAAACCTAGAAGAAATGGATAAATTCTTGGAACAATACTACTTACCTAAACTAACACATTCAGAAGTAGAACAACTAAATAGACCCATAACAAAAAAAGAGATTGAAACGGTAATCAAAAAACTCCCAACAAAAAAAAAGTCCTGGCCCAGATGGCTTCACTGCAGAGTTCTACCAAACCTTCAGAGAAGACTTAACACCATTACTATTGAAGGTATTTCAAAGTATAGAAAAAGACGGAATACTACCCAACTCATTCTATGAAGCTACCACCTCCCTGATACCAAAACCAGGTAAAGACATTACAAAAAAAGAAAATTTTAGACCTATATCCCTCATGAACATAGATGCAAAAATCCTTAATAAAATTCTAGCCAATAGAATCCAACAACACATCAAAAAAATAATTCACCCTGATCAAGTGGGATTTATACCAGGTATGCAAGGCTGGTTTAATATCAGAAAAACCATTAATGTAATCCATCACATAAATAAAACAAAAGACAAAAACCACATGATCTTATCAATTGATGCAGAAAAGGCATTTGACAAAGTCCAACACCCATTTATGATAAAAACTCTCAGCAAAATAGGAATTGAAGGAAAATTCCTCAACATAATAAAGGGCATATATGCAAAGCCAACGGCCAATATCACTCTAAATGGAGAGAACCTGAAAGCATTTCCCTTGAGAACGGGAACCAGACAAGGATGCCCTTTATCACCGCTCTTATTCAACATCGTACTTGAAGTCCTAGCCAGGGCAATTAGGCTAGACAAAGAAATAAAGGGTATCCAGATTGGTAAGGAGGAAGTAAAGCTATCACTATTTGCAGATGACATGATCGTATACATGGAAAACCCTAAGAAATCCTCCAGAAAACTACTGAAACTAATAGAAGAGTTTGGAAGAGTCTCAGGATATAAAATAAACATACAAAAATCACTTGGATTCCTCTACATCAACAAAAAGAACACCGAAGAGGAAATAACCAAATCAATACCATTCACAGTAGCCCCCAAGAAGATAAAATACTTAGGAATAAATCTTACCAAGGATGTAAAAGACCTATACAAAGAAAACTATAAAACTCTGCTACAAGAAATTCAAAAGGACACACTTAAATGGAAAAACATACCCTGCTCATGGATAGGAAGACTTAACATAGTAAAAATGTCTATTCTACCAAAAGCCATTTATACATACAACTCACTTCCAATCCAAATACCAATGTCATACTTTAAGGGAATAGAGAAACAAATCACTAATTTCATATGGAAAGGAAAGAACCCCCGGATAAGCAAAACATTACTGAAAAAGAAGAAGAAAGTGGGAGGCCTCACCCTACCTGATTTCAGAACCTATTATATAGCTACAGTAGTCAAAACAGCCTGGTACTGGTACAACAACAGGCACATAGACCAATGGAACAGAATTGAGAATCCAGATATAAATCCATCCACGTATGAGCAGCTGATATTTGACAAAGGACCAGTGTCAGTCAATTGGGGAAATAATAGTCTTTTTAACAAATGGTGCTGGCATACCTGGATATCCATTTGCAAAAGAATGAAACAGGACCCATACCTCACACCATGCACAAAAACTAACTCCAAGTGGATCAAAGACCTAAACATAAAGACTAAAACGATAAAAATCATGGAAGAAAAAATAGGATCTACCCTAGGAGCCCTAATACAGGGCATAAACAGAATACAAAACATTACCAAAAATGATGAAGAGAAACCCGATAACTGGGAGCTCCTAAAAATCAAACACCTATGCTCATCTAAAGACTTCACCAAAAGAGTAAAAAGACCACCTACAGACTGGGAAAGAATATTCAGCTATGACATCTCAGACCAGCGCCTGATCTCTAAAATCTACATGATTCTGTCAAAACTCAACCACAAAAAGACAAACAACCCAATCAAGAAGTGGGCAAAGGATATGAACACACATTTCACTAAAGAAGATATTCAGGCAGCCAACAGATACATGAGAAAATGCTCTCGATCATTAGTCATTAGAGAAATGCAAATTAAAACTACGATGAGATTCCATCTGACACCAACTAGACTGGCATTAATTCAAAAATCACAAAATAATAAATGTTGGAGAGGCTGCGGAGAGACTGGAACTCTCATACACTGCCGGTGGGATTGTAAAATGGTACAACCACTTTGGAAATCCATCTGGCGTTATCTTAAACAGTTAGAAATAGAACTACCATACAACCCAGAAATCCCACTCCTCGGAATATACCCTAAAAATACAAGACCCTTCACACAAACAGATATATGCACACCCATGTTTATTGCAGCTCTGTTTACAATAGCAAAAAGCTGGAAGCAACCAAGATGTCCATCAACGGACGAATGGGTAAATAAATTGTGGTATATTCACACAATGGAATACTACGCATCGATAAAGAACAGTGACGAATCTCTGAAACGTTTCATAACATGGAGGAATCTGGAAGGCATTATGCTGAGCGAAATGAGTCAGTTGCAAAAGGACAAATATTGTATAAGACCACTATTATAAGATCTTGAGAAATAGAAAAAACGGAAAAGAACACATACTTTTGTGGTTACAAAGGGGGGAGGGAGGGAGGGAGGGAGGGAGAGGGCTTTTTATTGATCAATCTGTAGATGGGAACTGCTTTGGGTGAAGGGAAAGACAACACTCAAAACAAGGAAGGTCAGCCTAATTGGACAGGATTAAAAGTAAAGAGGTTTCCGAGATAAAATGAAAGCTTCAAAGGATAGCGAAGCAGGGGCTGGGGTCTGGGGAACTTGGTTTGAGAGGACTTCTAAATCAATGGGCAAAACAATTCTATTATGAAAACACTCTGCATCCCACTTTGAATTGTGGCACCTGGGGTCCTAAATGCCAACAAGCAGCCATCTAAAATACATTAATTGGTCTCAACCCACCGGGAGCAAAGGCAAAGGAAGAACACCAAGGTCACACGACAACTAAGAACCCAAGAGACAGAAAGGGCCACTTGAACCAGAGACCTACAATATCCTGAGACCAGAAGAACTAGTTGGTGCCCGGCCACAATCGATGTCTGCCCAGTCAGGGAACACAACAGACAACTCCTGAGGGAGCAGGAGACCAGTGGGATGCAGACCCCAAATTCTCATTAAAAGACCACACCTAATGGTATGATTGCGACTAGAGGAATCCCAGAGACAATGCTCCCCAGAACTTCTGATGGCACAGGACAGGAACCATCCCCGAAGACAAATCATCAGGCATGAAAAGGACTGGTCAGTGGGGGGGAGAGAGATACTGATGAAGAGTGAGGTAATTAAATCAGGTGGACACGGGAGAGTGTGTTGGCAACTCTTGACTGGAGGGGGGATGGGAAGATAGAGAGAGAGGGAAGAAGGTAAAATTGGCACGAAACGAGAGACTGTAAGGGCTGACTCAATAGGGGGAGAGCAAGTGGGAGAAGGGAGTAAGATGTATGTAAACCTACATGTGACAGACTGATTGGAATGGTAAATGTTCACTTGAAGCTTAATAAAAATTTAAAAAAAAAAAAAAAAAGAAGACATTCAGGCGGCTATCAGATACATGAGGAAATGCTCTCAATCATTAGCCATTAGAGAAATGCAAATTAAAACTACAATGAGATTCCATCTCACTCCAAGGTTGGCATTAATCCAAAAACACAAAATAATAAACGTTGGAGAGGCTGTGGAGAGACTGGAACATTTACACACTGCTGGTGGGAATGTAAAATGGTACAATCACTTTGGAAATCAATTTGGCACTTCCTTAAAAAGCTAGAAATAGAACTACCATATGACCCAGCAATCCCACTCCTCGGAATATATCCTAGAGAGATAAGAGGCTTTACACAAAAAGATATATGCACACCCACGTTTATTGCAGCACTGCTTACAATAGCAAAAGGATGGAAGCAACCAAGGTGCCCATCAACGAATGAATGAATAAATTATGGTATATTCACACAATGGAATACTACACATCGATAAAGAAGAGTGATGAATCTGTGAAACATTTCATAACATGGAGAAACGTGTAAGGCATTATGCTGGGTGAAATTAGTCAGTTGCAAAAGGACAAATATTGTATAAGACCACTATTATAAGATCTTGAGAAATAGTTTAAACTGAGAAGAAAACATTCTTTCGTGGTTACAAGCGGGGGGAGGAAGGGGATGTGGGAGAGGGGTGTTTACTAATTAGATAGTAGACAAGAACTACTTTAGGTGAAGTGAAGGACAACACTCAACACAGGGGAGGTCAGCACAATTGGACTAAACCGAAAGCAAAGCAGTTTCCTGAATAAACTGAATGCTTCGAAGGTTAGCAAAGCAGAGACAGGGGTTTGGGGGCCATGGTTTCAGGGGACATCTAAGTCGATCGGCAAAATAAAATCTATTAAGAAAACATTCTGCAGCCCACTTTGAAGAGTGGCGTCTGGGGTCTTAAACACTAGCAAGCAGCCATCTAAGATGCATCCATGAGTCTCAACCCACCTGGATCAAAGGAGAATGAAGAACACCAAGGACACAAGGTAATAATAAGCCCAAGAGACAGAAAGGGCTACATGAACCAGAGACTACATCATCCTGAGACCAGAAGAACTAGATGGTACCCATCCACAACCAATGACTGCCCTGACAAGGGAACACAACAGAGAACTCCTGAGGGAGCAGGAGAGCAATGGGATGCAGACTCCAAATTCTCATAAAAAGAACAGACTTAATGGTCTGACTGAGACTAGAAGGACCCTGGCGGTCATGGTCCCCAAACCTTTTGTTGGCCCAGGAAAGGAACCATTCCCGAAGCCAACTCGTCAAACATGGACTGGACGATGGGTTGGAGAGAGATGCTGATGAGGAGTGAGCTACTTGCATCAGGTGGACACTTCAGATTATGTTGGCATCTCCTGTCTGGAGGGGAGATGAGAGGGTAGAGGGGGTTAGAAGCTGGCAAAATGGTCAGGAAAAGAGAGACTGGAGGGAGAGACCAGGCTGTCACATTGTGGGGAGAGTAATTGGGAATATGTAGTAAGGTGTATATAAGTTTTTATGTGAGAGACTGACTTGATTTGTAAACTTTCACTTAAAGCACACAAAAAATTATTTTAAAATAAATAAATAAATAAACCTTAATTTCTGCTTCACCAGAATTCCAGTGGTTCAGTGTCCTTTGCCCATAGTATACAATGTTTAGCAAATGTACAGGGGATGGAAATTCATTTTTGCATTCCTTCTCCTCCATCAGAGAGTGGGTGAAACTCCTGGTAGTTCTGAAATACGCAGTGGTCACAGCTCCACTGTGAGATGGACTGGCTTGGTGGCTGCGGCCATATGCTCAAACATAGCATGATTATAAGGATGGTGCAGGACTGGGCAGTGTTTCCTTCTGTTGTACACAGGATGGCTGTGAGTCAGGACCAATTCAATGCCACCTAACAACAACAACAAAAGCTCCCATCACTCTTATTGACGTTCCTTTTTCTTCCTAACCAGAATATTCAAAATTTTCTAATTGTATTTCCCCTTTCAGGCTCAATTTCCTGTCCTTCCCCACTCCTCTCAGGGCTGCAATTGAGAGTGAAATCTGTATAGGATACAGACCTGTTCCACAGGGAAAACTGACACTTGCTCTGAAATGTCTTGCCTATGAGACTTGCCTGCTAAAGAGGCAAGTCTTATCCCCCACCTTTCTTTCTGCTGGAGAGTCAGCCTCTCTCTGAGGCCCTGTCTTTCCTCAGCTTTAGAATGTTCTAGCCCTTGAGCAACACTTCTTACTGCTACACAGTTTTCCACAATAGAAAAGAATGCCTCTAGTGTTTTATTTCTATCTGTGGTTCTCCTATTCCTTCCAAGAAAGCTCAAATGAGTTTTAAATTTAACTTGGTTAGTACATTAATTCCTTTCCGGCTCTACTACATGAATGGCTATTCACAAGATCTGAGTATCCACTTTGCTTTCTCCTGACTCTTTGTTTTTAGGCCCAATTATTTGCTTTTCTAATATGATTATCCATTTTCTGACATAATTTTGTCTCACAGGGTGCCCCAACATGACAGAGATATAGTAATTGGGTTTTGGAACTGCCAAAAACTCCACCATTCAAACAAATAATATCCACCTTCACCTCCTTAGTTAAATAATCCCACCCATTCTCCCATTAGATTTATGTCCAATCTAGGCTGGATTAAATCTATTAATATCTTTTCCTTCCTATGTATATTATCCCCCATTAACTTTCCCTTTGAGGTCTTACTTCACAAGTTTCTTTCCCCTACTTTAAATAACTATGCTATCTTGAAATTCAGGGGTTTTTTTTTTAGCATTTTAGACTGACTTTTTAATAATTTCCTTTCAAATCTGGCCAAAGATCCTACATCTACGTGGATTTCTCTGATTAAAGACTCCCTTTCTGACAGTTTAAAAGGACATCTTTTAAGAGTTTCTTGGATGTGGGATCCCTCAAGACAACAATTTCAATACAATCTCTGTGTTTTGCTATTATGGTACAGCTATATTTCATTAGGAAACTCTGGTGGTGTAGTAGTTAAGAGCTATGGCTGCTAACCAAAAGGTCGGCAGTTTGAATCTACCAAGCTCTCCCTTGGAAACCCTATGGGGCAGAGTTCTGTTCTGTCCTACAGGGACGCTATAAGTCGGAATCAACTCGACGGCAACGGGTTTGGTTTTTTACACTTCATCAGGACTCACTCACCCTCTCTGGTCCTAAAATAACAAAGCAATTCCCTCTTGTAAGGCCCCTTTTCAATAGCAACTAGGTCAGGACATATTTTCTTTTCTATGTCATATCTAGCTAGTCTGACCATTAAGATTTTAACTTTTCTCCTTATGAAAGTTCTCTCTCCCTCCAGCTTAATTTTCACATTCCAATTTAATTTTTTTCATTCTTCTACAATTTCCTGTTCTAAGAATAATACCAAAGCAATACATATTTTAAAACTAAGACACTTCTTCTTGAATTTCATATAAACCCATTCTAGAAACAGAGTTTCTAAGGCAGTCTATTTTACTGCCATTTGGACTTAGGATTCACAATGATTTTGTGGATTTTTTGTACTATTCACTATATAACAAGAGCACCAATTATTTTATTTGTTCTTTAATAAATATCTCCAACCTCATATTAATAAAGCTAGAATCTTGCCTCTGAAATAAAAAACCTTTGTCAAAGTTGATTTAACTAATGAGGATTGTGTTTCTTAGTTCAATCAATATACGAGACCAAATGGATAACTCCTGTCCATAGGCATGATGAGAAGGCAGAAAGGGACAGGAACTGGACTAATGGACACGGGGAGCTCAGAGTAGAAGGGGAGGGGCGTGCTGTCACATTGTGGGGATTGCAATCAATGTCATAAAACGGTATGAGCGTTAAGTTTTTGAATGAGATATTAACTTGGGCTGGAAACTTTCACCTAAGGCACAAAAAAATTTTTTTTTAAGTTGATTTAACTAGTACTTTTAGAGTCCCTATAAGTCCACTGAACAGTAATAACTGAAGATCAGACGAGTTCTGGGAGGACATCCTATAAGAAAGCAAAAAGGTCATTAAAAAGACAGGAAAGACCAAAATGGATGTCAGAAAAGATTCTGAAACTTGCTCTTGAACGTAGAGTAGCTAAACTGAATGGAAGAAATGATGAAGTAAAATAGCTAAACAGATTTCCAAGGGTGGCTCAAGAGGACAAAGTACAGTATTACACTGAAATGTGCAAAGACCTGGAGTTAGAAAACCAAAAGGGAAGAACATGCTCGGCATTCCTCAAGTTGAAAGAACTCAAGAAAAAATTCACACCTCGAGTTGCAATACTGAGGGAGTCTATGGACAAAATATTGAATGACATAGGAAGCATCAAAGGAAGGTGAAAGGAATACAGAGTCACTGTACCAAAAAAAAAATTGGTCGATAATCAACCATTTCAGGAGGTAGCATATGATCAAGAACCAATGGCAGAGAAGGAAGAAATCCAAACTGCACTGAAAGCACTGGAGAAAAACAAGGCTCAAGGAATTAACAGAATATCAGCTGAGACGTTTCAACAAATGGGTGTATCATTGGAAGCACTCACTCATCTATGCCAAGTAATTTGGAAGACAGCTACCTGGCCAACCGACTGGAAGAGACCCATACTTGTGCCCATTTCAAAGAAAGGTGACCCAACAGAATGCAGAAATTATTGAACAATATCATTAATATCACACACAAGCAAAATTTTGCTGAAGATAATTCAAAAATGGTTGCAGCAGTACATTGACAGAGAACTGCCAGAAATTCAAGCTGGATTGAAAAAAGGATGTGAAACAAGGTATATCACTGCTGATGTCAGATGGATCTAGGCTGAAAGCAGAGAATACTAGAAAGACGCTTACTTGTGTTTTATTGATTATGCAAAGACATTTGACTGTGTGGATCATAACAAATTATGAATATCATTGCAAAGAGCGGGAATTCCAGAACACTTAATTGTGCTTATGAGGAACCTGTACACAGACCAAGAGGCAGTCATTCGAACAAAACGAGGAGATACTTCATGATTTAAAATGAGGAAAGATGCACATCAGGATTGTATCCTTTCACCATACGTATTCAATCTGTATGATGTGCAAATAATCTAAGAAGCTGGACTATACGAAGAAAAACAGGGCAACAGGATTGGAGGAAGGTTCATTAACCTGCAATGTACAGATGACACAATCTTACTTGCTGAAAGTGAAGAGGTCTTGAAGCACTTACTGATGAAGATCAAAGACCACAACCTTCACTATGAATTACACTTCAACATAAAGGAAACAAAAATCCCCACAAATGGACCAATAAGCAACATTATGATAAATGGAGAAAAGATTGAAGTTGTCAAAGATTTCATTTTACTTGGATCCACAATGAACACTCATGGAAGCAGCAGTCAAGAAAACAAACAATATGTTGCATTTGGCAAATATGCCACAAAAATCTCTTTAAAGTACTAAAAAGCAAAGATGTCACTTTGATGACTAAGGTGTGCCTGACCCAAACCATGGTACTTTCAATTGCCTCTGATGCATACGAAAGCTGGACAATGAAAAAAGAAGACCAAAGAAGAATCGATGCATTTGAATTATGGTGTTGGTGAAGAATATTGAATATCCCATGGACTTTTCCAGAAGAACGAACAGATCTGTTTTGGAAGAAGTACAGCCAGAATGCTCCTTACAAGTGAAGGTGGCAAGACTTCCTCTCTGGTACTTCAGACACATTATCAGGAGGGACCAGTCCCTGGAGAAGGACATCATGCTTGGTAAAGTAGAGGGTCAGCAAAAAAAAAGAAAGACCCTTAATTAGATGGACTGACACAGGGACTGCAACAATGGGCTCAAACATAGCAATGATTGTAAGGATGGCGCAGGACTGGGCAGCTTTTTGTTCTGTTGTACATAGGGTCACTATGAGTTGAAAACGACTTGATGGCACCTAACAACAACATGAGTCCATGGGGTAGGGTTGTGGTAGTTAACTCCTGCACGTATGCACAGTATGATTCTGAGAAGTTAGCACCTCCGTAATTCCCTCCACATTTGGCCCCGAATGCAGTTAGGAACAACATAAATAGGAATGGAATTTGGGGCAGTTGGTTCAGTACTGTATTTGCATACCAGGCATAAAAGTCCTACTACTTATTTGTAGCCCACATGGTCTTGGCTACCTTTGCAGACCATCGATAAACCTTGCTGAGAAATACAACAAAAGCAGCTAAATTATCCCCCATTTTAATGCACTAGTTTTTTTTTTTTTTTTTTTTAATGCCTATTGAGCATGCCTTCGGAAGCTCTATTTTGACATGAGCCTTATCAAGAAGGAAAAGACTCTCTTTTCCTTGTGTAGGAATCAGCCTTGGACCTGCAATGCATAGGAAGTTGGTTTATGGGTTGATTTGTACCTATTTCTGGAGAGATCAGAATGAAAATAAATATTACAGAGAAAGATACACTGGCACTTCATAATCATTAATATACAAGTGACTAAAAAAAAAAAAAAATTTTTTTTTAAATGATTTTCCCCCAGTAAGCCAAACTGCCCATTCATAAAAATAAATTTCCCTATCCTACAAGGACTATTTTCAGTTAAGAACTTTTGTTTATCAAAAGACATATTAAGAAAATAAAAATAAAAGCTATACATGGGGAAAAGATATTTGCAAACATAAGACTCAAAGGATTAGTGGATATTCATAATGAATTCCAACAAAACAACAAGACACGGGCAAATAACCCAATAGAAAATGAAGGCAAAGGACATGAACAGATATTCCACAGAAGAGGAAGCACATATGGTCAATGAACTGAAGAGTTATTAATAACCTTGTTAATAATCATGAACTGCAAATCACAACCACAGTAAGGCATCATTTTATATCTATTAAATAGGAAAAGGAGCCCTGGTGGTGCACTGGTTCAGAGCTATAGCTGCTAACCAAAAGGTCAGCAGTTCGAATCCACCAGCCATTCCTTGGAAACCCTATAGAGCAGTTCTACTCTGTCTTACAGGGTCGCGATGAGTCAGAATCCACACAGTGGCAACAGGGTGGGAGACAGGAAAAAAAAGCAAGAAGTCTGGCAAAACAAGCATTAGAGAGTATGAGAATCAACAGCATTTATTACACACAGCTTTTAGGAGGGAAAATTGTTGCAACCAAACTGGACCTCAGTTTTGACATTGTCTTATAAACAAACTATAAATCCAAAAACTATGCACCATGAATATAATCAATGAAGATCTTTTAATTGTATACCAGTAAGGATGTAAAGAATGTTCATAGCAGCATTGTTTATTATATCAAAAAACAGGAAACAAGCTAACTGCCTACAACAGGTGAATATATAAATTGGTATATTCACAATGAAATATTATACAGTAGTGAAAACAGGTGAACACCAGCTTATGAAAGAATCAGCCTATTAACAGAATATTAAGTAAAATAAGTCCCAAAAGAATATGGACAGCATAGTGCTTATAAAATTTCAAAGCTCTAGAAAAATTTAAAACAACTAAAATTAAGCAATAATTCTTCTAAGAACTTATGTTATTTTCAGCTTGAAGATTCTGTTTAAAAAGTAATATGTTTAACACAATAATCAGACATCTTACCATTTTTTTTTAAATCTCCTGCTGATTAGGTCTTTGCATTTTATTACTGACACCTAGTCATTTAAACTTCAAATTCAAGAATGCCTTTACTTGACAGATGTATCCACAGCCATACACTCCATGAATTGCTCATAAATTATTTACTGAAATTGAATTACTTGCAAATTATAATTTTACACAATCTGGGAAGAAACAGAAGTATCATTTTGAAAGATTTTCCTCAAAGACATTCTTAGCAACAATGTTGTCAAGGAAACACACTGAAACCATTACATAAAAGAGGCAAAAGCCTAACAAAATCAAAACCGGTCAAAAAAAAAACTTGTGGCAAATGATTGATGCTTATTTAAAAAAAAAAAAAAACAGAAAATGTGAATATGCCATGTGTAGTGTAGTGGTTAGTTAAACATGCCATTATAATCATACAACCAAGTGTAGGTCACAAATGTCAAGTTAATAGAAACTATTAAATGTTTATTCAAAAAATAAAATTCACCAACATGAAGCTCTGAAAATTCGATTTAATCATAGAGTAAAATGCCAGCATAACCAGATGTACTGATGCTTCAGGGGCTTTAAGTATAACAGATGTAGACCCCAACATTGTGTAACTGGAACATCATTATCTGCAGTTGAACTTACCATTCATCAAGGCATTCACTCACTTGTCAGCTATGAGCTATTCAAGGTGCTAAACTTTATTGGTAAAGATCTCCATGGAAAGTAATAGCAGAAGAGAGAAAACAGCACCTACTCTGTGTGATAAATACAGAAAAGTCAACATTCTGCCTTTATCTCACACTTAACACATTAAGACAGGGAGACACTGCAAAGTATTACTTAGTCCCTTCTGCCATAGCGTGGGACTAACAACCATCTGTTTTCTAAATAATTTCCCAAGAAGGATTGTTCTAATGCTATAAACCTAGCCTAATATTTAATTTATGTGGCTGATGTTCCATTTTGAAGTCATAGAAAATAAAAATTAAAGAAAAAAACAGCAGAACTTTCAAATCTTGGGAGGAAATGCAGTTAAGAGAAAATATATTTTTCCTTTAAGTAAAAAAGATCACAAGTGTGCCTAATGCACTGCAGCTGGATGTTAACTCAAAGTGACTGTCCTTCAGCACACTCTCCCACCATTGGGACAGATTTGCTGATCCAACAATCGCAATGTACAAAGACCATCACTTCAAATTAGGATGCAGACTGTTGATGCGCACCCTTCAGTGGGATAAGAGAAGACAACACTGGCCTAAAAATCACAGTTCTAAATCACTTTAAGGTGCGAAGTGGTCAAATGATGCAGTGGCTTCATGCTTCATTAACCCTCTCTATGTCAAAGAGAGGATGATGGGTAAAAGGTAAAATGAGAAAAAAAGACATGGGCACAGTTACATGATAGACATCTCTACCAACTGGAGGGACTGGTAGCAAAAATAGTAAGCAGGAGGCAAAGCAGATTTATTTGCTCCAAATCTTGAGGCAAGCAATACACTATAGCAACAAGAGGAATTAAAAAAAAAAAAAAAAAAACTTCCACAAAAAAATGGGGTACTTGATCCCCAGCCCTAACCTCTCACCAATTGTAAGAGAGGGCTAAAAAAATATGCTACCAAATATTGACAGGCGCTATAGTTCATGCTGTGCTGAACCAAACCATTCACAGGCTTTATGACTAAAAAAAGAAAAAAATCCAGTATCACCATGAGGCAGTTAAACTCAATATAGAATTAAAGAACTTGGTTCAAAAGGGCTGTTCAAGGCAACCACAAATCCCCTAAACAAGGAGATTGAATCCAGAAGTCATCAGTATCCATGAAATGGTGGCATGCTGGTGTGTTAGTTTGAAGGTGGGATAAAAAAAAAAAAAAAAAAAAAAAAAACTCAGCCCATTCACAGCTGTTGCCAGTCATTTCATTATTTAGTTTATATTCTATCTTGATTTACACTTGCTAATATGTTGCTCCATAATTTCTTTCAAGTGAAATACTGTATCAATGAATTTTTTTATATTCCCCAAACCCTATGATATCACAGGGATTTTATTTCTTAAGAAAACTTTTCTTCATTATTTTATTTAGCAGCATCTATAAAGTGTTTACAGTATTCTAGGTACTCTTTTTTAAACCTCATAAATATTTAAGTCATAAGAGCCCTAAGGTAAGATGTAGACATCACAGTGTAGACCCTGTGGTTATACCATAGTAAGAGACACAAAAGAACTCCCAGGATTTGGAAAGAGGAACATTGGTGGTTACCACAAGTGTTTTTTAAGTGTCTACTATGTTTTTTTTGTTTGTTTTTTTTTTTTGCCAGGCACTCTACAGGTGATAGTAAATGCTATTTCTTTAGTTGCATGGGGTAAAGATATTACCACAATCAGAGAGAGGAGAAACTCCAGTCTTATACCAACCTTATAGCCTCAACAGACCAATAAGCAACATCATGATAAATGGAGAAAATACTGAAGCTGTCAAGGATTTCATTTTATTTGGATCCACAATCAACACCCATGGAAGCAGCAGTCAAGAAATTAAACAATGTATTGTATTGGGCAAACCTGCTGCAAAAGGCCTCTTTAAAGTGTTAAAAAGCAAAGATGTCAGTTCGAGGACTAAGGTGCGCCTGAATCACCTCACATGCATTTGAAAGTTGGGCAATGAATAAGGGAGACCGAAGAAGAGCTGATGCCTTTAGATTATGGTGCTAGCAAAGAAGACTGAATATACTCTGGACTGCCAGAAGAAGAGGAACACATCTGTGTTGGAAGAAGTACAACCAGAATGCTCCTTAGAGGCAAAGATGGCAAGACTTTGTCTCACGTACTTGGGACATGTTATCAGGAGGGACCAGTCCCTGAAGAAGGACATCATGCTTGGTAGAGTGTTAGCTAAAAAGAGAAAGACCCTCAAGGAGACGAACTGACACAGTGGCTGCCAACAGTGGGCTCAAACGTAGCGCTGATTCTGAGGATGGTGCAGGATCAGACAGTGTTTTCCTTCTATTGTACATAGAGTTGGGTTGCTATGAGTCAGAACCAACTTGACTGCACCTAACAACAACAAGTCTCATCTATAATGAATTGAGCATATTTCTTATTATTGGTTCAATCATTCTCAAAAAATCCTTAATACAATTCTGAATTCAAGAACCCCCTTATGTATTTTTATATAGAGATAGCGTGAAGGGTAGACCCAACCTGACTTTAGCTTCAAGATGCTAGGGAAAAAAACAAGGAGAGAAGCCACCTTACAGATGATGATGAGATTAGGCTTAGTTTTGCCTCATGTTGTAAAATTTACATTCCACTTGTAAAGAAAGATGAGATTCTGATAGTGTTCTATAAGCACTCCAAAATTGCAGGCATTGTATGGCAACATGAAAGAATCCTTGGTTTTATCATAAGTAATACTATGTTGTTCTTGGTACTACTGTTCTGCATTTACACTTTTCAGACAGATAAAAACTAGAGTTACATAAAGAATAAATTTCATCATTGTCATTAGGTTCAAATGGAATCCTTCAATAGTGATGGTTTTACATTCTCATAGGACATTAAAAATATTATCAACTAAACGCTTAACTTTTCATAAATACATCATTTCACAAAGCACTTGTACATAAACCATCTTGAGAATCTTTTAAGCAGTCTGTATTTGATGTCCATAGAAACGAATTTTCCTTCAGTTCAATCACACTAGGTAAGTCGTCTTATATCGCTTTGCCTTTTTCCTCCCCTCTCCTATCTAATATGGTTGGCAGGACCCTGTCTTTTATAATTGCATTGCGTACTGCATGCATTCAGCAAGTACACTCAAAAATTGCTGTCATTGCATATAAACTAAAAAAAAAAAAAAAAAAAACCCCGCTGCCATCTAGTCGATTCCAACTCTTAGCGGCCTTATAGGACAGAGTAGAAGTGACCGCAGAGTTTCCGAGGAGCGCCTGGTGGACTGGAACTGCTGACCTTTTGATTAGTAGCGGTAGCTCTTAACCATTACACCACCAGGGTTTCCCAAATGCCATCTATTAAATAATACCAGTCAACCGTTGCCATTATTTCTCATTCATTCAAGCATCCAGACAACAAATATTTATTAAGCAACACAGTATGTCTCAGGGTCGAACACATATAGGTGAACAAAACAGTTATGGCCTCTGTTCTTGTGGAGTTTGCAGAATAGTTCTCAGGAAGAAAAATTTGTGATTGATTTTCTTGTATTATAAAGTATATATTGTTTTCCCACAATACATACGGTCTTTTAAAAAACAAACTACATACAATCATTAATGTCAATTGTTTGTATCATTTAAGAGAAAAGGTAAGCAGTAAACAAACATTACAAAACTCTGCTATTTTATTGCAAAAATAAATCTAAGCAAATAGGTAGTGCATGTTCAGTTCCTCAGGAGCCCGAGTAATAATGCTTTTAAAACTCTCGATCACAACATTTCTCCACTGTCATTAAAACTGAGGAATAATTGTCAAAATCCCCTGGGAGTTGAGTTTTCATGACATCTTAATAAAACTTGCCATGGCTCAATATTTCATGATAATCCCAAGATTGTGCCATGGTTGAGTCTTTTACCTGAAAATAAAGCTTCCTTCTCTGACAGCAAAGATTATTTTTGCTTGAAGCTCCCAGTAGAAATTTAGCAAAAGATGACAGTACATTAGTTACATTGCACGGCTCTCAGAATACAATGGAAAGATAAGAAAGATCAAAACGTGCAGTTTCAATCAATGATTTCATTCCTGGTAAGCCAATAACCTCTGCAAACCCTTTGTTAGTATATAGGTTGAGGGCACAAAACCTCAGAGGCACTTGCTCATGCAGAGGGGAGTAGCTACAGGGAATCATTCATATTCTAATTCAAAAGGCATGGTCAAAGAACACACCAACATACATCATTTCACAAAGTACTTATACATGTCATTACACTCCAAGTCAATAACGAAAGAAAAAAAGAGAAGAAGGCATAACCACAAAACCAATTGCCAGAAGAGTCTAATACCATGCCTTTTAGAGGCACCTCTGGGTGGATTTGAACCTCCAACCTTTCAGTTACTAGCTAACTGCTTGACCACTTGCACCAAGAGTGTTATTGTTAGCTGCCACTGAGTGGATTTCGACTCATGGCGACGTCATGTGTACAGAGTAGAATTGCTCCATAGGATTTTCAAGGCTGTGACCTTTCAGAAGCAGATCACTAGGCATGTCTTCCAAGGTGCTTCTGGGTGGGTTCTAACTGCCAACCTTTTGGCTAATAGTCAAGCACTTAACTGTCTGTACCATCCAGGAACACTTTTGAACTAAAACATGGGTATTTAAATTCCTATAGATGACTCTTGCCTAAAAGAAAGAAATTTGTTTTTAAAAAATAAAGTCAGTTTTGAAAACCTAACGTGTGCCTTTCCCTCCAAAAGTTTGAGTGTGAGCATTCATACAGTGTCAAATTGCTCAGAAATCGTTTTTTGCTTGGTAACAGCCTATGTAATAACTCCTCGTAATTACCGCTCAAGCATCTCTCAGTGTAAGCGATGCCTAAAGCAGATGGTGTCTCCTCCAATGAAGCAAGCATTTGGCCAAACAGCACAACAGAGCCAGTTTCTGAAGTCTGACAGGTACCTTTCAGTCTGTTTGTATCTATGTATCACAGCTGCTTTTTTTTTTTTTTTTTTTTTATCATAGCTGCTTAGGTACTTGGCAACTCTGAGGCCATTTTGTCAGATTCGGTCTGTTCCTCACCACCAACCAGCATCATCTTCTAAATACCTAAACACAGAAACAAATTCCGGAATTCCAGAACTTTTTCAGTTGGGGGGAGGGGGTACCCATACAATGTTCTATTTACATATGTATTTAACATAAAACTTGATACAATTCAATATAAACCAAAGAAGCATTTTTAAGATTCAAATACAGAGAAATGTCTTTTAATCTCTAACCTTCTGTTTTCCACCCTGAAAGGCTTTATTCTTAGAATGTATATTTTATTATTCTTTCTGACATTACCCTGAACTCTTTTCTTCTTGGATCAATGTAAAACATTGTTGTTCCTGGTGATTATCTTTTGAGGTGATAATTAATAGTCACAGTCACCAGTTTATATTGTAGTAAAATGATAAAAATGATTTGATATACTTTGTCATTTTCTAATACAGCAAGTGGAGCCATTGAATGTAATCACATTACAATACAGTATAATAAGGTGTATATATTGGACAACAGAACATTCCAATGGAATTAAATTTCCATTTTGTAAAGACAATATAGAGCTGAGCTGAGAGAGATGAATGTTTAGAAACCATAAATAATCCTTTTGAACCATGACAGGCAATTTTACTTGTACACAAATGGATGATTTTTAAATGAGCAGAGATTCCTTTTTTGGCAAGTACCTTACAAAAGATCTAGTTTATAGCACCAAAAGTCATTCATTTGAATATAAAAATGGCCTTTAAGAATTCCCATCCTAGGAAAGTCTTCCCAACCAATAAGGATGTTTTTTACCAAGCAAGTCTTCTTTATTTCAATTCCCACAATTAATCATTTTCTAGAAGTATATTCTATCACCAAAATACCTAGCCTCTGAAGTACAAAACTGGGAATGGAAATGTCCAAAGAAACATTACCACTAGTATCACTCATACTCTTAATCTCACTTTCTGTAGTATTTCCAATTCCAATTCAGCAGACAGAGAAGCCACCCATTCTCACCAGGATGAACCATAGCTAAATAACAAAGAAGGTAAAGATCTTTTCCCCTTTACTTGCTCATATCTCACTACCTTCTCACTCTTCCTATGTCCAACCTCATCACCTCTCTTTATTCTCATTTATTCTAGGCCTATTTATTATGTACCTAGCAAGTGCCACAGATTTTCCTAAAAAATGAGGATTTGAGTGAATAAAAGCAAACATGGTTTGGGAACCCTTCTTGGAATGTATAGTATAGCGGAAAAGATAAACTAAAACTAATAAAGACACAAATAAAACCAAACCAGTTGTGAAGCTGTTTCCAAATCATGGCAACCCCTTCCATGTCATAGTAGAATTGTGTTCCACAGGGTTTTCAATGGCTGATTTTTTTTCAGAAGTAGATCTCTGGGCATTTCTTCAAAAGCCCCTCTGAGTGGAATCCAATTGCCAACCACCATATGCATTAACTATCTGCACCACCCACGGACTCCAAAGACACAAAGAGAGGTAAAATCATCACCTCGATTAAATGTCATGAAAGTATATAGTGCCATGTCAGCTTATTACAGGGGAGTTTTCAGTAGTCACTAGGAGAGGTAAGGTTTCTCTGAGGCAGTGACCCTGAAGTAGAGATCTGAACTTGAGGAGAAAATGTTGGGAGTTGGTGGAATGGGGGGATGTGGGGGTGAGAGATATAGTATCTTAGGCCTGTACAGAGGGAGAGCAGTTAGCATGCAGTTCAGAGAGCAAGCAGGTACTAGTGTGGAGTGGGATGAGGCCTTACAGGGAAGTGGGGAGTCTGATCCTGGAGGGCCATAAAGTTTACATAAAGGATTTGGATCTTTATTCTAAGAGCAAGAAAAAAACATGGAAAGATTTTCAAGCAAGGGAGTAGGGAGGTAACATTTTAAACGAACACTCTCAGTGCAGTGTGAACAAAGGAATGGGGAAGGGGCGATAAAAAGGGAGGAAGGGAAGGTGTGATGGATAGTTAAGGTTGTGTGTCAGCTTGGTTGGGCCGTGGTTCTCAGTGATTTGGCAGTTATGATGTAGTTTGGCAGTTGTATGATGTTGTGATCATGTCCATGATGAGATTTGATATAATGTGATCACTTACATGATGAGATCTGCTGTGAGTAGCCAACCAGTTGAAAGAGAGTTTCCTTGGGCATGTGGTCTGCATCAAATACAAGTGGACATTCTAGAAAGACCTGGGGGCTTTTCGCTTGTTCTGGCTCCTGTTTATCTGACCTCTGGTTCTTGGGACTTGAGTAGCAGCTTACCTGCAGTCTTGCCTGCCAATCTTGGGATTCCTCAATCTTTGCAGCCTATAAACAAGAGCCCTGACCTGCCAATCTTGGGTTCAGCAGTCCCTGCGACTACATGCACGAATCAGTAGACGCCTCCAGCCTAACCAAAGGACCTAGGACATTCCAGCCTCTATAATCATGTGAACCATTTTCTTGATATAAATCTCTCTCTATATATATATTTAAATACTTCACTGGTTGTGCTTCTCTAGAGAACCCAGCCTAGGATAGAGGGATAGCATAGAAACCATTGCAATGGTCCAGGAGAGAAAGAAGATGGTGGCTTGAACAGGGTAGTAGACGTAATAATGATTCAAAGGTAGAGAGATAACTTGGAGATATTTAAGCGATAAAACTTACAAAACATGGGCATGGACTGGAATCTAGGATGTAATGGTTCAGGGGTGTTAAGTAATGTTTAAGTTTCTAGCTTTGGTAATGTATGGAATATGGCACCCTCTATGAGACAGAAAATACAAGGACAGGACTAGGTTTGATGGGGCAGTTGGGCAGAAGGACAATTGAAGAGTTGATTAGAAAATGTGTCAGATGCCTTTGTGGTGAAGTTGTCAAGAAGATAGTTGGGCAGGTGAGTCTGCAGTCTAGAGAAGAAGTGGGCTAGAAATGCTTATTTTTGAGTCCTCTGCATATACCTGAGAAATGAGCCCTGAATGTGGATTAAACTGCCTGGGGAAGAAGTTCAAGAGAGATCCTAGGAGTCTGCTTTGAGGAACCCAACATTTAGTGATTTGTCAGATGAGGATCAGCCTACAAAGGTGACTTCTAAGACTTTGCTCTGTTCCTAAAACCAGAAGATTTAAAAGACCAACCATAAAGCCAAAGGAAGGATTGTGTAAGGAATGGCGAAGAGATAATACACATTAAAAGCTAGTGAAAGGTGAAATATGATGAGTATTGATGAATGTCTCCTGGGGAAAGTCACTATCAAATATGTGAGAGCTATATTGGTAGAGTAATATGGTGGAAGGTGGACTGGAGTAAACTGAAAGTGAATGAGAGGCAAAGAAATTGAGACTCTTGAAAGTCTACTGTGAAGGATCTTAGGGACTCAGTCTTGGGCCTGCCTCTCACAGCCCTGGGCTTCCTAAAGCTGCACAGGGCTCTTACAAGGCTCCACCCTCACCCTAGGTCAGCAGTTCTGCACATACGGCACACTTGGTAGTCACCCCAAACCTACTGACTCAGACTCTCCAGCCATGGACATTTGGTCATTGTTGATGTGTTGCTAGAATTAGATGCCTTATGCCGTAACCCAGTGTGCCCCGAATTTTAGTCATTCATATACCACTATGCCAATTGTTATTATGTATATTTACTTCCTGTACTATCATTTACTTACATTTGTTTAAATTGGTAAACTTTTAAAAATAATTTACTTTTAAAGAAAAATTTATGGCAGCACCATAAACACACACCACACACACACACGTCATTTACCAAAAATAGAAAGTTATATAAATAAAAACAGTGAAAACAAAATGCTATTAAATTCTAGTGTGATACTCTAGTTTGTTGAAGACCCTGAATCTGATATCTGCTTTAATATAAACAATAGGTGGGGGATTCTGATTAGCTATGCTAGGGATATGTAAAAAACATGCTCAACCCAAAACACAGCTAAATATTTTCATTGGGTAATATACCTATTCTTTGCTTGAGTTTCAAAACTGTGGTGTATTCTGTCCACAAATTCAGAGATGTGAAAAAACAAATATGACCTTTTCTAGCTTGCTTTAAGGAACAAGTTTATTACACAATCCTATCTCATAATTGTCGTGAGAACTACCAAGAATCTCTTTCCTCTAAAGCTATTGATAGACTTAAGATTCATTCCAGGCTATAGTGAGTTATCTTTAGGGGCCAAATGTAAAGAATTTAACATAGTAATAGAAAGTGTCAACTCATTCAAGAAACATTTAGTGAGCACCTGTACATGTCAGGTACTGTACTAGCTGCTGGGTTCAGGCTTGGTAAGACAAAGTCCCTGTAATGAAGGATCTATGACAATTCCAACAGGGAAGAGGGGCATATGAACTGGTATGGATTGAATTGTGTCCCCAAAAAATATGTGCTGTAGATCCCAACCCGTATACCTGTGGTTATAATCCCATTTGGGAATATATTTTCTTTGTTTTGGTAAGAGAATGTATCAGTGTAGGGTATGCTTTAAGCCATTCCACTTTAAGAGATAAAAAGAGCAGATTAGGACAGAGGAGCAAGAAGGTATGAAGGTAGATGCCACACCACATGCAGATCTTGGAAGAACCAGGAAATGAAAGCTGAAGAGACAAAGACCTTGCCCCAGAGATGAAAGAAACAGAGAGCCTGCCTCTAGAGCTGGCGCCCTGATTTCTGACTTTTAGCCTCCTAAACTGTGAGAAAATTAATTTGTTTATTAAAGCCACCCACTTGTGGTATTTCATTTATAGCAGCACTAGATAGCTAAGACATAAAAAAAAAAAAAAATGTGCAAATTACAATTCAAAATGAAAAGTACAACAACAGAATTTATAAAAGAGGGTAGTTACCTAACTACACTGGGGGAGGCAAGTTGTGTCAGGAAAGCCTTCTTAGAAAAGATCTACACTCACGCTCCAGATTATCTTGTATGTTACCAAAAAACCCAAACCCAGTGCTGTTGAGTTGATTCTGACTCATAGCGATCCTATAGAACAGAGTAGAACTGCCCCATAGAGTTTCCAAGGAGCGCCTAGCAGATTCAAACTGCCAACCCTTTGGTTAGCAGCCTTGTATGTTTAGTTTTCTTCATTAAGAGGAATAAAAAAAAAAAAAAAAATTTAATTAAAAGTAGGTTCTAAATTATGAAATGATTATCAAATATTTATGAAATGGTATTAGACATATTAGATTCTTTCCCTGAGGATATCCAAAATAGCTATCCTCTGGGAAAGAATCTAATCTAAATTTATTTCAGATAAATTTTAGAAAGAGATTGATTTAATTATGGCTAAAGATGAAAAACATTGTTTATTAGTTATTACAAAAAGCTAACTACATAAATAATAAAAAAAAAAATTTTTAATACATGGGTATAATTCCATTTATTATGAAGGGAATAAACTTTTATAATTATATTGGACCCAAAATGCTTTGAAAAAAGTCTACTAAGGTATATACCAAACTATGTATACTAAAGTATTAATAGGGTTACATATAAGCAGGGAGCCCTGATGGCACAATGGTTAAGATCTCAGCTATTAACCAAAAGGTCAGCAGTTCGATCTACCAGCTGCTTCTTGGAAACTATGGAACAATTCTACTCTCTTCCATAGAGCTGCTATGAGTTTGAATCGACTCAACCGCAACAGGTTTGGTATGTATATATAAGGAGGTGAGAGGGCAGGAAGTGGGGCTGATGATGAGAAGGTGTGAAGAAAGGACGAGAAAAGCAAATTTCAACTTTTTATTCTATAAAATAGTGTGTTGCTTGAATTTTTACAATGAGAATTATTCATATATTATTTAGATAAATAAGAAAAATTAAAAATAAATAGGATTATGGGTTTAAGGAGATAGACTAAGCATCCACATTCACGTCCCTTCCCACCAGAGACTGGTGAAATGACATCATAAGAATATAAAGTGAACAGAACAATAACAATGAAAAAATGGGAGTTGGACATCAGCCCACAAAAGTTTTCAACAAATTTTTAGGAGGCAGGAAGAAGATTCAAGTAGGTTGATAGATAAAGCTGGGGAAGACCTGGGCTACAGTTAAAGGTGAAAGATGATCCTAATAGCTGAGCCTAAGAGGCTCAAAGCTGGGAGTCAGCAGGTAGAGACCAGGAGTGAGAATGGGAAACATAAAGGGATTAACTATGGGGACAGCTCTGCTGGTTAATGTCTCAAGCCACTATCTCATTCACACAGCTGTCTACTAACTAAAAGGCAAGGGTGAGTTCTTTTCCAGTGAAATCCAATTAATTGCCTAAAGACAGAGAAGCTTCCAAGGTAAGAGAAGGTACTTCCAGAGTAAGAACCCATCTAGGCACCCAAGAAGCCCATTGTTGGCACCTGCCCACATAATCTGAAAAGCAAACTGCTCACCAACAAGCCCTGCCCTACACACAGAGCTCCCATTTAGGTGAGAAAAATATACGCAAAACAGACCTGCTTACACAGCAGGAGAATAAAATACACATTGACTATTAGCTCGTTAAACTTTGCTTTTCATATTAATCATGAAAAGGCAAGTTTCAGAAAAAAATAAGAGTTGAAAATAACCAAAAACACAGTAGAAGAAAATTTATCAGAGTCTAAGAGATATGAACTTTCAGACTGGAAGAACCCCCTGGGTACTGGACAAATGAATGAGAAGTTCACACATAAAGACATCTCTGCGGAATTTTAGAATTCCTTAGTTAAAAAAAAGAGTGTAAAAGTATCTAGTACTTAAAAAAACAAGAGGGAGCTTCTATAAGAAATTATAATCATATTGGCATCTGACTTCATTGGCCACACTGAAAATTATTTTAAACTTAGAATACCTGTAGAGGGTTTAATAGTGTCCACCAAAAATTCACGTCCACCTGGAACCTCAGAACGTAACCTCATTTTAGAAATAAGGTCATGGGAGATGTAACACATTAAAGATCTCAAGACAAAATCATATTAGATTTAGGGCATGCCTTAAATCTAATGACACTTGTCCCTATAAGAGAAAGAGGGAACACAGACACATACAAAGAAAAAGGTAATGTGAGATAGAAGCAAAGATTGGAATGATATGTCTACCAACCAAGGAATGCCAAAGATTGCCAGCAACCACTAAAACTTAGGATAAAGGCATAAGACAGTTTCTCCCTCAGAGTCTCCGGAATGGCCAACCCTGCCGACATCTTGTTTTTGGACTTCTGGCCTCATGAACTGTGGGAGAATAAATTCCTGTTGTTTTAAGCTACTCGGTTTGTAGTAACTTGTTATGGCAGCCCTAGGAAACAAATACAATACCCAACCAACCCATCAATCAGGGAAAAGAATGGTAGAAGCAAGACATTTTCATACATGAAGGAATCCTGAAAGTTTTTCTTCCACTTGCCTTTTCTATGCAAAGTACTTAAAGATACACTTAAGCAAACAAAGAGGAAAATAAAGATAGGCAAGACATGGGACTTAGGAGCAACAGATCTAGCCCAGAAACGCGGCAAGGTGAAGTCACTAAATGGCAAGTATGCAGGAGGTCTTAAAGGAAATCGGTAGGTCTAGGTTGAAACAGTAAGTTGCCAGGCTCCAGCAGGGATGCTGCCCAGAGATGGGGGAGTCATATACAACAGATAGTATCACTGAGAGTGTGACTAAATTTGAAGATATGCTGAACACATTTATTCCCAAAAAGATATGCCATTTGGCCTTGATGCCATATTCTCCTTCAAGTGGCATGTAGTAATGAATGATATAAGACCCACCTACAAAAAAACCAAACCCATTGCCGTCGAGTCGATTCCAACTCACACAGACCCTATAGGACAGAGTCGAACTGCCCCATAGAGTTTCCAAGGAGCACCTGGTGGATTTGAACTGCTGAACTTTTGGTTAGCAGCCGTAGCACTTAACCACTATGCCACCAGGGTTTCCATTAGACCCACAGGGAAGGAAACTGAAACTTGTATTTATGTATCCATAATGATATAAAGACTTTTTGTTGGTTTTCAGGTTTAAGAATTATCCTATAGAAATGCACAGGATTAATTATGCTTATAGGAAAAAACTGTAAATATTTCCAACCTAAAAAAATGCGAAAGTAGAGTTATAGCTTTCAGAAGTTGAACAATGAAAAGAGAGATTATATGAAAAAAAATTAGCAGCTCTAAAACATACATCTTACAGAGCAGGGATTCAAAAGAAACTGTTGAAAGTGGATTAAAAATAGATATAAAAGGATATTATTGGAAACTATAAAAACAACCAATATAATTCTTTTTTTAATATTATAACTTAGAAGAAATGAAGGGAAGAAGGCAAAAAGGTGGAAGTAGTACAAGGGAGATAAACCCTCCTCCTTCAAAATGTAGGTAATTTCATCAGTTGCTCTCTAATGATCATAAACCAAAAATAATGTAATAAGCATATTATTCAATGTTACCCAGTCATTATGGAAGGAAGCCCTGGTGCCTTGGCTGCTAATCAAAAGGCCGATGGCTCAAAACCACCAGCAGCTCTGAGGGAGAAGACCTGGCAATTTGCTTCCATAAAGATCTGCTCCCATAAAGCCTAGGAAACCCAATGGGGCAGTTCTACTCTGTCCAATAGAGTTGTTGACAGCACTAAACAACAGTCATCATTAACCTGATGACTAGAAGAACTTAAACCAGAAACAATTAAAACAGGTTGGTTGACTCCGATGAGTAGGACTGGGGAGAGAGTGGAGTAAGTCCCAAAAACTTATTTATTATAAACTCTTCCACCTTTTTATTTTTTATCATATATATAGAATCCTTTGATGACAATAAAACTTTAATGATTTTACAAAGAGAGCTTTAAAATAAATTTTTAAAAAGTCTTTAATATTGTAAAACTCTTTTCATGAAAGGCACAGTAGAGGTGCTTTTATACAGGCCTCATTCATCTAAGCTGGCAGCACAGGATCCTACCGGAGAGGGTGACGCCTCTGGGTAGTTGGTCTTTTTACTACAACTTCAAATACCCAAAGCAGATAAAATAAACTTGACACATCCCCTTAGCACAGGTGTTCACTACAGAGAAAAAAAGAAGCTGCCTGCAAAGTGGTGAAAGAAGATGTTCCACGGAGAAAACACTGCTAAACGAAGGACCCTGAGAGAGAAGAATTAACACCGGATTTTGCCCATCAGAGTGCATAAAAATTAGAAGGAAAAAGAAACCTGAGATAGGCGTCATAAGATTGTGTTACAGATTATGCTAGAATTGAAGGCAATATTCAGGCATCAAAAATAGGAACATAATCGCCACGCTTTAGGCTCTTAAAACCTGAAGAATGTTACAATCACGTTACAATAGCTATCCGTTAGTTGTGGTTAAGGAAACTAGGTCTAATGCCAAGCCTTCAAGTGGACATTCAAGTTTGCCAACAGGAACAAAAGAAAAATAGAATTGAAGGACCTGGATTCAAGTCCGTGCTTGGCCACTTACTACATATAGGACGTTGGCCAAGTTATAAAACTTTGCTAAAACTTAGCTTCCTTTAATGTCACTATCTCTATACAACAAAAGTAGCAACCATGCCAAGGTATTTCTTAGGTTTATTCTGAAGATAATATGGAATATGCACTTTAAACATTATCAAAACTTACGCAAATGTCAGTTCTGATCATTATGATCCAGGAGTAGGCTCCCTCTGCCTGAGACTTTGTTGACCACGGTGCTTCTATCTCTGCTGGGACCCTAATCAAACTGACATAGGGAGAACAAGCAGAAAAAGGTCATGACAATGGCAGCCAGCTTGAAATACTACCAGATTAACCAATCAAATATTCATGTATTCAGGTTGCTTCGCCTCTTTATCACTATCTTGAAGGAATGCAATCTGCCATGAGTTACTGACAATCAAGGAAACTTGTTGCTTTGAGTGCTTGTTCAGGTCCTTGTTTCCATCAAGGAGGATCTAGTGGACCCAAAAGAAATGAGAAGCCATCACTTAAAAGTCATAAAAAATAAAACGCAAACAAAGTGGGAAGTTGTACTGAAAGACGTTACTTTTGACAAGAATATTTTGAAGGCAAAAGGACTGAAGTATCCCCCCAAAATGAAAATGAACAAGAATTTATAGTAGTTTTTCAACTACAACACTTATTGTAACTCACCATTCGTCTCTAGGCCCCAACATAAGGCCCCTTGGATGACATATCAAGGAAGAAATACAAATAATTTAGATAACCACACTTCGGTTTGTTTGTTTCTTTTTTGACATACGCTAAAAGTTTGCCTCACTTTGTATGACTGATAAAGAAGAGAATTTCTGCATTGGGCATTTTCTGTGCTATGTTGCTACATGCTGGTAGTTTTATGGTAGCTTTTGATTCAAGATCATTTATTTATACTGACATTTGTAGCATTTTTGAGCTATAGGGATATACAAGAAAGGTTACAGATTATACCACTAAATTCCCTTTGACTTCTCAGACATAAGTGTATTCCCTTTAAAAAATTCCTTTTAGGCTTGGTTTTTAACATCTTTGCAAAGGCACAAATTCTTTTTACTTAGTATAAGTGGGCTTTTTCAGTTACACAGGCCTACTTCCCTCATGTCCAGGAAGCCCATTTATTGGCCACCAGGGGACAATTCTGCTGCCTCCTGTGGAAGGATCGACAACGCTTGGCATGAGGAAAAGCACCCCAGTGAAACTTGAAACCTTCAGTCACACTCCTGCTAAGCCCAGCCCCTGCCTCTAAAAAAAAAAAAAAAAAAAAAATTTTTTTTTTCAACAGGAAAGTAGAGAGGTTAGAAATCGGTTCCCATCATGTTCTACCTTCTGCCTGCCTTATGGTTAAGAAAGATAATTGGCATTTGCTAGACCTCAGTTGTCCCTGGGTGGCACACACAGTTAAGTGCATGACTACTAACCAAAGGGTTGGCAGTTCCAACCTACCCAGAGGCAATTCAGAAGACAGGCCTAGAGATCTGCTTCTGAAAGGTCACATCCTCGAAAACCCTATAGAGCAGTTCTACTCTGCACACACAGCATCTCCATGAGTCAGAATTCATTCCACAGCAACTAACGATAGCAAGGCCTCAATTTCTTTACTGGTAAAGGTGAAATTACAATAGTTTAATAAGAAGTTCTCTGTAGATGCCTCCTGTAGTCAAAGTTTGCAATCCTATGACATAGAACTGCCTAAAGAAGAGTGTTGACCAACAGCCAACAACCTCTTTTTCCTATACAAACAAGCAACAAACAAACGTGTTGTCATCACGACAATTCCAACACATGGCAACCCCATGTGTTACAGAGTGGAACTGAGCTCCATAGGATTTGTCTGCCGTAATCTTTACAGAAGCAGATCACCAGGCCTTTCTTCCTTGGTGCCACTGGGTAAGTTTGGACCACCAACCTTTCAGTTAGTAGCCAAGAGAGAACTGCTTGTGCCACCCCGGGGCCTTTCCTTTTCCTGTAAGTCAACATAAACTGCCACTTCAAAATGAGATCCCTGGATTCCTGGTGTAATAGTGGCAGTCTCATGGGACCAAGTGACACAAGATGCTGCTGGGCAGTTCAGCGTCTCACAGAAGTCTAGTGAATGGCATCCAGATCTGCCCAAGAAGAAGTACAAAGAGACTATTGGAAAGACCTGGTACCTCTGGGCATCTGGACTGAAGAAGGACCAAGGCCAGTGGGCCGTTAGAGCATATGACACTTCAAGGAACCCTCAGTGCTTCCCATCATTCTAAAGGCAGCACGCAGACCACAGCTAACCTCAGACAAAGGGAAAAGCTGAGTTTCCTATCACATCCTCTGTGCTTGGCATTTATTTACTCAATCTCCGATTTTTCTTATTTTTTACAATGGTCAAAGGTGATTTTTCAAAGGGCTTCCATGCCTGTTTATCCCCTAAACCAAATCATCTCAGTAGATGTCTATGGGACCTGCCATACTAAAAAATACTAGGACTCAACAAATTATAAAACACATTATAGCTTTTTCAGGTCTGACTCTGCTCATCCTTAAACCCACTCTAGAATTCCAAGCAGGTCATGACTCTCCATTGAAGAACTGCTGCTACTAACTTCAAACTGCTCACTAAATTCTGCAAGAACACATTAACAAATAAACTCAAGGCCTGACAGATTATTGCCTTTATAAGAATGACCTTATTAGACAGTACAGTTAACAACATATTTGGTAGGCACTGAGCGTTTCCTTAAGGAAGCTTCTACATAACCTGATGATCTAAACTAATAGATTTCTACTGAGTTGTTTACATGTTATTACTGGTAAAGCTCATTAGATACTCAATGAACACATTAAATTATTAAAATGAATAACCTGAACTAAGCATAATTATATGCTGCATAGATGCTCTCTTTGTTATAACTGAGTGTTTTAAGTTAATAGAAATATTTTTGATTCTGTGCCTTGCTAATCTGTACCAAATTGCTTATTTTAGTCTCTCTACTGGTTTTGCTCATCGGTTTCACAGAATGCCCTCCAGATAACCTTACTCTTGCTTTGTTACTGCTTTCAAAACACATCAATATTACCTTTGGCATTTAATTACTTCATTCCTTCAGCCAACCTTTGTCAGGCATTTCTTTGACCTGAGCACTGGGTAACTCTTTCCTGAACAACTGCAACTGCCTCCTAACTTGTCTGTTCACATTAACCTTAGATCCTCCAAACCAGTTTCTGAGTCTAAGGATTCCCAAGGCTCTTAGGACAAAGACCAAAACCCTTACCTCGACCACAAGACCCTTCATGGTCTGGCCTCTACCAGCATCATTCAAGATCCCATTTCTCTCACTCGCTATACTTCAATCACAAAGATGTTCTCTCAAATCCTCAAACTCGGTAAGTGCCCTCCTGCCCCCAGGTCTTTGAAGATGTTATCTGCTGTGGCTGAAATACTCCTTCCTCCCCTTTTAAAGAACCAACTCCTAGCCATCCCTCAAATCTCAGATCAAGCACCACATCATTAGCAAGCTCTTAGCTGACCTTTCTGAGTGGGTTAATTAACCTACTATGTGCTGTCCAACACAAAGAAAACAAAAATTCTCACAACTGGAGCAATGAGCAACATCATGATAAACGGAAAAAAGATTGAAGTTGTCAAGGATTTCACTTTACTTGGATCCACAATCAACACCCATGGAAGCAGCAGTCAAGAAATCAAAAGACACATTGCACTGGGTAAATCTGCTGCAAAGGACCTCTTCAAAGTGTTGAAGAGCAAAGATGTCACCCTGAAGACTAAGGTGGGCCTGACCCAAGCCATGGTATTTTCAATCACATCGTACGCATGTGAAAGCTGGACAATGAATAAGGAAGACCGGAGAAGAGTTGACGCCTTTGAATTGTGGTGTTGGCAAAGAGTATTGAATATTCCATGGACTGCCAAAAGAACGAACCAATCTGTCTTGGAAGAAGTGCGGCCAGAATGCTGCTTAGAGACAAGGATGACGAGACTGCATCTTACACACTTTGGACATGTTGTCAGGAGGGATCAGTCCCTGGAGAAGGACATCATGCTCGGCAGAGCACAGGGTCAGCGGAAAAGAGGAAGACCCTCAACAAGGTGGATTGACACAGTGGCTGTAACAGTGAGCTCAAGCATAACAACGACTGTAAGGATGGTGCAGGACCGGGCAATGTCTCATTCTGTTGTGCATAGGGTCACTATGAGCCGGAACCAACTTGACGGCACCTAACAACAACAACATGTGCTGTCCATACACCAGTCTCTCCTTTGTCTCAGCGATCACATTTGTAATGCTCAATTTCTTTCTGTGATACTTTAGTTTAACGTCTGTCTCCCCTACTAGACTGAAAATTCTAGGAAGTCATTTTAATCTGTAATACATAGCGTTTGGTATGTAAGAAATAAAACAAAACAAAAAAAAAAACCCTTTGCCATCAAGTCAATTCCGACTCATAGCGACCCTATCGGACAAGAGTAGAACTGCCCCACAGGGTTTCCAAGGAGCACCTGGTGGATTCCAACTGCCAGCCTTTTGGTTACCAGCCATAGCACTTAACCATTATGCCACTAAGGTTTCCTTGGGACATAATAGGCTTTCAATAAATATGTGTTAAATGAATAAATATATAAATGAATACTGTGGTGATAAAAAAGTCCTGAAGGAATTTAGCATCTTTGAATACAGGCATATCAAATAATAAATGCAATAAAATATCATTTTTGTTTTGATTGAAGTAATTATACATTGGTGATACCATGGAGAATGTTTTAGGTAAAAAGATGAGATTTCGCAATGGATTAGGTAATCAAGGGGAGACTTAGAAGAATATGTTCAAAAGGTGGGCAAAATAGAAAAACATTTTAAGCAAAAGAAGCATCAGGAAAAAGACACTGAGGTATGACTGCAAAGATCTACCTGTATTTCAACTCAGCTGAATGGCAGAGGAAAAACAGAGAGGGAATACTTTGGAACAAGACAGTCTGGCAAAGTAGAAAAGGCCAAATGACGGAAAACCAAGAACCACATAAAGAAATTTGTACTTCTTCACTTAGACAAGACAACCACTCACTGAAAAGCCTTGAACTGCTGAAAGAGATGACCTTTGCATTTTAGAAGTATAACATGGATGACGGATCAGAGAGGGGCAAATGAGGAGAGAAGAGCCGGCAGACTAGTATGGAAGAACAGGCTAAAAATGATGAGTATCAGAACAGAAACAGAGAGGATAGAAAAAAAGAGGAGACAGTGAAGAGAAGTAACCAGGGTCTTTCTATTCAAGATTTTGGACTGAATCAATGCATTTGCCTCTCCATTCACTAAAAATCCCAGTAAAATGGCAAAAGAAAAGCAAAAATAAGAATATATCATGACATCACTAGAAAAGAAAGAAAGCCACGATCAGAAATTAACGGAAAATATAAAGCATATGAGCTCACACTGACAGGAGAAAAAAAAAAAACAGCACTAAGAAACCATCAAGTCACCACAAAGAAGAGGACTTCCAGAGTACATCTGCCTCCCACTGGAGTTTCAGGAAAATCCTAGGTTCAAGGGCAGCAGGGATTGTGATTAGGAGTTGGTCATGGGATGACGGCAGAGTAACTGCAGCAACTGGGTCAATACCCTATTCAGTGCACACCAAGTATTATGGACTCAGTGCCTGCCTTCAGCCTGTGCCTGAAAGAAACAAATATCTACGTGTTAGTTGCACTAAGGCTGGCTCTGAAGGACAAAGGGTGTGCTAGCAATGTTCAATTACTGGCTGCCTGGAGGGGCGGTGGGGGGAAACCCTGATATTTAGTGTTTCCCAATTCCCATGCTATGAATACTCTCACCAAATTTTAAGCTACCATGTAGAAAAGATCATAAGAGGAAACTTACAAGGCCTATATGAAACCAAACTATTGCACTGGTAGAAGTACACAAAGGCAAAGAGACATATTTAAGGATATTTATTGTTTTGATGTTTACAGTAAAAAAAAAATAAAATGGAAAAAAAAGTCTATTACTAGGAAATACTCTTTCACACAATGAAGTCCTCAAAAAACTGTTAAAAAGAATGATGTAGTTCTCTAAGTACTGACATGAAAAACTGCCAGCCATATTTTGTTATTTAAGAAATAAAACAAAGCATATGATCTGGTTTTTTTTTTGTTTAAAAGAAATGCATATTTGTATAGGTGCAGAATGCAGATAAAATTCTGTGAGAACATTGTATCAGACACTTCTTGTGCACACTTTCAGCCATCTCAGCCCCACCTACAGCCACTGTTGCCGTGGCCAGTTCAACAGTATGGCAGGCAGCTCTGAGATACATGTCATAGTGCTCCTCAGAAACAAGAGAATGGACTTCCCCAGAGAGCAAAGGGGCAAGCCAGAAACTTTCACTTTTTGTTTTTCTAGTTACAATTGCCATCGAGTCAGTTCCAACTCATAGTGACCCCACGTGTGTCAGAGCAGAACTGTGTTCTGAAGGATTTTCAATGGCTGATTTTCCCAAAGTAGATCACCAAGTCTAGCTCCCCAGGCCCCTCTGAGTGGACTTAAACCTCCAACCTTTCAGTTAGCAGCCAAGCATGCTAACCGTCTGTATGGTTAAAATTTACTTTTTTTTTAAATCCTTTTTGAAATTTAAAAGAATGCAAAGTGTAACAAGAAATTTACACTTATGTAAATAGCCCTAGTAAATTATCTGTTAAATTTTATAAATTCAACGTGGGGATATGAAAAAGGAGAGTCCAGCCAGATGGATGGCTAGGATGAATATAAGGATCGTGTGCTATTTACAAAAACTGGAAACATGGGAGTAGCAGGACTGGTGGGGAAGGCTGAGTTCATTTTTAGGCATAGTGAGTTTGAGTTGCCTGTGTCCAGACAGTAACACAATAGTCTAGAGGCCATCTTTTTCTCACACTAGCCATACAAAAGAAGGGCCTAGGATGAGAATAAGTGTTGTTTTTTTTTAATTCAACTTATTTAGTTGTACATGAATTAACTATTCATTCATTCTGATAATCTGCTTAAGCAAGATATACATAATGAAAGTATGAGTCTTTAAGCAATTAGTAAAACTGATACAAGATTTTGAAGGTAAAGTTTATAAAACTAAAAAATATACTCTGTAAGCAGTAAGAGGGAAAATGTATTTATCCACTCATTTGTTTGCATAGCATATCAAAAATGCTATTTAAATACCAAATAAAATCTAAGGCATATCTCCCACCTCACACCTAGTGTACTATTTTAATCTGTTTATTTATAGAAGAAAATATGAGTATTTTTTTCAAGACCGCACCCCACAGGATCAGGGAACAGCTGGTATGCAAAGCCCCTTTGCTTATCTTGCCATTGTCATCTTTTATTGCAGGCTAAATGAAAATTAACTTTCATTTTCCCATCTATATAACATTACCACTTTAGTACATCAAAGTAGCATTTATCAGCATTATAACTCATGTTGACATGGTTAAAAGCTTGGCATATGTTAAAGTTGTGAGGGCAAGAATAAATCAAAAACCCAGCTGCCATTGATTTGATTGTAACTCATGGCGACCCCATGTGTGTCAGAGTAGAACTGTGCTTCATAGTGTTTTCAATGGCTAATTTTTTTCAGAAGTACAATGTCAGGGCTTTCTTCTGAGGTGCCTCTAGGTATGCTCAAACTTCCAACCTTTTGTTAGCAGCCAAGCACGTTAACCATTTGCACCACCCAGGCATGAATAAACCAAAAAAAGCCCATTGCCGTCAAGCCCATTCCGACTCATACTGACCCTAGAGAATGGAGTAGAGCTGCCCCATAGGGTTTTCAAGGAGTGGGTGGTGGATTTGAACTGCTGACTTTTTGGTCAGCAACCGAGCTCTTAGCCACTGCACCGCCAGGGCTCCAATTCAGGGCATGAACAATCCTTTGTAAAACCATGAAAGGGGTCAATCATGTCTTTAGTCTATCCTATCCCACAAATTTAGGTATTACTAGCACCTCCCCTTTCTGGATACCCAGTGACTTCAAACTCTTCCTACCTCTACCCCATCAAAATAGGCACTCAACATTATCTGATAAATTCATTCAGGAAAGGTGTAAATAAAAAATAAAAATAAAAAAAAGTGTAAATAATAAAAGCCCTAGTAAATTATCTTCCCAAAGAGTATTTACATTTTTATAACAGAAAAACTTTAGGAAAAAAAAAATCACATATTACCCTCCCACTGCTCAAGTATTCCAGGAAGAAGGAGAAACATTTTCAAATCCTTGAGTTTACACTTATGTGGCTAGCTGTCCTGTCCATTATTTCTACAACTCTCTACGTGTAGTTTAAAGGTCTGGGGACTAAAAATGCAACTTAATGGAAGAATGAATTATTATTTTCTTCAAAGGAAATAATGAATTGTATATAATTAGCTGTTTATCTTGGATTGGCTACCTTCCTATCTTTCTTGTCTGGCAGACTTCCCCCACGTCTCCAAGACCCAATCCTGAGGTCACCAGTATCACTAATATTTGGGTGCTGTGCCTTTTTTTTTTTTTTTAACTCAGAAATAAAACAGTAACTAGGAGTACTAGTTTTCACGTCTGCAGTAGAAGTCAAAAACGAATTTAAACTTTCTTCCTTCACAGCTTGACTACCATTGCTTCCCAGACAGTTATAAATACTGTTTTTCATATTAGACAACCATGAAAACCAAGATAACTGTTTAGTGCCATTTTCTTTTCAAAATACACCATTTTTCAAATATATTCTGTACCTAAGGAGTGAGGCATATAAATACCCTTGCTGTCCCTTGTACAGGGGTCAACAAGAAACAAATGTGATTTTGACGTCATTGCTATTTTAAGGTTAATCCTTAAGGGTGCTTTAACTCTACTTGACAAATGAGAAAAAAACAGGAAAAGGCTTGGGAAACTTATTAACTAGGGAGCTAAACTTATTAATTTGCATCCCAGCTCAATTCTTATTCAACCTAAACTTGATGGAACATTTTTCAAGGAGAAAGGTAGTATGTCATACAAACCCTACTAAATGAATAATTTTTTAATACGAATCAGCACAAAGCTGATTCCCATGAGGGGGAGGTTAAAGATGTCCCAAACGTCCAGCTTCTGCAAGCTGCTGTACCACTCCATCATCTCTAACACCAAATAACCCCGCTCCCCACAGTACTCTTTCTCACATCTTTGGGTTCAGTAATTCACTGCAATGTCTCACAGAACTCACAAACTGGACTTACAGTCAAGTGGTTTATTGGAGAAGTGACAGGTTACAACTCAGGATCAGAATCAACTTGGAAGTAACAGGTTACAAGACAGGATCAGGATCAATTTGGAAATAACTGGATACAACTCAGGAGACAGAATCAACTTTTTCAATTAGGACAGCTTCCAACCAGAAGAGCTCTCAGTCCTGCTAGCCAATGCCCTTTCTCTTGGCCACGTCCACAGGCTGGGCCCCACTCGGGCCTCTGCCACCAAGTCTCGCTGAGCCTGGCCTCTGCCCTATTTGGACAAGAGTTACAGCTCTTTCAGCTCTGCTGACAAGTGCACAAAGGTAGTCCACTCTGTCAGCAAGCCTCCTGCCCAAAATTGTTTAGCTCTCTCACTCCTTGGGCTGGCAAACCTGCCACAGCCATCTGCTGGTTTCGTGGTTCTCAGAGCTCATACTACTGCTGCTGTTTCTCTCCCGTCTCTCAGTCACTTCTAGCCATCTAGCGCCATCTCTTGCTGTCTTCAGTGTTATAATCTTTGACCCATTTTATGCCTCTTTTAGGAGGTTCTCCTCTCTCTCCCCCTTATCTCTCTCTGAAAACCTATTCAGATTGGCTGCTTATATAAGCACGTCATACAATCCTATTGGGTGGTTTTATACGCCCTATTTGCATAGTAAACTGATCAATCCCTGTAAGGCCCATAAAATAGACCAATATCGCACAGCAGGCTGTGGCCTAACCAATTATTTTTGGCAGAATTATAAACCCAAGGCCAGAAAGGCCATACATAAAGACAAATCCATTGCACCATACCTATAAATCCTAAGAGTTTAGGATTGTGACTTTTGTTTACCCCACAAGTGGTATGCCTTCAACAGTCTTTACGCTGAGGGAGACACTTGATGTCCCAGTCATCAAGTTTCCACTAGATGGTTGAGTCTTCCACTCCACCCCTCAGAGGAAAGAGTCGGAGTAAACACCTTTTACTCCAACCACTCGCTAGTTCCTCTATATGGAATAAACCCAGTTTCCCATCCAAGGTCACCAGATCTAGACTTGGAAATAAGGGAAAAAGTAGTAGGAATCCATTTTCTCTTTGAATCCAATCTGCACGCTCCATTCCAACTTCAACACTAAGAAAGCTGCTGCTGCACTTTCATTCTCAATTGGCCAGGAGATGAATAACTGTGTTCTCTAACACACTTCTAAACTAGATGTTGTAGTGAGCTGCCGTCGAGTTGGCCCTCAACTCATGGCAACCCCATGCACAATGGCATGAAATGCTGCCAGATCCTGCACCATCACCATGACTGGTAATGTACTGAACTGTTGTGATTCACAGGGTTTTCACTGGCTGATTTTCGGAAGTAGATCTTCAGGCCTTGCTGCCTAGTCCATCTTAGTCTGAAGGCTCTGCTGAAACCTGTTCAGCATCATAGCAGCATGCAAGCCTCCACTAATAAACAGCTGGTGGCTGTGCTTCAGATGCATTGGCTAGGAATCAAACCCAAGTCTCCTGCACGGAAAATGAGAATTCCCTAAACTAGGTAAAAAGGGATAATTCAAGTTTTTAGTTTTACACCTCAGATTCACTAATCATTACATTTTTTTGAAAAGTACTCTTCAAAAAAGAAAATGTTTAAAGCTGTAATAGCAGGTCTAGAGTTCCCCCTTCTCTGACCAAACTTATTCAATACATGACAATATCTGCTAAACTAGGAGGCTGCCCTACCTAAGCTCAGCAATGATGCAAAACATATCTGAGAGTCACTAAAGCCATTTTAAAACTGAACTGCCTGATGTTTGTAAAGAATGCCTTAAGATGTATCAAGGCTATAAAAACATGGAGCAGAGGAGAAAATCGTTTATCCCAAACAAATGTTTTCACTTTGTCCACAGCAAAGGTTTCTGTGAGATAAAACCCTGAACTAAACCAGCACTCAGGCTGAGGTTACTGCCCAAGTAATAAAATGTCAGACTTAAGAAAAAATGAGTAATCAGGAAGCTTCATTTGAACTGTGATTCCATAAATCAGTCACTGAACTCAACCTCATTGCATCTCAGCAGAAACTAAAAGCAGGTAATCTCCTAAAACCTAAAGTAAGAAATACAGGCAAAAAGAATGACAAGACTTAAGGCTCCCAAATATCCTCCCCATTACCCCACACTCTGTCCACTACCACCTCCCTCTTCCCACCATGATCATCTCCCACCACACTGGGGCCTTTATTCCACATCTTTAGCCTCAGGTCCTATGGCACACATAAAAAGAATTCTTCCCTGCTTTCTCTTTCTTTCACATCACTTAGTTGGTCTAAAATTCACAGTTGGTGAAGCCATTTGAAAAACGGCTAATATAAAATACTATTGACCTGATTATGGTTAACAAACATTTCTAACATCAGGCTGAATTAACACAGTAAGTGATATGCATACTAGAAGAATTAATGAGCAATCCTCTTTAAATTAAAATAGTTAAGAGTTGTTCCCCTATGGTTTTTGTAGTAAAGGACGAGTGTTAACTAAGGTGAAAGGCTATATGGCGTTTTCCTATTTCTTCTCTGAGCTATACCATTAAAGAAATGCCAGATTTTAACACTTCAAGAAGGAAAAAATTGAATCAGATCATCTGAAGCATCTTTCCTACCATCACCCACTTTAAAAATGTATAACCTTAACTTTAACCATCAACTGTTGATGCTATCCTTAACCATGTTTAGGTGATACCTGTAAGGTGCTGGAAAAGACAAACTCGCCAAGTGGCATGTGTCTGTAGCCAGTTCAAGGCCCCATAAAGCTGTGGAAAACCCCATATAAGCAACTGAATTGCTAATTTGGGCTTCACTGCATCATTTGAATAACTAACCCAACTACATAATCCAATAGTTAATATTTGTTATATATTAAATCTCAATAAATATATACTGATTGATAGGCTTACTACTATTTTACGGGTTGCCACTATTCCTAAACTCTCTGGCTTTTATCTGGTTTGGTTTTGCTCTAACAGCACAGTCATCCACTTTAATGACTCTCCACCCTGTCCTATAAAAAAAATAGGGTCACCATAAGTCAGAATCGACTCGATGGCAATGGGTTTGGTTTTGGGGGTTATCCTTAATGGATGTCAAAAACAAGTGGCCCACTGACTAATCCAAGTCCACAGAAGTGCTCTGTTTACCTAACACTGTTTTAAAAGCATTTGAACTTGAATGCTCTTTGGTTTATGGCTCCTGCTTTTGAACATGATCATCTCCCTTATTCTCATCAAGATATTAGCTAATAATGCATATGCCTGTTTTTAATCAGGCATTTTTTTTAATTGTGGTGGTAATATACATAATATACATAACAAAACATATGCTATCTCAACAAGTATCAGGCATTCTTATTCTTATGTATGAATTTATTTAATCCTTACATCAACAGGTCATATTATAATCCCCATTTCATGGGTGAGTTGCTGAGGCACAGAGAAGTTAACTATCCAAATTAAGGTCACGGGATTTGTAAAACGTGGAGCTGAGACTGCAACAACAACATCACAGGCCCGCTCATAAACAAAAACCCTCAGTTTGTCACCAACCTAAGAAAAAGGATGTACTTTTTTCCTAACTGTACCTGGTATTTCCAAGTCTGATTCTGTTCCTACCAGGTGAATTTGCCTGGGATTCTCCTTTGGTATGTTTCTGGCTTCTACCATAGTAGTACCAAGTACTACCATAGGTTCAGACTGGGAACCCTTAAGATATTCATTGCAGCCCTGAAGTGAGCAGAGAAGTACAAAGTCAGAGAAATCTGTTCATGACTGTCTTATGCTGCGAATGTCATACAACCCAGGTATAAAATTCTCAACTGTTGAAGTTCCACACCAATTTAAATCAACACAATGATCACGTGTCCAGTATAGTCAAGAGATTTTATTCATAATATTCAAAGAGCAAATAAATCTATATTGCATGATAATGCTTCTCCCTGACACTCACTTCACCAAAATACTCTGGGAGATATCCAGCTCCTAGGATGAGGAGGAGAGATTAGACATAAAGGTCTCTAGAAGGCTGTGTGTTAATATCTATACCAACCAACCAACCTCAATGCTGTAGAGCCGATTCCAACTCATCACAACCCTGTAGGACAGAGTAGAACTGATCCATAGGATTTCCAAGAAACAGCTGGTGAATTCAAACTGCTGACCTTTTGGTTCGTAGTCCTAGCTCTTAACCATTGTGCCAACAGGGCATAAGGGGGAAGAATGAAGAGATAAGAACATGAGAGGAATGTGGCAACTGATACCACGACCATAAGCTAGGACATTCCAAGAACTATCACTCCTGTGAAAGGGACACTAGAAAAACTCCAACAAAGCAGACCAAGAAGATAATGAGCTCTTGAGGGGTGCGGAAGATAGAGGAAGCAAGTCTGTTACGAAATTGAAAGCCCAGGTCTGCACTTCACCCTACATTTGGAGCCCAAGCATACAGTTCCTTAGTGGTGCAGAGCACTCTAAAATAAATTAATGAAAAACTAGTGCTATCCCTGGGGTGCTTGGTGAAAGAAAAGTAGGACCATTCTGGAGAGAAGCTCCCACAATCCACGTCACGAGAAATTTTTCACAGAAAAAACAAGTCCCACTAAAAATTCAAAAATTATAAAGCTAACAAGGAAAGGATCACTCCCCCTCCCCCAAGAGACAAGAATTCTCAGGCTAAAGAAGTATGACCAGGATAAATAGAATTCTACACCTAGACACATCACAGATGTGATGCAGAATATCTAAGACAAATACAAAATCTTAAAGTTTAAAACTCTCTACCATTTTTTAAGTATTCTTTTCATATGCATATGAAAGATGGACAGTGAATAAAGAAGACCAAAGAAGAATTAATGTATTTGAATTATGGTTTTGGTGAAGCATACTGAATATACCATGGACTGCTAGAAGAATGAACAAATACATCTTGGAAGAAGTACAGCCAGAATGTTCCTTAGAAGCAATGATGACAAGACTTCGTCTCACATACTTTGGACATGTTATCAGGAGACAGTAGTCCCTGGAGAAGGGCATCATGCTTGGTAAGGTAGACGGTCAACCAAAAACAGAAAGACCCTCAATGAGATGGACTGACACAGTGGCTGCAACAATGTGCTCAAACATAGTAACAATTGTAAGGATGGTGCAGGACCCAGCAATGTTTAGTTCTGTTGTGCATAGGGTCGCTACGAGTCAGAGCTGACACTAAGGCACATAACAATAACAACATACATCCTTACCATTAGTTCCATGACTTTTCACTTTTAACATAATACCAGTACCAGGTGCCATCAAGTCAACTCCAACTCCCAGCAACCTTACGTGTGTCAGAGTAAAACTGTACTCCAAAAGGTTTGCAATGGCTGATTTTTTGGAAGTAGGTCAGTAGGTCTTTTTTCCAAGGCAACTCTGGGTGGACTCAAACCATGAGTTGGAATCAACTCAACAGCAACTACAATAGGTAAACACTGATGGTTATTGATGGCAGCAAGGAGAAGAGTGACAGGATCACAAGAAGGTGGCTTAGAAATGAGAAGACTATGTATTCATGAAAGAATGGAGGCAAAAGTGAATCAATAAAGATTGATGATATTAATTTAGGAGGGAATAACTAGGAAGTTTCCTTCCACTATTGGAATTTGCTTGATCAAAGATGGAGGTAGAGGATTAGCACCAAGGAGAAAAGGCAGCTTCCAAACCGGCAGTGTCTAAAATTGAGAAGGTTCTCACAGAGGTTGAGAAATAATTTGAGGAAAAACACAGAAGCTCCTGCAAGAGGGGCTGGATCATCATAGTTTATGCTCCCCTGCTGGCTGGGGTGGGGATGACATTGGGAATGCTGTAGGGAGCTCACCAGGGAGTCAACAAGGCCCCACTGAAGAGAGACAGCCATCTGTGTGGTAGACCACAGCTGTATACCTCTGGCTTCCCTCAGAATATTAATAAAACATCAGCGAGAAGGAATGATTCCAGTTTACTAAATCTGTTCGCAGGGTGCCGCTCTCAAATTGACTACAACGACTGAAAATAAGACTCATTCTTTACTAAGTAACACAGACTAAGACAGAGAAAATTCGCTGGAGGTGCTCACACCTACCCCTCCCCCCAAAAAAATACTCTGAAAAAGTTTCTAAAACTAATTACACAGCATGTCAGTAAATGTAATATGTCTTCTTTTTATATTTTCTTTGTAAACTGGTGTCATAAGCAGCTTCTTGTTTTCTTTTAAATAGAAGGCCCTTAAATAAACCAACTTCGATACAACCACAACAAAGTGCAAAGTGCAGTTGCAAATGAAGAGTAAGGGAAAGGGAGCAAGAGAGTGTATGCTTGTGTAAACAGAAACAAACTAAATCTGCCAAAGATAACACGAAGCACAAGGAAGGAAGCACTTCAGACTTGTCTCCTAGACATCATTACACATGCCTGGCCCTGCATGAGAGCCAAGCTGGAGAGTCTGTTGGCATGAACAGAGATTTGGTTGCAAGAGTTAGTAGAAGGTGCAAACGAAGTGCATGAATAAAATGATGATTTCTGTAGGACAAATGTGATGAGGTTTTGCTTTTCTTTTTAACATGACTACATTGTAGATTTTTAAAACTAAACTATATCAAACTTTCATTCCCCACTCCACCCTTTTTTTTTTTTTTTTTTTTAAGCTAAGGCTAAACTTTCCTACAAACTGGGTCATTCTTGAGCCATTGGCTGTGACTGTCAACAGTCTTTTACTATTTTGGAAGAACTCTGTCCATGACTGATATCTAGATGATATTTTGGTGCCAGGGTATATATGTTTAGGTAGGCTGTTCGATGTGCCTTGTTTTTTATTGCTCGCTTTAGAATACAAATACAGCTGTTTCAAGAAATAGTCACCTGAAACAAAACAATGCATCCCCAAAACAACAAAAACCTGGGTTGCTCTCTCAGGGTACTAACTTATTTATTTTGCCCACATTTTGCCAGCTTGAAACTGAATATTTTATATCAACATGCACAGGTGAAACATCAAGCAGCTCATCCATGGAGACTAAGAAACAAAATGCAATTTTGTAAGTCTCCCATATACCCAATCACCTGCTTTCAGCTCTGTTTGGTATTGTTTTCAAAAATCTGATACCCTTATTAGTGAAGCACAAAACAGACTGAGCAATGCCCCAGATTGCCTTTATGATTTTTTGTCCTTTTATTTATTCATTGGATTTCTAGAACTGTGCCCATTCCTTAAGCTTTAAAGCATACAAAAAATAAGAGGTTTTCAGCAAAACATTTAAAATAGCAAATAACTGCAATAACATCAAAGAGAAAAACCAAGAGGTTAAAAAAGTATATCTTGCATTATCATTCCTTCTGGGTAGACACTTGGGCCTCTGTTGGGGATAGATGTTGTTGTGAGATGCCATCAATTCAGTTCCAGCTCATAGCATACCTACATACAACAAAATGAAAAACTACCCAGTCCTGTGCCATCCTCTCAATCATTGTAATGCTTGAGCCCACTCCTGTAGCCACTGTGTAAATCCATTTCTTGGTAGGTCTTCCTCTTTTTCTCTGACCCTAAACTTTGCCAAGTATTTACAGCCTTCTCCAGGGACTGGTCCCTCCTGATAACATATCCAAGGTATGTGAGATGAAGTCTCTCCATTCTTGCTTCTAATGAGCATTCTGGCTATACTTCTTCCAAGACAGATTTGCTCGATCCTCTGGCAGTCCATGGTATATACATACACTTCAACAACACCATAATTTAAAGGCATTGATTCTTCTTCGATCGTCCTTATTCATTGTCCAGCTTTCACAAGCATATGAGGTGACTGAAAACACCATGGCTAGGGTGAGTTGCACCTTAATCCTTAAAGTGACATCTTTGCTTTTTAACACTTTAAAGAGGCATTTTGCAGTAGATTTGCCCATTGCAACGCATCATTTGATTTCTTGACTGCTGCTTTCGTAAGTGTTGATTGTGGATCCAAGTAGTATGACATCCTTGACAATTTATGATGCTGCTTATTGGTCCAGTTGTGAGGATTTTTGTTTTTTTATGTTGAGATGTAATCCATGCTGAAGGCTGTGGTCTTTGATCTTCATCAGTAAATGCTTCAAGTTCTCTTCACCCTCAGCAAGCAAGGTTGTGTCATCTGCATAATGCAGGTTGTTAATGAGTCTTCCTCCAATCCTGATGCCCCGTTCTTCTTTATATAGTCCAGCTTCTCAGATTATTTGTTCAGCCTACAGCTTGAATAGGTATGTTGAAAGGATACAACCCTGACACACACCTTTCCCGGCTTTAAACCACTCAGTATCCCCTTGTTCTGTTTGAACAACTGCCTCTTGATCTATGTACAGGTTCCTCATAAACAGAACTAAGTGCACTGAAATTCCAATTCTTCACAATGTTATCCATAATTTGTTATGATCCACACAGTCAAATGCCTTTGCACAGTCAATAAAATACAAGTAGACATCAGTCTTAGTTATCTTGCACTGCTATAACAGAAATACCACAAGCGGATGGCTTTAGCTAAGAGAAATTTATTCTCTCACAGTCTTGGAGGATAGCAGTCCAAATTCAGGGTGCCAGCTCCACGGAAAGGCGTTTTCTCTCTGTCAGCTCTGGAGGAAGGGTTTTGTCCTCAATCTTCTCCAGTCAAGGAGGCTCTCAGCACAGGGACCTCTCGTTTCTTGGCGGTAAAAGGTCCCCATGTTTCTGCTTGCTTCGCTCTTTTATATCTCAAAAGAGATTGACTTAAGACACTACCTAATTTTGTACATTTAGTCCTACCTCATTAACATAACTTCTTATAATTCTGCCCATTAACATCACAGAAGTAGGATTTACAACAAATAGGAAAATCACATCAGATGACAAAATAGTGGACAATCACACAGTACTGTGACTGATGATCTAGCCAAGTTTATAGATACTTTGTGGGTACACAATTCAATCCATGACAACATCTTTCTAATATTCCCTGCTTTCAGCCAGGATCCATTTGACATCAGCAACGATATCGCTTGTTTCACGTCCTCTTCTGAATCCAGCTTGAATTTCTGGCAGTTCCTTGTCAATGTGCTGTTGCAGCCACTTTTGAATTATGTTCAGCAAAATTTTACTTGTGTGATGATAATGACATATTCAATAATTTCCACTGGATCACCTTTCTTGGGAATAGGCATAAATATGGATCTCTTCCAGTCGGTTGGCCAGATAACTGTCTTCCAAATTTGTTGGCATAGATGAGTGAGCACTTCCAGTGCTGCATTCATTTGCGAAACATCTCAATTGATATTCTGCCAATTTCTGGAGCCTTGTTCTATGCCAATGCCTCCAGTGCAGCTTGGACTTCCTCCCTCAGCATGACTGGTCCCTGATCATATGCTACCTCTTGAAATGGTTGGTATAATTACTCCGTGTATTCCTTCCGTCTTCTTTTGATGCTTCCTGTGTCATTTAATATTTTCTCCATAGAATCCTACACTATTGCAACTCGAGGCTTGAATTTTTTCTTCAGTTCTTTCAGCCTGAGAAACACCGAGTGTGTTCTTCCCTTTCGGTTTTCTATCTCCAGCTCTTTGCACATATCTCATTATAATACTTTACTTTGTCTTCTCAAGCCATGCTTTGAAATCTGTTCTGCTCTTTTACTTCATCATTTCTTCCGTTTGCTTTAGGTGCTCAACATTCAAGAGCAAGTTTCAGAATTTCCTCTGACATCCATCTGGCTCTTTCTTTCCTGTCTTTTCAATGACCTCTTGCTTTCTTCATGTATGATGTCCTTGATGTCATTCCACAACTCACCTGGTCTTCGGTCACTAGTGTTCAACCCATCAAATCTATTCTTGAGATGGTCTCTAAATTCAGGTGCGATATATTCAAGGTCGTATTTTGACTTTTGTGGACTTGATCTGATTTCCTTCAGTTTCAACTTGAACTTGGATATGAGCAACTGATGATCTGTTCTGCAGTCGGACCGTGGCCTTGTTCTGACTGATGATTTTGAGCTTTTCCATCGTCTCTTTCTACAGATGTCATCTGTTTGATTCCAGTGTATTCCATCTGGGGCGATGTCCATGTGTATAGTCACCCTTTACGGTGGTGAAAAAAGGTATTTGCAACGAAGAAGTCTTTGGTCTTGTAAAATTCTATCATGCGATCTCCAGCATCATTTCTATCACCAAAGCCATATTTTCCAACTACCGATCCTTCTTTTTTGTTTCCAACTTTTGTATTCCAATCACCAGTAATTATCAATACATCCTGATTTCATGTTCAATCAATTTCAGACTGTAGAAGCTGATAAAAATCTTCTATTTCTTCATCTTTGGCCCTAGTGGTTGGTGTGTAAATTTGAATAATAGTCATATTAACTGGTCTTCCTTGTAGGCATATGGATGTTATCCTATCACTGACAGTACTATACTTCAGGATAGATCTTGAAATGTTCTTTTTGACAATGTAACACTATTCGTCTTCAAGCTGTCATTCCCGGCAGGGTAGACTACATGATTGTCCAATTCAAAATGGCCTATACCAGTCCATTTCAGCTCACTAATGCCTAGGCCAAAGGGTCGGCAGTTCGAATCTGCCAGACGCTCCTTGGAAACTCTATGGGGCAGTTCTACTCCATCCTATAGGGTCGCTATGAGTCGGAATCAACTCAAGGGCACTGGGTTTTTCTGGGAATGCCTAGGATATTGATGATTATGCACTCCATTTCATTTTTGATGATTTTCAATTTTCCTAGATTCGTACTGCGTACATTCCAGGTACCGATTATTAATGAATGTTTGCAGCTGTTTCTTTTCATTTTGAGTCATGCCACATCAGCATATGAAGGCCCTGAAAGCTTTACTCCATCCATGTCATTAAGGTCGACTCTACTTTAAGGAGGTAGCTCTTCCCCATTCATCTTTTGAGTTCCTTCCAACCTGGGCGGCTCATCTTCTGGCACTATATCAGACAATGTTCAGCTGCTATTCATAAGGTTTTCACTGGCTATCTCTTTTCAGAAATAGACTACCGGGTCCTTCTTCCTAGTCTTAGTCTGGAAACTCAGCTGAAACCTGTCCTCCATGAGTGACCCTGCTGGTATCTGAACACTGGTGACATAGCTTCCAGCATCACAGCAACACACAAGCCCCCACAGTATGACAAGCTGACATGTGAGGACTTATATATATGTACACACACACACGCAGACACATTGTTGTTGTTCTTGTTGTTGGGTGTCATCGAGTTGGTTCCGACTCATAGCAACCCTATGTATAACACAATGAAATACTGTCCTGTTCAGCACCACCCTCACAATCGTTGTTATACTTGAGCCCACTGCGCAGCCACTGTGACAATCCATCTCATGGAGGGTGTTCCTCTTTTTCACTGACCGTCTACTTTATCAAGCATTACATCCTTCTCCAGGAACTGACCCCTCCTGATAACACATCCAAAGTATGTGAGACGTCGTCTTGCCATTCTTGTTCAAAAAAAGCATTCTGGTTGTACTTCTTCCCAGACAGATTTGTTCATTCTTCTGGCAGTCTGTGGTATATTCCATATTTTTCGCCAACACCACAATTCAAAGGAGTCAATTCTCCTTCAGTCTTCCTATTTCATTGTCCAGCTTTCACATGCATATGAGGTGACTGAAAACACCACAGCTTGGGGGAGACACACTTTAGTCTTCAAGGTGACATCTTTGCTCTTCAACACTTGGAAGAGGTCTTTTGCAGCAGATTTGTCCAATGCAATGGGTCTTTTGATTTTCTGACTGCTGCTTCCATGGATGTTGACTGCGGATCCAAGTAAAATGAAACCCTTGACAACTTCAATCTTTTCTCCGTTTATCATGATGTTGGTTATCGGTCCAGTTGTGAGGATTTTTGTTTTCTTTATGTTAAAGTGTAATCCACATTGAAGGCTGTGATTTTTGGTCTTCATCAGTAAGTGCTTCAAGTCCTCCTCACTTTCAGCAAGCAAGGTTTTGTCATTTGCCTAATGCAGGTTGTTAACGAGTCTTCCTCCAATCCTGATGCCCCATTCTTCTTCATATAGCCCAGCTTCTTGGATTATTTGCTCAGCATACAGATTGAATAGGTATGATGAAAAGATACAACCCTGATGCACACCTTTTCTGACTTTAAACCACACAGTATTCCCTTGTTCTGTTTGAATGATTGCCTCTTGATCTATGTACAGGTTCCTCATGAGCACAATTAAGCGTTGTGGTACTTCCATTCCTCGCAATGTTATCCATAATTTGTTATGATCCACACAGTTGAATGCCTTTGCATAGTCAATAAAACACAGGTAAACATCTTTGCATAGTCAGTAAAACACAGGTCCACATACATATACACATATAATACAATAATATGATTTTCTTTTAACCCCACTGTTGTACTGAAACTCATTCCAGTTAAACATTTCATTTAAATTTTATGGCAACCTCAGGAGTAAGTTTTGTGGTTGTTGCCTATCGGTGAGTCGGCCCTATGAAGTTATTTTACTGATGAAGAAACTGAGACTCAGATTAAGGAACTTGCTTGAGGTCAAAAAGCTAGGTATCTAGTAGATTCAGAACTCAACTCCTTTTTTTACCTGCCTTCAGAAATTACACATGTAGCAACTATACTATACATACGCCCTAAAACAGTCAGAAAAACTCTGTAAATCCTCACACTTTTTTTTTATGATGTCTAACACCTTTTATTATAAAATTAACCTGTTGCTGTTGAGTTGATTCCACCTCATAGTGACCCTATGGGACAGAGTAGAACTGCCCCATAGGGTTTCCAAGGAGTAGCTGGCGGATTCAAACTGCCTAACTCTTCGTTAGCAGCCATACCTCTTAACCACTGCACCACCAGGGCTCAGTTATAAAATTAAGTAATTGTAAAGATGTAGCATACTGTGATTTATAAATATTGGCACTTTAAATATATGGTTATATGACCCTTTAAAATATATCCAGTAGGCTTCAAATAACATTGCAATTTGATAATCACCATCCATTTAAAGAATAAAGGAACAGCTGCCTTTTTTTTTAACAGTGGGAAGTTCTACATTATTCCAATTTTAATCTTTGAACTTGTATTTCCATTCAATATCACCGAAAGAATTTTATCCTAATATGGTCATTTTTATATTTAACATCGTTTATGGATCACTCTATCCATCTGTGTAATACAAATATGAGGTTCTAAAGGTCTTTTAAAATTTTTCTGGATTGATTATAAGTATGGTTATTAATTGTTCATATATCTACTGTAAATATCATTTATTGCTAAACTTAGAATTGGGCATCAATATTATCACTTGTCATTTTTATACATGCAAGGTCTGAGAAAACTTGTCCACATAAATATATACTACAAATGGGGTTGGAAGGTATTTTGTTACGACTATGTCACACAATCATTTGAACTCCTGAATGATCTGCCAAAATCACTTGGCAATCTTTAATCACAAGTTATTTTTAATCGACTCTCACTGAACAACTCCGTTAGGTCCCATTCCAGTTATGTTGAAAACAATGAACCAGAAACCCCCTGACTTGCCAAAGTATGTTTCTTAGGCATTACCGTCATTCACTTGCTCAACGCCAATGCCAAGACTTGAAATTTTCCCTTCATTTGGCAGCCCAGAGGTCTTTGCACCCAAGGCCATGCAACATTGTAAGGCTGCAGTGGATGAGACATTTGCCTTTCTTTTCTAAAGCGGAACAAAGGCTGTTGTGAAAGGTGAAGAGAAAGAGAAAGCTCATCCACCTTAAAGGTCTCCCTAGACGTGCCCCTTGACCGCAATCTTGCCACCCTCAGACAGATAATCAAAGGGGAAAGTAAAATTAGAGTTGAAAAACTGGAAACAAATTGCCTTAAAAATAATCTCTGCTAACAAACCTAGGATGACTGTGTAAATTTTCCCACAACCATTCGCTATGACAACGAAAATACTGTTAAGCTATAACTGCCCTCATTATATTGTTCTAGAGAGGAAATGGATTTATCCCTAGATGCATCATGACCAAATGCTTTCAACTTCGTATTAGTGTATTTTTTCCAGTAAAGTAAATCTGTTAAACATATGACTAAATGTTTACTGATGGCTTCCTAAGACATTTCCTAGAAATAAATCCACAAGTTAAAAAAATATTTTAGTTGAGTCAATAATATTCATATATACGAAGGAAATATATGACTTAGTAACAATATTTCTTTCACTTCAAACTATTCTTAAATTCACATTTTTAGACAGTTGTAAAATATTAATTGTAAAATGATCTAAAATAACTCAGTACTGATTAGGTTTTTGTTGTTGCTGCTGTTGTTTTAGATTTTCCAGCTTAAGCGGATGAAGTCTTCCAAGAAATGTGCAATTAAAAGTAAACAATTTAAAAATCATAGTAACGTATCTCTGACCGTCTATCTTTCTTCTCTAGTGTGGAATGTAAGTTTTAAAAATAAATAAACTAGGTTATGTGGTCCATCATATTACAACAGGACCATAAAGTTTACTAAAAAGCAAAAGTAATGCATTAAAATTTCCAAGTAAGTAAGCAATGACTACATCTTCTCAACTCCTCCACTGTAACACAAAGTGAGAAACAGAACATAAAAACAGGAAAATCAAGCATAAGCAATGGAAACTATGGAAGGACGTCATCCACACGTCAAATATTTCTGGACTTTTAACTAGAATTTCTACTAGATGTATCATAGGTGTGACTAGAGAAGAAAGATCTAAATCTTAGCTTTTCTAATGTCCTTGCAAAACAAGACTAATAAGCCCAGGCAGTGAGTAGACGAAACCCTAAGAAAACCCCACTACTGCCCTCTACAAAGAGATGAGCCAGTTGAAAGAAGGCTACAAGTCCAGGCAATGCGTGGATGAGACCCTAGGAGAACCCCACTACTGTCCCCTAAAAACAAAGAGGTAAATCAGCTGAAATGAACATGCAACTAGAGTTTAACAGAAGCTGTGGAAGACATTCTTGGCCTGAGAGCTAAGCTGAGAGGGGCATCTGCGTCACATAAATTCCTGGCATATGCTTGGCTACATGCCCCTAACTAGCTACTGGCTGCCACACTAAACAAGGAGAACAACTCTTCTGGATAAAGAAAGGGCTCTCTAACTATTTCTGACTACTTTAACCCCAAGGTCTCATGCCCTCACATCCCATTACCCTCAAATATCTCGGCTTCTGAATTTCTGATATAGAAAAGTAAATTACAGTTACTGTGAAACTTCATCGTTAATTTTCACCTAGGCATGAAATACTCAAAAAGAAACATGGATTTCTAATCAAACTCACCTCAGCTGCCACTATGGGCAAATGCAGACCTCTCACTGTAAGTATAAGAAAAAAAAAAAAACACTAAATGCAGTTAAAAAATGGGAACTCACTCTGTAGAATCAGATCTAATGACTTCCTGAGAAATTTATGAAACTAATAACTTAGTATAGATAATATATTCTTAAAATATTTTGAGTTTAACAAGTTTCAAGAGAATACTGTGCCCACAAAACTACATCATACAGTCATAATGAAACAAAAACACATACCTGAAATCAAGTAAGCTGTGATAGAAATGAAAAAAATGAGTGGTAAAGTTAAGGTTCTATGAAAGCAGAAAATATAAAATTGGCTACCAAGATAAAGGAAATTTGTGAAGAAGACAAGTTCAAATTGTACATAAAAGTTTTAAAGAAAAAAAAATCATGAAAGATGAGTGCTACAAAGAATAAATAAGAAAGACTAAATATTTGTTTAGTAGAGATTCCAGAAGAAAACAAGTAAGCAGATGGGGTGGTAACAATAATAGTAATGACAGAAGAAATCTTGTCTGAGTTGAAGGTAAATTTGGGGCACGTGTCTGTCAGTTTGTTGTACTGAGGGGGCTTGCATGTTGCTGTAATGCTGGAAGCTATGCCACCGGTGTTCAGATACTAGCAGGGTCACCCATGAAGGACAGGTTTCAGCTGAGCTTCCAGACTAAGACAGACTAGGAAGAAGGAACTGGCAATCTATTTCTGAAAAGCATTAACCTGTGAAAACCTTATGAATAGTAGCGGAACGCTGTCTGATACAGTGCTGGAAGATGAGCCCCCCAGGTTGGAAGGCACTCAAAAGATGACTGGGGAAGAGCTGCCTCCTCAAAGCAGAGTCAACCTTAATGACGTGGATGGAGTAAGGCTTTCGGGACCTTCATTTGCTGATGTGGCACGACTCAAAATGAGAAGAAACAGCTGCAAATATCCATTAATAATTGGAACCTGGAATGTACAAAGTATGAATCTAGGAAAATTGGAAATCGTCAAAAATGAAATGGAACACATAAACATCGATATCCTAGGCATTAGTGAGTGGAAATGGACTGGTATTGGCCATTTTGAATCGGACAATCATATAGTCTACTATGCTGGGAATGACAACTTGAAGAGAAATGGCGTTGCATTCATCATCAAAAAGAATGCTTCAAGATCTATCCTGAAGTACAATGCTGTCAGTGATAGGATAATACCCATACGCCTACAAGGAAGACCAGTTAATACAACTTTTATTCAAATTTACGCACCAACCACTAGGGCCAAAGATGAAGAAATAGAAGATTTCTATCAGCTGCTGCGGTCTGAAGTTGATCGAACATGCAATCAAGATGCATTGATAATTACTGGCGATTGGAATGCAAAAGTTGGAAACAAAGAAGAAGCATCAGTAGTTGGAAAATATGGCCTTGGTGATAGAAACAATGCCGGAGATCGAATGATAGAATTTTGCAAGACCAAAGAGTTCTTCATTGCAAATACCTTTGTTCACCAACATAAATGGTGACTATATACATGGACCTCACCAGATGGAACACAAAGAAATCAAATTGACCACATCTGTGGAAAGAGACGATGGAAAAGCTCAATATCATCAGTCAGAACAAAGCCAGGGGCCGACTGTGGAACAGACCATCAATCGCTCATATGTAAGTTCAAGCTGAAACTGAAGAAAATCAGAGCAAGTCCACGAAAGCCAAAATATGACCTTGAGTACATCCCACCTGAATTTAGAGACCATCTGAAGAATAGATTTGATGCATTGAACACTAGTGACCGAAGACCAGACAAGTTGTAGAATAACATCCAGGACATCAGACATGAAGAAAGCAAGAGGTAATTGAAGAGACAGGAAAGAAAGAAAAGAGCAAGTTGGATGTTAGAGGAGAAACTTGCTCTCGAATGTTGAGCAGCTAAAGCAAAAGGAAGAATTGATGAAGTAAAAGAACTGAACAGAAGATTTCAAAGGGCAGCTTGAGAAGACAAAGTAAAGTATTATAATGACATGTGCAAAGAGCTGGAGATGGAAAACCAAAAGGGAAGAACACGCTCAGCACTTCTCAAGCTGAAAGAACTGAAGAAAAAATTCAAGCCTCGAGTTGCAATAGTGAAGGATTCTATGGAGAAAATATTAAACGACGAAAGAAGCATCAAAAGAAGGTGGAAGAAATACACAGTCATTATGCCAAAAAGAATTAGTTGATGTTCAACCATTTCAGGAGGTGGCATATGATAAGGAACTGATGGTACTGAAGGAAGAAGTCCAAGCTGCTCTGAAGGCACTGGCGAAAAACAAGGCTCCAGGAATTGATGGAATATCAATTGAGATGTTTCAACAAACAGATGCAGCACTGGAGGTGCTCACTCGTCTACGCCAAGAAATATGGAAGACAGCTTCCTGGCCAACTGACTGGAAAAAAAAAAAATTTTTTTTTTTAACTGACTGGAAGAGATCCATATTTATGCCTATTCCCAAGAAAGGTGATCCAACCAAATGTGGAAATTATAGAACAATATCATTAATATCACATGCAAACAAGATTTTGCTGAAGATCATTCAAAAACGGCTGCAGCAGTGTATAGACAGGGAACTGCCAGAAATTCACGTTGGTTTCAGAAGAGGACGTGGAACCAGGGATATCATTGCTGATGTCAGATGGATCCTGGCTGAAAGCAGAGACTACCAGAAGGATGTTTACCTGTGTTTTATTGACTATGCAAAGGCATTTGACTGTATGGATCACAACAAATTATGGGTAACATTGCGAAGAATGGGAATTCCAGAACACTTAATTGTGCTCATGAGGAACCTTTACATAGATCAAGAGGCAGTTGTTCGGACAGAACAAGGGGATACTTTGTGGTTTCAAGTCAGGAAAGGTGTGTGTCAGGGTTGTATTCTTTCACCATACCTATTCAATCTGGATGCTGAGCAAATAACACAAGAAGCCAGACTATATGAAGAAGAACAGGGCATCAGGATTGAAGGAATACTTATTAACAACCTGTGTTATGCAGATGACACAACCTTGCTTGCTGAAAGTGAAGAGGACTTGAAGCACTTACTAATGAAGATCAAAGATCATAGCCTTCAGTATGGATTACACCTCCACATAAAGAAAACAAAAATCCTCACAACTGGACCAATGAGCAACATCATGATAAACGGAAAAAAGATTGAAGTTGTCAAGGATTTCATTTTACTTGGATCCACAATCAACACCCATGGAAGCAGCAGTCAAGAAATCAAAAGACACATTGCATTGGGTAAATCTGCTGCAAAGGACCTCTTTAAAGTGTTGAACAGCAAAGATGTCACCTTGAAGACTAAGGCGCGCCTGACCCAAGCCATGGTATTTTCAATCGCATCATATGCATGTGAAAGCTGGACAATGAATAAGGAAGACCGAAGAAGAGTTGAGGCCTTTGAATTGTGGTGTTGGCGAAGAACACTGAATATACATACCATGGACTGCCAAAAGAATGAACAAATCTGTCTTGGAAGAAGTACAACCAGAATGCTTCTTAGAAGTAAGGATGGTGAGACTGCGTCTTACATACTTTGGACATGTTGTCAGGAGGGATCAGTCCCTGGAGAAGGACATCATGCTTGGCAGAGTACAGGGTCAACGGAAAAGAGGACGACGCTCAACAAGGTGGATTGACACAGGGGCTGCAACAATGAGCTCAAGCATAGCAACAATTGTAATGATGGCTCAGGACCAGACAGTTTCGTTCTGTTGTGCATAGGGTCGCTATGAGTCAGAACTGACTTGGCAGCACCTAACAACAACAACATCAACAACAGAGGTTCCAGAAGAAAACAAGGAAGCAGGTGGGGTGGTAGCAATAATAGTAACGATAGAAGAAATCTTGTCTAAGTTGAAGATCAATTTGGGGCAGATAAAAGGTTCACAGTGTACCAAAAAATAATGAATAAAAAGTGAGTGATAACTAAACACATCTAATATTTTCAACTTTTAAGAATAAATTTAAAATTCATCAAGTATCAAAAAATGTTTCTAATAACATCCTATATAAAAGAAAAAACAGTCTGACCTTGGACTTTTCTAAATAACTAGATGCCAGACTACAATAAAGCAATGTCTGTAGCATACAACAACACAGCATAGCATACTGAGGGCAAAGCTTGTCATCCAAGAATTCTGCATTCACGTGTCAAAGTTTCTGCACATGAAGTACGTTGTTTTCACTCATGCCTAAGGAAAATATTCACTTCTCCTTTATGAGAAATAAAGACTTACTACACCAAGGTGAAAAATAATTCAAAATTAAAAATTCTAGTATAAGAGAAACAAATATTGTTACGAAAATGGTGCAATTATTTCGGGAACTTTATATAGAAAATAGTGATATAAAACCACTCTTACCTAGACAATTACTCAATATTGTGTTTGCAGCAAACAACCTTGAGGGATGAGAGACAAAGAGGAGGTGCGCTGGCTGTTTTCTATAAAAGTGATGAATTTCCAAAGCTCCGTGTTCCTTGGCTGTGATAAGAATCCTCTGTGCATGCGGCATCTGTCTTGGGCCCTCCGTGTCAATCTCATGGGAAATCTACCTACATGACATTCATGCTGCTTGCTGTACCATGAGTAATATAGTCCTTGGTCTCTGATCCAGGAGTCTGGTGTCTTCTGCCAGTAACAAGCTAATTTATTAGCTTGCATATCCCACATTTTTGTCAGTTCTTGACAACAGACACAAAAATTAGAATATGAGATCAAAAAAAAAAAAACAAGAAAAGTTCTTCAACTTATATGGTCATAAAGAGTAATTTAATAGGTAGTAATTCATTCTTGATAGTAGTAATTACAGAAAATTTATTTATATTATTTTACAAATGGAAAGATAACCAGCAGAGCATGGAAATAGACTAATCTCACAAATCACTAGACAAATTAAAGAGAAAATGAAAACAATGTATATAAAAAGGCAAGGGCTAAGAAGGATAGAAACAGCAAAGAACATGAAAATCAGAAAGGATCATGATTAAAGAATTCAGTATGAATTCATGAACATATAAACCAGAAAAAATTCTGATTGCACCAAAAAGCATAACGTTATTTACCAGAGCTACACTTAAAGTTATCCACAAAGGTTAAACATAAAAAATTTATGGGAACAATTTTTCAGTTAGAATCAACAGCCTCAAAAATGTCCATTTCTTCTGACACAGGCAGGAATTTACCTGAATAGAGACAATACATTTATGTGAAGACATTTATTGCAGAGTTATCTGCCATAGTGAGAAGTCTGAAAAATGCAAATCTACTAAAAAGAGGAGGAAAGTAAAATAAATCAAAATATAGTCAAAGAATGGAAAGAATAGGCAGTTGTTTAGAAACATGATTTTGAATTATGTTTTATGACATTTGAAAATATTACCACCCAATATAAAATGGAAATAAAATTTTAAAATGGTATATAAAACATGTTTTCCCATTGTTAATGGCATTTCATATATAGAAAATAGACAGGTAAAATGCACCAAAATGTTAGGAGCACTTATCTCTGGATATTAAGTTAAGGGTGTTTTGTATCTTCTCCCATTCATTCAGTGTTTTCCAAATTTTTCATGAGGAACACACAACTTTAGAATCAGAAAATCTTTTTTCTTAAAAACCTGAAGCGAGGGGAGATGAGAGGGCAGAGGGGGTCAGAAGCTGGCCAAATGGACACGAAAACAGAGTGGAGCGAAGGAGTGTGCTGTCTCATTAGGAGGAGAGCAACTAGGAGTATATAGCAAGGTGTATATAAATTTTTCTGAGAGACTGACTTGATCTGTAAACTTTCACTTAAAGCACAATAAAAAATTAAAAAAAAAAAAAACCCCACGGAGCAACTTCTATCTCTGTCTGGCATATTTAAAAGGTCTCCATTGAACATCTTTTAAAATATTACTAAAATGCTCATTTTTCCCATAACTACAGGTAGGATTACATACTTGTATATTTACAGATACTTTATGTTCTTCTTATACATAATCTGGGAGCTCTAAGAATAAAATAGTGGCTGAGCTGCATGATTCATCTTAAAGGGCAAAGAAAATGATTCCATAAGTTTAGGTGCACAGAGTGGTATGTAATGGACAAGAATGACACTGTGCTATGCATCTGTTAAGTGCAGTTTGGGATAAATTACAGAATTTTCTTTCTGCAAAAAGCAATTTTTCCCAAACCTAGCTTTCTGGATGTTCAAACTGTTCTTATTTTCTGTTCATTTAATGACAAATTACCAGTTTATCTGAAAGCAACAACAAACTTAACTTCTATTTTTATTCTTTTTAAGGCAAAATTTTTTATTATTATTATTTCACTTTGGAAAATAAATGCAGAAGAATGCCTCTTTGCCTCCCTGAAGTAGTTTTTATGTTATTGCTTCCCTTCTTCTCATTCTGCTAATCAAAACGGTACTCCCATCTGTCTACTAACCATCACCATTTAACAGGATCTCCTTTATGTCCATGACTGAGGGGGCACCAGCTACAGTGAGAATGTCAGCAAACTACAGAAATGTTATGCATTTAACCCACCATATTGGAAAAGGGTAGCTAATGTTAAAAATGTGATGAATTTCACATTGGAAGGTAGCCCTCTTCATGCCAACAGCCCTTACCTGCTCTGAATCCTGCTCAAATTTAAAATCATTATCACTGCTGGGATAGACCTGATTCTGATACATGGCAGGCCAAGCCCTTTCAAAGAGATTAAAGATAATAAGAAGACATGTGCCCACCACAGTCAAACTAATACTCCACAAAGCTGTTGAATAGAAAGAGAACTGGCTTCTTTAGAAGAGGTCTATAAATGCCCAGGCAGGGTCTCAGCAGTGACCACATGTCCCAGAGTCACTTTCTCAACACTGTAGGATCAGAATCTTGAAAGGTCAACTGGAAGTGATTTTTCTCAATAGGATACATTCATGCCAACCAATATATTAAGCAGAATACCCATTTTTCAATCTACAGTTAGAAACCTAGTGGCCTAGTAGCCATATCTGCTGATCAGTACAGTCTCTCTCCAACAAAAGTATCTACGTGGGAATCAACGACCACAATGAGAACAGTAAGGCGAGCACGCAGTAACTGCATAAGTTAGGTGAGTTGGATGCACACCTAAGCACAGAGCAAGTCTGTGCTTTCACCTCCACTGCAGAGAAGCACCTTTCACATCAGCTAACAAACAGTTCCTTTCTGCTGCATCTCAGCTAAAGAAAGTTTGAGTACTTCTTGCTCACTGAACTCATCAATCCAGAATATACATTTTGTGTCTTTTTTTTTTTTTAATTGGGGTATAACTGTCAAACAATAAACTGCAACTATTTCAAGTGTACAGCTTGGTGGGTTTTGACAATTTTATAAGCCCATGTAAGCCTCACTTGAATCAAGAGAGAACAATTCCATCATTCCAGAATGTTTCCTTTTCTAGTATATTAAACTTCCCACACAGAGGCAACCACTATTCTGATCTCTTTCACTATAGATTCATTTTGCCAGTTCTCGAACTTCACATATATAGAATCCTAATAATGTATACCTATGTCTGACTTCTTTTGTTCAACATAATGTTATTTGAGATTCATCCAGGTTGTTGTTTTATCAGTAGTTCTTTTCCTTTTATTGCTGAACACTTCCATTATATGGATATACCACAATTTGTTTATCCATTTTTCTGTTGATGAACATTCACTTTGCTAGATGTTTTTGGTGTTAATGAATAAAGCTGTTAAGAACATTTTTTGTAAAAGCCTTCTTGTGGGTAAGTATTTTGATTCTCTTGAGTAATTCTTAGGAATGGAATTTCCAGGTCACAGGGTAGGTGTATAACTTCGTAAGCAATTGCAAGTTTTCCAAAATGGATGTACCATTTTATATTCCCACCAGAAGCGTATGAAAGTTCCATTTGGCCAAGTCTTCTTAGTTTTAGCCACTCCAGTAGGTGCATAATGGTATCTTACTGTGATTATAATTTTCAGTTCCCTGAGGGCTACTGGTGTGGAGTACCTTTTCAGGTTCTTATTGGACATTCCTATATCTTCTTTAAGGAAGTGTTTGAGTCTTTTGCCCATTTTTTATTCAGTTGTCTTTCATTTTTGAGTTGTAGCAATTGTCAAATATACGTACTGTCGATATTTTCTCCCAGCCTATGGCCTGCATTCTATTTTACTAACAGTTGTTTTTTTTTTTTTTTTCTTTAATAAGCATAAATTTTAATTTTGATGATCGAGTTTATCACTTTTTAATGGTATTTTTGTGTCTTGCATATATTCTTTCATTTTTTTACAACCTTATATTGTAAGCATATTCCCAGGTCATTAAAATATGATTAATAGGTACATAGCATTTCACTGTTTAAATATATTAATTTACTGAATTTGCTTTTTTACGGAGATACAAGTTGTTTCAAATATTCCATCAAAACAAGTAACACTACTACGAACATTCTTTCAGATTTCTCTGCATGCATCTCTGACCATTTGTTTTGGACAAATTGCTATTATTGGGGACACTGGATCAAGGGATACATATTTTGATACCTATTGCTGAATTGGTTTTACCAATTCATAATCCCACCATCAGTACAGAAGAGTGATTATTCTCAAATTTAAACACATTTTCATGTATCTATTAAGCTTTTTATTTTTTCTTTACTAATTGACTTGCTTGTCTTTTGGACATTTTTCTTGGAGTGTACATTAAAGATATTAATACTTTGGTTTTCCTACAGTGCAATTTCTTCAGAATTGTCATTGATACTGATTTAAGGAAGTCTTAAATTTCTACATAAGCATGGCTATCAGAATTTTTCTTTATGTTTTCTGAATCAGATTCTGTTTTAAGAGAGGAACTCCCCAGAACTAAATCAGGTATGCTTACAAATATGAGTGCCAGGGTTTTCTACTACCAAGAGTTAATGATGTTACTAAAGTAATGTAAAGAGGGAGGGAGGAAAAGAGAGGAAGGGATAGATGGGTAGACAGATTCAACAGGCAACAATGTGTGTCCACTGACACCCTCTGTACTTACTGAATAGCTCCAATGAGATTCGCACATAAGTCCCTGGCTTCCCAAATCAAAGGAGACTATATTAAGTTCCCCCAAAGCTACCTCCCTGCACCATTGATACTGATTTATAGAAGGTTTAAATTGCTCAAGCCCTCCATTAACTCAGTTTGAGGTGAGCAGAAGCACAAAATACCAGTAACTCTTCCATAAAATCTTCTGTCTGATAAAGCTCCTTCCTTCTTCTTATATACTCTTCAGGTACATAATGGACTAAATGTCACCAGGCTTGTTTTTAGTTACCATATGAAATTCTTCATAAATAATCTATAACCACTCTTTAGAGTATATGAGCCCTGAGAACTCTTTGTCCTCAGCTTGGGAACTGGAATTACAATTATGAAACTCATGGAAAAAATAGTGCTTAGCATTCTGCTACACCTTGACTGGCTTCTAAGTCCAATCAAAATTCAACCCTGGTGCTGGGGAGGGCCAGTTTCTCCTAAAGCCACTGACCACCCAATATTTGAATAAAATGATAAAGTTAGCAAGGAAAAGCAGAGGAATAATGTTGGGTAGGCAGACTGTCTGTCACAGTGAAGGTGTTTACTGGTGATTTTAAAAGAAAAATTTCACCTAGTCTAACTTAGGAATACAGAACCTCTCAAGCCAAATTCTTAATCACATGTAGTAGTCAAATTTTTAATCACATTTGGTATCGGCTTTACGTACACGGAAACAAAAAACTTCATTTCTATGCATGTTTCCCTGTCCTTTTTCCTTTCTGCTTTTTTCCTTCAAATTCATTTAACACTCCGCAGCTTAAGATATAGGAGGAAAAGCAAAAGGAAAATTAAAAAGAAGCTTTTGACAAGTCCTTAGTGCCTTCTGAAATACCCATTCTTATCTATTAGAGATCAGAAACAGAAAGAAGAAGCCAGTGTCAAGTAGTACAGACAAGAGTAAAGTAACATGTTATTATCAGAATTCAGCAGCAGAAAGGAGCCTGGGAAGCCATGAAGTCAAGTATGGTGGGTATTCTCTTTTGCCCCTCCAAACTTACTCGCCCATCTTCTACATCCTGCTCTTTTCTGCCTCTACGGATGGCACCACCTGGGCTCCCTTGCTATCTTGCTTCAAGTTGGTTTGCCAATGGTTGACTCTGGCAGGAGATGGAGGGTGAGAAAGGAGAGAAATCATGGAATTTACCACCCCCCATCCTTCATCCTACATCCCTCTTTGCTGAGCAGAAGCTTGGCAGTGGTTCTGTTCTCCTTCCCAAGGTTAAAGTTCCTGTTATATAGCCTGTCACCTATGGCTACAACTCTCCCTACCTTTTTGTAACTGCTACCTCCCTTTGCCTCTTCATATCCAGGAGTGGCAGGGACTTCCTGCTTTACCATTCTTTGTTGCTTCCCTTAGTCCTACCGATGCCATTGCAAATAGCTTCTTTATTAACTTTATTTTTTAATTATCACTTTGAGTTTGTCATCTGTTTCCTACAGGAACTGTCACTGATACCTCAAGTTATAGGTTAGAAATGTATGTTTCTGAGGCAAGGTGGATAAAAAATCTGAAATGTAAGCCAACAAATAAATCAAGTTACCAGCAATCTGAATGACATTCTAAGAACCTGATTTGATCCCAGGAACCTGTTCTACACTCCTTATAAGGCAAATAGAAGGCAATGAATGGGGTGAGAGAGAACAGGAGTAAATTCCCTACCAGGAAAAGGATGTACAAGGGAATGGTAACAAGGTCAGAGACAAATTACAGAAAAACTGAACTCCAGAAATCTGCAGACCACCATCTCCTTCTTTCTTGCAAGTTTCCACTCTATCCTCAAGCTTCCCCTCATTGTATACCTTTAACCATTTTTCTCAAGGCTTCAACCATCACCTTCCGGCAGAATGATGCCAAAAAATTTCTCTAACCCAAACCTTACTGTTCAGTTATAGACACAATCACTTTGACATATCCCAAAACCAAAGCCAAACCCATTGCCACTGAGTCAATCCTGACTTACAGTAATCCTATAGGACAGAGTATAACTGCCCCATAGGATTTCCTGGGCTGTAATCTTTACAGAAGCAGACTGCCGCATCTTTGTCTCACAGAGTGGATGGTGGGTTCGAACTGCCAACCTTTCATTAGTAACTAAGCGCTTAACCACTGCACCACCAGAGCTCCTTAGACATTTCCCAGTCACTCAAAATTAATTTATCCCGAACCTATCATATCTTTGGAGGAGCCCTGGTAGCACAGTGGTTAAAGTGGTTGGCTGCTAACCAAAAGGTCAGCAGTTCAACACCACCAGCAGCTCTGTAGGAGAAAAATGTGGCAGTCTGCTTTCAAAGAGGTTTACAGCCTTGGAAACCCTACGGGGTCGCTATGACTCAGAATCAACTCAACAGCAGTTTGTTTAGTTTTATTCCATCTTCATCTCACAGTAACTGGCAACTTCTCTTGACCTCCCCGCTTCCATTAATGGTATCAGCAGTCTCCCATTCTACCAGGACCAACACCTCAGGCATTTTTCACTCCACCTCTTTTCACAACTCCCACATCTAAATCTGTTGCCAAACTTTCTTAAAATGTAGACTGTATCCTTAAACCCTTTCAAGACCCAATTATCTTCCGCTTTGAATTTTTTGTTAATACCATGGGCTTTTACTAATGGAAGGATAACGAATCACTGAGTGTTGTTGAATTTTTGGTAAGTAGTATGGATTTTTTTTTTGCACCCCCCCCACCCCGCCCCGCCAACAATCCTACATTCCAAGTCCCAACAGACATATATGGTCCCACTAATTCTGCTCCCAGGTACCCTCAAGAGTTCACAGGGATATACAGTGTCCCAAAGAAAAATTTTCAAAATTTCTAAATACACATACCTTATACAACACCCAGTAGAAACAGTAATTTGCAGCAAACACCCATTATTTTGTCATAATAAGCCCCCGCCTTGCTGGAGCATGCACTGTCAGTTCTACTCTATCCTACAGGGTCACTATGAATCAGAATCAATTTGACAGCAACAGGTTTGGGTTTTTTTTGGATAGTAAATTCACAAACAATATTTAACTTTAAAATGTTAATGAAGTCAATCCCTTTAAGAGCAACAAGTTGCATGTACAGTTCAAGTTAAAGGGATTCAGTAATAACACATTTCTCTCTATACAACAAATTAAGTTATTCTGGACAAACGTGCAGTATTTTGCTAGCAAAACGAAGCCACTTGTGCCTGCACTACAATTTTACTGATTGGCACGTATATGAAGTAGAAACTGAAAAGCAAATGTTGTTTTGCAAGGATGTTTTCACAAATACACCCATTCTTGCTAAGAATGAGTAATTTGGACCTAGACGTTTCCTCTAGAAAACTTTGAAAATCCTTCAGTTTGATCAATCTTCCTACATAGTTTTCTAATTATCTGGGACATCTGCATGAAAATATGTTCTTTGATTTAGCTATTCATCTTCTTAATAACCATCAACTGAGTATTATTATAATTTCCTGAATAACTTTCCACTTGATTCTCATACAGAGACACCAATGCCTGTTTTACATTTTTTCCCTGAAGCCCTCATTCTCTAAAGGATCATTCCCCATCCTTTGTAACCATCTGCAGTGGACCTCTTGTTTTTTTTTTTTTTTTTTTGGTTTTGTTTTGTCTGCCTATCCAATCCATATCCCATTCTTTTGTTATCAGCTCCCAGTTTTCCTTTGAGGAATCTCTATTAACCCCTCTCAGTCCTTGTGGTCTGGATGGGTGGGGCTGACTCCATCCTAAACTCCAAAAGTTGGCACAGGACTTCAGTCTGTGCAGTCAGATCACTGCATCCCCTTACTACAGGAGAACTAATGAATCAAGATGAATTAACAAGAATCAGTCCAAACACTGGTGGGAACTCACAGAAAGATACACTCTTTTCATTAGGCTTGCTAAACAGGAAGGGTATAGCTCAGAAGCTTCTCAAGAGAGCCCATCTGAGGATGAAACCAACACAGGAGAACAGATTCAGGAGGTGAAGATATATGATACTATTTCTTGTGCACCTGGATTCAGATATGCCTTCCCTAGATATTTTATCTGGAGCCCTAGTAGTACAGTAGTTAAGAGCTTGGCTGCTAACCAAAAAGGTCAGCGGTTAGAATCCATAAGCCACTCCCTGGAAGCCCTATGGGGCAGTTCTACTCTGTCCTGTGGAGTTGCTAATGATTTTTTTTAATTAATCCAGTTTGCAAGTCAATGGTTTCTTAAATTTAATTCCACTTGATTTCTTGTCACTTGCAAATAGGCATACTCATGTCTGGGATATCATGAAGGACCACACATCTTTGACTGCTTTACTCTCTCACTAAGGACCAGTGTTAGCCTGGCCTCCTACCCACCTGCAGCCATCATAATCAAGTCTCTTTCTGTGGCTTAGTAAGTAAACTTCATTGAAATTCTAGAAACCTCCCTGGGCTTCACTCTCATCATCCCGCACTTCTCTCTATATACTGTGCGCTGTGCAATGTCATTATTTTATGTTAACATATTGACTTACTGATCCATCTCTGAATGTGCTTCAATCCCTCCTGCTTCTTTCATATTTCCTAAAATATGCTTTAGGCAGAGCCAACACTGTGCTATAGACAGAAGTATCATGCCGTTCCTCTGCATCAAAGACCTGAAAAACTAAGTAAAACAGATACATCAATCCTGGAACCCTAAGCATCAGATAAAGGAATAAAGAATTTGATCAAGCACCGAATGGAATAAGAAACTAATAAAGAACAGAGAATGAGGAGAGCTACAGAGTAGAGGTCCTCTTTCAGCTAATGCATCACAGATTTCCCATCTTAGACTACAGACACCAAGAAACGCAGACAGGAAGAATGGAAAGGCAACCCCATGGAGCTCCCAATAGGAAACACAACGCTCAGTAACCAGGAATACATGCTTTCACACCCTCCACCGTTCTTCCCTGTATGAGGCCTCTGCCACTTTCCAATGGGCCATGGTCACTTGGCAAGAGAGACACCAGCTTACTGCCACCCAGATTCACCACCTGGGACCTCAGCCACCAAGGACTGTGGACAGGGACTACAGAACTTCCAACAGAAGACAGAGTGCCCAGTAACCAGGGATACACACTTTCCCACCCCTCACCTCTCTTCCCGCTACATGACCTCCACCACTTTCCAATGGGCCATGGTCGCTCAGCTGGAGAAACACCAGCTTGCTGTCACCTGGGTCCACCCCATCTCCACTGGCTGGGCCCTTCAACACCAATTGTTGTTTGTTTTTTCCTTTGGTTTGTTTTTGTTTGTTTATTTACTTCTCTATTTATTTATTTAGGCTTCTTTGTTGCTTCTCTATATTTTTGTTGTTTTTTGTTGTTGTTGTTATTATCTTTGGTTGGTTGGTTGGTTTCTTCTCTTTCTCCCTTTCGTTTCTTCCACCCAGCTAGCCACATGCACCACCCATGCCCTTCTCAATAGGCCGAACCACATCATTTGGCTAGAAAGCCATCGACAAATGGCCTCGTGGAGTCTGGACCACCCACACCCATGTAAGCCTACCGTGCCATTTTATTTACTTTTCTTTTTCCTTCATTTTTTCTTTTTTGCTTTTGTTTCTCTTCTTTCACCCACCTACTTAGCTTCACACATCACATACTCTCCCTGCCCTCCTGCCTATTTGCACTGTACACAGAGTGCCATATCCCCAAGCAGAACCGATGTAGTCCCCCAGATCTTGCCCTACACTGCCCCCTGACCCCATAACCCCCAGCTTGTGCTGCAAACTACCCATCCCAGCCTCTTCACCCCCACTAGACCTGCTGTACTGCACCATACCTGAGTGACTGGCCCCACTCACCTGGACAAGGTGGTGAGAATTATCATGCACACAGGCAAGCAAGCAACAAAACACGTCCAGCCCACCTGCCCAGACACAACCAAATGAAATGAAAAAACAGATGAAACAATTAAATCAACAAATGAAGAAAATAATCCTAAATGTCCCAGAGACAGCAGACACTATCAAAACATGTTTTAAAATAAAAAAAAAAAAAAAAAAAGGAGAGGGTGGCTCCAGAAAATGACCAAAATAAAACACCAGATGGCCTTCCGGTAGAATAAAAGGCACTGGAACTACCTCATAAGGAATTCAGAACTCTAACTTTCAGGGTTCTCCAAAAGATGAAGGAAAGTATAGGCAAAAATAAGAAAAAAATGACAAAATCATAGAAAATGCAGACAAAATCAGGGAAAATATAGACAAAGCAATGGAAGAATTCAGGAAAATAATGCAGAAACAAAATTTCAAAATGAATAAACAACTAAAAATCATACTAGAACAGCAATTACAAATCCAAAAGATAAACAACAAGATTTCAGAAATGGACAGTGCAGTAGAACGCGTAAGGAGCAAATGTGAAACAGTGGATGACAGGATCAGCAAAATTGAAGACAAATCCTTGAATACCACTTTGTTTGAAGAAAACTCAGAGAAAAGAATGAAGATGAATGAGGAAACCCTGAGAACAATGCAGGATACAATCAAAAGCAAAACTTTGCCAGTGACCGGAGTTCTGGAATAGGGGGAGAAAAGAGAAAACACAGAGAGCATCACTGCAGATTTGCTGACAGAAGACTACCCTAATATCATGAAAAATGAAAAGTCAAGCATCCAAGAAACTCAACGAACTCCATATAGGATAGACCCCAAAAGAAAATCATCAAGACATCATAAATACACTCACTAAAACCAAAGACAAAAAAAAGAATTCTGAGAGCAGCTCAAGAAAAAAGGAAAGGCATATACAAAGGGGAAAACAATAAGAGTAAGCTCTGATTACTCAGCAGAAACCATGCAAGCAAGAAGGCAATGGAATGACATACACAAAATTTTGAAAGAAGAAACTACCAGCTAAGAATAATATATCCTACAAAACCCTCACTTAAATATGATGGTGAAATTAGGACATTTCCAGATAAACAGAAATTAAGGGACTGCGTAAAAACTACACCAAACTCACAAGAATTATTAAAGGGAGTTCTTGGGTTAGAGAACCAACAACATCAGACAACAGCCTGAACCTAGGATGCAAGACCACATCAACCAGATACAAACCTAGGTAATGAACTCTCAAGGATAAAGCTAAACTAAAAGATTGCAACAGGGAACCAGAGAGGTTAACCTGTAAATGACAACATCAGAACAATAAAAGAGGGGATAAACAGTGTAGGTATAGAACTTTCAAATGGAGAGGAAGTCAAGGTGATACCAAGTAATAAAAGACTTAGGAACATACGGGTAAATTTCAAGGTAACCACAAAGAAAGTTAACAAACCTACTCACAAAAATAAAGTCTCAGTAAGTACAAAATCTACAAAACTGAAAGAAACAAAAAAAAATCCACAAATAAAAGGAATTCAGCATAGGAGAGTAAGAGGAACAAAGAAAATGTCAGCACCACAAAAAAACAAAAAGAACTACAAAATGACATCAATAAACTCATACCTATCCATAATCACACTGAATGTATACGGCTTAAACATGCCCATAAGGACAGTGACAGAATGAATTAAAAAAAACAGGACTTATCAATATGCTGTCTACAAGAGACACACCTTAGAAACAAAGATATACTTACTAAAAATCAAAGGATGGAAAAAATATATCTACCAAGGAAGAGCAGCAGTGGCAATACTAATCTCAGATAGAATACATTTTAAAACAAAATGCACAAGAAAGACAAAGAAAGACATTATATAACGATTAAAGGGACAATCCACCAAGAGGATATAACCATAATAAATATCTACATATCCAATGGCAGAGTTCCAAAATACATAAAACAAACGCTAACAGCACTGAAAAGAGAAATCGAAAGTTCCACAATAATAGTAGGAGACTTGAACACACCACTCTCAGTAAAGGACAGAACATCTAGAAAGAAACTCAACAAAGTACAGAAGATCTAAAAGTCACAATCAACCCACTTGACCTCACAGACATATACAGAACACTCCAACCAATAGCAGCAAAACATATATTCTTTTCCAACACACATGAAACATTGCCCAGAATAAACCACACCTTAGGCCACAAAGCAACCCTCAACAAAATCCAAAACATTAAGATATACAAAGCATCTTCTCTGGTCACAACACCATAAAAGTAGAAATTAATAACAGGAAGAGCAAGGAAAAAAAAATCAAATATATGGAAACTGAATATACCTTGTTTAAAAAAAAAAATGCTGGTAAGAGAAGAAATCAAAGGTAGAATCAAAAATTCCTAGAATCAAATGAGAATGAAAACACATCATACCAAAACCTCTGGGATACAATAAAGACAGTGCTCAGAGATCAATTTATAAAAACAGATGCACACATCAAAAAAGAAGAAAGGGACAAAATCAAAACATTAGCCATACAACTCAAACAAATAGAAAGAGAACAGCAAAGGAAGCCCATAACCACCAGAAGAAAGGAAATAATAAAGATCAGAAGAAAAATAAATGAAATAGAGAATAGGAAAACAATAGAAAAAATCAAAAGTTGGTTCTTTGAAAGAATCAAGAAAATCTATAAACCATTGGTCAAACTGACAAAAGAAAACAAGGGTGCAAATAACCCCAATAAGAAATAAAAAAGGGGAAATTACAACAGATCCAACTGAAATAAAAAGGAGCATAACAGAGTACTATGAAAAACTATGCTTCGACAAATTTGAAAACCTAGAGGAAATGAAAAGCTTATAGAAACACACTACGTACCTAAACACAAACTGAGGTCGAAAATCTGCACACACCCATAACATGAGAAGAGGCTCAAAAGGTAATTTTAAAAAAACTTCCAACAAAAGAAAGCCCTGGCCCAGATGGCTTCACTGGAGAATTCTACCAAACATTCAGAGAGCAGCTTGCACCAGTACTACTCAAATAATTTCAGAACATAGGAAAGGGACGGACACCTTCTAATTCATTGTATGAAGCCAGCACAACCCTGGTAACAAAACCAGGCAAAGACACCATAAAAAAAGAAAATTACAGACCAAAACCTATATCTTTCATGAATATAGATTTAAAACTTCTCAACAAAATTCTAGCCAGTAGAATTCAGCATCATATAAAAATAATACATCACCATGAAGAGGGATTCATACCAGGTATGCAAGGATGGTCCAACACTAGAAAATCAGTCAACGTAATCCACCACATAACTAAAACAAAAGAATCACATGATCATCTCAATCAACGCAGCAAAGGCATTCAATAAAAATCCAACACTCATTCCTGATAAAAACTCTCAATAAAATAGGTATAGAAGGGAAATTCCTCAACATAATAAAGGGCATCTATACAAAACCGGGAGCCCTAGTAACACAGCAATTAAGCTTTCAGCTGCTAACCAAGAGGCCGGCAGTTCAAATCCACCAGCCACTCCTCGGAAGCCCGATAGGGCAGTTCTACCCTGTCCTACAGCATCGCTATGACTCAGAATGAACTCAACAACAATGGGTTTGGTTTTCTGTTTTTTTTTTTCTTGGTTTATACAAAACCAACAACCAACATCATTCTTAAAGGAAAGAGGCTGAAAACATTCCCTCTGAGAACAGGAACCAGACAAGGATGCCCTTTATCACCACTCCTATTTAATACTGTGCTGGAAGTTCTAGCTAGAACAAAAAAGGTAAGAAAAAGAAATGGTACATGCACACAATGGAATACTATGCAATGATAAAGAACAATGATGAATCTGCAAAACATCTTACCACATGGATGAATCTGGAGGGCATTATGCTGGGTGAAGTAAGTCAATCATAAAGAGACAAATACTGTATGAGATCACTATTATAAAAACTCACGAAAAGGTTTACACAAAGATGATGGTTACTAGGAAAAAAAAAAAAAACTAGGAAGGGGAAGGAAACCCTGATGGCATAGTGGTTAAGTGCTACAGCTGCTAACCAAAAGGTTGGCAGTTCTAATCCACCAGGTGCTCCTTGGAAACCCTATGGAGCAGTTCTACTCTGTCCTATAGGGTCGCTATGAGTCAGAATTGACTCCACGGCAATGGGTTTTAGGAAGAAGGGTGGGTAGGGAAAAACACTAACTAGACGATAGATAAGTTGTAACTACGATGAAGGGTAAACAGTACACAATACTGGGGAAGCCAGCACAACTTGACCAAGGCAAGGTCATGGAAGCTTCATAGACACATCCAAACTCCCTGAGGGACTGAATTATTGGGCTGAGTGCTGGGGACCATGGTCTTGGGGGCCATCCAGCGAAACTGGCATAATTATTTTAAAAAATGTTCTACATCCCACTTTGGTGAGTAGTGTCTGGGGTCTTAAAGCTTGTGAGGGCCATCTAAGATACTTCACCAGTCCCTGGAGCAAGGGAAAATTAAGAAAACCAAAGACACAAGGGAAAGATTAGTCCAAATGACTAATGGGCCACAACTACCACAGCCTCCACCAGGCTGAGTCCAGCACAACTAGATAGTGCCCCGCTACCAGAAAAAAGATGATACGAAAATATGAGTATCCCAGACAGCCTATACAGAGACTCCACAAGAAACCAACCTTCAGCTCCAAATTGCACACAAATAAAATTTTCATTATGTCTGACTGATATACCTTCAGAAGATCTTGATTTTTTTTTCTAGTAGTAGTTATAGAAAACTACAGTAGGATTTGAAATAAATTACATTCCCTTGCCAAAAAAAAAAAAAAATTTTTTTTTTTTTTTTTGAGAAGTGTATTTTCCAAGCTTCATTTTCTTCATCAAGCCTGTTGACAAGGGACATTGTATTACCTCTGACTTTCACCTCACTATTCAGGAAGGAATTGAAGCGGCCTCAATAATTGATCAGACTTATTAATAAAATCCTTGCGGTACTCCAGTTTACATGAGGTTCCTTATGAAAAGTAATTGGCCACACTGAATTTACTGTGGGAGTCAGCTAATGCTGAACACAAAAGCATAGGGAGATTTAGGAGGATGCAAGGTCATACATGTTGTAAAGAAAGCTGAATAGTCCTCAAAGGAAAAAAAAAAAATGGGACTACAAAAGCACTCAACCTGAAATTAAAGCTTTAAATTTTGTACAAATAAATGTCTTCTCGAACAGAAAAATCTAGTGCCCCACATGCAATGGGCACAAAATGACGCTTTTGTGACCATGTCATGGTCTGACACCAATGCCATAATAATTGAAAACTTCACTGGCCGATTTCATTTAGTCCTCCTCTTGTCTCATCTGTTCCAAGCACACACCCAACCTAGCTGTCAGAGCTGGGAGTGCTGGCAAGGGTTGATTTTAAATGCTTTTAATCTCACATGCAATACTGAACGGACCTCTCAGGCGAATAAATCACTGGCAATCTTCAACTCCAACACGATATTCCTGACAGCTAGTTCAAAATGCACATGGGGGCAGGGGGGTGGGCCGCAATTTTTTAAAACCGCAAGTGATATGGTTATTAAGGTAACACTAGTATTCCTTCTTCCCCAATTACGTTACTGAAAAGTGACAGAAAACAACCTTTAGAGTTCCCTCCAGTTGAGAGTCTATGAATCAGAAAAAATGGAGGCATTCCTTTACTTGCATTTGGAAATAAAGGACAAATATATGTTTTGCCCTCAAATTGGTATACTGGCATATATCAAGTAGATTTGGAAGTCATGTATGAAGAAGGCCTAGGCACTTAGATAGAGCCTTTGGGCAGAGGTTTAAAGCTTGGCTGCTAACCAAAATGTTGGCAGTTCCAACCCACATAGTGGAAACACTATGAGGCAGTTCTACTCTGTCATATAGGGTCGCTGTGCGTCGGAATCAACTGGAAGGCAAATAGGTTATGGTTTTTATGGTTAGGAACTTAGATGGTACCGCGGATATATGTATGTGTATATAATTACAACACTTGAACACACACACACAGATTATTCAAAGCCTGACCAAAAATAACACTTTGTAGAAGCTTCTTTCCTTCAACAATCTAATTCTATGCAGCCCCGAGCACCTGTCCGAGTTCTGCCCTACCTATAGTCTTTACTGTTAAATCCAGCCTACATCCTCCCGCCTTTCTCATAGGTAGCATCTACTTTCCCACCATCATCACACATTTATTGAGTACTTACTATCTTACGGAAACCCTGATAGCGAAGTGGTTAAGAGCTACGGCTGCTAACCAAAGGGTTGGCAGTTCAAATCCACCAGGTGCTCCTTGGAACCTCTATGGGGCAGTTCTACTCTGTCCTATGGGGTTGCTATGAGTCCGAATCGACTCAACGGCACTGGGTTTTTTTTTTTTCGGTTTACTATCTTACTGGAAATCCTGGTGACATAGTGGTTAAGAGCTACAGCTGCTAACCAAAAGGTCAGCAGTCCGAATCCACCACATGCTCCTTGGAAACCCTGTGGGGCAGTTCTACTCTGTCCTATAGGGTCCCTATTAGTCAGCATCAACTGAAATGCAGCGGGTTTGGCTTTTTTGGTTTACTATCTTGTTCCGGAAGTTAGTAGGATGTTCTTAAGCCTGAAACAGTTTAAAGCTATGTAGCTAAAACATGATAAATATACAAAAGGGCACCAGACTCACCGGGCTCCGAAACCCGACTCCTTAAGTAGCAAACGGAAATTTAAGGCTAACCAATCAGAGTCTGCCAACTCCATTGACCTGACATAACTGAGCGTCCAGGTCCAAAAAAGGTTAAAACCCTTCCAACCAATCAAGTGTTAGCTTGCTTCACTTCCATGTCTGCCTAAGAAAAGCGCTCCCCTCCTATTCCTGGGCGGAGCTCTCAGCCACTTCCGCTTTGGTTTGCCACTGAGTGGTGGCTTATGTGTGCTAGTAGGATCACAAAAATGTTGTTAAAAACTAAATTTTTCTTCAACAGAAGACAGGATGCAGACACAAAAGGTACAAACAGCCCAAAGTAATTGTGGATCATGGGCTAGGTTAACATAGGAACAGGGGCAGATTAACCAGTAACCATGGTATGCATGGGTTTAATTGTGTTTATTTACTAATCTGGTACGAGTCAGAATTGACTCTACAGCAGTGGGTTTGTTTTTGTTTTTACTGAATCTGCAGTGAACAATTTCACCTGGGGCTCACCTCATCTTTGATGTGAAATACCTCGCTATGAGTTAGAATCCACTCAAGGGCAACAGGTTTGGTTTTGGGTTTTTTTTTTTTTTTTTTGCTTGTTAGCGACCCTATAGGACAGAATATAACTGCCCCATACGGTTTCCAAGGAGTGTCTGGTGGATTCAAACTGCTGACCTTTTGGTTAGCAGCCATAGCTCTTAACCACTATGCCATCAGGGTTTTTTTGTTGGGTAATCCTGAGGAGGATGGAATTGCAGAGGCTGGGAGTGGTCAGAGAGGGAAGGCTTGATGGAGATGAAGTTCAAGCTTGTCCTTCAGGAAGGGCTCCTCTGAAATAGCCAGAGTGGAAGAAAGAGGCCAGACAGTGTGAGCAAGACTCAGAGGCCGAAACGATAGATAGAGAACAGTCAGGAAGGTATCAACTTCCCTTAAGAACTCTCATATGTTCTTTTTGTCGGTAGTTAATCAATTACTCAAAGTGGTATCACGTGTGCTTGAGGTAAATCCCACTAACTAGTAAAACAAATTCAGTAATAGCAGGTAATTCTAAAATAATTTAGAAATTCTAAAATAATCAGAAAAGCAGAGAAATGCTGCCAAACTTGTGCCCACACAGACTGGGAAACATTTATACTGCTTGTCTAAATTTATGCGACTAGCTCAATAATTTTGAATGAGTCCAGTTCTCACATTTGAAGTAGGAGCCTTTCACTTATGGAGTACCCACACAGACTGTGAGACATTTATACTGCGTGTCTAAATTTGTGCCACTAGCTGAAATAATTTTTTGTTTTGTATTTTTTTAACTTTTTTTATTGTGCTTTAAGTGAAAGTTTACAGTTCAAGTTAATTTCTCAGTCAAAAATTTATACGCACATTGTTATGTGACCCAAGTTGCTCTTCCTGTAATGTGACAGCTCACTCCTCCTTTCCATCCTGGATTTCCCTTGTCGATTCAACCAGCTCCTGTCCCTTTCTGCCTTCTCATCTTGCCTCTGGACAGGAGCTGCCCATTTAGTCCTGTGTATCTGCTTGGGCTAAGAAGCACACTCTTCACAAATATTTTGTTTTATAGTCCAGTCTAATCTTTTTCTGAAGAGTTAGCTTCAGTGGTTTTAGTTTTGTGGTAACAGAGAGTCTGGGAGCCATGTCTTCCGGGGTCCCTGCAGTATCAGTCAGATCATTAAGTCTGGTCTTTTTACTAGAATTTAGGTTCTGCACCCCACTTTTCTCCTGCTCTCTCAGTGATTCTCTGTTGTGTTTCCTGTCAGGGAGGTCACTGGTGGTAGCCTGGCACCATCTATTTCTTCCGGTCTCAGGCCAATGGAGTCTTTGGTTTATCCGGCCCTTTCTGCCTTTTGGGCTCATATGTCCCTTGTGTCTTCATTGTTCTTCATTCTCCTTTGCTCCAGGTGGGTTGGGACCAATTGATGCATCTTAGATGGCCACTTGCTAGCTTTTAAGACCCCAGACACCACTCACCAAAGTAGGATGCAGAACATTTTCTTAATAAACTTTGTTATGCCAGTTGACCTCGATGTCCCCTGAAACCATGGTCCCCACGCTCCGGCCCCTGCTACTCTGTCCCTCGAAGTGTTTGGTTGTATTTAGGAAATTTCTTACCTTTTGCTTTAGTTCAGTTGTGAGCACTGCTTTTGCTGTGTCCCAGAGGTTCTGGTAGGATGTGTTTTCATTCTCATTTGATTCTGTGAATTTCTTTACTCTGTCCTTAATTTTTTCTATAACCCAGTGGTTTTTGAGCAAGATGTTGGTCAGTTTCCACGTGTTTAATTTTTTTTTTTTCCTTGCTTTTTCTGTTATTGATTTCTACTTTTATGGCTTTATAGTCAGAAAAGATGCTTTGTAATATTTCAATGCTCTGGATTCTGGTAAGGCTTGCTTTATGGCCTAGTATGTGGTCTATTCTGGAGAATGTTCTATGTGCATTGGAAAAGAAAGTGTTCTTGGCTGCTGTTGGCTGGAGTATTCTCTATATGTCTATGAGATCAAGTTGGTTGATTGTGACATTTATATCTTCCGTGTCCTTATTGAGCCTCTTTCTGGATGTTCTGTCCCTTACCAAAAGTGGTGTGTTGAACTCACCTACTATTACTGTGGAGCTGTCTCTTTTTTCAGTGCTGTTAGAGTTTGTTATTTTGGGGCCCTGTTGTTGGATGTGTAAATATTTATTGTGGTTATGTCCTCCTGGTGTATTGACCCTTTAATCATTATATAGTGCCTGTCCTTATCCTTTGTGGTAGATTTTACTTTAAAGTCTATTTTGTCAGAGATTAATATTGCCACTCCTGCTCTTTTTTGATTGTTGTTTGCTTGATACATTTTTTTCCATCCTAGGTGTTTCAGTTTGTATCTTTAAATCTAAAATGTGTCTCTTGTAGGCAGCATATAGAGACAGATCTTTTTTTTAATCAATTCTGTCACTCTGTCTTTTTATTGGTGCATTTAGTCCATTTACATCCAGCGTAATTATTGATAGGTATGAGTTTACTGCTGTCATTTTGATGTATTGCGTGTGTGCGTTGCTGACAGTTTCTTTATTCCCCCTCATTTTCTGTGCTGAGTCATTTTTTTATGTATTTTATTTTCATCCTTTTCATTGTTGTTGATTTCGTGGTTGCTGAGTCTTTATGTTTTTCATATTTTTTATTTTGATGTGTAGGATTGTTAGTTTCCTTTGTGATTACCTTAATATTTACCCCTATTTTTCTAAGTTTAAATGAATCTTTTATTTCTTGATACCACCTTGACTTCGTATGACTTCATACGACTCCATATGAAAGGTCTATGACTATGTTATTTAGTCCCTCTTTCTTGTTTTAATGTTGTCATCTTTTACTTATTGACATCTCTGTTTCCCTATTTTCAGTGTTTTAGCTTTATTTCAGTCTTCTCTATCTAGGTTTATAGATATTGATTGTTTATAGGTATTGAACAATCTTTCTGATTTGTTCTAGCCTTGGGTTATTATCTGATGTCATTGATTTTCTAACTGAGGGACACCTTTTAGTATTTCTTGTAATTTTGGTTTGCTTTTTGCAAATTCCCTAAACTTCTGTTTATCTGAAAATGCCCTAATTTCACCATCGTATTTGAGAGACAGCTTTGCTGGATATATAATTCTTGGCTGGAAATTTTTTTCCTTCCAGGCTTTATATATGTCATACCATGGCCTTCTTGCCTGCATGGTTTCTGCTGAGTAGTCTGAGCTAAGTCTTATTGACTCTTCTTCGTAGGTGACTTTTCCTTTATACTTAGCTGCTCTTAAAAATTCTGTATCTTTCCTTTTGGCCAGTTTGATTATGTCTTTGTGATTTTCTTTTGGGATCTACCTTGTGTGGAGTTCAAAGAGCTTCTTGGATAGATATCTTCTCATAGTTCATGATATCATGGAAATTTTCTGCCAATCAATCTTGAACAATTCTCCCTTTATTTTCTGTACCCACCCCCCCACCCCCCAATCTGGTACTCCAATCACTTGTAGGTTATTCCTCTTGATAAGAATCCCACATAATTCTTGGAGTTTCTTCATTTTTTTTTTAATTCTTTTAACTGATTTTTCCTCAGATAAGTTGGTGTCAAATGGCTTTATCTTCAGTCTCACTAATTCTGACTTCCATTGCCTCAATTCTGCTCCTATGATTTTCTACTGAGTTGTCTAATTCTGAAATTTTATTGTTAATCTTTTGGATTTCTGTTTTCTATGTTTCTATGGATTCTTGCAGCCTGCTAAATTTGTCATCTTAAGTTCCTCTATTGCTTTGTCTGTATGTTCCTTGGCTTGTTCTGTGTTTTGCCTGATCTTCCTGATTTCTTAAAGAGTTCTGTATGTTACTCTTTTGAATTCTACCTCCAGTAATTCCAAGAAATTTTCTTCCTCCGGAAGAGTTCTTCTTTGTTTTGGGTACTTGCCGAAACCATCATTGTCTGCCTCTTTACATGATTTGATGTTGACTGTTGTCTCGCACTATTTTTTTTTTTTTTTTTTTTGTCTCTGAGCCATCAATAAATTATATTTATTTATTTTATGTGTGCTTACTATGTCCCAGCTTCTTGTTTTGTTATACCCAAATAGGCTGGTCATGTTTATTATTGGTGCCTTTGAAACTCTCACATTCTGTCACCAGGTGGTTAGAGCTGTTACTAGGCATGTGAGCCCAGGAGTCTGTTTACTTTTCTTATATGGATTCAGCTCAGGTGTCCAGGTAGTCAGTCACCAAGTGTGTAGTGCAGTCTCTCACTACAGTCCTGGACGGACAGGGGTGATTGGAATAGGCACAGGTATCTGGCTATAGTAGGGGGTCATGTGCTGAGCAAGGCAGGGGGCTGACACCTGCCTCTGAGTGTCTTGGAGAAAAGCATGTCCCTGTTCCCTAGAGCGCATAGGTGGGTGGGTTTTATACCTTGACTATGGGAACCAATGCTGTTGGCTTCAAGGACCAGGAGGCACCACTTATACTTGGACCCCTCTCATGGGTGGCTAGGTGGCATGGATGGAGCCACCAGTCCTCAGGCTGATGTGGCTAGGTGAGGACCCCACTTAATGGGCAAAACCCATTGCCATCAAGTCGATTCTGACACATAGTGACCCTACAGGACAGAGTAGAACTGCCCCATAGAGTTTCCTAGGAGTGCCTGGTGGATTTGAACTGCTGACCTTCTGGTTAGCAGCTGTAGCACTTAACCACTACACCACCAGGGTTTCCCCTTAATGGATAGGGCAGTGTCAAATGTCATGAACCTCCCACTCCACTTTATAGATGATACAGTTGAACTTAGGCTTCAGGTACATACCCTGTTGTACTGTGCTGATGAGGGCCTATGCTGTTGAAATGTGCCTACACAGGTCTATGCAGGGGTGAACCGCATTCAAAGCCTGTGGCCCCATTATGCCTGTGCCTAGGCAAAGGAACTGTGCATACCCTAAGTTTCCAACTAAGGGGAGCTGGCAGATTGTTTTTTCCTGTTTATTAATTTGTTATCTCTCCAAAGCCAGGAGAATGGCTTAGAGTGCACCATGGGTCCTATTTCCAGTTCAGGGGACATGGTAGTCACTGAAGCCAGCCCGGACCAATGCAGAGTGGGGAAGAGGAAGGTAAATGGGAAAGGGGATGTTTTTTAATCCGTGTGGTAAGTTAGACACATCTACCTATCTTTTGCCAACTGAATGCCACTTCTCACTGGTTCTGGAGGGTGAGCAGACTTTTCCCCACTCGGTCTCTCCCGATGTGGAAAACACGTCCCAAATGCCACTGCTTGCTTCACTGCGCATGCCAGCCAGTCTAGCCTACAGGATGCCAGTTCCCACCAGGTCAGTTGTGGTAACTCTTCACTGGCTTCTGAACCATCTCTCCCTCCCCCTGCCTCTCAGTCCAATTCCTCAACTTTGCCTCTGGTGTTCGGGGATTCTAGGTTGTCATATATAATTGATTCATTTGTTTTTTTCAGGTCTTTGTTGTAAGAGAGACCACAGGAAGCATCTGACTACTCTGCAATTTTGGCCCCACTTCCTCAAATAATTTTGAATGAGTCCAATAGTTCTTATATTTGAGGTAGGAGCTTTGTAGTTATGCACTATAACATCGGCAGTAAAAGAGGTAATAACATTTCCTTAAAAAGTCACAGTTGAATTTGAAATTCCCAGTGTATGGGTTGAACTATACTAAAGCAATATCAAATACAAAGGAGGCTTATTCTCAAGTGCCCTTTACCTCCATAGAAAATATGTGTGTATTCACAAAGATTTATAGTTTGCTAAGAGCTCATCTGGGGCCCTGGTGAGGTAGTGGTTAAGAGCTTGGCTGCTGACCAAAAGGTCAGCAGGTCAAATCCACCAGCAGCTCTTTGGAAACCCTATGAGGCAGTTCTCCTTTGTCCTATAGGGTCGCTATGAGTCGGAATTGATTCAACAGTAACAGGTTTGGTTTGGTTTTGGTTCTGGAGCCCTGGTGGCTATTTACCAAAATGTCGGCAGTTTAAACCTACAAGCCACTCTATGGGAGAAACATGGGGCAGCCTGCTTCCATAAAGATTTTTTAAAAACCTACAGCTGGCAAGTCGATTCTGACTATAGTGACCCTATAGGACAGAGTACAACTGTTCCATAGGGTTTCCAAGGCTATCAATCTCAACAGAAGCAAACTGTGACATTTTCCTCCCTCTGTAAAAGATTACAGCCTAGGAAACCCAATGGGGCAGTTCACTCTATCCTCTGGGGTCACTGTGAGTCAGAATTGACTCGATGGCAATGGGTTTGGTTTCTTTGGTTTAAGAGCTCCTCTGCAAAAACCCAAGCTTTCCTACAAACAGCCCAATGAGTCTCAATCTTGCATGTTAAAGGTATCAGGGAAGCTTTTAAAACCCACTGAGGACAGGGCCCCACCTCAGGTCATAGAATCAGGCAGGTGACCTCACATGCAGTCAGGATTGAAAACCACTAATGTCTCCCCTCTTAAAACCACCAGTGTGGCCTTACCAGGTTAGGAAAGGTTCAACCATCACCCTATTTGCTGCTATTTTGTGAACACAGGAGTTGCTCACAAAACAGCATAAATAAAACTTTTTTACTTATATAAGCTTTTGTCTTGGTTATCAATAATTGACATAATTAACTAAACAATTCCTGGAAAAAAAAATCAAGCACAGTAGCCATGGCTTTTAGAAAAGTGGTGGGAAAAAAGCAGTAGTCAAGAAAAAGTAGAGTGGTGAAACATTTTCAGAAATAAAATGTCCTGAAATTTACAAGCATGGCCAATGGTTCAAATTAACTCACCCAATTAATATTTAGGATGATAAATATAATATCCATCATAACAGTAATACCTACCAGGTTTAATCCTTCAGACCAGGTACTAAGAGCCTTAAGTTCTTTATACATTACATTCACTTAACCATACAACAATTCTATAAGAAAGTAAAACACCATTTTTAAATGCAGAAATAAGACTCATAATGATCAAGTGATGGTACCCGACTGAATTAGGATTCAGATCTTCTGATTCCTAAACTGTCTCAAAAGCAACTTGACACAGTTATTCCAAACCAAAACCAAACTGCTGTCGAGTCGATTCTGACTCATAGCGACCCTATAGGATAGAGTAGAACTGCCCCATAGAGTTTCCAAGCTGCGCCTGGCGGATCTGAACTTGGTTAGCAGCCATAGCACTTAACCACTACGCCACCAGGGTTTCCTTGACACAGTTATAACCCACTGCTATTTAAGGGTTCACCCTACAGCCCTCTCAAGGATGGGGGTGGGGGGGAGGTGAGGTGGCTATAAATTGTAGTAAATGACCTTCAAGTCTATTCAGACCTGATCTCAGGCAAAAACCATTTAAGAATTTTTCATTTGTATGAAAAAAGAGCCAGGCATAATTTATACTTTATTAGGTAGCCTATTTAGATGTTGGTCCTGCCAGTTTCAAAGCACCTGTCCTAGAGGCAGCTTTCACACCTGGAGCTAGTTTGCCAAAAATTCTCAATATTTTTGGGACAACGAAGACTAAAACTTGATTTTTGGTACCGGTTTTTTCCACAATGCTAGCATTTAAAACGTTGTTTCTTTTCAAAGTAGGAGGGTATAGTTGTAAAGGGCCAACCCATCCAAGAATCAACACAGATCAGAAGGTAAAAAATAATACTTTGACATTTCATGTAATTGCTTCAGTTAGTTTTTGAAAGTCTTTCTAGGCATTAACACAGCTCTGTAAATGAGTGATTGCATTCTGTTTATAGAATAGAGAACTAAGGGACACACTCCAGTCTAACTCATCCAGGAATGGGCAAACCAGAGAATAAAGACCAACTCCCTGTGCAAAGCACTAGACGACTCCCCCCTCCCCCGAAGAGTACTCTATTTAATTTAAAGCCTGGCTCACTCTACTTTTCCATTTAAATCCCAAGAGAAAACAAGCCGAAACAACTCCAGCTTGAAAATGAGAATGAGGCTGCTAGAGAGCCTGAATGGAAGCCCACTCCTACACAGCAGATAGGCCCTTTAAAATCCCTAATTTAGTTTTCTTATTTGTTGCCTGGCATGTCAGCCTGCTGCTCATAATTTATTCCATCTGTTTCTCCTGAAAATATGGAGTTTACAATTTGCTGTAGGCTCAAAAACACAAAGAAATGGTAAATCATCAAATGCTGATTACCAAGTCAAAGAAACATATTGCTTTTACTAGGGGAAGACATGGGAATGATTATTGGGTATTTGCAGTTTTAAATAATAGATGAAGTTTTCTGTTTTATGCTATGCATAAAAACCTGACAATGTCACGGTTATATACTCAAAATGAATTACATGTCCAAGTATTAAAATATGAAAGATAGAATTCCAAAATATGTGTTTTTCTGAATATGCTAATCTTAATTGCCATGAAATACGTTTCATATAATTGCAAGTCTAAATATGTGCGTATTTGGTATAAATCCTCTGTTACTCATAATTTTTCTGTCCTCATCCTTGATAAAAGATCCAGAAATCTCTAATACAGTTATCATAACTGTAAAATGCCTCTATCAGTTTGCTCATCTCAGCCTCAAGAGCAGATTAGTACAATTTAGCAATGTTGGGTGAAAATACAATTAAGGTTGAACTTTATGTATTTTTCCATGTTCACCATGATATAGGTTATTCTTATTTTTTAAATAAAAATAAGGGAAAGAAGTCAATGTTTTGAACAATACTGATGCAATGAAAATAAGAAAAATAGGGAAAAATAAAACAATTTCACACACATATTTCATAGTAATTTCTTTTTCAAGATAAGATTTTTTTTTAAGGAGTGAACCACAATTCCCTATGAGATGTATCTGCTCTGTTAAAACAACTGAAGAAAGAAAAAGAGTATCTGAAGGGTCGTGAAAAGATAAAAGCTGTGCCCAGTGACATTACAGTTGGCCAGAAAGTCAGTTCATTCTTTGTCCCAGTTCACCTTGCTTCTTAAAGTCACTGATAACAGCAAGATCATGGAGAAAGTGTCTGCAGCTGTGATTATACTCACATAAATCAATTAACTCTTTATAAGATTGATGGGGCCTGGCAAATCCAAAATCTGTAGGGCAGGTGAGCAGGCTGGAGGCTCAGACAGGATAGGATATCAGTGTTACTGCGTTGAGGGCAGAATTCCTCCTCTGGGAAGCCTCAGTTTTTGTTTTTAAGACTTTGATCTGATTCAGTTGAGGCCCACCTACATCAACAAAGCTATAAGGCCTACCTACATCAATGAGGTTAATCTTCTTAAAGTCAGTTGGTTGCAGATGTTAATCACAGCCACAAAATACCTCCATGAATACCTTCATGGCAACATCTAAAATACTGTTTGACCAAACAACTGGGCACCATAGCCTAGCCAAACTGACACATAATCTTAACCATCACAGGTAGGGTGGAGTAATGTCTCAGGGAAGGAGCCTTGGTGGTGCAGTGGTTAAGGCACTCAGCTGCTAATCAAAAGGTCTGTGGTTTAAACCTACCAGCAGCTCTATGGAAGAAATCAACTAGAAAGCAATGAGTTCTTAATAACTCAAGGAATGGAGAATTACAGAGAAGAGGAAAGGATAAGACCTACATTGAAGACCCTTGTTTTCCCATATACATAAAAAAGACAGAAGATGAAAGAGAAGACCCCATTTTAATATTCAGACATTCATGCTTCTTAATGTTCGTAATGCATATAGTTATAATGTCTTCTCATTTAAAAAAAAAAAACAGTAACAATGAAGCTAACATTTATTTGCTTGCATAGGATAATGCTCTTCAGCTATATGCATCCCCTCCCTAATAGAATCAGCGTTACTCTTCCCCGAAGCATGCTGGGGATAAATTCGGGATGGACTCCAGCTAGGGTACAAGGCCAGGAGTGGCATGACTAGGCCAATGGCCAAGGCTGAGGAATGCCTTAGCAACAAGAAGGAAAACATCTGGGCCTAGATGTGAAGTCCCTGGGAACACTGACTACCCAAGGGCATGGGAGAAAAAGATGAGCCTTGGTCTCAACTGTAATGGTATATAAGCTTGGGTCCCTTGCTAGGTGGTTGAGGAAAATACTCCAGCTGGCTGCCACTGGAGAGCAGCTGCTTGCCCGTGACAGTAAGTTTCCCTGAACTCATGAATCTGGAAAGGGCTATGTGTCAGTTCTTTGTATTATCTGCCAGGACACACAGTGAGGGTCTTTCCTTGTTGGGGCTGTCCCCCAGCAGCTTGCTAGCATTTGCTGCTAGTCCCAGCTGATCTGAGTCTGGACAAAATTAGTTGAAGCACACACAGAATTGGCCTTCCTTAAAGGGCAGTTTGCCTTTAAATACTGTCCTTTAAGACACATGAAAGATGCCCCCAACCACCTGGTCCTGGAAAAATTCATAGGACTGTTCTGTAGAATGTTTTGATGCTGATGAAAAACGCGGAGCCTTGGTCCCAGCTGGAATGGTGTATAAGCTTATATCCCTTGCTAGGTGGTTGTGGAGTGGATCCACTTCAGCCAGCCGCCACTGGAGAGCAGCTGCTTGCCGGTGTCAGTAAGTTTCCCTGAATAAACACATGAATCTGGAAAGGGCTACATGTCAGTTCTTCGGATCATCTGCCAGGATGCACAGTGAGGGTCTGTCCTTCCTGGGGCTGTCCCCCAACAGCTTCAATAATTCCCCAACTCCTGATTATTAACATTTGTAGTTCCCTCCCACGCTGAATAAGGCTGACTTGTGTAACAAGTATGGTTAACATGAAAATGATGGTGTCTGACTTCAGAAACTAAATCAATGTCACCGAAGCTTCCACCTTGCTCTCTTAAGTCACTCACCTAAGGAAAGTCAGTGGCCATGTTTTGAGGGCATTCAACCAACCCTGAGGAGAAGCCCATTTGGCAAAGAACTGATGCCTCATGCCAAAAGTCAGCAACAAACTGGGCTGTCTATTAACAGCCATGTGAGTGAGCTATCTTAAAAGCAGATCCTTTAGCCCTGTAAAGCCTTCAGATTGTTGCAGCCTTGGCCAACAACTACATGAGAGACCCATAGCCAGAACCACCCAGCGTAACCATCCCCAGATGCTTTATCAACAAAACCAGGAATAATAAATGTTAGTTGTTTTAAATGCTAAATTGTGGGGTAGTTACATAGCTGTAGATAATGAATACATAGTTGTTACCTTCCTATGGCTTCTTTCTCTCCTTGTCTACATATTTAACTCTAGGTTTCCTTCACTTGTGGGAGAACAGAGAATAGATCAGTGGTTCTCAGTCTTAGCTGTACACTGGAAGTTACCTGTTTGTTGCTGTTAGGTGCCATTAAGTTATGTTTCAACAAGGACTTTGAACTGGTTCATTCCAGGGCATCAGTTCAAAGTTCTGGCGGAAAGGTAATAAATTTAGTGGTTTGTTGACATTATGAACCCAGATTCATTCCATGTTTACATCCTGCTGTTCTCAGGTGTTGTCTGATGCATCAAAATTATTTTCCTAATGGAACCAAGATAGCTGTCTCAACTCCAGGCAGCTAGAGGAAAGAACGTCTCCTTTATCAGGGGAAAAAAAGAAAAAAAAAAAAAAAACACGCACACACATGGGCACACGCACACGTACACACACTCACCCAGAAGTCTTCTCCACATATTACATTGTAAGGACTAGATCCTGGCCTCATTCCAACCAATTAACAGGAAAAAGAATAAGAGACAGATCACTGCTAAGGCTAGATAGGACTTACCCACTGAGCTAAAGAGAGATCATTTTCCCTGAAAAGTACAAAAAACAAAAACAAAAAATCTATCTATAAATAACTGTTGCCACAGTAAGAGTGCAAAACAACCACAAAATCTAGGTGGAATAGAACAGAAACCATGTATTTCTCAGGAATGTTTAGGTTAGCTTGGCTGTCTTGGTTCTGCTAATCTCAGCTGGATTCACGCACACGTCTGTGGTTTGTTACATGGTCAACTAATCTAAATGATCCTTGGCTGTGTGCTGCTCCTTCAAGCTGTGGGTCCAGATGGACTTAGCTCCTCATTGTAGTTGGGCAAAGGGTTTGGATATAAGAATCAAGGCCAATATTTTTATCTATCACAGCTTTTAATTCTGGTTCTGTTGACCAAAATTTAAATTTCTTGGAAAAATACTGAGGACCCACAGAATTGATGAAAGCTTGTATCTCTGAAAAACCAAGAAGCGAGAAACACAACAGTCATTTTTAATACTAATAATCTACCAGGATACTCCCATCACTGGACACACTATTTCACTGCCACTTCTGTAACAAAAACTTTTTTTTTCACTCATTTAAAATCCTCAGAAGGGACATTCAGTCAGCTAAGCCTGTTTATGTCCAGTCTGTGTTACCAGAGTTAGGGAAAGAAGAACCAAGCCCTTTGTGTTCACATGGTGGGTGGTATACACTGTCCCACATCGTGACTACAAATAGAGATTCCTCCAAAATATGAGAGGGCTTAGATGTTGGAGCTCAGAGCATCAAAGATACAATGTTAAGTGACTACACTAAACTGGAATGTGATGGGGATTCTGTGACTGAATATTTTAAATTATAACATCAAGACATCCCTTATAAAGTTAAATTGCTCAACAAGAGGAGTGTGAATTTTTGTACCATTCATGATAAATAATCAGACGTCTAGACATCATAGACTAGCAATACATATTCAAACAAGTTTCTTTTGGATCATAGACAAAAGAGGCTCTGTTAGCCTTAAATCTTTTTTTTTTTTTAATGGTTCTGTGCAGTGGAACAGACTTAATTAAACATGTTCCCAATTTTACACTCGCATTTAAATAATTCGATATACATGCAAGAGCTATGTGGCTACCTCATGCTCAAATATGCCCAGGAAAAACCACTAGATATTGAAATGTACTAGCTCAAATGGCAATTTTTTTGAAGCTGAGAGAGCTATACTAATGTGATAGATCTTCAATTCTACTCAGGACTTTAAGAAATCTATAAATGCAAATCACTATTATTATGCTTAAATAATGTAATTGCACTCAAGGGACGTAGACTGCAGTATGAGATTAGGTCATGAAATTAATGTTTTTTGGGTTTTTTTCCTCTCCCTAATTCACCATTGGTTATTATAGCAATGACAAATACACTTAAGAGGGTTGGTTCTATGAACAGAAAGTTTTACTAAATATTCATAGTAGATCAATCTATCACGATACAGCTAGCTATTTGGTTAGTGAAAAGAAGTGAAGAGGGAGTAGAAGGGAAAGGTAGAAAAGGGAAGGAGAGAAAGCTAGAATAGGAAGGAAGCAGGGAAGAAAGGAAAGGGAAAGAGAAAGCATTATGTGTCCACCACCCCTTTCTACCAGAGAGAGTGACCTGAGACAGAAAAGTGAACCACTATTTTCTATGCTGAAAATGGTAATAGACTCAAGCATCTCACAACCCATAGTGAAGGAACTTGCCAACAGTTGCTGGGAAGGTCATTTCATACAGGATGGAAGATGAATGAATAATGAATAAATGAATGAGTTTTATTCAATTGTGTGATCTGATCAAGTCACTGCACAGTTTGGATCCTTTATCAGTAAATTTTTTTTAAGTTTCTCCATTAAATATAAGTGTATACGCATATATACACCTACATGAGCCCTGATGGCATAGTGGTTAAGCATTTGGCTGCTAAAGAAAAGACCTATGGTTCAAACCCACCAGCAGCTCTGCAGGAGAAAGATGTGGCAGTATGCTTCCACAAAGATTACAGCCTTGGAAACCCTACAGGGCAGTTCTACTCTGTCCTATGTGGTGGCTATGAGTTGGAATTGATACAAAGGCAGTAAGTTTGTTTGTTGGTTGGTTGGTTTTGATACACTTAAATAGGCCATCTAGGTCTAATTAGATCTACAATGAGAGTGGGAAAAATAGCTGAAACGTCCACAATTTATGCTCAATAAACTACAGTAATTAAATTGTCTGAATAAGTCCTTATCTCAAAGAATACTTTCTTTTAAAAATGATGTACTCTTTGTCTAAAGTGATCCAAAGACTCCGGATAACTTGTGAGATGGTCATTCCTTATTTATTCCTGACAAAAACTGGGCAGATAGGACTTGAACTCACTTTACTGCTGGCCTGTACAACTCACCAACAAATTAGGATTTAAGTCATCACTACTAATGAAAGATTTTAGTTCTCAATTGCACTCATGCTAAAAAAAAAAAAAAAATTCCCCATTAAAAAAGGAAAAACATCCTTTTCTATAATTGCAGAAAACTACTGAATAAAGATAAACTTTCTTACTTTCTTAGTGCTTTGTACTTACAGCCTCCAAAAGAATCTTCATCGTCATGCTATTCCTTAATTTATTCCAATAAATGTTCCTACAAGATTCAAATTTACTCATTATTTGCATGCTTTACCTCTACTATTCAAATCCCTGCCAAATTCCAAATTAATTCCATTCAGTGTTATTTTCTATAGTCAAACAATGAAAGAATATTGTCTAAATGCTAATCTGCTGTTTATTCATTTTCCTCATACAGCTTTGGTCCCCCAGAGTTTGACATTTCAATAAATATTAAAAGGGATTATAATGCTGCCTTGCATTATAAGAAACTTTCCCACCTTTAGCCCTTTAAAAAAAAATTAGAAAGAAGCCTGTCTTTCTTTCTCTAGAAAACAGGCTTTGAATGTGGAATTAATTACACTCCCTGGGTAACAAAAGATGATTTCAATGGATTCTGGCAAAAGTTTCCTATAGTTTGTTCCCCTCAGAACAATCTGATCACCATCATTCTCATAGGATGCTAAAGCAGAGAATCCCATCTGTGCTTATGCAATATTCAAAAGGTCCTTGGATATTTTCTGTCGCTCTAGCTACAGCCCTTCAGTTTGCTTGTCATTGAAGGCAATCTGTGCATAATTGATTGAAAACAAAATCCATAATGTGACTCTTTTTAATGTCACAAATTGACAAGACAGGCTAAAATTTAGTCATGATTAGGAGAAGCAAACTTAATATGCAGAAGCTAATTAATATGAAACCAGCTAATTGAAGTAAGAGCCTCACACAATTGACTTGCTAATAAAAGAGCTGGTTATGTGGAAGAACCAAATTCTATCCTATTGGTCTTGTTATGCCCTCATTGCCAAATAAGTGTATTGAGCAGGTAAGTAAAGACTGGGTATTGGATGTGGCTATAGTTCCCTGTGCTTTGAGGTTTATTCCATCAAGTACACATCCAACCCACTGGTCAGATTTACTTTACAACTTTCCAAAATCATTAGGGCCTCATGGCCTCACTTCCCAGGTGTTCACGAGGAGTGAGTAATCAGCTTTTCCAAGGGAACAAACCCATACAGCCAAGGTGTGACTACAGTTTTACAGTCCGCATTGGTCCATGCAGTTGGTGAGCACTAAGAAACCTAGGGTTTGCAGAAGGATGAGATTTCTCCCAGAGGACAGCAATTGGTTCAGCAAACGAGCTCTTCACTTGGATCGAACCATGCACACCAAAGCCAGGGTAAACTACTCTTTCCAGAACCATGTCCATCAGTTCAGGGACTCAAAATCCAGAAAAGTGTCCAAACTGGAGCTCACTTCCCATCGCTGACTTTAGTTCCACAAGCTAAGTGCTGACTGGACAGCTGAATATTTTGCTATCATTTCCAATTCAATTTGTGCCAAGCCATGTCCTAGGGACAATGAGGTTTACTCACCTCACCGAGAGATTCTCAGAAACCACAAGTCTATAGAGAGAAGCAGGGAGAAGCAGATGGAGATTTATAACTATGTGTCAGGTTGGACAGGGATAGAAGAATAAGGACTGATCACAGCCTCTGGAAGGGAGAGAATGAGCTTACAGTACCTCTTAACAGGTTTTTAAGGGTCAGGCCTGGTCTGGGGGCCACCCTTCTACCACTTTTCACAGCACCATTAAGCTGCAAAGGAGGCTCAGAAATATAGTCCCACTTGTGTGCCCAGGATAGGGAATAAATAGAATAGGAAATTTTATTTTATGAGCACATGGCAGTGTTTGACACATCAGTCTAGAAATTAAATAGATAATTTAAAGTCATGGCTTCACTCAAAGGCAACTATGCTATGAAAGTTTTCTATTTGAACTGAGAGAACGATCTGCCTAGCTTGTGAATACAAAGCACTTATCTCCCATTTGGGTGATAAAGTTAAGGGGAACTACTACATATTAGCATATAAAGCAAACAGGATGGCATAGAGAAGAGAAAAGAAAATTAGAGGATCAATGTAGGTTCAAGACGAAGAGAGAGTAAAAAGGAGTAAATTTAGAAAGAGAGAGAGGCAATCTAAGAAAATTTCTCAGAACTAAAAAAAAAGTCTGGACACTGAAAGAGCCCACTAAATAAATGAATTCATTAGATAAAAATAATAACACCAAGGTACCTCATTAGCAAATTTCATAAACAAAGAGACGGTGGTAGGGTTGATAAAAAGGTATGAAAAAATTGGGTTTAAGAATGACATTGTATTTCTTGGCAGCGTGACAAAAAGCTGGAAGGTAATGGAGCAATGTCTACAAAATTTTGAGGAATTAGTATTTTCAATCAAAAGTTCTGTATCTGGCTAACTTGATTCAAGCATGAGTGTAGACCAAAAATATTTTTTAGACATTGAATTCTCAAAAAATTATTTCCCATTCACTTTTTCTTTCAGGAACGAGCATAAGATATGCTTCATTCGATTAAAACTGTAAGGTCAGAAGGAGGCACCATGGGACTGGCTATAATTAACAACAGCAGTAAAAATGAACATAGAGCGTAGACGAGGAGAGGAGGGAGGTAACGGTGGGGCAAGAAAGCTGACTCCACAACTGCTATGTAGGAAGTCAGTACAAAGAAACCAAAACAGAGCTGTAAATATAACACTTAGAAAGACGATGTTAAATATCAGAAGAAACAGCTAAAAGCATTGAAAGAAGTTCCTCTAAGGAGTGAAACCAGTGGCGGGGGCGCAGGGGGAGATGGAACAGAAGGCTGCTGTTCCTTACTGCTGTTCCTCATTGTGGTTGGATTTTTTAACTATGTGCATGTAGTGTTTTGATTAAATTAAAATTTTTAAATCATATTATGTGAAAGATATATATATATATATACATATATATATACATATACACACTTGTGTATGTATGTGTAGTAGCCCTGGTGGCACAGTGGTTAAGCACTCGGCTACTACCCAAAAGGTCGGCGATTCAAACTGACCAGTCACTCCATGGGAGAAAACTCTAGCAGTCTGCTTCTGTAAAGATTACAGCCTTGGAAAACCTACAGAGGAAGTTCTGCTCTGTCCTCTAAGGTTGCAGCAATACATCAACGGGGAACTGCCAGGAATTCAAGCCCAGTTCAGAAGAGGATGTGCAATGAGGGATAGATACCATTGTTGATGTTGGATGGATCTTGGCTGAAAGCAGAGAATACCAGAAAATATTTGTGTTTTATTGACTATGCAAAGGCATTCAACTGTGTGGAGCATAACAAATTATGGATAACATTGTGAGGAAAGGGAATCCCAGAACACTGAATTGTCCTGATGCAGAAACTGCTCATAGACCAAGAGCCAGTTGTTTGAACAGAACAAGGGAATACTGTGCGGTTTAAAGTCAGGAAAGGTAAGCATCAGGGTTGTATCCTTTCGCCATACTTATTCAGTCTCTATGCTGAGCAAATAATCCAAGAAGCTGGACTATATGAAAAAGAACATGGTATAAGGATTGGAGGAAGACTCATCCCACAACCTTGCCTGCTGAAAGCAAAGAGGACTGGAAGCACTCACTGACGAAGCGCAAAGACTCTCAGCCTTCAGTATGGATTACGCCTCAACATAAAGAAAACAACAATCCACACAACTGGACCAGTAAACATCATGATAAACTGATAAAAGGAGAAAATACTGAAATCGTCAAGGATTTCATTTTACTTGGATACACCCAGGGACGCAGCAGCCAAGAAATCAAATGACATATTGCACTGGATAAATCTGCTGTAAAAAGACCTCTTTAAAGTGTTAAAAAGCAAAGGTGTCACCTTGAGGACTAAGGTGCGCCTGACCCAAGTCATGGTATTTTCAATTACCTCATACGCATGTGAAAGCTGGACAAAAGGAAGATTGAAGAAGAATTGATGCCTTTGAATTATGGTGTTGGAAGGAATATTGACTTCATCTTGCATGCTTTGGATGTGTTATCAGGAGGGACCAGTCCCTGAAGAAAAACATCCTTCTTGGTAGAGGGTCAGTGAAAAAGAGGATAGACCACCAACAAGATAAATTGACACAGTGGCTGCAACAATGAATTCAAACAGAGCAGTGATTGTGAGGATGGTGTAGGACCAGGCAGCGTTTCATTACGTTGTACATAGAAATTCATTGTTCCCTGGTTTCCAATGAACAGAATTCCCACAGAATGGCTTAACCTCAGGCCAACTTAATGTTTCTCTTGGTAAAAAAAAAAAAAAGAACAAGAATTAAGGCATAATTTTCTTTTAAACTTACGTATGATCTATGAGTCAGAATCGACTCAACAGCCGTGGGTTTGGTTTTTTGGTGGGGTTATGATGAAATTACATGCAAATATACATTGTCAAGTTCTATACAATCATTTGAGGTCTCTATGGAGTCTTTGTTCAATGCTTATAGTAGCTTGTAGTTATGACAGAAACCAACTGCAATTGTGATTTGCTCTCCCCAGAGGATATGCGTTTCCGCCTGCAGCTTTCCATTGAATATCATCCACTTTCTGCCTTTAGTTTTGAAGATAAACTATAACGGTTTTCCTTCACATCAACGCCCCCTGGGCTGCTGGCCATACTCAGCCTCTGTAGGAAGCTGGGTATTTTGGAGAGCTACATTTGTGATTCTATGAGACCAGACAGGAGAGCAGCCCAGTGTAGGTCTCCTGCACGTTCCAGTGAATGACTAAAGTGATGTGGTTTTCTCTTTTCAAATAAAGAAATTAACTTTCAAAAATTGACAAGAGGTTCTGCTATTCCTGCATTCATCTAAGATGAACCACACTGGTCGCGTTCAGCCTCACGGCAGCCTCTGGAGCATTAGAGCAAGTTATCCCTGTCATTGCCACTCGCAAAGGCCTGATTGGGTCTTCAGGGCTTTATTTCTACAGAAACAATCCATCCTCTGCCATTTCATTTGAAGTTCAGAGAAACCAGCATTGCTCATCTATTTTCAAAGCTTAAGTTTTCTTTTCCAGATAAAAATTTATCACATTTATTTATTGAGTACCCCCTAGGAGTAAGGGATCCCTGTCATTAAGGAGTTCATAAGAGGAGTTCATAGTCTGGTGGAAATTCTGATATGTTGTAACAATGATGGAGAAATGTACTCTGGAGCCTAAGAAACAGCCTCGGGTTTGCATAGCTAATCTCATATGTAAAAAATTGTCTTTGCTATAAATCACTGAAAAGCTCTGGCTTATATATTCATGGCTATATTTTAACAACGGATTCTGAGGGAGGGGAAAAAATGTGTATCTGTGTCTGTGTGTGTTATGTAGTATAAATATCCAAGGGTATCTATGCGTGTGTTTGTGTGTATATATATATACACACACACATATACATACATATATATCGGGAGACTATACATAAATGTATCTCCTTACTTAAAACATTTTTTTCTTCTTCTGAGCAAATCTCTGTTTTTTGGTCTCATTATAATAATTATAAATTAGAGTTATAATAATTCAAATCATAATTATAATAATTCATAAACTTAAAAATAAAAATTAGCTTTAAACTTCTTTTGAGTATAAACAGTTTGATAACTTTTTATATGTTTTTAGATGCTATTGCCAAGCTTCTGATAAGAGATCATAGACCACCAGGAAGGAAATTATGCTCTGCAGGGTTCAACTGCATCCAAGAAAGAAAATAAATAGAAAGCAATCTTTCTCTCATCTACCTCCATTTGAGAATGAAAATCTGTGCAAGTGAGAGTATAAATTATCTATGTATACACACTTGACACAGAGAAGCAGCCCCAGAGAATCTGAGAACTGAGAAGGACCTTAAGGTCCTCCAATTCTACCCCACTCAACCAGAGGCTTATCTGAAGATGGGGGAAGGTAGGGTGCATGCCCTGGGCGCTGCATACATGCCCTGGGCACCGCTTGAGGTGAGGGGCCAATGACCAGTTTCTATGGCCATCACAGTTTCCGTCACCAACTATGAGAGCTCATTCAGCAATTTAACACTAATTGCCCGATACACTATTTTCTGTAGATAGGCCCCTGCACTCAGCCCATGATCAGATCATGTTTAGAAACCCATTCAGTCCATTCTGACATACTTCTAGAGACTTGGAATTCTCTACCTTCTGAGGTAGCCCATTTTACCTGTTACCCATAATCCCAAAAAACCCACTATCGTCGAGTCGATTCTGACTCATAGCGACCCTAGAGAACAGAGATACCCATAACCATATGCTCTTAATTTTCACCCCCAGATATTTGTGGCACCCTCCTACCATATTTCCCCCAGGTGGTATTTGATGTTCTTGCTTAAATGGATCCAATAAAAGTGCAGAGCTGCCTATAAGACTGAGGACAGGAGGACAGTTTGCTTTGTAGCTTCAAGTTTTTAAGCCACCCTGAGGCCTTGGATCTTAATTCCAGGCAGATTAGCAATAAAATAGCAAGAAGGCTACAAAGCGCATTGTCTCCCAGTTCAGCCCATTTGCCACAATGCAATTTTTCCTTCCCAATCACATTCAGCCTTAATCCTTGCCTCCACTGAAGATAGGCAATGGGAAATAGTGGTATTTCTAGGAAACTTCATTGGGAAGGAGCTTTAAATGACTGTCATTACTCATTCTGCTTTACTAGCATGCTTTCTCTTCCTCAAGTATGTCAAACTTCATGGCTTAGGATGTACTACTTCCCCTGCTATCTGGATGGATGGCCCCTTCTCATCTCCAGGTCTAAGTGTAAAATACGACCTTTTCAGAGAGGCCTACCCTCATCATCCTAATCAAATTGACCCCCACATCACTTCCAGTTCATTTTTCCCCGTAATCCTATTTTATTTGATTTTATATTTCATGGACTTTCTTTTACTACCTGAAGTCATTTTTTGTTTATTTGTCTACTTCTTTATGATCTGTTTCCCATAAAAGAGTGTAAGTTCCATGAGATCAGAGAACTTGTCTGCCCTGTTAATTACTATGTTTTTAATGTTTAGAACGGCGCCATTATTCAAATTTACACACCAACCACTAAGGCCAAAGATGAAGAAAGTGAGGTTTTTATCAACGTCTGCCATCTGAAATTTATCAAACATGCAATCAAGATGCATTGACAGTTACTGGTGATTGTAATGTGAAAGTTGGAATCCAAAAAGAAGGGTCAGTAGTTGGCAAATATGGCCTTGGTGATAGAAACAATGCCAGAGATCACATGATAGAATTTTGCAAGACCAACAATTTATTCATTGCAAATACAACAACATAAATGGCAATTATACACGTGGACCTCACTGGATGTAATACACAGGAGTCAAAGAGGTGATGGAAAAGCTCAATATCATCAGTCAGAACAAGGCCAGGGGGGACTACAGAATAGACCTTTAATTGCCCATATGCAAGTTCAAGTTGAAGCTGAATAAAATTAAAACAAGCCCATGAGAGCCAAAATACGACCTTGAGTATATTGCACCTGAATTTAGAGACAATCTCAAGAATGGATTTGATGTGTTGAACACTAATAACCAAAGACCAGATGAGTTGTGGGATGACATCAAGGGCATCATACATGAAGAAAGAAAAAGTTCATTAAAAAGACAGGAAAGAAAGAAAAGATCAAAATGGGTGTCAGAAGAGACTCTGAAGCTTGCTCTGAATTTGTAGAGTAGCTAAAGCAAATGGAAGAAATGATGAAGTAATAGAGTTGAAAAGAAGATTTCAAAAGGCAACTCGAGAAGGCAAAGTATTAGAATTAAATGTACAAAGACCTGGGGTTAGAAAACCAAAAGGGAAGAACATGCAATATTTCTCAAGCTGAAATAACTTCAGAAAAAATTCAAACCTCAAGTTGCGATTTTGAAGGATTCTATGGGCAAATGGCTCAGTGGTTAAGAGCTATGCCCTCTAACCAAAAGCTCAGCAGTTCAAATCCACCAGCCAGTTCTTGGAAACCCTATGGGCAGTTTTACTGTCCTATAAGGGTCGCTATGAGTTGGAATCGACTCAACAGCAATGGTTTTTGTGTTGTTTTTTTTTTTTTTTTTTTTTGGTGTTGGCAAAATATTGAACAACACAGGAAGCATCAAAAGAAGATGGAATACACAGAGTCATCATACCAAAAAGAATTGGTCCACGTTCAGCCATTTCAAGAGATAGCATATGGCCAATGGTATTGAACGAAGAAGTCCAAGGTGCACTGAAGGCATTGAAGAAAAACAAGGCTCCAGGAATTAACAGAATACCAATTGAGAAGTTTCAACAAACGAACGTAACTCTGAAAGTGCTCACTCATCTATGCCAAGAAATTTGGAAGACAGCTACCTGGCCAACTGACTGGAAGAGATTCATATTTGTGCCCATTCCAAAGAAAGGTGATCCAACAGAATGAGAAATTATCAAACAATATCGTTAATATCACACACAAGTAAAATTTTGCTGAAGATAAGTCAAAAACAATTGCAGCAGTACATTGACAGGGAACTGCCAGAAATTCAAGCTGGATTCAGAAGAGGAAGGGGAAAAAAGGGATATCATTGCTGAGGTGAGATAGATCTTGGCTGAAAGCAGAGAATACCAGAAAGATGTTTACCTGTTATTTTTTGACTATGCCAAGGCATTGAACTGTGTGGATCATAAGAAATTGCAGATAACATTTCGAAGAATGGGAATTCCAGAAACACTTAATTGTGCTCATGCAGAACCTGGACATAGACCAAGAGGCATTTGTTCAAACAGAACAAGGGGATACTGCACGGTTTAAAGTCAGGAAACGTGTGAATCAGGGTTGAATCCTTTGACCATACTTATTCAGTCTGTATGCTGAGCAAATAATCAAAGAAGCTGGACTACATGGAGAAGAACACAGCATCAGGATTGGAGGAAGACTCATTAGCAACCTGTGATATGCAGATGACACACCATGCTTACTAAAAACAAAGAGGACTTGAAGCACATACTGATGAAGATCAAAGAGTACAGCCTTCAGTACAGATTACGCCTCAACATAAAGAAAACAAAAATCCTCACAACTGTACCAACAGACAACATCATGATAAACGAAGAAAAATTGAAATTGTCAAGGATTTCATTTTACTTGGATCCACAATTGACGCCCATGGGAGGAGCAGTCAAGAAATCAAACAACATATTAAAAAAGTTACATTGGGTAAATCTTCTGCAACGACCTCTTTAAAGTGTTAAAAACAAAAATGTTGCCTTTAGAACTAAGGTGCACCTGACCCAAGCCATAATATTTTCAGTCACTTCATATGCATGTGAAAGCTGGACAAAAGGAAGACCGAAGAAGAATTGATGCCTTTGAATTATGGTGCTGGGAAAAAATGTTGAATACACCATGGACTGCCAGAAGAACGAACAAATCTGTCTTGGAAGAAGTACAGCCAGAATGCGCCTTCAGAATAAGTATGGTGAGACTTTGTCTCACATACTTTGGGCATGTTAGCAGAAGGGAGCAGTCCCTGGAGAAGGACATCATGTTTGGTAAGATAGAGGTTCAGCAAAAAAGAGGAAAACCCTTGACAAGATGGATTGACAAAGTGGCTGCAACAATGGGCTCAAACATAGCAACAATTGTGAGGATGGTACAGGACCAGGCTGTGTTTCATTCTGTTTTACATAGGCTCACTATGAGTCAGAACCAACTCCACGGCACCTAACAACATAATGGTGTCTAGCACATAGTAGGAACTCAATGAACACTTGTGGAAGGACAAAAAGTAGGAAGAATGAAGGAATGAAAGAAGGAAGGGAGGAATGGAGGGACAAACAGAAAGAGGAAGGAAGGAAAAGAGGAAGGAATAAAATGATGAGATAAACAACTTATGTACCACTGTCACCCATCCCTGCCTACCCTTGATACCTAGACAGAATTAATCAGTCTATTTACCTCAAATCCAAGTGTATTACTCAAGAGGCAGCAAGTTGTTGTGGAAAGAAAAAGGTCCTGACTAGTGGCCAAAGGCATAAATTCTACTTACTAGCCAAATTCTACTTACTAGCCAAATTCTACTTACTAGCCAGGTGATGGTAAGCAAGCTAAATAACCTATCTGTGCCTCAGTTTACTCATCTATAAGTAAGAAGGCATTTTTGGTTTATTTTAAGGAAGACCTTCACAACAGTCCAAGTTGAGGCATTACCCCAGTCAGTAGAGGGTCTCCGACAACTGAAGGCCTTTAAGCATGCTGAGCAATCATTTATAGGGGCTGCTACTTGTAGGGGAGAGTCAGGCTTCAAAATTTAAGCTGGGAATAATCTATGACATCCCTTCCAAACTTGAAATTATATGGATTTAAAATAAGTGCCCTAAGAAAGTTGCTCTGTGTACCCAAGGAAACTCAGAACCTTTATAAGTAAATGACACATTTTGCTATTAATATTATTTCATCCCAACTCCTTTGAGCCATTTACTCATAGATTGACAACACTGGCCATTAGTACACATGTATAGTCTTATCATTAGGATTTGAAGATACAGATGACAGTAGATACATTTGAATTTAAAAAAGCAAAAATACACTAATTAAAATGTTTAAGTGCAGTGGTTAAGTACTTATCTGCTAACTGAAAAGTCAGTGATTTGAACCCACTCCCCCAAGAACCCACTAGCCAGGGGGAAACCCTGGTGGTGTAGTGGTTAAGTGCTACGGCTGCTAACCAAAAGGTCTGCAGTTTAAATCCCCAGGCGTTCCTTGGAAACCCTGTGGGGCAGTTCTACTCTGTCCTGTAGGGTCTCTATGAGTCGGAATTGACTAGACAGCAATGGGTTTAACCATTCCTTTGGGAAGAAGATGTGGCAGTCTGCTTCCGTAAAGATAACACTCTTGGAAACTCTATGGGGCAATTCTACTGTGTCCTATAGGGCCACCATGAGTTGGAATCGCCTCCACGGCAATGTAAAAAAGAAAAAAAACAAACCCGTAGGGTTTCCAAGGAGCAACTGGTAGGCTCAAACTGCCGGCCTTTTGGTTAGCAGCCAAGCTTTTAACCATTTCGCCACCAGGCGAAGGACCAATTAAAGGCAAAGGACCCTTGAATCAAGAAGGGTATTCTCTCATTAAACCCCAAGGCCTAAATATGGTTTCTCATATGTGGCATGCTGAATCTGGCCTTTTTCTACTATGCTCCTCAAATTCTTCCAGCCTCTGGCCACCACCCAATTGTAAACCCACTTCTACATTTTAAAAGTATTTGTTACAGCAGCAACCCTCCTGGGTACCAAATGGTTTATGAGTCAGGCAGGGAAAGGAGAATCATGGGTAGGAAGGTGCTGCAGCTATACCGACAAGCAGAATTTCTCTGTCTCTGTCTTTCTCTCTGTCTCGCTCTCTCCTCAGCCCTACTTTTAAGACCTTTTAACTGATTGAACCAAGCCCATCTAGGATATCCAGAGTAATATCCCTACTTGAAATCAGCTGATTATGAACTTTAACTACGTCTGCAAATTCCTTCACGATAATACCTAGATTAGTATTTGGTTGAATAATTGTGGAATGTAGCCTAGCCATGTTGACACATCCAAAAGAAATCACATTATGAAAACATACACATCAAGAGGAGGGTTAAAATCAATTATTTAAATTTAGAAACTGTAGCCTTTCATTCAACAGCCCCGTCATCACAGCAAACGTATAAAAAAAGCCAGAAACTCCAGACTTTTTCTTGTAAAGGAGTAGTGATGTTTCAGCATGCATATAACAGACAGTTTTGAGAATGTCATTTTTCTTGAAACAAAAATAAGAAGTTATCAAAAAATACCCAAACCCATAGCCATTAACAATATACTGTTTCTGCTTTCAGAAGAAAAGCGTTAGCTTCAGTGTAGCTCATAAGTCAAATTCACCATGATAAAGGACCAGAACTTGAAAAATACTGGGCATCATAAATGACACAGTGACTGAGAAACTGCAAGCTGTCATATTTTATCATGATTCAAAATAAACAACACTTAGTCCTATGCCTTGAAGGAGACAGAGGTTAGAAAAACACTAGCAGTTGTTTTATGACCTTCTCAGCTTTGCAAAGAGAGTTTCCTTAGGACAAGCAAAGCCTCTCTCTTCCCATTATTTGAGGGCCGGTAACATTTTATCATGGTGTCGGGGGCTGATTCTACTGTCTGATGGCACACATCCTGATGAGGATGAAGACAGTGCTTTACCAGAGCTACATTACTCTGATTGATGCTGCAGTGGCCCCAGTACCCTTCACTCATGTGACCTTAACCATTCTCTACAAGCCATAGTATATCTTCTTTTTCTTTTATTTTTTTAAACAGTTCATGAAAAAGCTGTTATTTATATAACTTGTGAGACTATTTCTAGAGCAAAAGGAGGAAGAGCATGGATAATTTTTATAGGCTGAATATTCTCGTTGGGAGGTTAAAGAAATCACTTGGAAATTCATTATGCAGAGTGAAAATTCAAGATGGCTTGTACCACTATGTGTTTTTTTTTTTTTTTTCCCCATTAGATTGGTAAAATAGTAAGCCCTCACCTTGGTGTGAATAAAGCTTAATAAAAGCCCTGTAAGTGACACCACTAGGAGTTCCTGGGTAGTGAAAATGATAAAGTATTTAGCTACTAATTGAAAGGCTGGTGGTTCGAATTCATCCAGAGTTGCCTCACAAAAGATCATAGCCATTGAAAAGCTTCGTGGGGTAGCCATGAGTCAGAACTGACTCAATGACAACTGGTTTGATTTTTGTTTTGTTTTATGTGATATGTGATAACAATATCCTCAGATTATTATCATCAGGATACACTTCCTAAGAATTACTGAGCACACTATAACAAGCAGAGGATGAAAACCCTCTGCTGAGATAGAACTATTACTGGGGAGTCAACTGGTTCACGTACTAAGACATCCAGGACTCCCTAATGAGTAGACAGACCAGACTTGACCTCACGGCCTGTGTGTTAAAAGGAAAGAAAGATTCTCAGAGTTGGAGGCTGGACTTCAATTTTTCCAAACCAGTGCTCTAGTCAGAGTACGTAGCTAAGGATAAAGAAATAATATTACTTAACAATAATTAAGACTCCTGCAATAGATTCCCTTACTACCAAAAACAAAACTCATAGCCGTGGAGTCAATTCTGACTCACAACGACCCTATAGGACAGAGTAGAACTGCCCCCATAGGGTTTCCAAGGAGCAGCTAGTGAATTTGAACCACTGATCTTTTGGTTAGCAGCTGAACTCTTAACCACTGCACCACCAGGGCTCTGATTCCCGTATTATCACCACTAAAAGATAAAGGGCAGGACACAAAGAGGGAAAGCTTTTCCTATTGACCCAATGAAGTGGTGATCATGTAAGACTCAGAGGTAGGGAAGATGGTGAAGAGATCATAGTTGTGGCTTTGTAGGGAGAAGAGGCCACAAGGACCTTGAGAGGCCAAGGGTGAGCCAATGGCACTAGATGAATAACCAGGACAAAGTGCTGGTGGCACAGCAGGCCAGTGCATAGAGCAGTAAAAAAAAAATGCAATGTCCCAGAGAGATGACAGGAGCAGCAGCTAGGGCAGAAAGAAGCAGAGGCACAGCAGTGACATAAATCTTATGTAAAATAATCCTCCCTGCAGAGTCTCCCAGAAAGATAGGAAAGGGTAAAGGCTAAGGTCCTGTCATTTGCCAGGTAGAGAATATTGATCCACCAGACTTAAAAATAAACTGCTCGGGGGACTCTATAACTTGAGATTCTTTTCGTTGTAAATATCAGGAAATTATTTTTGGTTTAATCAAAAAGGGATTATATTGGCACACACAACTTGAGTCCAGGGGCAGTGAGGAAGTCAGGCATCACTGGACTCGGGACTCAAGCAATGCTATCAACACTGAGCTTCTGGCTCTCTCCTTATTTTGCTTTCTACTACACTGCCTTCAACCTCAGATGTCTGGACAGAGCAAGATGGCAGCAGAACTCTTGAACTTGCATCCCTTAACTTAGCATCCAGAGGGAAAGGATAAGAGTCACTCCAGCAAAAGACTCATTCATCTTATTTGCTTTAATTGGATCATATGCCCATCACTGAGCCAATCACAGCGGCCAGAGTAATTCCATACTCTGATTTGTGTGGACCTGTGTTTCATTCCTGAGCTTCACCCTGAGGTGAGAATGGGGAAAAGAAATCAGGATCAAGCTATTAGCAAAAGAGTAAATGAGCTTGTCACATCCATGAGATGTCTGCTACTGCAGCCTTATCCTGTATATGTATATATGAGATGTATATGTATATACACACACACACACATATATATATATGAGTTGAGTAGTTTTAAATTATGGGGCCCTGGTGGTACAGTGGTTAAGCACTCAGCTGCTAACCTAAAGGTCAGCAGTTCTAATCCCACAGCCATTCTGCTTGAGAAAGACATGGCAGTCTGGTTCCGTACAGATTTACAGCCTTGGAAACCCTGTGGAGCAGTTTTACTTTGTCCTATAGGATTACTATGAGTTGGAATAACTCGATGGCAACAGGTTAGTTTTAAATTACATGTGGGGAAAATTATGGTCTTTATTTTTGTTAAAAAAAGAAAATCAATTTCTCTTTAGAGCCCATATTCCCACTTGGCCATAGAAAACAATTCTGACACTCATGTCACTTTCACTTTACTGGAAATCTGTTCATTTAGTAAAAATTCAGTCAAACTCAGATATTATTTTCTCAGTCACTGGTCATAATTCAAGTTTATTCCATTCCCTAGAGTCTTCTTTCTCTTTCCCCTTTGCCCTTCTTCTAATTTCACAAAATTCACCCACTCGGCCAGGAGCACGAGGTAGGATGATAGGGGGAATCCACTACATGGATACCTGAACATTATCTGGAACAGAAGGGAGTGGTCCATTCTCTCACTCGATACTGGTTCTGAACATGTGCAAAGTCTGCTCAGACCAAATAGAGGCCTTGCCTCGATGGGCTTCTTAGCATATTCAGGGCAGATCTTTACTCTCAGCTGTAGTACAGAGGACCGTCAAGCTTGCTGGCTGCAGGGGATAGAAGTAGAACCTATCACTCCATGTTGCAAGTTATCACAAACAAGCACTTCACGTTTCACCCTATTTTATGTATATATAAACCCATTATGGTACCAAACAGTACAGTTAATAATTCCTTGTACCCTGTTGGATCAACAAGTGTAATAGAGTCAGCCACCTTATCTCTCACCCATGAGGACAAGTGAGAACGCTGTACTGTTTCTCTCAGCCTATGAGCCCTTGCAAGCCATGCTAAGCTTTCCCCTGTGTGAGCAACCCTCATGAGTCTGTTGGTTTATTCCACTATTGTCTCTCCTGCCATTATTTGACATCTTGGTGGACAGTTATGAAATATAGTTGCCAACCACTCATGAAGGTAAAAAAGCTGCCAGTGCCACAAAAGAACTAAAGAAGGGCACAAGGTAGATGATAAAATACAACCTTTACAGAGATTCAAAGCCACTGAGCACTGTCACAAAAATGGTCAAACCATAATAGAGATTGTCTATTATCAGGAATTTTGGAAATCTGTTCACATTATGAAGGGTATAAGAAACATTTGTGCTTCCTGGGGATATAATTCCAAATAGTATCTAGAAGAAAGTATTGTGGAAAGCTTGTTACAATCTCAGGTGACTGGAATAAATCAGAAGGCTGTTGCCGGTAGTTCATCACCATGAACTGGTCAGCAGTTCACAAGACAGCATTTTTTATTTTATTGGAAGACCTCTAGGTAATCTTTGCACGGTCCAGCTCTCCACAGTCCCCGTCACTCTCAATTGTCTGTTAGAAGGATGTGTCTCACGTTTTTGTGTCTCATTGGCATTAGAACTTGAAAGCCCTTGCTGCATAAGTGAATTCTAGGTAGGGTCAGTGGTAGATGATTCAAGGAAAGGTTAATTAAGCTGTTAGACCACCACGCCTCTTAACACATTTAATAAGGAGCAGGCTGTACTGGTTTTCATATTCTTCCAGGTCTTTCATCCAAGATTACAAAACTCATTACCAGAAAAATACATAGTCATGATTTCTTTGTTCTTGTAAGATAGACTGCATACATTCACAGTATCTTTTTTTCAGTGTATTTATTTGATTAACTTGAAAAATCTTTTTTCAGCATTGAATAGATCAAGTATTTACAAATTCTGACACAAAAGTATCTGTTTCTCTCAGCTTAGCAATGTACAGTCAAACAAATAAGCAGAAAACATTAAGAGCTGAATTATTCTGAAATAGTTCACAGAATTCCAAACCCTTGTCAGAAGATTTTAACGATAGATATCAGGCAGGCAATACATATATTTACGTGACTCTAAGAACACTTTTGTAGCCTCTTGTTTTTCTTTCCTCAGGCTGTGATAACAAAATATCACCAAGTGGATGGCTATAAAGAACAGAAATTTATTTTCTACCATTCTGGAAGCTAGAAGCCTAAATCAGAGTCTCAGCCACATCTGTTACTTCTGGGGGCCTCTCTCCTAGTTTCTGCTAACTGCCAGCAATCCATGTTCCTTTGCTGCATTCGCCTCCATCGTCACAAGGTGTGTGTCTGTCTCTGCCTCTACTTCCCTTTCTAAGACACCTTTCAAAAAGGATTAGGTTTAGGACTCACCCTACCCTTTTTTTTTTTTTTTTTTATCCTGATAGACCTCATTAATATAACAAAAGAAAAACCATATTTCCAAACAGGATCACATTCACAGGTACAGAGTTTAGGACGTCAACATATATTTTGGGGTGGGAACCAATTTAATCCACAACACCCTCCTAAGGCTGAAACATAGCCGATCATAAAAAGCCTGTATGCAGACCTGCCAACGCTCAGATCAGTTCTAAAATTGAAGTCTATGTGCAGTGACGTCACAGAACAGCATAAACACTAAAACATCTGGTTTGTTTTGGCAGCAAAGAGATTCTGTTATTCATTCTTGCATTTGTTCGTTCATTCACTGGCTCTTAGCTGCAAATAACAGAAACTCTTCTAGCTGGTTTATGCAGAAAAATTACTTTATTAAAAGGTTTAAGTCTCAGGAGCTCTGAAAAAACCATAGAAACTGGCTTGAAGAACATGCATCCAGGAACGATCTCCAAAACAAGGAATAAGACTGTGCCCACACCACGCTACCACCAGACATAGCACCACAGCTTGTGCTGGTGATTCCAGGTACTGGAAGCAACTCGTAGAGTCTCCTGGATTGTGCCTCTGGAAGGCTGTCGGTCACTGCTACCCCCTCGGCAGAACGGATTCTGCACAGGCTCTGCTTCTTCACCTTACTAGCTCACAAAGCAAGCCTCATACCAGCGCATCTGACTGGCTGAGCCTCAGTCATATGTCTGAACGTGGCAGCAAAGTATGGTGTCGGGGAAAGTAAGTTTCGGCTTTTTACCACACAAGAGGTGCGCTTATAACATGAAGAATTTCCCAAACACAGGAAAAGTTTACAAAGGTGCTGAAGAGCCTAAATAAATAACAAATGTCACAACCAGCAACAAGGCACAGGATGACAAAATGGTAAGGAAAAATAAAAATGACATGTTAGGGAACAAATTCTTATAGAATTTGTAGTTTGAAGGGAACACGTTTGACAAAAATTAAATAAATAATCACACTAATATATAATTACAAACTGGTATGTGATCCAAAGGGGGGAAATCTAGTCCTCTCAGGGCCTATCTCAATGGGACCTGATAGAAACTAAAGGATCTAGATGACTTCTTGGAAAAAATGATTTCTTACCAGAGATCTGAGGAACGAATAGGAGTTAAACCAACAAAGGGGTTGAAGAAAAACATTCCAGTCAGAGAAAACGCATATGCAGGGCCCTGGGATGAGAGGGAGCACAGCAAGTTTGAGGCAGTGGAAGGACCCGTGAGTCTATTCTAGATGAAGTTCAGAGACTGGGGAGTGCAGAGAGTGTTGTAAGATGAGGTTTGAAAGGTAGGTGGCGCTAGATCAGGCAGGATACACCACATGAAATATTTGTCTTCGTCCTGAGAGTAAATGTGGAAGAGGTAGGGTGGGGAAGAACTCTGAAATGCTCTTATCTGACTTTTCATGAGATCACTGTGATTGCTGTGTGGTGAATGAGCACTGGGAGGTGGGCATTGTGCTGTTCAGGTGAGAGGTGACAGCTGTCTCAACTTGGAGAGAGCCCACAGATCACTTCTCAGTATATTCTTGTTGCTATTTCTACAGCGTGTAAGTTCTATTTTAATCATATTTTCCCATATCTGTTGTTTTGCAAAATTTAACTATATACATGCCTAAAAATTTTCTGATTTTGAGAAGTCAAATGCCATAAATATCCGTTTTGGGAAACTGATTGGGATGCCACTACAGAGTATTTTCAACTCATAGCCTAATGCAATTGGACACATTGAAATTCAGATTATAAAAATGCATACTAGTTTCCAAACAGTAGTAGATGACCAAGGAATTATATTATTTATCACTGCTTTTCAGGCTTCCACCTGAAAATTGTCTTGCTCTGGTTGTCGTTATCTACCGACTCTCTACCAATTAATTCTTAGTTTCTGCATAAATAGCACCAGAAAGCTCTATAATTATTTCCTTCATTTTTACTTCAATTAGTTAAAATTCAGTTAGGACTAAAGATTTCTGTGCATTAAAGCAACTTGGAGTATTAGATAACAGAATAGGGTTTGGAGCCAGAAGACCTGATTTTGAGTTCTCCCTTCATTACTTCTTCTCGGATATATGACATTTTGAAAAGTTATTTAGTCTCTCTAAGCCTTCGTTTTCTCCACTGCAAAAGAAGGCTTCTAATTGAGTTGAAGTGAAGATTAAATATGATGATGTTTTCATCAAAGTGATTTGCAAACTGGAAGGTACTATGGAAACATAAGTTGTTGCTAAATGTAGTAATGATTTGCTAAATAAATAGAAGGGAAATGCAGAAACACTAGGGTGCTCAATAGCAAAGACAATGTGCAAATTTCTTACAGCATTTTAACAACATATACAAAAGCAGAGACCAGAAATGTTTTCATTATGCCCATGTTCTTTTCCTGGATTTTCCTTGCTGGACTCTAACCTCAGTGCAAGCGCAAACCCTGAATCAATCCACCACAACCTCCTAGACTGACCATACCTAGAAGTCAGCCATGGCGGTAGGTTTAAACAGAGACAAAAAACAAGCAAGGAGTACTTTTCAGTAGCCATGAATGTTTAAGTTCCTCCAGTGCACTGTTATGTTTTGTTTCAATTCACTCCATTTCATTTGTTCATCCGGTATAGGGGGGCAAATTAATGATACTCCTCAATTCATCGTGCATTATCATCATTGATCCATGCAAAGTGCTCTAATTTTAATATTTATTTCATGTTATTCCTACTTCCAATCACATTTCCCCCATAAGTAACCATTCTGTTGTGTTTATTATTCCTTTTTTGTTTTAAGGTGTTCTCACAAATGTGATCTTGTTTTCATTAATTTTAAACTATGAAAATTCTTATAAATTTCATTCAATTTCTTCCTTTTTATTCTAAGCATTATCTTTTTAAGACTCACATTCTAATTGCTACATAATCCCCCATGGTAATATTCTCCAAGTTTTGCCTATCTATTCTACCCGAAGTGCCGCCAACTTCCACTACTATAAACAGCACTACAATTACTATCTTTATATATTTCATGCTATGCACATGTCTGAGAATTTCTTTGGGATAATACTTAGGTGCAGAATTGCTGGGTCAAAGTACATATGTAGACTTCATTTGTCTCCAGCATGCCAGGTATTTCTTCAGAATGGCTATACTCATTACCTTCTCATGAAGCTTCATGTATCCCTAGTTCCCTGACAACATTCAGAAGTATCCAGCTTTGTAATTTGCCAGTTTAACATTGTGAATTTAGGCTGCATTGCTTTAAGTACTGTTATTCACTATGCCTTCATATGCTTATTGGTTTCAAGGGGGTTTTTTTTTCTGAAACTTGTCCATATTCTTTACCTATTTTCCTACTGCAGTGGCTGACTTGTTGATTTACAGGAGCTCCCTGATGTTATTAATCCCTTGATCTCCTATTTGGTTATCTATTAACTTGGCCCCTGGTATTCTTCGTTGAATGGAAAACCTTAGTTTTGATGTTACCATATTTATATATCTTTTGTTTTTTGGTCTCTCCTTTTGAAACTTTATGTTCTTCCTATCCCTAGATCATGAAGATATTCTCATAAATGTTAAATTTTCTCCTATTAGCTTTATAATTTTCCTTTCACACTTAAGTCTATAACCTATCTGAGTGTCACCTTATGGGGGTAGGTAGGTCTCCAATTTCATTTTTCTCCATATGTGAGGAAATTTTCCCTGAAAAATCAACTAAACAATTTCCATTGATTTGTGGTACTGCCCTTAAGTTTCATTAAGTTTCTTTGTATGTCTCTTTCTGAGCAAACTATTTTCTTCCATTTGTCTATTTTCACCAATACCACAGTGTTTTTATCACTCTGGCCCTGTAGTATGTCTTAATATCTGGCAGGGCAAGCTTCCCATCTTTATGCTTTTCAAGTGAAAAATAGCCATCCATGAACTTTTATTCCTCTCTACAAATTTTATTGTAAGTTTAGTGAGTTTCTCGAAAAAATCTAACTGAAATTTTTATTGAAATTGTGTTGAATTTATATACTCAATTGGAGAAAATCTGCACATTTGTAATATTAAGCTTCCTCATACAATAACATGAAATCACTGCATTTATTCAGATCATCTTCTGTTTCTTTTACTGGAATTTTAAAGTACCAGGAAAATTAATGGAAACTGGAAATAAGGAAAAAAAGACAGTGGGACGAAGACCACAACAATTGCTATGGAATGTGCTTAGTTCACCTCATTGTTTACTATTAATAAAAGATCCCAGATTTAGTAAAGTTACATTTAACTCCTAGAATTTTGTCCAGGTGATGCAAGTAATTTCTGTCTGATGGAACAGATAACCCCAAAAATTTATGATCTCTTGGACCTTACTTTTGTAACTAACGCAGCAATCTCCTCCTAACATTTCTGTCAAATTGCCTCTAAATCCCTAGCTTCTTAAATGCTCTTTGAACTGCTCATAACATCTTACTCATTATTAATGAGCTTAAAATCTTTGACACATGTTCATTTTATATTTGCCTGAGAGTCATGATTTTAGCTTTCGAAAATTACAGTTTTACAAAGTGTCTCCAAAGGTCTTACATATTCTAGGTCGCTTTAGCTCCTGCATACTTAATAGTTTTTTTACAATTATAAGGGAATATTTTTGCAGTGCCATCAAGTCAATTCCAACTCGGTGCGACCCTGTAGGAAAGAACAGAACTACCCCATGGTGTTTCCAATCGAAGGCTGTAATCTTCATGGAAGCAGACTGCCACATCTTTCTCCTGGGGAGAAGCTGGTAGATTCAAAGACCCAACCTTTTGGTTAGCAGCTGAGCATTTAACTACTGAGCCACCAGGGCTCCTAAACGGAACATTTCTTTTCTACAATTTTCTGAGTGATTATTGCAGGTATAGAGAAATGTTTTTGATTTTTGTTGGTTGATGTTATATCCAGCAACTTTGCTGAACTCCTGTATTGGTTCTGATAGCTTGTCTCTGGATTCTATTAGTTCTTCTAAGTAGATGATCATAATATCAGCAATTAATGAGTAGCTCGACTTGACAGCACTAGGTATATACTATAAGGAAACCCTGGTGGCGTAGTGGTTAAGTGCTACGGCTGCTAACCCAAGGGTTGGCAGTTCAAATCTGCTAGGCGCTCCTTGGAAACCCTACGGGGCAGTTCTACTCTGTCCAATAGGGTCGCTATGAGTCGAGATCGACTCAATGGCACTGGGTTTGGTTTGGGTTTGGGTGCTTTAAGTGAAAGTTTATAAATGAAGTCAGTCTCTTATTTAAAAATGCATATACACCTTGGTATGTACTCCTAGCTGCTCTCCCCCTAATGAGACAGCACACTCCTCCTCTCCACCCGGTATTCCCCCGTCCATTTAACCAGCTCCTGTCCACCTCTGCCTTCTGATCTCCCCTCCAGTTAGGAGCTGTCCACATAGTCTCATGTGTCTACTTGAGCCAAGAAGCTCACTCCTCACCAGTATTTTTTTTCAGTCTTATAGTCCAGTCTAATCCCTGTCTAAAGAGTTGGCTTTGGGAGTGGTTCCAGTCTTGGGCTAACAGACGGTCCAGGGACCATGACTTCAGGGTCCTTCTAGTCTTAGTCAAACCATTAAGTCTGGTCTTTTTACAAGAATTTAAGGTCTGCATCCCACTGCTGTCCTGCTCCATCAGGGATTCTCTGTCGTGTTCCCCATCAGGGCAGCCATCCGTTATAGCCAGGCACTGTCTAGTTCTTCTAGTCTCAGGCTGATGTATTCTCTGGTTTATGTGGCCCTTTCTGTCTCTTGGGCTCATATTTCCTTGTGTCTTTGGTGTTCTTCATTCTCCTTTGCTGCAGGTAGGTTGAGACTAATTGATGCATCTTAGATGGCTGCTTGCTAACGTTTAAGACCCCAGACGCTGCTCACCGAAGTGGAATGCAGAACATTTTCTTAATACATTTTGTTATGCCAGTTGACACAGGTGTTTCCTGAAACCATGTTCCCCAAACCCCCTTCCCCGCTACCCTGGTCTTCAAAGTATTTCGTTGTATTCAGGAAACTTTTTTGCTTTTGGTTTAGTCCAGTTGTGCTGACTTCTCCTGTATTGTGTGTTGTCTCTCCCTTCACCTAAAATAGTTCTTGTCTACTATGTAATTAGTGAATACCCCCTCTCCCTCTCTGCCTCCTTCTCCACCCTCAGAACCATCAAAGAATAACTTCTTCTGTGTTTAAACTATTTCTTGAGTTCTTATAATAGTGGTCTCATACAATATTTGTCCTTTTGCAACTGACTAATTTCACTCAGCAGAATGCCTTCCAGGTTCCTCCATGTTATGAAATGTTTCACAGATTCATCATTGTTCTTAATCATTGTGTAGTATTCCATTATGTGAATATACCATAATTTATTTATCCATTCATCCATTGATGGGCACCTTATAAATTCCTAATATAAACCCCATTTGATACAAACTAAAACTCTGAGGTAAGTGTTGTTGCATTATACAGAGAAGACAATAGTTATATAAAAGGTGAATGCATTGTGCTAAGTCACAACACTGGTACTGGTGGATCCTCTTGAAAAACCCAGCTCTTCTGCCTTGAAATGTCACACAATTTTCCCTGTATTATACCGACCAACTTCAGAGATAGTAGAAATTCAGAGGAAAAGAGCACTTGACCAGGAGTCAAGAATCCTGAGTTGAAGTAATGGCCCTGCCACTTAAAACCTATATGTCATTGGGCAAGTCATGGAATCTTTCTGAGGATTTGACTGTGTGCAAATGGTGATAGTCTAAATTCTACCTGATCTCTAAAAGTCTTTCCAGCTCTGAAAATCTGTGACTCTATAGCTACATCTAGGAATACGGCTTTGCTAACTCCAGGACTTCTCCACAGGATGTTTCTCTGGAGAATTTGTCCTTGCAAATTCACTTGGTCTGCCTGATGATAGAACACTGTACCCTATTCTGAAAGTGCCTAAGGCTTTCATTTCCTAATTATAGATTATTTTTATCTATTTCTTGCTTAAAATCAACAAAGCAACAATGATGCTCTGCATTAAACTAGTGCATCTACCCAAAAAGACTGAAAATTATGTACATGTAATTCATTCTTTTATCTGATTGACACTGGACTTAGTTTGAACACACGAACTTCTACCATAAATTATTTTAATACTAGTTTGTTATAAGAAAAGTTAGAAAAAATCTTTAATGAGTCTGCAGATTCTCTGACAACACCTATTCTGATGTCTTCCTTTCCCATGATAGGCAGGCTGTGACTATTGTCTATTGTTGTTAAGCAAAGTACTGTAATAATCTGTGTGTCCCTTCCCAGAAGATAATATGAATTCTTCCTTTGTGGTAAATGTATTAAGTTTGCAAAATTCTTTATTTTTTGCTTTGGAATTGTGCCTACTAATTTTTAAATATTGTTATTAATAATAGACAAGTTGTTCCCCTATGCTTCAACTGAGGTTTATGACTGAATTTTTTTTTTTTTTTTATCATGGGCCCACAATTTCTGTCTCAGGGAGGCAGTAAAAAAGGAACAAACCAACGCCCGTCTCTGAAATAGCTCACTAGTCAAGGCCAGAAAACCTGACAGTGGTCACAGCAACACTCCTCCATTCCCCATCACTACTGCAGAATGAGCCACACCATCTCTAGAACTGATTAAACATTTGGAAATAATTTCATCTTCAACAAAGTGGTGGAAGCAGGAAAAAATATATATGGATTTGAATGTTGCTTAATATTGTATTGAGTAGAACGTAAATAGACAGTAAAAATGCTTCGGCCTCTGTCTTTAGGGGTCTCAAAACTACTTCTCTTGTTGAATACAAGGATCAAAAGTAAAATCGAGCCAGAGAAGAGAGCCACACTCAGTTTAGGTAGATCGTAAGACATGGTTTTAGCCTGAATCATTTTCTAGAACCCTTAAATCCTGTTTTATTGCTATTATCTGAACTTCCATTTCAAATTCCTTGTTCATTCAGCACACTTATTGGTTTGCAGCCATATAAGCAAATATCAGAAAGAGAAACATATTTAGTGACTGAAATAAAATCTTTTAGTGTGGATAATTTGATTTCTTTGGGGCTTTGCCTAACTAAACCAAAATCATAAAAATTGTAATCGGAAATACAATATCTGACTTCAAAGTGACTGTAACACATATTCCTGATGCTTTATACATACCAATTGCCTTGTGAGATTTTTATTTGTTGCTTTCTTTAACTTTACATAGAAAAACCATAAAATGGAGAAAGCCTAGAAAAAAATTTTATATTAATAAAAACAATAATCTCACCTTATCCCCCACTGTACCTTCAAGATAACAGGTATTAACAGCCTGGTGTGTATCTTTTCACACATTTCCCTAGTACATACAAACATATATACAAATAGAAGTTATGTTATTATTGCTGTTTGTTTTTCTAAAAGTTCAATCAAATTCTATACATTACTGTGCAAATAGCTTTTCTTATTAGAGAATTTATCATGAATGTCCAAGTTGTCAAAACTGATAGGTAGAGATCTAGCTAATTTTTTTATTGAGTATGTAATATTCCATGATTTATTTCACCATTCCCCTAATATGAATATATCGCTCCAGTTGCAGAGCAAACTGGCCCATGGGCCAAATCCAGCCTGCTTCCTGTTTTTAAAAATAAAGTTTTATTGAAACACAGCCCTGTTTATTCACTTGCTAACTGCCTATGGCTGCTTTCCCACTACAGCAGTAATGTTGAGTAAATGCAGAACTAACTCACAAAGTCCTAAATACATATTGCCTGGCCCTTTTCTGAAAAGGTTTGCTGGCCCCTGGCTTAGAGTCTTTTGCCACTACCACATGACCCAATAAAACTATTTGAATATATATTCTGGTGATTTTATATCTAGAAGGTAGATTCCAGAAGATGGGATCTTTGGGTCAAAGGGTTTGTATTTTTATTTTAATAGATAATCCTATACCTCTTTCCAAGAACATTTCAACAATTTAAATTCTCATCAGCATTTTATGTGAACACCCATTTTCCCACATTCCTGTTAACATTGAATGTCATCATTATTTTTTTTTTCCAATTGGATGAATGAGAAATGCCTTCACATAGTTGTTCAATTTACATTTCTCTGATTATGAAAAGCAGAGGTGGTCTTTTTACTTTAAGAATATTTTCCCATTGTCGTGCTTGTTACAACTATTTTTTCAGTCTATTGTTTGCTTTTTGACTTAATTTATTATGTCATTGTACATACAATTTTCTGTCGTCCCTGGATCTGAAAGGAAGACCAATTTTTTATTGGGAAAAAATGAAATGATATGACCATATAGCAGCAGTCTTGTTACCCCTTTGGACTCTGGAGGACACAGGTAGGTGTTCTGTCACTGGCCTAAGTAGCCTTTTTAAATCTGCTTAAGGTAGGATTGTTAGATTTAGCAAATAAAAATATAGCACGCCCAGTTACCTTTTAATTTCAGATAAACAACAAACAATATTTTAACATATTCATGCATCATGCAATATTTAGAACATACTTAAACTAAAAAACTACCTGTTGTTTATCTGAAATTAAAATTTAACTGAGCATCTGGTATTTTATCTGGCAAGCCTAGTTTGAGGTAAACACGTATGTGGTAAGAGTCAAGTGCCCCATTTGTGGGAACTTTTTGATATTAGCATGTATACTTTTTTTCTTATTGAAAAGTGTTGCCCAAAAGATATAAAAGGAATAAAGGCTTTTATTTCAAACACACTTTTATAACCAATATAATTCAAATGCTTCGAACAAAAAATTCAACCCAGCATAATGTTGTTGTTGTTAGGAGCCTTGGAGATGGTTCCTTAAAATCGTTGCTATGTGTGAGCCCATTGTTGCAGCCACCGTGTCAACCCAGCTTCTCAAGGGTCATCTTCTTTTTCACTGGCCTTCTATCTTACCAAAACCAATGTCCTTCTCCAGGAACTGGTCTCTCTTGATAACATGTCCAAAGTACATGAGCCAAAGTCTCACCATTCTCACTTCCAAGGAGCACTCTGGCTGTATTTCTTCCAAGACACATTTGTTCATTCTTCTGAGAGCCTATACCATATCCAAAATTCTTTGCCAAACCTAAATTCAAAGGCATTAGGTATTCTTCCATCTTCCTTATTCACTGTACAGCTTTCGCATGCATAAGAGGCAGTTGAAAATATCATGACCTGGGTCAGGCGCACCTTAGTCCTCCAAGTGACATCTTTGCTTTTCAACACTTTAAAGAGGTCTTTTGCAGCTGATTTGCCCAATGCAATGTGTCATTTGATTTCTTGACTACTGTTTCCATGGGTGTTGATTGTGGATCCAAGTAAAACAAAATCCTTGACATTCAATATTTTCTTCATTTATTATGATGCTGCTTATTGGTCTAGTTGTGAGAATTTTTATTTCTTTCTGTTAAAATGTAATCCATACTGAAGGCTGTGGCCTTTGATCTTCTTCAGTAAGTTATTCAAGTCCTCTTTACTTTCAGCAAGCGGGGTCGTGTTATCGGCATAACTCAGGCTGTTAATGAGTCTTCCTCCAATCCTGATGCCACATTCTTCATCATATAGTCCAGTTTCTCTGACCATTTGCTCAGTATACAGATGGAATACGTATGGTGAAAGGATACAACTCTGATGCACAACTTTCTTGACTTTAAACCACACAGTATCCTCTTGTTCTGTTTGAATGACTGCCTCTTGGTCTATGTACAGGTCCTTCATGAGCACAATTAAAAAAAAAAATTTTTTTTTTGCTAAAATTCCCATTCTTTGAAATGCTATCCATAATTTCTTATGATATACGCAGTTGAATACCATCCCATAGTCAATAAAACACAGGTGAACTTCTTCCTGGTATTCTCTGCTTTCAGCCAAGATCTGCCTGACATCAGCAATGATAACCCTTGTTCCATGTCCTTTTTTGAATTCAGCTTGAATTTCCGGCAGTTCCCTATAGGTGTACTGCTGCAACTATTTTTGAATTACCTTCAGCAAAATTTTACTTGCATGTGGTATTAATGATATTGTTTGAAAATTTCTGCATTCTGTTAGATCACCTTCCTTTGGGATGGGTACAAATATGGATCTCTTCCAGTCAATTGGCCAAGTAGCTGTCTTCCAATTTATTAATGGATGTTTGCAGCCGTTTCTTCTCATTTTGAGCCATGCCACATCAGCAAATAAAGGTCTTGAAAGCTTTACTCCATACACATAAAGTCTACTCTATTTTGAGGAGACAGCTCTTACCCAGTTGTGTTTTGAGTGCTTTCCAACCTAAGGGGCTCATCTTGCAGCACCATATCAGACAATGTCCCTCTGCTATTCATAAGGTTTTCACTGCCAATTTCTTTCAGAAGTAGACAGCCAGGTCCTTCTTCCTAGTCTTAGTCTGCAAACTCCACTGAAACTGTCTTCCATGGGTGACCCTGCTGATATTGAAATACTGGTGGCATATCTTCCAGCATCACAGCAACCTGCAAGCCACCACAGTATGACAAACATAATATTACCTCATGCTAAAGAAGCACTGTCTTGAATCAGTTGAACTTAAACCACCCCTAAACCAAAAGAAAAAACCAAACCTGTTGCCATCAGGTTGATTCCGACTCATAGCAACCCTATAGGACAGAGTAGAACTGCCTGAAAGAGTTTCTAAGGCTGTAAATCTTTACGGAAACAGACTGCCACGTCTTTCTCCCATAGAGCTGCTGGTAGATTTCAACTGCTGACCTTTTAGTTAGCAGCCAAGTGCTTAGCCAGTGGGGAACCCGGGATCCTAAACCACTCCTACTAATATACAATTCAAAGCAGCACTTTAAAACAAATTGTTTACAATTATCAAATCTGCCAGTCATCCATTGAAGGAACCAAAGACTCCTGTCTACAGCACATCAGCAAAATGGGAAACTTCCAGTATCACCTCATGACAGGCAGTCCCCAACTTATAAAGTGTTCTGTTCTGACAACTCCATCCATATGTCGATTCTGACATAAATTGAATACCTTTTTTTTTGTTGTTTTCATTATTATTGCCTTTTATTATCGGTATCTCTATTTGTCTTTGGAAGCTGGAAACATTATATTAAACTTACAGATATATTTTATAACATACATTAAAAAATACACAAATCCTGGAGGAGGAGTCAAGATGGCAGAATAGACAGACGCTTCCAGCAAGCCCTCTTCACAACAAAGACCCAAAAAAAACAAGTGAAACAAGTATATTTGTGACAACCTCGGGGCCCTGAGCTTCAAAGGTAAGCTTAGAAAACGAATTGAGGGGCAGGGGGACAAAGAGACCGTTCAGATGCAGAGAGGAGTTACTGGACTTAAATTGCAGGGAGCCCTCAGGCACCATTCCCGGAGCGGTGGCGGCAGGCTGGTACTACTGTTTGGCTGCAGTTTCCTCAGGAAGAAGCAGCCAGCCACACAGCCCACATATGCCTCCGGAACCTGAGGAGAACGGCACGCTCTCGGCAAAAGCTAAGTACTTGAGTATATTTTAACGAGCCCCCCACCACCACCCGCAAACTGGCTTCAGTGGCTGAATTCCCTGGGCCTGAGACAGGCATAGTTGAGCACCTGGAGCCATCCTCCTGGCCTTGGGGAAGGAAAAAATTTGCATTTGGGGGAAAACATAATTTGCTAGCTCCATTAACCAGGGGAGCTCAGGATAGAAGCAGCTCCTGTCCAGGCATAAACTATCTGTGGACTTTGAGCACCGCTCCCTTCTGCATGGACATGTGTGGGCCTATTTTGGGAGAATAGGCCCTTGTTGGCAGACTCCTACAATTTTGGCTGTGCAGTGGAGAGGTGCATGTTTAATGTTTGACATTGCTTTGCCTATTAAACAAGGTCCCCACCTACCCACATCAGGGACCTAAGGACTGGTAGCTCCAGTCAGGTCACCCAGCCACCCATGGCAGGGATCCAAAGATAACTGGTACCTCCCAGTCCTTACAACCAAAGACTTTGGTTGCTTATGGTGCGTCTGCAGAACCCACCCACCTGCATGCTTTAAGGAACAGGGACGCGCTTTCCTTAGAGACACTCGGGGGTTGGATCTCAGCCCCCTGCCTTGTTGAGAACGTGACCCCTGCTGCAATCAGATACCGGTATATACGCCAATCACCCCTGCCCCTCTAAGACTGTAGGACAGAGCCTGTAACACACACTTGATGATCAGCTACCTGGAAACCTAAGCTGAATTCACACAAGAAAACTGAATGGACTCCTAGATGATATACCTGATAACAGCTCTAGCCATCTGGGGACCAGACATCAGAGCTCCAAAGGTGAAAATAATCAAGCTAGCTCACTCCAACAACCCATAGGAGTATACCAAAACAAAACAAAGCAAGCAGCTATGACACAGTAAGCAAGCATAAACTAATACAATGACTCATAGACTGTTGTCTCCGAGCCATCTATATCAAGTCACATAAAGAAACAGACAATGATCACCTCAACAGGCTCTCAAAACACAGAATCCAGGGATCTTCTAGATGAAAGTGCATTCCTGGAATTACCAGATGCAGAATATAAAAGTTTAATATACAAAACCCATCAAGACATCAGGAAGGAAATGAGACAATACACAGAACAAGCCAAGGAACACATAGTTAAAGCAACTGAAGAAATTAGAAAGATTATTCAGGAACATAATGAGAAGTTTAATAATTGGAAAAATCCATAGACAGGCAGCAATCAGAAATTCAGAAGAATAACAATAAAATTACAGAGGTAGACAACTCAACAGAAAGTCAGAGGAGCAGAATTGAGCAAGTAGAAGCTAGAATTTCTGAACTTGAAGATAAATTACTTGGCACTAATATATTTGAAGAAAAATCAGGTAAAATAATTTTAAAAAATGAAGAAAACTTAAGAATCATGTGGGACTCTATCAAGAGAAATAACCTACAAGTGATTAGAGTACCAGAACAGGGAGGGATAACAGAAAATACAGAGAGAATTGTTGAAGATTTGTTGCCTTCCAAGAATCATATACCAATCAAAACTGTCTCTTAAACATGAAGGTGAAATTAAGATATTTCCAGATAAACACAAGTTTAGGGAATTCATAAAAACTACAAGAAATACTAAATGGAGTTCTTTAGTTAGAAAATAAATAATACCAGGTATCAACCCAAGACTAGAACACTGGGCAGAGCAACCAGAAGTCAACCCAGACAGAAAAATCCAAAAAACAAAGCAAGATTATAAAAAAAAAAAAAAGGTCAAAACAGGGTAACAACGATGTTATTATATAAAAGAAGACAACATTAGAATAATAAAGCGGGACTAAGAAATGTAATCAGACACCTTCCATATGGAGAGGAAGATACAGCGATACAAAGAAATAAAAGTTAGTTTTAAATTTAGAAAAACAGGGGTAAATAATAAGGTAACCACAAAAGAGAGACGCTATCGTACTCATCAAAATTAAATAAAAGAAAAAAATAGAGACTCAGCAGAAACAAAATCAACAACAACGAATACGAGGAAAGGGCAATATATAAAGATAATCTACTCAGCACATAAAATTAAGTGGGAAAAAGAAACTGTCAACAGCACACAAAAAAAGACATCAAAACGGTAGCACTAAAATCATACCTATCAATAATTACCCTGAATGTAAATGGACTAAATGCACCAATAAAGAGACAGAGAGTGGCAGAATGGATTAAAAAACAAGATCCGTCTATATGCTGCCTACAAGAGAAACACCTTAGACTTAGAGACACAAACTAAAACTCAAAGGATGGAAAAAATATATCAAGCAAACGATAAGCAAAAAAGAGAAAGAGTGGCAATATTAATTTCTGACAAAATAGACTTTAAAGTTAAAGCCATCATAAAGCATAAGGAAAGAGACTATATAATGATTAAAGGGACAATACATCAAGAAGATATAACCATATTAAATATTTATGCACCCAATGACAGGGCTGCAAGATACATAAAAAAACTCTATCAGCATTGAAAAGTGAGATAGACAGCTCCACAATAATAGTAGGAGATGTCAACATACCACATTCAGTTAAGGACAGGACATCCAGAAAGAAGCTCAATAAAGACACGGAAGATCTAAATGCCACATCAACCAACTTGACCTGGTAGACATATACAGAACACTCCACCCAAGAGCAACCAAGTATACTTTCTTTTCTAGTGCACATGGAACATTCTCTAGAATAGACCACATATTAGGTCATAAAGCAAGCCTTAGCAGAATCCAAAACACTGAAATATTACAAAGCATCTTCTCTGACCATAAGGCCATAAAAGTGGAAATCAATAACAGGAAAAGCAGGGAAAAGAAATCAAACACTTGGAAACTGAACAATACCGTGCTCAAAAAGTACTGGCTTATAAAAGACATTAAGGATGGAATAAAGAAATTCATAGACTCCAATGAGAATGAAAACAGTTCCTATCAGAACCTTTGGTGCTCAGAGACCAATTTATGTCAATAAATGCACACATCCAAAAAGAAGAAAGGGCCCAAATCAAAGAATTATCCCTACAACTTGAACAAATAGAAAGACAGCAACAAAAGAAACCCACAGGCACCGGAAGAAAACATAATAAAAATTAGAGCTGAACTAAATGAAGTAGAAAACAGAGAAACAATTGAAAGAATTAACAAGACCAAAAGCTGGTTTTTTTTAAAAATCAACAAAATTGATAAACCACTGGCAAAAGTGACAAAAGAAAAACAGGAGTGGAAGCAAATAACCCAAATAAGAAATGAGATCAGCAGACCCAACTGAAATTAAAAGAATCTTATCAGATTACTATGAAAAATTGTACTCTAACAAATTTGAAAACCTAGAAGAAATGGATGGATTCCTAGAAACACGCTACCTACCTAAACTAACACAAGCAGAGGTAGAACAACTAAACAGACCCGTAACAAAAGAAGAGATTGAAAAGGTAATCAAAAACCTCCCAACAAAAGAAGCCCTGACCCAGACGGCTTCACTGCAGAGTTCTAGCAAACTTTCAGAGAAGAGTTAACACCACTATTACTAAAGGTATCTCAGGGCATAGAAAAGGACTGAATACTACCAAACTCATTCTAAGCTACCATATCCCTGATACCAGAACCAGGTAAAGACACCACAAGAAAAGAAAATTATAGACCTATATCCCCCATGAATGTAGATGCAAAAATCCTCAACAAAATTCTAGCCAATAGAATTCAACAACATATCAAAAAATAATTCACCATGACCAAGTGGGATTCATACCAGGTATGCAGGGATGGTTCAACATTAGAAAAACAATGAATGTAATCTACCACATAAATAAAACAAAAGATAAGAATCACATGATTTTATCAATTGATGCAGAAAAGGCATTTGACAAAGTTCAACACCCATTCATGATAAAAACACTCAGCAAAATCGGAATAGAAGGAAAATTCCTCAACATAATAAAGAGCATTTATACAGGCCAACAGCCAACATCAATCTAAATGGAGAGAGCCTGAAAGCATTCCCACTGAGATCGGGGAACCAGACAAGGATGCCGTTTATCACCCCTCTTATTCAACAATGTGTTTGAGGTCCTAACCAGAGCAATTAGGCTAGACAAAGAAATAAAGGGCATCCAGATTGTCAAGGAAGAAGTCAAAGTATCTCTATTTTCAGATGACATGATCTTACACACAGTAAACCCAAAGGAATCCTCCAGAAAACTACAGAAACTAATAGAAGAGTTCAGCAGAGTGTAGGCATACAAGACAAACATACAAAAATCAGCTGGATTCCTCTATACCAACAAAAAGAACATCATGTATCTGTATCATGTATCTGTTAGCTACCTGAATGTCTTCTTTAGTGAAGTGTCTATTCATATCTTTTGCCCATTTTTAAGTAGGGTTATTTGTCTTTTTGTAGTTGAGTTTTTGCAGTATCATGTGAATTTTAGAGACCAGATGCTGATTGGAAATATCATAGCTAAAAACTTTTTCTCAGTCTGTAGGTAGTCTTTTTACTCTTTTGTCGAAGTCTTTGGATGAGCATAGGTGTTTAATTTTTAGGAGCTCACCAAATCAATGCCATTTACAGTAGCCCCCAAGAAGATAAAATACTTAGGAATAAATCTTACCAGAGATGTAAAAGACTTACACAAAGAAAACTACAGTACACTTCTGCAAGAAACCAAAAGAGACTTACATAAATGGAAAAACGTACCTTGCTCATGGATAGGAAGACTTAACATTATAAAAATGTCTATTCTACCAAAAGTGATCTATACATTTAATGCAATTTCAATCCAAATCCCAACAACATTCTTTAATGAGATGAAGAAACAAATCACCAACTTCATATGGAAGGGAATGAGGCCCCAGATAAATAAGGCATTACTGAAAAAGAAGAACAAAGTGTGAGGCCTTACTTTACCTGATTTCAGAACCTATTATACCTCCACAGTAGTCAAAACAGCCTGGTACTAGTACAACAACAAACACATACACCAATGGAACAGAGTTGAGAATCCAGACATAAATTCATCCACATATGAGCAGTTGATATTTGACAAAGACCCCAAAACAGTTAAATGGGGGAAAGACAGTCTTTTTAACAAACGGTGCTGGCGTAAGTGGATACCCATCTGCAAAAAAATGAAACCAGACTCATACCTCACTCCATGCACAAAAACTAGCTCAAAATGGATTCAAGACCTAAATATAAAATCTAAAATGATAAAGATCATGGAAGAAAAAATAGGGACAATGTTAGGAGCCCTAATACATGGCATAAACAATACACAAAACATTATTAAGAATGCAGAAGAAAAACCAGATAACTGGGAGCTCCTAAAAATCAAACACCTATGCTCATCCAAAGACTTCAACAAAAGAGTAAAAAGGCTACCTACAGACTGGGAAAAAGTTTTAGCTATGACATTTTCAGTCAGCACCTGATCTCTAAAATCTACATGATACTGCAAAAACTCAACTGCAAAAAGACAAATAACCCTATTAAAAAAAGGCAGAAGATATGAATAGACACTTCACTAAAGAAGACATTCAGGTAGCTAACAGATACATGAGGAAATGTTCATGATCATTAGCCATTAGAGAAATCCAGATCAAAACTACAATGAGATTTCATCTCATTCCAACTAGACTGACATTAATCCCAAAAACACAAAATAATAAATGTTGGAGAGGCTGTGGAGAGATTGGAACACTTATACACTGCTGGTGGGAATGTAAAATGGTACAACCACTTTGAAAATCGATTTGGTGCTTCCTTAAAAATCTAGAAATAGAAAAAAAAAAAAGAACTACCATACAATCCAGCAATCCCACTCCTTGGAATATATCCTAGAGAAATAAAAGCCTTTACACAAACAGATATATGCACACCCATGTTTACTGCAGCACTGCTTATAATAACAAAAAGATGGAAGCAACCAAGGTGCCCATCAATGGATGAAAGGATAAATAAATTATGGTATATTCACACAATGGAATAGTACTCATCGATAAAGAAGAGTGACGAATCTGTGAAACATTTCATAACGTGGAGGAACCTGGAAGGCATTATACTGAGTGAAATTAGTCAGCTGCAAAAGGACAAATATTGTATAAAAGACCACTATTATAAGAACTTGAGAAATAGTTTAAACTGAGAAGAAAACATTCTTTTGTGGTTACAAGAAGAGGGAGGGTGGGAGGGTGAGAGAGGGGTATTCACTCATTAGTTGGCAGATAAGAACTACTTTAGGTGAAGGGAAAGACAACACACAATACACGGGAGGTCAGGATAACTGGATTAAACCAAAACCAAAGAAGTTTCCTGAATAAACTAAATCCTTCAAAGGCCAGTGTAGCAGGGGCAGGGGTTTGGGGATCATGGTTTCAGGGGACATCTAAGTCAATTGGCATAATAAAATCTATTAACAAAACATTCTGCATCCTCCTTTGAAGAGTGGCGTCTGGGGTCTTAAACGCTAGCAAGCAGCCATCTAAGATGCATCAATTGGTCTCAATGCACTTGGATCAAAGGAGAATGAAGAATGCCAAGGACACAAGGCAATTATGAGCCCAAGAGACAGAAAGGGCCACATGAACCAGAGACAATATCATCCTGAGACCAGAAGAACTAGATGGTGCCCAGCCACAACCAATGACTGCCCTGACAGAGAACACAACAGAGTACCCCTGAGGGAGCAGGAGAACAGTGGGATGCAGACCTCAAATTCTCATAAAAAGACCAGACTTAATGGTCTGACTGAGACTATAAGGACCCCAGTGGTCATGGTCCCCAGACCTTCTGTTGGCCTGGGACAGGAACCATTCCTGGAGCCAACTCTTCAGACATGAATTGGACTTGAAATTGGGTTGGAGAGGGATGCTGGTGAGAAGTGTGCTTCTGGGATCGGGTGGATGCTTGAGACTATGTTGGCATCTCCTCCCTGGAGGGGAGATGAGAGGGTAGAGGGGGTTAGACGCTGGTGAAATGGACACGAAAAGAGAGAGTGGAGGGAGAGAGCGGGCTGTCTCATTAGGGGGAGATTAATAAGGAGTATGTAGCAAGGTGTATATAAGTTTTTATGTGAGAGACTGACTTGATTTATAAACTTTCAGTTAAAGAGCAAGTATAAAAAAAAAAATACACAAATCCTAAAAGTTTACTCTGACGATGAAGTTGGCATTTTGTCGGTTGCAGTAATAACTCCACTTGTGGAAGGTTCTGGATCATCTGGATTATTCCTGGGAATGGGGGTGGCATTTCTACGAAGAAAATTAGTGAGAGTTGTCTGTATCATCCTGTTCTTTTTTTCTTCATGTATTTTGCACTAACGTCTCGCTGCTTCCCGAGACTGCCTGTCAACTTTAGCAAAGTAATCAGCCTTTGGGTCCATGTTTTCAAGACCCTGAAGCCCCTGGTTTAATTTAGAAAAAACTCCAGATAATCCTTTTGCTGTAAAATGTTTTGACAACTTCTCTCCTTCCTCTTCTTCTTTCTATCTTCCTTCTTCAGTATTTTCCTCTTCAGAATCCATTGTCAATTTCCCTTCTTTGTGATCTATGCGCTGTTCCACATCGGCGGTATCAAGTTCTAAACTCAGCATTCTTGCCATATGGATGATTTTTCCACTGATCTCTTCCATCATATCATCCTGATCGGATGCATGGAGCTTGTTCACATAACTCAGCAATTTTTTTCATTATTCCCTGCATGCGTTTTCTCATAACTTCCTCCCAGGAAGACTCAGTGTTCCAGATACACCGACGGTCATAAGTGCAATTCATCAAATACATCAGAAGTCAGGGACTACCTAAAAGGTCATCTTTTTCCTTAGGCCTTCAGGGTTTTCTGTCTTGCTTCAGAAGTATTTCTCCACTCATTCCAACACTGTTGTTTAACTTATACATTTAAATATCTAATAGAAGGTTAACTCAATAAATGTTGTATCATTGCCAAGTAGTCATCACAACAGAAATTTAATCTTTAATATTTTGTCAATAATTGTAATTTATTATATAGTTGCAGTGTACCATGTCAGAGGCTAGAAAGGCCAAACACTCCCTTTCCAGCCTCTGCTGCATCAAAGGCAGGTCATGGGACAGGGTTTGGCTAGAGAGGTATAAGAAGTCTACTGGGACTTCTGAAAAATCTTTGTTTTCTGATCAAAGGGACCAGTATGAGCCACTGTTCTTCCCCTCCCCTTCCTGTAAGATCACAGACTTGATAATGAGAGGCACAGCCCCATCTTGTGACTATGAAGAAAAGACCACTAGATCTACAGAAAAGCCACATAAACCTGACGTTGTTAAGCCCCTGAACCAGGGAGAGCAGCACCTACATCCGACTTCCTGTTAAGTAAAGGGAAAAATACGGTTTAACTACAATTCAGCAGGGTATGAATTTAGTTTCCATACTATTTGGATGTTAGTAATTGCCCATAACTCAAATCAGCTAACATGTATTGAATGCCTAATACTTCCAGGTTCATTGATAGATGACGTCATAATGAACCCTTACAACAATGGGTACATTTACAATCAGTTCACAAAATTGTGGCCCAAAAAGCTCAGCCATTTGTTCAAAGGCTACACACAGTGGATGACAGAGTCAGGATTCACACCTGTGTCTTCTGAATCTTGATTTTGGGCTTCTCTATTTCAGATATCTGGAAACACTCATATATATTGAAAGAACAGTTTAAAAGTATGCATTCAACAGGAACTTTCCAGCTTTCAAAGACTAAAAACCACTTTATAAGGAAGTTTCACTTATACCAAAACTCATAATGCTTAAATTCACTGAGTACATTAAACTGGCCTATTGGTTTTCATTTTTATGTAGAGGAAGCTGTGTTCTCTATTATGGAGAAATGATCTGTTATAAAATAAAGACTGGACCCCAAGGAACATTAAAAAGAGAAAAAAAGGTACAAAAAAATGCTATGTTACAAAAGTCAACAGAGATGGAGTATGATTGTAATAGTTACTTCTCACTTGGGCCAAGGATGGAATATGGGATTCTGGAGCATTCTCTTACAAACACATTTTCTTCTACATTCATAACACTACAATGGCTGGCAATCCCTTTTCATACAGAAAGTCTTTCAGAAGAGGAAAAGAAAAATAAGTTGTCTTTTAAAAAAAAAAAAAAAACTTGTAGGACGGGGAAAAGATTTGGCAAAGGGCAGCATAAGAACAAGCTGTGGAAAGGCATTACAAAGTCAAAGAGAGCTGGGTGACTACTCAGATGCCCACAGACTTAATAAGATAAATTCCTCCAGGCTCTTAAAAGATAATGAGCACGACAATTATTTTCTCAGGGCACAGAAGCAGGATAAGGAATTACTGCTGTTTTCAGATGTAATAACAACAAACTGAACAGCTCAGAAATGTCATCCTCAAGCAGTTGCTCTTATTTGAGCAAAGAGATGTTAATCACAGGTGAGCCTTGCCAGTGGCTCTCCAATCACAGAAGTCAGGGCTCGTTTGCAATTCAAGCGTGAGGTTCTCAAATCACACCTGATATTAACTAGGTACTGCAATAAGTAGATGTGCAGCAACCAGAAATCTAATGATTTCCAAGTCAGCTGTCTATTTGTCCTAGTCGGCAAACAGCACGTATTTACTCTGCTTTCGGACAAAGTAAGTCAAATGGATGCCAGAAATACAGGAAGAAAGCATTGATTCAGGAACATATGTTGCTGTGCGATAGATCTTTTGACATAATAATAATTGCTATTTATTTTATGCATTAAGATTAATTTCCAGGTCCAAGCACAAATATTGTATTCTGTTCAAATCTATTAAGTTTTCAGAGGAAATAACATAGGGATGTGGATAATATCACAACTCCTCTAAACTTCATTTGTTGTTGTTTCTGCTGTTGTCAATTTTGGACTTTTAATTTTATTATTAAATATTTCAAAACCTACAAAAAATTGAAAAAAGAACAATACACACCATTCATCTGCAGTCACAAAAATATTAACATTTTGCCACACTATAATTTCCTCCCTCCCTTTGTTCCTTCCTTCTTTCCTGTATCTGGATTAATCTGACACTGTTTTTTTTATATAACATTATTACGTGTGTGTGTGTACTTTTTTGCTGAACTGTTTGAAAATGAATTGCTGACATCGCGACACTTCACCTCTACATACTTTACCACACATCTGCTAACAATAAGGTCATTCTTCTACATGACCACAGTATCACTTTCAGATACCCACATTCAGATTTCCTCAGTTACCCAAAATTGTCTTTCAAATTTATTTTATTTTTAAAAATAGGTCCAAATTAAGGTTCACATGTTGTATTTGGTTGTGTCTCTTTAATTTCTTTAATATGTCTTCTAGAAAAGCACTCTGCCTTTTGTTTTGGCTTCGTTGGCATTGAAATATCCAGGCCAGTGGTCTTACATAACATCCCACATTCTAGATTTGGTTGTTTCTTCACAATTAGATTCAGGTTAAATATTTTGGCATAAATACTACTTAGGTGATGTTGTGTACTTCTTATGGTATCATGTATCCATTCTAAAGGTTCATTTTCCTTGGCTATTAAAACTGTGGGGTGATTCTTTGATACCATATGAATATCCCATTACCCCAACAATATTTCAATCAAAAGTTTTAGTATTCATTGGTAATCCTTGTTTGAATCACATTTGCAGCAAAATGATAATTTTTAAATAATCTTCTTTTTCTACACCTATTAATGAAAAAAAATTTTTTTATTAATGAATAATCTTCTATAAGGAAGCCCCCCTCTTTTACTTCCTCTCTCTCTTTTTCTCTCTCCGTTCTCTGTATCATTATACTAACCCACTGCTGTCAAGTTGATTTCAACTCATAGCGACCCTATAGGACAGAGTAGAACTACCCCATAGGGTTTCCAAGACTGAAATCTTTACGAGAGGAGACTGCCACATTTTCTCCCACAGAGCAACTGGTGTCTTTGAGCCACTGACCTTCAAGTTAATAACCGAGTGCCACCATGGCTCCTTTGTATCATTATAGATTCATGGATTTTCCTTATTCAATGTGATATAATCAGTTACCATCATTATTCTTTTTAATGTTCAAATTGCCTCATATTTGTGCAGTGGAAGCCCTTTCATCCAGGCTTCTGTTGTTCTTTTGATATGACCCTATTAGTCTTTGAGCACTTCCTTGCTTCAAGGAATGACAAAATATCATGGCTTACCTTGTGCTTTACCTTACCTAGTCTTGGGATCAGCCATTTCTCAATGGAGCTCTGGTTTCTTTTAATAGAAACCAATATCTGGGTGTTGTAGCCACTTTAGAGACACAGGATAGACCCTCACCTAAAATTTGGTTTGGATGTGAAGACTGATAATGGCACACACATACTAAGAGGGCATGAAAAGTTTTATTACTTACATAATGAGGCTTTCTGAGAAGGGCAGGGCAGACCCCCCAAGTCTGACATTGCTTAAGAGAGTGGGGAAAAGAGATTGGCATGGGTTTTTATGATAGTGAAGGGGTGGGGCTATGGTAAATGTTCCTGAATACAGGTAAGAGTTTACTTGGTTTGAATTTCATGCCGGCACCAAAGGAAAAAGCACCAGGGCCTTCTTACCAGCTCACCCAGATGTGGGACAGGAGAGGAAGAGGGAAAGGTAAGGTTTAAAGGCAGTCAAAGATCAAACATCAAAAAATGCAGTCAGACTCCTTATTACACTGAGCTACACTTATATTCTTTTAAGTAAGGTTATAAAACAAAGATCTAATACATAGATACTATGAGTGCCCAAATCCCCCTTACAGGGAACACTTGAAGTACATGGAATAAGAACACAGGACACTTCAGCTTTCTGAGGGGGAAAAAAAAAGTCTTTAAATACACAGTATTATTATCAAAATCAGTCCTTTCCAAGGTACTTCACATTTTCAAATTTTTTCTAATTATGGGTACCAAATCAAACCCATCGCCTTCGAGTTGATTCAGACTCACAGCAACCCTATAGGACAGAGTAGAACTGCCTCAAGGGGGTTCCAACACTGTAATCTTTATGGAAGCAGATCTCCACATTTTCCTCCTGGGGAATGGCTGGTGGGTTCTAACCACCAACATTTTGATTAGCAGCCGAGCACTTAACCATTGTACTACCAGGCCTGCTTTCACTGATAAGTAGGGCCACCATTTTTCTGTCTAGAAAATCAACTTCACGAAGGATGTGTGCTTTCATACCACAGGGCTCATCAGGCAATGAAAGGATTTTAAGCTTATCTCGCAGGACACTATGACCATTCTCAGGGCTTTTACATTCCATATGAAATGTTAGATTGAAACAACTCATCATTAAATGAATTAGTAGAAATAACCATTACATTTAAACCCTCAGAAAATAAATCTGTATATATTTGTCAAAGCATAATAGTGATAATAAAAATAAAAACATAACAATGGTAATAAGAATAACATCAGCTACACTTACTGTGTGCGTTTTAGTTCCAGGCACTCTGCCAAGCACATCACAGTCTTCCTCATAACAATTCATTGGATTAAATGTTAATATTTTTTCAATTTTGCAATGAGGAAATTGAAGCCCAGAGAGGTTAAACAATATGACCTATGCTGCACAGTAGGTAAGTGAAGGAGAGAGGGTTCAAACATTATGCAAGCAGATGTTATTGAAAATTACACATTTCAAAATTTTAATTTAGTTCTGAAAACACAGCATAGATTGGTTTCCACTGAAGAATACTAAAGAATAAGAAGTTCCAAACTGGTTCTGATTTTAACCTAGTCAGGATGAGTTTTATTATGTTCTATTATTTTTTTCCTCAGAATATTAAGGGTACAAAATCTAAAATAGCAAGTATTCAAATGACTAGGCATTGAGCAGATGGATTGTTTGGACTTTTCCAGTCATAAGGGTCACATCAAAAATCATTTTGGAATTCAGTCATGTAGGCTCTGTAAGGTTCTCAAAGTGATTTTCTTCTGTCGAAATCCAGATACAGTTACATAGTGAAATGAGAGCAGTATTGATTTCAAAAGTAGCCATAGATGGATGAGTCAAAAAAAATATGTATTGTTCAATCACTGCTTGGCCTTGAACTAGGGAGATCTCAATATAACATTTATAGTGTTATAGGTCGCTATGAGTCAGAATCGACTAGACAGCACTGGGTTTTATTCTATATGATTTATATCTTTCAAAGCACTTTCACACATTATTTCATTTAGTCTCAATAATGAGTCAGTTCTGATGTACAGAGATCCCATATATTGCAGTGTAGAGCTGCACTCTATAGGATTTTCAAGGCCGTGATCTTCTGGAAGCAGATCACCAGGCCTTTCTTCTGAGGCACCTCGGGGTGTACTTGAACTGCCAGACTTTCAGTTAGAAGGCAAGTGTTTAACCGTTTACACCACCCAGGGACAACCCAGTGCTAATGACAGAAAATTTAGACACACACACAGTGACATGTAGAACAAATGTCACATGTAATTAAACAATATGTGTACTGAGGTAAGGGTATTGTGTCAAACACCTTTTATAGCCTGTCTTACATCCCCTTACATCCCCTTGCTCAAGATATTGCTGTGGCAACCAGATGACAAAATGACACCTCAGCTGTACTGCTTATCACTTGCCTTCTGCCCCAAGTTTCTCTATCCAGTGAGATTCTGGGCTATGCTGGGTCATATGGAAACCTGGAAGCACAAGAGCATTAACAGGCATGAAGCAACTCTTGATAGGAATTGGTAGATAAACACCCTCTTCTTCCCGGTCCCTGGTGGACAATCTGAGGCAGATACTATGTAGTTCCAGTGGGACTCCAGCAGGGTTGAGCTGCGCCCAGTCATCTACTTAATAATACATACTCAGATTGACTTTCATTCTTTCTCTGAGTAGAAGCCCTTGCAGTACAGTGGTTAAGCACTCAGCGGCTAACCAAAACTTCAGCAGTTTGAACCCACCAGCTGCTCTGTGGAAGAAAGATGTGGCAATCTCTTCCTGTAAAGATTACAGCCTTGAAAATCGTATGGGTCTGTTCTACTTTGTGACATAGGGCCACTATGAGTTAGAATCAACTCGACAGCAATGGGTTTTGGTTTATTCTCCTGAGTCAGAATCAACCTGATAGCAACAGTTTTTTTGGGTTTTTTGTTTGTGTGTGTGTGTGTGTGTGTGTGTGTTATTAGATTTGATTACAGTAGTTAATTAATTAAAAAAAAAAAAACCATTGATTTGATTCCGACTCATAGTGACGCTATAAGACAGAGTAGAACTGCCCCATAGGGTTTGTTAATTAATAAAGAGTTAATATTTACATCAAGAAACTTTTATTTCCTGGTAACCACTCAGTAAGCCCTTGTCATAATATCTACTTTTGGGGAAAATCCACCAAATCAGAGAGTTTAAGTCACTTACAAAACAGCCAGTTAATGTTGGAGGTAGAATTACAAACTAAATCTCCTGTCTCTTTACCGGATATGATTCTCTGGCACAGTTAACCTTCTTGAAGTAAAAGCATGGACTCTTAAGTCACATTCACCTAAGTTTCGTTCTGACACTATCTGAGACACCTTGAGAACGTTCATGGATTCTTCTGAGCCTCAACTCTGAAATTGCAGTATGAAGAAAAACAATAATAATAACGATGTCCAGCCTTTGCTGGTTGTTTCCATGTGGAGATACTGTTCTAAATGACTTAGAAATATTAACCTATTGATCCTCACCATAACTTTATGAGATATGTACTATTATTATCACCACTTATAGATGAAAAAACTAGGGTACAGAAAGGTTACTTTGCTCAAGATCACAGAGCTAACAAGTAGTATTTTTTCTTTCTTTTTTTGAGGGATTCCAAGCCAGACAATCTGACTCACAGGCTCAGGTTTAAACACTATTAGCTTTACTGCTACCTCAGAGGGTTATAATAATCAATGACATAAAGCACTTATCACAGTGCCTGGTATACACAAAACGCTTAAAAAATTTTAACTTTAAAAAAGTTTCAATACAAAAATCAGTTGGATTCCTCTACATCAACAAAGAGAATGTCAAAGACAAAATCACCAAATCAATTCCATTTACAGTAGCCCCCAAGAAGATAAAATACTTAGGAATAAATCTTACCAAGGATGTAAAAGACCTATACAAAGAAAACTACAAAGCTCTACTACAAGAAATTCAAAAGGACATACTTAAGTGGAAAAACATACCTTGCTCATGGATAGGAAGACTCAACATTGTAAAAATGTCTATTCTACCAAAAGCCATATATAGATACAATGCAATTCCGATCCAAATTCCAATGACATTTTTTAATGAGATGAAGAAACAACTCACCAACTTCATGTGGAAGGGAAAGAGGTCCTGGATAAGTAAAGCACTGCTGAAGAAGAAGAACAAAGTGGGAGGCCTCACACTGCCTGATTTTAGAACATATTATACCACCACAGTAGTCAAAACAGCCTGGTACTGGTACAACAACAGATACATAGACCAATGGAACAGAATTGAGAATCCAGACATGAATCCACCCACATATGAGCAGCTGATATTTGACAAAGGCCCAAAGTCAGTTAAATGGGGAAAAGATAGTCTCTTTAACAAATGGTGCTGGCATAACTGGATATCCATCTGCAAATAAATGAAACAAGACCCATATCTTACACCATGCACAAAAAATAAATCAAAATGAATCAAAGACCTAAATATAAAATCTAAAACAATAAAGATCATGGAAGAAAAAATAAGGACACCAGGAGCCCTGATACATGGCATAAACAGTATACAAAACATTACTAACAATGTGCAGACACCAGAAGAGAAGCTAGGTAACTGGGAGCTACTAAAGATAAAGCACTTATGTTCATCCAACAATTTCATGAAAAGAGTAATATGATTACCTACAGACTGGGAAAAAGTTTTTAGCTATGACATTTCCAATCAGCATCTGATCTCTAAAATCTACATGATACTGTAAAAACTCAACTACAAAAAGACAAATAACCCAATTAAAAAATGGGCAAAGGATATGAACAGGTACTTCACCAAAGAAGACATTCAGGTAGCTAACGGATACATGAGGAAATGCTCACAATCATTAGCCATTAGAGAAATGCAAATCAAAACTGCAATGAGATATCATCTCACGCCAACAAGGCTGGCATTAATCCAAAAAACACAAAATAAGAAATGTTAGAGAGGTTGTAGAGAGACTGGAACGCTTATACACTGATTGTGGGAATGAAAATGATACAACCACTTTGGAAATCGATTTGGTGCTTCCTTAAAAAACTAGAAATAGAACTACCGTACGACCCAGCAATCCCACTCCTTAGAATATATCCTAGAGAATAAAAAGCCTTTACACGAACACATATATGTTCATCGCAGCACTGTTTACAACAGCAAAAAGATGGAGGCAACCAAGGTGCCCATCAATGGATGAATGGATAAATAAATTATGGTATATTCACACAATGGAATACTATGCAATGATAAAGAACAACGATGAACCCATGAAACATCTCGTAACACGGAGGAATCTGCAAGGCATTATGCTGAGTGAAATTAGTCAGTTGCAAAAGGACAAATAATGTATGAGACCACCATCATAAAAACTCAAGAAATAGTTTAAACACAGAAGAAAATATTCCTTGATGGTTATGAGGGTGGGAAGAGAGGGAATGGGGGTATTCAGTAATTAGATAGTAGACAAGAACTCTTTTAGGTGAAGGGAAAGACAACACACAATACAGGAGAAGTCAGCACGACTGGACTAAACCAAAAGCAAAAAAGTTTCCTGAGTACAACTGAACGCTTCGAAGGCAGAGTAGCAGGGGCAAGGGCCTGGGGACCATGGTTTCAGGGAACATGTAGGTCAATTGGCATAACAAAATATACTAAGAAAACATTCTGCGTCCTACTTTGGTGAGTGGCATCTGGGGTCTTAAACACTAGCAAGCAGCCATCAAAGATGCATCAATTGATCTCAACTGACCTGAAGCAAAGGAGAATGAAGAACACCAAAGACACAAGGTAAATACGAGTCTAAGAGACAGAAAGGGCCACATAAACCAGAGAATACATCAGCCTGAGACCAGAAGAACTAGATGGTGCCCAGCTACAACCAATAACTGCCCTGACAGGGTACACAACAGAGAATCCCTGATGGAGCAGGACAGTAGTGGGATGCGGACCTCAGATTCTTGTAAAAAGACCAGACTTAATGGTCTGACTAAGACTAGAAGCACCCCGGAGGTCATGGTCCCCAGACCTTCTGTTAGCCCAAGATTGGAACCATTCCCAAAACCAGCTCTTCAGACAGGGATTGGGCTGGACTATAAGACAAAAAATGATACTAGTAAGGAGTGAGCTTCTTGGCTCAAGTAGACACATGAGACTATGGGGACAGCTCCTATCTGGAGGTGAGACGAGAAAGCGGGGCGGGGGGCAGGAGCTGGCTGAACTGACATGGAGAATACAAGGTGGAGAGGAGAAGTACACTGTCTTGTTAGGGAGAGAGCAAGGTGTATAAAAATTTTTGTATGAGAGACTGACTTCATTTGTAAAGTTTCACTTAAAGCACAATAAAAAAATTAAATAAAAACAGTTTGAATCCCAATGAAAGAATCTACAAGTATCCTTTTCCTGTCCATTTGTTTCTCTAATTTTTTCTTCTCTCAAACTCTCTTTCATTAAAATGTTACTGCCTTTGCACCACTCTGACTTCCTGATGTTTTATCTTCCCCTTCTTCCTGGCCCCCAGTCACCTTCTCCAACTTCTTACATTTCTTCCTTTCAACCTCCATTTTTCTGAAACTCAAGGCCACTGACAGATCAGCATGAGAAACATCACAGACAGCTTGTTTTCATGACCTTCCTTTCAGAATCTCACTAGAACAGTTACATGGTATTTGTGACAAAGCACCCAAAATACTTGCACAGGCACTATTAATGTTTGTCAGACCCTTCAATGTGTAAGTGGAGACTTCTCACTAATCTAAAGGGATCAACCAAAAGGGCCTCCCTGCTATGCCTTCTTGTCAGCATGGGGGTGACTGTAGTCTGAGTACAAGCAAAAACAGCAAATGAACTAAATAAATCCTTTATTTGATTCATTGGCAAGATCTTCTCTTTCATTTTAATTAATAGTCTAAATGCTAACTCTCTCACCTTAATCTTTCTTCATAAATGATACCTACTGGAGGCAATTTGCATATGCAAAAGAGTCTCACAGGGAGATTTAATTAAGTCCCCTGACAATTTCTCTGATTACTACATTTTCCATGATTGTTGAGAAATCTCCAACTACAGCTTGGACTTCTTTTCACATGTGGAAGAAACTTGCTCATAGAAGCCTAAATGATTCTGATGCTTACACGTAAGATGACAGAAGATACCATACTAATGTTTCTGTAATTGATGCTGTTTGCCTTTGGCACTGTGGTTAAGAGCTGCAGGGAGCTACAGTTGCTAACCAAAAGGTCGGCTAACTAGCCGCTCCTTGGAAACCCTGTGTGGCAGTTCTACTCTGTCCTATAGGGTTGCTATGAGTTGTAATCAACTCTACGGCAGTGGGTGGGTGGGATGAGCCAGAATCAAGTGGATCGCAAGGTTTTTGGTGGTCTGGGTTAGAAAACTGAGTTGTCCTAAGTTTTAGGAAAATGATATCTACGGTGCCTTAACACCTTTTTTGAACTAAGCTAAGTATAAATTAATTTGATTTATTTTAATTAAGTTAGATATTTCCCAGTGAAGAAAATTCTCAGAGATTTTAAATAAACCTGCAATTTAATGCCTGCCACTGAATGATCTTTTCCGGGTGGTTGGCATGTTGTCATTTCCAGGGTTTGTGGTAGTCCCTCTATTCCCCTGACAAGCAGCTGTTTGGTCTGATTTGTGGACAGTGGTTAATTAATCGAAAGCTAATACGCTCATCAAAAGCCCTTACCGTATCCACATCTCACACTGAAATACTCCCCCAGCTGGTGCGTTTACACATTGTTTACTCTTTAAATCATTACTTGTTTCAAAGGAGTAATTAAGGTAAAAGGAAAACTCTTGGGCTTCTAGGGCCCATATATCAAATGGTATATGGGGTTGTCATCCACCTAATTAGTGTCAAGGAACTGCCTTTCCTTGCATCTTAGGAAGTACTATCCTCACACTAAATATAAATGCACCTCAGTTGTAATATAAAAAACCAAATCAAGCTCCTTACTGTCAAGCCGCTTCTAACACATAGTGACCCTGTAGAACAGACTAGAACTGCCCTATAGGGTTTCCAAGGCTGTAGCCTTTGTGGGGAAACCCTGGTGGTATAGTGGTTAAGTGCTAGGGCTGCTAACCAAAGGGTTGGCAGTTTGAATCCATCAGGTGCTCCTTGGAAGCTCTATGGGGCAGTTCTACTCTGTCCCGTAGGGTTGCTAGGAGTTGGAATCAACTTGACAGCACTGGGTTTGGTTTGGTTTTTTGGTTTAATCTTTATGGAAGCAGACTGCCACATCTTTCTCCCACTGAGTGGCTAGTAGGTTCAAACAGCCTACCTTTTGGTTAGCAGCTGAGCACTTAACTACTGTGCTGCTAGGGCTCCTTCTGTAGTCATAAATGTTTATACTTTCAATCTTGTGTGTCTTAATTTCCTTAACTCAAATGTACATCCCCATATTAAATATTCTTGATCATTATGTTCCTTAGCTTTATCATGTGAAGAAGCTATACAGCGCTTTAAAATGCAATGTAAATAAGATTTTTTTTTAGAGGGACATTTTTAGCACCACATTTACAGAGAGCTCTTGGTACAGGAATCAAAATTATTAGCAATGCGTTTTTTGCTTTTTTTAAGAGACCCTTCACTTTTGGCTGATGATTACATCTCTAGATTTCCCGCTTCTGCTCAGAGATGGAAAAGCACACACAGCATTCTTAACATTTGAGTAACAATCTCTTCGCTCATCATCGAAGTCCAATGCTCATCCCAGAACCTATTAAATAAATTACAAAATCTTTTCTGATCTCAAGTTCTCATAGATAAAGCACCCCTGCGAGGGCATTTTACGCATTTTATCCCGCTATTCCACAGAATGTCTTTGCATTCCAGAATATGCCTAAAAGGACTGAGAAGTTCCTCTCCTTTATCCTGTGAATTAACCATAACTGCTCTCAATGATGGAAGAGAAGTCTGAGGGGAAAGCACTGCTGCCGGGGAAAAAGTGCCAGCTTAGAGATATACCATCATTTAGCCAAGGGAGCTTCAATTTCCCGGAGTTCCAAAACAAGGAAGTGATCACTTGCAAAACCCGATTGAAAATGGTGTTATGGATTGCAGTGTATCCCAAAAAAATGTGTTGTAAATCCTAACCCCTGTACCTGTGATAGAATTCCATTTGGGAATGGGTTTTCTGTTACGTTAATGAGGCAGTATTAGTGTAGGGTGTGTCTTAAGTCAATCTCTTTTGAGATATAATAGCAGAAATCGGGGAAGATAGATGCCAAGTCACATGGAGATCGCTGAGGAACAGAAGCTGAAAAGAGGCAAGGACCTTCCCCCACAGCACACAGAGAGGGAAAGCTTTCCCCTAGAGCTAGCACCGTGAATTCGGACTTCTAGCCTCCTAAACTGTGAGAAAACAAATTTCCATTTGTTAAAGCCTCCACTTGTGAGATTTCTGTTTATAGCAGAACTAAGTAACTAAGACAGATGGTAACAATTCAAGAGGAAGATCATACCAAGGCGGGGTTGGGCGGGGGAGGGGGGGCACTGGCACCAACTATGAGAGAGTAGCCAGTATCTGAAGTCAGAAACCAATAAAGCAAGAGTATCAGTGATGGGAGCAGTAGGCAATTAGCTCAGAGGGCACCTACTCTCCAGGTGTAACTCAACTGCACTTGTTCTTAAAGACCTACTGTGGCAACGAAGCCTGGCAGGGAACATTCAGGAGAGATTAAAGCTTTCCTCTCGGAAGCTGATGGTTATTCGGTCATGTACTGCCTAAAATCATCTTATGCTGCTGGAAGGCACTCAGCTAAAAAGTGAGAACAGCATTTTAATAAATTTATTTCTCATTTCTAAAATGCTATCATTTTAAAGGAAAATTCTAAATCAAACTTCCAGTTACCTCAGAGCAGACGGCACCTACTAGATGCCAAAATGTTGTTCCCACACGTATACGTTTAGTGCCAGCTCCTCATCTCTCTACACCACCTTCCCTCAACACCACCATCACTACCAGTCGCGTCACTAAAAACCACCAGGAATATTATTAAACCCAAACAATTTAATTTTTAAGCTCAGAAGCTTCAGAGGGTATCCAGTTGCAGATATTGAGTGATCTAAGCCAGTGCTTCTCAAGCTTCACTATGCATGTAATCTCTTGAGAGATCTCATCAAAATCCTGTACATCTGGGATGAGGCCTGAGAATTTGCATTTTTGGCAAGATCTCAAGTGATGTTCAAAGCTTCCGGTCTATAGACCACACTTAATCTACATCTTTGAGTCTCTTGGTGACTTAGCCAACACAAAACCAAACCCGTTGCTGTTGAGTCAATTCCAAATCACAGTGACCTTATAGGACAGAGTAGAACTGCCCCATAGTTTCCAAGGAGCCACTGATGGATTCGAACTGCCAACATTTTGGTTAGCAGCCAAGCTCTTAACCACTGTGCAACCAGGGCTCCCTTGGTGACTTAAAAAAAAAAAAAAAATTAGAACCCCTATAATTGCCCAGTACTCCTGATTCTCCTTCAGATAAGAATTTGGCCTAGAAACAAATAAAATTCTCCAATGCAAGGGTTCTCAAATTGGAGTCCTGGAGTTTGTTGCTACCCAAATCTGGCGCGAGGCCACCTGAGTCCTCACCCCAGCTCCTCTGCTTACTTCCTGTGTGATCCGGCTACTGGATCTCAATGTGCCTCCAATTTCTCATCTTATAGAATGAGTATAACATAGAATCTGTCCCATCAGGTCATTGTAAGGAATAATTGAAATGATGCCAGTAACAGAACTTGTTTTTTAATTATACAAGTAAGCATTATGCCACAAAAGTTCACTAAAAAGTGCACAAAATACAAGCCTTTGTGCCAGGATTTCCCACAACTCATAGCATCACTCCAGGATACATGTAGAAAAAAAAAAAAAATGTAGAAGGATGCTATAAAAATAATTTCTATTTTAGTCATTATAGCCAACTTTGATTCCAAAGTGACTTGGGATCAAAGAGTGACTTGGAGTGATTCTAATAGCTGGTGCATACATTATGCAATATATTCAATTAGATACTTCCCTGAAATGGGTAATTTTAAAATAGCTGTCCATATCATAACTTGAATAACTAAGACCAAATCCCTAGGTAATATTCATTTTTAGGTAAGAAATAATTGTGCTAATTAAAATTATTTTATGTACAATTTTATATTTATATATTATTTCTTTCTTAATCATTAGCTATCTCTTATCTCCCAGTTAATCTTATATTTCATCCAATTATTCAAATACATCAAAGGGCTTTAAAAGACATGGTTTGTTGCAAAGTGAAATGATTATAGAATATTTCAGTAATGCAAAATAGAGACTTGAACAAGTTTTAAACAACATTAAAATAAAGAAGAAACTGTTTGACACAATTTTGTTAAAGTGCTAAAAACATCTGGCTTGCTTCCATATAAATCTGTTCCGAACAAGTCATGAAGCACCCTACAGCTTACCCGCTACACCTCTCCCTTCTACCCTTTTCTGAGAAAATCAGACCTGCCAACTTGTCCATGGTTTAATCACAGCAGGGATCAGCCAACCGGATATCTCACAAAGGATAGGGCCTAAACAACACAATCAGATCCTGATAGGAGAGAGAGAGAGAACTCGCAGAGATGTCATGAGAAAGAATCTGAGTGAGCCAAGAATAGTTGCTGCCTTAGAACTCAAATATCTTTCAAGTTCTTATGGTGTGTGTTATTGTTACTTGCCATCAATTTGATTTCTACTCATGGTAACCCTGTGTATGCAGGATAGAACTGCTCCATAGGGTTTTCAAGGCCGTGACCTTTCAAAAGAAGATTCCCTAGGCCTGTCTTCCAAATCACCTCTGGGTGGGCCCAAACTGCCAACCTTTCTGCTAGTAGTCGAGCACTTAACCATTTGCACCACCCCGGGACTCCTTATAGCACATAGTCTTATAATAAACCTCACGGTCTTAAGCTTATTTGAGGACGTCTCTGGTCTTTTGTTGCAGAAGGCCTTTGAGCTAGTACCTAAAAATCTGCTGTCAAGCTGATTCAGACTCACAGCGACCCTATAGACAGAGTAGAATTGTCCCATAGGGTTGTCAAGGCTGTAAATCTTTATGGAAACAGACTGCCATATCTTTCTCCCATGGAGCAGCTGGTGGGTTTAAACTGCTGACCTTTTGGTTATCAGCAAATGCTTTAACCACTGCACCATCAGGGCTCCTCTTGAGCTAGCTAGAGAAATTAAATATTAGAATACCTAGACCCTCCATAGTGAACTCACATGGGGCCATCTCACTGAACACTGCATTTAAAACCAGGAGTTCGGCAACATTAGACCATAGCCTGACATGTATATGAGGAACTATGACTTGCCAGAGATAAACATGACAAAGATTTGGGGAATAGCACTGGGTCTGGGGTTCAATAAATGGAGCTGGAAAAAAATGGTTAGCAGTTGGTTCCCCATCTGACACAATACAAAAACCAGCTCCAGAAGATTCAAGGACTTAAATGTCAAAAATAAAACTTAAAAATTTTTAGTAGAACCTTGAAAATTTTTTGAACCTTGGCATAGGAAACAGTTTATTAAGGAAGATAAAAAATGTTTGTTATGAAATAAAATATTAATTTATTATATTAAAATTTAAAACTTCTGTTAAGACCCCTTAAAAGAAAAAAATTACAAATTCAGAGAAGATATTTCAACAACTGTAATAAACAAATTATTAATATCAAAAATATATACATATTTTAAACTTTGGCAAATCAATAAGAAAGCATAAATTAACCAATCAAAAAGTTGAGCAAATGCCATAGAAGGCATTTCACAGAAGAGAAAACACATATGGTCAAAAACAAACACCTGAAGAGATGTCCAATTGCATTAGTGGTCAGAGATAGTGAAAACCAAAAACAGGAGTTGTCATTTTATACCCTAGTGTTGGAGAGTGTGTTGATGATCAGGATCTCTTCTACTTGGGCGATGCTGGTGTAGATAGGTTCAACCACTTTGAAAAAGAGCTCGGTTTTCATACAAAGTTGAACATACACATATCCTATGATTCAACAATCTCACTCCTAGAGAAATGCCCAAATGTTCACAGCATCACTGACAAGTGGATGGATAAGTGTGGTATACTGATATAATAAATCGCTTACAGCCATATAATGAATGCATTACAGTTACATCTAACAATATGGTGAAAAATTAATTCCTCAGAATTACATAACACAGGATACCCTGTCTGTAAAGTCAAAAACATTATTGAAAAATATAGATGTGATAAAACCATATACAAAGGAAGACCAGGGAATGATAACCATGAGATGCAGGATATTACTTATCTTGGATGGGAGAGGGCAGGGGAATAAATAAGGAGGATCACTTATGTAGAATTAAATTATTGTTGTTTTTATTGCTATGTGCCATATAGCAAGTCTATATGACAGAGTAGAACTGCCCCATAGGGATTCTAGGCTGTTATCTTCACAGGAGCTGATTGCAAAATCTTTCCTCCCACGGAGCCACTGATGGATTTGAACCACCCACCTCCTGGTTAGCAGCAGAGCACTTAACCATTGCACCAAAAGGGCTCCTTATTCAATTATTATCAATTTTTTTAAATTGTGCTTTAGATGAAGGTTTACAGAGCAAATTAATTTCTCATTAAACAATTAATACACGTATTGTTTTGTGACATTGGTTGCCAACCCCATCACATGTCAACAGCCTCCACCTTCTCAGCCTTGGGTTCCCCATTGCCAGCTTTCCTGTCCCCTCCTGCCTTCTTGTCCTTGCCCCTGGGCTGTTGTGCCCCTTTAGTCTCATTTTGTTTTATGGGCCTGTCTAACCTTTGGCTAAAGGGTGAACCTCAGGAATGACTTCATTACTAAAAAGGTGTCCGGGGGCCATACTCTTGGGGTTTCTCCAGTCTCTGTCAGGCCAGTAAGTCAGGTCTTTTGTGATCAACTTCATATCTTTTAATGTTGAATGGACATTTCATGGCTGTTGATATATTATTAAAAAATATATTTTAAAAGGAAGCACTGAATTGGCCAATGATATGATAAAAATTTACCATAAACCAAGGTTAGTATTAATCTAATTCTGTGTACCTGGAAAAAAAAACACAAAGTTTAAATTGCATGTCACACTAATAGGATGGTAGCATGATCTTTATATCTAAGTTGTTATTGTTAGGTATTGTCAAGTCGATTCCAACTCAGTGATCTCATGTGATGAAGTAGAACTGCCACATAGGGTTTTCTAGACTATAATCTGTATAGGGGAAGATCTCCAGCTCTTTCTCCTGTGGAGCAGCTGGGTGGGTTCGAATTGCCAACCTTTCACTTAGCAGCCAAGCACTTTACCATTGCACCACCAGAGCTCCTTTCTATCTCAGTAAAAGCCCATTATTATTTCTTTTAGTATTAGAATGTGAGCCCCCAGGAGACTGGTAATGTGTCAGAGAAAATAATCATGTTCAAAAAAACACCGAGGACTTGAATGACTTTCCTTTACATAAACTAAATTGAATAAAGAATGTCTGTTTTACTGTTTGTTTTCAAGAAGCCATTATGTTACCTTCTCTTAAAAAATACAAAGGGACTTACCCTGGATACACCAAAAGATCTTCATGATAAAATGCTCACTTGTTAAACTAGAGGCCAATGAAACAAACAAGATGGTGAAGTCAGTTCTTTCGATGGCATGTTTAACTGTTACGAATCCAGAAATAACCAGTGACACCGCATCTTTGTCACCATGTGAGGCAGACGGCCGTGAGATGGAGACCATAAAACACCTGAAACTGCTCCTCTGTCGCAGCCTCATGAGCAGCTGCGTAAGGAATTTTATATCCCTTCTGTGAGCCAGTAAAGCAAGTGACACTTCCAGGCTGGGTACCAACAAGCATCTTTTTATCACACATGCAGGCCGATGATAACACCACCACCACCAGCCACCTAAAATTACCTATGAATAATCTCGTAGGAGCAGAAAAATGATGCCTTCCAAAAAAAACATACATTATCGCATTTACCCAAAACAAACAAAAAAAACTTTTGCTAAGATAAAAAATACAAATATATTTTTATACTCTCTGATTCTCTTAGCTATAAAGAGAAGTTTAAAAAGACCAGAATCTCTTGAAAAATACATTTAGCAAGCTTTCCTTATACAGCTATTGGCAACGTTTTAGTCATGCTTTGTGGTGGTAGCAAAGCTGCTTAGTTTGAGAGCATCTGTTGATCTCACCCTCTGAAGATGATACATTTAGACATCTGTCATTCAAATGTACAAAAAATACATTTGAATTCCACATTTACCTCCTTCATTTGTTTTGTGGTAACTGCAGGAGTTTGGGGACCCGCAGATTGTTCTCAGCAAAGCGGCCTGCAATCAATGTGCAGAACATTTCTCAGTCAAGGTAAGAAAGCAGCAGCACTTCCGTCTGAAAATCATTGACTTTTCCCTAGAAAGCTAGTGCTGGATAGCTAATATGAGCCTAACATCAGCCCTTAAAAAAAAACCACTGCTGTGGAGTTGATTCCAACTCATAGCGACGCTATTGGACAGAGTAGAACTGCCCCATAGAGTTTCCAAGGAGCACCTGGTGGATTCAAACTGCTGACCTCATGGTTAGCAGCCATAGCACTTAACCACTATACCACCAGGGTTCCCACATCAGCCCTTAGAGGTAGGAGAGGAGCTGAATCTTGGCAGGCAGGATGAAGACATCCTTTTCACCCTGACCACCCTTACCTAAATTAGCCACTCTGGGGCATTCTCTGTTTCACCACTCTGTATATTTCTTCATAGTGCTTATCACAGTCTGTAATTAGCTTGTTAATTTACTTGTTTATTGTCTCTCTCACCTGCTAAAGCAAAGCCCTTTGATTATAAAACCTGATTCATTATCCTCTGTCTCCCCATCACTTAGCAGTGTCTGACATAAAGTAGATGCTCAGTAAGTATTTATTGGCAGCAGTGTTGGTTCAGCATTATTGGAGAAGACAGATGTATTTTTAAAAAAGGTCTTTTTTCATGTCATCATTGCAATTAATACCTTGGATAACTCTGGGACATGTTATAGAATGGAGTAAAATAGAAATTCAGATGTCCCAATTTTCCCCTGGGGCTGTACCTCAGATCAGTTCCTTCACTAGCACATTTAGCAAAGCCAGAAAAGGCCAGTGGTACTTGATGCCAGAGATGAGCCTCTTGCAAAAGCGCCCGGAACTCAATGGTGGGAGAGGGCAATGAACAGTTTCTCCCTTTGATGTGCCTTGCTTTGCTGCAAAGGTCTCCCTTTAACTTCAGTTTCTGGTACCGGAGCAGAGGAAATAGGTAGGCCTGGACCAGGCTTGGAAAAGAAAGCCAAGTTTTTATTCCTACATCACCCTGTGGTCACACCTCAATTGACTTATGTTTCGCTCTAAAAAATTTTAGACAGCAAGTGGGGAAGAGATTATCCAACATCCAGGAATAGATTAGGACTTTTTTTGTTTTTCACCTTTCCCAAATCCAGTTCTCCCCCACTTCTCGAATTTCAAATTCCTTTCCATCTCTTTCACTCAACAAATTCCACTCTTAGCCCACAAGAACAAGCATTCAAACATACACATTCACAGAGAGATACAGAGAGACACACACACACACACGTCATCCTTACCATCCTTAACTTCGAAAGCAACATCTGTAAGAGCAGATGCTCAGCAATAAATTCATGAATCCATCACTTATACTCCCAGCCCGTTTCCTCACCTGCAAAATTGAAAGGTTGGACAAGACCAAAAGTGGCAAACATAAGCCTAATGAGTCAAAGCGTTGACATTAATTAATAAAGGCAAGGCCAGGTCTAGGAAATGCATTCCCTTAGTCATTTTCTGCTGTTACTGTTAGTTGCCATCGAAAAGATTCTGATTCATGGCGACCCCATTTGTACAGAATAGAACTGTTCCACAGGGTTTTCAAGGCTGGGGCCTTTTGGAAGCAGATCATCAGGCCAGTCTTCTGAAGTGACTCTGAGTGGGTTCAAACCACCAACCTTTCAGCTAGTAGTCGAATGCTTAACACTTTATGCCACCCAGAGGCTCCTAGTCATCTTCTAGACCTTGTCATTACCATTTACTGCATGCCCTCTGCAATCTGTTTTTCAAGGAGCCAACCTTCTGACCACCAGCTTACTCCCTCTATTTACACAACCCTACTGGCGCCTATAATTTACCAATCCTACCACTTTCTTACTGTCCCTAATTGCCTTCATGTCCTTGCTACCCTTCTTACAAAGCTTTAATTTCATGGTCGGTTATAATAATCACTCTCCAGCATACATATTCAAATCCCTTGTCCTTCCTTCCTTTCATTCTATTGCTGTGCTCCACACCCTGGTTAAATCTAATGCTTTACCTGTTCTGCACCTATACCCATGTACCTGGATAAGGCTATTGCATTACCTGGTCTCTCCTTAAACTCCTGACCACAAATTTCAGATGGACTCTTAATGCTACCCAACAATCATACACATTTGCCTAGGCCAGTTGCTCTCAATGTTGGCTGCATTTTTTTTTTTTTTTAATTCTGATGTCTGGGTACTACCCCCAGAGAGTCTGATTTAATTTATCTGGGATACAGGCTGGACATTAGGGTTTTTTAAACCCCACTGGTGATTCGTCACTGCCACATAGGGCTGTAGGCCTGGTGCTGTCAGATCTTCTGATTTTTTCAAGAGAAGCTAGGAGTCAGGGTTTTTATATTAACATTCCTTATTTCTTAACTGAAAACTAATTTTTAAAATATCCTGCAAACCAAGCATACCTTTTTTCAGCCTCTGGACCAGATGATCTCTGAGTTCCTTCCTAGTTTAAAATTTCTCTGAATCAAAATTAAGCATCCATGTCAGCTGGCCTCCTTACCAATTGACCCTCCTCTTGCTTTCACATCTTCCCTGTATGAAATATTCATCAATAAATTGGGTCAGTATTCATACTGGGGTGTTGCAAGAGGCTTATCATGCATACAAGTCCTCAATTCTTTGTGGGTTGTGATTTTGCCAGTGATCTTTATCAGTGATGTTTGAACACTTATTTCAGGCAGAGAATCCTATTGTTTTAAATCAAATGTTACATAGACTCCTAAAAAGGCTTAATATATAAAAGCTGAATTACTTCAGGTAGGGATGGGAGGTTTGAACAGTGTTCCTACCCCATCAGCTGCATTCTCTGTCCGGAGTAGACTCCATAGAGCGCCTGTCTAGATTCAGAGGAAAAGCTTCCGGAGCTGGTGCAGGTTTCTCAGAAGCGAAGTTCTTCCTGCCTTGCTCCAAGCCTCTGCCCTTATCAGCTGTACTGAGTTTCCACTTAAGCTTGCTTGCAAAGATGGTTCAGCTGCTTTAAAAGAAGAACATTGTAAAACAACTGACCTAGCTGAGTGGATCTAGTATGCTCATTGATTTTTCAGGTGACACCATTATAGATTAAACAAACTATACAAATAGAAAACATAAGGACCACTGAACAGTGACTAGATGAAAAAGAAAATGAAATGATAAGGATATCAAGAAAAACAAATAAAATGTTATTGTTTAGAACAGAACTCCAATTTTGAGGAGAGCATAAACAAAACTTTGCATGGAGTATGAAGTCCCTTGGCCCCTTTGACAGCACTCACTGTCCCTCCGTATGGAGACTCACTGGACTTCAGAGTTTATGGGAGTGAGAAGTGCATTTGGCAGTGAGGTTAATTAAAGGTCTATAACATGAAGCTTGAGGAAATAGTAAAGAAACCAAGATTATTCCATCCGGATAAAAACACTAGAAAGACACTTCATGCAAAAAGACAAAGGCTTTGCAAGTCATAAAAGCGTATTGGCCCATATGGCAAGTAACTCTCCTGAGATACCAGCCGGAAGGACTGAACGTATTTCCTCTTCACAGTACCTTCCCACTTTGTTTGGTAGAAACTGGACTCTGTGATCCAGCAAGGTGAATTCTGAGTGCACCTGCTATCAAGGGAGCGATCATAGAGACTCTGACTTCAGGGAGAACAATGGAAACAAGAAAGGATGCTTAAAAGGGCTGGTTGAGTGCAATCAGGTGAGTAGGATCAGTGAAAACATTCCAGACCAAAGGATTTTAGTGAACCTAAATTCTTTTAAATTCTGGAGTATTTTTTGCAAGACTACTTATAACAGACACCAGACCACTTACTAAAACAGGGTAAACAGAAGTCACCTGGTGCAATTTGTGAGAATGAAGTCTTTAGACTACAAAGAGGACAAATGTACTGGGATTGTTTATCAAGGGATTGTTTATCAGACACTGAATGTAATACAGAGAGAAACTAACCAGTCCCCTTCTGAAACACAAAACTGCCTCATGGATGCTGAAACAATCTTGATGTGTTGATAGAAACGATTTTACAAATTCTAGGATACTGGGAGGTCTGGCCCCACTTTTTCTGAAAAAGCAAATATTCTAATTCCCAACTTCTGCTTCTGAGGGCTCTGAAAACCTCAAAATTGCTTAGGCATGGCCAAATTTAAGTTTAAATATTCTTAAACCGAAACCAAACCTGTTGCCATCAAGTTGATTCCAACTCATAGTGACCCTATAGGACAGAGTAGAACTGCCCTATAGGGTTTCCAAGGAGTGCCTGGTAAATTTGAACTGCAGACCTTTTGGTTAGCAGGTGTAGCATTTAACCACTACGCCACCGGGGTTTCCAAATATATTTAGAGGAGTTTAAATATCAATGGATTGTTGTTGTTATTGTTAGGTACTGTCTAGCTGGTTCCAATTTATAATGACCCTATCTATGTACAACAGAATTAAACACTGCCTGGTCCTGTGCCATTCTCAACAATCGTTATGTTTGAGCCCATTGTTGCAGCCACTGTGTCAATCCTTCTCATCGAGCATCTTTCTTTTTTTGTTGTTGTTGACATTCTCCCTTCCCAAGCATGATGTCCTTCTTCAGGGACTGGTCCCTCCTGATATTATGTCCAAAAGTATGTGAGACAAGTCTCACCATCCTTGCTTCCAAGGAGCACTTTGGCTGTATTTCAATGTATAGTAACATGACCTACCAGTGAACAAAAGACCTACCAAATTTGACACTTGAATTAAGAATTAGTAGCAAATTCAAAACAAATACGAGAAAACACCAACAAAATAATCCGGGAAAAATTTAGGATTTTTTTAAAGTTACAAATATAAAGAATTTTAAAGAAAACATTGTGACAATTTAGCTTAACCAAAAAAAAAAAAACAACCCATTGCTGTCGAATTTATTCTGACTTAACCGACCCTACAGAACAGAGAACTGCCCCATAGGATTTCCAAGGAGCAACTGGTGAATTCGAACTGCCAACCTTTTGGTTAACAGCTGAGCTCTTAACTGCTGCACCACCAGGGCTCCTATTTAGCTTTAGACAAGGTTCAAATTTATCAATTTTCAACCCTTGACACAACCAGTTTTGAGAGAAGATGCTAAGTTCCCAGGTTCCCAGTGTTGCTAAAGGGTATAAGCACCCATGTGTTTGAGGTGATCAGTGAAGAAGATAAAGGTGCAATGCATCCTAGGGAGTAAGAACAGCAGGAAGACACACTAGGAGCTACCAAAGAGCTCCATCAGCAAGCAGTGGTAACCAAACACCTGCCTGTAGTGCTCCAACTACACATCAGAATGATGTACCCTATCCAAAGACATGCCAAGCTGTAGAAGCAAAGGCCTATCCACATGGCAAAACCAAGACCTATGTGCTTTTGTTGTTGTTGGCAGAGCAGTTCTCACACTACTGCTCTGCCTCTCCTCCAGGCTGCTCAGTCAGGGCCCTAGGCCTGGAGTATCTTCTTACAGGAAGATCACCCAGTTTAGACTGGGCATTCTGCCTTGTTTGGGGATATCTCCATGCTACAGGTCTGATGAGTAGTTCTTTGTTCTGTACATGTACATCGCATGGCATGGCCAACCCCACTGCTATATGTGTTCCTGGTAGGGAGAGAACAGAATCCTTCACCAGCAGTAGAAGAGGGATATGTGCAGGCCAGCATCCAGGATCAGCTGTGGGGAGTGACCCACTGGCCATGGAGACCAACACCCATTATTGATGCTGATCTTATTCCATTTCCCTTCCCTATAAGTGAACACTGTTGTGTCCATCACCTGTGTGTGAACCGGGTTTTATTGGTGACCTTGTTGCCTGCTCAATATATTGCAGCCAGGGCATCGAACTGGTTTGTTCCAGTTTGAATCCCTGCTGAGAATTTGCATTTCTGCCCCAGATATACTGAATGAAAATCTACAGTTTAGTAAGATCCCCAGGTCATTCTTAACACATGATAAATTTTGGGAACCACTGCTCTACTAGTGGTTCTCAGAATTGGTCCCTAACCAGCAGCATTAGCATCTCTTGGGTACTTGTTAGAAACTTCTCTTGACCTCAATTTGCTGAATACTAACATCATAAATTTTTTTTTTAACATCGTAAAAGCCGTGTTCCGTTTTGTTAAGATAGTCATTTCAGCGTTTGGGGTTTAACCAAATCTCCACCTGCATGATGATAATCTACTTCACAAGAACCATCCACTGGACCATAATTTCTCAGCATTTAGCCTTCCTAAGCCCTCCAAGACAACTGCTTCATTAATACAAAAGACATCTATGGAGCCTCAGAAGCCATGGTTTTTGGACAGATCCTCAGTTGGTCACACTACTTGTGACTCTCCAGCTATGCTTCTCTTGACAGAGGTCAGAATGGTTTAAAATGCTTTCTGTCTGTAATATAGAGAGAAAAAAATGACATTTTGTAATCAGGTCTATATTTGCCCTTACGACATAGCAATAAACCAAAACCAAACCAAACCCATTGCTGTCAAGTCGATTCCAACTCATAGTGACTCTGTAGGAGAGACTAGAACTGCCACATAGGGTTTCCAAGGAGCAAAACTGGTGGATTTGAACTGCTAACCTTTTGGTTAGCAGCCGTAGCTCTTAACCACTATGTCACCAGGGTTTTTAGGTGATAGAGGAGGATAAACACTCACTGACTGCCAAGCCTCAAAAGATGACTTTAATTTGTCCAGATTTATGTCTCAGTGGTCCTTCTTTACTAAAACATAATCAACTCATATTTGATGAAACAGTCACAAGACTATGGGAATAGCAACTATTCCAGTCCTTGAGAACACGTGGACTTCTTCACATTGTTTCTTATTCCTTTAAATTAAAAATATTTTGATATACAAGTCTGTGGAGTACCTGTTTAACCCAACTCCTTGACCAGTGGCTTTATTGAAGTAGAGAAAATAGTTTTTCTCCAGTGTTTAATACTAAAGTAGAGAGAATATATTTTCTTGTTTGTTTTAGTATAACTGTATAAAAAAAAAAACAAAAAAAAAATTTTTTTTTTTTTTTTTTTTTTTCTTATAACTGTATAAGCCGTGATTAATCTCTAGTCTTTAGAAAATGGCGCAGGTTGTGTTCAAGATATGGCTGAGCAGCCTGTTCCACTCTTTAACAAACACCCTAATACCTTACAACATGTTTTCTCCTATTCAATGGGTGATTGAGAACTTGACATAACTAACACCATAATGATGCTTTAAGTAATCTCTAAAAACATTTTTTTATTGTACCAGCTGCACCAGTCTCTTCCAAAGGGGTGTGGAGCTCTCTTAGCTCCTGTGGCCTTGGTCTCTCTTTTCTTTGTTCTCTTGAGAAATGGCCTTCAGCCTATAAGACGGCAGCTAGAAAAGATGCCTGACATTTTTAATCTACAACTTTCTTTCTTGCTCCCTATCTCAGCCAGAGTGGACTTGGTAGGACAGTTTCACTAGCCGAGAGATTCTTCTGTGAGTTTTTTTAGCCTTTTACAAATATGCTGATTAGAGTCCAGATGTCTCACATGCACATCTTTAGTTTAATAAAGACTTGCTTGTAGTTGTTCTGTGATGTATAAGACCATCTGTGGACTGTGTGATCAAAATATTAGGTAACCCTGACCTTCCCCCTATAAAACTCTCCCACCAGTTCTTTAGAATTAGACAGAATTTGGGAGAAATTTAACCCCCTCTGTCTCTTGAATACCAGTACTCAATAAAGCCCTCTTACTGCTTACCTCCCCATCTCAGTATTGACTTTGCAGCAGGTGGCTCGAACCCGACAATTTGCAGTAACATTTTCTCTAAACTTTTCTAAAGAAAGCATGGATTCAGATTTAATGTGTTCAATCACATGGGGCTGGGATAGTTGTAGTAGTGAGACATGGGCTTGAATCTCGGCTTTATCCTTACTAGTACATGATGTTACCTGAGTTTCTTTACCTCTCTGAGCCTCAGCTTCCTGTACATAAAATAGTGCTGATACTTTTTACCTCTGCTGCCTGTTGTAGGCAATTAAATGAGGTAATGAAGGCTAAATATTTGGCACTGGACTTTGCACATGGTAAATGTTCTAAAAAATTGAAGTTTTAAAAAAGGTCAGGAAATTTCTGCCTTCTTCTACGTGTTCTGAAGTGGAGGAGTAGAGGAAAAAAGAAGGGCTATCACGGCACAGTGTACCTGCATATCATCTGTTGTTGTTAGGTGCTGTCGACTCGGTTCTGACTCACAGAGACCCTATAGGACAGAGTAGAACTGCCCCATAGAGGTTTTACATCCCCTAAGATTTGTAGGTGTTACCTTAACATCCTTCCTAATACAGAAATACAAAATAGATTAAAAGCCTCATCTTACGCCACTATTTCATAACGTGTGTATAAGACTTCTACCATAGCATTAGGAGTCCAACAGGTTCTGTTGCATTTCATCTGGGCTTGTGTTCAGACACATTCTGACACAAGGGAAAAATATTTCCTAAACAGACTAAAAAGGAATTTAAAAAATGTCTCCTTACCCGTAGTTTCTAATGTGCAGGCTGAGGGATTTCCTATTTTTCTCCCTTTCCCACTCACTCTAGACATGCCATGCCCCAAACTATGATGTATTTATCCTACCTGCTTTTCTTCTGTGTTTGGATTTTTTTTTTTTAAGTTATCTATTCTGCATTTCTAAATAGTTTTCTTCATATACAACCAGAGAATGAGAACCTCAGGCAAGCCTTGAAGTCTAAGCTGGAGCTACCTGGCAAATTTAAAACAAACCAGTGATCAAGGTCAGCAGCAGACCCGTGAGACTAGGGTTTATTACATTTCCAGAAATGTTTTATATTAAATGTTTTACATTAAAATAAAAAGGAAGATTAATCAGTTAATGAGTCTGACACAGCAACATCTGGAGGGGTAGAAGAGGACAAGACCCTGAATGAGTTCAGAAGCCAAGAAAACGTTAGAAACAAGCGAGGTCATTGACTACACGTTCCTGCTTTTCTCCGTAAGATTTGCACTTGCTGTGAATGCTATCATTTAAAGGCGCAATCATTTCCAGCTCTGGGAGACTTGAATGCCTCTAGTGGGATACTAGCATAAATGGAAATTTAATAGCTCTTCACCTGCAGCACCTGGGCAGATAAATTGTATCAGACTTCAGAGAAGCTGAAGAGCCTCAATGTGTTGTAGACGGAACAGCTGGTCCAGTCAGTGTTCATTTGCTGAATGGCTTACGTAATTCCCAGCTTGAGCTGGAAAAGAATCTCTAGAAAGGTAGTTAACCTAGAGCATCCATGCAAGAAGCGTCTCCGAGGGAGATGCCTGTTCTCTCGGCTGTGGCAAATGATGAGAAAGACTGCCACCAGGAAAAGGGTGATGTAAATCAAAACATGCTTCCCAAGTGACTCAGCAAGTCTCCTTTGCCACTAGCTCAAGTTATTAAACAAGATCTGGCCTAGAACCAAAGTTGTTTACCCACCACCCTCCTTGGAATTAAATGAACACCTGGTTACTTTTGATGCATTTTGGTCCTGTCCCACTGAGAGGTACTTAGCAACCTGTTTATTTTATCCATTAAAAATATATATTCTGGGTCATTGTATCTACTGCACTAAGGCTGTATGTATACTTGTTAAGAAGAGGAATGAGAAAAAAAGTCTTGTTTAGGAGCAGAAATGGGAGAAAGCATGTAACAACCCAACAAATCGCATTGTACTTATCTTACTCCCAATGAGTGCAAGCATATATTATGGGGATAACATGTTTTTCACATAAACTGTTTCCATTGTTTATATGTACTGACCTAAACATGCCTTCTCTTCTCGTGCAATTATTAGATAAAGTTATAAATGAACTGTTGAACTGTGTCTTGAGATCTGCTCCTTTATTCGTTCATACCCACTAACCATCAATGCCCCTAATTCCTACTCTAAGCCACAGAGTCTCATTAAAAGGAAATTGGAAGACTGCAAAACACAAAGCGTATGCTCACACCCACCCACCAAAACTAATAAACCACATACTTGACAATATATAAAGGTAGAACAAGAACCCATGTTTTATGCCCACTTGCTCTTACACTGTCCCACTTGAACCTTGGCTTTGTCTTCCATTGTTAGGTCATTTCCTATCATTTGATCTTATCTTCTGAGTAAACTAAATGACCTTAATGAGTACTCATCCCTATGTCTCCGTTACCCAAAGCCTGTCATCCATTTCCAAGGCAAGCACTTTGTCCAAACTCATCCCAAGTTCCCATAATTGGGGAGGGGAAAATTCAAAATTTTCTATAAGAATGAGATTGGATGTGTAGACTTCTGAATTTTATTCTTTGAGAAAAAGAGCTCCTTTAAATTACAGTTTAAAATGATAATCTATTGAGAATACACTTTAGCAACACTTTAGGGAAAAACAACGGACACTTTGTTTCCCATTGACCATTTGCAATCTATAAACTGAATGGATAAACACTTGATATTCAGCACAACATGATAGCCCAAAAACTATTGGGAAGATTATTGTGAATGACTTCATAGCTGGAGACGGTGGCTTCCAATTCCTACTCGTTACTGCTTCTGTCCTCATAATCATGGATGAGGAACAAAGTCAAAGTAATAGGGAATTATACCCCATTATTATTTTTAAATAACTAATAGTGCCCGCTTGAGTGAAATGAATTTTATAGAAAATTCAATAACACAGCTCTAGTCTGGAACTTCAGTGCTACACTCTACTTACTGGAAGTTTAGTTCATTAGATTCCTGAACTTCAGCTCAGAGAACCTGAACTCCACTTTTCAGTTTTGCCACTGAAGTATTATGCAATCATGCCTAAATCAGGTGAAACCACTTTGACTTTTCTTTTCTTTTTCTCCATTTTTAAAACAGTAATAACCCAAACTCCCGAAGTTAGAAGCCTCATCTTAGGAATTATTTTCAAGCTATGTGCCTAGAAACCCCAAAGTTCTGCATAGCTGTTTCAGAGATAACAAATAAATTGGTCCAAAGTTTTTATTTTTAGTATATATTTAACACTTCAGAAATGTATGTGTGTGAGGTATTAGATTTTAACACATTTAATAAACCCTCTTCCAAGGTATTGCCTGGTTAGCTCGTTCTTCTGTTTAAACCTCAGTATAAAGCTCCTTCTACCAAATCTGTGCATGTAAATGATCTTCCTTTAAATGTGTTATTTTTTTTAATAAGGATATAGACTTGTCCTAAGGAGCCCTGGTGGCACAATGGTTAAGTGCTGGGCTACTAACCAAAAGGTTGGCGACTAAAACCCACCAGCCACTCCTCAGAAAAAAGACCTAGTGATCTCCACAGCTTAGGAAATGCTGGGGGACAGTTTTACTCTGTCACGTGGGGTCTTTATGAATCAGAATCAACGTGATGGTACACAACAACAGATTTGCCCTGGTCTTTTTTTTTTTTTTTTTTTAAGCCCAGTGCCTGAATTACTCTCATTTATAAAGATATATAAGCAAGTCCCCACGTACATATGAAAGGCTCTGTCGAAGTCCACACGCAAAACCAGAGTCCATACTGGGCATGTCCAGAACTGGTAATATTTGCATAAGCCAATATGACCTCTGTTTCACTTCCTGGTCATTAGTACTTAACCAGGGACAATGGAGCCAGATAGCACTAGTGGTGTGGTCAAGAACTATTAGAGCCAGGCTACATGTTAACGGTAGTATTTGCAATCTGTTTAGGGAGACATGCTGGAGTTCTGGGTGACATATTTGAGTTATAAAGGGTTAGCTGAGACCCCACTCTGGGTTTCATGCAACCCAGGAGGCTATCAGACAGGTAGAACTATAGAGAACTGAGAATCCATCCTCCTTAAATGTCCCCCAGTCTGACATTCCTGGTTTGATTTGTCAAGTGCATAGCCTTTCAGTTTATCACAGTAAACTGTACCGTCTGTAAGGTGTATACAGTAAGAGAACTCATTTTCCCCATACCAACAAGCCAGTTCTACAGAAACCTGCCCCTCCCAATTATGTACCAGGTGCCATTCAGGTTCATCTGCCTGGAATATAGTCTTATCATATAATCCTCTATTTTCATGCAAATTGGTACAAAAAAATTGACATAGCACGCTTACAAAAACACTGGTAGAGGGGCAGTTGGCAAAAAAAATGTAGAACGTGTGCGTTATTTGAGTAAAAATACAGCAGTAATCAATCCCTCTATGACAAATTAATTTCTAACAGCTCATGTATTAGTATTGTTGAATTACAAGTATTTTTAGTACGTACTGGAGGTTCTGTGTGCTTTTTGTCTGACTTTGATGTTCACGATAAGAAATATAAGCAGTAGTTAGATACTGGTGGTTCAATTTCAAAATGAAAATTTCCCACTATACCTCTTTCAGGTTTCTGGGTACATACTGATTGTGGAGGGCTTCGAGAGCATAAAGCAGGCTGTTATCATTTTCAACTACCTGTCTGTTAAATCAATATTTTTTGATGTGTAACATAAACAAAATGTTTCTTTTAATTGTTTTTCAAGACTAGCAAGAGACTATAACTGTCGTTCATAACCTATGATTTACACATTTTTTATTCGCCAAAGCCACCTTACTACTTTCATTAAATAACAAAATGTTAGTAATTTAAATTTAGAACTGTTTTAAATTTAGAACTGTTGCTGTTTTATGAGTATAAATTCATATATATACATATATATACTTAAAAAAACTTGTATACATGTATATATATAAACACACACATACACACATATATATGGAGCACTAGTGGCACAGTGGCTAAGAGCTACAGCTGCTAACCAAAAGGTCGGCAGTTTGAATCCATCAGCCACTCCTTGGAAACCCAAAGTGGAAGCTCTACTTTGTCCTACAGGGTCACTATGAGTTGGAATTGACTTGGTGGCAACAGGTTTGTCTTATATATGTGTGTGTGTGTGTGTGTGTGTGTGTATACACACACTGTATTTTGGAGTTCTACATAATATTTCCAAAGTGGTTGTACCATTTTGCATTCCCACCAGCGGTGTATAAGTGTTCCAGTCTCTCCACAACCTCTCCAACATTTATTATTTTGTGTATTTTAGATTAATGCCAGCCTTGAGGGAGTGAGATGGTATCTCATTGTAGTTTTGATTTGCATTTCTCTAATGGCTAATGATTGTGAGCATTTCCTCATGTATCTGTTAGGTGCCTGAATGTCTTCTTTGGTGACGTGCCTGTTCATATCCTTTGTCTGTTTTTTAATTGAATTATTTGTCTTTTTGTCGTTAAGGTTTTGCAATATCTTATAGATTTTAGAGATTAGACACTGATCAAATTTACCATTGCCAAAAATATTTTTCCCAGTCTGTAGGTTGTCTTTTTATTCTTTTGGTGAAGTCTTATCATAAGCATTAGTGTTTGATTTTTTAGGAACTCCCAGTTATCTAGTTTCTCTTCTGGTGTTTGTGCATTGTTATTAATGTTTGGTATTTTGTTTACACCATGTATTAGGGCTCTTAAAGTTGTCCCTATTTTTTTTAATGTTCTTTATCATTTTAGATTTTACATTAGGTCTTTGATCCATTTTGAGTTAGTTTTTGTGCATGGTATGAGATATGGGTCTTGTTTTTTTTTTTTGCAGATGATATCCAGGTATACCAGCACCATTTGTTAAAGAGACTGCCTTTTCCCCCATTTAATAGACTTTGGGTTTGAGATATCGATTCTGGATATAGGGGAGTAATCCTAGCATCAACATGAACAGTAAGATCAAATTCTTCTGTGCATGGGCAGTGTCACATGTGAGACTAGGTAGGTCACTGAGGCTAGTTGGAGCAGTGAGTTTTGTTTTTTTTTTTCCTTTATCTTATATGAGACTTGGCCAGAGGCTGCCATGCCATACCTTAGTTCCAGTAAGAGGAACATGAAATCAGTGAACTCTCCTAAGATTCTGCAAGGCAGACTTTTTTTTTTTGGTATTATTTTAAGTTACCTCAGGTCCTGAAAGGGCTATCACTGTAGAACAGGGATGTGGCACATACAGAAGCTGGTGGGAGATAATTGGTCTTAAAATGGAATTTGAGGAATTCTGGGGCAGAGTAAATAACAGTAGGGACTGGGGCAATTACAGAATTTCTAACTCACAGCTTTTGACTCCTAGTCTTCTTTACCTTCTCCTCTTCCTGTCTCCTACCTTTATTAGGATGAAAGGGTATTCCAGAGACCTTTGGTCAAATTCCTTTTTATGGACACCTCCCTATGCAATTAATAGTATTTTTTTTTTTCCTTTATCCTAAGAAAAAGATTAACAACTGTGATGATTAAATGAGTTACACCAGGATCTGCATGCGCCATCTGAGGAGGCTTAGATCACACTGTAAGAGATGGGGAATACGCAGTACTTGCAAACTTCTTCAAAGTAATCTCTCTGATCCAAACTTGTACCAGCTCAATGTGTAGTGCTACTGTTCTAGAACAGAGGGAGCCATGCCTTTTGAGCTGGCCTCAAATAAGGCAATGGAGTTATGATTTACCCTTGTCATGGGTAACCATTTCTGCCTCAGATGTTATAGAAAGGTCAGGACAGCTCCTGCCTCTTAAAACTACTTGCTGTCTCCTCTTCCCTCCTCCATTGAAGTGTGAGTGTGTGTATGTGTCTGTGTGCCTGTGTGTGTGTGTATGACTCAGATTTACTCAAACATTTGGGAAAAAAAAAGCAATCTCAAAATCAGAGAGATGAATACAATTCCTATGTATGACTTCATTTCAATATATGTTTATGTAAAGATTGCTGTAATTTTCTTGGTTTCCCATTATATATTTTAAAAGAAGAAGACAGCTGTATTGCAGGGAAGGGGGGGTCACTCCTAGAAGCCCTTCAGTCTGAATTTTGGGGAAGGTAAAACACTTCTGTGGAATTAGTTGCAGGATGTGGGGGAAACCTCTAGTCACACCTGTGTTTAAGTGAAAGAACCAAAGATTCTTTCTAGCATAGACCAAACACACTTTCTTAATATGTGTGTGTCTATATCTATATTTAGATCAACACTTACTTGTGTCTCACAACCAAAGTGTAAAAAGGAAGTCTAATCATGGCAGACACCCCTTCCCCACACCCACACCCACACACCATGTGGTTAGAAGGTAACAAAATTCCCCAAGCAATAATTTGCCTCTTATCTTCCTTAGTAGCCACTCAGTACCATTTATAATTTCCACAGTTACTGTGAGCAGGGCCCTCTTGCTTTTCATTTCTGAGTGTGTTTTATCACTATGCTTTTTGATCTTGGAAATGTAATGTTTAACAAGGTAACAATTACTAGAAAATGTCACCACAAGCATATCAGTATTCTCCATGGAATTTGTTGCACTAGGATTTGACTTCCATTGCTTATTCTTGGACTGTCTTCCTATTTCATGGCTTATCTGGACTTACATTTCTTCTGTCATCTACTTCAAAGCATTTGTCTACAAATTAAGTTGGTAAAACAACACAGAAAGTTTTCCCTCCATGATAGCCCTTTCGTCTGATATAAGTAATTTAACATGGGCTGTGATAGCATCAGAGGACTTAACGTTTGAAGGTTTTGAGAAAGATTTGGTAAATCTTTTGGAGTAAAAAGGAACCAAATGCAAGTGTGTATGAGATATTATTTTGCCCCAAAGCTGCTTAAAATGAATTAGAATTTAGGTTTATGATAGAAAATGGCTGTACTTTAGCTCTTTGAAGTTCTAACACTGAAATGTTCTTAAAAAATTTATTTTAAATTTCTAAGTGGAGATCTTAGAATAAAATTGCTACTTAGTGCATTGTAGAATGTGAAGAGGTAAAAGAAAAGTCAGACTGAGAGGATGCTCCAAAAGATAAACTTCCGCATTCATGACTGGGCAGTATGGATGGAAATCAGATGGGAAAGGAAACAGGGGCAGAGATGGTTTTGTGATTAAGGATGCTTGCGGTTGTTTAAGTGCTAACCTGAAAGGGGCAGGTGCAGAGTGCTAAATGAGAGCTTCTCATAAATTTCCAAGCTGCAGGAACGGCAGGGCAACCTCTCAATGTCTGAAATGGCACCAACTGGAATTTCAAAGATATGCAGACGCAGTGCTTTCTCTGAAGGTCGGTGGGCTGTGGTGTAGTTTCGGTAGATTTCCAGAGCTGATTACATACCCACGCTAAGGAAAATACATCTGCCAATCTACAGATCTTTGAAAGCAATGAGAGGCTGAAAGAACATATATTTTGGGGTCTGAGAGATCTGGGTTGGAGTTGTCACTTCAGTAAATTAATTCCTCTGACCTCCAGCTTCCTCATCTGTAAATTGGTGATGATAATAATAGGGTTGCTGTGGACATTAAATGAGATAATGGATATTAAGTGCTTAGCATAGTACCTGGCACATAGTAATTACCTAATAAGTGGTAGCCAGCAATCATTATTAAAATAATAAAGAAGAGTGCATATCAGGCCTTTGTTGAGGGAGATTTTTAGTACTAACCTCGCCTAATTGCTAAGATGACCTCTAACCCCCTAAATTTTTTTTTTGACACTTATCTTCTGCAGGCATTTGTTTAATGTTCCTCCCATATCTTTCGATGTACTCTGGCAGGCTTCCAGCTTCTAGTATCTGCACCTTTCAGCCCAAGGCTCCTCTTCTGAAGTTATAGAGGCTGATTTCTGCAGACAGCAGGGCAGAAATTAGGGGATTAATACCTTCCCAGGAACAGCCCCCAGCAGACTGATGGGAGTTCATATCTAAATGCTCCAGCTCCTTCTCCCTTCAAGTGGGGTGATTTTGCTTCCCAGAGTTTCTCCGTGAATTAGTCATAATTGCCCACATTTTTAGTTGGCTGAATTGCACTGAAGTGTTTAACTCTGGATTTGTTTCTGGGAGAATTCATATGAAGAAGAAGAAAAAAAAGCTGTGTACCAAAAGACACTTAATAATAGAAAAATTAAAATTATCTTCACGGTTAACTGATATTTTCGTATACACATTATTTGGCTGCAGTATCATTTAAGTAATTATACAATGTAAAAGTGGTATAAAAAGCATAATGACATTGAATTTTATCATTAAGAGAATGCACTTTAAGAGTAGGACAAGTTATGTGAAACTAAGGGAAAAATAATCTAACACAAAACAGTTAATGACAAGAATAATTACAATGTCATTTACAATAATCGAGTACTGCTGAATTCAATTGTCTGTACAAAATAGCGACTGGTGTCATAGGAATTCTAGATCAAGCAGATAGCTATTGACCATAGAAGAATGGATATGGGAGGGGCATGAGTAGGTGGTTCATATTCTTAAATTATTTCTTAGTTACTAAAAACCAGGGCTTTGAGCTGGTTCATTCTGGTTTGACACCCTGCTGACAATTTGCATTTCCACCCCAGATATACTGAATCGGAATGTACCTTTCAACAAGTCCCCAGGTGATTCTTATAGATCCCAGGTGATTCTTATGTGTAAGAACCACCTGGGGATCCTGTTAAAATGCAGATGATTCTGATTCAGTATATGAGGGTGTGGGTCGAAATGCAAATTCTCAGCAAGGGGCTGAACTGGAACGAACTGATTCGAAGCCCCACTAAAAACACGTAATAAAAAGTGCTACCTCCATTTTTCTCGTATTGTTCTCTTATTTGAGGAATAAAAGGAGAAAAAATGGAACAGTGTAAGATCTTTCTTAGTAAAAAGTACTTGTCTTCTTAAGGACTACCTTAATTGGGAAATCATAACTGTATAACTTAGAGGAGTAGCTCGACACTGAATCTAAAGCCCATCTCTAGTAGGCCAAAATGAAGGGATTGAAAGGATGGGAAGGTGAAAAGTATAGCTGGAGCCATGTAAAGCAACTGCTTTAATTCCTTACCATAAATTTAAAGCCGGGCAGGAAGTAGCCAAAATTTATACCATGTTGATAACATCATATTAAAATGTCACTGAGTGGTACAAATATTTTGCAGTCAACTACTACCCTAAAGATTGGTGTTTCAAACCCATCCAATGGTCCTGTGGAAGAAAGGCCTGATGGTCTGCTTCCATGAGGATTACAGCCAAGAAAACTCTTTGGAGCAGTTCCATTCTGACACACATGGGGTCGCCATGAGTTGGAATTTACCCCAAGGAAATGGGTTTGGTTTTGGGGCTTTTTTTTTAAGACTGGTTTTGCACTCTTTCTAATGTAGATGAAGCCCAAATTTTGTGCCTTCCCAACCTTACTTTTCTAGTTTCATGCACTGACCATGCATTTGGCTCTGGAGAACCATTCCATCTGTGTGTCAGGTTGGCAAGAGGTAAGAAGTCTCCCTTTCTCTCAGCGGTGGTGCCTATCACAGGATGGAACTGTCTTCAACATACAACTTGGACCATGCATTCTTTGTTTTGTTTCTGTCCACCAGGGTAGTTATCAAGTGGTTTTAGTGATTGTATCTTCCGAGTAGAAATTTTCAAACTTTTTTTCAGAATATGAATCCGTTCATCAGATGATATATTCTGTAGAACTCCAAAATACAGTATATATACACACATACATACACCAAACCCGTTGCCGCAGAATCAATTCTGACTGACAGAGTCCCTATAGGACAGAGTAGAACTGCCATATTGGGTTTCCAAGGAGTGGCTGGTAGATTTGAACTGCTGACCTTTTGATTAGCAGCCGAGCTCGTAAGCAATGTGCCACCAGGCCTCCATATATATATGTATATATATGAATTTATACTCATAAAACAGCAACAGTTCTAAATTTAAAACAGTTCTAAATTTAAATTACTAACATTTTGTTATTTAATGAAAGTAGTAAGGTGGCTTTGGCGAATAAAAAATGTGTAAATCATAGGTTATGAACGACAGTTATAGTCTCTTGCTAGTCTTGAAAAACAATTAAAAGAAACATTTTGTTTATGTTACACATCAAAAAATATTGATTTAACAGACAGGTAGTTGAAAATGATAACAGCCTGCTTTATGCTCTCGAAGCCCTCCACAATCAGTATGTACCCAGAAACCTGAAAGAGGTATAGTAGGAAATTTTCATTTTGAAATTGAACCACCAGTATCTAACTACTGCTTATATTTCTTATCGTGAACATCAAAGTCAGACAAAAAGCACACAGAACCTCCAGTACGTACTAAAAATACTTGTAATTCAACAATACTAATACATGAGCTGTTAGAAATTAATTTGTCATAGAGGGATTGATTACTGCTGTATTTTTACTCAAATAACGCACACGTTCTACATTTTTTTTGCCAACTGCCCCTCTACCAGTGTTTTTGTAAGCGTGCTATGTCAATTTTTTTGTACCAATTTGCATGAAAATAGAGGATTATATGATAAGACTATATTCCAGGCAGATGAACCTGAATGGCACCTGGTACATAATTGGGAGGGGCAGGTTTCTGTAGAACTGGCTTGTTGGTATGGGGAAAATGAGTTCTCTTACTGTATACACCTTACAGACGGTACAGTTTACTGTGATAAACTGAAAGGCTATGCACTTGACAAATCAAACCAGGAATGTCAGACTGGGGGACATTTAAGGAGGATGGATTCTCAGTTCTCTATAGTTCTACCTGTCTGATAGCCTCCTGGGTTGCATGAAACCCAGAGTGGGGTCTCAGCTAACCCTTTATAACTCAAATATGTCACCCAGAACTCCAGCATGTCTCCCTAAACAGATTGCAAATACTACCGTTAACTTGTAGCCTGGCTCTAATAGTTCTTGACCACACCACTAGTGCTATCTGGCTCCATTGTCCCTGGTTAAATACTAATGACCAGGAAGTGAAACAGAGGTCATATTGGCTTATGTAAATATTACTAGTCCTGAACATGCCCAGTATGGACTCTGGTTTTGCGTGTGGACTTCGACAGAGCCTTTCATATGTACGTGGGGACTTGCTTATACATCTTTACAAATGAGAGTAATTCAGGCACTGGCCTTAAAAAAAAAAAAAAAGACCAGGGCAGATCTGTTGTTGTGTACCGTCACGTTGATTCTGACTCATAAAGACCCCATGCGACAGAGTAAAACTGGCCCACAGGGTTTCCTAGAGTGTAATCTTAATAGAGCAGATTACCAGGTCAATTTGGTGCATCCTTAAAAAGATAGAAATAGAAGCATCATACGATCCAGCAATCTCACTCTTTGACATATATCCTAGAGGAATAAGAGCCCTCACACGAATAGGTATATGCACACCCATTTTCATTACAGCACTGTTCACAATAGCAAAAAGATGGAAACAACTTAAGTACCCATGAACAGACAAATGGATAAACAAATTGTGGTATATTCACACAATGGAATACTACACAATGATAAAGAACAGTGATGAATCTGCGAAACATCTCATAACATGGGTGAAACTGCAAGGCATTGTGCTGAGTGAAATTAGTCAGTAGCCAAAGGACAAATATTGTAGGATACCACTATTGTAAGAAATCAAGAAAATGTTTAAACACAAGAAAAGATTCTTTGATGGTTACCAGGGTGGGGACGGAGGAAGAGGGGTATTCACTAAGTAAATAGTAGATAAGAATTATCTTATGTGAAGGGAAGGACAATACACAGTACAGGGAAAGTCAGCACAACTGAACTAAATCAAAAGCTAAGAAGCTTCTGGAATACAAGCAAACACTTCGAGGGACAAAGCAGTAGTGGGAGGGGGAGGGGTCTGAGGACCATGGTTTCAGTGGAAATCTAGGTCAATTAGCATAAAAAAGTTTAAGACAATGTTCTACATCTCATTATGATGAGTGGCATCTTAGGGTCTTAAAAGCTATCAAGCAGCCATCTAAGATGCATCAATTTGTCCCAACCCACCAGGAGCAAATGAGAATGAAGAACACCAAAGACACAAGGAAAATATTAGCCCAAGAGACAGAAAGGGTCACATGAACCAGAGACTCCATCAGCCTGAGAACAGAAGAACTAGATGGTGCCTGGCTACCACCAATGACCACTCTGACAGGGATCACAACAGAGGTCCCTGATGGAGCATGAGAAAGGTGGGGTGCAGAACTCAAATTCTTGAAAAAAGACCAGACTTAATGGTCTGACTGAGGCTGGACAGACCTCAGAAGACATGGCCCCTGGACTATCTGTTAGCCCAGAACTAAAACCATTCCTGAAGCCAAGCCAAATCTTCAGACAAAAATTAGACTGAACTACAAGACATAAAATGATATTCGTGAAGGGAGTGCTTCTTAGCTCAAGTAGATACATGAGACTAAATGGGCAGCTTCTGTCTGGAGGTGAGATGAGAAGGCAAAAAGGGACAGAAGCTTGTTGAATGGACACGGGAAATCCGAGGTGGAAAGGAGGAGTGTACTCACATTACAGGAATAGCAACTATGGCCACATAGCAATATGTGTATAAGTCTTTGTATGAGAAACTGACTTGAACTGTAAACTTCCACTTAAAGTTCAATAAAAAAAGAAGTTTGAAGGCCTGCATATCAAATGGCTGTTGTTGTTAGGTGCCATCGAGTCAGTTCCCTATGTATCACAGAATGAAACACTGCCCAGTCATGCACCATACTCTCAATCGTTGTTATGCTTGAGCCCATTGTTGCAGCCACTGTGTCAATCCATCTCATTCAAGGTCTTCCTCTTTTTCCCTGACCCTGTAGTTTATTAAGGATGATATCCTTCTTCAGGGACTGATCCCTCCCGACAACATGTCCAAAGTATGTAAGATGAAGTCTTGCCATCCTTGCTTCTAAAGAGCATTCTAGTTGTACTTCTTCCAAGACAGATTTGTTCGTTCTTCTGACAGTCTGTGGTATATTCAATATTTTTCACCAACACCACAATTCAAATGCATCAATTCTTTTTTCATCTTCCGTATTCATTGACCAGCTTTCGCATGCATATGGTGTGATTGAAAACACAATGGCTTGGATCAGGCTCACCTTAGTCTTCAAGGTGACATCTATTCTTTTGAATACTTTAAAAAGGTCTTTTGCAGCAGATCTGCCCAGCACAATGCATCTTTTGATTTTTTGACTGGTGCTTCCATTGGTGTTGATTGCAGATCCAAGTAAAATGAAATCCGTTTCTCTGTTTAGCATGATGTTGCTTATTGATCCAGTTGTGAGGATTTTTGTTTTCTTTATGTTGAGGTGTAATCCATCCTGAAGGCTGTGGTCTTTGATCTTCATCAGTAAGTGCTTCAAGTCCTCTTCAATTTTAGCAAGCGAGGTTGTGTCATTTGCATAGTGCAGGTTTTTAATGAGTCTTCCTCCAATCCTAATGCCCCATTCTTCTTCATATCATCCAGCTTCTCAGATTATTTGCTCAGCATATAGATTGAATAGCTATGGTAAAAGGATACAACCCTGATGCACACATTTCCTGACTTTAAACCACACCGTCCCACAACTGCCTCTTGACCTATGTACAAGTTCCTCCTGAGCACAATTAAGTGTTCTGGAACTCCCATTCTTTGCAATGTTATCCATAATTTGTTGTGACCCACACAGTTTTATCCCTTTGCACAGTCAGTAAAATACAGGTAAGCATCCTTCTGGCATTCTCTGCTTTCAGCCAGGATCCATCTGACATCAGCAATGATATCCCTGGTTCCACATCCTCTTCTGAATCCAACTTGAACTTGTGACAGTTTCCTGTCAATATACTGCTGCAGCCGCTTTTGAATAATCTTCAGCAAAACTGTGCTTGCGTGTGATATTAATGATATTGTTTGATAATTTCTGCATTTTGTTGGATCACATTTCTTGGGAATAGGCATAAATATGGATCTCTTCCAGTTGGTTGGCCAGGTAGCTGTCTTCCAAATTTCTTGGCATAGACAAGTGAGCACTTCCAGCACTGCATCCGTTTGTTGAAACATCTCAATTGATATTTCGTCAATTCCTGGAGCCTTGTTTTTCACCAATGCCTTCAGTGCAGCTTGGAATTCTTCCTTCAGTATCATCGGTTTCTGATAATATGCTACCTCTTGAAATGGTTGATGGTCAACCAATTCTTTTTAGTATAATGACTGTGTATTCTTTTCATCTTTGTTTGATGCTTCCTGCACCATTTAATATTTTCCCCATAGAATCCTTCACTATTGGAACTCGAGGCTTGAATTTTTTCTTCGTTTCTTTCAGCTTGAGAAATGCCCAGTGTGTTCTTCCCTTCTGGTTTTCTATTTCCAGTTCTTTGCACATGTCTTCTTGAGCCACTCTTTGAAATCTTCTGTTCAGTCCTTTTACTTCATCATTTCTCCCTTTTGCTTTAGCTGCTCGACGTGCAAGACCAAGTTTCAGGGTCTCTTCTGACATCCATGTTGATCTTTTCTTTCTTTCCTGTCTTTTTAATGACCTCTAGCTTTCTTCATGTGTGATGTCCTTGATGCCATTTCATAACTCATCTAGTCTTCCACCATTAATGTTCAGCACATCAAACCTATTTTTGAGATGGCCTCTAAATTTAGGTGGGTTATATTCAAGGTCGTACTTTGGCTCTCGTAGGCTTGTTCTAATTTTCTTCAGTTTCAACTTGAACTTGCATATGAGCAACTGATGGACTGTTCCACAGTTGGCCCCTGGCCTTGTTCTGACTGATGATATTGAGCTTTTCCATAGTTTCTATCCACGGATGTAGTTGATTTGATTCCTGTGTATTCCATTTGGCAAGGTCCATGTGTATATTTGCCATTTATGTTGGTGAAAAAAAGGTATTTGCAATGAAGAAGTCATTGGTCTTGCAAAGTTCTATCATTCAATTTCCAGCATTGTTTCTATCACCACAGCCATATTTTCCAACTACCGATCCTTCTTTGTTTCCAACTTTTGCATTCCAATCACCAGTAATTATCAATATATCCTGAATGCATGTTCAATCAATTTCAGACAGCAGAAGCTGGTAAAAATCTTCAATTTCTTCATCTTTAGCCTTAGTGGTTGGTGCATAAATTTGAATAATAGTTGTATTAACTGGTCTTCCTTGTAGGCACATGGATATTATCTGATCACTGACAGCGTTGGACTTCAGCATAGACCTTGAAGTGTTCTTTTTGATGATGAATGCAATGTCATTCCTCTTCAAGCTGTCATTCCCAGCATAGTAGACCACGTGATTGTCCAGTTCAAAATGACCAATACCAGTCCATTTCAGCTCACTAATGCCTAGGATGTTGATGTTTATGCGTTCCATTTCATTTTTGATGATTTACAATTTTCCTAGATTCATACTTCGTACATTCCAGGTTCTGATTATTAATGGATGTTTGCAGCTGTTACATCTCATTTTGAATCATGCAGCATCAGCAAGTGAAGGTCCTGAAAGCTTTACTCCATTCGAGTCATTAAGGTTGACTCTACTTTGAGGCAGCAGCTCTTCCCCAGTCATCTTTTGAGTGCCTTCCAATCTAGGAACTCATCTTCCAGCACTGTATCAGACAATGTTCCATTACTATTCATAAAGGTTTCACTGGCTAATTCCTTTCAGAAGTAGACTGCCAGGTCCTTCTTCTTAGTCTGTCTTAGTCTGGAAGCTCAGTTAAAACCTGCCTGCTATGGGTGACCCTGCTAGTATTTGAATACCATTGGCATAGCTTTCAGCATCGTAGCAACATACAAGCCCCTACAGTACAACAAACTGACAGACACATGCAGGATCGAATGGTTAATCATGTTAATTTTGAGAATGGGAATAAATTGGGGGAGGAGTAGAGAAAAATTAGTTTTTACTCAATTTCTATAATATTTCAATTTTTACACTGAAACTGGCAATATTTTTGCTTGCCTCATTTTTTAAATGTGGCAGGATAAATGTTTTTGATGGTTTCCTGATATGTGTCTGTTGTTATTTGCTAATCACTGGTATTTCTTTCTATCTTTGGATCTACCCCCATGAGTCAGCAGACCATTCTGCAAGGAAGAGAAGATAGAATAGAAATGAAGCGAGAAAATAGAAGTCTGGGAAGTGGGAACATCTCACATGACAATATTTTCAGGAAAGAACATGACAAGGGAGAATCCAGGAAACTCATCAATAAATAGCCAAGCCAGCGTCTGTCTTTCCTAAGACCATTCAGTCAGCTAGCCACTGAGTACACTGCATTCAGAATGATAGCAGTAAGGGAGAAAAAAAGGAAAATTCTTGGTTTTGGAACGTCAAGAGCAGAAGCCACAGTAGAACAGGAAAGGTTTCTGTGAACAAACAATAGATCCTACCTCAATTCTGAAAAGTATTTCCTGTACTGGGAGGTTGGAAAGAGAGGGAGGGATGTGTTGAGGAAGAGAGGCCAGTATGGCCAAGGACAAGGAAAACTGTCCTTAGAGAACTACATGCCCTAGAACAGAATCAGTATCAAAAGACTACCCAGTCTGCACTTGACCATCTACTCCAGCCACCACCCCAATCTCAGACACTTGGGGAAACTCAGGTAGGCAAAGAGAATGCTTGCCTGCAGCTCATTCTGTGTCCATTCCACTAAGCGTTTTATACCTGCACAAGGCACCTTAGGTGCCTCACTTTTGAACGCTCTATCTTTCAAGAATTCGAAGTCCCCATGGATCCTTTGTATCCATCCAGCAAAAAGGAAGGAGAGAGAGGCTTGAAGAATCATGTGGGAAGATTTTAGGGGCAAGCCGAGAAGTATGGCATATATCACTTGTACCACATTCCACAGGATAACTCAGTCACACAGTCCCACCTAATTGTAAAAAAATAAAAGTTGCTCTCTAGTCCACTCCAACTCATGGCAACTCCATTTGTGTGCAGAGTAGTACACTCCATGAGGTTTTCAAGGCTATGACGTTTCAGAAGAAGATCTCCAGGGCTTTCTTCCAAAGCACCTCTGGGGGGGATTCAAACCACCGATCTTCTGGTTAGCAGTCGAGCACTTAACCAAATGCACCACCCACAGATTTAAATGTAAAAGAAGATGGGAAATATAACTTAGCTAATACCCAACACCCAGGATGAAAGGCATACGATTTCTTATGCATGTAGCAATGTGTCTGCCGCAGATTTTATATTAATATGCTTTATCCAAGTAAAAGTGACTTTCAAAATAATGGCATTTACTGTTTCATAAAGCACAGATTTAAGAGGCTAAAGGATGATAGGTCACTGTGGGCTTTTCTGCAATTTTCTTGGTTATCCCCTCATGTCTGAAATATGGTTGTCCTAGCTGTAAGAATTACATCTTCAAACTTCTACATTCAAAAACAAGTTGAAAGGGGCGAGGATTTCTCACCATGAATCTCTCCCTTCTTATCAAAGAGGGAACTCTTTACCAGAAGCTACTAGGAAAAATACCCCTTACTCTCTACTGTACCTCCCAGATAGTTTGTGTTGCATGAGTTGTGGAATTCCCTATTTGTGAAAAATCCCCATATATTTTCATTTACTGTTCTAGTTCATTTAAGTGGATTTCATGGAAGGGAGTTTAGTTACATCAACTTTACTGGAATCCTACCAATAGTTTAAATTCAAAGATGAGCTCAACTATGACTTCAAACTGCTCTGAGATTACCTTGCACTAAGCAGGGATTCACAGTCTTCAAAATCTGTTTTGTCAAAGAGGATCTGGTTTGATCCATATGTGCACTTGTCTTAGTCAGAAAAGTGTTCAAGTCACAGGGCTTGATTCCCTAGTCTATGGTAGGAAAGAATATTCCAGCACATGAAGAACTGCTTCCTGCCACACTCTAATCTGACCTACAGGCCCTCATTTGACCATGTCCACAGGGAAGTCTCCATCCCAGCAGGAACAGCAATAAGAACTCTCATTTTTATAACCAATGTCCTATTCATTTATGTAGAATAAGCCATAAGTCTTTGAAGCAGTCGGTGGAAGAGAACCATCAAAAACATTTCAAAGAAAGGAGCAGGAACAATGCACCTTCAAAAAAAACCATTGCCATAGAGTCATTTCTGACTCATATCGACTCTATAAAGATCTAGGAAAAGAGAGAGAAAGAGATAATTCCTGATGGGCTCAACTGCAGGTGAAAAGGAATGGGGGTATAGATTATGGTGTACAAAATAGTTATCGGTGACTGAGTGGAATCCATCAGAGGGTGGTGTGAGTATAAAGGAAGGGTTAAAATAAAGCCTCAAATTCTAAATTCTTTGGAACGACAGTTAAAGGAGGAACTAGGAGGATCTTGAGGCAAAAGATGTGGATATGCAGATTGTATCCCAGAAGAGACTAGGAAGTATGAAACCAGTTAGGAAGCTGGTTTTTATTGTTGAAATAATAATGACAATGCCAAATCACCAGGACCGTGATTGATTCAGTAAAGCCCATGGAAGACGACCTCTTACAGGTCTTCAAAAAAATTCACAGGTCTTTGGAGTGAGATATTATTCCGCTAAAATGGACAAAATCATTGAACTTCCAATTATTTTCTTCTTTTGATTTTGTGAATTCTTTTGAGGCCTGGCTTTGGCCTCCTATTTAGAGTAGAAAGACACATTACTTCCCTCTCACCCTTAAGACCAGAAACAACTGCAGGCATCAAAATAGTCTTCAAACAATAGTTCAGTTTAATTAGTGAAGGCTGTCTGCCTTGAGCATTGTGCTTTTCCAAAGAACTATCTATATAAGTCAGGAAAGGTGTGTGTCAGGGTTGTATTCTTTTACCATACTTATTCAATCTGTATGCTGAGCAAATAATCCGAGAACCTGGACTATATGAAGAAGAACACGCCATAGGATTGGAGGAAGACTCTTTAGCAACCTTCGATATGCAGATGACATAACCTTGCTTGCTGAAAGGGAAGAGGGCTTGAAGCACTTACTGATGAAGATCAAAGACTACAGCCTTCAGTACGGATTACACCTCAACATAAAGAAAATGAAAATCCTCACAACTGGACCAATAAGCAACATCATGATAAACAGGGAAAAGATCGAAGTTGTCAAGGATTTCATTTTACTTGGATCCACAATCAACACCCATGGAAGCAGTAGTCAAGAAATCCAAAGGTGTATTGCATTGGGCAAATCTGCTACAAAAGACCTCTTTAAAGTGTTGAAAAGCAAAGATGACACCTCGAAGACTAAGGTGTGCCTGACCCAAGCCATGGTGATTTCCATCACCTCATATGCATGATAAAGCTGGATGATGAATAAAGAAGGCCAAAGAAGAATCAATGCCTTTGAATTGTGGTGTTGGCAAAGAAAATTGAATATACCACGGACTGGCAGAAGAATGAACATATCTGTCTTGGAAGAAGTACAACCAGAATGTTCCTTAGAAGAAAGGATGGCAAGAATACATCTCACATACTTTGGACATATTATCAGGAGGGATCATTCCTTGGAGAAGGACATCATGCTTGGTAAAGTAGAGGATCAGCAAAAAAAAAAAGGAAGACCCTCAATGAAATGGACTGACACAGTGGCTGCAACAACGGGCTCAAGCATAACAATTGTGAGAATGGTGCAGGATCAGGCAGTGTTCCATTCTGTTGTACATAGGGTCGCTATGAGTCAGAATCAACTCCACAGCACCTAACGACAACAACAATATCTATATGGTGTCAAATTGACAACAGCAAATCAAAAGGTTCGATATGAAACTTATGGGTGCAGTGAGTTTATGTTAATGGGAGAGCAACAGTTCGGAAAAGGAGGGTGAGAATGGTTTTACACAACTTGAATAATGTAATTAATGTCACAGAACTGTACCTGTATAAATTGGTGAATTAGTGCATATTTTGCTGTGTATATTTTCAACAACAAAAAATAAAATATTTTTTAAAAAATAAGTCTCCAGTGCCTCCTAGATACCCCTTGTTCTAGTGGATGGAAGCAACAGTGTGAGGATGAAGGTCATTAGAGATGATGGGGCCAAATAATTGACAGGTCAAATTGAGAGTTTATTTAAAAGTGAAATAGTAATATCAGAACTGGAAATATCAGAGCTCTTTGGCTCAAACCCTTAATACAGTAATTTCTTCCTCAACTTCCTAATTGTGTTGATCTGACCTATTTATAAACCGTAACAGGGCCTCACCATCTCAGGAGGAACCTGCTCCATGACTGGTATGGAACCAGTGTTTCCTGGTATTTCTTTGTGTAGCCACAACTAACAGTCCCTCTTCCAGGCCAGACCTTTGGGGGCTATACAGACCACACTCTCAAACTACCTTTCTTCAGCCTAATCCTTCTCAGTGCTGTCAACTATGACTCATTGGGCATAGCTTCCATAGCTATTTCCCTATTTCTTCCCAAGTGCTGTTCTGAACTCTGTGTAGTCTGTCATGATCTTGTGTAAACTATGGTATCTAGCCTAGAAAAATACTCACATAGAAACCTAACCAATTCCCTGGAGCTTGGGTGCTGCTACCTCTGGAAAAGGCTGGCAGATATCTCTTGTGCTGATGTGAATCTTTGTTTATAACTACTAGATAGATGGACAGAAAGAAGATGGATGGATGGATGGATGGGTGAGTAGATGGATGGATGGATGGTTAATGGATGGATGGATGGATGAACATGTCCAGGCAAAGTTTGGAAAACAATCTTTATTGTTTGGGTGCTAGCTAGTCCCTTCATCCTCCTTCATGCCATTGGAATTATGTCTGCTACTATCTCCATGGTCCTTTCTTCTCCCTGACAATGAGAAAATAAATGAGGCAGAACAGGAAGAGGCTAAAAGGCATCTGAGCTCTGTTAGTCAGTGTTGCCTTTCAAGAGTTATCTTTCTCCTTTGTCTTACAGCTCAGAGCCTCACACCTCATGGAATTTGTTCCCAGATCAACTACAGTAAAATGAAGGCTCTGGAACATTTCCAAATTTGGGGGAATTTGTCTCCATATTATTCCTTCCCCACATTTCCTTTTCTTCCAGAGGGCTATATCCATAGTCTAACATGAGAGGTCAGCTCAAGCCAAAGACTCTCAGGCCCCAAACTTCTAATCCTACTAGGACTGCTGGCCTCTCTTTGGGCCAGTTCTGGCCCTTGAAGTTGTGCTGAGCTCTCTCTGCCCAGAAGGGCTGCTGGCAGTATTTCCTCTTAGATCAGTTACAGTTTAGATCAATCATGGAGACACTGAGAGAGTTCCCACTCAAAACTCCACCTTCTCATTTAAGTAAATTGAGGTAAATCCTTAGAAGCTGTGAGTATCCACAATTGGATGTAGCTGTAGAGTAACCCAGCATTCCCCTGCAGCCCCTTCCTCGAGATCATTCTAAGCTCTCTCGGGTAGGCTCGGAAGACTATGCGGGCCCCAGACCTTACCTCTCCAAGAGAAGTTCACACCATTTTGAAAGATCTTCTGGCCCATGAATCTCAGTTGCTGTGCAGAGGTCAAAACAGAGAAAACACTTATTAATGAGGAAGCAGCTATATCAGCCCTTGGAAATTCTTACAACTTCCAGTGGGAACTGGAAAGCTCAGGACAAATTCCAACTTACAGACATGACTATTAGATTCCTGGGCAAGAAACAAGGACCCCAAGTTACACCCTCTCCCATACACACACACATACACAAACACATACACACATCAGTTGTTCCCTGAGTGGATAAAGCCCCCAACTCTCCCTTATGGAGGCATGACCCAGGGTGGGAGAACCAGTACTGGCTTGGAGAAGGCACAGCTTCCTAAGCAGACCCAGCCCCCGCTCACTTCCTGTCCTTTGGAGAATGAAACACACAGCCTGGACATTGGCTCCAGGGTCTCTTCATGCCAAGGTCTTCTCTTGTGGGCTGCTGGTTCTCATCCTCATTTTCTTCTTGCTCCTCTTCCTGCTCCTCCTCCTCATCCTCCTCCTTCTCTTCCTCCTCCTCCTCCTCCTCCTCCTCCTGGGTACACTCGGATTCCACGTTGCCTGTCAGCTGAGCCATGGTGAGATGAAAGACGTGGCAGCTGAAGCCCTCCCTGATCCCGTACTGCACATGCTCCTGGAGGTTCTCCAAGGTGGGAAAGACCCGGCAGCAGGCCATGCACCTGAAGCCATTCTCAATGGTCACCAGCCAGTCGGGTGTCTGGGCCCTGGGTCTCTCCTCCACTGCAGGTGATCCTGGTGGGCTGTCTGACTCTGCCCTTTCCTCATGTTCTTTCTCCTCCCCGCTGGGCTCGCTGTCAGACAAGAGGTTTCTGGTGGACACATCAGAGGGGGGAGTACCTACCCGCACATCCTCAGTAAGGATCACTTCTTCCATCCTCGGCTGCTTATCTACTGACTCTGAGGTTTTCTCTGGCTCCCAGGAGACAGCCACACCTTTTTTCATTTGTACCTGCATGTAGTATATTTTCATGCCCCTTTCCTCTTTGTTTACACACAGAGAGGACACACAGGTCTTATAGGATGAAGGGGAGGACACGGAGACATGCTGTGAGGGAGGAGGAATCTCTCCTCGTTCCTGAACCTGGGCTAGGGGTGATCTAGGCCAGGGACTATCTCGATGTATTCTTTGGACTCCTGGGGAAAAAAATTGGAAATATAAGGAAATGTGTGGAGTATGCCAAAAGCTGAGGTAACATAAGTGAATATGTGTGGTATAGGAAAAAGGGAATGTGGTGTAATGCAGTTAAATAATGAGCTTGGTATTTGTTGTTCACATTACGGGATGGTGTATCTGGTGTCACCAAAGGCTTCCATTTGTATGTAGGAATACTGGAGGTGTGTCTGTGAATAGTTATGTGGAGTATGATAGGGAGGGGTGTAGTGCGTGTGGAACTTTTGTGGGGTGTATGTGCTATGAGAAAGATGTGGGCTTATGATATCATTGGTGTATGACTTGTGGAACATGGGCTGTGGTATAGGAGAAGGTTGCATTGTGGGTTATACGTTTGGGTTTTCTGAGTGTACCAGGAATGGATGTGTGTGGAGTGGGGGTATAAGCGTGAGGTGTGGGTCTGAGCTGGATGGTCCTGCTGCAGTGCTGGAGGCATGTGCTGAGGAATTCTGTTCTTCTCTGGAAGGCAAAGGTAAAGCCCACACAGCCCCACTGAAGGTGCTTAATCTGGCTCCTCTGCCCTACACTGCAAACCTAGATCTGTCTGGCCCATTCACCCAGACTCCCCACTGTGCTCCCACCAGCTCTCATGCTACCTTTCATTGAATTCATATCCGTGATCTGTTAACATATCCTTGACAGAGCCCTGATCCCCTCTGATTGCCCTAAGATTTCTCTAAGTCTTACGCTGGGTTTCCCTTGGACCTGTGTACCTCCTGTCCCACAACCAAGAATCCAGCACCCAAGGATCCCCATACTCTTACCACCATGGATGAGCTTGTGTGGAGAAGAAACACAGGAGAAGTATTCAGAGGCAGAGGAGACCTCTCCTACCCCCAGGCTCCAACGTACGGCCACCCCAGTGGATCCAGGCTTAGGGGCATCCTCTTGGGACTTTGAGATTCCTGAGAAAAGTATAAAAGCTGCAGAAATACAGTGGATTGGGCATTTTTATGTATCATTCATCCATCCAAGAAATATTCACTGAGTGTCTGACATATTGCAGGTGCAGTGAATCTACACATTCACCTGAGGCTTACAGTCTGGCTCCTGGTGGATACCCCAGTATTTAATTATAATTTATTAGTATATTATTAGGAATGTAGGCCTGTGTAGTAACCGTGAATATCTCTGAAGTGTGAGAGTGACATGTGTCAGCTAAGCCTTGGATAAGCATGGTGTCTATGTGGTGTGTATAGTATGAGGGTGCGTATCTGTGTCTATGGAGAGGGTGTGAGTTAACAACTCATGAATTATCCAACTTTTCTTGATTGTATGTTGTGGCTTGATTCATTCATTCAACCAATATTTAGTGAGCAACTACTATGTAACAGACATTATTCTACTATTCTAGGCTCTGATAATACGGAACAAGACAAAGTCTCTTTTCATGGAGTTTTCATTCTAAGAGGAAAGATAGACACTAAACAAAAGTACGGTAAGTATATGATATGACAGCTGATGGTAAGTATATAACATGTAGGGTTGCCAAATTTAATAAATAAAAATGCAGAATGCCCAGTTAAATTTGAATTTTAAATAAACAATGAAATTTTGTTTTGATGTAAGTATGTTCCATGCAATATTTGGGACACACTTATACTAAAAATTTATTTGTTGTTCTGAAATTCAAATTTTACTGGGCATCCTGTATTTTACTGGCAACAATAATAAGGGGATTGTGGTGAATATGTGTTTTATTGTGGTTTGTGAAAAGTGATTCTAATATAATTGCACAATGTGTGATGAATGTGCTGTTTAAGGCATATAACTTGTTCTTCTAGAGGTATTTAGGATAGCTGTGTTTGTGTGACAGTTTTATATATATATACATATCCATATATAAATATCTCCAACATACACATATATATCTCCAACATACATATCTATAAATATCTCCAACATACATATTATAAATATCTCCAACATACACATATACCTCCTATATATATATCCATCCCTGGATGGCCCTTGACTACTAACAAAAACGTTGGTGGCTCAAGGGATGTAAAAGACCTATACAAAGAAAGCTACAAAATGCTACTGCAAGAAACCAAAAGAGACTTAAATAAATGGAAAAATATACCATGCTCATGGAGAGATAGACTGAACATTCTGAAAATGTCAATTCTACCCAAAGCAATCTACAAACACAATGTAATCCCAATCCAAATACCAACAGCATTCTTTAAAGAGATGGAAATACTAATCATTAACTTTATACGGAAAGGGAAAAGGCCCTGGATGAGTAAAGCACTACTGAAGAAAAAGAATAAAGTAGGAGGACTTGCACTACCTGACCTCAGAAACTACTACACATCTACAGTCATCAAAACAGCCTGGTACCGATACATTGACCAGTGGAATGGAATTGAGAACCCAGATGTAAATCCATCCACCTATGGTCACCTGATCTTTGACAAGGGCCCAAAGTCCATCAAATGGGAAAAGACAGCCTTTTTAACAAATGGTGCTAGCAAAACTAGATGTCCATCTGCAAAAAAATGAAACAGGACCCATACTTCACACCATACACAAAAACTAATTCAAAATGGATCAGAGACCTAAATATAAAACCAAAAATTATAAAGATCATAGAATAAAAAATAGGGTCAACACTAGAGGCCCTAATACATGGTATTAACAAACCATAACTAACAGTACAAAAACACCAGAAGATAAACTAGATAACTGGGATCTTCTAAAAATTAAACACTGATGCTCATCAAAAGACTTCATCAAAAGAGTAAAAAGATAACCTACAGACTGGGAAAAATTTTTTGGCTATTACAAATCAGACAAAGGTCTAATCTCTAAAATCTACAAGAAAATCCAACACCTCTACAACAAAAGGACAAATAATCCAATTAAAAAATGGGCAAAAGATATGCACAGACACATCACCAAAGAAGACATTCAAGCGGCTAACAGATACATGAGAAAATGCTCGAGTTCACTAGCCATTACAGAAATGCAAATTAAAACCATGATGAGATACCATCTCACCCTGACATTACTGGCACAAATCAAAAAAATAGAAAATAACAAATGATGGAGAGGCTGCAGGGATATTGGAACTCTTATGCACTGCTGGTGGGAATGCAAAATGATACAACCATTTTGGGAAATGATATGGCACCTCCTTAAAAAGCTAGAAATAGAAATACCATATGATCCAGCAATCTCACTCCTAGGAATGTATCCTAGAGAAATAAGAGCTGTCACACGAATAGACATATGCACAGTCATGTTCATTGCAGCATTGTTCATAATAGCAATACGATGGAAACAACCTAAGTGTCCATCAATAGATGAATGGGTAAACTATGGTACATACACACAATGGCATACTACACAACAGTAAAGAACAATGATGAATCTTTGATGCATTTCACAACATGGATGAATCTGGAGGGCATTATGCTGAATGAAACAATCAATCACAAAAGGATAAATATTTGTATGGGACCACAAGCTATGTAAAAACTCATGAAATGATTTACACTCGAAAAGAAACAATCTTTGATGGTTATTAGGGAAGGGAGGGATAAGGAGGGAAAAACATTAAATAGACCATAGATAAGCGGTAATTTTGGTAAAGGGTTAAGACAGTTCACAATACTGGGGAAGCCAGCACAACTTGTACAAGACAAGGCCATGGACACTCCATAGACACAGCCAAACTCCCTGAGGGACCATATTACTGGGCTGAAGGCTGTGGGGACCATGGCATCAGGGAACATCTAGCTCGATTGGCATAACATAGTTTATAAAGAAAATGTTCTAAATTCTAGTTTGATAAGTAGCATCTAGAGTCTTAAAAGCTTGTGAGCGGCCATCTAAGACACTCCACTGGTCTCTCCCCATCTGTAGAAGAAGACCAAAGACACAAGGGAAAGATTGGTCCAAAGGACTAATGGACCACAATTACCACAACTTACACAAGACTGAGTCCAGCGCAACTAGATGGTGCCTGGCTACCACCACTGACTGCCCTGACAGAGATGACAATACAGGGTCCTGAACAGAGCTGGAGAGAAATGTAGAACAAAATTCAAACTCATGCACACACACACACACACACACACACACACACACACACAGACTTTCTGGTCTGACAGAAACTGGAGAAAACCCTAGAGTATGGCTCTCAGACACCCTTTCAGCTCAGTAATGAAGTCACTCTGGAGGTTTACCCTTCAGCCAAAGATTAGACAGGCCCATAAAAAAACAAAACGAGACAGAATGGGTACACCAGCCCAGTGCCAAGGACTAGACGGCAGGAGGGGACAGGAAAGTTGGCAAAGGGGAATCCAAGGTCAGGAAGGGGAGAATGTTGACACGTCATGGTGTTGGAAACCAACATCACAAAATGATACGTGTATTTATCATTTAATGAGAAACTAGTTGCTCCATAAACCCTCATCTAAAGTGCAATTAAAAGGAAAAGAAAAAAAAAAATTCAGTGGCTTAACAGCCTCCACTAGACTAAGTCCAGCACAACTAGATGGTACCCAGCTACCACCACTGACTGCTCTGACAGGGATCACAATAGAGGGTCCCAGACAGAGCTGGAGAAGAATACAGAACAAAATTCTAACTCACAAAAAAAGCCTGACAGAGACTGGAGAAACCCCAAAAGTATGGCCCCCACACGCCCTTTCAGCTCGGTAATGAAGTCACTCCTGAGATTCACCCTTCAGCCAAAGATTAGGCCCATAAAACAAAATGGGCACACCAGCCCAGGACCAAGGACTAGAAGGCAGGAAGGGACAGGAAAGCTGGTGACTGGGGACCCAAGGTCAAGAAGGGAGAGTGTTGGCATGTCACAGCTTTGGTACCAATGTCACAAAACAATATGTGTACTAATTATTTGATGAGAAACCACTTTGTCCTGTAAACCTTCATCTAAAGTACAATAATTAAAAAATAATAATAATAAAGTTTAGTTGTTCTAATCCACCCAGAGGTGCCTCAGAAGAAAGTCCTGGCAGTCTGCTTCTGAAAGGTCACAGCCTTGAAAACCTATGGAGTATAGTTTTATTTTGAAATACACGGGGTCACTATAAGTCGGAATCAGCTCAATGGAAACTTTTTTCATATATATATGTACTCATGTATGTATTCAGGAATTCCCTGACTTATAACATGTTCGACCTCTGCTGCTAACTGACAGGTCAGTGGTTTGAGCCCACCAGCTGCTCCATGGGAGAAAGATGTGGTAGTCTGCTAACATAAAAAGTACAGCCTTGGAAACCCTATGGGGCAGCTCTACTGTGCCCAAAAGGGTTGCTATAGTTCGGGATCAACCCAAAGGCACACAACAACAACTATGTATATCTCCAGAGTTTAACGTGGGAAGAGAGGGCTGTGATGCACATGGGTTGTATGGGGATGTTGAATAGGTATACCCTGTACCCACTGCCATTGAGTCAATGACGACTTATAGTGACCCTATAGGACAGAGTAGAACTGCCCCATAGAGTTTCCAAGGAGCACCTGGTGGATTTGAACTTCCGACCTTTTGGTCAGCAGCCATAGCACTTAATCACTATGCCAGCAGGGTTTCCTGAATAGGTGCGGTGTGTGTATATAACTATACTTGTACTGTGTGTTTTAATAGAGAAGTTGCATGTGGAGGTGTGTGATTATTTTTCTTTATCAGAGTATATGGGTGTATGCCTCTCTCATGGAAGACACTTAACAAGAATTCTGTGCACACCCTTACATGTGTTGAGTGTTGCCCAGATCCAGGCATGGTGATAGGAAGTTAGCCATGCAGACTTCATATCTGCTAACCACTCCACCCCCATTTTCCCGACTCTTCCCCACACACAGGGACAATGTCTCCTTAAGTGTGAGGGGAAGAGAAGGGAAGAGGAGGAAAATCTCCATGCTTTCAATATGACCCCATCCCTAAACAAACCCTTACTCTACTGTCTAACAAGCATTTCACTTCTCAAGGTATTTTCAATAAAGCCCTCGCCTCACTGGGCTTCTTTCTTCTTTGGTAACTAATAGATCTTTGTCAACATCTTTTACACACACACACACATGCACACACACCCCTCAGTGTCCCCAGGAAAGACCAAATAAAGAGAATAAGGGGACTCAAAAAGCTTCAATTCTGAGTCTGTGTACATGGGATGCAGCCTCCTACATGTCTGGCGGAGCCCCAGGTACAAGCAGCCCTAGCAGAGGCGTCAGCCTGGCATAGTGTGGGGCATATGGACTTTCGGGACCTCTTAGAGCAGTGATACCCTTAGGATAGATATGGCAGCAACAGCCCATTCCGGGTCTCTCTCTTCCCTGCTTCCTAGTTCTCCACTCGTTCTCCTTAATTCTACCTTTCTCAAGCTGGCCAGCAACATTTGTATCCCAGGCAGGTTGCCCAGCACATACCTCCTCCCTTCTCAGTAGTTTCGTGGGACTCTTCATTTTCCAGATGTTTCCTCTTTTGTCGTCGTTTCATAACACCAAGGATCCCTTAGAAGATGCCTAATGTCCTAGCTTGTCCTTTTCCCTACAGTTGGCCCTCCTTGGTTCTCATTGAATTTGTTGAAAGGATTCAATACAAATGAAACTAGTCAAGTCTCCTAAATGACTGAAGAACTCAAACCACTTAGTGAACCAGCAAAACTGCCCGGTGCTCACCACACTACAGGGCTGTTAAGGTTCAAAGTTCACAAGGCTGGCAGCAGGATTCTCTGATCTCAAGGATGACATCAGAGCATTCTGTAGATCCAGGTCCAATGCAGTATCTGCAACTGCAGAGACAACATATTCTTTTCTTTTTCCTTTTTTTTTTTTTTCAGTGTTCTTTAGATGAAGGTTTACAGAACAAACTAGCTTCTAATTAAAAGTTACTATATATTGTTTTATGACATTGATGAAGAACCCCATGACATGTCAGTACTCTTCCTTCTTGACCTTGGGTTCCCTATTACCAGCTTTCCTACCTTCTAATCCTTGCCCCTGGGCTGGCTGGTGTGCCCATTTAGTCTTGTTGTTTTATGGGCCTGTCTAATCTTTGACAAAAAGGTGAACCTCCAGAGTGACTTCATTACTGATCTAAAAGGGTATACAGGGGCCACACTCTCAGGATTTCTCCAGTCTCTGTCAGATCAGTAACTCTGGTCTTTTTTATTAGTTAGAATTTTTTTCTATATTTTTCTCCAGCTCTGTCTGGAACCCTCTATTGTGATCCCTGTCAAAGCAGTCAGTGGTGGTAGCTGGGCACCATCTGGTTGTACTGGACTCAGTCTGGTGGAGGTCATGGTAGATGTTGTCCATTAGTCCTTTGGACTAATCTTTACCCTGTATCTTTAGCTTTCTTCATTCTGTCTTGCTCCCAAAGGGGTGAGACCAGTGGAGTATCTTAGATGGCCGCTCACAGGCTTTTAAGACCCCAGACGTGACTCACCAAAGTAGAATGTAGAACATTTTCTTTATAAACTATGTTATGCCAATTGAGCTAGATATTCCCTGAGACCATGGTCCCCACAGCCCTCAGCCCAGTAATTCAGTCCCTAAGGGAGTTTGGATTTGTCCATGGAGCTTCCATGACCTTACCCTGAACAAATTGTGCTGGTTTCCCCAATATTGTGCACTGCAGAGATGACGTTTTCAAGAACAATTCTATTTCCCAATGGAAACTCCAGTGAATTCAACTTTCATGTCTTTCAAATGTGGCAGGATGTTTTCAGATGTTAACATGTTTCTGTTTGCTTCTTTTGTTTTTGTTTTTCTCGTCTCCATTTTTTTTTTTTCTTTTTTTTAACCTTTTCCTCTGCATTCAAGCAGGCAGCAGACTCTGTGTTCATTGCTCAGGGAAGGGACAGGGGCAGAGCTGAGAGAAGAAATAGCCTGCTGTTAATCTTGGCTTTTATTTCTAAAAGCCCAAGCTCCATGGAAAAGAGAGAATACCTGAGCAGAACCATAATAGAAGTAGGATTTTTTGAGATTAGGTACTTCTTTCTTACCCTACTAGAGTGTTGAGAGGTAGTGATTAAGTCAGGGAGAGATGTGTGTGGATCACAGAGAAGAGGAGCCCTACAATGTGTGGCTGGAGAAGTAGACATGGCAAAAATTCCAAGAGAGAATTGCCATATCATGCATAGAAGTAGAAACAGGGCAACCTGTCCCATGCATGGCACAAGAGCCACCAAACCTAACAGAGCCATGGCAACTGAGCTGAGGGATATCTAAATTACAAACTGTGTGCTCCAACAACCAGCGACCAGATGCTCTCACACCCCTACTCAACACTTTAGCCTTACGAATGATTTCTGAATAGGGAAAGGTGGGAGCCCAAACCAGACACCAGAAGGATCAACTCTTAAAATATAAATTAAGTGAAATTATTAATACTGTTAAAATGACATACTATTTCTCGCACACTTCTGCTAGTAGGCTGAAATTTATATCAGTTGTAAGTGGTAACCCACCTGGATATTCTTGATTCAAATGTGAAATTAGAGACACCTCATTTTGAGACAGTAGCTACCACCCAGTGGGAATCTTGGTGTGCAGGTGGACTCCCAAGTCACTGCTGATATTAGAAAAATGCCCAGTAGACTGAGCTATGTCCCAATTTGAAAGGACACTGCAGAATGTCTTTAAGTCCCAGGCAGATAGAGAATGAAGACAGAGCAAATGTAGCCTTGTTATAATTTGCCAATGAGATTAAATCTTCCAGTTTCCAGAATTCCTAGAAAAGCAAGAGCAAAGAGGATTTTTTTTTAATTTTTTGTTATAGAATTTGAAACATATCCAAAAGCAGAAAGAATGCAGCCCAATGTACTTATCACCCAGTTTCAACAATTATCAACATTCTGCCACTCTTGTTCCATCTACTACACACACACATACACTTTTACTTTTTTGTTCTTTTCTTTTTAGTTTATTTGTGGGGAGACATGGGGTAGCTGGTATTTTTTAAAGCAAATCCCAGACACTATATCATTTCTCTTACACATTCACCAGTATGTATCTCTAATAGAAAAAGACTTTTTTTTAACATAATCACAGTCTCATTATCTCACCCAACAAGTTTGACTATAATTCCTTCCTATCATTTAATAAACAAACCATACTCAATGTTCACCAACTTCGTCAAAATGATTTTTTATACTTGGTTTATTCAAATCTGGATCCAAATAAGGTCCACACATTGCAATTGGTCAATGTATCTTAATCTGCAACAGTTCTTATTCCCTTTTATGGCATTTATTTGTTGAAGAAACTAAGTCATTTATCCTGTAGAATTTTCCACAATTTAGAATTGGCTGATTATATCCTTGGGTTGTCATTTAACATGTTCCAATACAGTATCTACAACTACAGAAATCCCATTTTCAAGAACAATTCTTTTTTCCCAACGGAAACACTCCAAAAAATTCAACTTTCAACCTTCCTGCTGACATGGTATCAGAGATGGCCAAGTAGGGACCAGGCATTTTCATCCCCATTTCTCTACCTGGCAGTAATGAGATGTCCCTTCCCCTTCTCACTGGGGTGACATCAAAGGAAGTTTAGTTGAGGTTCAGAACTTTAACCATGACTCAAAGAAAATGAGACAAAACATCTTCTCCCTACCATGGTATCAAAAGGAGGTATTGGTGAAGGCCAAGTAGAGAGTCAGAATATCCACCTATACCCACACCCAGTGATAATGAGGAGTGCTCCCCTGAGTGTCAACAGGGGTTGAATGGGAAATTTGGGCTTCTACCCCAGCCTGACAGTAATGAGGACCCCTTTCCCTATTAGGGTGGTGTCAAAGGAAGAAGCTGAAACAATTTAAATAAAATACAGATCCATGTCATAATACTCAAAATGACCAGATTTCAGTAGAAAATCACTCATCATACCAGGAGTCAGAAAGATCTCAAAGTGAATGAAAAAAGGTAATTAATACATGCCAACACCAAGTTAACACCAAGATGACAGACAGTAGAATTGTAAAGCAGCCATCATAAAAATGCTTCAGCAAGCAATTACAAACACCCTAGAAACAAATGAAAACAGACAGTATAAGCAAAGAAACAAAGTTCTCAAAGAAGTAGAAGATACGAGGAAGAACCAAATTTTAGAACTGAAATATACTATAGAAAAATATATATATGTATACAAAACTCAATAGACTGATTCAACAATAGAAAGGAGGGAACAGAGGAAATAATCAGTAAACTTGAAGAAAGAGCAATAGAAATTATCTAACCTGAACAACGGAGAGAAAATAGATTGGAAATGCCCCTGTTATAGTCCCTATGGACTGCAAAGGAAAACAGTTTGACAGTTCCTCAAAGTTAAACATACATTTACCATATGATCCAGCAATTCCACTCCTAGGTATATACGCAAGAGGCTGGAAAGCAGGCATTCAAATAGATATTGTGCACCAATGTTCATTGCAGAATTATTCATACAATAGCCAAAAGGTGGAAACAACCCAAGTGTCCAACAACAGAAAAATGGGAGAAAACAAAATGTGGCATAGAATGGAATATTATTCATCCATAAAGAGAAATAAACTTCTGACACACGATACAACATGAATGAACCTTGAAAACATTATGCTAGGTGAAATAAACCAGATACAAAGAGACATATTGTGTATGATCCCATTATATGGAGTATCTATAATAGGCAAATATATAGAGACAGAAAGTAGATTAGAGGTTACCAGGGGCTGGAGGAGAAGAGAACAAGGAGTTATTGCTTAATGGGTAAAGAGTTTCTGTTTGGGTGATGAAAAAGTTTTGGAAATAAATAGTGGTGACGGTTGTACAACATTGTGAATATAATCAATGCCATTGAATTTTACATTTAAAATGGTTAAAATGGAAAAGTTTATGATATATTTTACCACAATAAAAAAGAAAGATACAGGGGGGAGGGAGGGAGGGTGGGAGAGGGTTTTTTACTGATTAATTAGTAGATAAGAACTGCTTTAGGTGAAGGGAAGGACAATACTCAATACATGGAAGGTCAGCTCAACTGGACTGGACCAAAAGCAAAGAAGTTTCCGGGATAAACTGAATGCTTCAGAGGTCAGCGGAGCAATGGCGGGGGTTTGGGGACCATGGTTTAAGGGGACTTCTAAGTCAATTGGCAAAATAATTCTATTATGAAATCATTCTGCATCCCACTTTGAAGTGTGGCGTCTGGGGTCTTAAATGCTAACAAGCGGCCATCTAAGATGCATCAATTGGTCTCAACCCACCTGAAGCAAAGGAGAATGAAGAACACCAAGGTCACACAATAACTATGAGCCCAAGAGACAGAAAGGGCCACATGAACCAGAGACCTACATCATCCTGATACCAGAAGAACTAGTTGGTGCCCGGCCACAATCGATGACTGCCCTCACAGGGAGCACAACAGAGAACCCCTGAGGGAGCAGGAGATCAGTGGGATGCAGACCCCAAATTCTCATAAAAAGACCATACTTAATTGTCTGACTGAGACTAGAGGAATCCCAGCAGTCATGGTCCCCAAACCTTCTGTTGGCCCAGGACAGGAACCATTCCTGAAGGCAACTCATCAGACATGAAAAGGACTGGACAGTGGGTAGGAGAGAGATGCTGATGAAGAGTGAGCTAATTATATCAGGTGGACACTTGAGACTGTGTTGGCATCTCCTGTCTGGAGGGGGGATGGGAGGATAGAGAGAGTTGGAAGCTGGCAAAATTGTCACGAAAGGAGAGACTGGAAGGGCTGACTCATTAGGGGGAGAGCAAGTGGGAGTACGGAGTAAGGTGTATATAAACTTATATGTGACAGTCTGACTTGATTTGTAAACGTTCACTTGAAGCTCAATAAAAAGAAAAAAAGCCACATTTCTCACCAAAAAAAAAAAAAGATACAGAAAAAAAATTAACTCAACAGTAAAAAAACAAACAATCCAAACAGAAAACGAACAGGAGATATTTCACTGAAGAGTATATGTTGTTGTTATGTTGTTGTTGTTAGGTGCCATTGAGTCAATTCTGACTCATAGCGACCCTATGTACCACAGAGTGAAACACTGCCCAGTCCTGTGCCACGCTCACAATCGCTGTTATGCTTGGGCCCACTGTTGGCAGCCACTGTGTCAATCCATCTCATTGAGGGTCTTCTGCTTTTCTGCTGATCCTGTACTTCACCAACTAAAATGTCCATCTCCAGGAGCTGATCCCTCCTGACAACATGTCCAAACTATGTAAGACACAGTTTCACCATCCTTGCCTCTAAGGAGCATTCTGGCTGTAGTTCTTCCAAGATTTGTTCGTTGTTTTGGCAAAAAAAAAAAAAAAAACTTGTTGCCGTCTAGTCAATTCTGACTCATACAGTCCATGGTGTATTCAATATTCTTCACCAATGCCACAATTCAAAGGCATTAATTCCTCTTTGGTCTTCTTTATTCATTGTCCAGCTCTCACATGCATGTGAGGTGATTGAAAATACCATGGCTTGGGTAAGGTGCACCTTAGTCTTCAGGGTGACATCTTTGCTCTTCAACACTTTAAAGAGGTCTTTTGCAGCAGATTTACCCAATGCAGTGCATCTTTTGATTTCTTGACTGCTGCTTCCATTGGTGTTGATTGTGAATCCAAGTAAAATGAAATCCTTGACAACTTCAATCTTTTCTCCATTTATCATGATGCGCCTTATTGGTCCAGTTGTGAGGATTTTTGTTTTCTTTATGTTGAAGTGTAATCCATACTGAAGGCTGTAGTCTTTAATCTTCATCAATAAGTGCTTCAAGTCCTCTTCTCTTTCAGCAAGCAAGGTTGTGTCATCTGCATAATGCAGGTTGTTAATGAGTCTTCCTCCAATCCTGATGCCCCATTCTTCTTCATACAGTCCAGGTTCTCAGATTCTTTGCTCAGCATACAGATTGAATAGGTATGTGAATGGATACAACCCTCATGCAACATTTCCTGACTTTAAACCACTCAGTATCCCCTTGTTCTTTCTGAACAACTGTCTCTTGGTGTATGTACAGGTTCCTCATGAGCACAACTAAGTGTTCTGGAATTCCCTTTCTTCACAATGTTATCCATAATTTGTTATGATCCACATAGCCGAATGCCTTTACATAGTCAATAAGGCACAGGTAAACATCTTTCCGGTATTCTCTGCTTTCAGCCAGGATCCATCTGACATCAGCAATGATATCCCTGGTTCCATGTCCTCTTCTGCATCCAGCCTGAATTTCTGGCAGTTCCCTGTCGATATACTGCTGCAGCCGATTTTGAATGATCTTCAACAAAACTTTGCTTGTGTGTGATATTAATAATATTGTTTAATAATTTCTGCATTTTGTTGGATCATGTTTCTTGGGAATGGGCATAAATATGGATCTTGGCCTAGACAAGTGAGTACTCCAGCACTGTATCTGTTTGTTAAAACATCTCAATTGATATTCCATTAATTCCTGGAGCCTTGTTTTTCACCAATACCTTCAGTGCAGCTTGGACTTCTTCCTTCAGTACCATTGGTTCTGGATCATATGCTACCTCTTAAAATGCTTGAACATCGACTAATTCTTTTTGGTATAATGACTGTGTATTCCCTCCATCTTCTTTTGATGCTTCCTGTGTTATTTAATATTTCCCCCATAGAATTCTTCACTATTGCAATTCAAGGCTTGAATTTTTTCTTCAGTTCTTTCAGCTTGAGAAACGCAGATCGTGTTCTTCCCTTTTGGTTTTCTGTCTGCAGCTCTTTGCACATGTCATTATAATACTTTGTTTTCTTGAGCCACCCTTTGAAATCTTCTGTTCAGTTCTTTTACTTCATCATGTCATCCTTTTGCTTGAGCAGCTCAATGTTCGAGAGCAAGTTTCAGAGTCTCCTCTGACATTCATCTTGGTCTTTTTTTTTCATGTCTTTTCAATAATCTCTTGCTTTCTTCCTGTATGATATCCTTGATGTCATTCCACAAGTCATCTCGTGTTTGGTCATTTGTGTTCAATGAATCAAATCTATTCTTGAGATGGCCTCTAAATTCAGGTGGGATATATTCAAGGTCATACTTTGGCTCTTGCTGACTTGCTCTGATTTTCTTTAGTTTCAACTTGAACTTGCGTATGAGCAATTGATGGCCTGTTCCACAGTCCGGCCCTGGCCTTGTTCTGACTAATGATATTGAGCTTTTCCATCGTCTCTTTCCACAGATATAGTCTGTTTGATTCCTGTGTATTCCATCTGGCGAGGTCCATCTATAGAGTTCCCGTTTATGTTGCTAAAAGAAGGCATTTGCAATGAAGTCACTGATCTTGCAAAATCCTATCATTCAATCTCTGGCATTGTTTCTATCACCAAGGCCATATTTCCCAACTACCGATCCTTCTTCTTTGTTTCCAACTTTCACATTCCAATCACCAGTAATTATCATACTGATTGCATGTTCGATAAATTTCAGACTGCAGAAGCTGATAAAAATCTTCAATTTCTTTATCTTTGGCCTTAGTGTGTAAATTTGCATAATAGTCATGTTAACTGGTCTTCCTTGTAGGTGTATGGATATTATCCTATCACTGACAGCACTGTACTTCAGGATAGACCTTGAAATGTTCTTTTTGACGATGAATGCAACGCCATTCCTCTTCAGGTTGTCATTTCCAGCATAGTAGAATATATGATTGTCTGATTCAAAATGACCAATACCAGTCCATTTCAGCTCACTAATGCCTAGGATATTGATGTTTATGCATTCCATTTCATTTTTGATGATTTGCAATTTTCCTAGATTCATACTCCATACATTCCATGTTCTGATTATTAATGGATGTTTGCAGCTGTTTCTTCTCATTTTGAGTCATGCCACATCAGCAGATGAAGATTCTAAAAGCTTGCCTTCATCCATGTCATTAAGGTCCACCCTACTTTGAGGAGGCAGCTCTTCCCCAGTTGTCTTTTGAGTTCCTTCCAAACTGGGGGGGCCTCATCTTCCTGCACTGTATCAGACAATGTTCCACTGCTATTCATAAGGTTTTCACTGGAAGCTCAGCTGAAACCTGTCCTCCATGGGTGACCCTGCTGGTATCTGAATACTGTTGTCATAGCTTCCAGCATCACAGCAACACGCAAACCCCCACAGTATGACAAACTGACAGACATATGGGGGGTTAGGTTGTTAGATGCCATCAAGTCAATTCCAACTCATAGCAACCCTATGTACAACAGAACAAAACACTGCCTGATCCTGCGCCATTCTCACAATCTTGCTACACTTGAGTCCATTGTTGTCAACCCACCTCCTTGAGGGTCTTTGTCTTTTTCACTGACCCTTTACTTTACCAGTCATGGTGTCCTTCTACATTCTCCTGATAGCGTGTCCAAAGTCAGTAAGACAATGTCTCCCCATCCTTGCTTCTAAGGAGAATTCTGGCTTTGCTTCTTCCAAGACAGATTTATTCATTCTTCTGGCAGTCCATGGTATATTCAATATTCTTCTCAAACACCATAATTCAAAGTGTCATTTCTTCAGTCTTCCTTATTCATTGTCCAGTTTTAGCACACACATGAGGCAATTAAAAATATAATGCTTGGGTCAGGCTCACCTAATTCCTCAAGCTGATGTCTTCCTTTTTAACACTTTAAAGAGGCTTATTGCAGCAGATTTGCACAATGCAGTGCGAAGAAGAGCATATACAGACATACAGACGGCAAATAAGCATATGCAATGCTGTTCAATAGTGTTAGTCATCAGGGAATGCAAATTAAAACCACAATGAGATATCACTACACACCTATCGGAATGGCTAAAATAAAAGATAGTGACAGCATCAAATTCTGGTGAGGATGCAGAGTCTGGATTGCTCATACGTTGCTGATGGGAATGGAAATGCAATAGCTACTCTGGAAAACAGTTCAGGAGTTTCTATGAAAACTAAACATGCAACTACCATACAGCACTGTAACTGTATTCTTGGGCTTTTATCCCAGGTCAATAAAAAAAGCAAACACAAAAAACTTGTATGCCTACGTTTATAGCAGCTTTATTCCTAGTATCCAAAGTCTGGAAATTACCCAGATGTCTTTCAATGGATGAACAGTTAAGTGAACTGTGGTGTATCTATACCATGGACTACTACTAAGCAATAAAAGGGGGGGGGCGGAAACTACTGATAAACACTACAACCTGGATACATCTCCAGAGTGGAAAAAAAAAAAAAGCCAATCCCAAAATGTTATATACTGTATGATTCCATTTAGATAACATTCTTAAAATGACAAAATTATAGAAATGGCAAGCAGATTAAGGGCTGTCAGGGTTTAAGAAGAGAGAGAGGGCAGGAGGAAAGTGGGTATACCTATGAAAGGACGGCATGAGGGATGCTTGTGGTGACCAAACTGCTCTGTATTTGAACTGTGATTAATGTCAACACCCTGGTTTTGATACTGTGTTATATTTTTGGAAAATGTTGCCATCAGAGAAAATTGAGTACAGGCTACACAGGATTTCTCCGTATTTTTTCTTACTACATATGAATCTACAGTTATTTCAAAAAAAAAATTTTTTTTAATTTTAAAACCAACTAGGAATACTTAAATTTACATACTTAAAGATTGGGGTGAGTGACCATGGGAATCCAGTAAAGAATTATCTTGCTTCTCCAAAACAAATTTTTCTGAGTACCTGTGCAACTCTCCATGAAAGGCATAGCAGATAAAACTTCTTGCTACCCATAGGATGTGGATTTCCTAGGTGATGCACATGGTTAACGTGCTTGGCTGCTAACCTAATGGTTGGAGGTTCACCCAGAGCCACCTCAGAAGAAAGTCTGGCAATCTATTTTCAAAAAATCAGCCACTGAAAACCCCATGGAACACAGTTCTACTCTGACACACATGGGGTTGCCAATGAGACATGACTACAACCTATCAGGGTGGCTAAAATACAAAATTGACTTGATGGTAACTGGATCCACAGAAAAGCTCATAACTCTGGGGAAAACACTTCGTAAACTATACCTGCTGCACAAATTTGAGGTACAGTAGCTTCCTCAGGGACTGCAAATCTGAATATATTCAGACCCTGAAGCTCTCTAACCCAACCACTTTCTATGCTTCAATTTTTACAACATCCCCCATCAAGAGGTTGCCCAGTCCCTATTTCATTATTTTCAATGGCAGGAAACTTACTTCCTCTCAAAGCAGTTTATCTGTAGAAAAATCTGTAAAATTTTAAGTTAAGAAAAGGAAGGAGATTGACTGTCTCTGGAGCTTTCCCCCATTCAGCACAGTTTTACTCTTCGTAGCCTATAATCAAGGATGAGCTTAACTATGCTGCTCTAACAAACAATCCCCCAAAATCTTAGTGGCTTAAAACAACCAAGATTTATCTCGTGCTCATGGGACGTGCCCATCGTGGGTTGGCTAAGAGTTCTGCTCTTCATTGCCCTCACTCCAGGACCCAGGATACCAAAGCAATCACTCTCTGGGAAGGTGACAGTCCTCATTGCAAAGGGAAAGAAAATTCTGGAAAGTCTTGTACTGGTGTTAAATGTTCTGGCCCAAAAGTCACGCATGTCACCTCCACTCAATCCTATCATGTGTCTCTCCATTTTCTAGACTCCTAAGACAAAGATAATTGTGAACACTACTGAATAGCGCCGAGACCACATAGAAAAAGCCTTAGTCCCACCTCATTAAACATGAGACTTGACAAAGCTATCAGACCATGCATTCACAAAACGAGGGATAGAATTCAGATCTCTTAGATCATGCCCAGGACCTTTTCCCAGCATGCTGTGTTAGGATTTTTACACCAGGACAATGTAGGTGAGATCAAATGGCAATGACTTAATTTTTTTTTTTTTTTAATAAGTAGGTTCAGAAGAGAGGGTTTAGTTGCCCTTAAAACACTTACCTTAAACTGAAAAACAACTGGAAAATGATTTTGCTGTCTTTTGAAATGTTCGATCTAGTAAAGATTAGATGTCTGGGAGGCTTTTACGTTCTGAATGTGGAGAATACAGAGTAAAGGATCTTCCTAAGACTTCAAGAAGCAAGTGGAAAAACTTTGACTCTCACTTTGCTATTTCGATTATCTTCTTGACACTCCAGGTCTTGAGCAATAGTGGTGGCAACAGCCACAGAGTTTAGCCAAGGTAAAAGTTTATATAACAGCATGGCAGTCCCTGAAGAACCACATACTACGGTATATGCCTTAGCTCAATCCTATTTGTTCCCGGATCTGTGCAAAGTAACAAATGGATCTGAAACATTTATTCCAAATAGTTTTGCTTTTATTACTTTAAAGATAACTTGGCTACCAAATATTTGCTCCATGATGAAAAGGAAGGAGGAGGATTTATGCATTGTGATATGCTGCTTATTTCGCTCCTTTGGATACAACGCACATCTAATGAATTAGAAGTGATCATCCACCCTTCCCAAATTCATGGACAAATAAGTATGTCATTGCAGTGTGATGGATCACTTTTGTGTGGCCTTTCTAGCCTCTGTCTTGTAACTCCCACCCAAGTGATTGGGTGGGACTACATGATAGGGTAATTGTGGCCCACCAAAGGGATTGGTCAGTTTTACCATCCCGCTGAGTTTAAAATGAACCACCCCAGAGGTGGGAAAGAGAAGATACCACCACCACCAAGGAAGAACAGCCTGGAGCCAGCACGTCCTTTGGACCCAGGATCCCTGCACTAAGACACTCCTTGACCCAGGAGACAGAGAACTGTAACACTGATGATGGTGAGAAGCAATGGCAGCAGAGAGACACAAAGGAGCAAGAAAGCTGAGTGCCTTTGGGCAGAGACTGAGGGCCAGAGAGAGGCGCGCCTGTGAGCACAGCTGGGAAAAGTCTGTCCTGATGGACGAACTGTATCCTTGAGTGTTCCTGAGCCTGAATTGTAACCTGTGTTCCCTAATAAACCCCATAATCATGGGTATGGTCTGTGAGTTCTGTGTGGCCATTTCAATGAATTATCGAACCCAGCAAAAAAGTAGAGAGTGCTGTGGGAGGGATGGTTGGTGTCATAATTGGTAAAGATGGCAGAGAGAGGTGGCTTTGTCTCACCTCCAACTCATAGGAATCAGCCTTGGGCTTGACCTTGATTTTCCTTCCCTCTTGTGAAGTTAGGAGGTCAGATACTGCCCCTATGCCATTTTTACAATCCTTCCTCCCCTTTAATCCTTCCTGATCTGAGTTATTTTCCTAAAGCATATTATTTCCCGGTCCAAACCTTGAATTGCTTCCTAGGATGAGAAGACTAAAATTTAAAATATTCAACCAAACATTCAAAGCTCTGCAAGGTTGGGGCCCCTACTGAGTTTTCTGGTCTTCAGCACAAAGCTCACCCTCTAGCTTCCAGTTAACTCAGACAACTGTTCCCTCTGTCATACTGAGCACAAACCTTTGCTCAAGTCGTTTCTTTCAAAGTACAAATGTAAGCTCAACTAAAACCCCACTTCCACAAGAAACCTTTCCAGATACCCCAGTGAGAATGGAACACACATTTCCATAGCATGTTAGTTGAACCTCTATGATATTTTCATATTCTGCCATTGTTGTTGTTGTTGTTAGGTGCCACTGAGTTGGTTCTGACTCAGAGCAACCTATGCACAACAGAACAAAACACTGCCCGGTCCTGCACCACCCTTACAATCATTGCTATGCTTGAGCTCATTGTTGCAGCCACTGTGTCAGTCCACCTTGTTGAGGGTCTTCCTCTTTTCCACTGACCCTGTACTCTGCCAAGCATGATGTCCTTCTCCAGGGACTGATCCCTCCTGACAACATGTCCGAAGTATGTAAGACGCAGTCTCACCATCCTTGCTTCTAAGGAACATTCTGGTTGTACTTCTTCTAAGACAGATTTGTTCATTCTTTTGGCAGTCCATGGTATATTCAATATTCTTCGCCAACACCACAATTCAAAGGTGTCAACTCTTCTTTGGTCTTCTTTATTCATTGTCCTGCTTTCACATGCATATGATGTGATTGCAAATGCCATGGCTTGGGTCAGGCCCACCTTAGTCTTCAAGGTGACATCTTTGCTGTTCAACACTTTAAAGAGGTCCTTTGCAGCAGATTTAACCAATGCAATGCATCTTTTGATTTCTTGACTGCTGCTTCCATGGCTGTTGATTGTGGATCCAAGTAAAATGAAATCCTTGACAGCTTCAATCTTTTCTCCATTTCTCATGATGTTGCTCATTGGTCCAGTTGTGAGGATTTTTGTTTTCTTTATGTTGAGGTGTAATCCATACTGAAGGCTATGATCTTTGATCTTCATTAGTAAGTGCTTCAAGTCCTCTTCACTTTCAGCAAGCAAGGTTGTGTCATCTGCATAACACAGGTTGTTAATGAGTCTTCCTCCAATCTTGATGCCCCGTTCTTCTTCACATAGTCTAGCTTCTCATATTATTTGTTCAGCATACAGATTAAATAGGTATGGTGAAAGAATACAACCCTGACAAACACCTTTCCTGACTTTAAACCAATCAGTATCCCCTTGTTCTGTCCAAACAACTGCCTCTTGATCTATGTAAACGTTCCTCATGAGCACAATTAAGTGTTCTGGAATTCCCATTCTTCGCAGTGTTATCCATAGTTTCTTATGATCCACACAGTCAAGTGCCTTTGCATAATCAATAAAACACAGGTAAATATCCTTCTGGTATTCTCTGCTTTCAGCCAGGATCCATCTGACATCAGCAATGATATCGCTGGTTCCACATCCTCTTCTGAAACTGGCCTGAATTTCTGGCAGTTCCTTGTTGATATACTGTTGCAGGCGTTTTTGAATGATCTTCAGCAGAATTTTGCTTGTGTGTGATATTAATGATATTGTTCTATAATTTCCACATTTGGCTGGATCACCTTTCTTGGGAATAGACATAAATATGGATCTCTTCCAATCAGTTGGCCTGGAAGCTGTCTTCCATATTTCTTGGCATAGACGAGTGAGCACCTCCAGTGCTGCATCTGTTTGTTGAAACATCTCAATTGATATTCCATCAATTCCTGGAGCCTGGTTTTTCACCAATGCCTTCAGAGCAGCTTGGGCTTCTTCCTTCAGTACCATTGGTTCCTGATCATATGCCACCTCTTGAAATGGTTGAATATCGACTAATTCTTTTTGGTATAATGACTCAGTGTATTCCTTCCATCTTCTTTTGATGCTTCCTGCATCATTTAATATTTTCCCCATGGAATCCTTCACTATCGCAACTCAAGGCTTGAATTTTTTCTTCAGTACTTTCAGCTTGAGAAGTGCCAAGCTTGTTCTTCCCTTTTGGTTTTCCATCTCCAGCTCTTTGCACATGTCATTATAGTACTTTATTTTGTCTTCTCGAGAGGCCCTTTGAAATCTTCTGTTCAGTTCTTTTACTTCATCAATTCTTCCTTTTGCTTTAGCTGCTCGATGCTCAAGAGCAAGTTTCAGAGTCTCCTCTGACATCCACTTTGGTCTTTTCTTTCTTTCCTGTCTTTTCAGTGACCTCTTGCTTTCTTCTTCGATGATGTCCTTGATGTCATTCCACAACTCATCTGGTCTGTGGTCACTAGTGTTCAATGCATCAAATCTATTCTTCAGATGGTCTCTAAATTCAGGTGGGATATACTCATGGTCATATTTTGGCTCTCGTGGGCTTGCTCTGATTTTCTTTAGTTTCAGCTTGAACTTGCATATGAGCAATTGATGGTCTGTTCCACAGTCGGCCCCTGGCCTTCTTCTGACTGATGATATTGAGCTTTTCCATCGTCTCTTTCCACAGATGTAGTCAATTTGATTTCTGTGTGTTCCATCTGGCGAGGTCCATGTGTATAAGCTGCCTTCTCAAAGTAAAGTTGACCTTAAAGACGTGGATGGAGTAAAGTTTTCGGGACCTTCATTTGCTGATGTGGCATGACTCAAAATGAGAAGAAACAGCTGCAAACATCCATTAATAATCGGAACCTGGAATGTACGAAGTATGAATCTAAGAAAATTGGAAATTGTCAAAAATGAAATGGAACACATAAACATCGATATGCTAGGCATTAGTGAGCTGAAATGGACTGGTATTGGCCATTTTGAATCAGACAATCATATAGTCCACTATGCTGGGAATGACATCTTGAAGAGGGATGGTGTTGCATTCACTGTCAAAAAGAACATTTCAAGATCTACCCTGAAGTACAACACTGTCAGTGATAGGATAATATCCATACTCCTACAAGGAAGACCAGTTAATACGACTATTATTCAAATTTATGCACCAACCACTAGGGCCAAAGATGAAGAAATAGAAGATTTTTATCAGCTGCTGCAGTCTGAAATTGATCGAACATGCGATCAAGATGCATTGATAATTACTGGCGACTGGAATGCAAAAGTTGGAAACAGAGAAGAAGGATCAGTAGTGGAAAATATGGCCTTGGTGATTGAAACAAAATGCCAGAGATCCAATGATAGAATATTCTGCCTTAGGGTCAGTCTATTCATGAAAGTGTCTAATTTCCCTACAACATAATATTTGAACCCTTGGAAAGTAGCCGTCATGATTCCTTGTCTCTGACTTCCTTGTCACCTTGCCATTAGTATGAATTCCCCTATGTACTCTCCCCCAACCCAACCAAAAAAAAAAAAAAAAGCTTAAATAATTTAGCTGAATTACCAAAGTACTAGATCTTCTTTCTGCCCAAGCCAAACAATGCTCTGGCCAATTGCCATTTTATTTCTCACCACTCTAGCACAGAAATGCCATCTCCACATATATCTGGAAATGCAGGAACTTCCCAGACCTGTCACCATATCCAAGTATCCCAGGCAAAGTGAGAGCCCTGCTGGTCCCTGTGTAATCAAACCAACTCCCTTCATCTCCATCTGAAACCACTTTTTCCACTGCCTAAAATTAAACCACAGAAGATTCAATAATTTATTAATCTTCAAAAACTTTTTGCTAAAATACAAAATAAAGTTGAAAGGAGGGACATCCTAACTTAAGTCATTATCAGCAATGCTTTAGCAAGGACTAGGTGAAAACAGACTGGGAAATGGGCCATTTTAAAATGGGATTAGAGAACTGGAGACAGGGCAAAGAGGGAATGGTATCTGGTAGGGAGATAGCTAACTGCTCAAAGGAGCGGGGGTGAGAAAGTATCAAAAATAAATATTCAACTTTCTCATAAATTTGCAACAGACTAGATCTTTCTGAGATGGTGTCAATGTATTAAGAATATATGACATATATCTATAGCCAAATTAATAATATTTAACAAATGGAAGTGAGATTCATGAGAGTTTAAATAACTACAAAGCAATAAAAGTTTAATTATAGACAAGTCCAGTGATTGGGGTGAGACCCATGACTGTAAAGGAAACTGTAAGCAAGGGAAGCAAGCCTTATGAACCAGGCTCAGATAATTACTGGTGCATAGGAAAACCCCTGGCCCCAAGGATTCATCTGAACAGAGCCACATCTTCTTCTAAACCCATTTTGTAGGATTTTGAAAATCTCCTCTATGGGTCTGATCCCTCACCATCAGTTCACAGAAGCAAATGAGATTTAACCGACTCTGGCCAAAGCCTCCGTGTCCCTTCCAAAAGATGGGCAGCTATTATGAGACGGGAATATGGACCACGTGCACATCCCTGCTTGAAAGGCCTCTTGATCTATAAATCACACTTGCCTGCTTTTTATAGTTCTATAAAGGATTGGGAAGAAACCTACTCCTAGGTGTGACAACCGAGATAACCGAAGATTAGATGTTGCATGAACCCGCAGTGTCTGCCCTGAGGAAAGCAATAAAATGGTCAAAACACCCACTCCTTTTGCTGGAATATTTTCTGGTTGTCTCTATAGTAGTTTAGCTGTCAACTGTGAGAGAAACCTCTGTCATTCACATTCATTTCTTTAATGAGCAAAAAGGGGTCAGAGGCTCAAGACTATCTTAACAGACAAAGATTCCTACCTGACAGAGAGTTGGAAGCAGTGCAGCTTGTATATGGGTAGGTTTTAAGGCTACATTTAAGTGTGGGTGGAACTCTTTGACTGTTCTCTGTCTCTTGGGTGTCCTGAAACTTCCATCTCATTGAAATTTGGAAAAGAATCCAAGTTCTGTCTTCCCCCAGAGAGAAGAGGCAGCCACAAGTTCTGTAAACCTAAAATAAAAGCTTGTACATGCAGCCAAGTTAGACTGCCTTACCACTGGAGCCTGGCGTTGTTTGATACCTGATAAAATCATTATCAAATAACATTTCGAAAGAACCCAACTGTGCAGTGTGATGTGCTAAGTTGAGGATCAAGAATTACACAGATGCAGTCTCAGGTCTCCAAGTGCCCACAGTGCAAAGTAGGCATGTGCAGTATGAAGAAAAGGCAAAATAAAAATGGCAGACCAAAATCAAAATGGACCAAGTAATTGCAGTTGTGGATTCCTCCTATCCCTGCCATCCATCTTTCCCCCAACAGCATACCCCAAACCTGAGACTAAGGTGGACACAAAGATTGTAAGGACAGTCCAGCTCAGGGTTGGAAAGGACATTTGATGCTTGTGAAATCCAATCTCCTTTCTACCCTTGAACTTCCTCTACAATGTTCCTATCAAGTAGTTATCTGGCCTATGTTCAAATACCTCCAGGGACTAGGAATTCACCACCTTCTAAAGAAAACTCAGTACATCCTTTGGCAGCTGTGACAGAAAATTCTTCCTTATAAGGATTTCCCCAGAGCCTGTTGTTTACAGTTACATCCCTTGGGACCACAGTCAACACATCTACATGCGTCTTCCATAAGACGCCCTCCTAATATTTGAAGCCAGTTATCCTGGCCCTTTGAGTCTTTTCTTCAGCTAAACAGCCCTTTTCTTCCAAACATTCTGATTTCAGTTCTGAATCCCATCCTGCTTTCTCCTAATTGTATCCTAGTTGTCCCATAATTATCTTAATGTACATTGCTATGGTAGGCTGAATAATACTCCTCCAAAGGAACTGTGGTGGTGCAGTGGTTAAGTACCCACCGGCCACTCCATGGGAGAAAGATGTGGCAGTCTGCTTCCATAAAGATTTCAGCCTTGGAAACCCTATGGGGCAGTTCTACCCTGCCCTATAGGCTTGCTATGAGTCAGAATAGACTCAACTGCAAAAGATACCGTTATCCCAATCCCAGGAAATTATATATGTTATCTTACATGGTAAAAGAGACTTTGCAGATGTGATTAAGTTATAGATCTTGAGATGGGGAGAATATCCTGTATAGCCAGTTGGGACCAATGTATCCACAACAATCCTTTTAAGAGGCATGCAGGAGGGTAATATGCAGAGAAGATGTGACAACTATAGGAGAATGAGAGAGCTGAAGATGCTGTGTTGGTTTTGAAAATGTAGGAAGGGACCATGAGCCAAGTAATGCAGGCAGTATTTAAAAAGTAGAAAAGGAAAGGGAATAGATACTCCCCTACAGCCTCCAGAAGGAACGCAGTCTTGCCAACACCTTGATTTTAAGCCCAGTGAAATGTATTTTTGACTTCAGATCTCCAGAAAGATAAGACAAATCTGTGTTGTTTTAAGCCACTAAGTTTGTGCTAATTTGTTACAACAGCCATAGGAAACTAATACGGTTGCCCAGAACTGAACATAGTATTCCAGCTAATGTCTGACTAAGGCAAAGTGTTATTGTTGTTGTTGTTAGGTGGCATCAAGTCAGTTCCAACTCATAGTGACCTTATGTACAACAGAAGGAAACACTGGCCCGTCCCGGAGCATCCTCAACCATTGTTATGCTTGAGCCCATTGTTGCAGACACTGTGTCAATCCATCTTGTTGAAGGCCTTCCTCTTTTTTGCTGACCCTCTACTTTACCAAGCATGATGTCATACTCCAGGGACTGATCCCTCCTGATAACATGTTTCACTATCTTCACTTCTAAGGGGCATTCTGGTTGTGCTTCTTCCAAGACAGATTTGTTTGTTCTTTTGGCAGTCCATGGTATATTCAATAATCTTTGCGAATACCACAGTTCAAAGGTGTCAATTCTTCTTTGGTCTTCCTTATTCATTGTCCAGCTTTCACACACATATGAGGTGACTGAAAACACCATGGCTTGGGTCAGGTGCATCTTAGTCTTTAAGGTGATATCTTTGCTTTTCAATGCTTTAGAAAGGTCTTTTGCAGCAGATTTGCCCAATGCAATGCATCTTTTTATTTCTTGAAAGCTGCTTCCAAAGTAGAGTAGGGTTCTTAATTTCCCCCATTCTAGATACTTCACCTACCACTGCTTTTTTGTGTTTTTCTTTTTTTTGTAGTCACATCAAAATTCGAAATCGTTATTTATTACCAAGTAATGTATTCACTCAATATCCTACTCCCTCTACCTGCCACCCAAACTCCATCTATAAGCTTCATCCCACAAATATAAAAGCACAGGACAGGGGTGAAGTTGTCTGTTTTGCACATCCTTAAAGAGTTTTAAAAGCTGAAAAATATTTTATTTGCCCAAGTTTCCTCAAAAATATCCCCAGTTCAAAAAGAGTCATCTTAAAATGTTATGTAACTTGGTGGGCTAAGCACTTAAAACTTTAAATCCCATGAACTTGTTTTAATAAGTTAAACAATTAAATGTCAAACGGTAGCCTGCCTAGTTAATAGTATAATATAGGAGAAAGAGTACAGGTCTGGCACTAGAATGACCTGGGTTTGTACCTCTGCCACACTGACAAAGAGCTATTGGTTCTGGACAATTTGCACTCAGCCTCAGCTTCCTCCCCTAGAGATGGAGATAATACTATTTACCTTGCCGTGTTTTTATATAAAGTACTTGACACAGTGCCTAGTCTATGATAAACCAAAAAAAAAAAACCCGTTCCCATCAAGTCGATTCCGACTCATAGTGACCCTATAGGTACTCGATAAATGATACACCAGCCTTCACAGCTCACGTCATTTCAGCTTATATCTCATTTCCTCTATTAGATGACTAGCATTTAGGAAAAGGAACTGAGACTTGCTTGTCTTCATATCCCTCATATCCCCGACACCCAGAAAGAATAGACATGTTCTTCCTGAATATAAGCGTGAGCATCTGGTTTCAAATTCAGTTGCATGGCATCTAGAAATAAACACATCCCTGATCTGGTCTCTTGGTTTCACAAGAGATGTTTGAAAATTCCCAGGAAGAATCTAAATTACCAACTATAAAAGAAAAAAAAAAAATCCAACATTTTCCTCTTCAAGTCCCAAGAAGTCGTATTGAAATGCCACTCCAGACTTCACCTATTGAGGGGATGGGTTGGCATGGACATTTCTAATGTTTTTATTGTTGACTCAATTTATTTCTTTTCTAAAATAATGGTGTTCCAGACACGGCTGAGGTAGGTGGGAAAAAAGGAGGCTGATGGAGAGAGCCAGCATCTAATGTATCCAATTTCTGATGTATCCAATGGTTCATCAAGCTAAAGCAAAGTTTTGTTGGTCTCTGGTGTCTCTCTGAGCAATAAAATTAAGAGAGTTCACTCCCACACTGCCTCAACCAGGCTGAGGTAATTGTTACTGCTATAGCTTCAGCAATTTGAGTGGGAGAAGATGAGAATTCTGAAAGAGATTTATTTACTGCAAAGCATCCCAAATATCTCATTAATCTGTTTTCCATTTGGCAAACTTTTCTTTCATTAAAAGTGCCATGCTCTGCAGTTTATGACAAAGCAAAAATTACCTCTGGGAAGACAAAGCAGCAAAGTAGAAAGAACATGGGCTCTGGAATGAGGTAGACCTGAGTTTCACTCCCAGGTAAGCTACTGACTTGCTCTGTGACCTTGGGCAGTTTTCTTAGGCCGCAATAAACCCAGTTTCCTTGTCTGTAAAGACCATATGGAGAGCTGAGATCAGCTCTAGGACTTTGGGGTCAGTCAGTCGGTCAGTCGGTCGGTCCGTTGATCAGTCGGTCAGTGGGTCGGTCGTTGCTTCCAAAAGCTCAGGATGGTCATCTATAAAATGAAGAACATAATAGTACCAACTTCACAGAGTTTGCTATGAGGATTTAAATGAGTGACTATATGTAAATTTCTTAGACCAGTGTCTCACTCAGAGTAAGTGCTATGGAAGTGTTGTCATCATTCTCATCCTGATCATCATTCTCATCCTGATCATCATCAACAAGGTTTAAATGCTATGCCGCAGGTAAGGATGCCTGGCTAGGTACCTGGAACATACCCCCAAAACCAAACCCATTGCCATCCAGTCAATTTCTGACTCATAGCAACTGTATAGGACAGAGTAGAATTGCCCCATAGGGTTTCCAAGCAGTGGATGGTGGATTTGAACTGCCACCTTTCTGGTTAGCATCCATAGCTCTTAACCAGTGCACCATCAGGGCTCCACCTGGAGCATACCAAAACCAAACCCATTGCCATTGAGTCGATTCTGACTCACAGCAACCCTATAGGACAGAGTAGAGCTGCCCTATAGAGTTTCCAAGGAGCACCTGGTAGATTCAAATTGCAAAACGTTTGGTTAGCAGCCATAACTCTTAAATACTACACCCCCCAGGGTTTCCACCAGGAACATAAAAAAAATAATAATTTTTTTTTTTTTTTAAGAACATAGGAGGTGCTTAATAAATGTAAGGGAAAATTCCTCCTGCCCAAGCTAGAAGCTTTGCATTGGAACTGAAGAAACTCCTTGGGTGGGAGGACAATCTGTTCTACATTATAATCTCGGGATTTTAGAAAAGGAGGGACCGTGTACATTAAGCCTCTGCTTGACAAAGTAACAGACTGAGGCAGGTGGAGGGGGCAGCAGAGAGGAGAGGTGGAAAAGGGAGTTACCCTGACAAGGTGGCACCATTAAGAGAAAACAAAAAATCCAGGTCTCTTGATATCCAGATTAATGCATTTTTCTTCACCTCATACTGCCTGTTTTAGTTATCTAGTGCTGCTATAACAGAAATACCACAAGTAGGTGGCTTTAACAAATAAATTTATTTTCTCACAATTTAGGAGGCTAGAAGTCCAAATTCAGGGTGCTGGCTCTGGCAGAAGGCTTTCTTTCTCTGTCAGCCCTGGAGGAAAGTCCTTGTCTCTTTGAACTTGTACTCCTGGGTGATCTTCCTGTGGTTTGGTATCTGTCTTCCCCCATCTCTGCTCTGTTCACTTGTTTAATCTCTGCTAAAAAAAAAAAAAATTTTTTTTTTTATATCTCCAAAGAGATTGACTCAAAATACACCCTACACCAATCCTGCTTAATTAACATAACAAAGACAACCCATTCCCAAATGGGATTATAGCCATAGGCATAGAGGTTAAGATTTACAACACATATTTTTGGGAACGTAATTCAGTCTGTAACACTGCTTTTTAAAATGCTACCTAGTTAATAAACAGCTTCTTTCAAACAGGGTTCAAACTGTCAGATGGCATCTGATCCTGTCCGTACTTTTAATAAAGACAGAATAAAAAAAAGAGGTGGGCTCAGGGTAGTTTGGGGGATTCTGGGATTGTAAAGGGAGAGGACAAGCCTCCCCCAAAATCTTCCTAGGAGTCTGAATTCAGAGGTGCAGATATTTACCTCACTCTGGATAGAAAGGAGTCCCTGTGTGGTGCAAACGGTTAAACTCTGAACTACCAACCAAAAGGTTTGCAGTTTGAATCCATCCAGAGGCACCTTGGAAGAAAGTCTGACAATCTACTTCTGAAAAATTAGCCATTGAAAACCTTACGGGACACAGTTCTACACTTGGTTTGGTTCTGGTCTGCTGGACAGAAAAACAGGAACAATATGCATCCCGCAGTCCAAGTCCAGCAAGCTCTGCCTCTCTGGGTTAATTTTAAACATTGATTTTACAACACAGGTTTGAGTTATTTTGTTTTGCACATACACCATCACTGAATTCCAGGTTTGTGATTTCTTAACCCCAGAAATGAGAGAGCCCTTTTCAGCTGATGGGGTGTCACTTGCCACCATAGAGAAGTAGAATGTCCCTCTTCTGATTGGAAATGCCTAACTTTGCTTCATGGCTTTTCCTTCCCTTCCCTCAGAGAGAGAGCTCTGACCTAAGGAGTTTTTCCTTTCAAAGCAGTTTTCACTCTGTAAGCTAAGTATAAAAGAAATTCAATTAACCAACGAAACAGAAGTCAAGAATACAAGAAAGAAAGAAAATAAAAGGGAAAAAATCAGCCCCGAGTTAAAGACAAAATATTGATGTTTTGAAGCTCCAAGCATGAGTCTAGGTTCTATTTAGTGCTGGAATTCTGGGTTTTTCTGGCAGACTAATGGGACAAGTAGGACAGAAGTCTATTTAACTGAGGGACCAAGGAAGGCTGAAGGGTCTTAATACAGCATTTAATTAATCTAGCACCGGCTTTGCCCATGTCTGACCTATCCCCATGAATTCGTATCTCTACTTGAGAGAGGGTTGTACATCTACAAATGAAAAGAAAGCAGAAACTGTGCTAAAAACTCAGCTCTGCTTTGAAATCCATGCATATTCCAAAAGGGAAGGATGGCATTCTCTCATTTCTACCCAGTTCGCATCAAGGAAGAATCAGAGGGACAGGCAATAGTGGTAGGAAGGGGGACTTCAGACTGAGAGCAAAGACAGCGAGCGTTTACCAACGTGGGGGCTGAGGCAGGTGCAAAAGAAAACACATTATGAAACCTATGGGTGGCTGAGAGAACTGATGAACACATAAAAGACAACCCCTGGGGACTCCTCTAGGGGTGGGTGGGGAGGACATGGAGGTTTATAATAGCCAGAGGGATCAAAAGTTAAAAATATGGCTTATTGCTATTTCTGTGACCCCTTTTAAAACTCCAGGTTAGTCTGGCCTGAGGAAATGGGTTTACATTAGCAATATTGCCCACTTCTCTCTTTCTCTACAATTTAAACTACACACAGTGTTATAATGAGGATCCCCAGTGTGCTGTGTTCATCCAAACTTACTCTCTTCTGATACAGATGTTCCCAGTCAAAGAAATCTGATTCCTGATGCTTAGACCTTAATTATGTGCTGCTGTTCATATGTTAAAGTAATCCAAACTATTGTACCACTGGGATATATACTTTGTGTTACTTTTCTTAAAACTGTAATGAGCTGGTCCTGAATCATCCATTTTCTCATTCAGGTTCCCTTGCAACTAACACACACATTTGAGAAATAGTGGGTCAGGGTTAGGGGCATGTCTGTATCCATGAGCGAATTTCTCTGCAAACAAGCAAAATAAGAGAGAATTAAGCAACGCTAGTCCTGAGGATAACAGAAATATTAAGAATCATCATATAGATTCTAGCCTTAATTTGTCTGGACTTTAGTTTCTTCATGAGTTTAAAAAAATAGTAATATCTGCTATGCCTACCCTTATGAGGGTTCTTATGATGATTAAAAGAGACCACTGAAATATGTTTTTAACCTACAGAGAATCATAAAAACTAATGGGCTACCTAGCCCATGAGATGGGGCCCTGGTGGTGCAGTGGTCAAGCATTTGGCTGCTAACCAAAAGGTCGGCTGCTTGAATCCACCAGCTGCTCCTTGGAAACTCTATGGGGCAGTTCTACTCTGTCTTACACGTTTACCAACATGGGGGCTGAGGCAGGTGCAAAAGAAAACACGTTATGAAACCCACGCGTGGCTGAGAGAACTGACAAGTCGACAGTAACGGGTTAGTCCATGAGAGTAAATGAACCCTGTGTTCAGGGGAGTTAAAATACTGTCTTTCCTAACCATGGTATTGGAACAGAATAATTTATAAAATACACCACTCCAGCTCATATGTCTGGTGTGATTACATAAAATACAGAGGCAAAGAAAATAAAAACCAACTCCCCTCCCACCACAGTTTCTGGGTGGTATTGACCCATATTAGAAATCTTTGAGTATGCTGTATTTTAACGTTGAGATATTAAGCTTTCTTTCAGAGAACAAAGGAAACCTTCTAATACCAAAATGTTTTTGCCATTGTAACCTTAAAGATACATGAGTGTCTTCTTAAGGCACCTCACAAATCAATATGACACCAACTAGTGAAATGTGGCCACACACACTGAAAGAATGACTAAAGGGAAGCTTCCTTCCCAGGAAAAAGTACTGGCTTTTAGTGAACAGAGTAAGAAAGAAATTAAATTGGAGTCTGTGGGTGGTGACAGCAAGAAAAGTGGTTCATCTCTTTAAGCCCCATTTCCTTTAAGTTTCACATTAATACAAGCCCAACCTACAAAAAGTGAGTTTCCATGGTGCCTCAGGGGAAATGATATCAGAGTAATTTGAATATTTTTCAAATAACTTTCCTTAATACCCTGTACAACTGAGAAATCCCACAGGCCTGTAAGTCTTAGCAAAGCCATGGTTTCCAACTCTAAACCCTGCCTTTGGGTTTGGCCTTCTCTCTTCTTTTATGGATGAATAGCATTTTCAATCAAGTTGTTTTTCTTATTACTCTGGGAGCTAGATACATTTTTGAATCATAATCTCTGGTTCAGGCTCTCGGGCCTTACCTTCTCTGTCTCTCCATTTCTGCTAGAACATGAGGATTCATGTTCCTGGGTTTGTGTGAGGTAGAGGAGAGATGCTGTGGAGTAAGACAATTTGCTTTTGAAATCTTACCAGCAGAGTAACCTCAGAAAAGATGCTTCACACCTCTGAGTCTGAGTCAGGTTCCTCAAGTGTTAACCGTGGGTAACAGAAACCCTCAATAAGAATCGAATAAGACTTCACTCAGTGACGCTTTCTCTATGGATGTTTTCTGGTCCACTTCTCCCTCCTCCAGGAAAAACAACCTACTCCCCACCTGAGTTCCCACTGCAGCAGGTACAGACTTCTGTCACAATATTTTAGTCCACTTACTGGTTTATGTTTCTGTCTCCCACACCAAACTGAAAGTCATTAGATGCCAGGACTTTTGCTCTATTTTTTTTTTAACATCACCAGAATCAAGCTGGACAATGTAATGCATTGAGTTCTTAAGAAATGTCTGTTGAAGGATTAATTTGTCAATTGATGAGTTGATCGATTGAATGATGCTGCAAATGAATACACTTTGTAAACTTTCAAGCACTAGACAAATGTAAGTCATTATTACATGAAATTCCATGAATTAGTTTTGAACTTAAGGTAATTAGGCAATTGCTCAAAGTCAAGAGGCAATGGACCTTATAAAAGGTATTATTTCATAGAATCTTTAGTTTTTGTTTGTTTTATCCAGTCGCCAAGAATGTACACACTCTGAAATAATAAAAAGGCAGTCCATGCAATTGAAATTATAAAACCATTCCTGCTAGTTAAATTAGTGTTGCCTCTGAGAGACACAATGATGAAATAATGTACTTTCAGTTCTTCCTCTGGTTCAGAATGATGCCCTGGTGAGACCATTAATGCTAACACTAACACAAAACAAAACACTCAGGAGCCTGTCCTCAAATGCCCATTTCGTTTCTGCCAAATGCTATCTGTATGAGAGTACTTAAAGGAAGTAGTTTTCCCATTAATCAATTCAATACCATAAATATTTATTGGGGGTTTGTGTCACACAAAATGACATAAGCTCTAGAGGTCAGTTCCTCCACCAAAACAGTTGAATTGGAAAGAGCAATTAGGACCAACTACTTTGGAACTCTGGAATGTGGTTGAACATTTAAACCAAAGAAGGTAATACATGATGAAAGACTGCTGGTCTTTCCTAGGAATGATATATATGATAAGGGCTTAATATACAGAATATATAAGGAACTTATACATCTCGACTCAACGGCACTGGGTTTTTTTCTGGGTATACATCTCAGCAACAAAAAGACAAACAACCCAATTTAAAAATGGGCAACCACGATGTGCTGCCACTTCACACCCACTAGTATGGCTATTATCAGAAAATCAGAAGAAAAGCACTGAAGAGGATGTGGAGAAGTTGGAAACTTCATCTATTGCAGTCACTGTGGAAAACAGTTTGGTGGTTCCTTAAAAAGTTAAACACATTTACCCTATGACCCAGCACTTCCGCTCCAAGGTACATACCCAAAAAACTTGAAAGCAGAGACTCAAACACACACTGTAAACCAATATTGCAGCATTTTTCTCAATAGCCAAAAGGTAAAGACAATCCAAATGTCCTTCAACAGATGAATGCATAAACGAAATGTGGTGTATACGTAAATGGAATATTATTCAGTCATAAAGAGAAAGAAAGTTCTGATTCATGCTACACTGTGGATAAATATTGAAAATATATGCTACTTGAAACAAGACAGACTCAAAAAAACTAATATCATATGATTTCACTTATACAAGCATACCTCATTTTATTGCACTTTGCAGATACTGCATTTTTTGCAAATTGAAGGTTTGTGCCAACCCTGTATCAAGCAAGTCTATCGGCACAATATTTTCTACAGCATGTGTTCTCTTCGTGTCTCTGTCTCTGCATCACATTTTGGTAATTCTCACAATATTTCAAACTTTTCATTACTATATCTGTTATGGAGACCTGTGATCAGTGAGCTTTGATGTTACTATTGTAACTGTTTTGGGGCACCACAAACCTCACTCATACAAGACGGTGAACTTAACTGATAAATGTGTGTGTTCTGCCCGCTCCGTTGACAGGCCGTTTCTCCATCTCTGTCCCTCTCCTCAGGCCTCCCTATTCCCTGAAACATGACAATAGATTGAAATTAGGCCAATTAATAACCCTACAATGGCCTATAAGTGTTCAGGTGGAAGGAGAAATCACACATCTCTCCCTTTAAATCAAAAACTAGAAACGATCAAGCTTAGTGAGGAAGACATGTTGCAAGCCAGAACAGACCAAAAGCTAGGCTTCTTGAACCAAACAGCCAAGTTGTGAACACAAAGGAGAAGCTCCTTGAAGCTAATTAAAAGCATTACTCAAATGAACCTACGAATGACAAAAACAAATGAAGCAGCCTTATTGCTGATATGGAGAAAGTTTTCATGGTCTGGATAGAAGATCAAACCAGCCACAACATTTCCTTAAGCCAAAGCCTAATCGAGAGCAGGGCCCTAACTCTCTTCAATTCTATGAAGGCTGAGGGAGGTGAGGAAGCTGCAGAAGAGAAGCTTGAAATTGGCAGAGGTTGGTTCGGGAAAGTAGCCGTCTCCAAGACATAAAAGTGCGAGGCGAAGCAGCAAGTGCTGATGCAGAAGCTGCAGCAGGTTGTCCAGAAGATCCAGCTGAGATAACTGATGAAGGCGGATACACTGAACACAGTTCCAGTGTAGACAGAACAGCCTCTATTGGAAGACGCTGTCTAGGACTGTCATAGCTAGAGAGGAGAGATCACTGCTTTCAGAGCTTCAAACGACAGCCTGACTCTCTTGTTAGGGGCTAATGCAGCTGGTGACTTTAAGTTGAAGCCAATGTTCATTTACCATTATGAAAACTCTAGGGCCCTTAAGAATTATGGTAAATCTACTCTGCCTGTGCTCTGTAAATGGAACAACAAAGCCTGGATGACAGCACATCTGTTTACAACATGGTTTACTGAACATTTAAGCCCAACGTTGAGACCTACTGCTCAGAAAAAAGATTCCTCTCAAAATATTACTGCTTACTAACAAGGTACCTGGTTACTCAAGAGCTCTGATGGTGATATAGAAGGAGATTAATGTTGTTTTCAGGCCTGCTAACACAACATGCATTCTGCAGCCCATGGAGTAATTTCGACTTTCAAGTCTTACTGTTTAAGAAATACATTTCGTAAGGTTATAGCTTCCATAGATAGTGATTCCTTGGATGGATCTGGGCAAAGTAAATTGAAAACCTTCTGGAAAGGATTCATCATCCTGGATGCCATTAAGAACATTCGTGATTCACAGGAGGAGATCAAAATATCAACATTAAGAGGAGTTTGGAAGAAGTTGATTCCAACCCTCATAGATGACTTTGAGAGGTTCAAGACTTCAGTGGAGAAAGTAACTGCAGATGTGGTGTAAATATCAAGAGAACTAGAAGTGAAGCCTGGAGATGTCACTAAGTTGTTACAGTCCCCTGATGAAACTTTAACAGATGGGGAGTTGCTTCTTATGAATGAGCAACAAAAGTGGTTTCTTGAGATGAAATCTACTCCTGATGAAGATGCTGTGAACATTGTTGAAATGTCAGTAAAGATTTAGAATATTACATAAACTTAGTTGATAAAGCAGTGGCAGGGTTTGAGAGGATAGACAGTTTTTAAAGAAGTCCTGCTATGGGTAAAATGCTATCAAACAGCATGGCATGCTACAGTGAAATCTTCTGTGAAAGGAAGAGTCAATCAATGCAGCAAACTTCACTGTTGTCTTATTTTCAGAAATTGCCACAGCCACCCCAGCCTTCACCAACCACCACCCTGATAAATCAGCAGCCATCAATATCAATCAAGACAAGATCCTCCACCAGCAAAAAAGATTATAACTCACTGAAGGTTCATTTTTTAGCAATAAAGTATTTTTTAATCAAGGTATGTACATTGTTGCTGTGGACATAATGCTATTGCACACTTACTAGACTTTAGTACAGTGTAAACATAACTTTTATATGCACTGGAAAAGCAAAAAATTTGTGTGACATGCTTTATTGCAATATTTGCTTTATTGCAGAGGTCTGGAACCAAACCCGAAATACCTCCAAGGTATGCCTGTATAAAATATCTAGAACAGGAAATGCATAGAGATAAAAGTTTATCAGTGGTTACCAGAGAATTGGAAAAGAGGGGAGTAAGGAGTTATTTCTTAAGGGATACTGGGTTTCCTCTCGGTTGATAAAACATTTTGGAAATGGATGGTGGTGACAGTTGCCCAGCATGGTGAATGGGATTAATGCACTGAAGTGTATACTTAACAACAACAACAAAAAAAAAACCAAACCCATTGCCACTGAGTAGATTCTGACTCATAGCAACCCTATAGGACAGAGTAGAACTGCCCCATATGGTTTCCAAGGAGTGCCTGGTGGATTCGAAGGGCCGGCCTTTTGGTTAGTGGCTGTAGCTCTTAACCACTATGCCACCAGGGTTTCCGTGTATAAGTGTATACTTAACCAAAAACAACCCACTGCCGTCGAGTCGATTCCGACTCATAGCGACCCTATAGGACAGAGTAGAACTGCCCCATAGAGTTTCCAAGGAAGACTTGTTGAAACAGCAAACTTTTTGTAATACGTATTTTATTAAAATAAATATATATATATATATTTATTTGACACTAGCTGCAAATTGGCTAACTACAATAGGACAAACAAGGATTTCAGGGATTGGGGAAATGTAGGTTGCCAGAGACGATGTTGACAAGAACACAAGTACCATAACTAAGGAAGAATGTAAATGCCATAACTCTCCAGCACTATGGGTCTAAAGACGGAGAGTGATTATAGGCAATTGGAGAGATGGTCTCTGTGATGAAAGTTCATCTTTAAAAAAAGAAGTATTTTAATCCATGCAGATGGGGTAATGGCCTGGCAGAGCTGGGGAAGAGTGGGGATTCCAGGGAGGCATGATGCTATACAGAAGGTCCAGAAGGGAGGGACCAGCTCCCACGGCTGTCTTCAGTCTTCATCTCCAGAAGTTTCCATTCCATCTGTTCCTGGTACTCTAACTCAACTGTGGCAGTAACCAATTTAAGGTTAGCTGTATAAAATGTAAAATAACACTGATAATATTACTATAAATATCTCTCCTAACAGCAGCAATAAATATTATTTTGAAATAATGGATCAAATACTACATTTATATAATACCCCTAGAGAAATCATTCAAAATTTGAAATACATTATCAGATAAAACTGTAATTATATTTTCTTCATTTTGTACTGGAATTAAAAACAAATATTTCTCAACCTTTTCTGAAAATGATCTGTACCAACACGTAGAAAAAACATTTGAATTATTATAGCATAGCATCTTGCCAACTTTTACGTCATTTCATTCCTGCCAAATTCTGATGTCTAGCATTAGAATTATTTTCTTTAGAATATATTTTAATAATATTTGATTTTATTTTTTGGTGATAATATACAGAATATGTAATAGTTTCTAGACATAACAATCAGCGACATTGGTTACATTCTTCACATTGTGTCAATATTCTCATTATTTTAGAATGGCTGTGGTTCATTTGGTCTTACACAGATAATATTTTTTAAAGGGTACAATATTCAAGGGTGAAAATCTTTACTTTTTGAGTTAAGCTATTATTTAGTTTAAAGGTGACTTCAAAGGACAGTTTCACTTCAAGTTTTAAAGAGTAACTCAGGGCAATAATCTGGGGGGACTCCTCCAGCCTCAATAGGTCCAGTAAGACTGGATTCTTTAAGAATTTGAAGTTCTATTCCACATTTTTCTCTGTTTCTATCAGGATCCATCTATTGCGTCCCTGATCAGAACATTCGGTAGTGGTAGCTGGGCACCATCTAGTTCTTCTTGTCTCAAGGTAGAGGGGGCAGTGGTTCATGGTGACAATTAGTCCTATAGTTTGGCTCCTCCTCTGATTCTTGGGTTTCCTTCTTTAACTTTTGTTCCAGATGAATGGAGACCAATAGTTGTATTTTTGGAATATTTTTAAGAACTGGGAAATGGAAGAGATGTATAACTATATAACATTTCTTAACTCCATCAAATTCTAGAGCAGTCTCTTCAATTTGCAATAGAAATAAAAACTGGTTTAAAGGAGTGTCTCCCAAACGGATCTTTTGCAGAATATTAATGAATGTTTCATGAATTAAAAAAAAAAGGAAATATTCATGGAGCAAAGTTAATAGATACGCTTTTATTTTGTTCTATCTACAAGACTTCTCAGAGTCTTTAATATATTCTGGTGAGTTGTGAATCCCTAAAGAAAGGCCATATGTCCCTGTACTTTTACAATGAAACATTTTTTAGCCACACCTATTAATTCCCAGGATGCTATTTCAGGAAATACAAATCTGAGAAATGTTTATCTAATGAGTTACTCTAGATTAAAAATAATTCCATAAATCAGCTTTGCTAATTTAGTTGATTTCTATAGTAACTTTTCTTTCATCCAACAAAAAGTATGCTTAGCCAAAAAACAGAATTGTTGTTATTAGGTGCCATCAAGTTGGATCCAACTCATAGTGACTCTACGTACTACAAAACAAAATACTGCCTGGTCCTGTGCCATCCTCACAGTCCTTGTTAAGTTTCAGCCCATTGTTTCAGCCACTGTGTCAATCCAGCTCATTGAGAGTCTTCCTCTTTTTCACTGACCCTCTACATTACCAAGCATGATGTCCTTCTCCAGGGACTGATCCCTCCTGATAACATATCCAAAGTATGTGAGACATAAAAAAAAAGAAAGTTGCATCATTTTCATTTCCAAGGAACACTCTGGCTATATTACTTCCAAAACAGACTTGTCTGTTCCTTTGGCAGTCCATGGTATATTCAATATGCTTTGCCAGCACCGTAATTCAAAGGCATCAATTCTTGTTCCGTCTTCCTTATTCATTTTCCAGCTTTCCCATGCATATAAGGCAATTGAAAATATCATGGCTTGGGTCAGGCACATCTTAGTCCTCAAAGTGACGTCTTTGCTTTTTGCCACTTTAAAGAGGTCTTTTGCAGCAGATTTGCCCAATGCATTATGTCGTTTGATTTCCTGACTATTGCTTCCATGGGTGTTGATTGTGTATCCAAATAAAATGAAATCGTTGACAACTTCAAAATTTTCTCCATTTATCATTGATGTTGCTTATTGGTCCAGTTCTGAGAACTTTTATTTTCTTTGTATTGGGGTGTAATCCATACTGAAAGCTGTAGTCTTTGATCTTTGATAGTAATTGCTTCAAGCCCTCTTTGCTTTCAGCAAGCAAAGTTGTGTCGTCTGCATATCACAGATTGTTAATAAGTCTTCAACCAAACCTGAAGCTGCATTCTTCTTCATACAGCCCAGCATCTCATATTATTTGCTCATCATACAGATTGAATAAGTATGATGAAATAATACAACCCTGATGCACACCTTTATTGAATTGAAACCATGCAGTATCCCCTTGTTCTGCTTGAACAACTGCCTCTTGCTCTGTATACAGGTTCCTCATGACACAATTAAGTGTTCTGCAATTCCCATTCTTTGCAATGTTATCCATAATTTTTTATGATCCACACAGCCAAATGCCTTTGGATAGTCAATAAAGCACAGGTAAACATCTTTCTCTTATTCTCTACTTTCAGCCAATATCCACCTGATATCAGCAATGATATTCCTTGTACCACATCCTCTTCTGAATTCAGCTTGAATTTCTGGCAGTTCCCTGTTGATTATCTGCTACAACTAGTTTTGAATGATCTTCAGCAGTTGTTCGAACAGAATGAGGGGATACTGTGTGGTTTAAAGTTGGGAAAGGTATGCATCAGGGTTGTATCCTTTCACCATACCTATTCAATCTGTATGCTGAGCAAATATTCCAAGAAGCTGGACTATATGAAGAAGAACGGGGCATCAAGATTGAAGGGAGACTCATTAACAACCTGTGTTATGCAGATGACACAACCTTGCTTGCTGAAAGACCTCTTCAAAGTGTTGAAAAGCAAAGATGTCACCTTGAAGACTAAGGTGCGTCTGACCCAAGCCATGGTGTTTTCAATCTCCTCCCATGCATGTGAAAGCTGGACAACGAATAAAGAAGAAGGAAGAAGAATTGACACCTTTGAATTGGTGTTGGAGAAGAATATGGACTGCCAAAAGAATGAAAAAATCTGCCTTGGAAGAAGCACAACCAGAATGATCCTTAGAAGTACGGATGGTGAAACTACATCTCACATACATTGGACATGTTATCAGGAGGGATCAGTCCCTGAAGAAAGACATCACGCTTGGTAAAGTAGAGGGTCAATGAAAAAGAGGAATACCCTCAGTGAGGTGGACTGACACAATGGCTGCAACAGTGGGCTTAAGCATAACAATGATTGTGAGGCTGGTGTAAGACTGGGCGGTGTTTCATTCTGTTGTGCGTATGGTCCCTAAAAGTCAGAACCGACTTGATGGCACCTAACAAAAACAACAGCAAAATTTTACTTGTGTCTGATATTAATAATATTGTTTGATAATTTCCGTATTCTGTTGGATAAACTTTCTTTGGAATGGGCACCAATACAGATCTTTTCCAGTCGGCTGGCTAGGTAGCTGTCTTCCAAATTTCTTGGCATAGACAAGTGAGCATCTCCTGTACTGCATCCCTTTGTTGAAACTTCTCAATTAGTATTCTATCGATTCCTGGAGACTTCTTCTTAGCCAATGTCTCCAGTGCACCTTGGACTTCTTCCTTCAATACCATCGGTTCTTAATCATATGTTACGTGCTAAAATAACTGAACAAGGACCAATTCTTTTTGGTACAGTGATTCTGTGTAATCCTTCCATCTTCTTTTGATGCTTCCTGCATCATTCAATATTTGGCCCATAGAATTCTTTAAAATTGCAACTCTAGGCTTGAATTTTTCTTCAGTTCTTTCAGCTTCAGAAATGTGGAACATGTTCTTTCCTTTTAGTTTTCTAACTCCAAGCCTTGGCACATTTCATTATAATATTTTACTTTGTCTTCTCAAGCTGTCTTTGAAGTCTTCTGTTTAGTTGTTTTACTTTATCATTTTTTCCACTTGCTTTAGCTACTCCACATTCAAGAGCAAGTTTCAGAGTCTTTTCTGACATTTTAGACTTTTCTTTCTTTCCTGTCTTTTTAATGACCTTTTTCTTTCTTCACGTATGATGTCCTTGATGTCTTCCCACAACCCCTGTGGTCTTCGGTTGTTATCATTCAGTGTGTCAAATCTGTTGTTGAGATGGTCTCCAGATTCAGGTGGGGTGTACTCAAGGTCTTATTTTGGCTTTCGTGTACTTGTTTTAATTTTCTTCAGCTTCAACTTGAACTTGCATACGAACAATGGATGGTCTTTTCTACAGTTGGCCCCTGGCCTTGTTCTGACAGATGATATTGAGTTTTTCCATCGTCTCTTTCCACAAAGATAGTCGATTTGATCCCTGTGTTTTCTATCTGGTAAAATCCATGTGGATAGTCACCATTTATGTTGTTGAAAAAAAGTACGTACAATGACTAAGTCATTGGTCTCACAAAATTCTACCATTCAATCTCCAGTGCCATTTCTATCACCAAGGCCATATCTTCCAACTGATCTTTCTTCTTTGTTTTCAAACCTCTCATTCCAATTATCAATACTTCTTGATTGCATTTTTAATCAATTTCAGACTGTAGAAGTTGGCAAAAACTTCAATTTCCTTATCTTTGGCATTAGTGTTTGGTTCATGTCTTAGGCTGGGTTCTCTAGACTAGCAAAACCAGTAAAGCATATAAATATATAGAGAGAGAGAGGCTTATACCAAAGAAATGGCTCACGTGGTAGTAGAGGTTGGAACATCGCAAGTCCATGGGTCAGGATAGAGGTTTCTCTTGATTCACGTAGCCGCAGGGCTGGCAAATCCAGGATCAGTAGGTCAGAGAGCAGGGCTCTTGCTCACAGGTTTTAAAGATCAATGAATCCCAAGATTGGCAGGCAAGACCACAGGTAAGCTGCTAGCTCAAGTCCCAAGAACCAGAGGTCAGATGATCAGGATCCAGAACAAACAAAAGCCCACAAGCCTTGCTAGAATCTACTTATATTCAATGCAGGCCACAAGCACAAGGAAACTCCCTTTCAACTGATTGGCTACTCAGCCAATCCTATAATGGAGGTGATCACATCATAACAAATCTCATCATGGAAGTGACCACAACATCATGGCACTGTCAAACTACTGAGAATCATGGCCCAGCCAAGTTGACATATAATCTTAACCATCACAGTATATGAATTTGAATAATAATCATGTTAACTGATTTTCCTTGAAAGCATAAGGATATTATCCTATCACTGACAATGTTGTACTTCAGGATAGATCTTGACATATTCTTTTTGATGATGAATGTGAAGCCATTCTCTTTAATTTGTCATTCCCAGCATAGCAGACTATACAATTGTCTGATTCAAATGGTCAATACCAGTCCATTTCAGCTCACTAATGTCTAGGATACTGATGTTTATGTGTTCAATTTCATTTTTGATGACTTTCAATTTTCCTAGTTTCATACTTTGTACATTCCATGCTCAAATTATTAATGGATGTTTGCAACTGTTTCTTCTCATTTTCAGTCATGCCACATCAGCAAATGAAGGTCCAGGAAGCTTGACTCCATTCACATCATTAAGGTCGACTCCACTTTAAGGAGGCAGCTGTTCCCCAGTCATAATGTGATTAACTAGGGTCTCATTATTAAATGTAGGGAAAAAAAAGTTCTTTTTTTCTACATTATTAAAAGCTGACACCAAATTTCTTCTGTAACATACAAACTAGTTCTGAAATCAGTAGGGTGTTCCAAAGTATTTTGATTAGTGGCAGCATCGTTTGAAAAAATACCTCTCTTTTCAAAATGAATGTGAAGAATAAGACTTTGTTATTTTAGATATGGTTATTAAAAACTATTTCTTTCATTACTTTTTTTTACATACATGGTATTATAAAAAATAATTTGTCAACTGAAGACAAATCCCTACAGAACTGAATACTTGCCTATATTCATCCAAATAGTTTATTGCCATTTCAAGGGTTATTGAGAAGGAGAGATGAGAACCTAGTCCCCTCTGGATCTCCCTCACTTACAAGGTAGAAAAAAAACATAAGAGGTGATAAAGAAATGTCAAGGTTGTTGGAGAGAGGTGGGGACCAAAAGCTAGGAGATATTATCAAGCTGTTAGAGGTCAATTAGATTCTCAAATCAAATATTGTTTGCAATCAAACAAACCACTGGTGGTTTTAAATCATAATATTAACTTATGTAAATTTCAAGCAACCTAAAGTTACAGTTCTTTTGGCCCTAACAAATATAACAATGGGCATTTAAGACATCCGGCTTCCAGTTGCCATCATGTCACTGCAGGCAGGACCGTAAGCCCCCGAGAGCAAAGATCTTTGTTTTGTTTACTGATGAGCACTTACTGATAGAGCTTCTTCTTTTTTTCCTGCCCTTCCAGTGGCCCAACTATACCAAAGGGCCTGACTGTCAGCTCTCTTTTCCCCACCCTGATTACCATCAGTATTATCAACAGGTACACTGCTTTCGTAAACTCAAGATTTTCCAGAAATGAAAGTAAAGTGAGCCAGAAACTACTGGTTGTCTACAGAATACCCATGCTTTCCTTCTTTCTCAAAAACAGAACTCAGTTTTGTTGTATGTTCACATAAACAAAAAAAAAATTTTTTTCCAACCTCCCTTATGGATGCTATAGTTATGTGACACAGCTCCGGCGTAAGAAATAAAAGCAGGAAAATTCCTTAAAAAAAGAGCAAAATCAGCTAATAGTGCCCCATTCTGCAGGAAACACAGGTACAACACTGAAGATGCTGGAGGTGAAGCAGCCATTTTGCAACCTCAAGGAGACCAATAGGGAAAGACCAAGAGAAGAGCCATCAGTTGGGACCTCCAGGAAGCAGACACTGAGAAGGAGTTAAGAGTGTAAGAGGTTTATTTGAAGGTGGTACTGGATTTATTAGTGTCCCCTCCCCCCACCACCTAAATTCATGCCTATCTGGAACCTCAGAATGTGACCTTATTTGGAGATAGAGTCTTTACAGATGTTATTAGTTAAGAAGAGTCATAATGGATAGAGGGAGCCCTGAATCCAATGACTGGTGTTGTCATAAGGAGATTAAAATCTGGAGACACACAGAAAAACAGGGACAGAAGAAAGAAGGCCTTGTGAAGATAGAGGCAGAAATTGGAGTTTTCTACAAACGAACAAATGCCAAGAATTGCCAGTAACCACCAGAAGTGAGGAAGAGGAAAGAAAATTCTTCTCTAGAGCCTTCAGAGAGAGAATGGCCCTACTGACACCTTGATTTTGGACTTCTAGCTTCCAGAACTGTAAGAGAATAAATGTCTGTTGTTTTCTGCACCCAGCCTGTGGTAATTTGTTGCAGGAGCCCTAGGAATCTATTAAACAGAGAGTAAAGTTAGAAAGTAGGGTGAGGACGGGAAGAAGCACAGGATGGGGTTGGGAAAGCTTTCAGACCTTGATGCTGATCTAACACCTATGAAAAGAAAAGGAAAGAGGCAGTACTGGGCAGAAAACCTTGAACTGTGATACAAATCTGACAATATTTCAGACAGCCCAATGGGGAGCTCCAGAGCAAAGGGTGCCCATTGGAGGAGCCACACCTGGTCAGAAATGGCCACTTCCTAATGCCCTGGCCATACTCAGTCACTGCCTGAGGGCTGCTTGGGAAAACCAAGGCCTCAAATGAAAAGGTCATGTGGCTCGTGAAAGTGCTGCAGTTGGAGACTATCGAAATGGCAATTCTTTCTTCAGGGAAGATCCAAGCAGTATATCTCCATGACCACCACCACAGTGATGGTCTCATCCCTGGTATCCATGAGCTAGAATTACTGCAAGTAACCCCACCTCTAGTTTCTCATTGTGTGAGAAAAATTAAACCCCTAATTATCTAGTCACCTATTTGGGGGCTTCAGTTCTGTGCATCTATGAATTATTGACCCAGATTCTTTCCACTGGGCGAATCCCTGGTTAATAGTAAAGTAGATGTCTGGGGAGATGCATTCATTGTCCCAGGCTATGAGAGCTCTGGTCAATGAAACACAGACACAGGGCTAGTGCTGTCACCAGAAAAATAAGGGCACCAGTTTCCCAGTAGAACTTAGTAGTGACACCAACTTGAATAATTGCTTACAAAAACAGAGATAATAGGTGGAATGAGACCTGCTTAGAGAGTCTGATGCATGGGTATTAGTGCGAGAGTTTTTTAATAGCTACTCACATTAAAGAAATTCGGTTCTCCTACTTCTAGATTCAGAAATCGAAATGCTTGAAGTGTGACTTCCAAATACCCTTAGGAAGCACACTTTAATCTCTCTGGACTTCAAATTCCTTCTTCACCAAATGGGGAGGTTGGATTATATACCACTGCGAGCATTTATAACAGAGGGAATTTAATGCAAACAATTAGTTAACACAGGTGATAGAGAAGCTGGGAGGCAAACAGGGATGATGAGGTAACCCAGATGATAGCAACAACAAGAAGCTAGTACCACCCCAGAGCTGCACAACAAAGAGGGGAGGGGTGTTACTAGAGCCTAAGAGAGTAGCTATCCAGCAAAGGCTGGGGCCCTGGGGACACCGTTCAGCAGGAGTTGAAGCCATGGTGTAAATTCAGTTTTTGCCAGAGAATCAGCTCAAGGCAGAGAGAGAGGAGGAAGATACTCTGGCTTCTCCCTTCTCTTTCACCCCAGTCTCCCTCTGATCTTACACCAGTGTCTCCCATTGGCTAAACTCAGAGAGAAGCCAGCTAATCCAGGAGATTGGTGAACCATGGCCTGACAGAGAGCACAACAGAGGAAAGACAAGAAATAATCTGGAGGTGAAGCAGGCCCAGGATGACCACTGTCTAGATCAGAGGCTTCTACACTTTTATCAGTAGCAGGTCACATGAAAATAAAAACATAAATGCTTGAGAGGATCGATGATTGGAGTAAATATGGAACTTGACTCAGATGTAAGGCAAATACATACCAAGACATTATTCATACTCACAATCTATTCATCGAAATGGGTCTGATATAATTTTAATAGAGTTAAATAGCTCAAAATTCTATAATTACTAAAACTCATTTCCATTACACCTGCTAGCATGATTCCTGGCAGCAGTCAGCTAGTGTATATATGTTGCTCAAGTTTGGTCATTTGTTAATTTAACCAAAAGATTTAGGCAAGCAGCTCCAAAGGTTAGGTAGATTGCATTGGTCTGGGGCCTCTTATTGGATGCTGGGCCATGATGCCAAGATTCCTCCTAGTTTCAATAGTTACCATTTTTCCAGGATAAGTAATGATAACTGGACCATGCTTGGAGGGAGGTTCAAAGCACATGGCAGGTCATGCTGGCAGCACCAACATTGTCAGCCTCCACCAGGCCACATGGCACTGATCCTTGGTTAGGAAGTTCTTTAAGCCTAGTTCTTGTAGTCATACAAATAACTCATAAGGGAGCCCAGAAATGCTGAGAAATTCCTAGAGCAATAATCCATCCCTACTCCATTTGGAACTTAACTTCTAAAATGAAACCAAAGTGAATACCTTTGGGTTTCAATTAGAGTTGGACCAAAACTAAAATTTCTCACTCACTCTGGCAATTATTTTTTTTCCCCTCTGTATTTGGCACTGTATTTCAGCCAATTGTGCTGAAAAGCATGCAGTTGAAATATAGCACCTCTTGGCTGTGGGGACCATGGTCTCAGGGAACATCTAGCTCAATTGGCACAACAGAGTTTATAAAGAAAATATTCTACATTCTACTTGGGTGAGTAGCGTCTGGGGTCTTAAAAGCCTATGAATAACCATTCAATAGACTCCACTGGTCTCACCCCTTCGGGAATAAGGAAAAATAAAGAAAACTAAAGGTACAAGGGAAAGATTAATCCAAAGGACTAATGGACCACATCTACCACAGCCTCCACCAGACTGAGAAAAGTACAGTTAGATGGTGCCTAGCTATCACCATTGACTGCTCTGACAGGGACCACAATAGAGGGTCCCCAGTAGAGCTAGAGAAAAATGTAGAACAAAATTCTAACTCACAAAAAAAGACCAGACTTACTGGCTTGATAGAGACTGGCTAAACCACAGGAGTATGGCCCCTGGACACCCTTTAAGCTCAGTAATGAAGTCACTCCTGAGGTTCACCATTCATCCAAAGATTAGACAGGCCCATAAAACAAAACGAGAGTAAACGGGTACACCAGCCCAGAGGCAGGGACTAGAAGGCAGGAGGGGACTGGAAAGCTGGTAATAAGGAACCCAAGGTTGAGAAAGAAGAGTGCTGACATGTCATGGGTTGTTAACTAGTGTCACAAAACAATATGTGTACTAACTGTTCAGTGAGAAACTAGTTTGTTCTGTAAATCTTCATCTAAAGTGCAATTAAAAATATATATATAGCACCTCTTATGTTTTCTGTGTGCATCATTTTTATGTTTCGCTAGAAATACATGATTTAAAACAATCTGTGGTAAACATGGGAGCCCTGGTGGTGTACTGGTTAAGCGTTCAACTGCTAACCAAAAGGTTGGCAGTTCAAATCTACCAGCCACTCCTTGGAAACCCTATGGGGCAGTTCTACTCTGTCCTATAGGGTTACTATGAGTCAGAATTGACTCAACAAAAATAGGTTTGAATGGGTTATGGTAAACATGAACTCATATCTTGCTCTTTTAGCCCAAAGAAATGGTATAATCCTATAAATAAACAGCTCCTATTACCATCCACAGACTCTGCCCCCAAAATCTCCTACTCCTTATCCAGAATTCCAGTCCCCCCAGGGCGATACAGGAACTATCTCCAAGACAGCAACAAGTAGCTGAGTGAAGAGGGTCGTGTGTCAATCTTGGCTGGATAAAGTAAGCCCCTAAGAACAAGAGCACTCATAAGTGAAGTGATAGAGTTTTCTTCATGCCTTAAAAATACACTCCTAAAAAAAAAAAAAAAACACTCCTGTGCCCCCCACTACACTCACCTTAAGAAATTAGGAAAGAGACTTCTGGCCATCATGGCACCATAGACAGAAGCACCACACTCTCCCTCCACAGCAAAGACCCGAAAAACTAAGTAAAACAGAGAGAAATGTCATTCCTGGAACCGAAAGTGTCAAATGAAGATATAAAGAACTCAGCCAAACACTGAATGGAATAAGAAACTGACAGAGGACTGAGAGAGAAGAGAGATACATGCCGAGGTTCCTTATCAGCTAACACAGCACAGATTCACCATCTTGGACTCTTGTCGGAGATCGCTGACAGGGCGCATGGGAATGCAGATTCACGGAGCTCCCAGCAGGAGACAGAGCACCCGCTAACCAGTGATACATGCTTTCCCACCCCCAATCCTCTCCCTGCTGCTCACCTCCAAGCTTCCTGGCTGACTGCTGTGGCTCGGTCAGTTGGGAAGTACAGAATCCATGCTGCTTGGATTCACCCCACCCACATTGCAGATCAGTGGACAGGGAGTACGGGAAAACAGCTTCATGAAGTTCGCAGCAGGAGACACAGCACCCAGTAACAAGTGATATACGCTTGCCTAACCCGACCTGTCTTCCCCTCCCCCTTCGGCCTCCTCTGCTTCCCACCAGCCTCAGTCTCTTGACCAGGAGGCATCTGCTTCCACCCCGAGCCGCTTGGATTTGCACTGTCCACGCTGACCGGGCCTTGAGCTACCGCTGCTTCTTTCTATCTCTTTTGGTTTCTTCCATGCCTCCCACCACCTCTCCCTCCTTTCTCTTGAACACCTGGCTCCATGTGCCATCTTTGCTTCTTCTTGAAAATCTGTGAAGCCCTGCTCAACTGGGGATCCACTCCCCCAGCCTGAGACACTATGCTGGTGGGATCCCTGGGTCTTTTTTTTTTTTTTGCTTTTGCTTTGTTCTGTTTTGTTTGTTTTCTTTCTCTTTTCACACTTCTAGCCGGGCTGCACTGCACAGCCTGTAGGCAGGATCCCTGGGGGAATTCTCTTCTTTCTTTTCTTTTTTCCTTCTCTCTTTTTCCTTTTCTGTCTTTCCTCATTTCTCAGTTCTCATCTGTCTATACTTACCTTCTTTTCCTGTCTTCTGAATACCTGGTGCTGTGTGATATCTATAACCCTCTAGCCAGGCTATACTGTGCAACCTGGGAGACTTCTCTGGTGTTCGTGGTTGCACTGGTGGTACCCCTGGGGGCCTTTCTTTTCTTCTTCTTTTTTTTTTTTTCTTTTCCAAATTTTTATCTAGTTTTTTCTCCCCTTTTTCTTTTTTCTTTTTCCTTTTACTTCTCTCCATTTCCTGGGTTGTAAATCTCTCCACTCCAATGGCAAGATCCTTTGCACTCTTTTTTTGTTTGTTTTCCATTTTTTGTTTTGGCTCCTATTTCTCTCTCCTCTTTCTCACACCCATACTAGCTTCATATATCACAACTTCCTCTCTTTCCTACCTAACTTTACCATGCACTGAACATCACACCTCCAAGCACCACAGGCACAGCCTACCAAAACCTGCCCAAGCTGTTGGGCCTAACATGTGCAACAAACAACCCATCCCAGCCCCTTCCCTGCTGCACCATAGCTGAGTGACTGGCCCCACCCACTGGACAAGAAGCTGAAAAGTATTGCAACTAAGGACAAGAAAACAACAAAGAATGCACAGCCCACCTGCTCAGACATAACCAAATTAAAAAAAAAAAAAAAGCAGAGTGAAACAAACAAATCTACAATCAAGAAATGAGGAAAATAACTACTGAATGTTCCGAAGACAGCAGACAATGTTAAAAAGTATTAAAAAAAAAAAAAAAAGACAAGATGATTCCAGTAGGCATCCAAAATAAAACACCAGATGACTTTCCAGTAGAAGAAAAGGCACTAGAACTACCTGGCAGGGAGTTCACTTCTCTAATATTCAGAGCTATTCAAGAGTTGCAACAAAAATCAGACAAAAATGAGGAAAAAATAGACAAATTTATGGAAAAGGCATAAAATTCTTGGAAAATACAGACAAAAAATGGAAGTATTCAGGAAAATAATACAGGAACAAAATGCAAAAATAAATTCACAACTAGAAATCATACAAAAACAACAACTAGAAATCCAAAAGATAAACAACGAGATTTCAGAAATGGATAGTGTCATAGAAGGGTTGAGGAGCAGGTTTGAAATGATGAAAGACAAGATCAGTAAAATTGAAGACAAACACTTTTATACAATTCTGTTTGAGGAAAAATCAGAAAAGAGAATGAAGAAAAATGAGGAAACCGTGAGAATTATGCAAGATACAATCAAAAGCAAAAATTTGCAAGTGATCAGCGTTCCAGAAGAGAGAGATAAAATAGAAAATACAGACAGGATCATTGAAGAATCCCTGACAGAAAACTTCACTAATATCATGAATGATGAAAAGCTGACCATCCAAGAAGCTCAACGAACTCCAGATAGGATAGACCCCAAAAGAAAAACACCAAGGCATATCACAGTTAACCCACAAAACTCACTGCTGTGGAGTCAATTCTGACTGATAGCAACCCTACAGGACAGAGTAGAACTGCCCCATAGGGTTTCCAAAGAGCACCTGGTAGATTTGAACTGCCGACCTTTTGGTTAGCAGCCATAGCTCTTAACCATTATGCCACCAGGGTTGGTGGTTCGAGCCCACCCAGGGATATGCCTCAAATATCATAATTACACTCACTAAAACCAAAGACAAAGAAAAATCCTGTGAGCAACTCAAGAAAAACAAAAAGCCACGTACAGAGGAGGAACAACAAGACTAAGCTCTGATTATTTGGCACAAACCATGCAGGCAAAAAGGCAATGGGGTGATATATATATAACCTTGAAAGAAAAACATTGCCAACCATGAATAACATGTCCTGAAAAACTTTCATCCAAATATGATGGTGAAATTAGGACATTTCCAGATAAACAAAAATTAAGGGAATATGTAAAAACCAAACCAAACTTACAAGAATTATTAAAGGGAGTCCTTCAGTCTGATAACAAACAACATCAGACCACAGCCTGAATCTAGGATGCAAGATTGTACCAACCAGGTACCAGTGTACAAAATGAACTCTCAAGGACTATCCAAAACCAAAAGATTTGCAACAGGGAACCAGAGAGATTAATCTGTAAATGATAAAAAACTCAGAAAAAATAAAAGACAAAATAAACAGTGTAGGTATAGTACTTTCTAATGGAGAGGAAGGCAAGACAATACCAAATAATAATAGACTGGTTCAAACCTAGGAAGATAAGGGTAAATTTCAAGGTAACCACAAAGAAAGTTAACAAAACTACTCATCAAAATAAAGAAGAAAAACATAGAGTCTCAATAAAAACAAAATCTACAAAAACAAAGAAATCACAAACAAAAGGAATGCAGCAAAGGAGAATAAGAGGAACAAAGAAAACTACAAAATGACAGCAATAAACTCACACCTATCAATAATTACACTGAATGTAAATGGCCTAAATATACAATAAAGAGACACAGAGTGATAGAATGGATTAAAAAAAAAAAAAAAGGATCCATCAATATGCTGTCTACAAGAGACACACTTCAGAAACAAAGACATAAGTTTATTAAAAATCAAAGGATGGAAAAAATTTTTCAGGCAAACAGCTACTAAAAAAGAGTGGGAGTGGCAATATTAATCTCAGATAAAAAAGACTTTAAAACAAAATCCACCATAAAAGACAAAAAAGGGCACTATATAATGATTAAAGGGATAATCCATCCTGAAAACTATAATAAACATCTATGCACCCCATGACAGACCTCCAAAATACATACAACAAACTCTAACAGCACCGAAAACAAAAATTGACAGTTCCGTAATAATAGTAGGAGACATCAACGCACCATTCTCAGTAAAGGACAGAACATCTAGAAAGAAACTCAGCAAAGACACAGAAGAGCTAAAGAGCACAATCAGCCAACTTGACCTCATGGACATATAAAGAACACTCCACACAACAACTGCAAAGTACACATCCTTTTTCAATGCACATGAAACGTTCTCCAGAATAAACCACATCTTAGGCCACAGAGTAACCCTCATCAAAATCCAATACACTGAGATAATACAAAGTATCTTCTATGACCACAATGCCATTAAAGTAGAAATTAACAACAGGAAGAGTAAGAAAAAAAAATCAATTACATGGAAACTGAATAACACCCTGCCTAAAAACCATTGGGTAACAGAAGAAATCAGAGATGGAATAAAAAAATTCCTAGATTCAAACAAGAATGAAAACACATCATACCAAAACCTTTGGGACACAGCAAAGGAAGTCCTCAGAGGTCAATTTATAGCAATAGATGCACACATCAAAAAAGAAGAAAGGAACATCATATCAAAAAATAATGATAATAGTTCACCATGATCAAGTGGGATTCATACCAGGTATGCAGGGATGGCTCAACATTAGAAAAACAAATAATATAATCCATCACATAAATAAAAGACAAGAACCACATGATTTTATCAATTGATGCGGAAAAGGCATTTGACAAAGTTCAATACCAATTCATGATAAAAAACTCTCAGCAAGATAGGAATAGAAGGAAAATTCCTCAACATAATAAATGGCATTTATATGAAGCCAACAGCCAACATCATCCTAAATGGAGAGAGTCTGAAAGCATTCTCCTTGAGATCAGAAACCAGACAAGAATGTCTGTTATCACCACTCCTATTCAGCATTGTGCTGGAGGTCCTAGCTGCAGCAATGAGGCTAGATGAAGAAATAAAGGGCATCTAGATTGGTAAGAAGTAAAAGTATCTCTATTTGCAGATAACATGATCTTATACACAGAAAACCCTAAAGAATCCTCAAGAAAACTACTGTAATTAATAGTTCAGCAGAGTATCTGGATACAAGGTAAACATACAAAAATCAGTTGGATTCCTCTACACCAACAAAAAGAACATCGAGAAGGAAATCAACAAATCAATACCATTTACAGTAGCCCCCAAGAAGATAAAACACTTAGGAATAAATCTTACTAGAGATGTAAAAGACCTATACAAAGAAAACTACAAGACACTACTGCAAGAAACTAAAAGAGACCTACATAAGTGGAAAAACATATCTTGCTCTTGGATAGGAAGACTTAACATTGTAAAAATGTCTATTCTACCAAAAGCCATATATAAATACAATGCAATTCTGATCCAAATTCCAAAGACATTTTTTAATGAAATGTAGAAACAAATCACCAACTTCATATGGAAGGGAAAGAGGCCCCGGATAAGTAAAGCATTACTGAAAAAGAAGAACAAAATAGGAGGCCTCACTCTACCTGATTTTAAAACCTATTATGCTGCCAGAGTAGTCAAAACAGCCTGGTACTAGTACAACAACAGATACATAGACCAATGGAACAGAATTAAGAATCCAGACATAAATCCATCCACATATGAGCAGCTGATATTTGACAAAGGCCCCAAAACAGTTAAATGGGGAAAACACAGTCTCTTTAACAAATGGTGCTGGCATAACCAGATATCCATCTGCAAAAAAATGAAACAAGACCCATACCTACACCATGCACAAAAACTAACTCAAAATGGATCAAAGACCTAAATATAAAATCTTAAATGATAAAGATCATGGAAGAAAAAATAGGGACAACACTAGGAGCCCTAATACATGGCATAAAAAGTACATGAAACATTACTAACAATACAGAAGAGAAACCAGATAACTGGGAGCTCCTAAAAATCAAACACCTATGCTCATCCAAAGACTTCACCAAAAGAGTAAAAAGATTACCTACAGACTGGGAAAAAGTTTTTAGCTATGACATTTCCAGTCAGTGCCTGATCTCTAAAATCTACATGGTACTGCAAAAACTCAACTACAAAAAGATAAATAACCCAATTTAAAAATGGGCAAAGGAAATGAACAGACACTTCACAAAAGAAGACATTCAGGTAGCTAACAGATACATGAGGAAATGCTTACCATCATTAGCCATTCTCAAAAACTCTCTCACTGCCCTCGAGTCAATTCTGACTCATAACGACCCTATAGGACAGAGTAGAACTGCCCCATAGAGAGAAAAATGCAAATCAAAACTACAATGAGATTCCATCTCACTCCAACAAAGCTGGCATTAATCCAAAAAACACAAAATAATAAATGTCGGAGAGGTTGTGGAGAGACTGGAACACTTATACACGGCTGGTGGGAATGTAAAATGGTACAATCACTTTGGAAATCAATTTGGCACTTCCTTAAAAAGCTAGAAATAGAAATACCATATGATCCGGCAATCCCACTCCTTGGAATATATCCTAGAGAATTAAGAGCCTTTACAAGGACAGATATATGCATACCCATGTTGATTGCAGCACTGTTTACAATAGCAAAAGGATGGAAGCAACCAAGGTGCCCAACAACAGATGAATGGAGAAATTATGGTATATTCACACAATGGAATACAACGTATACGACGTATCACTAAAGAACAATGATGAATCTGTGAAAAGTTTCGTAACATGGAGGAATCTGGAAGGCATTATGCTGAGTGAAATTAGTCAGTTGCAATAGGACAAATAATATATAAGGCAACTATTATAAGAACTGGAGAAATAGTTTAAACAGAGAAGAAAATACACTTTGATGGTTACCAGAGGGAGGAGGTAGGGAGGGAGGGAGAGTGGTTTTCACTAATTAGATAGTAGGTAAGAACAATTTTAGGTGAAGGGGAAGACAACACACAATACAAGGGAGGTCAGCACAACTGGACTAAACTAAAAGCAGTGAAGTTTCCTGAATAAACTGAATGCTTTGAAGGACAGCATAGCAGGGGCAGGGGTTTGGGGACCATGGTTTCAGGGGACATCTAAGTCAATTGGCATAATAAAATCTATTAAGAAAACATTCTGCATTCCACTTTGGAGAGTGGTGTCTGGGGTCTTAAACACTAGCAAGAGGCCATCTAAGATGCATCAATGGGTCTCAACCCACCTAGAGCAAAGGAGAATGAAGAACACCAGAGACACAAGGTAATTATGAGCACAAGAGACAGAAAGGACCACAAAAACCAGAGACTACATCAGCCTGAGACCAGAAGAGCTAGATGGTGCCTGGCTACAACCAATGACTGCTCTGACAGGGAGTGCAACAGAGAGCCCCTGCGGGTACAGGAGAGCAGTGGGATGCAGATCCCAAATTCTCGTAAAGAGACCAGACTTAATGCTCTGACTAAGACTAGAAGGACCCCGGAGGTCATGGTCCCCAGACATTCTGTTAGCCCAAGACAGGAGCCATTCCCAAAGCCAACTCTTCAGACAGGGATTGGACTGAACTATGGGATAGAAAATGATACTGGGGAAGAATGAGCTTCTTGAATCAAGCAGACACATGAGACTATGTTGGCATCTCCTGTCTGGAGGGGAAATGAAACAGCAAAGGGGGTCAGAAGCAGGCCAAATGGACAAAAAAATAGAGTGGAGGGAGGTTGTGTGCTGTCTCATTAGGGGGAGAGCAATTAGGAGTGTATAGCAAAAAAAAAAAAAGTATAGCAAGGTGTATATAAATTTTTGTATGAGACACTGACTGGATTTGTAAACTTGCTCTTAAAGCACAATAAAATTTTTTTTAAAAAAAGGGGGGACGAAATCAAAATATTAGCTACACAACTTGAACAAATAGGAGAAGAGCAAAAGAAGCCCACAGCCACCAGAAGAATGGAAATAATGAAGATCAAAGCAGAAGTAAATGAAAGAGAAAAACCATAGAATCAACAAAACCAAAAGTTGGTTCTTTGAAAGGATCAACAAAATTGACAAACCACTGGTCAAAGTGACAAAAGGAAGACGGGAGAGGAAGCAAATAACTCAAATAAGAAATAAAATGGGGGACATTATAACAGACCTAACTGAAATAAAAAGGATCATAACTGAGTATTATGAAAAACCGTACTCTAACAAGCTTGAAAACCTAGAGGAAATGGACAAATTTCTAGAAAGACACTACCTACCCAAACTAACACAGAATGATGTTGAAAATCTGAACAGACCCGTAACAAGAGAAGAGATTGAAAAGGTAGTAAAAACAACTCCCAACAACAACAACAAAAAGCCCTGGCCCAGATGGCTTTACTGGAGAATTCTACCAAACATTCAGAGAAGAGCTTACACCAGCATTACTCAAACTATTTCAGAATGTAGAAAAGGAAGCAATACTTCCGAATTTAGTCTATGAAGCCATCATAACTGCAATTCCAAAACCAGGCAAAGACACCACAAAAAAAGAAAATTACAGACAATATATCTCATGAATATAGATGCAAAAATTCTCAACAAAATTCTAGGCAATAGATTTCAGCAACATGTCAAAAAAACAATACACCACAGCCAAGTAGGATTCATACCAGATATGCAAGGATGGTTCAACATTAGAAAATCAATCAATGTAATCTACCACATAAATAAAAGGAAAGAAAATAATCACATGATCGTCTCAATCCACACAGAAAAGGCATTCAACAAAGTCCAACACTCATTCCTGATAAACTCTCAATAAAATAGGTATAGAAAGAAAATTTCTCAACATAATAAAGGGCATATACGGAAAACCAATGGCCAACATTATTCTTAACGGAGATAGGCTGAAAACATTCCCCTTGATGACAGGAACAAGACAAAGATGCCCTTTATCACCACTTGTATTTAACATTGTGTTGGAAGTCCCAGCTAGAGCAATAAGGCAAGAAACAGAAATAAAGGGCACCCAAATTGGTAATGAAGAAGTTAAACTGTCCCTATTTGTGGATGATATGATGCTATACATAAAAAAAAATTTTTTTTCTTTATACATAGAAAACCCAAAAGACTCTGCAAGAAAACTACTGGAACTAATAGACAGATTCAGCAGAGTAGTAGGATACAAGACAAACATACAAAAATCAGTTGGATTCCTATACACAAATAAAGAGAATGATTAAGAAGAAATCAGGAAAACAATACTATTTATAATAGCCCCTAAAAAAAAATAAAATATTTGAGAGTAAATCTAACCAGGGACGTGAAAGACCTATACAAAGAAAACTACAAAACACTACTGCATGCAAGAAACCAAAAGAGATCTACATAAATGGAAAAACATACTATGCTCGTGGATAGGTAGGCTCAACATTGTGAAAATGACAATTCTACCTAAAGCAATTTGTAAATACAAAGCAATACCCATCCAAATACCAATGACATTCTTTAAAGAGATAGAAAAACTTATCATTAACTTTATATGGAAAGGGAAGAAGCCCCGGATAAGTAAAGCACTATTGAAGAAGAAGAAAGTAGGAGGACTCGCACTACCTGACCTCAGAACCTACTATATAGCTACGGTACTCAAAACAGCCTGGTACTGGTACAACAACAGATACATTGACCAATGGAACAGAATTCAGAGCCCAGATGTAAATCCATCCATCTATGATCACCTGAACTTCAACAAGGGCCCAAAGTTCATCGAATGGGGAAAAAAAAAACCATCTTTTTAACAAATGGTGCTGGCAAAGCTGAATGTCCATCTGCAAAAAAATCAAACAGAACCCATACATCACACCATATACAAAAACTGAAAATGAATCAAAGACCTAAATATAAAGCCAAAAACCATGAAATTCATATAAGAAAAAATAGGATCACACTAGAGGCCCTAATACATAGCATTAACAGAATACAAACCACAACCAACAACACACAAGCTCCAGGGGATAAGCTAGATAACTGGGATCTTCTAAAAATTAAATACTTATGCTCATCAAAAGATTTCACCAGAAGAGTAAAAAGAGGACCTACAGACTGGGGAAAAAAATTTGGCTATTACAAATCAGACAAAGGTCTAACCTCTAAAATCTACAAGAAAATCCAACACCTCTACAACAAAAAGACAAACAACCAATTAAAAAATGGGCAAAGGAAATGAACAGACACTTCACCAAAGAAGATATTCAAGCTGCCAACAGACACGTGAAATGCTCACGATCTCTAGCCATTACAGAAATGCAAATCAAAACCACAATGAGATACTATCTCACCCCGGCATCATTGGGGTGTTGTAGCAGCTGCAGGGAGATTGGAACTCTTATGCACTGCTGGTGGGAATGCAAAATAATACAACCATTTTAGAAAACAATATGGCGCTTCCGTAGAAAGCTAGAAATAGAAATACCATACGATCCAGCAATATCACTCCTAGGAATATATCCTAGAGAAATAAGACTCATTGCACGAATAGACATATGCACACCCATGTTCACTGCAGCATCGTTCACAATAGCAAATAGACAGAAACAACCTAGATGCCCATCAACAGAGGAATGGATAAACTGTGGTACATACACACAATGGAGTATTATGCAATGACAAAGAACAACCATGAATCTGTGAAGCATCTCATAACATGGATGAATCTGGAGGACATTATGCTGAGTGAAATAAGTCAATCACAAAAGGAAAAATATTGCATGAGACCACTACTGTAAATACTCATGAAAAGGTTTACATGCAAGAAGAAACCATCTTTGATGGTTATGATGGAGGGGAGGGGCGGGGATGGAAAAACACTTAATAGACAATAGATAAGTGGAAACTTTGGTGAAGGGTAAGACAGTACACAATACTGGGGAAGCCAGCACAAAGTGTACTAGGCAAGGTCATGGCAGCCCCATCCAAAAACCAACCAAACCCAGTGCCATCGAGTTGATTCTGACTCATAGCGGCTCTATGGGACAGAGCAGAACTGTCCCATAGAGTTTCTGAGGAGCGCCTGGCGGATTCAAACTGCCAACCCTTTGGTTAGCAGCTGTAGCACTTAACCACTACACCACCAGGGTTTCCGGTAGCTCCATAGACACATCCAAACTCCCTGAGGGACTGAATTGCTGGGCTGAGAGCTGTGGGGACCATATCTAGGGGAATATCTAATTCAATTGGCATAACATAGTTTATAAGGAAAATGTTCTACATTCTACTTTGGTGAGTAGTGTCTGCGGTCTTAAAAGCCTGTGAACGGCCATCTAGGATACTCCTCTGGTCTTACCCCTTTGGGAGCAAGGGAGAATGAAGAAAACTAAAGATACGAAGGAAACATTAGTCCAAAGGACTAATGGACCATATCTACCACGGCCTCCACCAGACTGAGTCCAGTACAGCTAGATGGTGCCCGGCTACCACCACTGACTGCTCTGACAGGGATCACAATAGAGGGTCCCTGGCAGACCTGGAGAAAAATGTAGAACAAAATTCTAACTCAAAAAGAAAGACCAGATTTGCTGGCCTGCCAGAGACTGGAGAAACCCTGAGACTATGGCCCCCGGATACCTTTTCGGCTCAGTAATGAGATCACTCCCGAGGTTCACCCTTCAGCCAAAGATTGAACAGGCCCATGTAACAAAACAAGACAAAAGGGGTGCACCAGCCCTGGGGCAGGGACTGGAAGGCAGGAGGCAACAGGAAAGCTGGTAATAGGGAACTCACGGCTAGAAGGGAGAGTGTTGACATGTTGTGGTGTTGTTAACCAATGTCATAGAACAATGTGTGTACTAACTGATGAGAAACTAGTTTGTTCTATAAACCTTCATCTAAAGTACAATTTAAAAAATAATAATAATAATTTAGAAAAGAGTACATATGGCCAATTTGCCAGATTAAGAAGAGGTCCATGAAACTTGGAAATTTTTATCTGAAAAAGAACTTTTTTAAAAAATAAAACCATTTAAGGCAACAGAAATGGTCTATCTTGTCTATATTTTAATGGTTGGAAGGTTAAGGTTTTGGAGCAAGAATTGTAGCTATTCATCTAGCAGCAACTGATTATGTTTTAGTGAACCTTACCCTCTCACAGGTATTTAAGGAGGCCTATTTTTTTTTTTTTTATTATAATGTCAAGCCCTGACATTTTTCTGAAAAGCATCAAGAGGCATAAGAATTAACTCTATAAAATGGCACCGTATCACAGGACAGCCATCCATCTGTCCCCAGTAGAGCTAAAAAGACTGAAAGAGCAGCCAGCGAATCTGACAAGGACAGAGGAGAGGGAGCATCTGAGGACTCAACTTCCCTGAGAAGTTCATTTTGCAGAAAAACAGCAAGCAGACCTTTTGATGAGGGTACTTAAGGTCCTTACTTCCCACTGCAGGCTGGGGCTCTGCGACTCATTTCTCTCTCTCTGCCCTGCTCCCCTTCTCCTCCAGGCTTCATTCTATTCCCCGCAGGATACAGATAATTAACAAGCGCCCACTGATGGAAGCTCTTGTAATCACTCCTTAATGTCTTTTCCAATTGTCTCAGTTAACGAGAATCTGGAGTTTTCTAAGCCAGTTCAATGTATAGACCCAAAAAAGAAAATTTACACTTCAGACTACTGTTGATGGCCTTTTCACAGTTAAATGTGTTTTCTTCAATCTTGTGCTGCTATTTAAATAGCCAATTCTACAGAAAATTGTCCCTTCAGAGAAAGTGCTGCGATTTCCAGTAAGAGGGGCAAGAGAGCACATTTAAGGCAATTGATATCAAAGGGAGCAACAACCTGGCACCCAAGGGTGAAAGCAGCAGCAGGAGCAGCAGCACCGCCTCCCTTGGAGACAGTTCTGGGTAAGCGGACACGGGGAGAAAACCTAGTTGAAAGAAAACATGGGGAGGAAGAGGTCAGCACCACAAAGAACCTAAGCATTCATCCTTTCATGGAATAAGAGGTTAAAATAACAGAATTTCAGAGACGAAAGGAAGAACTTTACATTGTTAGACTCAGCTTTCCCATCCTGGGCTTTAATTTTCTTCTACAACAGATATTTTCAGCTATGGGGGCACATTGAAATCACCTAAAAGAGTCTGTTTAAAAAAAAAAAAAAACAACTAATGTTTGACTCCATCCCAAATAAGGAGAGAAGGAAGCAAGCACTGGGAGGGTTCGAAATTCCCCAGGTGATTCTAGGATTACTGGAGGATGGAGAGAGACCCACTGGACTACAGCAGCCCCCCCTTGATCAAGCAGCCACGTCTGGAGCACCACCAGTGACAGGGAGCTCACTATCTTCCATGGAAATCCATTCTATTTTGAGACCATTCCTTTTCTTACGTTTAGGCTAAACCTGCCTTTCTGTAACTTCCACCAATTTGTCCTAGCTCTGCCGACAAGGGCCTCAGAAATCTACACAATACTTACATAAAATCAGGGAATGACACAAACCTGGAGGAGCTTCTTTGATAGCACAATTGACAGGCCAAGGTCAAATTGGAGACCAGATTTAACAAAACGGAATCTAACAGATATCCACATCATTTACTTAGGGCTAAGATACAACCGCTCAAGAATGGAAGAGGAAAGGTTTCAACAGTATGAGTTACATGATAGAGATTTCCCACGTAGGGGACGAGGGCTGGTGGACAGTAACTCAACATGTGGCATCAGGTGGATGTGGCTGCCAATATGAGAGTGGCTCATGGTATCCTAAAAAAAAACAGTTGCTATGGAGTGAATTTCTGCTTGTGGCGACCCCATGTGTGTCAGAGTAGAACTGTGTTCCACACAGTTTTCAATAGCTGGTTTTTTGGAAGTACATCACCAGGCCTCTCTTCCGAGGCACTTCTGGGTGGACTCAAACCACCAACCTTTTTGTTAGCACCAAGTCTGTTAACCACCTGCACCACCCAGGGACTCCCAAGCTGTCTTAGGCTGCATTACTAGATACTTCCTCTCCTAAAGGAGATATACATGGGAGAAACACCTGGAGTAGTCTGCCAAGTCAACCACGCTTTAAAAGAGGCAGAGAAAAACAGAGAAGAATGAACTCAATAGTGAGAAATTTTTTTAAATGTTTCAAATAAAAAACTGTGAGGGCAGAAAGTAGATTTAAAAAAAGCATTAAAATGGGAAAGAAGAAAAAATATTTGCATATATGCTCTGTGCCAGATGTCCTATATGAACATTACTTCAGGTAATCATCAAGACAGCCGCTAAAATTACCTAATTGTCAAAGGGGAAGATGTACATAGCCTCAAGGGATAAAACTGGAAAGGCGTCTGGGAGAGTTTGAAGCTAAAAAAGAGAACAAGATCTAATTACTTTTTTTCTTTTTGATCTATTTTGGAAAAAACTGAGTAAATTATACTCCTCAGGTCCTGGTACACTGTCATTCTTAGTCCATATAGGACTCTTATTTATTTGTTCATTAATTCCTTTATCTGTTTATTATTCACATGTGTATTTTTTAATCCCCGTGCCCCACTAGCTCTTCTATCCCTCCTCATACGTAACTATGTATATTCTTTTATTTGCAAATGCTCTTGTAAAATTTTGTATATATCCTGTGAATTTTCTTTCCTTATACTTTGCCATTTTCCACAAAAAATGGGTCTTTTTCTTGTTAGCTCGTAGGAGTTATCTGTGTATTCAAGATATTAGTCCCTTGCTGGCATTAGAAATTCTGTTTACAGCCTATTAACATTCTAATCCTTGTAATAACATTGCCCAGATGTAATCAAAATCAACTTTTCTTTTTCTTATGGATTTTACATTTGTACATTTGAATTTTTGCTTAATGAATCCTTCCCTACCTTGAAGTCACAAACATATTCTCCTACATGTCCTTCTACTAACTGTATAGTTTTAACTTTCATATTTACATCTTTAATTAAATTGGAATCCAGCTTTATATGTAGTATTATGACAAGATCAATTTTATTTTTCTCCATATAATGAGCTTGTTATCCCAATAGTATCTACTATATGATCCTCCCTTTCTCCATTGACTTGTGGTGCCACCTTTTTATTATATTAACTCTCAGCCAACAATATATTGGTCTGTTGTTGAGTTCTCTGTTCTCTTTCATTGATCTATGTCTGTCCTTATACCACTATCATGCCGATTTTATTACAATGACTTTGAAGTATGTCTTAATATCTGCCAAGGCAAGTTACCCAATTAACTTCTCTTTTTCAAGATTGGCTTATCGTTTGGGAACTTTCACCATTCTGCACAAATTTTAAAAACTATCAACTTCATTAAAATAAACAACTGGACTTTTTATTGGGATTTGTGTTGAAATTATAGACTAATTTAAGGAATCACCATCTTCATTGTATTAAGTCATCTCATCCAAGAGCATGGTGGACTGTCTGCCCACTTCTTTAAATCATCTTCTATATCTTTTATTTACATGTCAAATTTTTCTTCATACAGAGCTTGTATACTGTTGGATAAGTTAAAGCATGGATACAGTCTATTTTGCAGAAATCCCTATGTACATACACAAACTAGTAGAAAAATGATATCAATATAAAGGAGAAGTTTCATTGGTTCATATGGAATTTTTTCCAACATATTAATATGGTGTACAGCCCAGGAACAGCAGCTGAATACAAAACAGATAACTCAGCTGCCCATTCGCCCCTGTAGGTGAGACTCTTCTCTATCTAGTCTACCCTCCCCTGCTTCAAGTCCCCATGGTAGGCAGCCAGCACTGTCCCAGAATGTGATCTGTAGCCTAAGACCCACAGATCTGAAGCCCCTGTTTCTTCCCAGCCAGTCATGTTCACCTTCTCTGTTTAACAACTTAAGTTACACTTGTTCTCAGGGAACATCCCCAGGGGAGCAGATTTCAACTTTTCATTGAATACCTCCTCCCAAAAAATGTTCCCAATGTGTGTATTTATAATGGCAATTCATTTGAGGTCTTGTCTGCCTGAAAATATTTTTTTCACACTTTCATATCTGAATAATAATTTGACTGGAGTAACCAAGAGTTTAAGGAAAGGGAAGGTCTTGGGGTTCAGAGAAAGAGCCCCAGCTACCAGAGAGCCAGGGCTGAGCAACTCCCCTGGCCGAGTTTTTACCTATAAACTCTTAGAGAGAAGCGGCGCTGAGAGGAGCCAGTCTCCTGAGATTGGAATCCATCAACCCTGTGAGTGTGGAGGGGCAGAAGTTACAGCAGTGAATGACCAAGGTCACCTTGTACATGTTTTTATCAACTACTTGCCCCAGCAGAGCTCTGGTATGGCCTGGCTTTTACTCACCCAACAGCAAAGACTCGGACCTTTGCTACAGATTTCTGCAATAAATCCATATTTTTAGCCCATGGTCTGGAAAACTCTTGACCCTCTGCACACTTCATCTGTAAAATGGAGATATTATCCTTTAAGCATTGTCTTGAGGATTGCATGATATAACGTTTGATATTCCTTCCTTCATTTTAATATTTTTCCCATATCCTGTCTTCCAACATTTTAATCTCTTATATTTTACTTCTCAAATACAAAGAAGGTTTTTTTCCTGTACTGTAAATCATAAAGACTTGGGTGGCTAGCTATGGGAAAAGGCATCTCTGCCGGCAATGGGTTTGTACTCTACAAGGTTAAAAACAAGCTCTTAGCTTACTTGAGAGCTGGCCTTGTTTTCAGACTAAATCTCTGGTTGTGGTTTGTTGCTCATCTTTTACTTCCCCTGAGTGTTGCTGAATGGACATTTACCCTGAAGCTTCATTTGTTAAAAAGAACATTAACATAAAACAATCCTCACTAGAGTTACAAGAAAGATGTATTACTCCATATTTTCTAAACATCTAGTAGCAGAAAGCACATATTTTATAAAGAAAGATTCAAAAAACTATTGTTTACAAAAATGACACATGGAAATCTGGCTTGTGATTTATTCTAAGGCATACAATGGGAAGAATAAGTCATATAGTGGGCATGTGAGGAATGCATTTTTAGTCAATGTCTGATATTATATCCAGCCTTCTAAAAAACCAGCTTGTGTTCCCCATATCAGGATGGTTGTGATAGGAGAGCTATTCAGCCAAAAAGAATATTCAATAAGGAATCATTATCTTAGTATATAGTATACAAAACCAACCAAAAAACCCAACATTGCCATCAAGTCAATTCCCACTCATAGCGGCCCTATAGGACAGAGCAGAACTGCCCCATAGGGTTTCCTAGGCTGTAATCTTTACAGAAGCAGATCGCCACATCTTTCTCCTGCAGAGCAGCTGGTGGATTCAAACCACCAACCTTTCGGTTAGCAGCTGAGCATTTAACCACTGAACCACAAGGGCTCCTAGAGTATACAAAGGAAGGGGTAATTACAGAAAATTAAGAGCCCCATAACCCAAAGGTAAGGTATCCCCAAGATGATATTTTCAGTATCCTATGTGGTTTCTCCTTTACGCATATAAAGAATTTAATTTTCCAGAGCCTTCAGTTTGGCTTGAGGTAATGTTGGTTTGTTGCTTTGTTTTTAATTGAGTGTTCTTTTCACTCTGGTGTAACTCTGTGCCCACTCTCCCTTCATAGGAATGTGGCTGATTCTTCCTATTGTTATTTGGAGAAAGGAGAGAACACTCTTACCCTGATGTCCACACAGTAGCCGCTTAATAAATCCTCGTTACATTGATGAAGGAAAACAATCATTAAATTCCATATTCCAGCTGGAATTCCTTACCTTTCCAAATGAGTCAACCTTAAGGTGAAGAGCAACAGCTTTATGTCTAGAATGATTTGCAAGAGGGGTTTCACATTTATTCGTTCTGCCACTTGATCCTCACCATGTAACTGTTAAATAATTGAGCCAAGGCTAAATAGCAAAAACACCTGTGCCTCTTTTCCCCTACTGATGTTGCTTCTGAGCTGGTACAGAGAGTTAAAAGTGAAATGTCTGCAAATGGAAATTGCCTTCGCTAAAACTCAGCCCTTTCATGGTAATTATCCACCCATATTTAATTTTTATATGCTTTCATTTGGATAAAATTAGTGATTTCATTTAATATTGTCATCATGATAACTGTTAGTTGGGTCTATGTCTTGATGTTTCCCGGAATCATTCTTTTTTCCTTTTTGTTTTTAAGCCAGTTCTTTCCTCCTCAGATTCAGGAATGTTTCATATTGAAGAGAAAAGGTATCCCCTGGGTTTTCATAAAAAGTAAGTTTCTTTGTTAGACTTGTGGCTCACTTTAGCCACCAAAAATCTCAACCTACTATTCCCTCGTTCACGACACAAGGGCTTAGAAATCACGCTGTCATACTCACCACCTCAACAAGAGGTCTTCTGGAAATCCCACTGCTTTGTTGCTGTTGCTTGGACCCAGTGAGGGCTTGCATATCAGTGGCTCTCACACTTAAGTGCGCATCAGAATCACCGGGACACTTAGTAAAACAAAGATCGCTCAGCCCCATCCTCTGAGTTTCTGATTCAGTACCTCTGAGGAGGAGGAGGGCTCAAGAATTTGCATTTCTAACAAGTTCCTAGATAATGCTGGTGATGCCAGTTCAAGGACCCCAATTTGAAAACCACTTTATAAATCCCTGTGTGTTAATCTTCAGTCTGGAGAGAGAATTTTTCAACACATCAACTTCAAAGATTAAAAAGCCCTCCTAAACAGGTAAGACCTTCTCAAACATGTTTGCTGCCTATACCAACTCTAGAGATCACGGATTACATAACCATTCGCTACAAGTCACTCCTGTGAATTCTTTGGCCCCCTGGATTCTGGACCCTACTCCTTGCCCTAGATTTTCAGAATTTTTCTAGACTCCCCTTGCTTTACTACTAGACTACTACTGCCCTTCTGTCAGTATCACAAATTACTACATAGACCTTCTGACTCAGATAATAGCCCAATGAAGAAGAAATTAAAACCATCTTCTGAAGGCAGATAAAAACTACTCACCAGGCCACAACTCCTCTAAAGCACATGCCCTTTTAAGAGTTCAGTGTGTACCAGCAATTCAGTAAGTTTCTGTACATTTAAAGACATTTCTGTACTCATGGGGACGGGAAATATCTGATATTGGCTTCCACCCCTGCAAATATTTGAATAGCTTGTGAACCATTCAGGTAGAAACATCCCCTCAACAAGCTAATGACTGCAGTAGGGACTGCATAAGGACAGAAGAGGAAATAACGTGACTGGGACTCTCGGCCCCTTTGCAGTCAGGTTAATTTAATCCTTGTCATTTCAAACCATTTACAAAGAGCACTTAAAATATAGCTTAGGTGCTGTTAGAGTCCCTGGCACAGAGGCAGTTTGCACAAGCTACTGTTATTTTGGTCATGGAGTAAAATTATGTACTGATTAAAACACCCAAACCAAACCTGTTGCCATTTAGTTGATCCCCTGATGACCCCATGTGTTACAGAGTAGAACTGTGCTCCATAGGGGTTTTCTTGGCTGTAATCTTTACAGAAAAGAGCTCTGGTAGCAGCACAGTGGTTAGGACTTGGCTGCTAATTGAAAGGTCAGTGGTTCAAACCTACCTAGTGATGCTGTGGGAGGAAAGACCTGGCAAACTGCTCCTGTAAATATTACAGCCTAGGAAACCCTATAGGGCAGTTCTTTTCTGTCCTATAGGGTCCTTATGAGTCAGAATCGACTCTACAGCATACAACAATCTTTACGGAAGAGTTCTGGTGGCGCAGTGGTTAAGAGCTCAGCTGCTAACCAAAAAATTGGCAGTTTGAACCCACCCAGCAGTTCCACAGGAGAAAGAACTGGCAATCTGCTCCCATAAAGATTAAACCTATTGCTGTCAAGTCAATTCCAACTTATAGCCACCCTATAGGACAGAGTAGAACTGCCCCATAGGGTTTCCAGGGAGCAGCTAGTAGATTCGAACTGTTGACTTTGGCTAGCACTGAGCTCTTAACCACTGTGCCACCAGGGCTCCCCAATAAAGATTAAAAAATTACAGCTTAGAAAACCCTATGGGACAGTTCTGCTTCATCATATGGGGTTGCTATGAGTTGACATCAACTCAACGGACCTAACAACAACAAATCTTTACAGAAAATGATCACCAGGCCTTTTTTCTGTGGTGCCTCTGGGTGGGTTCAAATCACCAACCTTTTGAGTGCAAGCTGTTTGCACCATCTAGGGACTCTGATGTACTTAATAACCTTATGTCTAATACTATATGTGAGATAGTTCAGGCAGGGGTCATGGGTAATCTTTATTAAAGAGTAAACGTCCTTTCTGAATTATCTGCTCACAAATTGACACAATTAATTAAAACCATCTTAAAGCATAATAGCTGCTACAATTAATTTATGGAAAAGAACAAGTATTTAAAAGCACAAGCAAAAACACTCTAAATTAGGATGCACCTGTGTCACTTGTACATCCCCAGTTCCTGTAACACTGTCAGAGAGAAAACCTCAGTTGTTATAATGTCCAAAATGGCATGAGTGTCCTAGCAAGTAAGTATAGGCGAAACACAGGTCAGTCATGCTTGCATTCAATAGCCCGAGGAGAAGCCATTCTGGGATTCCTGGATCCCTAATTCACGCTTGCTTTCTCTGAAGCTCTTAAAATCCACCCCTGTCAGATTAGGAAAACGGAAAAGCTGTAGTATAAAGCAAAAAAAATAATAATTTTCATTTTCCAAATATAAAAGACAGCCTCCTTGCTTCAAAAGCACACCTCAGGCTTCCCCTTGGGGCCTTTCCTGCCTCAGGCAGGAGTGGCCTCAGAGAAAGGCCTTTGTTGGCTCAGACACAGGAGTAAAGCAGCCTGTTCTGTTTTCCCAGCACCCTCCGCACCACCTTCCACTGCTTTAATTAGGAAAATCTCTGATATCCTCATTTTTTGACTGATTACACTTCAAGGTAAATGAATTCCAGTGCTTCATCTCAACCAGGTGTTTACTTTTATACATATCACTGATTATAGATTGAAATATGTTCCCCTTAAGGACATCTTGGCCATGAGGAAGTAGATGGAGGGCAAATTCGTAAGGAGCAATTATAAACTTTTTTCTGGAAATGGAGAGGAGAAGGCAGGTGAGGCAGGAGCCAAAGGAATTGGCACCCTATGAGGAGTCCTGGTGGTGTAATGGTTAAAGGATTCCGTTTCTAACTGAAACATCAATGGTTCAAATCCACCAGCCTTTCCTAGGTAGAAAAGACCTGGCAATCTATCCCCCTAAAGAATACAGCCTAGGAAATCCTATGGGGCAGTTCTACTTTGTCCTACAGGGCATACAACAGCAACAAAAGCAGCCTTGGTGCTTGCAGCCCTTCCTTCCCTAGCATGAGTAGCACAACTTTAGCCACCTCAGTCTGAGAATAGAGAGAGTGTTCCCTCCTTCCCTACCCCTCAGCCCACCACTCCATCCCCAGCTACCCAGATGCCAAGGTCCTGGGCCCATTTGTACATGTGGAGGTGTTCTGCTTGTCACAAGAGCTGGAGAGTAGTCCTGGACTTCCCAGCTTCCTTGCTCATCTTTTCAAGCTAGGCAGAGTGTACTAGTGGTAGGTCACTCTATCAATGGCCTTCATTGGTTCATGCAAATGCCCAATGATTTCCCTAAATAAAGGACTTCTGATAAAGACAATTGGAAAACACAGCTTAGGTCTTAGGCCACAGTAGCCAATCTGTTGTCATGGAGTTGACTCCAACTCATACTGACTCCATGTGTTTCAGAAATAAAACTACTCCACAGAATTTTCAGTAGAAGTAGATCACCAGGCCTTTCTTCCCAGATACCTCTGGGTGAACTCTGCCTCTTGGTTAGCACCTGAATGTTAATCATTTGTACCACCCAGGGACTCTGGAACATAGCAGGGCCTCTTAACTCAATCTACTGTGTCCAGGAGGTCGGTGTTGTAGAAGAGAATATAACCATCAAGGGTTTCAAGAGCTATGGACAGGGAAGATTCCTAAGAAGAGGGTGTGGGTGAGCTACAACGACTGTCATCTTTAATACACGGGCCATGGCTGGAGCCCTGATATTTAAGGGGATCAGTTCTAGTAGCTTTGCCTTACAACATGCTATATACATAAAAACATTATAAAATATTTTTGAACATTTTTTATTACAAAAATGTTAAAAAATGCACAAAAGTAGAAGACTAGTATAATCAACTACCATATCATTTTAACCCTACGTACTTCAGTGTGCATTTCTTCAACATAAGGATGTTTTCTTAGATAACCAGAATGCCATTACTACACTTAAAAAAATCCCTTTATATCTTCTAACACTCACTCCATATTCAAATCCTGAATTGGAAAGAGATGATTTTCTTTTGTATGGATATCAGGAAAACTGATAATATTGAAAATCTGTTCATAGTAATGCTGATTATAGATATTGAACATTAAAAAGAAACAAAACTTAGAAACATTTGATTTGTTCAGCTGTGTAAAACTAACCCTAATTAAAACAATTTATTCAACTGCTTGCCATTTATTCCCAATGACCACAAACTGCAATAACAATTATGTATGTCATTAAATGTGCATCAGATTAGAGTTGTAATCAAATAAAATGCACACAAGAAGTACAGGGATCTGCTTGCAACTTTGAAAGCAAATTGTTTACTTCCAAAGAAATTGAATTGACCTAGATAATCTTCATTCCAGGGAAAAGTGGTTGATATCAAGAGTACAAAAAAAAAAATTTGCACTTCATCAAACTCCAGACAACCTTCTCTTGTTACCTTTGCAGTGATGTATTACGCTGTTAGCTTGGTGAGGAAAATGCTGATATGAAACTCCAGCACAGTTACAGAAAACTCAGCTGATGTGGAATCTCTGAGGAGGAGCTCTTTTCCTGTACAAATATTAGACCCTGCAGTACCAGTTTTGCCACTCTAGCTGTTTCAGACTCTTCGTCGTCATCTTCATTACCCTCCTCCTACTCCCCTTGCCCACTTCAGTTTGTAGGACTGCATGTAAGTGAGCATTCAGAAAACCCAGACTGTATTCCTTGTGACCTTGAGCAAATTACTTTTTGTGGCTCCGTCTGTCATTTGAGAAACACTGATGGTTACATCGGAAGGCTTTTCACAATGTTATTGTAATAACTTCACAACAAATTTGCACAAACTCCTTTCTAAATCCAGAAACAGGATGTGCTTCGTTCAATAAACAGGAGGCAAACGGAGCTCCCTGCACATCAGTTCCCTTCCGCTCTGGCCATCAGGTGTTTGCCATTAAGGCAGCCCCAGACCTTTCCTCACAGAATCTTGGGAATTCAAGATCTCCTGCCTGCTTCGTAAGCCTGCCCCAGTTGTTACAGGGCAGGGCAGGGCTTCCCAGCCTGGGACTAAGCCCTGCCTAGGTTCTCACCTTCTTCTGACCAAGAATGACCAGGAGAGGCTCAGAGGTTCCACATGAACAAAGGTTTATTAAGGACAGAAAATAAAAAGGCTCATGAGGGAGATACAGAGAGGGGTTTTTACCTCCACTAGCCTCCAGTCTCTCTCTGAATGAAGGATTTTTAGGGCTTATAAAAAAGGCATTATCTTTATTCATTAGATGGGTGGAGATTTCTAGGAGAAGGGGAGGGATTATGAAAATCAAATGTGCGTGCAGTTGGAATTCGAGATGGATTTCCTCGCAGAGGTTGCTAGAACTAAGGTGGATTCTGTCACATAGGCTGCTGGGATGCTGAGCAGAATTTATTATGGGATGTTGCGCATGTGCGATGTCTCTGGATCTTGGTTTGAGTCCTGACAAGGGATCTTTGTTCATGATTATCTCATGCGGAAGGTTATTCATAGGTTACCTTGATTTTTACTGCGCATGCTCTGCACCTGGTAGGGCACTTGAAAAACAACTCAGGATGTTTATCAGTAATTTATAGCTTTTCAAGCATGTAGGGATAGGAAATTTGGCCCCTTAACTTGTGTAAGCACCTAGTTCGTTAGTCACAGGTTCTCCTTGAGTGCCAGCAGTAGAAGTTATATGGTGGTCTGCACTTAGGTTTAGATTCCAAGAATACTGAGTCAAAGGCCTTTTAATTATAGCCAGGCTATCTCACAGTGGTCAACCAGACCACTCAGAATCTCTCTGAGAAAACCAACCTCTGAAACATTGACCGCAACTCATTAGTGCGGTGGTGAGCATAACGGGGCAGACTTTGTGAAATTCACATTGTTGTTGCTGTTGTTAGCACTTTTGAGTTGGTCCCAACTCATGGTGATCCCACATACAACTGAAGAAAATGCTGCCTGGCCCTGCACCAGCCCCATGATCAGGTGTGGATCTGACTGTTGTGGTTCATAGGGTTTTCAGTGGCTGATTTTCTGAAGTGGATCTCCAGGCCTTCCTTCCTAGTCTACCTTAGTCTGAAAGCTCTGCTAAAATCTGCTCAACATCTTAGCAACATGCAAGCCTCCACTGACCGATGGATGGTGGCTGTGCATGAGGTGCACGTGCTTGAAATCAAATCCGGATCTCTCGCATAGACGGTGAGAATTCTACCATTGGCCCACCGCTGCCCATGTTCCCATTAGCCTCAGCCCTCTGCAAGTGGGAGGAGGGAGAGAGGTAGCATAGAAGGAGAGAAGGAAGGAAGTCTGTTATTTGATTTACTACAGAAAGAAGGAAGGAGGGAAGGGAGAGAGGGAGGAAGAAAGGGAGGGAGGGAGGTTCTTGGAAAAGGACTCTGAAGCCAAAGCACTGGTGAGCTTGTTAAAGATTTGAAGTCTGACAGCCCAGCTTTCCCAAACCATGACATCTTTAAAGGGAATGTAATTAACAGAAGCCACCTGGATTTTGAAGTTGCCCTAAATTTAAAGTTTCTGGGAGACTTAATTAGATTTAATGAAAACCATAGCTGCTAAACAAAGATATATTGTAGCTCCCACTTAGTTATTCCTGAGGGAATTAAGTAGCAGTCATTATGACCCACCTTAGCTTTCACACTTAAACCTCTAGATATTAACGCCCAAAATCTACAAATAAGGTAATGCTCTCTTCGTTAGATAATAACATTGTTAAACTACTCACCTGCTCCTTTAGGAAGAAAGAAAAAGAGCAGAACAGAACTGGAAGGGAAAAAAAAAGATGAAAGTACAAGAAAGTTACCCTGAGTGTGAAATACATTATCCTGACAGACTTCCCATCATTTGAGCTCACCCCTGCCCTTAGTGGCATTTCTTTTCTTTTTAACAGAATGCTGTGTTATTTACCACCATAGTACGAGGGCCTGGTAAGTGCATATCAGGATGAAGTCTGTAAATCATAGCACCAGAACATGGGGCTGATCATTCTCCCATAGTACTCTTTTTCTTCTTGTTTTGTTGCTGTGTGCCATTTAGTCGATTCTGACTCATAGTAAGTCTATAGAGCAGACTAGAGCTGCTCCATAGGGTTTCCAAGGAGCGGTTGGTGGATTTGAACTGCTGACCTTTTGGTGAGCAACCATAGCTCTTAACCACTGCGCCACCAGGTCTCCTTAAGCTAGACTATTTATATGTAGAAACAATGGTAGTCTTTTTTTTTGTTTTTTAATTGTGGTAAAATATATAAAACATTTACCATTTTAAGTGTAAAATTCAGTGACATTAATTACATTTACCATCACCACTATCCACTTCCAAAAGTTTTTCATTGCCTCAAACAAAAACTCAGTACAACTTAAGCAATAACTCCTACTTCCCCCTGCCCTACAATGGTCATCTCTGATATGGATTTTAGCAAAAGGAGGGGAAGGGTTCGTAGACACTAGGCATAAACCCTTGTCTAGGACTAAGATGGAGAGAAGGAGCAGGTGAAGTGGCCTCACCTGCTTCACAGAGGGGAGTCTAAGATAGGGCTCTCAAACCTTAATAGAGCCTCCAGGAAGACTCCTTAAAAGACAGATTGCTGGGCCCACCCACAGAGTTTCTGATTCAGTAGTTCAGGGAGGGACACCAGACTTTGTCTTTCTAAGAAGCTCCCAGATCATAGTTATACTATGGCTCTGAGGACCACACTTTGAGTACCACTAATCTAACACAAAAATCAAAACCAAACCCGTTGCCATAGAGTCAATTCTGAATCATAGTGACCCTATGGGACAGAGTAGAACTGCCCCATAGAGTTTCCAAGGCTATAACCTTTATGGAAGCAGACTGCCACGTCTTTCCCCCATAGAGCAGCTGGTGGGTTTGAACCCCCATGCTTTCGGTTAGCGGCCGAGCTCTTAACCACTGCACTACCAAGACTCCTGGATCTAAGATAAAGTGTCCCAAAAGTTTAGAAAACTCAGGCATTGTTTAGGAAATAGTTTGGTATTAGGTGAATCCAATCCAAGAAGCAGAACAAAGTGTGGAGAAAACTAAGCCACCAATGATTGGGTGTTGTCAGGGAATTGCAGAGTCCCAGAAATTAGCCCCATAAGAATAGACTCTTAAAGGGAGAATGAAGAAAACCAAAGACACAAGGGAAGGATTAGTCCTAAGAATTAATGGACCACAAGTACTACAGCCTCCACCAGACTGAGTTCAGCACAACTAGATGGTGCCCAGCTACTACCACTGACTGCTCTAACAAGGATCACAATAGAGGATCCCGGACAGAGCTGGAGGAAATTGTAGAATAAAATTGTAATTCACAAAAAAAAAAAAAAAAAAAAAGGCCAGGTTTACTGGTCTGACAGAGACTGGAGAAACCCCAAGAGTATGGCCCCCAGACACACTTTCAGCTCAATAATGAAGTCACTCTTGAGGTTTACCCTTCAGCCAAAGATTAGAAAGGCCCATAAAACAAAACAAAACAAAATGGGCACACCAGCCCAGGGGCAAAGACTAGAAGGCAGGTGGGAACAGGAAAGCTGGTAATGGGGAATCCAGGGTTGATAAGGGGAGAATGTTGACATATGGGGTTGGCAACCAACATCACAAAACAATATGTACTAACCGTTTACTGAGAAACTAGTTTGTTCTGTAAATCTTCATCTAAAGCACAATTAAAAAAAAAAAAAGAATAGGCTTTTCACCATCAGGTGGGAGGAGTAAAGTCTCACCCTGGGAAAGGTGGACAGAGCTAAGTAGGGTCCTATGACCACGATCTAGCAGACGGAATCAAATCAGCACTTCGTCCTTTGAGAGAGCCAAGGAAGATAATGAACGAAAGTAGAACAGACTGTTAAACAGCTTGTAAACATTTGGAAAATGGACTCTCTGTGACTGTTTTGCCAAACTGTCTTGTTATTTGACTGAGTTACTAATAAAAGTGCCAGAATATGTCTTGATTTCAGCAAATCAAGATACCCAAGCCTCACTTGCTATTTTTTTGTTAATAAGATGATGAAACAGGAACTGAATGATGACAATATTAGGAGGCTGTGCAAGTACTCAAACTGTTGGGATCTAGCTATTGCTTCTATAAATCTGTCATTAGCCCTGAAGCCTCTAAAGAAACTCCAACTCCACTTTTCCATCCTAAGGAAAAAACAAAAAGCCTTATTTTCCCCCTTCCACTTATAAGTTCAGTGCTTCTGTTAGGGTCACAGAGGAATCTGTCATCTCCTCCTCACTGGCTTTAGTCCAGACCTTCCTCCTTCTTACAATCCACTGCCCCACACAAGGCCAGTTTCTATCCCTCACTATTTTCCATCGTGTTTCTTCTTTTTTTTTTAGTTTATTCTTTCCTTTCCCCATGCAACCACCTTATCTCAGGCTCTTATCACCCCACACCTGGAAAACACAATCTTTATTCTTCTTTTGGAGTCCCTAGGTGGCACAAACATGTAAGCACTTGGGTGCTAACCAAATGGTTGGTAGTTTGAGTCTACCCAGAGGCACTTCAGAAGAAAGGCCTGGAGTTCTACTTCTGGAAAGTCATAGCCATTGAAAATTCTCTGGTACAGTTCACTTCTCATGCACACAGGGTCTCCATGAGTTGAAACTGACTCAATGATAATTAGTTTTGTTTTTGTTTTGGATTCTTCTCTTGTTTCCAGGCCCTCTGATCCTTATTGTGGTAAAGGATCATTTCTTTAAAAAGATTAATTTCAAATCTGTTGTGGACTAATGCTTTTGTAAAATTCAATAAAAATGAATTCCTATGTCAATTTTCTAGTTTTAACAATGTACTCTGGAAGGGGAAAGAGAAGGGCACCAGGATGTCAAGAGGATTCCTGGGCAGCACAGACAACCCATAGTTCTCGGTAGCCAATTTCTCATTGTACTCTGAGTTGTATTTGAAAAGGTTATTTAACTTTGGCAAGGGCAATTTAGTCTGTAGTTTTCTAGAGCTACCTGAAGTAGTCATTTTTGACATCATGCTGTCATTTTTTCCAGACCAAGTAAGTTTCAGATCAGAGACTCCCCAAGAGCCCTGCTTGGACCCTAGCAGGGAATATGGTTAGTCAGTTGGAGTCAAAGACCTGCGACCTCCTAGGGGTCCTGTTAGCCATTGTTCTAACACAGTCCCCTGTTCAAAATGGAAAAGTGGACAAGAAATAAATAAAACAAGATGAAATGAAAAAGGCAGACACAAAAACAGTAAAGCAGAGCTAAAGTGGAAATCAGGACTTCTCAGGAGTCACTTCTATTTTTAGAGGCTTCAGCATTTTAAAATATATTTTCTTAAAAGGGTTACAAAAATGTGGCATATTTTAAATGTTGACATAGACCAAACTAAAACTTTTATTTAAAATATTCTATGCAACACAATTGGCCCAGCCAAGTTCATGATGCATTGTAACAGTATGAAAACAAATTTACTGTTTGAAATCCATTTAAAGTTGAATGAGTAATGTCTTCTTTTAATTCCATTAGTGTATCTTTGTGGCTGTACCTTTCATTAAAGTTGCAAATAATGTGAAAAGTCTAAACCTGAATCCCTCATTGCTGTGAAGCCCCACCTCAGTGGCCTTCCTTGTCCTTTGTTATAGGACCTATAGAAATACAAAATCCAACTAGATAAAACCACCATATCTTTTGTCTGAATTTAAAACAGAACCAATTCTGAGTGGTAAATCCAAGAATCAGAGCAGGAAAATCCATTAAAAGGATGTTGCAAAAGGTTACCAGAGGGTGAGGAATTAATCTGAGGGCTGGTGGCACCAGAGATGGATTACCCAATAAGCAAAGTAGTCAGTCATGGGCTTACTTATGCTGCACAATTTCACCTGTTTTTCACCACATCTTTGATGTGGTGTGGCAGTCTGCTTCCGTAAAGATTGTTATATTGTTGTTGTTAGGTGCCGTTGAGTCGGTGTGGACTCATAGCAACTCTGTGTACAACAGAACAAAACTCTGCTAGGTATTGCACCATCCTCAAAATCATTGCTAAGTTTAAGCCCATTGTTGCACCCACTGTCAATCCATCTCATTGAGGGTCTTCCTCTTTTTCACCAACCCTCCATTATACCAAGTATGATGTCCTTCTTCAGGGACTGATCCCTCCTTGATAACATCCCCAAAGTATGTGAGATGAAGCCTCACCATCCTTGCTTCTAAGGAGCCTTCTGGCTGTACTTCTTCTGAGACAGATTTGTTCATTCTTCTGGCAGTCCATGGTATATTCATTATTCTTGCCAACACCAAAATTCAAAGACATCAATTCTTCTTCGGTCTTCCTTATTCATTGTCCATCTTTCACATGCATAGGAGGCAATTGAAAACACCATGGCATGAGTTAGACACACCTTAGTCTTCAAAGTGACATCTTGGCTTTTTAATATTTTAAAGAGGTCTTTTGCAGCAAATTTGCCCAGTGCAATATGTCGTTTGATGTCTTGACTGCTGCTTCTTGACTGTTGATTGTGGATCCAAGTAAAATGAAATCCTTGACAACTTCAATCTTTCCTGTTTATCATGTTGTTGTTTATTGGTCTAGTTGTGAGGATTTTTGTTTTCTTTATGTCGAGGCATAATCCATACTGAAGGCTGTAGTCTTTGTGATATGCAGATTGCTTGCTGAAAGTGAAGAGGACTTGAAGCACTTACTGATGAAGATCAAGACTACAGCCTCCAGTATGGATTAAATGTCCCCAAGAATACTTAGAAATGTTGGTGGGGACATTGGATTTCTCACTGTAAGCAAGATGGGGACTAAGGCTCTTTTAATTTAAATATTAAAGAAGCAGTGACCAACAGGCCTATAAAACTTACTTGATAAAGTGAAATATTTTATTTCAAAGCAAGATTGGAACTATGCTCATAAACTCCTCAAATCCAGAAACTAGAAGACCTTCTGGTGATTACTTAGTCCAAAATTTTTAATCAACAGCTAAGAAAAAAGCCCAAAGAGTGATTTACCCAGTTATCATAGCAAATTACCAGCAGCACGTACACTTGAGGTATCAGCCAAGGGCAACCGTATCCTTCTTTATCATTGGGTTGGCTTCAAGTGAGAAAAGGAATACATATAAACCTGAATAGGTAGGGTGGCTCACAGAACTAGAGAGTTATTACTAGTTGCCTGTATATGTTCCTAAGCTGAGACACTAGTTAACCCATTTTAGCAATAGTCAATCCATTTATTTCAATTATATCAAAACATTATTGTATCAGGTAACTTTCTAACAACAAATTAATGCTCTCCTTAGAATAAAGTATCATGATAAAAATATTTTTTGACATATAAAAGTGAAATTGAGTATGAAAACAGGTCCCATTTGATCATGAGAACTTCTAAAGCTTTCATTTGCTTTCCTGGAGCTTAAGCTGATTTTCAGGTGAGTTGAAATAAAGTGAACACAGTTCAGAAAATCCAGGGTCTTTACTAAGAATATGAGACTTTGGATAATTTAGTTTTGTTGTAGTCTAATTATTGTAATAAGTGATTAGACTAATTGTCAGTGAAGTTACGAAACAAAAATCAACTAAACCTTTTAATTAACTTAATTTGGAGATTTGAAGCCCATGATTTTTTTAATGGCTGAATGATGTCATAGTTCTACGGCAATCCAATACGTTCATAATAGCAATAATTTCACTTTTAAAAAATACAAAGAAAATAAAGGTGAGCTATTGTATAGAAATTGGAGTTAATAGACCTCTGAGTATTCTTCTTTTATAATAGCTATATTTATAAGCTTAATTAAATTCAAGACAGAATTCGTCTTTGTCAACTACAAGATTTTGTAAGTAAAAATACGAAGGATATTGGCTTGCAAATGTAGTGTAGGGGAGGAGACATGGAGGTCTGGAAGAAATGAGCCCCTGAAGTATTGTAAAAAGGCACTTACTGAAAGGAATTTTAATACATTCAGAAAGGAGCTATGAGGGTATAACTCAGGGGCACATATTCAACTCTGCAAAGAGGGTCAGAAATAATAAATGTCAACATTAAAGGGGTTTCTCTGGTCCAAGTATTTATACAATACCCAGCCGTCTCCTACTTACCTTTAGTGATAGAATTTTCTGCAATTCCAAAGTCATAGATTAAAAGCAAAACAGCACTTCTCAGAGCCCCATTTACCTTAATTAAGAAGTTGACTTCTAGGCAAATCATATCATCCTTAAAAGGTAAGGGTGGGAAGATGTATTTAGACATACCACTTGGAATACATAGTAGAATAAATACAAACTGGCTCATCACCTGGTTCCTTGGCCTGACTCTGATATCTCTTCAGTGTGACCTTGGACAGCTCATTTAACTTTCCTGTGTGTCATTGCCATCCAACAAACACCAAAAAAAAAAAAAAAAAAAACCAGTTGCCATCAAGTGGATTCTGACTCATAGTGACCCTATAGGACAGAGTAGAATTGTACTGTCCCATAGTGTTTCCAAGGAGTGCCTGGTGGATTTGAACTGCCAATCTTTTGGTTAGCAGCCAAACTCTTAACCACTACACAGTTGGTCAAATAGAACTGGGTTTTTATTTTTTTTTTTTAAAGCTTGTCAACTCTAGAATAGAAACTGATAATTATATATGGGAAAATACATATTTCTTAACTCATGGGACAATGTTTATTCTCTTAATTAAAGAATGCTACATGAAACCATTGACCATTTGCTAAGGAATAAGAATTCATCTGAATGATAACCCTTAAAAAGTAGCAACAAAATTGGATTCATTCATTCAGTGTAATCAGTTCCTTAAAGTCAGATATTCTGTCTTCCTTATTCACATCTAACTACCCAGTGTCCAGTACACATTAGTTCAATAAACACTAGACTGACTATCCACTGGTAAACTTCAAAAAGGTTATTTGGGAGTTGATATAGTCATAAACAGCAAAAGTCATATTCCTGGAATAACTCCTAAATTAAGCTGAAGGGTTAAGAGTGAGGGGAAGTGGTTTGTTCCAATGTGCCCTAACCCACGCCTACAGGCCAAATTGAGAACAAGTAGTCCTGACTTTCCACATGGTTGCGTTCAGAGGACTTTATTATAAGTCAGTTCTGAAGTGAGTCGGATATCTTTTTTTTTTTTAGTTTTCATTATTATTGCCTTTTATTTTCAGTATCTTTATAAATTTTGATCTTTATCTTTGGGGGTTGGCATGAAAATGATAATATTGGCAAATTACAAGCTGCACCACTGAAAAACCAAAAAAAACCGCACCATTGTAGGCAGTACATATTCCTAAAAATAAGATGTACAAAAAAAAAAAAAAAACAGACTTGTAAGTGTGGTTCCTCCTAACTCGAATATGTAAGTGAGGAACTACCTGTACTCCCAACCAGGCATAGGAAAAAGTAGGAAGGATTATTTTACAGGGTGCAGGGGAAAGCAGTGGTACCAATCTCCCTTCTCTTCTATTTCTCAATCTGAAATTCAAAGCGGAGTACTCTCTCTGTCCAGGTGCCTTCCCTTAGATCATGGGCAAAGATAATGACTCGCTTTGGGCTGACCAGTTGGTTACCACTGGACTCCAACTTCAGTTGATTGTTCAAAGACCCAAAGATTCAAACAATTTTGAACACACAGCAATGTCTATCTTCTTATGATACATTCTGTGAACAGGACTGCATATTTTGATAATGTCCTCCATTCTGAATCAGAAACAGGGGCTTGCTCCTCTTGGTCCATTATCTGTACCCAGAAGTAGGGTGCTTACTTCTCCTTGTCTTATTTACTCCCATAGCTATCTCATTTGAGTCAAGGTTCTAAGTCTTATTACCACAATTGATTTTTTCTTATGTAGTGATACAAAATTTAGGAACACTAAGAATTAAAACATTGCTGCAGTCATCGGGCATTGACTTGTATAAGGCTGTCACTTTGGCTTTTTATGATAGAACTTGCCATTCATAAACATACTGACACTTGCCCTCCTCCATTCCTCACCTCTCAAGGTGGGATAATCGCAAGTGGAACTTTGTGGCTGTAAAGGAATGTCATAAAGCTGCTTGTACCCTTTGACCCAATGATTCCACTCCCAAAAGTTTTAATCTAAGAAAACAATTCAGAAGAAGTGAAATGTCTACAGTAGTACTGTTTATAGTAGAGTGTAATGGTTCATGAATGAAGGTGATATTCAAATTGCTGGCTTGTAAGACTTTTTTTTTTTAAAGACTAAATGAATGTTAGTGCTAGGGAATGGAGAAAGATGGCAGGGGCGGGGCCGCTGCGTGCAGCTGTGCTATTGTTAACTGTCCCGGAATGAGGGAGGGCTTTTTCTAATTTTCACAAAAGCACATCAACCACCTGCCAACCTGTGTGCATTCAGCCCTGTGTACCCCAGAAGGAGGCACCTTTCCCTAACACAAAATAGTACCCTGTGGCCTATAGGCAGCTCTGGTTGGGAGAGTAAAGGGGTGCATTCAGTTTTGGATGTTGTCTTAGATACCTAGGGCTGCCATAAGAAAAATACCACAAGCAGTGGTTTTAAAGAACAGGAATTTATTGTCCCACAGTTTTGGAGGCTAGGAGTCTCAATTCAGGGTGCCAGTAGGACTATGCTCTGTCCTCTCTAGAAGAAGACCATCCCTTGTCTTTTCAACCTCTGGCAGCCCTGGACATTTCCTGGCATTTGTTGGCTTGTAGACAAATCACAGGTGTCTTCCACCTGTGAGTGTCTCTCTCTCCAAGTCTGTTTTCCCTCTTTATAAGACATCATTTGGAAGAGATTAGGTTTAGGACCCACCCTACTCCAAAAGAAAAACCTTATCCCAAATAGGGTAACATTCACAGGTACAGTGGTTAGGACTTCAACATATTTTGGGGGGAGACACAATTCTATCCATAAGAGATGTGTTATGATTGAAGCAACTGGGGCATCTAGGGAAATCTAGGTAAGATACGGTGACCAGGACAGAGGTCTGGCTGGAGATACGAACTTGGGGTCATCAGTGTGCAGGAGAACCAGTAGCTATCTTGGTGTACAAGGATACTCTATTTCATCAAATCTATGAAGCCATCAATCGTAAGATGCAAACTGACTTCACAGACGGTAGAATGTGAAAATATAGGCATCTTAGAATTGATGATATCCAGTAAATGGAAACTATTGCTACTGCCCCTAGTGGCCCTATGTTTTATGAAGAGCAAAATAGAAAAGGTATGGGAAGACTATGTGGGTAAACAAAAAAGGTAGAAAGAAGAAGACTTCAACCGTCCTTGGAGATGTAGCCTCCCCACAATTGGACTAACCTTTTGACCATGCTCTCTGCTGACCATACTTATTCAAACTGTATGTTGAGCAAATAATCCGAGAAACTGGACTATATAAAGAAGAAAGGAACATCAGAATTGGAGAAAGACTCATTAACAATCTGTGTTGTTGTTATTGTTAGGTGCCATCAAATCAGTGCCGACTCATAGCAACCACATATGTAAAACAGAACAAAACGTTGCAGGAAATCCAACGATGTATCACATTGGGCAAATCTGTTGCAAAAGACCTCTTTAAAGTGTTCAAAAGCAAAGACATCACTTTAAGGACTAAGGTGCACCTGACCCAAGCCATGGTGTTTTCAATTGCATCATACGCATGAGAAAGCTGGAAAATGAATAAGGAAGACCAAAGAATTTAGAATTATGATGTCGGCAAAGAATATTGAATATACCATGGACTGCCAGAAGAACTAACAACTTTGTCTTGGAAGAAGTAGACCCAGAATGCTCCTTAGAAGCAAGAATGGTGAGACTTCATCTCACATACTTTGGACATGTTGTCAGGAGGGACCAGTCCCTGGAGAAGGACATCATGCTTGGTAGAGAGTCAGTGAAAAAGAGGAAGACCTCCAACGAGATAGGTTGATACAGTGGCTGCAACAACAGGCTCAAACTTAGCAATGATTGTGAGGATGGTGCAGGATACAGCAGTATTTCCTTCCGTTGTACACAGGGGTCGCTATGAGTCAGAACCAACTGGACAGCACCTACCAACAACTCTGCTATTCATTCTTAAATTTATATATATATATTTTTTTATGTGTATATATATATATATATATATGAAAAACAATCACATTTCAGTTATATGACAAGGATTGACATTCTAAGTGAAACAGGGATAAAGACTCAAAGGGGAAAATAAGAAATGAAATTATAGCAAAGAAGTTAAGCCAATGAACACATTTCAGATGAAGAAAATAAAATTTTACAGATAAATTGACACTGTCTTTCGTACCTTCTGCAGCCCTGTTTCCCACAGGTAATGATGATCATGAAGTGGGTGTGGGTCCTTTCCAGTCCATGCTTTGTACCTTCATTACATGCACATAGCCATAAAAAAGTCTTGTTTCATGTGTTTTGAATTTTTTGATATAAATTATATCATACTGGAAATTTCTGAAGTGCTCCACTCCCCCAATTTTTCCCATCTCAACCATTTTAGGTGAGTTATGTATTGGTAGGGAGAAATGACCAACATATCTACTGTGAAATTGAATGTTTATCATTTAATTAGAAAAGGGTGTCATATTTTATCAGAATCAGAATGTCCATAGAGGGCAGGAGCAGATGCAAGTGTACTTGCCTTGGCCTCTTCCCCAGTATCTAGCTCCATAACGCAGGACAATATCCAGGAACACACAGGGTGGGTCTTGAAGCAGCTAAGAAAACAGCCACATTCTTACCTACGCTATTGCCCTTTAATATTCTTTCTTACAGCATCATTTAAAATAACATTTACAAATACAGCCCCTCTAGTTCTTGAAACTCTCAGTAAAGACAAATCCTCCTGGAGGTGGAGAAATCTGAGGCAGTGCCTTGCTGTTTGGGGCCAGCGAGTTGGTTCCAACTCAGAATGACCCTATATACCACAGAACGAAACCCTGCCCTGTCCTGCACCATGCTCACAATCATTGTTATGCTTCAACACATTTTTGCAGCCATGGTGTCAATCATTGAGGGTCTTCCTCTTTTTTGCTGACCCTCTACTTCACCAAGCATGATGTCCTTCTCCAGGGACTGATCCCTTCTGACAACATGTGCAAAGTATGTAAGACGTAGTTTCACCATCCTTGCTTCCACGGAGCATTCTGGCTGTACTTCTTCCAAGACAGACTTGTTCATTCTTTTGGCAGTCCAAGGTATATTGAATGTTCTTCGCCAACACCACAATTCAAAGGCATCAATTTTTCTTTGGTCTTCCTTATTCATTGTCCAGCTTTCATAAGCAAATGATGCAATTGAAAATACCATGGCTTGGGTCAGGCACACCTTAGTCTTCAAGGTGACATCTTTTCTTTTGAACACTTTAAAGAGGTCTTTTGCAGCAGATTTGCCCAATGCAATGCATCTTTGGATTTCTTGACTGCTGCTTCCATGGCTGTTGATTGTGGATCCAAGTAAAATGAAATCCTTGACAATGTCAATATTTTCTCCATTTATTATGATGTTGCTTATTGGTCCAGTTGTGAGGATTTTTGTTTTCTTTATGTTGAGGCGTAATCCATTCGGAAGGCTGTGGTCTTTGATCTTCATTAGTAAGTGCTTCAAGTCCCCTTCACTTTCAGCAAGCAAGGTTGTGTCATCTGCATAAGGCAGGTTGTTAATGAGTCTTCCTCCAGTCCAGATGCCCTGTTCTTTTTCATATAGTCCAGCTTCTTGGAATATTTGCTCACCATGCAGATTGAGTAGGTGTGGTGAAAGATACGACCCTGACACACACCTTTCCTGATATTAAACCACACAGTATCCCTTGTTCCGTCCAAACAACTGTCTCTTGATCTATGTGCAGGTTCCTCATGAGCACAATTGTGGCTGTTCTGGAATTCCCATTCTTTACAATGCTAACCATAATTTGTTATGATCCATACAGTTGAATGCCTTTGCATAGTCGATAAAACAAAGGAAAACATCCTTCTGGTATTCTCTGCTTTCAGCCAGGGTCTATCTGACATCAGCAACGATATCCCTGGTTCCACGTACTCTTCTGAATCCAGTCTGAATTTCTGGCAGTTCCCTGTCGATATACTGCTGTAGCTGCTTTTGAATGATCTTCAGCAAAATTTTGCTTGTGTGTGATATTAATATTGTTCAATAATTTCTGCCTTTGGTTGGATCACCTTTCTTGGGAATAAGCATAAATATGGATCTCTTCCAGTTAGTTGGCCAGGAAGCTGTCTTTCATATTTCTTGGCATAGACAAGTGAATACTTCCAGCACTGCGCCATTTGTTGAAACATCTCAATTGATATTCCATCAATTCCTGGAGCCTTGTTTTTCACCAATGCCGTCAGTGCAGCTTGGACTTCTTCCTTCAGTACCGTTGGTTCCGGATCACATGCTACCTCCTGAAATGGTTGAACATCAACCAATTCTCTTTGGTATAATGCCTCTGTGTATTCCTTCCATCTTCTTTTGATGCTTCCTGCATTGTTTAATATTTTCCCCACAGAATCCTTCATTACTGCAACTTGAGGCTTGAATTTTTTCTTCAGTTCTTTCAGCTTGAGAAACGCCCAGTGTGTCCATCACTTTTGGTTTTCTATCTCCAGCTCTTTGTACATGTCATTATAATACTTTGTCTTCTCAAGGGGCCCTTTGAAATCTTCTGTTCAATTACTTTACTTCATCATTTCTTTCTTTTGCTTTAGCTGCTCAACGTTCATGAGCAAGTTTCAGAGTTTCTTCTGACATCCATTTTGGTCTTTTCTTTCTTTCCTGTCTTTTTAACAACCTCTTGCTGTATTCATGTATGATGTCCTCATTGTCATTCCACAACTCGTCTGGTCTTCAGTCATTAGTGTTCAATGTATCAAATCTATTCTTGAGATGGTCTCTAAATTTCAGGTGGGATATATTCAAAGTTGTACTTTGCCTCTCATGGTCTCGTTCTGATTTTCTTCAGTTTCAACTTGAACTCACATATGAGCAATTGATGGTCTCTTCCACAGTTGCCCCTGGCCTTGTTTTGAGTGATGATACTGAGCTTTTCCATAGTATCTTTTCACAGATGTAGTCGATTTGATTCCTGGGTAGTCCATCTGGCAAGGTCTATGTGTACAGTCGCCATTTATGTTGGTAGAAAAAGGTATTTGCAATGAAGAAGTCATTGGTCTTGTAAAATTCTATCATGTGATCTGCAGCATCGTTTCTATCACGAAGGCCATATTTTCCAACTACCAACCCTTCTTCTTTTCCAACTTTTGCATTCCAACCACCAGTAATTATCAATGCATCCTGATTAATGTTTGATCAATTTCAGACTGCAGAAGCTGGTAAACATCTTCAATTTCTTCCTCTTTGGCCTTAGTGGTTAATGCATAAATTTGAATAATAGCTGTGTTAACTGGTCTTCCTTATAGGCGTATGGGTATTATCCTATCACTGACAGTGTTGTACTTCAGGATAGATCTTGAAATGTTCTTTTTGACAATGAATGCAACCCCATTCCTCCTCAAGCTGTCATTCCCAGCATAGTAGACTATACGATTGTCCAATTCAAAATGACCAATACCCGTCCATTTCAGCTCACTAATGCCTAGGATATCGGTGTTTATGCGTTCCATTTCATTTTTGACCATTTCCAATTTTCCTAGATTTGTTCTTCATACATTCCAGGTTCCAATTAGTAATGGATGTTCGCAGCTGTTTCTTCTCATTTTGAGTCAAACCACATCAGCAAATGAAGTTCCTGATAGCTTGACTCCATCCGTGTCATTAAGGTCAACAAACTGACGGACACATGGGGGATCAAATGGTTAATCACGTTAATTTTGCAGATGGGAATAAATTGCAGGAAGCATAGAGAAAAATTAATTTTTATTCAACATAGTCCCATGAAACCATGACCCTAAATCTCCAAACCAAGGAAGCAAATTCCATGAGGTGTTTGGTTGTACATAAGCAGCCTCAGCAGCTAATCTTCTTTTGTTGTTGTAAATACATCATACTTTTGTCAGTTCAACTTTTTACAGGTGTACAACTTATGGACAGCAATAATTGTCTGTATAACCCTACCCTTCATCAATGCAATTTTCCATCACTGTTGACCCCCCTTTTCTCCCTCCATCCCACCCCTGCTAACCACTACTAAACTTTCTTCTCTATACATTTGCCTTTTCTTGTCATTTTATATAAGTGAGATCATACAATATTTGTCCTTTTGCAATTGGCTTTTTTCACTCAGCATAATATCTTCAAGCTCCATCCTTGCTGGAGCACATTTTAAACTTTATTTCTCCTGCTGGTTGAGCGGTATTTCATTTTATCAATGTACCACATTTTGCTTATCCATTCATCTGTTGATGGCATTTAGGTTGCTTCCACATTTTGGCTGTTGTGAACAGTACTGCAATGAACATTGGTGTATAAGTCTTTTGAGTCTCTGCTTTCAAGACTTTTGGGCACATACCTAGGAGTGGAATTACTCGGCCATATGATCATTCTATTTTTCGTTTTTTGAGGAACCGCCACACTGTTTTCCACAACAGCTGTACCATTTTGCATTCCTATCAGCAATGGATAAGGGTTCCAATTTTCCCACATCTATGCCAACATTTGTTATTTCCTATTCTGTGGCTTTTTTTTTTAATCTTAGCCATTGTCTTAGTCATCTAGTGCTGCTATAACAGAAATGCCACAAGTGGATGGCTTTAACAAGAGAAATTTATTTCTTCACCGTAAAGTAGGCTAAGTCCAAATTCAGGAAGTCAGCTCGAGGGCAAGGCTTTCTCTCTGTCGGCCTCATTAGTGTTCCCCCCGGCTAGGAGCTTCTTCACGCAGTGACCCCGGATCCAAAGGACACTCTCTGCTCCCAGCACTGCTTTCTTGGTGGTATGAGGTCCCCCGTCTCTCTGCTCGCTTCTCTCTTTTATATCTCAAGAGATTACCTCAAGACACAATCCAATCTTGTAGACTGAGTCCTGCCTCACTAACACAACTGCCACCCATCCTCCCTCATTAACATCATAGAGGCAGGATTTACAACATGTAGGAAAGTCACACAATACCAGGAATCATGACCCAGTCAAACTGATACACTTTTTTTTTTTTTGGTGGGGGGGACATTATTCAATCCATGACAGCCATCATAGTAAGAGTGAAACGGTATCACACTGTGGTTTTGATTTGCATCCCTCTGATGGCTTATGATGCTGAGCATCTTTTCATGTGTTTGATGGCTATTCGAATATCCCCTTTGGTGAAATATCTATTCAGATCCTTTGCCCATTTTATGACCGGGTTGTCTTTTTGTTATTGAGTTGTCAGAGTTTTATACATTAGTTATTTTCAAATATGTGGTTTCCAAAGATTCTCCCAGTTGGTAGCTTGTCTTTTCCCTTGTTTAGTAAAGTCTTTTAATGAACAAAACTTAAGATTTATAAGGTCCCCTTTATTTATTTTGTTTTTGCTGTTTGTGCTTGTTATTGTATTAGATAACCCATTCTGGAAATCTAGGCCCGAGAGCATTTCCCCTTATTTTTCTTCTAAGAGGTATTGTCAGTCTCTTTAACTTTAGCCTTCTGGTTGGTGTGTATTAGTATCTTATTCTGGTTTTAATCTGCATTTCCTTGACTACTAATGATGTTGAGTACTTGTTCACATGCTTATTGGCCATTAATATATCTTCATTTGTGAAATGTCTTTTCAAACTTTTGCCCCCCCCCCTTTTTTTAAAACTGGGTTGTTTGTCATCTTATTACTAAACCAACTTCTTTTTTTAATATTAGAAAAACAAATATTTGGTGAGAATGGGGTGAATTGTGTGTATGCTAATTCTAACATTTTGACAGGAATCTCAGGTTATATGCCAACCTGTTTTATTTCATTAATATACTTTATTTGGTTTAAAGGCGTCCTGGTGGTGGAACTGTTAAGCACTCAGCTGCTAACCGAAAGGTTGATGGTTTGAACCTACCATCCACTCCATGGGAGAAACCCAGACCCAACCCAGTGCCATCGAGTCGAAGGCCTGGCAATACACTTCCTTAAAGATGAAAGCCTGGGAAAGCCTATGGGGCAGTTCTACTCTGTCCTACAGGATCACTTAAGTTGGAACCATCTCAATGGCACACAACAACAACATTTGGTTTAAAGACTAATAGTTTTATTAGGTTAAAAGTTATGAGGTAGAAAAGAATCTTAAAGGAGCACAAATTACATGAAAAGATAAGTTTAATGATGACCAAAATGACTTAAAATAGCTATTTTCTAATATTAAACATTTTATACATACATATTTAAATAATGGGGAAAAAACAAAACTCCATTAAAAGGCAAAATATGAATAAGCAACTAATTCCAGTATTTCTTCTTATTCCTTGATCCTAGTTTTGTTCCTTGCTGTTCATTATTGATAGACATCTTACTGAAAGGCATTCACATTACATAATTGTTTAAAGCAGATAAAGATGGTAGTTTAAAATTGTTTCCTAAACCAGTGGCTCTCTACATCTTTGCTCAGTTCCTACCCTCAGAGATTACTTTAACCTAGAGGTCAGCAAACTAGAGCCTGCAGGCCAAATCCAGCCCATGGCCTGTTTTTTGTACAGCCAGAAAGCTAAGAATGGTTTTATACTTTTTTATAGAGTTGTTAAAAAAAAAAAAAAGAAAGAAAAGAAATATGCTACAGAGACCGTATGTAACATGCAAAACCTAAAATATTTACTATGTGGCCATTTATAAAAAATGTTTTCTGACCCGATTTAACCCATCATTGTTCTTTACTGACACACTTGTAACTTCATGAGATTAAAGTGTACAGAACTATTCACCCTCTCTTCAAATGACAACAGTGATACTTTTCAGACTGTGTTTCCTGGCTTAATTTTATGTCTTCGACCATGCTACTTTCAAAAACTTCCCCCAGCTAGTCCTTCACCCATTAACACATGGTTCTATCATATGATTCAAATTTTGAATTTTAGTCCCTCAACATTATCAACTCAGATTACCATTTTATTTTTTTTAACGTAGTTAGCCCTGATATCTAAATGTCACTTACAAAGCAACTTGAACCAATACATTGCATATATGTATAATATGAATCTAGATTCAATTTTAGCCAAGCCTTATAGTTTTTTTTTGTTTTTTTTTTTTTTGGCCTATTTATGGATTTTAAAATAGGTTATTTTCTTCTCTCTTCTCCCCACTTAAATAGCTTAGTCCACATTGACCTAAAATGTTCTCCTTAGAAAACTGCTTTCCCTCACTTTCAACTTTTGAGGTTTCCCAACTTCAGAATTTCTCAGTGGAATTGGATTAGCATGCACAGTTTGGCTGCTTTACGTGTTCACCTAAAGAACAATATTAAAATGTTGGGGTAGTATTATTCAAATCTACTTCTCTCCAATATAAAAATCAGTTTTCTTAGTTTGCTTTAAATACATATATGCGAAGTTCAGTGAGGAGTCAGAGATTGTCCCTGTAAGTGTTTGCTGAGAACAGCTTCACACAGATGGCACATTTGGGAAGCTTAAAGATGTATAGGAATTTACTAGGTGATGAGGTAAAAAAGCAATTTGGAGTGCTAAAGGGCCTTTGTGTCGATTTTGACTCATAGCGGCCCTTATGGGACAGAGGAGAACTGCCCCATAGGGTTTCCAAGGAGCACCTGGTGGATTTGAACTGCCAAACCCTTGGTTAGCAGTTGTAGTTCTTAACCTCTATGCCACCAGGGTTTCCATCTGCATATTACATGTTGTTAATTAGTCTTTCTCTAATTCTGACGCCACGTTCTTCTTCATATTGTCCAGCTTCTCAAATTATTTGCTCAGCATACATACTGAGTAAGTATGGTGAAAGGGTACAACCCTGGCACACACCTTTTCTGATTTTTAAACCACACAGTATCATCTTCCTCTGTCAAACGACTGCCCCTTGGTCTATGCACAGGTTCTGCATGAGTCCAGTTAGTTTTTCTGGAATTTCTATTCTTCAAAATGTAATCCATAATTTGTCATGATCCACACAGTCAGATGCCTTTGCATAGTCAATAAAACACAGGTAAACATCTTTCTGGAATTCTCTGCTTTCAGCCAAGATCCATCTGACATCAACGGATGTCATGTCCTCTTCTGAATCCAGCTTGTATTTCTTGCAGCACTTACTGATGAAGATCAAAGACTACAGCCTTCAGTACAGATTACACCTCAACATAAAGAAAACAAAAATCCTTATAACTGGACCAATAAGCCACATCACGATAAATGGAGGAAATACTGAAGTTGTCAGGGATTTCATTTTACTTGGATCTATAATCAATGCCTGTGGAAGCAACAGTTAAGAAATCAAATGACATATTGCATTGGGCAAATCTGCTGCAAAAGATATCTGTAAAGTGTTAAAAAGCAAAGATGTCACTTTCAGAAATAAGGTGCACCTAATCCAAGTCATGGTATTTTCAACAGCCTCATATGCATGCTAAAGCTGGACAATGAATAAGGAAGACCAAAGAACTGATGCACCTGAATCATGGTGTTGACAAAGAATATCGAATATACCATGGACTGCCAGGAGGAACAAATCTGTCTTGGAAGTACAGCTAGAATACTCCTTAGAAGTGAGGATGGTGAGACTTTGTCTCATTGACTTCGGATTATCTGGAGGGACCAGTCCCTAGAGGAGGACATTATGCTTGGTAAAGTAGAGAGTCAGCTAAAAAGAGGTAGACCCTCAAACAGATGGACTGCCACAGTGGCTGCAACAATGGGCTCAAATGTAGCAACAGCTATGAGGATGGCACAGGCCCGGACATTTTATTCTGTTGTGCGTGAGGTCTCTATAGGTTGGAGCTGACTCAGCAGCACCTAACAACACACAGTCTTTAAGGTGGACATTTGTAATTTGGCTCCCCAGTATCCGCTTGCCCCTTTCCTTGGACCTGTACTCAAAATTTCCTTGGATATCACACCTAATTCACACTCAGGTCATATAGTTTGGGTGGGGTTGATCCTATTAGTGCAGAAAAGTTATCATTGTAAACATGAGACTACTGTCCTCAGAAAGGCCTGCTTACAAGGCTGGCCCTTGGCTAGCATCTTAAGACTAGTAAGAGTAGTTCACTGTGCCTAAACTGTTTAAACTGGGCTGTAAGCAAATCAATGCCATTTACAGTAGCCTCCAAGAAGATAAAATACTTGGGAATAAATCTTACCCGGGATGTAAAAGACTTATACAAAGAAAACTACAGTACACTTCTGCAAGAAACCAAAAGAGACCTACATAAGTGGAAGAACATACCATGCTCGTGGATAGGAAGACTTAACATTATAAAAATGTCTATTCTACCAAAAGCGATCTATACATTTAATACAATTCCGATCCAAATCCCAACGACATTCTTTAATGAGATGGAGAAGCAAATCACCAACTTCATATGGAAGGGAAAGAGGCCCCGGATAAATAACGCATTACTGAAAAAGAAGAACAAAGTGGGAGGCCTTATTTTACCTGATTTTAGGACCTATTATACTGCCACAGTAGTCAAAACAGCCTGGTACTGGGACAACAACAGATACATGGACCAATGGAACACAATTGAGAATCCAGACATAAATCCATCCACATACGAGCAGTTGATATTTGACAAAGGCCCCAAAACAGTTAAATGGGGAAAAGACAGTCTTTTTAACAAATGGTGCTGGCATAACTGGATATCCTTCTGCAAAAAAAATGAAACAAGGCCCATACCTCACTCCATGCACAAAAACTAACTCAAAATGGATCAAAGACCTAAATATAAAATCTAAAACAATAAAGATCATGGAAGAAAAAATAGGGACAATGTTAGGAGCCCTAATACATGGCATAAGCACTATAGAAAACATTATAAAGAACAAAGAAGAAAAACTAGATAACTGGGAGCTCCTAAAAATCAAACACCTATGCTCATCCAAAGACTTCACCAAAAGAGTAAAAAGACTACCTACGGACTGGGAAAAAGTTTTTAGCTATGACATTTCTGATCAGCACCTGATCTCTAAAATCTACATAATACTACAAAAACTCAACTGCAAAAAGACAAATAACCCAATTAAAAAATGGGCAAAAGATATGAATAGACACTTCACTAAAGAAGACATTCAGGTAGCTAACAGATATATGAGGAAATGTTCACGATCATTAGCCATTAGAGAAATGCAGATCAAAACTATGATGAGATTTTATCTCACTCCAACAAGACTGGCATTAATCCAAAAAACACAAAATAATAAATGTTGGAGAGGCTGTGGAGAGACTGGAACACTTCTACACTGCTGGTGGGAATGTCAAATGGTACAACCACTTTGGAAATCGATTTGGCGCTTCCTTAAAAAGCTAGAAATAGAACTACCATAAGATCCAGCTATCCCACCCCTCGGAATATATCCCAGAGAAATAAGAGCCTTTACACAAACAGATATATGCACAGCCATGTTTACTGCAGCACTGTTTACAACAGCAAAAAGATGGAAGCAACCAAGGTGCCCATCAACGGATGAATGGATAAATAAATTACGGTATGTTCACACAATGGAATACTACGCATCGCTAAAGAACAGTGAGGAATCTGTGAAACATTTCATAACATGGAGGAACCTGGAAGGCATTATGCTGAGTGAAATTAGTCAGCTGCAAAAAGACAAATATTGTATAAGACCACTATTTTAAGAACTTGAGGAATAGTTTAAACTGAGAAGAAATCATTCTTTTGTGGCTACGAGATGGGAGAGGGAGGGAAGATGGGAGAGGGGTATTCACTAATTAGCTAGTAGATAAGAACTACTTTAGGTGAAGAGAAAGACAGTACACAATACAGGGGAGGTCAGCACAGCTGGACTAAATCAAAAGCAAAGAAGTTTCCTGAATAAACTGAATGCTTCAAAGGCCAGCATAGCAGGGGCAGGGGTCTGGGGACCATGGTTTCAGGGGACATCTAAGTCAATTGGCATAATAAAATCTATTAAGAAAACAGTCTGCATCCCACTTTGAAGAGTGGCGTCTGGGGTCTTAAATGCTAGCGAGCAGCCATCTAAGATGCATCAATTGATCTCAACCCACCTGGATCAAAGGAGAATGAAGAACACCAAGGACACAAGGTGATTACGAGGCCAAGAGACAGAAAGGGCCACATGAACCAGCGACTACATCATCCTGAGACCAGAAGAACTAGATGGTGCCTGGCTCCAACCGATGACTGTCCTAACAGTGAACACAACAGAGCATCCCTGAGGGAGCAGGAGAGCAGTGGGATGCAGACCCCAAATTCTCATAAGACCAGACTTAATGGTCTGACTAAGACTGGAAGGACCCCAGTGGTCATGGCCCCCAGACCTTCTGTTGGCCAAGACAGGAACCATTCCCAAAGCCAACTCTTCAGACATGAATTGGACTGGACAATGGGTTGGAGAGGGATGCTGGTGAGGAGTGAGCTTCTTGGATCAGGTGGACACTTGAGACTACGTTGGCATCTCCTGCCTGGAGGGGAGATGAGAGGGTGAAGGGGGTTAGAAGCCAGCGAAAAGGACACAAAAAGAGAGAGTGGAGGGAGAGAGCAGGCTGTCTCATTAGGCGGAGAGTATTTGGGAGTGTGTAGCAAGGTGTATATGGGTTTTTGTGTGAGAGATTGACTTGATTTGTAAACTTTCACTTAAAGCACAATAAAAATTATTTAAAAATAAAATAAAATGGGCTGTGAGGCTGCAGCTGTTACTACCTTCTGACCAGGGGGTTGGCAGCGGGGACACCACATCGAGAAGGAGGATGAAGCATGGAGAGAGATGGCTAGGAACTGGGCCTGGATAACACTGAGTGCTTGATCAAATCACTTTTGAAGCCAGTACTACCTTTCTCAATTTTTTCAATTATGTGGAAATGTTTTTGTTAAACCAATTTCAACTGGTTTTATTACTTGCAACTGAAAGAGTCCTATCTGATATAACCTTGAACCATGCTAAAGAATCTGACAGCATTATCTGACCAAGTAGGAACCATCACAGGTTTCTAAGTTGGGACATCATATGTTCAGACCTGTGTTTTAGTAAGGTCCCTCCGGTAGCTGCAGGGATTGAGTGATGAGAGACTGGAGACCAGTTAGGAAGCCATTAAAATAAGCTATAAAGTATGAGGACACAACTGGGGTAATGGTAATACCTTAGGCTGAGTTCTCTAGAAGAACAAAACTACTGAAGTGTCTATATATACGTACAGAGAGAGAGAGAGATTTATATCACAGAAATGGCTCATGCAGTTGTAGAGCCTGTAAAGTCAGGCTTCTCCTGACTCACATAGCTGCAGGGGCTGGCAAACCCAAGATCGGCAGGTCAGACAACAGGCTTCTGGATCATAGGCTACAGAGGCCAACAAATCCCAGGATCAACAGATAAGCTGCTAGGTCAAGTCCCAAGAACCAGTCAAATGAACAGAAGCCAACTGCAGAGTCCAGAGCGAGCAAAAGCCCACGAGCCTTGCCAGAAAGTCCACCTATATTGGATGCAGGCCATACCCCCATGGAAACTTCCTTTCAACTGACTGGCTACTCATAGCAGATTCCATTATGGAGGTGATCACGTTATTATATGACTGCCAAACTACATCATAACTGCCAAACCACTGAGAATCATGGCCCAGCCAACTTAACACACAACCTTAATGGTGACAGGTAGCAAGGAGTAAAACTGCTAAATATTCAGGAAGTAGAAGTGACAAGAGTTGGCGAAGGAGTGGATGTGGAGTGTGAGCAAGAGAAAAATTAATGATAACTCTGATTTCTTAGTTTGACTCAGCAAAAGGTGATGTTCTTAACCAAGACAAGAACAGGACAGATGTAGATTTAGAGGCAGAGAGGAAGGTCATAAATTTATTTTGGACATACTAGTTTTCACTCTGTATGACAATAATCTAGCAATGACTTGCAACCGTGGAACTGCAGAATTATGGAGAGGTCAAAGCTGGAGATACACAGTCAGAGTCACCAGCACTCAAGTGATGGATAAAGATATGAGAGTAGATGATAGATGAGATCCCCTGGGAAGAAAATGTGTACCAAAAAGAGGGGAGTGCCACACGGCCAGCCACCATCTTTGAGCGAGGCACAGCAGTTTCCCAAATCAGGTAAAAATCCAACAAACAAAACATTTGGTTGCTATGCAATGTGGAGGCTGCCCTCGTTTACGTTGGCAATTAACTGAACCATTCTTAACCAGTTCAAAGCCCTGCAAAACTCCTTAAAAGATAGGTAGACAGAGGAAATCATGGAAGAAACAAGTCAGAGAGGTTTATCCACAGGTTCATTAAGAAGTTAATATATTTCTAATTGGAAAACAAAAGGAAATAAAGAATTAAGGAGGAAGGTGCATTCAACAATATTAAATACTACAGTAAAGAGCAAGAGGACTAAGAAGAAGCTAATAAATCTAGGTATTACTAGCTCTTTGATTTGTTAAGAACTGAGATGGGTTAGTAGGGTAATGAAAATGTAACTTTCTTAGTATAAATTTTAAGCATCTAGGATATATATTCAGCACTTCCATGAATCTATGGTGGCAACTGATTTAAAAAGCTATTTCTATGTGGAAGGACACTAAGTTTTCCAAAACTCAACAGGAACAGTAGCTATTCAGTATAAGAGACAGATGTTAAAAGACCACCACTGATTTTTTTAAATTTAATTGGCCATAACAATGGATCACTTTAAGTTAAAATTAATTTTTTTAATTTTATGATACCTTCCAAAGTTCATGAGCCAAAGTATAATTGCCAAATATGTGATTTTCTTCTATGTCATCTCCTTATATTGCTCATTCATTAAATCAACAATAATTTATTGAGATCCTCTACTATGTTACCTAAAACAAAGTATGGATGCTGTGCTGAGCTGTACAGAAGCCTCATTCAGGACTAAAAGACACATTTCTCAGCTACTGGGAAAGTTATCAACTGACTAAGCTATAAGCCCACTAAGGAACTGGCTCTGCTTCTTCACCCAAAGTCACGGCCCCTTTGGAGGGTGGTCGGTATCCAATGATTAATTGATACAAGACAAATCTGAAGACCATCACAGCTTCAGAGCTTCCCAAAGGATCAGCTGAAACCTTGCGGTAACTGCACCAGAGTCCAACTTCCTCCTCTGTCCAGCCCAGATCACTTCACTTCCTCTCACAGGTATAGATCCCAAGAATACTCCCTAATACACTTCCTGAACATGAATCTCCACTTCAAAGTCTGCTTTCCAGAGAACTCAGGTTCTAACACCTACACACATATTCTCATTTGTGCTACGCGATCAAACTTACTCTCCATCCCTGACGTCAGCATCCCACTTGTTCCTGGTCACTTCTGCAGCCAACCCTATCAAAAGACCATTTCCTCGGAACACTTCATGTGAGCTAGACATTGAGAAAAACAGTAATATGACAGTATTTGCTAATGACTACTGATTAAGCAAGAAAGTTAGATACTTGGCATATTTACAAACATTTTATGAAGGTAAAGAATTTTCAGCAAAGGAGAGGGGAGAAGAGAGTAAAATATCTGGAAGCACAAAGACCTTTCTCTTGACTTACAACAGAACGCTGTCTATTATAAAAAAGTGTGAAAAATTATTACATGTATGAAAATTCATGTTAAAACTGGAGTATGAATAAATTAGAGAACGGAAAATCATAACAAAGGAACAAAGTGAAAAAGGTATCAATGTGGCTTTTACTCATTTAATTCTTTCAACTTATGAATGGTATAAATTCTAAGGAGACTGAACTTGGGTAAAAATTTTTTATTATGTAGATACAGATCTAAGGACAGAAGAGTAATTATGTGCTTGCTTACCAATTCCTTGTAAAAATAATGAGACATGAACAATTAGTAGAAAATGAAAATCTGAAAAGCCGTCTGAAACTGGAAAATGTTAAACAACTTCTCCTGTATCTTAGTTTTGATCGCTTTTGTTGAATAATCAAGTATATTTTGGTGAAGATAGTTTAATTCTTCTATTTTTATTAGTAATCTAGTGTACCCTTCAAAGCTTAGCGTAGTCTTTCAGGATCATCTGAAGCTTCTGGCTCAGCATGATGTTTCCTCTTGCCTTCAGTCGGCCACTAAAGAATGCCTGGAAGAGAGGGAGGGAGAAAGATCGCCAACCTTTATCATCTTACATTGTATTTCTTTGTTTAAAAGTCCATGATTCAGACTGAATACAAGTGAGTTAATAACTCCAAACAACAAAGGCAACTTTATCGAGCAATGATAGTTTAATGATTATTGATAGCATCCATATCTTTAGATATTTAAGAAAAGAAAAAAAGTCCGTGTTGTGTTTCAGAAAACCATAGAATAATTTACCTGAACTGACAGATCTAGGGTGTCTGTTTCAATCTACACTTCTGGTGGCTTGATTGTACGTTCTCACACATGATTGTGAGAGACCATATGAATAACAGGCTTCATGTATTCATAAATGAATAAAAGTATTCAATTCATAACTTTTAAAAGGCATATGTAGTACATCTTCGTGAAACAGGAAGCCAGAGAATGACAAAATAAGACAGTACAACATAGTGATGAATAGTTCATGGACCGTATCAGAATTCCTTTGTTAAAATCCAGGTTCTACCACTTACTAACAATGTGAACTTGGGCAAATTACTGAACAGCTCTGAGCTCCAGTCTCCTCACCTATAAAAGGGGATAAAACAGCACCTAATTAACACAGTTTTGTTGTGTGAGTTAAACGAAATAATGTTTAAAGTGCTTAGTTTAGTGTTTGACATGTGGTTAAGAGTGAATTAAGCTCATCATTATTACCAAATAAAAAGCTGGTGTGTTAAGACTTAGAGCTCTCATACCACCTATATCTGACTTGGTACTGAAACTTGTGTAATTTGCTTAAGTTCTCTCTCAGTGTCAAAATAAAAGTAATAAATCACAATTTGTATAGCCTATTGAGAAAATAACATGGAATATGAAATGAGAAATAATTCCCTTGATTTTTAAAAATAATATTCATGTATTCATAACTGAATAAAATTTTTAATTTGGAAACTTTAAAAAATTAATTAAATGTTTTTATAAAGCAGCTCCATAAATATTATTCCACTTAAGAATCATAGCTATCAACTTGAAGTGTGTACACCAGCAACCACTGTCCCCAGTTGACAGATGAGAAGACTGAAGTTCAGAGAGTTTTAGATAACTTACTCAAGGCCACACAGCCAGCAGGAAGTAGGGTCAGGACTTCAACTCAGGTGTTCTTTTCTCAACACTACCTCCTGACTTGCCAACTAGTAGCCACTTAATATCAAAAGCAAATCCTCATCAAATGGAGGAAACGCAAAAAACTACCTACTACTTAATCTTTCTATCCCAAAAATAATAAGGGAGACCTCATTCAATCAGGATCAAATGCTAAGATTTCAACAGGACACTAGATCTTCAAAACTAGGGCTGCTTTCACTGTGCAGTTCCAGAAATGATGGTCTGCAACTCCTCCAGGGAAGAGGTCTGTATTTAGACCTGCCTGACAGGTACTAAAGTCTGAGACAGAGTTACAACCCAAAACAAGAACACCCAATTACTTGAAGTAAGTATACCAACATTTGGTGGTTGATCCTACCAGACTCTTTTCTTAGGAGGGATTCCTAGAGGAATTACCGGATCATAACATTTCTTAAATAAGGTTCTTGACCATGCTTCTATAGTGCCACAGTCCCCAAACTGTGCACCACAGCACACCAGTCACCACAGAAAACTCACAAGGATAACAATGGCTATTTTACATTTTTGAGGAAAATATAGCATCATCTGTTCAACACAACTCAAAATGCTACTCTTGTTTGAACTTAACTACTTAATAAATGGTACTATATTTCTTTTGGTTTCAGAGTGCCATGCAGAAAGTACTAAGATCATAAGGATGCTATGAACAAGAAGAGTCTGGTAACCTCTGCCACACGGCTTTCTAGAAAGACTATACCAATTTTATATTCCCACCAGCAGCACGTGAATCCTCTTACCTCAGCCTTACATTTTCTTAATCTTTGAAAATTTGAGGCAAAAATTACATGCTCTAATTTGCCTTTTTGGATGCTGGAAAAATAGTTTTTCTTTTGTATGTTAGTCATTTGTATTTCTTTAACTACTGGTTCATATCTTTTGCTCACCCTTTCTATTAAGGTTTTAATGCTTTCCAGAATTATTTATATGTTTTTACTAACATAATGTCTATCATCATTTTCCTTTTTTTCCCCAGGATTATGGGAATATTTCATGAAGTCTGATATGCAGAAGTTTCTATTTTCTACATAGCCTAACCTATTGCTATTGAGCTAATGCTCTTTATTCCCTTCTTTACTTTAACTGAGTGTCTACTGCATACTAGGCAATATTCTAGGCACTGGCAATCAATAACTGTCCCTGTTCTCATGGAACGAACATTAAAGTAGGGGAGTCAAAAATAAAAAGTAAATAAAACAAAGCCTGTTATAAATAGTATAAAAGATAAAATAGGGTGCCCCAAGAGAGTGTAACAGGAAGAAATTACTTCATATGAAACGGGTACAAAACGCCTCCTCGAAGGCAGCACGAATGAAATGAAGCCAGCCACACAAACAGCTGGAGCAGGAACAATCCAGGAAGATAGGAAAGGCAATGGATACACACGGAAGGAGTAAAAGTTGCTGGGAAGGAACTGAGAGGAAAGACAATGTAACTGAAACAAGCATTATAAGTAATGAGGAGAACGGTGAGGGATGAAGACAGAAACATGCTCAAGGGACATAGGGCATGGTAATAAGTAGTTCGCGTTTTATCTAGGTGCAAAAAAAAATATCTTTGGAGGCTTTTTTTTTTATTAGGTGGAATGGCCTGTAGTCTCGTTTACATTTTTCAAGGATTACTCTGGCTCCTGAGCAGAGAACAGATTGGATGGAGAGGCAAGAGCAGAAGCAGTAAGACCAGTCTGGAAGCTCTTGTACTAAGCCAAGTGAGAGACGATGAAGGCTTGGATCATGATGATACCCCTACAGATGAAGAGCAGAAGACTGATTCAAGACACATTTTGGAAAAAGATCAATCAGAACTTAAGGATGAAATGTATTTAAAGATAAAGACGGATGTAAGACATGTAAGACAATCCTTACATGTCTGGGTTTATTAATTTGGGTAGATAGATGATGGTGCCATTTACTAGAAAGGAAAAGACTGGGGGAGAAAAATAAATCAAGAACTCTATATTAAACATAGTAAGTTATTGAGATGCCACTCAGACATCCAATCAAAGCAGTCAGGTAGAAAGTTGCTCTATGACTATGGAGCTCAGAAAAGATGATTGAGTGACACACCGAAACCTGTGAGTTATCAACATATGTTGTTGTTGTGTGCTGTTGAGTCAATTTTGACTCACAGCAACCCCACAGGACAGAGCAGAGCTGCCCTATAGCGTTTCCTAGGCTGTAATCTTTACAGAAGCAGATCGTCAGGTCTTTTCTCCTGCAGAGCGAATGGTGGGTTTAAATCACTGACCTTTTAGTTGGCAGCCAAGAGCTTAACCACTGCACCACCAGGGCTCCTTTATGAACAAATAGATGGCTTTAAATACCACCGGATGAATTCATTCATTTCAGGAAAGAGTGTTTATACAGAGACGAACCCTGAAATAACCCCTAAGGAAAACCAAAATTTAATGGTTGGGGTTAGAAAAAGACACCAAAGGAGACTTGGGATGGTCACAAGGTGGAAAAAGCAAAACAAGAGCATATAGTGACATGAAAGCCCAAAGATAAAATATTTCAAGAAGTTGGTGGTTAACTGAGTTGAATGCTCTTGAAAGACTGAAAAGATGTACCTAAAGAAATACTCATTGGATTTGACAAAACAGAAGTCATCAAGACGTTCACAAGAATAGTATCAGTGGAGTGATACAAGTGGAAGTCACATAAGAGAGGCTAGAAGAGCAAAGACAAGATAGAATGTTTTAGACCTTGCTGTCCAATAAATTACCCATTACCACATGTGGCCTGAAGTGTGGCTAGTCCCAAATGAAATGCACTGTAAGTATAAAATATATACTGGACTCTAAAGACAGTATGAAAAACAGATATAAAGTATCATATTAATTTTTATATTGATTACATTAAAACGATAATATTTGAATATAAACCTTCTCACTTATGAACTCTCTTGTTATCAAACGTTTCACATTTACAACAACAGCAAAAAATCTATTATCTGACTATTTTGCACATTATATGACACATATCTGGCAGTAATGAATGCTAAGGTGCCAAGTAAGAGTAATTCCGGCTTTTATGGTTAAGGTTATGTGTCAGCGTGGCTGGGCCATGATTCCCAGTGGCTTGCCAGTTATGTTATGATGTAATTTGCAGTTATGTAATGATACAGCTATCCTCCATTTTATGATCTGATGTGGTCATCCTCCATTTTCATGTGATGCCGATTTCACATAATGACCTGGTCTTTGGAACCTAACCATGTTGATAAGTGAGAAAAGGGTGTATTGGGTTAAACATATTATTAAAATTAATTTCACCTGTTTCTGTTGAACTTTTTTTAATATGGCTACAAAAACTTTTTAAATTACATGTATGGCTCACATTATATTTCTGTTGGGCAGTAACTGGCTTAGACAATTCTTTTGTGACAAGGAGCAGAGAAATGATATATGTTTGATAGGGGTCTAATATTAAGGGAAGATGTTTGTTTTAAACACAAGATGTTAATTTATTGTATACTGTGGGAAATTAGTAGAATGGGAGATACTGATGCAGAAAAGGAAAAAAGAGGCAATAATGATCTTGAGTAGATTTCTAGAACAGAAGTGAAGAGATGTCTTTCACAGGAAGAGGGAGATTTCCTTCAACGTTAAGAGAAGAAAGAGACGACTGATGCAGACGCTGGTAGAACAGATCTGGTGATGGGAAGGTGCAAGTTCTTATCTGAAAGCTTTTTTTTCTTTCAATAAAGCTTGAATGTCATTAGTTTAAAATGAAGGAAAGAATTCATTCACTCCCCTAAAAATCTACATTCCTAACAATTATATATACGTTTCCCTAACCCTATACTTAATCTTTATGTATAAACCAAAAAACCAAATCCGCTGCCGTCAAGTTGATTCCGACTCATAGCAACCCTATAGGACAAGGCAGAACAGCCCCCTAGGGTTTCCAAGGAGCAGCTGATGGATTCGAACTGCCAGTCTTCTGGTTAGCAGCCATAGCTCACTGTAGCTCTTAACCACTGCACCACCAAGGCTCCAATCTTTATATATACGCATCTCAAATATAACGTATCTAGAAAAGACATCTTGATACCACCCTCTGCCTCAAAGTCAATTTTCCATTCAGCAGCCAGAATTACCTTTATAAATCAGATCCTGCCGTTACACAGTTCAACAGCTTCCCATGACACTCAATAAGATATAAACTCCTTGCCAAGACCTACGGGTCCTGTGTGATCCAGCCCCTGTCCAGCTTCCCATCTCATCTCCCCACTGTTCATTTTACTTGCCTTACTGGCCTCTTCACTGTTATTGTACGCCATTAAGCCAAGACTCTTGTCTCAGGCCTTTGCACTAGTGGTTTCCTTAGCCTCATGGCTCATTCCTTCACTTTGTTCAGGTCTCTATCAAGTGTTTTCTGACAGCTCCATCTAAAATAGTTCCCCCACCCATCACACTCTAAGCCAGGGGTTGGGCAAACCACAGCCCATGAACCAAATCTAGTCTGCTGCCTGTTTTTATATAAATGTTTTATTGGAACGGTGACACACCCATTTGTTTACATATTATCTATGGCTGATTTAATGCTACAGCAGCCGAGCTGAGTAGTTACAACAGAGACCACCTGGCCCACAAAACAGAATATTCACTATTTAGCCCTTTACAGAAAAAAGTTTGCCAATCCCTGTTCTAACCCATTCCTATGCCTTATTTTTTTCTTCAAACCTGAAATTATATTTCTTTTCTATCAGCCCTTCTAAAACTAAGGTCCACAACATTAGGGGCAATTTCTTGTTCATCTAACACCTAGAACAATCCCTGAATCGGGGTTGGTACTAAACAAATTCCTGGAAGGGAATTATTAACCAAGGGCTCATGCGCTATATGCCAAGCACTATTCTAAGTTCTTTATAAATATTCTGATTTCGTTCCCATTCTTTGAGATCATTACTGTCATTATATTCATTTAACAAATGAGAGATTTGAAGCTTAGAGATTAAGTGACATGGCTAGGATTTAAACTCAGATTTTTCTGTTTTTAATTGTGCTTTAGGTGAAAGTTTACAGCTCAAGTTAGTTTCTCACACAAAAATCTATACACACATTGTTACGTGACCCTAGTTGCTCTCCCTACAATGTGATAGCACACTCCTCCTTTCCACCCCGGGTTTCCCATGTCCACCCAACCAGCTCCCGTCCCTTTCTGCCTTCTCGTCCTATCTCTGGACAGAAGCCACCCATTTGGTGTCATGTATCTGCTTGAACTAAGAAGCACACTCTCCACAAGTATTTTATGTTTTATAGTCCAGCCTGATCTTTGTCTGAAGAGTGAGCTTCAGGAATGGTTTTAGCTCTGGGTTAACAGTGTGTCTGGGGGCCATGGCTTCAAGGGTTCCTCCAGTCTCAGTCAGACCATGAAGTCTGGTCTTTTTACGTGATTTTGAGTTCTGCACCACAGTTTTTCTCCTGCTCCGTCAGGGACTCTCTGTTGTGTTCCCTGCCAGGGCAGTCATTTAAAGACCATATTCTTCACCTCTATACCGCTTTTTAATTCTTTTTAAATTCGTTTTCCTATCCTGGAAAATGGTGCATTTCCTTGTTCATTCAAACTGTTTCTGTTCCTTGTAAAGTTGTATAGCTTCCTTCGAATAAGCACTGTGTTTCTACTGTTAGGCTAGTTATTGGTATTTTGTAGTTTCAGTTATTATTATAAATAAAAATATTTTTCAATTATACTTTCTGTATTTTGCTGCTAGATAAAAGCTATTTTTGGATAACTACTGTACATTCAACTGCTTGTTTGAACTTCTTCATTCTAAGAAATTATTGGTCGATTCTCTTGGGATTTCTGGCTATATAATCATATGATTTGAAAATAACAAACTGTTCTCCTCTGTTCTAATTGCCTCATCAGTTGCTTTAATTTTATATGCTTGTGAATTGGCCAAAAGTTCCAGAACGATATTAACTAATAATGGTCAGAGAGGGCCTCTTGTCTTAATCATGACTTTTCACCGAAATGTCTCTAAATGTTTCGCCATAAAGACACTAGCTGTTATGTTAAAATACCCTTCCATTTCCAGTTTTCTGTAAGTGCTTAATTTTATATATCAGAAATAAATGTTTAATTTTAGTAACTATCTATTAATATTATAAGTCCCTGGGTGGCACAAGCGGTCTGTGATCAGCTACTAGCCTAAAGGTTGGCTATTCAAAAGCACCCAGCTGCTCCAGGAAGAAAGGCCTGGAAAACTGCTTCTGTAATGATTACAACCAAGAGCAGTTCTGCTCTGTAACACATGGGGTCTCCATGAGTTGGAATTGACTTGACAGCAATAGGTTTGGTTTTGTTTGTTTATGCAAATACCATATGATTTTTCACCTTTGAACTACTGACATAACACATTAAAAAGTCTAGATGTGGGTTTTATATTGCTTTGCTGTATGTTGAAGAATTTCAATCAAAAACTCCATTTTCAGCATCACCTGAAACTCCACTAAAATAGTATATTATCTGACAACCAGAATATTGGTACAAACTGTGCCTTCTTCAATGAGCCCTGGTGGCACAGTGGTTAAGCATTCAGCCGCTAACCAAAAGGTCAGCGGTTTGAACCTACCAGCTGCTGTACACGAGAAAGATGTGGCAATATGCTTCCATAAAGATTATAACCTTGGAAACCCTATGGGGCAGGTCTACTCTGCCCTACAGGGTCACTGTGAGTAGGAATCGACTCAAGGGCAATGGGTTTGGTTTGGTTTGTGTCTTCTTCAGCATTATAAGAAATCTGTCTTATAAATCAGAATTTGAGAGTCAGTTCAAAATGTGCAATTACCAAATAGGAAGCAATAATTATGAATAAATGAACATTTTGAGAACATTACCTTTTGAGGGTCAAGCTTGCCCTGAACCACCTCCATGAAATCTTCATCTGAAATGATGATGGTTGTATCAGCAGAGCCTCTTGCAGGGCCTTGATATGCTTCTCCAGAACCACTTTTTAGGTCAATAGCTGAGAAAAATAGGAAGAAACCAATACGTATCATTTTTCCTTCACAATATGAGGATAAAATAGACTAAACAAAAGGCAGAAAAACAGTTTCCAAGTTAATGTAGTGTTTAATCTATCTATAGGTTATACACATTCTGTCATTCAGAGAATTTAGAAGATCCTTTGTCAAGATGCCCTTTTTTATAAAGAAGTTCTTCAAAGCAGTCAAGTCAATAATGGTTTTTCCCCAATAAAATGTTTATACAAGAGGTATTTTAAATGTGAATTAATATAGAAAAATATAGAGCAGTTAAGCTAAGGTAGGTTATGTGGTCAAGGCCTTTACATTCAAATGAAAACTGTACAGTCAACAAAGGAGGAAAACCAAGTTTTAAAATAGTCTCATGTTAGTTGGGTTGTGGGGAGGGAATGTACAACGTCTTTTCATCTAGTCACCTTTCAATACTTGAATTCATCAAAGGTTTCATCATATGGATAGCAAGGGAGTCAAAATGGATTTGAAAAATATTCTAATTGGTTTGTTACATATTGCAATTTATTTGTAAAATATGTACTGCCCTAATTTTTGTGAATAAACACTAAAATAAGCTTCTTTTTCCTTCATACACTGTTTCTGACAAAAGGACTGAGTGTCCCAGAAACAGACACTAGTCTGTTGCCTGTTTTTGTATGTAACAAAACAGCTGGGCAGCTGGGGAAACTATTAAAATTTTACCTTAGTCTTTTATATATAGCATTTAAAGAGCTTCATGCCAAAGTTAAGAAGCCCTAGTGGCACAGTGGCTAAGCACTCAGCTGCTAACAGAAAGGTCGGCGGTTTGAACCCACCAGCTGCTCCACTGGAGAAAGATGTGGCGGTTGGATACCGTAAAGATTTACAGCCTTGGAAACCCTATGGGGCAGTCCTACTCTGTCCTATAGGGTCGCTGTGAGTCAGAATTAACTTGACGGCAATGGGTATGGGTATGCCAAAGTTACATTTTAGAAAGTTTTAACTTCCTCATCTATGATAATGAGGCCAATCATCCAGGAAGCCCAATTCCACTCATCGGCCTCATGAACATGCTCTCTCTTGCTAGAGTGAAGGAGCTACAATCACATCACTCTCCATAAGGGTATGCAAGAAACTCCCAGGAAAAGCATAAGAAGACCCAGAGTACGTAACTACATTCTGCTTAGCTAGGCCCTGCTCCAAAGACAAAATTAAATCACCCAAACTTTACATAGAAGAGGATTTTGCCAACTAAAGAACTTGAAGATAATGGTTAACCTGGGGAGGGGAAAAGGTGAGAAGAAGGGGACCTTTTGGTTTGTGTGCTTCATTCACTCACTTTATTGTTGAGTTTCTACTATGGCGTCAGGCAATATGTGAGGTACTAGAAGCGTAACATGAAAAGCAAAGGCCCTGTGTATTCACTGGCACTTACATAGTATGTGTTTTCATTTATTATTTGTTCAAAAGACAGAAAGAAGCAGGGGGAGGGGGAAGGAAAGACTCAAGAAAAGCATACCTCAGGCATTCACCAGATTTAACATTAATGGTTTTAATTCTTCACAAAAAAAACCCTGTTCTTCACAAGTGAGCCTAAAACCCTACTTCCTGCTGTCATCGAGTTGATTCTGACTCATAGCAACCCTACAGGACAGAGTAGAACCATCCCACAGGGTTTCCAAGGAGTGGCTGGTAGATTCAAACCGTCGACCTTTTGGTTAACAGTCATAGCTCTTAATCAACTGGACCAAATACACCTTAGTGGTACAGTGTAGAATTATCTCCTAGCTAATGAAGGTTCTTAGCTGTTCACCTGCCTTCTCACTCGCCCAGGGTTTTTATGCATGCTGCTTCACAGCCATGATTCTTGTACAGCGATACAATTCTTTGTGGGAGGCTAATAACTAGTGCTACTAATAACAGAAGATGCCTAAGAAAGGGAAAGTTCTTAGCAAAAATACAGAATTTTGGGGTAAAAGAGTTGCACTTCCAGTTCCACAGTGACTCAGGTCATGGTCCACCTGCTCAGGTGGGAGCAGCATCATTCACCACCATCACCTTGAGTCTTGCTGACACCTGTGAGGCTGTGGATAAACTTACTGCAAAAATAAAGAAACAGATTGTATTCACTTTCTTTAAGTGGCCAGATTTATTTTTTAAGTTTTAGAAATGATTTTAGCCCTGTATTTGTATAACCCTTAAGCTCTGGTAGTGTAGTGGTTAAGAGCTCAGGCTCCCAACCAAAAGGCTGGCGGTTCGAATCCACCAGCCGCTCCTTGGAAACCCAATGGGGCAGTTCAACTCTGTCCTATAGGGTCGCTATGAGTTGGAATCAACTCGATGGCACACAACAACATAAGGCCCTGAAAAGAGTCTATAAAAATTTCAGCTATACTTTATAGCATTTAATGGCGGGGGGGGGGGGGAAGGGAAGTGGGTGGAGTAGCTATTTGATGAGAACATGTCATTTGGAAACTTGGGGATCAGGGATGGTCTTGAGATACATACCTTAAAAATCACAAGCGGCTACTAAAGCACTGTTACATACGATTCTGTATGCTCTCAAATCACATCTGATTCTGTAATGTTCTTAAAATGTATATGCGTCACTATTACATATGCTTCTATAACGCTTTTACACTGTTATGCTTTTATAATACTTTTAAACACCTATGTATAAGTTGGAGCCGTGGTGGCTAGTGGATAAGAGCTCAGGCTGCTAACCAAAAGGTCGACAGTTTGAATCCACCAGCTGCTCCTTGGAAACCCTATGGGGCAGTTCTACCCTGTCCTGTAGGGTCACTATGAGTCAGAATTGACTCAACAGCAACAGGTTTGATGTATAAGCCATTTATAATACGAACGCAAAGCTCTAAATAGAGAATTTCTGAACTTAGAAACATATACTTTTCCATAATGCTCTCTGACCATTAACTACAAGTTGTTAAAAAGTTGTTCTGACCTTGAAAATAAGATAATAGAAGTATGTGAAATAGGTCATAAATAAGTCTCTGAAATTGGGCTGTATACCTGCACTCTGTGATAAGAGAATGTAACATTAATCTCTAAAAATTAACCAAACATAAATGACACTAAACAATTCCCATAATTTTTAATTAACTTGGCCTTGAAACATGTAGCAAACAAGAATGTAAATGTGTCATACAACAATTCCTTAGTCAGCAATAAAACAATACAAATTAACAAAACATAATGTCATACAATTCTTTAACTGGCAATAAAACACACCAATTATAGTTGAATATGACACCACACAGGGTATATAAACCCATAGACTCTATTCATTTTCAGAGAAGACGGCCTCTCTGACTCTCTCTCTGAAAACTGAGCTACAACTAACCTTGAACCGTAGCAACAGGGGATCTCCTCTGAGTTCGAGGCATGGTCAAGTCTCCTCTCCGAGGCCACTTATTAAAGTTAAAAGCCTGAAGTCTAAAGATTTGGTCTGTAACGTTGAAACTAACACTGTAATTGTTAATTCTGATTCTCCAGTGCTAAATGAATGTCTTGAGGTCTTACTTGCATGCCTTGCCGTGACTACCTTGCAATAAGCTAAACGAGATTATGTATGACAAACCTGAGGTTTCTTTCTTTCTTCATAAGATAATATTTTTATTTACACCTCCTTCCCTGAAGGTTATAAGGTCCTTGCTGGAACTGGTATGTCTTGTCTTCGTATCCTCTACACTTCCTTGAATGGAAAGAGCTTAGTACTGTTTGTTAAATGGATGATTAGTAAACCACATGAAAGAAGGGTCTCTAACGACGACGACAAAAAAAATTAACAAAGAAAAAATATATTAAAATTGAAAAAAACAATCACACTGAGGGCACAATACTTTTGTACTATTATTGCCAAAAATTTATAAATTCAATCTAGTCACAAAAAAAAAATAAGTAAATAAACAAGAACTGAGGTGCACACTACAAAATAACTGGCCTGTAATCTTCAAATATGTCAAGGTCATGAAAATCAAAGGCAGATTGAGGAACTATCCCAGATTAAAGAAAACTAAAGAAACCTAACAACTAAATGCAAAGTATGATCCCAGAATAGACCCTGATCAGTTCTTTCTTCTACTTTCTTCATTTCCATCATTATTATTATAACTTGTCTTTTGCTATAAAGGACATTATTGGAACAATAGGTGAAATATGAATAAACCTGTAGATAATAGTACTGTATCAGTGTTAATCTCCTGCTTTTGATCCTTGTTCCATGAATATAAGAGAATGTCTTGTTCTTAGGAAATGCCGCTAGAGTATTTAGGGACATCATGTCCGTAAATTACTCTCAAATGGTTCAAAAAAATAACAACATGCTGTTGTCATTGTTAGGTGCCACTGAGTCGGTTCCAACTCATAATGACCCTATATGCACAACAGAACGAAACACTGCCTGATCCTGAGCCATCCTTACAGTTGTTGTTATGCTTAAGCTCACTGGTGCAGCCTCTGTGTCAATCCACCTCATTGAGGGTCTTCCTCTTTTCCGTTGATCCTGTACTCTGCCAAGCATGATGTCCTTCTCCAGGGACTGATCCTTCCTGACAACATGTCCTAAGTATGTAAGACGCAGTCTCGCCATCCTTGCCTCTAAGGAGCATTCTGGTTGTACTTCTAAGACAGATTTGTTTGTTCTTTTGGCAGCCCATGGATATTCAATATTCTTCACCAATACCACAATTCAAAGGCATCAATTCTTCTTCGGTCTTCCTTATTCACTGTCCAGCTTTCACATGCATATGATGCGATTGAAAATACCACAGCTTGGGTCAGGCGCACCTTAGTCTTCAAGGTGACATCTTTGCTTTTCAACACTTTAAAGAGGTCCTTTGAAGCAGATTTACCCAATGCAATGCATCTTTTGATTTCTTGACTGCTGCTGCCATGGCTGTTGACTATGGATCCAAGTAAAATGAAATCCTTGACAACTTCAATCTTTCCTCCATTTATCATGATGTTGCTCATTGGTCCACTTGTGAGGATTTTTGTTTTCTCTATGTTGAGATGTAATCCATACTGAAGGTTGTGGTCTTTGACCTTCATTAGTAAGTGCTTCAAGTCCTCTTCACTCTTCAGCAAGCAAGGTTGTGTCATCTGCATAATGCAGGTTGTTAATGAGTCTTCCTCCAATCCTGATGCCCCGTTCTTCTTCATATAGTCCAGCTTCTCGGATTATTTGCTCAGCATACGGATTGAACAGATACGGTGAAAGGATACAACCCTGGCGCACACCTTTCCTGACTTTAAACCAATCAGTATCCCCTTGTTTTGTCCAAACAACTGCCTCTTGATCTATGTAAAGATTCCTCATGAGCACAATTAAGTGTTCTGGAATTCCCATTCTTTGCAATGTTATCCATAATTTGTGATGATCAACACAGTCAAGTGCCTTTGCATAGTCAATAAAACACAGGTAAACATCCTTCTGGTAGTCTCTGCTTTCAGCCAGGATCCATCTGACATTAGCAATGATATTCCCAGTTCCACGTCCTCTTCTGAAACCAGACTGAATTTCTGGCAGTTCCCTGTCGATATACTGCTGCAGCTGTTTTTGAATGATCTTCAGCAAAATTTTGCTTGCATGTGATATTAATGATATTGTTCTATAATTTCCACATTCAGTTGGATCACCTTTCTTGGGAATAGGCATAAATATGGATCTCTTCCAGTTAGTTGGCCAGGAAGCAGTCTTCCATATTTCTTGGCATAGACGAGTAAGCACCTCCAGCGCTGCATCTGTTTGTTGAAACATCTCAATTGATATTCCATCGATTCCTGGAGCCTTGTTTTTCATCAATGCCTTCAGAGTAGCTTGGACTTCTTCCTTCAGTACCATTGGTTCCTGATCATATGCCACCTCTCGAAATGGTTGAACATCGACTAATTCTTTTTGGCATAATGACTCTATGTATTCCTTCCATCAATAACATATTATGAAAAGAAAAATAATAAAGCAAATGGGTTAAAATGTTAACACTTTGGAGAAAATGGGTGAAGGATAGATATAAGTTCTCTGTACTATTCTTGCAATTTTTCTGTAAGACTGAAATTGTTCTAAAGTAAAAATTACAAAAAAGATGTTATTACTTAGCAATATTCAAGCAAAAATTTATACAATCTTGCTATCTAAATGTAAATTCCAATTATGCTCCTATAACAGAAAAGATTACAAATACGCGAAATGAAACTAAATTTCCATTGAGGAGCAAAATAACCAAATTGGCCAATGCCAACTCCCTTAAATCTATCATCTGAAAGAAAACAAAACAGTTTACTAAGCAACACTGTACCATTAGCACATGAAAATAAATCTTTGTAAAAGGTTTCAGTGGTATGGCTATTTTACAACTATTGGATACTTTCAAACAAGAAATGGGTTCCTCTTTGAAAACAGGACTATATTTGTGCCTAGAGTTACAATAAAATGCCTATTTAAAATCCATGGGCCAAATTCTCTGAGGTTCACTGTTTATACACAAATGGAAATACTGGCACCACTGCTCCACAAAGTGAGCATGAACAACAGATAATCTTATAGGACCAACAATGACTTACCCTTCACTTTCTTTTTGGATGCCATGAAGAAGAGTGGCAAAGCTAATGCTCTCTGTTCTAGCTACAGCCTCCCTGAATATGGTTTCTAACTCCGTTTCCCACCGTGGATTTATCCCTAAATTCTAGACCCTACAGTCCAGTCCTGATCTCAGTTTGCTATACTTCTGGCACCCCAGCTCGTCATCTTCTCTCCCAAACCTCCCTCCTCTCCCATGTTTCTCAGTTCTAGTAACAAAATCAACATCCTCAGGCATGCAGCCTCAAAATCTCAGCTTTCATTTTGACTCTTCCTAGTTCCTCTGTTTTTCAGACGTAATTAGTAGCTAAGTCAGTCAATTCTATCTTAGCAATAGTTCCACATATGCTTTCTCCTCTCCACAGCAGGAATAATAAATGGATACAGATGACAAAATCATTGTGTTCTTGATATTATAACATATTAAAAATGAAATTAGGAAGACAGTCTTCTACCTTAACTTCTACTTAGACTTAAAGTCTCAGCAAGGCAGAGACCACACAAGCCCTCACCCAGCCAGCCCTCATCCTGCTCCTAGATGACCATACACAACAAGCCTCAGAGGGGGCCTAACCTTAAAAGGCACAGCCATGACTCCTCCTCCACAGTCCAAATCAGTGCTGACCTCTTTCACGCTGACCCAACACTAACACTAGAACTCTCCTAATTCCTTCTAGACCCAGACTAATTCGATTTTAGAAGACGCTTCCCACCCACTGTGCCCAGAGTTTTTGATTATTGATACATCACTACTCTGATGATAGAAACAAGGCTGGGATAAGTTAACAATGTAAAAAACAAAGTATTTGATAATTAAATATTTAGCAAAACATTTTAAAAATTGCTTGCTAAAAAAAGTTCGGTATTCTCTAAGTCAAATCTTTCAACCATTTATGTCATGTTATTAAATACCAAAATGTAAAATTAGATACAACAACATAGAATCGTCTTCTAAGATACCATAAGTCAAAAGACCTAGACAGTGTCTACTGTTGCCAGCTGCTGTCACTTAGTTCAGTGACACGAACAATGGGAAAAAACAAGAACCAGAAACTGAAAGCTATCGTTGCAGAGTTGAGAATCAAATCAAATGACAGGACCAGACAGATGACAAAAAAGAACAGTGAACCCTTTCAGAGGAAGTCTCAAGATCCCATTTGGTTGTTAATTTGTAAACTTTGACAAATGAGATGATAAAGAAAACAAGAATCGCAGGCATCAGTTTCAAAAAGTTTCAGTTGAATCAGAGATACATTTAAGTTTTTTGGCCTAAATGAGCATTTATAATGATTCTCTAGTTGTAATGAGGAATAAAACAATCTGATTCTCAAGGCTCTTAAATGGCAAACTCAAGATAAGAATGGAAATTTGTAAAATATTAACCTTTGCTGTGCAGGGAAAAACCCAAGCATATGAAATTTTTCTTTAAAATTATGTAAAATGAAGATGGTTCATTCCAACAATTATGGAACTTTCAGAAGTACAGCCTACACCCCATGCTTTCAGGCACCACCACAGTATACTACATCTCATACAATAGCCTATAGTCCCAAGAGAAGGATCATAACCCGGCTTGAACTTGGTCAAACATTTTAGATGGTCCTGAAGTATAAGCTAATCACAGGCCTTCTCCAGGAGTGCCACAGTATTTCAGGGGCTCTTAGCCAAATAAACTACAGGGGACTCCATTGTGTCTCACAATTAGGAAAGAAGGGATGGATCCTTTGAGCTAAGATTTTCCTGGACGCTCCCTGTCCCACATTAGCAGGCAGATTCAGGGGACTGTTTGGCTATAGGTGAAAAAACCCTGTTCTTTGGAACTTCCAGTTAGCAAAATATGAAAAATCAAAGGATTCCAGTAAACATTCACTTGTTTTTCTCTTACTAAATGAAGGTCAGAATATTCTATAATATAAAAATAAATGATCATCAGCTGCTGTAGAAAGAGTTTGGCAGTTCCTCAAAAAGTCAAACACAGAATTACAATATGATCCAGCAGGTCCACTCCTAGGTATATACCCAAAAGAACTAAAAGTGGAAACTGAAACATACTTGTACACCAGTGTTCATTACAGCATTATTCAGAGCAGCCACCTGCGCGTCCATCAACAGAGGAATGGCTAAACAAAACGTGTTACATACAAATAGTGGAATATTCTCAGCCATGAAGAGAAATGAAGTTCTGATAGATCCTACAACATGGATAAAGTTTGAAAACATTATGATAAATGAAATAAGTCAGACACAAAAGGACAAATATTATATGATCCTACTTATAGGAATCTAGAATAGGCAAACGTATAGAGACAAAAATTAATTAGCGGTTACCACTGGCAGGTGGGAGCTCCCTCATACGGAGCTATTACTTAAGGGGTACTGAGTTTCTGTTAAGGGTGATGAAAAAATTTGGAAACAGATAGTGATAACAGTTTAACGTAATTAATGTCAGTGAACTGAACACGTAAAAACGGTTGAAACGGCAAATGTTTTGTTTCACCACAATAAATTTTTTTAAAGAATGACTGACAAAGGTCACTAATAGCATGTTCCATGATCCAAAAATGAATAACTTTCATTGTTAGAAGCAGTGGTTCATCACGTTATAACTGACTGATGATGAGAAAAGAGCATGAACGTGTACTCTCTTCACTCCGCTCCATGGTCGTGGAACAGCACAACCACTTGGAAACAGCACAATGAAATCTTGTAGAGTCACACATTTTTCTGCCATGACAGACACTTCAAACTTGCATTAGATCTGATTGGTTAGCAAAGTGAGCCAACAAAAGTGCTTTGTTATGCAAACTGAATAAAAAGAGAAAATAATCTAGAAAAAAATCTTATTCAGTGTTAATAGTCTCATCTTACCATTCCCAATTTTAGCTTGAGTTAAATTAAAACTGGACACTGTAATCTTCTAATACACCACAGCATAGAAAAGTTTGACTCATGATTAAGGGTATGAGTTACATGACTAGATGCAAAAGATCAGGTAGGATTTTTTTTTTTTTTTTTCCTTTCTTTTTTTATCACCTAGTATCTTCATATACTGGTAGCCGGGTCCTTTCGGACCTCCATATTAGTGAAAATGAATGTGACTGCTTTCTATCTGTGCAGCTGATAGAAACTTGCTCTAGATTTAGTGCCTTGTTAACCTGCTAATATGGTACTTTCCCTAGGCTAGATAGTAATATGCACCCTTAGTTGCCTTCTACAGACACCAAGAAAATAATGATGATTTTATACTCATAACTAAGGCGACGGTCCAAATTATTAATGGTTTAGGATGAAAAAAATAATTTTTAAATTGTCAAAATATAATGACTTAAAAATACTTCATCTGACCTGATGAACTTGCTTTGTGTTATGAGAAAGTTAAAGTTAAACTAAGCCCCGGACACCCTTTTAGCTCAGTAATGAAGTCACTCCTGAGGTTCAGCCTTCAACCAAAGATTAGACAGGCCCATAAAACAAAACAAGACTAAAGGGGCAAAGACTAGAAGGCGGGAGGGGACTGGAGAGCTGGTAATAGGGAACCTCAGACGGAAAAGGGGAAAGTGTTGACATGTTGTGGGGTTGTTAACCAATGTCATAAAACAATATATGTACTAGCTGTTTAACGAGAAGCTAGTTTGCTCTGTAAACCTTCGTCTAAAGTACAAATTTAAAAGAAAAAAAAAACAAATAAAATTTTTAAAAAGTTTAAAGAATCATACAGCGAAGACGACCGTTTAAAAGTACTAATTTCAGGTAATTTAATGAAATCTTTAAAGCTGATATTTTCATTTTAATTGATTCCCTAGATCTCTAAAAAGCATACATGTCTTTAGATGCCCTAAAAAGCACCAGTTTCCAAGAACAACCTTCCTAAGAAGGCAGGATTTACCTATCTTCAAAGAAAAGAAAAAATAAAGAGGCAGGCTTTATTATAACAAGGATACCTTATCTCCATTGGGGCCCTAGTGGCGCAGTGGTTAAGAGCTATGGGTGCTAACCAAAAGGTCAGCAGTTCGAAACCACAAGCTGCTCCTTGGAAACGCTATGGGGCAGTTCAACTCTGTCCTATAGGGTAGCTATGAGTGGGAATCAACTGGACGGCAATGAGTTTTATCTCTATTTACTAGAAGTTACCTTAGAATATTACAGAATCAGAGATATGACTTACTCCACTTAGCTGCAACATTTCTACCTTTGGTGATATGCCACTCAAATACAGCATTTACTTTCTTTACCACCTTATGCCCAACATCCTTAAGGCGGCGACCTATTTCCTTAAACACAAGGGTACTCTGAAGCTCTCCGTCCTGGCAAAAAGAAAAGTTAATGTTAAAAGTTCTGTAAAAATGACTCAAAGGGAAAAATAATTATAAAACATATCTGCAATATAAGTGATTTTTAAAACAATGACTTACCAATAGATAAGGCAGTTAAACTAGCTGTTTTTTTCCCAAACTACGATTCATTCACGGGTTCCTTGTATTTATGTATGATCACCCAAAACTTCAACCTTTTTAAGAGGATTCTGCTTTTATCAGAATTCAGACATAATATTTTAAAAGTTAACTAGGAACCAGGCATCCTATGTCCTGGTCTAAGTTCAACAGGAAGATACTGGACAAATCAACCAACTTCTCTGGTCTCATTTCTTTATTTGTAAAATAGGCCTAAATTACATGAAACCTAAATTTCCTTCTAGTCCTAAAACTTTACACATTTTTCATTTTAGATTTTTCTTAAGGGATTTTAGTCTTCAGTAAGTTATGCGATAATATGACTTAAGACAGACAATTAAAGATCATGTGGGTATGCAGAACTCAACACTATAAAAACGTTTATAAAGTTACTATTTTGGAGTCTGAGAATGTAAACATATTTTATCAAAAGTTTCAGCATGTTAATAGAGGTTAATACAACTGTTTAGTAAATAATTACATGCTGTTACTTTTACAGTTGCACAGAAATCTTCATACAAATTTTTAAATAAAAAAAAGGCTCAGGATATTTAACTTTTTATTTTTCTCCAAAATAGTGTTTGCTTAAAATTCTCACTAAACATTAGATACTCTTATACTAATTTATTAGTAACTAATAAATACTAATTATTTTCTCTTGAAAGACACCCAAGTTATTTCTTTAATTCCTCAAGATCTACTAGAATGTATAAAACATCCAACTAAAAATCTAACTAAGCTACAAACTCTTAAATGGAGGTCTATAGATAGACTTTAAGGGGTCCATCAGCTCCTTGAAACTGCATGCAAAATTTTATGTGGCTGTGTATACACGTACTTTATTTTTTTGAGAAGAGATTCCATCGCTTTCATCATAACATTAAGGAGGTCAAGTGACCTTCCCCTCAAAAAACTAAAAAAAAAGACATTCTTAAGTTATCGAGGTATTCCTTTTATTCCAAATAGTTCTCAATTACTGTCCTTCAGCTCAAGGAATAAAAAGTCTTTCACTGCTTTTAACTTTCTACAAGTAGTCTGGACATTCTCCAAGGGATCTAAAAAATTCACAAATCAAAAAATTGTTTGAATACCAGCTTTTATAACCTACCTCAGAGGTTGTTGAAACATCAGATGCTCCAGATGTTGGCACAAGATCTACATATGCATTTGAAATGACAATGTCTCTACTTCCTTGGATCTTATAAGGGTGAAGAGAGAAAAAAAAAGTTCATGCTCATGTTTCCATAGGAAATGCAATCTCATTGTGAAGCAGTATAAAGTTATTTTTTAAAGATTTACATTTTGCCTCTAGGTATCGAAAAAAAAAAGCCAAATCAAATGAACAATTGATGAAGCAAATGTCAAAATGAATAAACATGAATGATTACTGATATAATTGTTATTAACCCTAGTTGTACAATCAGCTGAGGCCCTTTAAAACAATACTTATGATCAGATCCTATTCCCAAAGATTCTTACTTAAATGGTCTGGGGTGGGGTTTGGGATTTTTTTTTTTTTTCTTCTAAACACAAGTGTGTCTAACAGGCAGCCAGAATGAGAACTGCTAAAGTCTTATGGATAGCAGCAAAAGGCATGGCACAATATCTACATGAGGTACTAGTACCCAAAGTACTAGTAGAATAAAATTGTCCAGAACAGGCCATAGTGGTCTTATTAAGGTAGTAATTTTAGTTCTTATTTCAAATAGGAAGTGTACATAGCATAAACTAAATGATTAAATAGCCATTTATCAAAATGGTAGTGAAATGAATTCAAACTCTAATTCCTACACCTTCATCTAAAGTTATTCCTATAGTTATTCTTCCTTAGAAAGTATGGTATTGCTACAAATGTATAGGATAACCTTCTAAAATAAGGTAGCATTTATTAAAGCTTCCACTTTATCAGGAAGATCATTCTCCCTTAACTACTTCCATCATACTTTGGAAATAAAAACATCTTCTAAATAACTTGCTCACTTTACTTCAAGTTTTATATAGTGAAAAGCATAGAAAGAAACAATTTATGAGCAAAATTTAGTAAATTACTTTCTTGTAACTGCCAAACATATCATTTTGGAACGCTGGTTTGAAATGTTTCCTAATATACAGCAGAAAGGAAGGAAAGCAGGAGTGAGGAATAAAAAGAGGTGGGAGGAAGAAAAGGAAGGCAGGAGTCATATGTAACCAACAGAATAAGAGAACTGCTAATCACTGAGAAAAAAAAATAGCAAATACATTGAAAGGAGGAGCCCTGGTGGCACAGTGATTTAGAGCACAGTTGCTAACCAAAAGAGGTCGGCAGTTCCAATCCACCAGGTGTTCCATGGAAACCCTATGGGGCAGTTCTAATCGACTCGACAACAACACGTTTGGTTTTTGGTTTAAACTGAAAAGATAAGATGTGATTAGAATTTATCAAAATGGAAAGAATGTATTATATTCAGATATCAAACTACTTCTGTCCTTTTAAATTTATCTACAGAAATTATGCACTGTTTACTTCTAGTAAACCAAAAAAACCAAACCCGTTGACATCGAGTCGATTCCAACTCATAGCAACCCTACAGGACAGAGTAGAGCTGCCCCATAGTGTTTCCAAGGAGCACCTGGTGGATTGGAACTGCCGAACTTTTTGTTAGCAGCTGTAGCATTTAACCACTACACCACCAGAGTTTCCTTTACTACTAGTATTCTGGGAAAATAAAAACTTGTATGTAATACAGTCATGGTACTTATACTTTGAGTTCATAATTTTGTCTGAAAAATAAAACTTACTCATATGAAATGATTAGAATATAAGAGGGTTACAGAATATGAGTGGCACAGACATTAACTGCAAGTGGGTTTCAGAGAAAGTCAATATGCATGTTAGCACCGGTAGGAAAAAAGGACTGCCACGGGGCAAGGTAGAACTTCAACTGAAGCCTGAAGGCAGAAGAATTTGAAAAGTGGAATAAAGGTGTGTATGCAGCTTAAGTACAAAAATGGAATTGCAAGAAGCAGGAATTGGAAGTGAGGCAGCCATGTAAGAAGAGCTCTATGTAGTTACTTATTTGTGAACAAAAAGGTGATACAGTAAGAAGCTTTGCAGTGAGGCTGACTATCCCAGCTCCATAACTTCCTGTGTGACCAGGAACAAGTTATTTACGAGACCTACCCCTAGATGTCCTTATCTGTAAATGCAGAGTTGTTACGCATGTTAGAGATGATGGTAGATCCCACTTATAGACACTCAATAAGCAAAAGCTGTTACTACTGCTGGTGATGTTTAAACTGCTCAACACAGACCATCTACATAAGACGAAATGATAGGGCCAAAAAGAATCAGCCTCGTCAATTGTATTAACAAGCTAGTCTAAAAAAATTGAAAACAAAAAGACAACTGCATGTCCTTTTAATGTTTTCATTAGCTTCACCCAAAAATTATTTAACTGTACCCAAAACCAACGAAACCCCTTGCTGTTGAGTCGATTCCGATTCATAGTGACCCCATAGGACAGAGTAGAACTGCCCCACAGGGTTTCCAAAGAGTGGCTGGTAGATTCAAACTGCCTATCTTTTGGTTAGCAGCCTGAGCTCTTAACCACTGCACCAACAGGGCTCCAACTACAGGGACATACACTTTTATTTGGCTTGTAATTTACTGTTGATTAGGTCTACGCTATGTGAGGTAACATGTTAATTTGTGGATTTTTATGTGATCAAGGCCCAAATGATTCCTGTCCAGTAGAAAAGATAATTACAAGGCATATGGTTTTATTGTTCTGTAGGACATTGTTGTGCCTCCCCAAAAAGATGCTGAAGTTCTAATCCCTAGTATCTATGACATGGACTTATTTGGAAACAGGGTCTTTGCAGACGTAACTAGTTAACATGAGGTCGTGCTGGAGCAGGGTGGGCCCTAATCTCACAAGACTGGTGTCCTTATAAAAAGAGAAGAGACACAGACAGATACAGGGGGAAACAGCCATGAGTAGACAGTGGAAAGAGATTGGAGTTATGCTGCCAAAAACTCAGGAATGCCTCGGGTTACTAGAAACTGGAAGACACAAGGAAGGGTTTTCCCCTAGAGACTTCAGAGAGAACACGGATCTGCCGACACCCTGAATTCAGACTTCTGGCCTCCAGAACTATGAGAATAAATTCTGTTGTTTTAAGCCACCCAGTTTGTGATAATTTATCACAGCCTAGGAAACTAATGCGGACATTAAATAAGTTTGTCTCTAACTCACCAAATTTATTTTGGAATGTCTTTCTGTTGTACTATATAAATCTGTTCGTCTAATTCTCTTTTGAAACATTTTTATCATCTGCTAGATCCTGCATTAGTGAGTTAAATACATTTTTATTACACGTTCATTCTATACCTGTCTGACAGTCATGCCTTTAACTTTTTGGAAATTATAACTTGACAAGGACTTGGTTGATTACTTGAGCCAAAAGTTATAGTTGGTCAGGTTCTCAGAACAGCTACACAACTGTTTCGTAGACATAAACCAATTTAGTTGAGAGTAAAACAGAAAATACAAAGGAAGGTGCATAAGGTACTTTATTTTCAATTAAAAATTACCAATGATATAAAAAAAAATTTCTAGGTTTTATCTCATATCCATGGTACTAACCAAAGAAATGATAAGATGGGACAAAATTACGAAGCGTGGTGAAGAGGGCAACAAAACCAAGTACTTCTGACCTCTGTTATTCATACCTTAGTTTGAAAATGGATTCTGTTTCCTTCCTTCCACATCTCAGTTTGTAGAGTTTGACCTGGATATACTGGTTTTGCAAAACGAACCTTTAAAATAAAACAAATGAATCTTCGGGTTACAAATGAAAAATGAAACGCTTCGATTTATGTCTGGGGGGAGAAATGTAGGGAGAACAAAAAGGTAAGAAAATAGAAGTTTAAATATATTTCAAGTCATAAAAGAACTGGAACTAATAATATGATAAAAAATTAGTAGAAAAAGGATATACCTAACATTTAAAAGCAAAACAAAACAGTTGCCATTGTGTCGATTCTGACTCATGGTGACCCGATGTGCTGCAGAGTAGAACTGTGTTCCATAGGGTTTTCAAGGCTCTGACTTTTCAAAAGCCAATCACCAGGCCTTTCTTCCAAGGTACTGCTCAGTAGGCTCAAACCGCCAACCTTTCAGTTAGTTTAAAGTAATCGAACATTTTACCATTTGTACTACCCGGGACTACATACCTAATATAAGTAAGCTAGGGGGCCAATACATAGTATTTAATCTTGATGAACCAACAAAGAGAAATATGATCATATGAGCTAGAGTTACAGAGGTAACAACCAGAACAACTTAAATACGCAGCTAAAAGTGGTAGTAATTAACCTCTGAGGAACGAGACCTGGGGCAGGTATACAGAGCACTGTAATACAACTTTTCATTTCATAACTTTCTGGACCATTTTATTTGTTTTGTACACATACTACTGGGTAATAATAAAAATAGTTGTAATAAAATGAAAAAGCATAATAACACCTATGCTATCAAGGATAAGGCATCAGGAAACATTTTTACTGCTGCATGGAGCATAAGCTCCATGCTTATGCTATTTGGAGCTATTTGGAACTAAGTGTTAGATTTTTTTTTAGTGTGTATCTTTTGGCTAATTCTTATAAAAAATATTGTGTGCACAGATACTTTTCCTTGTTACTTGCAACTGCTAAAAACTTGAAATTAACATAAAAATACAAGAGTTGAAACAAACGAAGCCAACTGACATAGGTGCATGTTTATTAGAATTCAAATATGTTGTTGTTAGGTGCCATGGAGTCGGTTCTGACTCACAGTGATCCTGTGCAACAGAACGAAACACTGCCCAGTCCTGCGCCATTCTCCCAATCATTGTTATGCTTGAGCCCATTGTTGCAGCCACGGTGTCAATCCAACTCTTTGAGGGTCTTCTTTTTTCGCTTACCCTCTACTTTGCCAAGAATGATGCCCTTCTCCAAGGACTGATTCTTCCTGGTAACATGTTCAAGGTATGTAAGACATAGTCTCATCATCCTTGCTTCTAAGGAGCATTCTGGTTGTACTTCTTCCAAGACAGATTTATTCGTTCTTTTGGCAGTCCGAGGTATATTAAATATTCTTCATCAACACCATATTCAAAGGCATCAATTTTTCTTTGGTCTTCCTTATTCACTGTCCAGTTTTCACATGCATATGAGGCAACTGAAAACACCATGGCATGGTGCACCTCAGTCTTCAAGGTGACATTTCTGCTTTTTAACACTTTAAAAAGGTCTTTTGCAGTAGATTTGCCCAATGCAATGTGCCATTTGATTTCTTGACTGCTGCTTAGACAGGTGTTGACTGTGGATCCAGGTAAAACGAAATCCTTGACAACTTCAATCTTTTCTCTGTCGTGAGGATTTTCTTTTCTTTAGGTTGAGGTGTAATCCATACTGAAGGCTGTGGTCTTTCATCTTCATGAGTAAGGGCTTCAAGTCCTCTTCACTTTCAGCAAGCAAGTTTGTGTCATCTGCATAATGCAGGCTGTTGAGTCTTCCTCCAATCCTGATGCCCCATTCTTCTTCATATAATCCACCTTCTTGGATTATTTGCTCAGCATATACATGGAATAAGTATAGTGGAAGGATACAACCCTGACACACACCTTTCCTGACTTTAAACCACACAGTATCCCCTTGTTCTGTTCATAAAACTGCCTCTTGATCTATGTAAAGCACAATTAAGTGTTCTGGAATTACCATTCTTTGCAGTGTTATCCATAATTTTTTATGATCCACACAGTTGAATGTCTTTGCAGTCAATAAAACATAGGTAAACATCCTTCTGGTATTCCCTGCTTTCAGCCAGGATCCATCTGACATCAGCAATGATATTCCTCACTCCACATCCTCTTCTGAATCAGGCTTAAATTTCTGGCAGTTCCTTGTCAATGCACTGCTACAGCTGCTTCTAAATGATCTTCAGCGAAAATTTTATTTGCGTGTGACATTAATGATATCGTCCAATAATTTCCACATTCAGTTGGATCACCTTCCTTTGGAATAAACGTAACTATGGACCTCTCCCAGTTGGTTGGCCAGGTAGCTATTCTCCAAATTTCTTGGCATAGACAAGTAAGCGCTTCCAGCTCTGCATCCATTTGTTGAAACACCTCAACTGGTCTTCCGTCAATTCCTTGTTTTTCACCAGTCTTCAGTGCAGCTTAGATTTCTTCCTTCAGTACCATCAATTCCTGATCATATACTACCTCTTGAAATGGATGAACATCAACCAATTCTTTCTGGTATAGTGACTCTGTGTATTCCTTCCATCTTCTTTTGATGCTTCCTGTGTCCTTTAAGGAAACTCTGGTGGTGCAGTGGTTAAGTGCTACGGCTGCTAACCAAGGGGTTGGCAGTTCAAATCTGCCAGGTGCTCCTTGGAAACTCTATGGGGCAGTTCTACTCTGTCCTATAGGGTCGCTATGAGTTGGAATCAACTCAACAGCACTCGGTTTGGTTTTTTGGTTTTTGGCATCCTTTAACATTTTCCCCACAGAATCCTTCAGTATTTGCAACTCAAGGCTTAAATTTTTTCTTCAGTTTTTTTCAGTTTGAGAAATGCCAAGCATGTTCCTCCTTTTTGGATTTCTAACTCCAGGTCTTTGCACGTCATTATACCTTCTTTGTCTTCTCAAGCCGCTCTTTGAAATCTTCATTTCAGCTCTTTTACTTGGTCATCTCTTCTTTTCACTTTAGCTACTCTACATTCAAGAGCAAGTTTCAGAGTCTCTTCTGACATCCATTTTGATCTTTCTTTCCTATCTTTTTAATGACCTCTTGCTTTCTGAGTGTGTGATGATGTCCTTGATGTCATTCCACAAGTCGTCTCGTCTTTGTAATTGGTGTTAATATTTTCAATTAAATTAAAGCAAGTAATAGAACAGTAAAAAAAAAAAAAAAAGAGCAAATCTCGAGTTTTGGATAAGAAGGCACATGCTGGTATATGTATATTCCTAATTAATAACATAACAAAATAAGAGATAAAATCCACTTTATCTGTTAAAATTGTAACTTTATACGATATCGTTGATGATATGTGTGTAACAGAGCTATTTGTAGCTATAAAATTAAAATGTATAGTTGCCAACCCAATGAAAATGTATATTGCTCTCATACGGTACCTATTTTAAATGAATTCACTAAACTGCTTTTCTTCAAATAATGGATTAGTATAGATATACCTTAATTGCCTTGAATCTGGACACATCATTATCTGCAAACTGCTTTAAAACATGCCTGGCAGAAAATCCAAATGTGCATAATCCATGTAATATGGGCTTGTCAAAACCTAAAAAAGAGAAATAATTTAGCTAAATACAAGTACCTTGTCATGCTTAAGGAGTGCTGGTAGTGCAGTGGTTAAAAGCGCAGCTGCTAACCAAAGAGTCAGCAGTTCAAATTCACCTGCCACTCCTTGGAAACCCTATGTTGCAGTTCTACTCTGTCCTATGGGTCACTATGAATCGGAATCAAATTGACGGCAACAGGCTTGGGTTTTTTTGCTGTTTTTTTTTTTTTTTTGTCAGGTTTAAAGACCAGGTACGGTTAACTTGGGATTTTTTCAGTACATCTTTAAACTGCATTAGCATGAATTATACCATCTCTTTTAAGTAACATGGAAACTATTTTACAGAATACCTTCTAAGAGAAAATTATCAAACAAACAAAAACATAAAAAGTAATGTCAGAGAACTACGAATACAAAGAACTGTCCTGCTCTGTTTAGCTTTGGCTGTAACTTGTCATCATCCAGTGATTTCAATACCCATGTGTGTGGACGATCCTTCCCTTTTCTTTCAGTGCCTAACCTCTCCTCTAATGACCTTGTCTTCCACAATAACTCAAACACCCACCACCCAGGTCCTATCTTAGAATTTATCACTAGCAGGGGCTCCCCCTACTCCAACTAAAATCTGAATTTCAAGTGTACCATTTTTCTAACACCTCCTACCTTTCAATATCCTTCACATAAATGTAATGAAGGGCTATTTTTAAAATGTTACTCAAATGCCAATGTCTTTAAACGTACTATTTAAACTATTACGATTAAGCTGCTGATACTTTTTCATAGGTACACATTATTAGCAACTCACCTGCTAGGTTAGCAAAATCAGGATCAATGTGCAAGGGATTCCAGTCTCCACTGAGGCGGTACAAAGCTGCCTGTGGGGACAGAACCACAGAGGTAACTAGTATTCAGTGTTTTTAGAATTTTTTAAGAGGAAAACAAGAAATATGGCTAGTTATTGTATAAGAACTTCATCATAACGTACCTAATCTAGATTCTGATTTAAAGAAGGTAATTTTTTTAAAAAAATTTTAAAATGGTTTTTGAACACTTGCCTCTGAAATGAGAGGGGGAAGGAAAAAAAAACACTGTCAAGTAATAGGAAGAGGAGACAAGAACTACATCTGGGTATAACACTGTTACCACTGTCTAAGGAAAATTTCATAAAAAGGAATCCATCGATCTACTGTCATTAAAACACAATGAGGATAAGGTAAATGTTTTTTAAGGTAAGTGTTTATGGCCTTCTGTAATTAAGCAAAATTAATGCCAACTTTCTTGGTGGAATGTGTTAAGTTGAAGCCTGTAACATAATATTTGATGTATAAACATCAAAGACCTCTCACACAAACTTTCATTCTTGGTGGACTAAATCCTGTGTATCAGCTCATTCTGGGGGCGGGGGGTGGAAAAAAGACTAATAACTTACTATTAAGATTATATGTGCTCAGTCCATATTTTCACATTGCTAGGTAACCTAGAAGTCCCTGGGTGGTACACACAATTAACTGCTTGGCTGCTAACTGAAAGGCTGGCAGTTCATGTCCACCCGGAAGCACCTTGAAAGAGAGGCTTAGGGATCTACTTTTAAAAACTCAGCCATTAAAAACCCTATGGAGCACAGTTCTACTCTGACACACATGGGGTCACCATGAATCAAAACCAACTTGACAGCAATTGGTTTGGTGGTTAGGTTACTCAGATAAAATTAGCAGAAAGACGTGAATAAAAATAAAAGTCACTATACTTCCCAGCATTTAACTCACTCAGAACTGTCAAAAGAGGTAGAGAGTATTTTTCTGTATTGAAGGAGTACAATTCAAAAATTCACCAACTAGCCAGTAATAAGTCATTTAATATATCTATACAGCAACTTGAACCTTTTGGGTCTGCCTCAAGACTTCTTACCTTTCTCATAAATTACTGTGTTAAGCTTTCCAAGACTACTATGATGTTTGTAAAGACTAGCCAAGTTGGTACATCTGATCTTTTTAATTACTGATTTTTTATTATTGATTACTCTCCTTTGACATATTTTATTTATAGAAAATAAAATCTTATATAATTTACAGGAACACTTCATTTCCTTTTTACTATGCTTTGTACAATTTTAATAAGCCCATTCCCTTTCCCGTCACCTGTGTGACTGTCATGGATTGAACTGTGTCCCCAAAAAATATGCATATCAATTTGGCTATGCCATGATTTCCAGTATTATGTGACTGTCTACTATTTTGTCACCTGATGTGACTTTCCTATGTGTTGTAAATCCTATCACTACTATGTTAATGAGATGGATTAGATCTACAAGATCAGATTGTGTATTAAGACAATCTCTTTTGAGATATAAAAGAGAGAAGTAAGCAGAGAGACATGGGGACCTCATACCACCAAGAAGGCAACACTGGGAGCAAAATGTGTCCTTTGGATCCGAGGTTCCTGCACAGAGAAGCCCCTAGATCAGGGCAAGTTTGATGACAAAGACTTTCCTCTAGAGCCGACACAGAAAGCCTCCCCTTGGAGCTGATGCCCTGAATTTGGACTTCTAGCCTACTAGACCGTGAAAGAATAAATTTCTCATTGTTAAAGCCATCCACTTGTGGTATTTCTGTTATAGCAGCACTAGACGACTAAGACAGTGATTATTACTGTTAACTGCCGTCGAGTTGGCCCCTAAGTCATGGAGATCCCATGAGCAATGGAATAAAATGCAGCCCAGTCCTGTACCATCCCTATAACAGGTTATGGATCAGACACTTGTAATCCATAGGGTTTTCATTAGCTGATTTTCTAAAGTAGACCACCAGACCTTTCTAATCTGTCTTAGTCTAGAAGCTCTGTTGAAATCTGTTCCACGTCATAGCACACACAGCCTCCAGTGACAGACAGGTAGTGGCTATACATGAAGTGCACTACTGATCAAGAATTGAACCTGGTTCTACTTCATAGGAGGCAAGAATTCTACAACTAAACCACCAAGTCCCCACCAAAGCCAGTTGCCATTGAATCGATTCCAACTCATGGTGATCCCATGTGTGTCGGAATAGATCTGTGTGCCACAGGATTTTCAATGGGCTGATTTTTCAGAATTAGATTACCGGGTAATAGTTCTTATAAATTACAGTAGCCGCCCCCATCCATGGTTTCAGTTACCCACAACTCAAAAATGTTAAATGAGCGCATAGCATAATGAAATTTCACGACATCTTGCTCTGTCATTCACGTAATACAGTATGTTGTTATAATTGTTGTATTTTATTATTAGTTACTGTTGTTAATCTCTTACTGTGCCCAATTTATAAATCAAACTTTATGATAGATATGTATGTACAGGACAAATCATAGTATAGATAGGGTCTGGTACTATCTGTGGTTTCAGGCATCCACAGAAGGTCTTGGAACATATCCCCCGTGGATAAGGGAAGGCCACTGTACTCATTTTTTTCAATTATTCAATATTTTTCACTTTACATGTTTTCTAAATACAACTAAATCCAATCAGCATGTAATTATTGGACACTGGTAACTTACAAAATTCTACATACAACTCTGTATAAGATGTTTTAAAATGGTAATTTTTAAAAAGTACTTTACAAACAACAAAACACTAGACAAATATATATCATTATGTTTATACAAATAAAAAAAGATACATTACAGGGATTGAAAGGGAAACTGTCAAAACACATGGCTTTGGCACCAGACAGATCTGGGCTCAAATCCAGTTCTGCCATTAATAGACAAGTTTCTTAACCACTCTAAGGCTCAATTTCCTCATTTAAAAAACGGAGAGATTAATAGGAATCAATTTCACAAAGTAGTTGGAAAAATTAAATGGGGTAAATCGTATAAGCTATTATCCTTGGTAACTATTAAAACCTCAATACATTTTAGCTATTATTCTTCTTTAAGAAGATTTTAGCAACTGTATATGACAACCACGTTTTTAAGATTAGTACTAGTATTTTTATTCCACAGGTATCATTCCTATAAATGAAAAGAAACATCCTTTCTAAAGAAATCATATCACATGAATAATTTTATTTTTTTCAATGATGGCAATGTTTCCTATAGATGGCAGAGTCTGCACAGAAAAAGATACATATGAGAAATGACAAAGGTCGACTGACTGGATGTTCAACTGAATTTAATCATAATGCAAAATAAATGCTTTCCAATTAATAAGAAAAAATGACAAGTTTTATTTTCAAAATATTTTGAAGGGCTGACACATCTCAGAAGGAAAGCTGAAAGTTTCTTGTTTTGTTTCATTTCTGCCTAGATATAAGAAAAGTCACTAACAACAACAGCCTAAGAAAAGTAGCTACATATTACCTTACTTGTGTATTACATGTAGGGGATCTTGTGTATATGAGTAAGTTACTTCTTAATTTGAATTTTTCAAATTGTACCATTAGGGAGTGATGTAACACAAACTGCAAGAGTAAGAGGCTTTAGAGGTCAGCTCCTCCACCAACAACCATTAAACTGGAAAAAACTATCATAATCATTTATTTTGGAACTCTGAAACCTGATCAGACGCTTACATCAACCAGGGGGGCGGCTAATGAAAGAGGCTGCTGATCTTTTGTAAGAGAGCAGCTGCGTGAACCAGCTACCATCCCCCAATTCTCAGTCCCACTGCAATCATTGGAATAAGATAGTGTTATGGACTGAACTGTAACCCCCAAAAATATGTGTTATAAATCCTAACCTCTATGCCTGTGGTTAGAATCCCATTTGGGAATGAGTTATCTTTGTTAATGACACAGGGTTATTGTACGGCATGCCTGGAATCAATCTCTTTTGACATATAAAAGAAATTAAATGCAAGTGGAGACTGGGAAAGAATGATGCCAAGGCCACATGAAGATTGCCCAGGGGCAGAAGCTCAGAAGAGATAAGGACCTTCCTCCAGAGCCAAAAGAGAAAGAAAGCTTTCCCCTGGAGCCAGCACCCTGAATTCGGACTTCTAGCCTCCTAAACTGTGAGAAAATAAATTTGTTTGTTAAAGCCACTCAATTATGGTATTTCTGTTACAGCAGCACTAAATAACTAAGACAGACAGACATAAATGGTTCAATCCACCAGATGATATAACAATTACAAACACTGAACAAAATATATGAACCAAACATTAACAGAATTAAAGGGAGAAACAGACAGTTCTATAAAAACAGTTGGAGTCTTCAATACCTCATTTTAAATAATGGATAAACAAAGACCAATAAGGAAATAGAGGGCATGAACAACACTATAAACCTATTCAGCCTTACAGCCATATAAAACCAAAATCAAGCCCACTGCCATCAAGTCAATCCCAACTCATAGGACAGAAGAGAACCGCCCCATAGGGTTTCCAAGGCTGTAATCTTTATGCAAGCAGACGGCCACATCTTTCTCCCATGGAATGGTTGGTGGGTTTGAACTGCTGACGTTCTGCTGACAGCCGAGCACTTTAACCACTGTGCCACCAGGGCCCCTTTACAGCTATACACAGAGCTAAAGTTCAATAACAGAGGAAAATGCAAAATTCACAAATATGGAAATTAAACAACACATTTTTTTTTTTTTTAATTTTTATTGTGCTTTAAGTCAAAGTTTACAAATCAAGTCAGTCTCTCACACAAAAACTTATATGCACCTTGCTACATACTCCCACTTAGTCTCCCCCTAATGAGTCAGCCTGCTCCCTCCTTCCAGGCTCTCCTTTCATGACCGTTTTGCCAGTTTCTAACCCCCTCTACCCTCTCATCTCCCCTCCAGGCAGGAGAAGCCAACATAGTCTCAAGAGTCCACCTGATCCAAGAAGCTCACTCCTCACCAGCAACCCTCTCCAACCCACTGTCCAGTCCAATCCATGTCTGAAGAGTTGGCTTCAGGAATGGTTCCTGTCCCAGGCCAACAGAAGGTCTGGGGGCCATGACTACTGGGGTCCTTCTACTGTCAGTCAGACCATTAAGTCTGGTCTTTTTACGAGAATGTGGGGTCTGCACCCCACTGCTCTCCTGCTCCCTCAGGGGTTCTGTTGTGTTCCCTGTCAGGGCGGTCATCCATTGTAGCCAGGCACCATCTAGTTCTTCTGGTCTCAGGATGATGCAGTCTCTGGTTCAACGTTGCCCTTTCTGTCTCTTGGCCTCATAATTACCTTGTGTCCTCAGTGTTCTTCATTCTCCTTTGATCCAGAGGGGCTGAGGCCAATTGATGCATCTTAGATGGCTCCTTGCTAGCGTTTAAGACCCCAGACGCCACTCTTCAAAGCGGGATGCAGAAAGTTTTCCTAATAGATTTTATTATGCCAATTGACTTAGATGAACCTGAAACCACAATCCCCAAACCCCTGCCCCTGCTACACTGGCCTTCGAAGCATTCAGTTTATTCAGGAAACTTCTTTGCTTTTGGTTTAGTCCAGCTGTGCTGACCTCCCCTGTATTGTGTGTTGTCTTTCCCTTCACCTAAAGTAGTTCTTATCTACTATCTCCCCCCTCTCATAACCACAAAAGAATGTTTTTCTCCTCAGTTTAAACTATTTCTCCAGTTCTTACAAGAGTGGTCTTATACAATATTTGTCCTTTTGCAACTGACTAATTTCACTCAGCATAATGCCTTCCAGATTACTCCATGTTATGAAATGTTTCACAGATTCCTCACTGTTCTTTATAATGCGTAGTGTTCCATTGTGTGAATATACCATAATTTATTTACCTAGTCATCCATTGATGGGCACCTTGGTTGCTTCCATCTTTTTTGCTATTGCAAACAGTGCTTCAATGAACATGGCTGTGCATGTATCTGTTCGTGTAAAGGCTCTTATTTCTCTAGGATATATTCTGAGGAGTGGGACTGCTGGATCGTATGGTAGTTCTATTTCTAGCTTTTTAAGGACGTGCCAAATCGATTTCCAAAGTGAGTGTACCATTTGACATTCCCACCAGCAGTGTAGAAGTGTTCCAGTCTCTCCACAGCCTCTCCAACATTTATTATTTTGTGTTTTTTGGATTAATGCCAGTCTTGTTGGAATGAGATGAAATCTCATCGTAATTTTGATCTGCACTTCTCTAATGGCTAACGATCATGAACATTTCCTCTTGTATCTGTTAGCTACCTGAATGTCTTCTTTAGTGAAGTGTCTATTCATATCTTTTACCCATTTTTTAATTGGGTTATTTGTTGTTTTGTAGTTGACTTTTTGCAGTATCATGAAACAACACATTCTTAAACAGCCAGTGTATCAAAGAAAAAATCTTAAGGAAATTAGAAAATACCTTAAGACAAATGAAAAAAAAAACATACCAAAACTTATGGAGTACATCAATATCAAGTTGATGTACTCTGTAAGTTTAAAGTTCGTATGAAAAAATAAACACTAATAAATACTTAAAAAGAAAGAAAACAATCTACAGTGGGTGACTAATCCTGGCAAATATCAAACATACAGTAAAGCCCGCACGGTTAACTGATGCTGACACATGAACAGGCAGACCAAAGGAAAAGAACAAAAGGTCCAGAAATAGATGTAAGTACATATAAAAATTTAGCATATCACTGAGGCAAAGTTGGACTTTTTATTAAGTGGTGCTGGGACAACTGGAAGGATTTTGGGGAAAAAAAATTAGATCCGTACTTCACGCAATACGAATAGCCTTCAAAGAAGAGGTCTAAACACACAAAAAAATGAAATTATCCAAGAATTCAAAGAAAATATGTGTGAATTTTTCTATAAGCTGAGTACAGGGAAAGGCTTTCTACCTGTGATTTGAAATCTAGATCCAATCAAAGAGTCATAAAATAGACAGGAAAATTTTTAAAACTCCTGCATAGCGAAAAACACTATCTGCAAAGTCAAAAGACAAATGATAAACTAGGGGCAAATATCTGCAACATGCATCACAATAAAGGGCTAAAACCAAAACCAAACCAAACCCATTGTCATCAAGTCGATTCTGACTCATAGAGACCCTAAAGGACAGAGTAGAACTGTCCAACAGGGTTTCCAAGGAGCAGCTGGTAGATTTGAACTGCTGACCTTTTGGTTAGCAGAGGAAGCTCTTAAAAACTATGCCACCAGGGTTTCTGATAAAGGGCTAGCGTTCCTTAAAAAAAAAAAAAAAAAAACGTTGCTGTCAAGTCAATTCCAACTCATAGCAACCCCTATAGGAGACGGTAGAACTGCCCCATAGGGTTTCCAAGGAGCTCATGGTGGAACTGAACTGCCGACCTTTTGGTTAGTAGCCAAGTTCTTGACCAGTCTTAACAACTGAGGGAAAAAAATCAAAAATACAATAGAAAATTTGACAAAAGACATAAGAAAACAGTTTACAAAAGAAAGTATAAAAATGGTCTTCAAAATATTAAAAGATGCTCAAAAGCACTCAAAATAAGGAAAACATAAAATGAACTACAATGACGTACTGTTTCTCACCTACCAGATGAACAAAAACTAAAAAAACTGACACAAAACTAGTATGAGAGGAAACAGGAACTCTCATACACAGTCATTAGGAATAGAAACTTGACACAACTCTTACAGAGGGAATTGGGCAATATTTAATAAAAATACATATGCATACACCTTTTGACCCAGCAACCCCACCTCTTGGAATTTACCCTGAAGATACACCTCCAACAATGGAAAAATACATATCCACAAAGTTATTAATTACATAGATATATACATATGTATGTCAGTATTTTTGTAATGCAAAGTATTAGAAACAATCTAAACACTCATATATACATAAAAGAGTGGTCAAATAAACTATGGTCCATCCACACAATAGAGTATTTTGCAGTCACAAAAAATGAGGGTGATTTCTATAAACTGATCTCAAGTGACTTCCAGGATATACTGTTAACTGAAGAAGCCCTGGTGGCACAGTGGTTAAACACCTGGCTGCTAACCAAAAGGTCAGCGGTTCAAACCCACCAGTAGTTCCACAGGAGAAAGATATGGCAGTCTGCTTCCGTAAAGATTTATGACCTTCAAAACCCTATGGGGCAGTTCTATTCTGTCGTATAGGGTCACTATGAATAGGAATCGACTTATCAGCAGTGGGTATTGTTAACTGAAAAAGCAAAGAACAAAAAAGTATATCTGATATGATACCTTTTGGGTAAAAAAGAAGGGAAATAAGAAAATATACATATATGTTTATTTTTACCAAAAAAAATTAAAATTAAAAAATCAGAAATAAATTGGTTTACATACAGAAGATGGGTGGGAAAGGAGTAGGGTGGAAATAATGAAGAGTGGAAGAGAAGGGAGGTGACATCTCTCTAAGCACAGGCTTCTAGGATCATGTTAATGTTTTACATACTCAGAAAATACATAAATAAACTCAACGAGAATGGAGGAGATCTAAAATGACATATCAGCAGAAACGGATGAACAATAACTTATTTCAAATGAGTACATAATGACACTGAAATGAATGGGGAAAGAAGGACAAAGTCGCTTTTAAGCACAGCATTTTAACTATCTACCCTCAGTCTAAAGCCAGAAAGAAATATAAACGGACACTGAGCTCTAGCTAGTAGCTTTGCTTTTCACAGTGGCATGAGTTAGCAATTAATTCTATGACTATTCTTGTGTCACCTAGGACTAAGTAATAAATAAACTGAGGAATAATGGAAGGAAGGTTTCTCACTGTTGGAAAAGGGAGTTACAAATATGGTAAGGAGGAAGCCTAGAGTGAAGTCAGTGGTATTAGATTAGAATTGGAGAAAGCAAAATGATTTTATAGTTTTCAATATAAGTCTATACCTATCCACATACACACCTATGGGCATATAAGTATATTTATTTGTATATAAATATATGTATACAGGCAGTCCCCAACATACATATATATTCAGGTTAAAACAAACTGCACATACGACAGTTATATTTTTTTTTTGTATATCTTACCACTAGTAATATGTACTACATGCAATCTTGAAGCACGTAATCTGCTGTTATCATTCTCAGATGTTCACTCACAGATGTTTATATGTAATGTTTCCAACCCCCAAAGACAAACAAAGATTGGATTCATAAAGATACTGATAAAAGGCAATACTAATGAAAACTGGAAAGAAAAAAAGAGGTGTTCAACTTACATCAGAACCAACTTACAACAGGGTCATTGGAATGGAACCCCATTTAAGTCAGGGACACTCTCAGTTTTCTAGTGCTGCTATAACAGAAATACCACGAGTCAATGGCTTAACAAACAGAAATTTATTCTTGCACAGTTTAGGAGGCTAGAAGTCTGAATTCAGGGCACCTGCTGCCAGAGAATGCTTCCTCTCTCTATCAGTTTGGAGGGGGAGGGGGCGGTTCTTGTCATCAATATTCCCCTGGTCTAGGAGCTTCTCAGCACAGGGACTGTGGGTCCAAAGGATACACTCCACTCCCAGTGCTTCTTTCTTGGTGGTATGATGTCCCTTCTCTTCTCTGCTCAGTTCTGTCTTTTATCTCAACAGAGGCTGACTCAAAATATAACCTAATCCTGTAGATTGAATCCTGCCTCATTAATACAACTGCCTCTAACCCTGCCTCATTAACATCATAGAAGTTAGGATTTACAACACATAAGATAATCACATCAGATCACAAAATGGTAGACAACCACACAATACTGGGAATCACAGGCCTAGCCAAATTGACACACATTTTTAGAAGACACGATTCAATCCACAACAGAGACTATCTGCATACGTATATATATATACACGTATTTCCTAACAGCATCCATTGAAAGATTCTCAAAGTGAACTCATCCAATAACAATAAGCATACTAGTGCCCAGGCAGGTCTTGGTTTCTAAATATGATTCTCTACTTAAAGAAACCAAGGACTTTTTAAGAAATAGCTCATTCCACAGTGGACGCAGAGAAAGCACAAAATGAGCCTGGAAGATCGTGTTGTGCCAGAAAGTAAGAAAGAGCTCTAAGGATGGCGACACATTAAAAGGGCACAGGAGACAATCTGAAGGAGTGACCAGTGGCCTAATATGTGACAATCTGAGAATCAAAATAAATTATGGTAGTATTAGATTATAACCCATTGAGTAAAACAATACAGTAAAACCTGTGAATGCCAGAACCTGTGTAATTCGGAAACCTGTCAGTGAAGGAAAATTCAAATATTTTCCACTAAAGCAAATGATAGAAAATTGGTAAGCCTGCACCCTTACTGGAAAGCTTGCAAGACCTGGTAAAACAAGGCAGTCCTATCAAGATTCGGCTCTCATAGGATTCATTGTAATACATAAATTCATACTGATAGGAATGAATGAATGGATAGGGGAACAAGTTTCCTTACAGCAGAACCAAAAAAAAAAAAAACAAATCCATGGCAGTCGAGTCAATTCTGACCCACAGCAACCCTACAGGACAGAGCAGAACTGCCCCAAAGGGTTTCCAAGGAGTGCCTGGTGGATTCAAACTATAAACACCAACTGATAAATGCTTCCTTAGAGCAGAACCAAAAAAAAAAAAGGAACAACCAAACCCATGGTGGTCGAATCAATTCCGACTCATAGCAACCCTACAGGACAGAGTAGAACTGCCCCATAGGGTTCCCAAGAAGTGGCTGGTGGATTCGAACTACAAACACCAACTGATAAATGCAAGGGCATAATGGAATTAGAAAATCACCATTTTGCCACTGTCAGAGTAATAACTGGTTCAAACAAGAATTATCAATAGGATACTAAAATTAGTGGATTAAAGGACTAGAATATGGACAAAGTCTCAATGAATCTCTCTAATCTTTAGAGACACTTTCCACGGTCTCTCCTGTTTCTGCACATCTTGTGTGCAGCAGCAGCATTCACAGGTTTTATTCTGGACTATCTTTTGAAGGATGTTTGTACAGTAAAAGCCTTGAAAGATTTAGACAGTGTCTCCCTTGGAACAAAAAGCATGTTTGCTTACCCTCCAGTAAAATAATAATTGTGTCTCCGTCAGGGACAAAGGTTGGACAAATTGGCTTGAAACCATTATAAAAGATTAGGAGGAAGGGGGCCAAGATGGCTGACTAGGTAGACGCTACCTTGGATCCCTCTCGCAACAAAGACTCAGAAAAACAAGTGAATCGATCACATACATGACAATCTACGAACCCTGAACAACAAACACAGATTTAAAGAGTTGACCTGAGTAACAGACGGAGAACGAACAACTACGGGGAAGCAGCAACTGTTTTCGGACCCTGGAGTCAGCGTCCCAGTCAGGTAACCTTGGCTCCGGGCTTAGGACTGGGCAAGGGGAGCTGAACTCAACATCCTGTGATGGCGCAAACATGGGGCGCAGCCCTACCCCCCTGAACTGAACCCAGGAGGGGGCCCAGCCGGTCCACGCGGGCGGTGCGGCCACGCAGCTGGTGAGAGGAGAAGTCCCCGGGAGGCAGAGACTGGTTTTGTAACCAGGAGTGAAGCATCCCAGCCGGGGAGCCTTGGCGTGGGGCTTTGGACTGGGCACAGGGGAGCTGAGCACGGCATCCTGTCACGGCGCAAACACGGGGCGCAGCCCTACCCCCCTGAACTGATCCAGGGAGGGGGCCCAGCTGGTCCGTGCGGGTGGCGCGGCGATGCAGCTGGTGGGAGGAGAAGTCCCCGGGAGGCAGTGACTGGTTTTGGAGCCGGGAGTGCAGCATCCCAGCAGGGGAACCTTGACGCTGGGCTTTGGACTGGCAGCGGAGGAAATGACCGCGGCTTCTGCAGGCAAGACCCTGGACAATCTCTATCCAGCCAGCACACACAGGCAATATGCCCCTCGGGAATCTCAGATAAAATAGTCATCCCAAGCAAGATAAGCAACTTTATCTGTATTCCGGGGTGCTACTCTCTCCTGTTTTTCTGAACCCTCCCCTCCCCTTCCCAGGAGGCTTCATTAACATTGGAATTTCCTGAGCCAGAGGGAGAACGGCTCCGCGGCTTTTTTTTTTTTTCTTTTTCTTCTTCCTCTTTTTTTTTGGTCTTTTCCTAACCCATTCTTCCAGCCTGAGAGAAGCAACCACAAAAAACCCAGCGACCAAAAATCCTTCCCTAATTGGACTGAAAACACAGAACCAGCTCCAGCCAAACATATGTGATCCATATCTCAGGCTTTCATCCCTACAGGGAACAAGGTAGCTATTATAATGCAAAGGCATTTCTGATAGGGATCTGATTGCATTTTTTTTTTTTAGCAGATTTACTGGAAAAACAAGTTTCCCAGGTCTGATATCTCTGCATAGTCAACAGAGCCATCACTGACCCACAACAGGGAACTGAGGGCTGAAGCTCCCCCCAGACCACCTAGCCTCCTGCCTTAGGGGTCTAAGGAGGGTGACACCTACCAATCTGTAGAGGTACTTGCATTGGGGGCCTAAGGTACAGCTGCAGAGCCCTCCCACCAAGATGCTTTAGGAATAGAGACACATCTACCTCACTGACATTTGGGGGAAGCCTGTCAGCATCCTGCCTCCCCTGGAGTGTGAACCCCAGCTGCTAGGAGAATCTGGTGCACACAACTATCACCACTACTTCTCAAGGTGGATAGGTGTTAGGGTGCAGCACACACTTGATGACCCAAAATCAGATTCTACTCAAGAATAGTGAATAGACTCAGGCATATATATCTGGCAACAGCCCAAACCAGCTGGTAATAGGTCATAAGTAAGTCAAGGGCTACAACAATCAAGACAGCACAATCTAGTAGCCCATCCACGTATATTGAAAGAAAACAAAACAAGATAAGACTCAGTGAGCAAATATAAAATAAATCACTACAATATCTTAGTGATGGCTCGCAGACAGCAGACGATATCAAACCACATAAAGAAGCAGACCATGACAGCTTCTACAACCCCCCAAACAAAAGAATCAAAATCTTTCCCAAATGAAGATACAATCCTGGAATTATCAGATACAGAATATAAAAAACTAATTTGCAGAATGCTTCAAGACATCAGGGATGACCTCAGAAATGAAATAAGGCAAACTGCAGAAAAAGCCAAGGAACACACTGATAAAACTGTTGAAGAACTCAAAAAGATTAATCAAGAACATAGTGGAAAAATTAATAAGGTGCAAGAACCCATAGAGAGACAGCATGCAGAAATCCAAAAGATTAACAATAAAATTATAGAAGTTGACAACACAATAGGAAGACAGAGGAGCAGACTCGAGCAATTAGAATGCAGACTGAGAAACCTGGAGGACCAGGGAATTAACACCAATATAGCTGAAAAAAAATCAGATAAAAGAATTAAAAAAAAATGAAGAAACCCTAAGAATCATGTGGGACTCTATCAGGAAGGATAACTTGTGTGTGATTGGAGTCCCAGAACAGGGAGGGAGGACAGAAAACACAGAGAGAATAGTTGAAGATCTGCTGACAGAAAACTTCCCTGACATCATGAAAGACGAAAGGATATCTATCCAAGATGCTCATCGAACCCCATTTAAGATTGATCCAAAAAGAAAAACACCAAGACATATTATCATCAAACTTGCCAAAACCAAAGATAAAGAGAAAATTTTAAAAGCAGCCAGGGAGAAAAGAAAGGTCTCCTACAAGGGAGAATCAATAAGTTCAGACTACTCAGCAGAAACCATGCAGGCAAGAAGGCAATGGGATGACATATACAGAGCACTGAAGGAGAAAAACTGCCAGCCAAGGATCATATATCCAGCAAAACTCTCTCTGAAATATGAAGGTGAAATTAAGATATTTACAGACAAACACAAGTTTAGAGAATTTGCAAAAACCAAACCAAAGCTACAAGAAATACTAAAGGATATTGTTTGGTCAGAAAACCAATAATATCAGATACCAGCACAACACAAGGTCACAGAACAGAGCATCCTGATATCAACTCAAATAGGAAAATCACAAAAACAAATTAAGATTAATTTAAAAGAAAAAAAATGCTCGAAACAGGGAATCATTGAAGTCAATATGTAAAAGATCACAATAATCAAAAAGAGGGACTAAATACAGGTGGCATAGAACTGCCATATGGAGAGGGATACAAGGCGATATAGAACAATACAAGTTAGGTTTTTACTTAGAAAAATAGGGGTAAATATTAAGGTAACTATAAAGAGGTGTAACAACTCCATAACTCAAAATAAAAACCAAGAAAAACGTAACGACTCAGCAAACATAAAGTCAAATACTATGAAAATGAGGATCACACAATTTACAAAGAAAACCGTCTCAGCACAAAAAAGTAAGTGGAAAAATGAAACTGTCAACAACACACATAAAAAGGCATCAAAATGACAACACTAAACACTTATCTATAATTGCGCTGAATGTAAATGGACTAAATGCACCAATAAAGAGACAGAGAGTCTCGGACTGGATAAAGAAACACAATCCGTCTATATGCTGCCTACAAGAGACACACCTTAGACTTAGAGACACAAACTAAAACTCAAAGGATGGAAAAAATATATCAAGCAAACAATAAGCAAAAAAGAAGAGAAGTAGCAATATTAATTTCTGACAAAATAGACTTTAAACTTAAATCCACCACAAAGGATAAAGAAGGACACTACATAATGATAAAAGGGACAACTGACCAGGAAGATATAACCATATTAAATATTTATGCACCCAATGACAGGGCTGCAAGATACATAAATCAAATTTTAACAGAATTGAAAAGTGAGATAGACACCTCCACAATTATAGTAGGAGACTTCAACACACCACTTTCGGAGAAGGACAGGACAACCACTAAGAAGCTCGAGAGAGACACGGAAGACCTAATTACAACAATCAACCAACTTGACCTCATTGACTTATACAGAACTCTCCACCCAACTGCTGCAAAGTATACTTTTTTTCCTAGCGCACATGGAACATTCTCTAAAAGATTAGAGCTTCTAGCCTTGGGGTCCCTCAATTGAGACACAAAACTGCCATAAATGCAGCATCCACTGGGCTGCTCCACATCACCTCCATGGAACTTGCAGGTAAAAAACTTGGGGGTAACATAAAGCTCATGTTGCTTCCTATACAATAAGTAACAATGTCCTTTGTCTCTGAACTAGGAGTCTTGCATCTTCTTCCAGCATTCACGATACTGAAGCAGGCTAACTTGCTAGCTTGCAAATAGGGTAAAATTTCAGATCCCTCACAGCTCTTGACACCACAGATTACTTACAAATTACTATGTAAAGTATTACTCATGATGGAGAAAACAGTAACTTTTAAAATGGAGAAATCTGGCAGAAAAGGGACAAAAGTGACATCATCAATACAGTGACAAGCCAATATCATGTGCCTCTAAATATGAGGCACTGTGAGGATAGAATATCACTTCTGTGGTATTCCTGCCAAAAATTTATAATCTGAATCTAATCATGAGGAAATATCAGTCAAACCCACACTGAGAAACATACCACCAAATAACTGACCAACACTCTTCAAAAATCTCAAAAAGTCACGAAACATGAAGAAAAGCTAAGAAAGTTTTCCAAATTAATAGGAAAAAAAAAAGATGTGATAAATAAATACAATGTATAATGTTGGATTGGACCCTTGAGCAGGAAATACAATAGCTATGATGGATATTGTTGGAACAAATGATAAAATTTGAGTACAGATAAGAGAGTAATATTGCATCAAAGCTGAATACCCGGATTTTAATAATTATACTGCGGTTATAAAAAAGCATTCCTTGCTCTCAGGAAAAAATACACTGAAGAATTCAGGGATAAAGACAGGGAATGTCTGTGACTTACTCTCAAATGGTTCACAGAGGAGAATGATAAAGCAAATAGGGCAAAATGTAAATAATTGGTGAATCTGAGTAAAGGATATATGGGATTTCTTCATAATATTCTTACGCTTTTTCTCTAAATTTGAAACTATACCATTATTTTGTAACTAAATAAAAGCTAAGAAAAGATTAGCTGCCTAAAATGGAAAACTAGTTCTGTACTCCAAAAAAATAGTCTGAAGAATTTTTCCATAATGAAAATATGGCAAATTTACACTTCCTTACAAATAAGAACCAAGAGTCAGTTAAATCTATGTCTTTTAAAGCCAAATCATGCTAAGCACAGATGCACTTTCATCTGTACAAGAATAGCCTGGAAGTCTTTGGATTCCAAAAGCAGAGTCAGCATTCAGTCCAATTAAATCCGCAGAAAATAGGAGAGTTCAATTAAGCAGTTACTGACGACGTTTAATGTTTGTAGTTTTTTAATCACACCTAATTATTCAGTTGGAAACCCTGGTCTCGTAGTGTTAAGTGCTACGGCTGCTAACCTGAAGATCAGCAGTTCAAATTCACCAGGCGCTCCTTGGAAACTCTATGGGGCAGTTCTATTCTATCCTATAGGGTCGCTATGAGTCAGAATCGACTCGATGGCAACGGGTTTGGTTTTGGTTTAATTATTCAGTCATCTTTAAATTTTGCTCCAGTTTTTTTTTTTTTTTTTTACTGATTTCAATTTATTTTAAAACAAGGTCATCATTTAGACAAAGTCTGTTAACATGTTGACACTGCTGTTTCCAATCCCTTTTTGGAACATACATATTGCTTTAGATAAAACAGGTATTATATTCTATACAAAATGTTTTTTCATGCAACAGTTTAGTCTCAACACTAGTTCATTTTTTCACTTAACAAATATGTCACAAAATATTTTTCTAAAAAATAATTTTTAATAACTATTTACTGTGATAGTCTCCAAAGATGGCCACCAAAACTCCTCCCCTTCCTGTACACACGTCTCTCCTCCCATCAAGAAATGGAATCTAGTTCTCCTCTCCTTACATCTGAGCCTTGTGGATAGCTTTGACTGACAGATGCAGCAAAAGTGACACTGTGCAAGCTCTGGCCCTGGTAGCTTCCATTTTCACTCTCTTGGAACCCAGCCACAAAAATGTTAAGAAAGTCCAAACTATCCTACTTGAAAGCAAAGCCATTAAAGAAAGGCCCTGGAAGATGAGATACCACATGGAAAAAAGAGGCAGATTTGAGGTGCTCCAGCCAACAGTCAGCACCAAGACGCCAGACTTGTGTAAGAAAACATCTCGGACCTTCCAACCCTTCCCAGCCACCATCTGAAAATAGCTATACGAATGACAGCCAATACCATTTGTAGCAGAAGATCACCCAGTTGACCCACAGAGTTGTTAAACATTGTTTAATAGCAAAAATAAAACAAAACAAAAAATAAGGTAGTAGTTATAATACACATGGCCATTTTAATAATTATCTTTTAATGGATAATATAACCAATATACTAAAGATTATCTTAATAATAACTAAAATCCTAATTGTTAGACTAAATACTGTAAGATGTACCCAGGAAAACTACAGATATTTGTTCTCATTCTCCTCATATATAAAGCCTGAAGCCTGATATCTATTTATTTTTAGGCTTTTTTAGATTATTGGGGTAGAATTCTCTGTTTATTAACTATGAAGTTCAACTATACAGTACACTTGTACTGTCTTACCAGTGTGAAAATGAAGAAACTCTCCTAATGACATGATAAATACAATACTCCAGGTGTTACACTGGCAAAGCTAAAAATATATGGTTGCCAGTTTCCCTACTGGTTGAAAAGTTACTTAAATATTTACGCTATAATTTTTTCCTTATTTCCACTTCTCCTTAAAGATCTGTCCATCCACATTGATCTCCCACTGTTCCCCAATGTGAACACTCTAATTCTTACTCTTTGCACACATACCATGTTCTTCTTTTCCTCCCTTATATTCTATCATTATTTCTCATCCTCTTCCCTGTCACATTGTAAGCTCTACATCTGTAAGAGTAGAAAACATCCATATACCATCTTAACTCAGCTAAGTTCCATCTTTTCTACCAAATCCTTCCCTATATCAGTCCCTAGAGAGTATCCCCTCTTGAATGTCTACAGCACTTACTCTACAATTCAAAGCCTTGTATTTAATCTTTCTTACTTGAAATAGGTGCTCCAGTTATTTCAGACATCTATGTCTTGAGTCTACATGTGTCCTTTCAGCTCCTTGGCAATGAACACACATTTCTTCTACTTCATTTCCATCTTCTAGAGCACAGATCCAGTTTCAGAGGGTCCACGAATCCCCTCAACTTTTTACAAAGTTTTATGCAGAACGCTTTTTGAAAAATGTTAGATGGCTTTCATCATATTGTCAAATGACCATATGATACAAAATGATCAAGTAGGTCTATCAAAATTATGGGTGACCATCATTTACACAAAAAAAAATCTGTTGACTTAAAAAATGTCCTGTATTACACAGCTAGATATTAAACCCTGCTAAAAGTTAAAAAGAGACCTATTCATCTGAAAAAGCGTTCAAGAAAGAAAATCCCTCTACATACTGTGTGTAGAAATTCAAACCCTAGAAACTATTCAGCTTTTCTTATCTATGGCAGGTATATTTTATTATTTCAGTGTAGCCAAAGAATAATAAAGGAGTATTTGTTGGACTTTCTGAAACATGGAACCATGAAGCCTTTTCTGTTCTTTTGTTGTCGTTGTTGTTAGGTGCCGTCGAGTCCATTCTGACTCATAGCAACCCTATGCACAACAAAACACTGCACAGTCCTGTGCCATCCTTATAACCGTTGTTATGCTTGAGCTCATTGTTGTAGCCACTGTGTCAATCCACCTTGTTGAGGGTCTTCCTCTTTTCCGCTGACCCTGTACTCTGCCAAGCATGATGTCCTTCTCCAGGGACTGATCCCTCCTGACGACATGTCCAAAGTATGTAAGATGCAGTCTCGCCATCCTTGCCTCTAAGGAGCATTCTAGCCGCACTTCTTCCAAGACAGACTTGTTCATTCTTTCGGCAATCCATGGCATATTCAATATTCTTCGCCAACACCACAATTCAAAGGCGTCAACTCTTCTCCGGTCTTCCTTATTCATTGTCCAGCTTTCACAAGCATATGATGCAACTGAAAATACCACGACTTGGGTCAGGCGCACCTTAGTCTTCAGGGTGACATCTTTGCTCTTCAACACTTTGAAGAGGTCCTTTGCAGCAGATTTACCCATTGCAATGCGTCTTTTGATTTCTTGACTGCTGCTTCCATGGCTGTTGATTGTGGATCCAAGTAAAATGAAATCCTTGACAACTTCAAAATCTTTTCTCTGTTTATCATGATGTTGTTCATTGGTCCACTTGTGAAGATTTTTGTTTTCTTTATGTTGAGGTGCAATCCATACTGAAGGCTGTGGTTTTTGATCTTCACTAGTAAGTGCTTCAAGTCCTCTTCACTCTTCAGCAAGCAAGGTTGTGTCATCTGCATAATGCAGGTTGTTAATGAGTCTTCCTCCAATCCTGATGCCCCGTTCTTCTTCATATAGTCCAGCTTCTCGGATTATTTGCTCAGCACACAGATTAAATAGGTATGGTGAAAGAATGCAACCCTGACGCACACCTTTCCTGACTTTAAACCAATCAGTATCCCCTTGTTCTGTCCAAACAACTGCCTCTTGATCTATGTAAAGGTTCCTCATGAGCGCAATTAAGTGTTCTGGAATTCCCATTCTTTGCAATGTTATCCATAATTTGTTATGATCCACACAGTCGAATGACTTTGCATAGTCAATAAAACACAGGTAAACATCCTTCTGGTAGTCCCTGCTTTCAGCCAGGATCCATCTGACATCAGCAATGATATCCCTGGTTCCATGTCCTCTTCTGAAACCAGCCTGAATTTCTGGCAGTTCCCTGTCAATATACTGCTGCAGCCGTTTTTGAATGATCTTCAGCAAAATTTTGCTTGCGTGTGATATTAATGATATTGTTCTATAATTTCCACATTCGGTTGGATCACCTTTCTTGGGAATAGACATAAATATGGATTTCTTCCAATCAGTTGGCCTGGAAGCTGTCTTCCATATTTCTTGGCATAGACAAGTGAGCACCTCCAGCGCTGCATCTGTTTGTTGAAACATCTCAATTGATATTCCAACAATTCCTGGAGCCTTGTTTTTTGCCAATGCCTTCGGAGCAGCTTGAACTTCTTCCTTCAGTACCATCAGTTCCTGATCATATGCCACCTCTTGAAATGCTTGAACATCGACTAATTCTTTTTGGTATAATGACTCAGTGTATTCCTTCCATCTTCTTTTGATGCTTTCTGCGTCGTTAAATACTTTCCCCATGGAATCCTTCACTATTGCAACTTGAGGCCTGAATTTTTTCTTCAGTTCTTTCAGCTTGAGAAATGCCAAGTGTGTTCTTCCCTTTTGGTTTTCCATCTCCAGCTCTTTGCACATGTCATTATAATACTTTGTCTACTCGAGAGGCCCTTTGAAATCTCCTGTTCAGTTCTTTTACTTCATCAATTCTTCCTTTTGCTTTAGCTGCTCGATGTTCAAGAGCAAGTTTCAGAGTCTCCTCTGACATCCGCCTTGGTCTTTTCTTTCTTTCCTGTCTTTTCAGTGACCTCTTGCTTGCTTCATGGATGATGTTTTTGATATCATTCCACAACTCGTCTGGTCTCCGGTCACTAGTGTTCAATGCATCAAATCTATTCTTCAGATGGTCTCTAAATTCAGGTGGGATATACTCAAGGTCATATTTTGGCTCTCGTGGATTTGCTCTGATCTTCTTCAGTTTCAGCTTGAACTTGCATATGAGCAATTGATGGTCTGTTCCACAGTCGGCCCCTGGCCTTCTTCTGACTGATGATATTGAGCTTTTCCATCTTCTCTTTCCACAGATGTAGTCAATTTGATTTCTGTGTGTTCCATCTGGCGAGGTCCATGTGTATAGTTGCCATTTATGTTGGTGAAAGAAGGTATTTGCAATGAAGAAGTCGTTGGTCTTCCAAAGTTCTATCATTCGATCTCTGGCATTGTTTCTATCACCAAGGCCATATTTTCCAACTACTGATGCTTCTTTGTTTCCAACTTTCGCATTCCAATCACCAGTAATTATCAATGCATCTTGACTGCATGTTCGATCAATTTCAGACCACAGCAGCTGATAAAAATCTTCTATTTCTTCATCTTTGGCCCTAGTGGTTGGTTCGTAAATTTGAATAATAGTCATATTAACTGGTCTTCCTTGTAGGCGTATGGATATTATCCTATCACTGACAGCACTGTACTTCAGGATAGATTTTGAAACGTTCTTTTTGACAATGAACACAACACCATTCCTCTTCGAGTTGTCATTCCCAGCACAGTAGACTATATGACCGTCCGATTCAAAATGGCCAATACCAGTCCATTTCAGCTCACTAATGCCCAGGATATCGATGTTTATATGTTCCATTTCATTTTTGACGATTTCCAATTTTGCTAGATTCATACTTCGTACATTCCAGGTTCCAATTATTAATGGATGTTTGCAGCTATTTCTTCTCATTTTGAGTCGTGCCACATCAGCAAATGAAGGTCCCAGAAGCTTTACTCCATCCAGGTCATTAAGGTCTACTCTACTTTGAGGAGGCAGCTCTTACCCAGTCATCTTTTGAGTGCCTTCCAACCTAGGGGGCTCATCTTCCAGCACTATATCAGACAATGTTCCGCTAATGCTTTTCAGAAGTAGACTGCCGGGTCCTTCTTCCTAGTCTGTCTTAGTCTGGAAGCTCAGCTGAAACCTGTCCTCCACTGGTGACCCTGCTGGTATCTGAATACCAGTGGCATAGCTTCCAGCATCAAAGCAACGCACAAGCCTCCACAGTACGACAAACTGACAGACATGTGGGGGTCCATTCTTTAGTACCCTAATAAAATTAATTTCTCCATGAAGCTTTAAATAAGCACAAATATGTTTGTATTCCTAAAAAATGAATAAGAAACAATAAGGGATGGGAAAAACATTTAAAGTTAAAACAATCTAAGGCATAAAGTGGTGTTCTTTCCGTCAACCAATTATATAGTGCAGAAAAAAATATAATTCATATGTACCATTCTCAATGCTTTCTGGCTTATGAAATTATATCTCCATTTGCCAAATCCAAAAAAAAACCAAATGCAGTGCCGTTGAGTCGATTCCAACTCATAGCGACCCTACAGGATAGAGCAGAAGTGCCCCCATAGAGTTTCCAAGGAGCACCTGGTGGATTCGAACTGCTGATCCTTTGGTTAGCAGCTGTAGCGCTTAACCACTACACCACCAGGGTTTCCTTCTATTTGCCAGGAAACATAAATCCCGTAGTAGTGAGAATCAAAAATGAACTTTATGAATAATTTGCTCTCATTCAGATTTATTCACAGCATAATTACAAGAGGTTAAAGGAGTCTAGGTTCTACCTGCTTGGTTAATCTTCCGCCACCTCAGAAAGGAATTTTTAAGTCTCTCAAAAACAAACTGACTTTTCTATCTTCACGGTTGCCTTTTATTTCTTAAATAAATCAGTGTGCTCACAGAATTTGTGGACTGACAGAGCATTTTATCACCTCCACCAGAAAACAAATTATTTAAGCCAAAAAAGAGATTAAATCATCTATACCTAAGGTGCTTTATTTTTCCTGTCCTCAAAACTTAGCATAAAACAGTCTATTTCCCAGCAATGTGGAACAGATTTCATTCCTGATAAAGGAAAGTGGGACTAACACTTGCCTTTTAACTCTTTTTCCCTGCTCTCTTAAGGCATGTGCAAAATTCTTGACTCTAGGCTAAGTAAGTCTCTTTATAAAGCAAGCACTCCACCGCCAGCAAAACATAATGCTTTTTGAACTAATAAAAGCCCTTTTATATTTTCTTTTGATATCTAATGGAGAAAAATACAGGTGGGTAAGAATTTAGAAAGAATAAATTCAAGCTACAGGAAACATGTCTTTATTTCTATTATGTTGAAGGACACTACTTTTGGATTCCCAGAATAATAGTGTATCAGAGTAATAAAGAGAAAAGTATCAATCAGGTGGATACATTACTTTTCAAAAATACAATCTTACCTGGTCATGTGAGCTGGTATCTGTAAGTACAGCGTCAGGAGGTCTATTAGGTATGGCTGCAGTTTCCTGAAATCAAAAGACATTATATAGTAAATCTTAAATACTAACAAAGTAACTGTCATTCTCTTTAGCCAAACTGGTATTTGATAAACAACCATGTTTCAATATAAAAAACTCCAATAATTGAGTACAAAGGTAATTTTTTTTAATATTTTATGTTCAGGAGATAATGACATTTAAAATTTCATAATTGCTAAATTCATCTACATTATGGTTTCTCTGAAATGACTCTATTTAATGCAAAGAACTACATAACCAGATCCATTCTTTAGGACACACAAAGGAGAAAAAATTCAAGATATTTTTCCCTATGAAAAGATGTTAGCTGACACAATTCATACCTAAATTGATTTAATATTTAAAATTGTTCTCTTAAGATCCCTACTTATTTTAATTTGCCATCTTAACAAAATAATACATTTTAAACTCAGTTACTACAAAAATTTGATTATGATACTCTTATACACAATACAGGCAAAATTATATTATTTTTCCTTTTTTCTCTATTAAATTTTCTACAATAAAGTCAGCTCTTATTCCTTCAAAGAATTAAGGAATTAGACACTAATTTTTCATAATTAAAATCTCAAGCTTAGATATACTCCCAAATTTATCCTCACAAATCCAGAAAAATAAACATAATAATAAATAAAATAAAGATTGTGTGGAAAGTTGCTGCTTATAAAAACAAACAGAAGTCTCCCTTTTCTTTGGCTGCAATTTTTCAAAGATTATTTCATGAATCACACCCCTCCCCTTTGTTTCAGTTGCATCAGGTTTTATTTAATTTCAGTTCATTCCACTAGGTTTTGAAGGTGTGATATTTGGGGATCTGACTTCATTCTTCAACCTCTAGGTAAGTGGTCCTGAGCATCTTTTAAAATTTTTTCAGTATCCTTTATTCCACAAAATCAGTTGGAAGTTGTGGCCATGAAGATATGTGGCCAGCGCTGCTGTAATAGTTTTACAGCTAAGAGAATAACAACCAGTTCATAGCATAGGGTTTCGTCATGACTTAAGTATTATCACTTACTTTCTCTTAAAGTGAAAAAAAGATACAAGTGAAAAACTTGTTTAATTATTACAATAATATCTAAAGAATTATTTAGAGCACAAGTTCTAGTTTAGATTCTTTGATAAGTCCACAACACCTCACTGTTGCCCAATATTAAAAACGGATTTAAAAAAGGAAAAACAAATTCAATAGCATTATGTTTACTACATCTAATAGAGTCTCAGATTTGTGTTTTTCCTATCCTAATATAACACAGGAAACCCTGGTGGCATAGTGGTTAAGTGCCACGGCTGCAAACCAAAAGGGTGGCAGTTTGAATCCACCAGGCGCTCCTTGGAAACTCTATGGGGCAGTTCTACGATGTCCAATAGGGTCACTACGAGTTGGAATTGGCTCGATGGCAACGGGTTTGGTTTTGGTTTTAATATAACACATTCACTCAAAGTTTAAAAAATTTAAGAGTCAATATAGCATATTCAAGCCATTCATTCAGACCCAGTGCTATATATGCTTGTGTAGCATACAGCCCATGATAGGGTCTTTAATGACTCATGATTCCTATCTACAGATTGAGATATACCAAACCAAACCCATGGCCATCGGGTTGATTTCAACTCACAGTGACCCTACAGGACAGAACAGAACTGCCCCAGAGGGTTTCCAAGGAGCAGCTGGTGGATTCAAACTGCGGACCTTTAGGTTACCAGCCAAGCTCTTAGCCACTACACCACCAGAGATCCAGACTGACATATAATCCCACATAAATAATAATCATCTAATAGCTGACAAGGTAATTTTCCCACATACAGGCAAAAAATGATGACAAATTGAAAAAAAAGGGAGGTCCAAGACATGTTTTTCATACTGTATGTATTAATACTGCTTTTGTTAACAGCTTTTTTTAATTGAGATAGAATTCACATACAATTCGCCCGTTTAATATCTATCAAGTCAATGGTTTTTAATATATTTACAGAGTTGTACAATCATCACCACAATCAATTTTTTTTAGAATATTTTCATCCCCCCCAAAAAAGAAACCACTTACCCATACATTATCTGTCACAACCCATTTCATCCTACTCCCCAGCCCTTGGCAACTGCTAATCTACTTTCAGCCTCTACAGATTTGCCTATTCTGGACATTTCATATAAATGGAATTATACAAAATGTGGTTACTTGTTATCAGCTAGAAGAGCTTCCTTTAGTATTTTTTGTAGAGTACGTCTGCTAGTAACAAATACTCTCAGTTTTTGTTATCTGGGAATGTCTACCTTGCTTTCATTTTAGAAAGACAATTTTGCTGGATATAAAATCCTTAATTGACAGATTTTTTTTTTCCCTCTCAGTACTTTAAATGTCATCCCTCTGTCTTCTGGCCTCCATTGTTTCTAAGGAGAAGTCAACCATTAGTCTTACTGGAGTTCTTTTGTAAATAATGGATCTTTGCTTATTAATTTCAAGATTTTCTCTTCTCTTTTGCTTTTTACATTTTTACTATGATGCATCTGGGTGTGGATCTCTTCACTTATCCTACTTGGAGTTAGTTGAAATTCTTGGATATACAGGTTAATGTTTTTTTATCAAAGTTACTATTTTTTCAAATACTTTTTCTGCTCCCTTCTCACTCTCTTTTTAATACTCTCGGAATCAGAATCAGAATGTGAATGTTGATGCACTTAATAGGTCTCCCATTTCTCTGAAGATCTTCATTCTTTTTTCTTTCCTTCATTCTTTTCTCTCTGATCTTCAGACTGTGTAATCTCTGTCAACCTATCTTCAAGCTTCTCGATTCTTTCTCCTGTCAGTTCAAATATAAGTTCCTCTAGTGAATTTTTCACTTCCATTATTGTATCTTTCAACTCCAGAATTTCCATTTAGTTCTTTTTTATAATTTTTATTTTTATTAATATTCTCTATTTGATGAATCATTGTCATCACACTTTCCTTTATTTCCTTAAACATGGTTTCCATTAGTTTTTTGAACTAAATACCTGCTTTGAAGTCTTTTTCTGCTAAGTCCAACATATGCACTCTCTCAAAGACAATTTCTGTTGCCTCTTGCATTTTTTTCTCTCTACAGGACACACTCTTTTGTTTCTTTACATGTCTTGTAAATTTTTTTTTTTTTTTTGGTAATAGGACATTTCAGATAATATATTTTAGCAATTGTAGATGCTGCTGTTGTTAGGTGCTGTGGAGTTGGTTCTGACTCACAGCAACTCTCTGTACAACAGAATGAAACACTGCCCAGTCGTGCACCATCCTCAAAATCATTGCTATGTTTGAGCTCACTGTTGCAGCCACTGTGTCACCCCATCTCACTGAGAGTCTTCTTCTTTTTTGCTGACCCTCTACTTTACCAAACATGATTTCCTTCTCCAGGGACTGGTCCCTCCTCATAACATGTTCAAAGTAAGTGAAACAAAGTCTCACCATCCTCACTTCTAGAGAACTTTGTGTGTGTACTTCTTTCAAAACAAATTTGTTTGTTCTTGTGGTAGTCCATGGTGTACTGAATATCCTTCACCAACAACGTAATTCAAAGCATCAGTTCTTCTTAGATCTTCCTCATTCATTGTTCAGCTTTCACATGCATGTAAGGTGACTGAAAATACCATGGCTTGGGTCAGGGGCACCTCAGTCCTCAAGGTGACATCTTTGCTTTTTAACACTTTAAAGAGGTGTTTTACAGCAGATTTGCCCAATGCATCATTTGATTTCTTGACTGCTGATTCCATGGATATTGATTATGGATGCAAGTAAAATGAAATCCTTGATAACTTCAATCTTTTCTCCATCTATCATGATGTTGCTCATTGGTCCAGTTGTGAGGATTTTTGTTTTCTTTATGTTAAGGTGAAATCCATCCTGAAGGCTGTAGTCTTTGATCTTCATAAGTAAGTATTTCAAGTCCTCTTTGCTTTCAGCAAGCAAGGCTGTGTCATCTGTATTATCACAGGTTATTAATGAGTCTTCTTGCAATCTTGATGCCAGGTTCTTCTTCATATAGTCCAGCTTCTTGGATTATTTGCTCAGCATATAGATTGACTAAGTATGATGAAAGGCTACAACCCTTACGTATACCTTTCCTGAGCAATTCTAGATACAATCCGCCATTTCCAGAGCTTGTTGCCATTTACTTGGTTACTGACTTCACTACACTATTTTAGTGAAATCTACTTCCCCTACAGTGAGCAGCTTCTGATGTCACTCCAGAGAGCACAGCCTTAGGCATGTACATAGTCACCCTAGGATGACAGTGGTTTTAGCAGGGTTCTCTTTGACTAATTCTCCCTATCTCTCTGTTAAACTGTCTGACTCTTTTGTTACCATACCCCACTGTTAAAAAACCTCCACTAATTGACGGCTGATTGTGCCACTGTTTTTGACAATGCCCTAGAGCATAAACTGTTCCACAGTCTATTCCAATTAAATTTAGGCCTCTTTGCAGGGGTAGTCTTTGAGGCCAGTCTTTGACATTTGTCCTGATCTCAGGAGGGTTCTTCTTAGCTGTCTCTTTCTCTGGTTCTCTCCTAGCTGGGTTACAGTTTAGCTTTCAGATCTCATGGAGCTACCAGCCTCCTCTTAATTGCTTGCCACTAAAATCACGTTTTCAAGAGTGCCCTTATGCTTGAACGTCCCACACTCTGCTCCAAAACAATTGAGTTTCCTTGGGAACAGCTTCAGAGCTCTTAGTTATAAGAGCCTCCCTCTCCCTGGGTAAAACTTCCATGCCACTGTTGCAGAGATAGGGGTTGAGGTAATGGCTCACTTCTCTTGTAGTGACAACCACTGCTTTATGAGAAGGGTGCTGGGTAGGGGTGGTAGTCTCTGGTCTTCTCAGTTTGCCTCTCCCAGCATGAAACTTCCACCCTATAAGTGACTTGGGACAAGGGTGAATGGGGTCCCAGTAATCTCGGCCTGCTATGGCTATAACAGCTTTTATCCTACAAGCAGGGGCTGGATGAAGGAAGAGAGCCCCATACCTCTTAGCCACTTTTACCTAAAACTGACTTACAAAAGATAAATACTTAGGTCATTTAATTAATGAAGGTTTTAATTTAGAAAAGATCATTTGTGATGTTTTTCTAAAGACTTGAGTAATACGAAGCTTATATAAGAAAGTAACAAATACTGTCATGATTATCTCAGTTATATTATAATTAATTCAGCAAGACTTTTCTATATATAAAATATGTTACACTTTATATGTTTCTATATACATATATTTATGTGTGTATGTGCATGTTTATATATGTACATATAAACATAAATGCCACTTCAAATCCATGGAACATATTCTGCTTCAAAAACGAATATTCTACTCTATGAAATTACACATACAGTAATATGGTAAGTTCAAAATATAGATAAGAATCCTTAACTACACATATATTTGGCTTTTAAATAAAGCTATGGCCTACCTTGACTTTGTCTGATGATTGTTTTCCACCAAACCCTCCAGAGCCAACAACGAAGATAGAGAACTGATTGTAACATATAAGTTCCTTCTCATAATACGAATAAACTGAAAAGTAAATAAAAGAAAAAAGAGTACTTATTATTAAAGGATATTGCTCTGTAACCAGGATATGTTCAATATCTTTAAAAGTTTCAAAACTAAAATCCAATTACTGAAAGGGTTTGGTAATTTAAAGATGTCCAACTTTAGGGTCGCTATGAGTCAGAATTGACTCAACGGCAACGGGTTTTCTTAAGTTTGGGGTATAAAGGGAGCTGAAGGGAGAGGTTCTTGGCCACATCTGCCTAGAGTGGAATGTATTCATTTTAATATATTCACCACCAGTTTCTGACAAAGGATCAATTCCTACAACTTGACTATTGGTGGATGGAAGGCAGAGAAAGCGGGCCTTCACAAACTCTTTCTTGACTACTACAGTTCAGTGAATTAATGTGGCCCTTTTAGCCATGCATGGTCTGTAACTCCCACAGTGACTGGGTAGAGCTATGCAAATAAGGTATCTGATGCCCCTGTGCTGCCATGTTTACAACTATGAAATAGCAGTTTCCCTCACTTCTTAAACCTCCCCAACTGCTCTCTCAGTTCTGCTCTCTCAATTCTCTCCATCTCACAAATTTCAAACAAAACAACTAGAAAGTTCAGGTAACCAAACTCAAAACTTTAAAACATTCTGCCACAGCACTCAAGCAGGGCCTGGAATATAAACGAAGAAATAAATGGGAATGAAGGCATAAACTCAATAAAGGCAGGACAATGGCTGTATTTCTCACCACTATATCACTAGCAATTAGAATAGTACCTGGATCAAAAAAGGCATCTAATAAATATTATTTAATGCATCAAAGAAAAAATGGTATGAGCAAGTAAATAAGCAAGCAGTTAAGTGAAAACATAATATCTGTCCCTCTTTTTACTGATTAATTCACTACTGAGAGTTTCAGCATTACTTGTTTTAAACCTAGCTCTAGAAAACTAGGAATATAATTTTGAATTGCATACTAAAGAATCTAATTAGAACAAAAAAATAAGGAAAGTTGGAGAAATTTGTATGTAAAATGATATTTTTATCTTTATTACATGGGAAATTGGATGCCTAATTTTATCCATGCTTTATCTATGAATTCTAATACACTGTGACCAATCACCAAGCTGCAGTTGAATGAGTAGAGCAGAGAACAGCAGAGCTGTGGAACTTTCGTTTTGCAGTATGTTACATATGGTAGAATGGTGAGAATACTAAAAAAGAGCTAGCAGAAATGCAGCCAAATATTGCACAACATCTGGAATGATGAGAAAATAGGAAAATCTGAAGAAGATGGAGGAGGATGATGACAACGAGGAGGAAGAGAAGGAAAGAGAACATACATATGATGAAATGTCGCACAGTTAACAAAAACAATGTAGAAGAATATTTAGGAGCATCAAAAATATTCTCAATATATTATTAAGTAAAAACAATGCATGTTCCAAAACAGTATATACAGTATAACCTCCTATGTATTTAAAATGAAACAATAAAGCCTATACTCCAAATATTGATTTAAATTTTCTACTCTGTACTTTATTTCCAAAAATGTTTATAATAAATATTTATTTGATTTGTTCTTAAACTTTAAATAAATTGTAAGCAAGGTTATCTTTAGCTTATGTTTAATTATTATAATTTCAACATTTATTAAAATACTAGTCTTTTCTTTTTCCACTGCAAATAAAACGTGGCTAAAAAAAAAAACTTTTTTTTTTTATAGTATCTAAACCACATTATGAGTTAAGCAGGCTGAATGCGGAAGGATGGAAACCTACCTACCATTTATAAGAGTGGTTCAGTGGTCAAATATGTTCCAATTTCCAAAGAGCCAACATAGAAAAGAATAACAATACAGCCTATTTATCAGTCGAAGGCTGTCTATATATCCCTTCCCACTAAAAATACACTCCAGCAGCATAATTCTCCTCTGCGTTCTCTTTATAAGCCAAAAATCTCACCTCTGTGCTTTGGTTATGTTGTTTCACATTCCCCGAGATGTCCCTCTACCCCTTTCTCTAAAAGAGCTTATAACTTTTAGAACACTTACCATACTTTCTCAGAAATTAGGAAATAAGTAAAAACTTAGTAACAAATTTCTATGGTGAAGTATTATGTTACATACAAAGTTTATCAATCTAACAGTGTTATTATAAGAACTGTAAGTGAGTTACCGTCTATAAGAATTACTGAGCCGGATCCTTTATCCAGGACATCAGCAACACGTGCTTCAGATCTTAATTTTCCTACAGGAAAAGAAGAAATTATAGGCTGTTTTAAATAGCATAAATTATTATATTAAGACATGAGAGAATTCAAAATAATTTCCACTGTAAGTTCAGCAAAAACTAAAATGTTAATGATTTCAAATAATTTTCCTGAACTCAGAAAAAATACTCAACATTAAAAGCAATCAGAATATCTGTATGACTAAGTTTGAAACATCAGTCATTCTGATAAATTAGATCTTAAAAAATAACAATTTTCAATGTCAGTGATACCCTCCTGGTCTCTTTTAACTCTGTCACTTAACAAACGTTTGTTGAGCATACAACTAATACCATTTACCTCATCCCTTCTCAACTCTCTACTGGCTTCAGCGAGACAGTGTTTCTTTCTAATCACACGGTTCTTTTATGGACTCTTCCTATCGCTTACTTGGTATGTCTTAGTGGATTATTACTCTCTGGAAGTGAACTCATCATCTTTCTTTCAAAACCAGCTTTTCTCTTTCATTCCCTATGTTAGTGAATGGTGCCATCTACCCAGCTACCCAAGCCGGAAACTCAAACATCATCCCTGACTCGTAAAATTGAGAGTAAGCAAGTCGCAAAACTTAAAGATGGGGAAATTGGCGACCCCATGTATGTCCTATTAGCACTGTGCGCCACAGAGTTTTCAACGACTGGGATCTTTCAGAAGTAGACTGCCGGGCCTTTCTTTCGAGACACCTCTGGGTGGATTCAAATCACCAATTTTGGATTAATAGCCGAGCACTTAACCATTTGTGTCACCATAATCTAAAAACCGTTGATGTATCTGACTCTTTCCTGAAGCGTAAGTACTGACATTTGGGATTTTAAATAGGGAAGTAGGAAACACACTTGCATTTTAGAAATAAGAATCTGGCTTCAGTGAGGTGAATGGACCCGAGGAGAGCAAGGATGGCGGCAAAGAGAACACTTAAAGATGAGAGAAGATGGTGGACTAAAACAAAGAAGTGGAAGTGGAGGTGAACAGAAATAGAAGGATCCTAGATATATCTAAGGGAGAGAATCAAAGAACTTAGTAACTGTCTAGATGTGAGAAATGGTAAAAGAGAAGCCAGGGATGAAATCCAGATTTCTGTCACTTTCAACCTCCTAAATGTCTCTTTGATCCACAACTTCAGTCCATCTCCTCCACTACCACCTTAGTCCAAGCTATCATCATTCCACTTAAACTACCACAACAGACTTCTAACTGGATACCTGCATATCCACTCTGGCCAGCTTTAAAACATTCCCTATGCTATGTCTGAGATGGTTTTTCACCAAACCCAAAATTAACAATTTAACTATTTTTCCCAACACCATCACCACCTCTACCCCCCCCAACACACAAAATCCCTAGGATTGGCATCCAGAATCCATATTTTATTAAAAATAACAGGTAACATGATAACTCAGGAAATTTTGATACGCAGTAAGGTTAGGAAATAATTTAATAAAAAAAATTTTTTTTTTAAATGCCTTACACATCATAGGTATCCAGCAGATATCTGATGATTATAGTCACCACAAGCTGTGCATTGACTCAGATAAAAATGAGCTTTGTGAAAACATATGCAGGAATGCTAACACTGAAATAAAGCTATTCAACCTTTGACAATAAAAATGGCATAAATTTTTTCATAAAATAAAAAAGATTAGGCAAGATTCTAGCTACTTGCTGACCTCTACATTATATAATGTGAAATGATAAATCAACACTCCTTTTTTATATTTTACCACCTATATGGCCAGTATATAATTAGGCGATATTACAACATGAGTTGAGAAACAAAACAAAGATATCAAATTACAGAGAAAGAATAAAAAGAGAAGTTTTACTGTACAAGTAAGAGATTACTGACAAAAACACAAATGATTATTAAGGCTGGCTTGGTTTTATTTTCATTCAAAGAATTTAGGTGAAAAACTATTTATAAGAAATTCTGTATCTGTGAAAGTTTTTTGCTTTATGAAAATAAGCACCAAGAAAAGTACCTGAGAAAAGAATGAAGACCATAATCATAGGAATCCTAACTAATCGCGTACAATCACTATTTAAAATCCCAAATGTCAAAATAATGCTCTTTTCAGTTGTTAATAACACATACATCAATAGATACAAAATGTTAATATTTTAAAGTAATTTATTATAAGACTATAAAAGGACTAAGTTTTAGGTAACCAAAACAGGTACTAGTTATAACAGCAATCTACTCCAATGGCTAACGTGGACATAAATAACTTGTGGTATGTTTTATTAGGTCATTTTATGCCAGTTTAACATACTGATCCAGTTTGAAAGGTTAATCAGAAAATAAAATTATGGAATGATTATTGAATTACTGTTATCAAGATCTCACCTGTTCTGGGAAGTGGTTTATATAACTCCAAGTATTGCTCCCCATGAAGAACCTATGGTAGGGTAAGCAAAATTTATTAGTAGACTTTCTTTTTCCATAGTCTGACTACAGATATTGCTAATCACAAGTGACAACATCACATTGTTCACACGCTTACTTCACTACTTCCCCCAAATTATCTGTCTCAGTTTGGCCTCTGCTTCTCAATCATGTGACTCAGAAATAATCAGTCCCCCAATGTGAAGACTGTTAGTTCTTTTGGAGCACAGAAGGTAGAGTTGTGTTTCTTCTTGGCATTCAAAAGTTCCTGTTAATTGATAATTATGCATTATTTGCCAAAGGAGGCACCAACCTAGGCAGTCCTACAGCCTGGAAACTCAAGGTTAGGAAGACTGGGATTCAAATTCCAAAATGGCTCATTCCCAGCCACATAATTTGAACACCACCTTATTTCCAACTCCTTCCAACTCTGAGGGGAAATTCTGAAACATTTGTTTTAATTTTTGCACTTACATTATCCAAACATTAGAATGGTATATAGCGCTACCATGGGAGAGTGAGTGAAACAGCAAAGTTCCCAGCACATACTTCTCACTTTATTCTCAATTTCACCATGGGAGAGTGAGTGAAACAGCAAACTTCCCAGCACATACTTCTCACTTTATTCTCAATTTCATCAAATACACCAATAAAATAAGTTCCCATGGATTCAGAGCAGGAGTGGGCTAATCAATCCTCTGGTAAATGGGTTCTCTAATCAAAGTCACAGAAATTAATCAATCTCTGTGATTCAACAATTATCACCAGGCTGATAACCTAACCCTACTCTAAGAAGTAAAATATACTCCACCTCAAAAGTTTCACAGTTGTTCTTGAAACACTTTACTCACTTAGCTTCTCAAATACCACATTCTGCTAGTATTCGTCCTACCTCCACAGCCATTCGTTCTCAGTCTTTTTTGTTAGTTCCTCCTCATCTCTACAACATCTAAACACTGCAGGGCCCATGAACAAAAGCCTCATCTCTAATTGAACTCACACATTAGGTGATTTCATCTAATTCCACGTTTTAAATATCACCTAAATGCTAAGGGCCCCAATTAGAGCTCTCCCCTAAAATCTAGACTGATATATTCAACTCCGTACTTTACATCTCCACTTAATGTGTAAAAGTCAACTCAAACGTCCCCAAAATCAAACTCCTGATCACCCCCGCCTCAAAATAAGTGTATATATTTTTATTACATGTAATAGTACATTACATGTCACTATTACCCACGGAAACCCTGGTGGCGTAGTATTATACACACTGAATATTATCATCGTATATAATTAATTATATATAGTACATAAACATACACACCATTCCAGTTGTCCAAACCAAAAATCTTTATCCTTGACTCCTCTTTCCCTCATCCTCATACCCAGCCCTTTTAACTTGCATTTACTGTAACAGACACCTAACTGGTTTCCCCTGCTTCCAGCTTGCTCCACTACAGTCTATTCTCCACACAGCAACAAGACTGAGCTTTTGAGTTAACACAGTCAAGATCATATTGCTCCTCAGCTCAAAGCGCTCCAATAACATCCCATGTTAAAGTTAAAGCTTGAAATGTCTCCTGGGCCATCTCCTCCCAGCACTGCCCTCTTGCTCGTCCCACAGCTAAATTGGCTCCTTGTTGTACGCCAAGTACGTACCTACCTCAGGGTCTTTTACACCTGTTATCTCTGCCTCAAATACCTGGCTTGCTCCCTCACCAATATCATGAGGTAAGAACTATTATGTTCATTTTAAAGATAAGGAAACTGAAGCTTAGAGAAGTTACTTACCTTAAGTCAAACAGATAGTAAATGGCTCAAAGAGGGTTAATCACATTATGTCGGGGTTGTGGGAGTGTACATAACTGTTATTGTACTCTTTTTGCTTGCCTTTTAAACTAACTCTCTTCTTTTTTATTCTTAAAAAATAAAAACATATACTAAATCTTTATTCCTGAACCACTATAAACTTTTTTTAGAATTGTACAGACACATGTGTGTAAAGACAGATACATATATACATAGGTAGACAATGTGACCATTTATCAATCACATTTAAACACACAGAAGAAAAGCAAATAAAAGGTTTCTATTAGGCATACCTTTGATAAGTTGATTGAAAGCCCAGGAACTGCTCCTAGATCTCCACTCATTACAGATTTCTGAGCTAAGACAACTGCAAAGGTAGGCAAACAGGAGAAATCAGAACTTCCTTCGTAAACGAATTTCAAATCTTTTGGATCCTTGACTGACACTCCCACTCCAAGGGCATACATAATAGCTTCCAGTTCAGTATAAGCAGAATAAAACGGAGGAAGCTGATAGCCAATAGCTTCATCCTATGGGAAAACGGTAAAAAATGATTATTTTCACTGACACCATTTTTGTCAAATCTTTGAAATTCAATTTTCCAAAACTAATCATACCTGCTCACATACTTAGTTTTGCTTTCGAAAAGATGTGAACAGGATGCTGTTTTAGTAAATCTGATGGAGCATCATAATTGCTTCACAATATTTGAATTTTTTAAAAATAGAAACCAAACAGATAATGTGTGGAAAAGGACTTCATTTACAAATAAGTACTTCTTCATTGTTTGCTTCTTGTTACCAAATAGTTATGTCTCATTTTCAACTGTCCTGCCTCTAATGGTAAAAAGCCTACTAGTTCAGCAAATATTAGCTACCCAAAAATATAATGAATTTGTTATAAATAGGGATAGTAAATTGATCTACTGTATAAAATTCACCATAAACTGATGAGCAAAACAACGCTTAATGCTTATAATTAGACTGCCTCAGAAAGGCTCTAATTAGAGTGAAATTTTACCTGTAGTTCCTTCCCAGGAATGTCCTTCATCTAATTGGATGTTGTAGTTTTCTATTAGGTGATGATATTACCAGCTAATGTGTGAATCATATGTTAGATTATAAAAGAAAGATGCCCAATATTTTCATCATTTTTATTCTAAAGCAGAGTTGGCAAACTACAGCTACAAGCTGAGAATGGCTTTTACATTTTTAAAGGATTGTTAAAAAGAAAAAAAAAATGTGACAAACAGTACATGGTCGACAAAGCCTAACACATTTACTATCTAGCCCTTTACCAAGGGGTCCTGGTGGCACAATGGTTAAGTGCTCAGCCGCTAACTGAAAGGCTGGTGGCTTGAACCCACCAGTGGCTCTCAGAGAGAGACTGGTAATCTGCTTCTGTAAAGACTTAAAAAAAAAAAAAAACCTGTTGCCATCAAGTCATAGCGGAAATCCTGTGGAGCAGTTCTCCTCTATCCTACAGACCTGCTATGAGTTGGAATCAACTTGACAACACACAACAACATGCCTGCCCTACATCACGAAACACAAGAATCTAATGTGGCAAATGATTTATTTCTTACTATTTATGCACTACAATTAAAAAAAGGAAAAGTACAGGAGACGAAAATCAGCTAATTTCACATGAGCTACGACGACAATTCTATTAGAATTACTGACACAATGGAAGCCTTCTTACTTGCAGCCATGTTGAAGTATTCCCCAAATATAGTATTATATCAATGCTTTTCTTTAAAAGAAATGACTCAAAAGAGCCAATAAAACATATATTCTTTTCTAAAAAGTTACAAAAATAATGACTAAACTAAGGTTATCAATGATGCTTAAAAAAACTTGATAACTGCACTGAAGACAAAAAGTTCCATCCAATATTTTGACTTATGTTCATCCAAATTATATCACTATTTAGTATATTATTTTGTGAAAACTTTTGCATCTTTCCTATTTAACAATAAATTAAATAACTTAGAAAATACCTTTTAATATGTGAAAAAATGTTTCGGAATTATTTACATTTTTGTTTTGTTGATTACAGGCATTTTCAATACAGAGACAAAAAGGCTTGTGTGTGTGTTAAGTGAATGTGGAAAAGACACAGCCAAGAGCCTACACCATATAACCCTCCACACATCATATTACGTGGCCAACCCTTCCCCACAAATTTTCACGCAACTGAAATTTACTTAAACTCAGTTTAAAGATAACCTTGAAAAGAAAAAGAAATGTAAACGGGCAGAATGAGGACTGTACAGGAAGGTAAACAGGCAGAGCTGACACATGTATCAGGCCTAGATATTATTTAGCCTCAAGTCCTGTTTATCAACATTAAGGTAATCCCCTTCTTTCCTTGTCCACTCAGCACCTCCCTGAAATAATTCCCAAACAACGAGAAAAAAAAAAAGGAAGTGGTCAGAGTACCAGTCAGGCAACTACCTTGATTACTACAGCCCAAAGCGGAGACTGGTATAACTTATCTGCAGGTAAAGATCATTCTTTACTTTATCCCTCAAAAGCTCATGTTAAGCCAGGCTTCGCTTTCAGTACCTCTGTCCCCAATCATCCAGGGCGGCCACAAGAAGAAGCTCAGTAGGTTGCCCTCCATTCTCCTACCACACCAGGAAAGGCCTTGGAAACTGACACCCAACTGCCTTGCTCTCCTATTAAGACCGTCCATCCATTAGCGGACAGAAAAGCCTGGTGCTTTTCAGAAAGAAAAGTGGAAGAGGGTAAAGTCAAAAAAAAATGAAATAAAGCAGTCCGGACAGCTTTAGAATTCATCCCACGCCACCTCTTCCTGTGGTTGAACAATCCCGACTTCCCTATATTGTCAGAATCAGCCTTGTTCTAAAGTCAATCCTAAATGATTTCTGAATCAATCCTGTTTTAAATGAGCTCTGCTACTGCTTTCCATCCATTATTTGAGGCTGAAGAAGAGTGACTGTATCTTAAAAAAAAGAAAAAGAAAACATCTCCCGAGAAAACAAAAGCTTTCGGTTCTCTTGCTACTTACAAATACTGATGTGGTTGTTGATGCTGCATGACTGGTACGATTTGTCGAAACTCCTCCCGAATCTATTTTACTTAGAACTCCAATCATACTCCCAGTTGAGTCTAATAAAAAAAAAAAATAATAATAATGCTTTTGTTAAAGATGTTACTAAGAAAAGCTCCAATATGCTAGATAATTTTTCCTGTAACATTCGGCAAACCTGCTACAGAACCTTCACGGGCATTCACAAACTGAATGCATGTCAGGACACTGTAGGAAAAAACTGTGAAAGACTTTGAAATAGACCAAAGATAACTGGATATCTTCAACAGAAAACAAAGCATTAGCTGATTCCAAGGGGGTTTTGAGCTTTTCAATATCTTTGAGTTATTATATAATTCTATAAAATGGGATACTTGTCCACAGACACATAAAGTATGTTTGGTGGAGGGACTAGTGATTTCCTCCCCTCTCCCAACCCTCCCCCTGAGATGGAACAAGGTCAAGATTAGCCCTAGTCTTGATATCACTGATAGCTCTGAAGGTATTACTAAAAATTCTTCCAGATGAAACCATCAACATGATCACTGGCTCCACACAGGGATCTGAAGCTGCTATTTTAGGGTCTAAAAGGTTAATGAAGGAGGCTCGTGAAGCATCCACATAAGCCATAGAATTCTGAAAGCAGGTTCTGGGACATTTCCAACAAACCCAAGTGATATGGACCTTCTGAACCCAGACCGAAAAAAACCGTAACTAAATATACAGTCTGAGATGACAAGGGACATTTGTCATTCCTGGTGACACTCGTAGAGACACTTCTTGCCTATTAATCCTTCCTCTACCAGCCCATTAAGGATGCTGCCTAGAGGGGAGGCTCTTTAACTGAAAGACACCTTGGTATAGGCTGAAAGCGCTGCACTTGGAGACAGACAACCTGAGTTAATGCCTGGCTCAAACACAGGCTAAAAGGGAGAACTTGAGCTACTTATTTAGCTTTTCTGAGATTTAGTTCCTTCATCTGCAAAATGAGAAGACAGAAAAAATGCTCTGGAAAGTCTCAACTCTATAGGAAGGATGACCTTTTTTTTTTCCCACTATATTTCAAATACTAGAGGCATGATTTCATTTGTAATCACATTAATTAACTTTTTTATAATAGCCTAACACTTTTGAGGCAATAAAGTGAACTCTGCTATCAGAAGAAGTTTTAACGTATTTCTTCCTTCTTCCCTTCATTCATTTTCATTAATAGGTCACCAGTATTCCCAGACTAATTTTATCTCAAATACCAAAATATAAAATGCAGAAAATGCTACCATTTATAATATAACGCCCATGTTATCATCTGATTGAAAATAAGCACAATGAAGATTTCAATGAGTACACCAGGAAGCACGGAAGTGTCATCGAGGGGAATAAAATTAGCAGAATAGTCATTTTTCAGATATATTCTCTATCAAACTTTGAATACAAAATTACTAAACAGGGGAAAAAAAGTTTTTTTTATAATATTACCCTGATTCATGATCTTTCCCAGAAAGGTCTTTTTTTAAATTTCATATGCCACATGCACATTTAAGTCATGCCAGAAAAAAATACTGTGACTAATTATTTGGTTACCTGTTCCTGTACAACAGGTGACTTAATAACTCAACACGCACTTACGAAACCCTTTCTATGAGTCCACCACTGTGCTACCACCAGATACAAAAGAAATACACATACATAATACAGTCTCTGCCCCCAAAGGAATTTGCAATTCAGTTAAGAAACTATGTATTCATGCAACAAAAACAGCTGAAAGCAGTTATGATTAGATGTTCAAGTGGCAGGAGTTCTGCTAAGAGAGAGACCAATGTAGCCCAGAATATTGTTGAACATCCGGGCCTTGAGTTTTTCTAAAGAAGCACCAAGATTAGCAGAGGTGATAACAGAAGGAAGGGGTGAGTTAGAAAGGCAGAGAAACAGTAGTAAAGACCTTATATCTAAAACACAGCAAAATCTATTCACTGGGCAGAAAAGAGCTGAGCCTAAATGAAATAGACTTAAATAAGCATTTTGGGAAATAGAGAAAAATCAGGTCTGATAAGGAGGTTATGGCTAGATAACAGAAGACTTTGAAACGAACCATCAGACAGGCAGCAGGTATATTCAACACAGATGGGAAAATGCCTCATGCCATCTCCCAACCATGCATACACCAAAAAAATTAGTTTATAAAAAAGTGGAAAAATTGACAGTAGGAGTAACAAAAATGTCTTCAATTGTAAGAGCCCTAATATTTACCAGAGCAGAAAATATGTTGTGGGTGATTCAAGTACCTAAGTCACCACAATTAAAATAGAAAATAACACTTAACAGAAGAGAATGCTTGTACCTCTGGCTCTCCAGCCAGGGCTGAGCTGACTTGAAACTCCTTACCTTGTACACTCTGGGGCGTGCTGGTATTATCAAAGTCACAGATCTTCGCCCAGTTGGCCCTCACTGCCTCAGGAGTCATTGGCTGATTCCTCTGCCTTACGATAGCTCCAACAGTCCGCTGCCAGCGTACTGATGACAGAAACAAAACTAAGATGTTAAGCACTTCTTTGAAGAGGGAGACAGAAAAGAAGATGCAAAAGAGCCGCTTGAATTTTTTTAACTTCGAGAAAAAAGATTCTAAATTTTAACATGTTTTATTACATGCCTTAAAATGCATCTTCCCTAAAGTTACATATCCCATCAGGATAACATCAAATTTTTTTACAATACTTAATGCTGAAGGAAAAAAAATTCTCCCCTGACTTTGACAGATATTATTAGTGGTTGAATGAATGCTGAGTCAGAAAAAGTTAAATTATATATAATCACACCAAAAGACTGACTTCATGACCACAGATCACTCAAGTAATATATTGCCCTCTCCTCATTTATAACATTAAGATAGAACTTGGTTAAAAAAAAAGCAAACTGAAGACTAAGTGTGATAACAAGTCAAAGACTCCAGCTAACACAAAGTACAGCAGGTAGCCCTGAATAGCTTCCCTTCTTTCTCCCTTTGCTCTTCCTCTGTTTCCACAGAAAGTCAACTAGAATGCAGAGAATCCCACTGATGTCCAAGAGGAAAAATTTTAACATTGTTTTCCTTTAAAAAGCCAGGGCAGTAAATAACCCTACTAGTAAACTTATTTAAATAGAGTAGCTTGATGATTAAACTGAAGATTTGTCTTGGGGAATGACAGAAATGCCTGCATCTATAGCTTTTCTATTTATCAAGTACTAGACACAGCTTTCACTGCAACACTTGACCTTCCTTTCTTAAATGGATGTCATAAGACACTCAAAGATACCTGAGAATAAGCTACAGTAATAACCAGGATGATTAATGCTAAAAAACATTGATATTATACAATAATAACGTGAAAATGACCTCCAGTGATGGCAAACTTTTAAATAATTAAATTAATTGTGATGAATTTTGATACCAGTAGCCACCTACTGAAAACTGGAATTAGGATAAAATTGGAAGTTTCACAAGATTAAAAAAAAACTGACATAAAACGATTACCAAATTTGGAGTTCACAAAAGTTTGAGATATGAAGCAGGACAGTTGATGCCAAATTAATTACTCTTGGGCCAAACAGGAAAAATTTCCACAAAGCAGCTGTAATTTCTATCCCAGAAAAGTTGTCTAATGTGATTCCCCATTGTCTCCTTCTGGTATCTCACGTTCCATGTAAGAAAAGAATTGCATGAGAAACTTGGAAAACCTGCCTACTATGCCATCTAGTATAGAGCTCTTCCCATCTTATTAAAAGCAGTCCTCCTTCCCACTCACTTCTCTGCTGAAACAGCTAGAACAAGCATGTGAGATGCCAGTGACATGAGAAAACAAACATCAATATAAAAACAGACACTGCTGTCTGAAGGAACAGCCAGTTCTGAATAAGGCAGGACAAGGCTGAATAATGACTCCTTGCAGGGAGACTGAATAGACAGGCTCTTGAAGGTGTCACAGCCTGCAGGACAATTGCTATGTTTTAGAATACTTGTTGCTATAATATTATTTAACACTGAACATGCATGCATTGGATCCAATAATTAGACATTTGACAAGATCCTTACCCAGCTCTAACTGGATAGGTTAAGTTAAAGATATTAAAATAATCTATGGTAAACCAAAAAACTGAGTGACTTACATTTTCCAATCCATCCTGCTCCCACCTAGAAAAAAGAGGGGGAAAATTTATATCCTCTAGTGTGAAATTACTAACAAGCTTTTTAAAATTAAAAATACAGGCAGCTATCTCACTGGGAGTATTAGAAAGTTACATGACAACCAATGAAAATTATACAGCTCTACAAAAGTCCACTAGCCCCCATGACTTTGCATTGTTCATGTTATCAGAATAGAAACATAAAGTAGCATCATGTAATAAAAGAAGTCATTTATTAAAAAGGCATTGACTCTGATGTAAGAGACCAAGGTTTGATACCAGCTCTTCCACATACTGGCTGTGTGATCCTGATCAAATTATTTAACTTCTCTAAACACAAGTCACCTCATTTGTAAACTACTATGAACAACATACATACTCCATGAAGTTACTGTGAAGGTTAGCCAATATAAATAGTAAAACTGCCTAGCATGTTGTGGGCTCAAAATAAACGTCCCTCTAGAAAGACTTAGTGAATAAAAAAGCATCAAAACCAAAAAAAAACAGAATTTGACTTAATAAACTAAACAGTCATTTAGTGAAACGGTTTTTATACATGGAAAACGCAAATGACCAAATACATTAACTGCCCTCCAGAAAGATAAAGTTATGTTCACTGCAATTTCTTTTAGAGGTCATTCAAAAAAATCGTTATAAGAAAATGTCGGATAGAAGTAAAATCTGTGTGCCTGAACTTACCACAAAAATCCCACATGAATACGACAGAAGAAAATGTATCCAGAGACAGCATATATCGTAATAGCTCTCGGCTCAAGGGTGTGGCTTTTTTTTCGTCTTTGTCTTTACATTAATATCCCCACATCTTTTATAATAGATCCAAATAGTCTTGACGCAATCAAAGTAGATAAAATCAAGAGTGGTTTGGATAATAACTGAGGAATACAGATACAATCTGCAAGCTCCTCTCAGGTTCTAGAAGCCAGGGCTGCAGCTAAGCCAAAAAATCTGTATCTGCCAATTTAGATCTCTATCAGAACTTTGCAAAGTGGCAAGTTACTTACAATGTTTAAAATAAGGTATTACACACACCTCTTACTAAATTTTGTCAATCTTGCATGCCAAATGATTCCTCGTTAAACACGTTCATGATAAATTAAGAGAAAATGGCAACATACAGAACTTCATCTGCAGCATGATCCTACTTAGGCATTTGTGTGTGTGTGTGTAAAACACATACTTAAAAAAAGACTATCTGTGTATAATGCATATCAATGACTGGAATACATAAAAATATTAACAGCAGTTTTATCTGGATGGCAGTAAAATAGATATTTTCTTCTATATAGTTTTCCGCATTTTTGGAATTTTATAAAAAGAGCATGTATTATTTTTGCTTACAGAAATAATAAATATCATTGTAAAAGATGAATAGTTTAAAAAATATTCCTTAAGAAAACAAGAGAGGGTCACGCCAAATTTTGAGCTTCAGATGCTATTATTAGTCTTCCCTCCTCTGTAAAGATTATAGTGATATCATAGCTAAAACTGGGGTTGACTGCTACGTACTAGGACATATGCTAGGGGTTTAAAAATGTGACTTCTAGTTGTCACAACAACCCCAAGGAAACTTAAAGCTCCGAGGTTAATCTGCCCGATATCCCAACAAGCCAGCAATTATAAGAACAAAAATTCAAAACCTGGCAGGATTGATTCTAAACCTCATACTTTATCTTTCCACTTGACCGTTCAGCTTCTCAAGCCAAGTAAGACTTTCTACCTTCGGCTAAACATATTAAACCAGTCACATTTTCATTTGGTAAGAATATTAGAAATGAAGAATTAAGGAAAAACAATTTATGAAGTTGCTGCTACTTTCTCAAAAAAGGACATTAGCTAACATTTGTTCCTTAATCATAACATATACATAATACTAAAAGAAATTCGACACAAGCGATGTGTGAACTGATATAAATTTTTATAAATACTAATTTTTAAACCATTTTTTATATTTAATTACACAAATATTGCTTTGGGAAGAAGCAGGAAGCTGCAAAATACCTCAAACAAGCTACCGTTTTCGTCACAACTCTCATGGCAAAGCCAAAGGACCAGGGGTGCCACATAATCCGGCTTCAGGCCTTCTAGAATATCTGAAATAAATAACAGAAAAAAAAAAGTTTATAAAAAATAACATATAAGTATTTAATCAATCATTTTACTTTCCCAATTTTACTTATAAAATTATAGATAATCCAGTGATTTTTTTTTTTTAATAACAACAAAATTAGATATCTATGACTACTATAACATTCAAAGCTTAAGGGAGAACTTCTTCACCCCAGTGGACACATTCCCAAAGCTCTTTCAAGCTTCTACTCTTGGAAGCATCAGACATACCTTTGCAAGACAGGTAACATGTTGTTCAGGAGATGAAACCTTAGAGCTGCCCAGGCAAAGACCAACGAGCAAAGCTGTACATAACATGAGAAACTTGGATACCATTCATTCCCAAAACTACTTTACTCCCCCAGCTGTATAACCAGAAGCTAGAAAACTACAAAACAACCCTGACAATTCTAATGGCAGTAAGATAATGATGTGAAAGGGCCTCGCAAGTACCACTGATGAGTAAGAGAGTGTAGGGAAATATTTTCCTACTGCATACTTTGCGTGAACAGCTTAGGAGAGCAGAAAAGTACTACAGCATGAGTATGAAAACCTGCATTTTAGTGCTGGCCCTGCCATATAGGCAATTTAGGACCCTGAGTACCTCACTCAACCCCACTGGACTTGTTTCTTCATCAGTAAGATGCCGATTAAAATGCTTTCCCTACCTATTTTACCAAGTGGTTCCAAGGCTCAAATGAGATACAATTTGAGACTATACCTTATAATCGATAAAGGAGCAAATAGATGCATAATTTGATTCTGCAATGACAGGATATAATTTGATATTAACATGACAGAGTAACAAAGATGGCATTTATAATCCCTATAAATTAAACAGAAGCTCCAAAAGAAGAATAAATAAGTAAAAGTCAAAAGAAATCTATTTTCAAAAGAGAAACAGGTTTAGACTACAATGGACTAGGCATGTTGCAATCGTAAAATGCATTACATAGAGAAGCTAACTATTGATTCAGAAAATAAAGAATGCAATCACAATGATAAGCAAGCACCAAGAGACTATCATGAGTAAATAGAGTAGATTTGGCAGAGGGGGAGAGGACGATTCCTGAAAGCAAAAAGGCAAAGGATGTATTAAATATTAGATTACATGCAGATGAAGAGTGAATGAACAAAGGCATGTTTAATGAAACTACTTAGAATTTAATATAAGGGACACGACACAGAAATACGAAAGAGAAGTTAAGAGAAATAAAAAACAAAATTAGGTCTAACATGTATCTAATTCACATGCAGAAAGAAGAGAAAGAATGGAGAAGTAATATTTTAAAAGATAAAGACTACACATCATCCAGAACTTATAAACCTAAACAAAACATAAACCATAATTCAAAGATCAAGAAACCACAGTGTAAGCCCAGCATAAAAACCTGTTGCTATCAAGTTAATTCCAACTCATGGTGACCCCATGTGTTACAGAGTAGAACTGCTCCATAGGGTTCTCTTGGTAGTAATCAGATCACTATACCTTTCTTCCACAACACTGCTGGGTGGCTGTGAACCTCCAAGGGACTGATTAAATAAACCTATGCCCAGATATATCAATGAAAGAACAGAACACAAAAGATGAAGAGAAGATCTTAAAAGCAGTCAGACAGAAAGGACAAATCCTGTACAAAGAAACTGTTTTGTACCATTTCAGAAAAGGTACTTTTAAAGTATTTTTGAGAATTTCTTTTTAGAAACATCTATTAAGACCAGTTAAAAACAACACAGTTCCCCACCAGTCAAGTTATTCCATTTATCACATAACTAAATAAATAGCATAGGTTCTAAATCACACATTATAAAGCACCTTTAAAATATTTTATATTTTCAAAGACCTACTTGATTTCAGGACTTACCATAAAACCACAGTAATCAAATATCATACCATTGGCAAAAGGACAGACACATAGATCAGTGGAAGAGAGTATCCAGGAATAAGCCATATGCAGACACATATGTGGTTAAATGATTTTCCACAAAAGTATAAATGCAACCAAACCAAGAATGAGGAATACTCTACAGGCCAAATGAGCTAGTTTTGACAACAATTAAATGGTTTAAAAAAAAAACAAACCCAAACCCACTATCATCAATTCCGACTCACAGTAACCCTACAGGACAGAATAGAACTGCCCCATAAGGTTTCCAGGGAGCAGACAGGAGATTTGAACTGCCAGCCTTTCGGTTAGCAGCTGAACACTTAACCACTGTGCCACCAGGGCTCCATTTCTTTTTTTTAAAGGAAGATGAATTATTATGTGTTAAGGAAAACTTAAGGTATGTAATAACAAAATGCCTATAGACCTAGTTTGGACTCTGAGTGGACTAAACCAGCTGTAAACAGACATTTTCTCAATTAGAAAATTTTAATACAGATTTGGTATTTAAAATAATAATAGTATAAAACCATAAGACTTCTATTATGGACTGAATTGGTATCCCCTAAAAATATGTGTTAAAATCCTAACCATTGTACTTATAAACATAACCCTGTTTGGAAATAGGGGTTTTCTTTTGTTATGTTAATGAGGTTATATCAAAAGAAGGTGGGTCCTAAACCCAATCACTTCAGAGTTATAAAAACAGCAGAATAGATAAAGACGCACAAAGTGGAAAGACACTATATGAGCACAGGCACACAAGGCTGATGCATCTACAAGTCCAGGAACTCCAAGGACTACTAGCTATTAGAAGTTAAAACAGACAAAGGACTACTGACTACCAGAAGTTAAAACAGATAAAGAAGGACCTCCCCCTAGAGCCACGCCCTGAGTTTGGACTTCGAGCCTCCCAGACTGTGAGAAAATAAATTTCTGTTCTTTAAAGAAACGCACTTGTGGTGCTTTTTGTTACGGCCGCACTAGGTAACTAAGATGCTATTATCCCAATTGTAAAATATATGCGTGTATGTCTATCTATAGAGAAAAACAACGAAGTTGACTTTAGTGTAGTAAAATTTGAGGTCATTTTTATTTCCTTATTTCTATATTTTCCAAAATTAACATATATACATGAAATGCTTTTGAAATTAGAAAGAAAAATAATTGTTTGAAGTATTCAAAAAATGAAATTTTTTGCAAAGCTCACTCCACACTGATTGGCAGGTAACAGCATTGAAAAATCTAAGCTACTTACCTTCTGGCAAAACAGTCTCAGTCATCCGTGATCCCGCAGCAGGGGCAATAGTGTTACAATGAATGTTGCTTTTCCTGCCTTCAATTGCAAGAGTATTTGATAGACCCAGAAGACCCAACTTTGCAGCACTATAATTTGCCTGGCCGAAGTTGCCATATATTCCTGAAGCTGATGAAGTCATAATGATCCTAAAAGGAAAATCAATCTTTTGATGTTTTGATAACACTCCAACTCTCTCTCTTTTATATTTATTTTTGATACTGTTACACCTATCAAAAGCAACTCTGTGTATAATCACTAGCACATTACAGTGATGATTCATATATCTAAAAAAATTATATTAATACAAAAGTGGTCTCCCAAAATCCTACCATAAAATTTAATCGTTTTGAAAAGTATTTTTTTAAGTATAAGAATGCATATTATCTATTAAAACCAACAATAAATGTTTATAAACATAAAACAAGTTAGCAATACATAAGTTAAAATCTTAGCAAGAAAGATGAAGCAGTTCTAATTCTCAGTCCTCATCACTCTGTCCCTCTTCCTTTCCGGATAAGTATCAAATGCCTCATATTAAAACAATGCCATCTGACAATCTGACCCAATCTGACTCTATTTTGACTAAGTAAATTATATCTAACTTACAAAAATGGTCAGGATCAGGATAACCTATAAATTTCCAAATGAGAACAGGTATTACAAATTATTTGCTTCCAGTAGATATGTGTGAGTCCCTGGGTGGTACAAAGAGTTTACCCTTGGCTACTAAGTGAAAGGTTGGAGCTGTGAATCCACCCAGAGCACCTTGAAAGAAAGGCCTGGTGATCTGCTTGGATGAAATGAAAACCAAAAGCCAAACCAGTTGCCACTGAGTTGATTCTGACTCATGGCGACCCTGTGTGTTTATCGCCATTAAAAACGTTATGGAGGGCATTTCTACACTGAAACATGTGGGGTTGCCATGAGTTGAACTCGATGGCAAAGAATTTGGTTTTTTGTTTTCAGATGTGTGTGACCCTTTAGTTAATAAGAATGACCCTGACAATAGATTGCATGGAGCTACTTACTAGCACTGCCACATCTGAGTCACTCATGTAGAACCAATCGTAAGAAGTCCTACAGTTTCCAAACAGTTTATAAAGACTAACTGATGCCTGACCGGAAACCCTGGTGGCATAGTGGTTAAGTGCTACGGCTGCTAACCAAGAGGTCAGCAGTTCAATTCTGCCAGGCGCTCCTTGGAAACTCTATGGGGCAGTTCTACTCTGTCCTATAGGGTCGCTATGGGTTGGAATCGACTCGACGGCAGCAGGTTTGGTTTTGGTTGGTGGATGCCTGACCAGTACAAGCTAGCAGGAAATAACCACTCATTTCTCCCCAGCTGGTCACTGAAGACAAAAAATGACATTTTGGTTAGAGAATGAAGTACATACAGCTGAATCCTCAAACTTCATTGTTTTTTTAAATGCAAGAGAGCAGCAAGATGATCAGTAATAATGAAAAGTAGAAGGCAAATGAAATATAAAACTGTCCAGCTAAACTGTAACTGAATGACACCATCTTACAAGAGGCCACATGCCAAGACTACCTTAAAAAAAACCTACACACATCTGGGGTCTTAAATGCTAGCAAGCGGCCATCTAAGATGCATAACTTGGTCTCAACTCAAAGGAGAACAAAGAACACCAAAGACACAAGGTAAATATGAGACCAAGAGACAGAAAGGGGCACATAAACCAGAGACTCCATCAGCCTAAGACCCAAAGAACTACATGGTGCCCAGCTACCACCGATCATTGCCCTGACAGGGAACACAACAGAGAACAGCTGATGGAACAGAAGAACAGTGGGATGCAGATCTTAAATTCTCATAAAAAGACCGGGCTTAATGGTCTGACTGAGACTGGAGAGACCCTGACAGTCAGGGTCCCTGGACCGTTTGATAGCCTGAGATTGGAACCATTCTTGAACCCAACTCTACAGACAGGGATTGGCCTGGACTATAAAATAGACAATGATGCTGGTGAGGACTGAACTTCATGGCTCAAGTAGACACGTTAAGACTATGCAGGCAACTCCTGTCTAGTGGTAAGATGAGAAGGAAGAGGGGTATAGGAGCTGGCTGAATGGACACAGGGAATACAGGGTAGAGAGGAGAAACGCGCTGTCTCATGAAGGGGAGAGCAGCTGGAAGTGCATGGCGGGGTGTGTATGGCTTTTTGTATGAGACTGGCTTGATTTGTAAACTTTCACCTCAAACACAATAATTTAAAAAAAAAAAAAAAGAGCCTAGATATATTGAAGAGATTTCTTACCCTCATTTCATAACACTTTTTTTAGAATATCACCTTTCCCTGTACACATACACATATTCACTCCCCCTCGACAGCCATATTCAACTCTACCTTCCGTAATTCTGTTTCTTCATGTGATCCCATGCTGCCCGGGTCACCTGGAACGAGCCCCGCAAATGAACTCTATGGATTAGATCTAAAGCAATAAGAAATTATTTTTATTATATACTTCCTGAAAAATTAGATAGGAGAGAGTCTCAGGCTCAACACAAGCAAAGGTTTACTTACACAAAGATGTTCCTTTTTTAACTAGCATTCAAAATCACCTATTACCACATCCCTCTCTGAGAATGCTTGCAACCATTTTTTATTTTGTTCCAATTATGCTAGGAATCAACGGTTCATACTGAAACTTACAACAGTGCTCTCTATAATTTATGATGCCAAAACCAAACCAATTGCCATGGAGTCAAAAATTATAGTTCCTGTATTATCTAAATATACTACTTCTAATTTATGCCTTCTTTATATATAAATTCACTGGTATGAATTTCCAAGAATTTTACATACATAATTGGCATATGACACTAACATTAGGTAAAACATAATCATAAATTACACAGCTCATCATCAAGAAGTACAAAATGCTCATTATATTCCTGTTTTTACCAGGGTTTGCAAATGAGTTGAGAGAGAGAGAAGCCTATTTGTTCTGAGATACTTAAGTCTAATTAATAGACAATCCAGGGAATAGTTCAGATAGACAAACAACTCTAGAATTAATTTTATTCTTTTAATCATCAAGACTTTTAACCAATCTTACTTATTGTTGTTTCATTCTAGAGCCTCAACAAATGTTTTCATGTGCATATTACAAGAGGAAGGAAGAGGGAAGAAAAAAGAAAGGGTAACTGGGAGAGGTGCACTGAGGATGGCACCAGAGAAGAGCAAACACCCTCACTTCACAAGAATTCCAAGGAAAGGACCAGCATAAGCTCCCCTTTGCCAATAAATCCTATCAGTCTGGGCTTCTCTTTCACCGTAGTATGTTATGAGAAGAGGACGCTAAAAGCTCTTTTTCGCTTAATTCTAAGTCAGAGATATTTTGCTTCTTCTAAAAGAACTTCTGGCATATTCCCCAGAAGCACACTCCATAACTGATGATATACTCACTTCAGTTGCCATGGCTGCCACTGTTCTCAGCCCCATTGTTTGTTTTAATTCTGTGGGCTAATGAAAGTGAGGGCAAAAAACCAAAAGCAAAAAAAAAAAAAAAAAACACACACACACACACTTTTTTTTCCCTGTGATTTGTTCATTATCTAAACTCAACCTTTCCTATCTGGCACCCCTAAAGGAAATCTTTCCTGTTTGTTAGATGCTTCAAAATGACATCCTGATTTTGTTCCATCCCGTTGTCAGATCTCCATCATTTTTAAAGCATCCCAGCTCCCTTTTATATACTGCACCTATTCTGGAAAAAAGAATCTGGGCAAGATAAGCATGCTGAAGACTACTGTAGTTGTTGTTGCTGTGTGGTGTCTAGTGGATTCCAGCTCATAGTGACCCTGTCGGACAGAGCAGAACTGCCCCCCATAGGGTTTCCTAGGCTGTAATCTTTGCGGGAGCAGATCGCCAGCCACTGGTGGGTTTGAACCACCGGACTTTTTGTTTAGCAACCAAGCCCTTAACGATTGCCACACCAGGGGAGTTAATAATGCTAGAAAACAATGACAATCTCTTAAAGAGACAAAGGGAAAAACAGACTGAAAGGGACAAAATCATTTTGGATAACTTCTGCCAAATGATTTAACATTTTTTAGTTACCAAATATTAAAAAAAGGCTACTTCCAACTATTGTTTTCAGTAATAAAGCTTGTTCATCATTTATATTAACAGCAGCAAAAGTAAGCAGAAGCAGGTTTTGCTTTAAATGTATAGATTTATCAAACATTAAAAAGGTTAAATGGACAGGTGTGTTCCACAGAGACATACATGAAAACAACTTACCCCAGTCTTCATCACTTGTCCTAGCAAAGGAACGATCCCTCAGAATCCTAAAACATTTATATTATACAGAGTAAGGAAAGAAGGGAGAGTGAAGTATACATTTTTAAAAAATTGGAGGGCATGCACATTACTAAAAATGCAAACAGAAATACTCACCCAGCATTGTTGACCACAATATCTGCAATAAAAAGATCCAAGTCATAAATACAAAAAAGCAAAACATTCCTTTGCATTTGCTTACAACTCACACTTCTTTCAGAATTGCTTTTTTACAGGGAAGTAAATATACCAGGTAGAGTACTCTTGAAATGAAATTTTATGACTACAGCCAAAAAAAAAATCTACAAGTATCACATTATATTAGCTCCTTCCTCTCAAATTCATATATCTAAATTTTTCCACCTCTACCTTCTGCTGAAATTCCAACAGCTTATTTACAAAATTACTTGCTGTACAACCCTTAGATTCTCAGGTGGTTGCCATAAGCAATTCCTCATTCAATCTCAAAATCCATTCAGAAATTTAAAAGTTCAAAAAATTTTTCCCCGCCACTCCAAAGTCATAAGCCCAGAAAAGGAACCATTAGAGTTAGAAACTGATGCTCTATGATATTCTCACTATGTAAAGAAAAGAATTATTTTTTTAAGGTTTAACTGCCATCTTGTGGCTATTTTTACCTTATGACTTTACACACTTGTGGCCTCCTCTACCTCTCTGTCAGCTGATATGTGAACACCTCTCTGACTTCAACCAAACAAAATTAGAAAAATACATAAGCTAGACAAAAAAGGGGAAGCACATTCAAATTACAAAAATAAACATTTTTCAGATTATAAACATATTAGACTTATCTGTAATAATGTTCCCCTCTATTAATTCAATAATTTTTTGTTGAAAGTATGGGACTAAACCAGAAAAATTAGCTAAGGAATGAACTGAAAGGATTTGAAAAATTTCTTAAAAAAAAATTTTTATATATAATTCATCTTAATCTGCAAAATACTGAATCACTTTAATCTAAATCATTATAATTATCCAAAAGACCCGCTCAGTTCTCTATTCCCAAACTATTGACTTATTTTTTTATTTTATAAACATACCTGGGGTTTAACTAAATTATTATAAAAAAGGTCACTAAGAGAATGCATGCAAGTTTTTTAAAGCACTTAAAGTGCACAAAACCATGTTTAAAAAAAACCATATAAAAATTGTTACCTCAAGCTCTTTGTGGAATATGGTAGGGTTATAAAATAATTAATTTGCAAAACAAATCTAAAAATGTGATTAACAAGAAAGAACAAATTGTTAATAAACAAAGATAAAATCAACAGTATTTTATCAAGAAGGCAGAAGCTGCTCTGTAAGGACCACAAACTCAAAGAAACATCACCTATTCTTCCAAAGGCATCCAATGCTGTCTTCACAATCTTCTCTCCTGCTTCCACTGTATCTGAGGCAAAGAGAAATTAGTACAAAACATCAGTTCTCTCTCTCACAAACAACCTCCAAGTTCTGTGTATCAGAACACATGACAGACACTATTCATCCAACAGAACTAATTCCAAAAAAAAATAAATAAACTTATATTGTGGGCATATAACAAATCAAAATACAGATGGTCTAAAGTAACAGAAGAAATTTAGCCCCTAAGACAACTCTTTACAAATAAAAAGGAGAGGGATGAATAAGAAAATACTTGGCAAACATTACCTAAAACAGCACTGTCCACTATAACTTTCTGTAATGATGGAAAAGAGCCCCTAGATGGCATACCTGTTAAACGCTTGACCACTAGCCAAAAGGCTGGTGGTATGAACCCACCTAGAGGTGCCTCTAGGAAGACTGGCCTGGCAACCTACTTCCAAAAAGTCACGGCCTTGAAAACCATATGGAGCCGTTCTATTCTGCACAATGGGGTCACCACGAATCGGAATCAATGTGGCCAGTGCAAGAGACCAACTGAAGGCTTAATCTCATTTAATTCATATTTAGTTTTAAAGAGTCACACCGATACTTTCCCCTAAGGATGCAAATCAGAGTTTGGGGAGAGGGAGGCCAGGTAAGGAGATGCATGTATAATTTGCAAAAGCACATTCAATGTCATCTAACTACATATGAAAAACAGCCCTACTGCTTTTGCAATACTAACTACAGAAAGTAAAGTTCAACAAGATCTCATGGCTTGGTTATTTTCTGCTAATCAGCAATTCTGAGTGCAAAGGGCTCACACTCCTACTGTTGTGTGCCAAATGGTCTGCTGTCAACTCAGCATCACCACTGCCTCTTTCTATATTCTCTGCAATCACCAGGGAGGAGACAGAAAATTTATTCCTTCCCCTGGAATCCTTATGATCCTGAGTTAGGTCGGCAAATACAAGATACTCACGTAGAAGGTGGCTAAGTATGAGAAGCCTACAGATGTAGGCAATCTTGTGAGCAGACAGATGGCAGATGTGAGACTGACAGCACATTCAGGCGAGCTCTTGAGAATGAAAACCACCTGCTGCAGGCTGAGACGCTCTGCCGCAGCTTCCCTGACCGTGGCTTACCTAGCCCTTCCAATAGTTGTGTACACCTCTAATTCCCTATATTAAAGCCCTTCACACTTGGAAAACCCAGAAGGGCTTCTGTTTTCCTGACTGAACTCTGACTGATACAGGTTGTACAACAGAACCGTGGGGGAGAATGGGGAAACTGGTATTTTCATCTTTATAAAACGGGTTTTTTAAACCTGGGACCTGGGTTTAAAAAAACTGAAAACACCTCTCTAGAGCACCAATGTGAAAAGAAAATATGAAAATGTCTGTCATCTTATTTACTCTAAAATGCAAAACAAACCATGTCCTATTTCCTTTCCCTTAAAATTTCAAAATGAAGTCACTCGCAATCTAATTTTATCCCTGGCCAATAAAAACAATTTTGGTTTGCAGGAAAATCAGTAATCACTAGCTTTTTAATGTAAATCTGATTGACCAGGTTCCTTAAAAATAACATTAAGATTAAGGCAACAAATGAAAAGGTTGTATTTCCTGTTTTTCTCCTGACTTTATTTTAATGCCTAACTATACTGACTCTAGAGTCCCTGGATGGTGCAAATGGTCAAGCACTCAACTACTAGCCAAAAGATGGCAGTTTGAACCCACCGAGAGGCACCTCAGAAAACAGGCCTGGCGATCTGCTTCTGAAAGGTCATAGCCCTGGAAACCCTATGGAACAGTTCTACTCCGCATACTTGGGGCTGCTGCCACGCATGGGAATCAACTGAACAGTAACAATAACAATATGTTGACTCGTACATTTTTAAAAAGGTTAGAAGGTTACATACAACGGTGATTACTTGTACGGAATGTAATATGCACGCTGGGTATAGGAAGGGGACATTTTACTTCTTATATTCTATTACTTCAGTTTTTCTAAAAAACTATTTTAAAAAGGCAAATATATTATTCTGTAAAAATGTATAAAACCTTTTAACTAAAACAGGTTTTCTGAGAACTAAAACATACCCATATCCATATATACAATGTTATTGATTATATCATGCACTCATTAATTTAAAAAAAACTAAATAAGCAACAGAAAAAGGTTAGAATCACGTGAAATAAACTCTAGTAAAAGTTTAAAAATTTTTCACGTTAGAATTTCTCACAATGTAATTTCATAATTACACTGGAATGCTGAGATACTTGTTCAGTGTTTATTAATGTGAGCAAAAGCATTAGCTGAAGAAAAATAAAAGAAATAGTCTATTCTTTCAAATACCATACCATAGCTGGCCACTGCTTTTCCACCTTTCCTTCTTATTTCTTCAACAACTTTATCAGCAGCTAAGGAGCTTTTACCATCTCCTTTAACGTCTCCTCCTATATCATTCACTGCAATGTAAAAACAACAACTTTAAAAAAAAAACTTAAAAATGTGGTTAATTATTACTTAATCACACCATAATTTCTAGGCCTTCAAAATATGAGTTGGAATTGAAATTCTACTTACTAGTGTATTTCTTTAGTCATTTGCTCAATTGCCTCCCACCCTACCCTACCCACACCTTGCTAAACACACCGTCAGATACGCACTTTGAAAACATGCCTTTATTTTTAAATAGAGATTAAGGAGAAAAAGCAAAAATACTTAAAAAACACAGGTTCATATCATAAAATTTCTAACTTTGCAATGCTTTTCCTTTTTCGGAAAGAGAAAAAAATGATTCAACCACTTTTCAGCAAAAAACAAAAAACGTGAAAATCCCTTTAGGTTTAAACACACAATTTGAATTTTCTTCTGTATCATAAAAGCCTCTGCTTATGGTAAAGAACCAGTATGATTTTAAACTATTAAACAGGTACACATTTGTAAATTTTCACAGAACACAAGGTGTCATGGTCTGGAAAGAAAGAAATAAAAAATATTTCTTTAAAGAAATTAAAAATAAAATACAGAACTAAAATGTATTCAGTCATTAATTTATACCATGCTCCATCTTTATATATTTAACTACTGACCACACTTTCCACCTAATACCTCCCTATACCTAATCATATACTTACAAAAGGTCTCCTTAGATGAAAACAATTTTGGTTCTCATGATCAGATAATAAACATTCAATGAGCCCTTACAATTTGCAAGGAAATCACCAGAGGTACACAGAGATGTGTGAGAATGGCACCTGCCCTCAAAAAGTTTATAATCTATTGAAAGTTAAGTATGTGATAACTACAGTAACGCACAGATTTTAGGATAAAGCATGTAAACTAAACGTCAACACAACTAAATACAGGTAGTCCCTGACTTACAATGTATTTCAGTTACAAAGAATCACACTTACAACCATACTTTTTTTGTGTGTGTACATCTTATCTCTTGCTTGCTGAAAGCGAAGAGGACTTAAACACAAATCAAACAAAAATCCTCACAACTGGATCAATAAGTAACGTAACGATAAATGGAGAAAAGACTGACATTGTCAAGGGTTTCATTTTACTTGGATCCAAAATCAATGCCCATGGAAGCAGCCAGTAGTCAGAAAATCAAAAAAAGTATTATTACATTGGGCAAATCTGCTACAAAAGACCCTTTAAAATCTTAAAAAGCAAAGATGTTACTTTGAGGACTAAGGTGCATCTGACTCAAGCCATGATATTCTCAATCACCTCATACACTTGTGAAAGCTGGACAATGAATAAGGAAGGCCAAGGAAGAATTGATGCCTTTTAATTACGGTGCTGACAAAGAATACTGAATGTATCACAAACTGCCAGAAGAATAAACAAGTCTGTCTTGGAAGAAATACAGCCAGAGTGCTCCCTGGAAGCGAGGATGGTAAGACTTCGTCTCACATACTTTGGACATGTTATCAAGAAGGACCAGTCCCTGGAGAAGGACATCATGCTTGGTAGGGGGTCAGAGAAAAAGAGGAAGCCCCCGACAAGATGGACTGACACAGTGGCTACAACAATGGGCTCAAATGTAACGACTGTGAGGACGGTTTGGGACCAGGCAGTGTTTTGTTCTGTTGTTAACAGTCACTATGAGTCAGAACCAAGTTGATGACACCTAACCACATCATCAGTAATGTGTACTACATACAAAGTTGCAGCACATAATTTGCTGATATCATCACATCTGTAAGTTTATATGTCATGTTTCCAACCCCAAACAAAAATAAAGATCATATTTATAAAAATACTGATAATAAAAGGCATTAATAGCCCTAAAATATCCTTTTAACCTGGAACTGAAGCCACTCTGGAGGTCACCTTTCAGTCAAATAACAGATTGGCTTATAAAATAAACAATAACACCCATGAGGAAAGTGTTCCTTTGAACAATCAATTACGCAAGACCAAACAGTCAACATTTACTCAAAAGCAAAGTTGAGAAAGCAAGGAAAGGCAGAGATACTGGGCGGACGGAAATGGGACAGGTGGGGTGGAAACGGTTAAGAGTGCTAACACATTAGGGGGATTGTAACCAATGTCATAGAACAGTTTGTGTATGAGTTGTTGAATGGGAATCTAATTTGCTGTGTAAAGTTTCACTTAAAACATAATAAAATATTCAGAAAATAAAAATATAAATAAATAAATAATAATGAAAACTAAAAAAAAAAAAAAAGAGGTATTCAACTTACATCAGAACCAACTTACAGGGGAATCATCAGAACAGAACCCCGTTGTAAGTCGGGGACCACCTGTAATAGGGACAAGTGACAATCAAAGCTAATTTACACACAATAATTTGACACAAAATTTACAAAATAACATGCAAAAAATAATGAAAAGATATTATACATCAATGCCAAATAATTTTTAAAAAAAAGAAAATTTAAGACAAATACTTGGGAAAAAGAATGAACAATTCACACTGAATTTTTGTAGCATTATTGCATAAATCAATTTTGGGAGTATAACAATAAAAAACAATTAATAGTTAATAAATGGCATGGTGGTATATATCAAGTTTAAAATCTTTTAATATTACCAAAGTGATGATTGCCACATATAAAAAAAAGGTTTTTTTCTTCTTCTTCCAAAGAATGGCTCTTTTTTTGATTGGCATGGGGGTTGCAAGTGGGGTTGGGTTGTGAATGAGGTAGACATGATACAGAGAAAAAGCAATACCTAGCAACACTTAAATGAGCCAAGTCAGTTTTTACCTTTTTTTTTTTTTTTAAAGAAAATTAGTTTTCCAAAACGTAGACCAGGATATACTTTTTTTCCTAACAATAGTTTTATCAGCCTTACTGCAAAAATAAATACATGCTGCTAAGACACAAAATAAGGTAAAGAAAGGGATCATAATTGAGGGCCCCAGACAGTACAGGAGAAAAATGTAGAACAAAATTCAAATTCACAAAAAAAGACCAGACTTATTGGTCTGACAGAGACTGCAAGAACCCCCAAGACTATGGCCCCCAGACACCTTGCTAACTCCGAACTGAAGCCACTCCAGAAGCCCACTTTTCAGCCAAAGATTAGACAGGCCTATAAAACAAACAATAACACATATGAGGAACGTGTTTCTTGGTTCAATCAAATATATGGGACCAATGGGCAACACCTGCCCAAAAGCAGATACATGAAGGCAAGAAGGGACAGGAAAACTGGACAAATGGACATAGAGAGCCCAAGGTAGAAAGCGAATAGCGGAGAGTGCTGACACAACGTGGGGATTGCAACCAATGTCACCAAACAATTAGTACATAAAATTTTGAATGAGAGACAAATTTGTGCTGTAAACTTTCACCTAAAACACAATAAAATTAAATAACAGGAAAAGGTTTACATTATCCTTTGGGATAAAAAAAAAAGGATAAAATTTTCTAAAGACTGAATTCCTATTAATTGTCCATTCCTATGCAATCACTCAAACGCCAGGAAACAAGTGAAAAAAAAAAATCAAGATTTTAAAACATGCAGTTCCCAGTCTTTTATGACCCTTTTTAAGTAAACACAGGAAAGCTCAAAAGCAAACTGGCAAATGCAGTATTTAAGTAAAGAATTATTCGATTGTGCGATGAAACACCACCCCCAAGTGGAAATTGTAAAAAGTCCAGCAAAACAAGTAAGCACTAAGGCCTAGATAATTTATTGCGATCAATGATATGCAGTGAAACAATAGCAACGTTATTTATTCAAAACAAGCCTCAACATTGTTGTTGCTGATGGGCTCCATCAAGTCAATCCTGATTCACAGCAGCCCTAAATGACAGAGTAGAACTGCCCTGTAGGGTTTCCTAAGCTGTAAGCTTTACAGTCAGGAGCTCTGGTGGCACAATGGTTAAAGCGCTTAGCCGCTAACCTAAAGGTCAGTGGCTCAAACCTACCAGCCACTCCACAGGAGAAAAACGTGGCAGTCTGCTTCTGTAAAGATTTACAGCCCTGGAAACCCTATGGGCAGCTCTGCTCTGTCCTACGGGTCGTTATGAGTCAGAGTCAACTTGATGTCAGTGGGTTTTTTATATAAGAAATGATAAAACCAGCCACTCCACCCAAACGAGTAGCTTTAAAATACGGTAAGACATGGTCAGATTTTTATAAACGCTAAGAGTGTGATAGTTAAGGATAGAGGATAGTCTTTTCAGCTGAAATCATCAAAATATTCCAAAATGTGATATGCATGTAAATCCTCATATAAAATCCAGTTCATAGTTCTGAGTTTCCTTTTTTTTAAGACCCGAAATATTTTGCCTATTTCTGTCATTTTGGATAATCTATTAAAGACCACAGAAATTTTTTCCTAACAATTCATCCCCACAATTTTATTAAATACCTGCTGTATGTCAACCACTAGAGTGAGGGCATAAAGATCCAAGGCATTCTAAAACTTACTTTGTTGTTGTTGTTACCTGCCATTGAGTTGGCCCTCGACTCATGGCGACCCCACGTGTTACAGAGTAGAACTGCTCCGTAGTGTTTTCCTGGCTGTAGTCTTTACCAAAGCAGTTCACCAGGCCTTTCTTCTGCAGAGCCACGGAGTGGATTCAAACCATCAACCCTTCGGTTAACAGTTCTATTCTGTTGTCCCACAGTGTTGCTGTGAGTCAAAATTGACTCCGTGGTACCTAACAACAACTTATAGTAAGCAACATTTGAGCACTAGTAAGATGTCCTTGTATTTTCATGGACATATTGGTCATTTCTAGCTCTTATTGTTTTGCCTGTTTAAAACCTTTGTTGTTTTATTTGGGGTGTTTGTCTTTCGCATAGATTTATACACTTCCTTTTTTTTTACTTATAAAAGATTTTAATCCTTTGCCATGTGTTACAAAGCATAAATTTCTTCAGTGAAACGTTGAAAGAGAAATGTCACACCTAAGCATCAATATCACTTGATGAGTATTATGTACATTACCCTTTCAGTGTTTTCTTATGTAAACCAGACTGAGAAACCTGAATTTGTCTTTAATAATCCTATTTCCTGTACAGGTCTTCCTGCTAAGAACTAGTTATCTTGTCTTTCTCTCTGTCCTTCACCCTACCCTTCAGGTAAGTGAAATTACCACACTTTCCACGCTGCAGTTACATCATAGCTGGTAAAGCTGAGTCTTAAATCTCTGCTATCTGATGCCAGTCTATGCTTTTAATCACAACGTGATACTGACAGGTGAGCATTAGGGTGAAAGTTCACTACACCTGTAGTTACATCAGGCTTCAAATGCTGACTCTGCTGATTAATTCCATGACCCCTCTGAATCTTCATAGCTGTCCTATCTAACTTCTGTGATTATGGTGAGGATTAGATGCTATAAAAAATTAAAGCCTTTTGTGATGCTAGAACCCATCTATCTTCTTTGTGCTCACATCCTCAAGATAAAACCTAATATTCACAGAACTGGATATGGTTCACCTATTGAGGAAACCTCAAAACTACTGAAACCTCAGCACCTACTTCAGATATGTGCAAACACTTCCAGAAAGATGTAACTTATATAAAACCAAATGCCCCTTGTTACAGTATCAGCCAAAAGCTTAACAGTTCTTACACCCAGATTTAAATTGTCCACAATACTTGATATTATAGAATATAAAAGATACCAATTATATTAACATGAAGTTAGAGAATATCTAAAATGATGTTCTCTGATTTGGGGCTTGGCCAATGAAACATGAGTGGAAGTGGCATGCCACTTCGAAACAGAAGTTTCAAGAGCCACCAAGTGGTTCCACCATTGTTATTTTCCCTTTGCTCCAAGAATGGCAATGTCTCAAATAGGAGCCGCTCCTTCAGCTGGGATCCAGAAATTTCCTAGTAGGAAGATACGAGGCACAGCAGAGCTGATCAGAAGCTGAAATGTCACACAGCATGAAGTAATCCCTTATAATTGTAAACTACTGAGATTAGAGGTTCTTTGTCACCCCAACATAAACCTGCAAAAACTTACTTATACAGCAAATGAGCTACTCTATTTCTCAAGGTCTTAATTCTTACTGGACTCTGAGATAGTCATAGCATTATTTCACTGATCACTTTTCCACAGACAAGATACTCTGAAGTGTCAAAACATCCTGTTTGTTCATTCCTCTTTACTGTTTTTTGTTTACTAAGGCAAAAATTATGCTGAACACACAAAAAAATTAATAGAAGGTAAACGCTAGTCCACGTGACGCAGAGCCACTGCTGGAGCTGCCACCACCAGCCGGCAACCCGGCATCGGCCCCACCTACTCTCCTGGACTGGCACCAGCACCTGCTGCAATACCATCCCTACCACCAAAGGCAATGAGAGAATACTGGACTCACCGTTCCTGTTTATCTTTTTCTTGTTTGACTCGAAGACTCCTAATCTGAACTTAACATGTTCAAAGGTAACAGATAAGTATGGAAAACTGACCCACGCAAACAATGAATAAGCTAAATTTCTATCTTAGTCACAACAAAAAATAAAAATGTATTCAACCAATCTCACAAACACACCAGTCCCTCCCCGAAAAAGGCTACATCAACAATAAAAGAACCAATAAATAAGGTATCTTTTTTGCACAAGGCAATATTCTAGTGCCTTTAAACCCACCGCTGACAAGTCGATTCTGACTCACAGCGACCCCACAGGGTTTTCAAGGCTGTAAATCCCTGTGGAGGCTGACTGCCACATCTTTCTCCCATGGAGCTGTGGCTGGTTTTAAACCACAGACCTTTCGGTTAGCAGTTGATCACTTTAACCACTGCACCACCAAGGCCCCTTCTAGTTCCTTTAGGAGACATAAAAGATAAGATCACTGCACTTATGGAAATGAGTAAGAAGATGTAAATAAATGAAAAGTTGTAAGAAAAACATTAAGAACTAAATAAACCCAGTGCCGTCGAGTCGATTCCGACTCATAACTATAGCAATATATTTAAAAAAAAAAAAAAAAGAACAGTAACAGGATATATCTTTAGGCTCTGATATGAAATACTCTTGGGAAGAGGGCTTGAAATGCACCCCCTAATCAAATAACACAATGTCAAAATTTGTCCTTGCCATAAGAAGCAGACTGGATTAACAGGCAGTGGCTATGATCTCAGAAATGGTCCAAGGTCTCTGTGCCCCTTCCATAAAGATAAGAGACACATTTATGTTGACGGAGGCGAGTATATTAAATGTCCTGCTTTGTTTAGAAATCCTGGTTGCTTGTTTACTCTTTTGTTACACAAGTCTCCATAAACAAATTTGGGAGGAACTTGTCCCTCTGTATTTCCAAGTAAAATGAAGGAAAGCTGGGATTAGGGGATCACTATGGAGCAACAATTTTATCCCAGGAAAGATACTAAAAAATACTGAGTCATAACATCTGCCCCACGCACTTACCTTTCACTACACACTCATTCAGTTATTCCCCACGATGGCTTGGCTGTGGGCAAATCTGCTCCTGCATTTAACCTAACTGCCAAGTATATCAAGACAGTCCAAACCATTTAGCCTACTAAAAACTTCCTACCTTGGGAATTTTCCAACTGACGCCCCCTCCCACACACACGCATATCTAATAATAAAACTAAAACTTGTCCAACTGCCCCCTCAATTTAAAAAAAAAAGTTCCCAATTGAAATTTTTTGATGAAGAGATGAAAAAGTGTACTTTGAAGTCCCAGCCTCCAAATTTCTAATTCTTAAAAATCAGTTATTTCTTATTCTTATCAATATATTTACACTCACAGGGAGTCGCCTTTTATCTTGCACCAATAGATGAGCCTTCTATCTCGAAAAATTGCAGCCCACAATTTACTAAATTGAAGAATTATCTTTTATACAATGAATGCCTACCCATCTTTATCAATTCTGTTAAGTTGGAAATTCTATGAAACTACTTAAAATGAGAGATAGTCATAAGTAAAAATGTCAGCTTCAAGGGGAAAAAAAAGTTGCTGGCAGAAATAAACTATTAGTGATGAAATTTGACCTTGACAGATTATTTAATGGAAAGACAAAGGTGGCTTGTGAAAACTGAACTTTAGTTACCAGCTATTGATTAAAAAGAAAAGCACATCAACTTACCAACAACTGATGCACCTCTTTCTGCAAAAGCCAAGGCATAGGCTCGCCCCAGTCCTGGTCAAAAATAATCAGAAAGTTAAGCAAATGTCAGCATAATTTTTTTGCTCCACTCAACTCAATCCCCATTTTCCAATAATTGGTGAGCAATTAATTACATCATAATGGTAGTATCTTCATTGGTAAGTTGAACTATGAACCTCTATTTCATCCTCTCCTACTTATAGAGGTTGGAAAGCTTAAAATTACATTTCCCAGACTACAAAGCTGCTCTGATGTGAACTGGGTTCCACCATTACTAGCATTCACATGAAATCTGGAAGGTGGAAGTGAGCCAGAGGCTACCTAACTGACCTCTGGCTGTTGCTGCTGGTTAAAAAACTGATTTTCTTGCAGCTTCCTAGGTGTAAATTAACAGTGGCAAGTTCCTGATTCAGCTCTTGAAAGAAGTACAATCATAATGCTCCTTGGAAGCAAGGATGGCAAGACTGCATTTTACATACTTTGGGCATGTCGTCAGGAGGAATCAGTCCTTGGAGAAGGACATCGTGCTTGGCCAAGTACAGGGTCATCGGAAAAGAGGAAGACTCTTAACGAGGTGGATTGACACAGTGGCAGCAAAAATGAGCTCAAGCATAACGATTAAGGACGGCGCAGGACCGGGCAGTGTTTCCTTCTGTAGTGCGCAGGGTCGCTATTTGTCGGAACCGACTCAACAGCCCCTAACAACAGCAACATAGTGGCAACAGTGTCTAACAACAGCAACATAGTGGCAATTTCCTGGTTCAGCTCCCTAACTCCTGAATGGCAGCTTCCATTTTCCAGGTATCTGGTGTCCAGTGGCCATCTGGGCTGTGGCAGAAATTCTCCAGTCCTTGTCCAGCAGAGCTCCAATGGTAGCTCAGAGCTCAGAGGCAGTGGCTCCTCTAATAGACCAGCTCCATATTACTACAAGAGCCATTCCAAAAGCACCTGCTTAAAACCCAATTGCCTAAGTTAAATCCTTTTCTACTTAAATATCTAGTGATTTCTGTCTTCTGCACTGAATTTTGACTGCACAATTATAAAATCCAAAAAATACTTAATTCTGAATGGAAGGATTGAGGTATATATTTATATGACTAAAGATAGATAGGTAATTAGATCCATCTCCCCCTCTTTGGGCTATAAGTTTTATAAGCATAGAATATCTACATAAGAATATGTAAGACTGGCAATTAAATATCTCTGGAGAGTGGAACTGTATGGCTAAAAACCAGGGGTCAAAGGCTATTTTTCAATGTATTCCCTTTTGTAACTATTGGAATTTAACACATGCATATTTTTTTAATTTAACTGATAAATGAGTATACAAATAACAAAAACTGAAAATACAAATTATAATGCTCTGCTTATAAAAACCAAAATATAAAGTTTTCCAAAATTATAGATGCCACCAAATAAATTATTTTAGATTTAATCCACTCTGAGTAGATGAGAGAGAACTCAGCCAGCCAAAAGAGGAACTAAATTCTTCTCTCGTGTTTATCAGATCAAGGCCGAGGCACTTGTTCTAAATAAGAGGTTTTTAAAGAAATCGAATATTCATGACCAGAATGCAAAAAGTTAACATTATAGAAAACAATCAGATGAATGGAATGGGATAGGCCTCTAGTAGAAAGTGAGCTAAACTAATCAGAGAACCATCTCAATTTGATACCAAGTTATGCAATTCTCTTAAAAGATACCTAAGTAAGCTATCTGAATCACACAGGCCCATTCAAGCTATACAAAATGGAGGCTCACAAATTTAACTCTTTAGTGCATTTTGACTGTAAAGCTGTACTGGGTATTGGGAATGCTGACATATTCAATCTCAACCTTCATGGACCTTCTAGTTTGAGGAGGATGACTAATGCACATATTTAAATAATGTGTGTATAAACCTTTATATAAAGTAAAAAGCAACAGTCTCCTCACTTTCTCCCTCTAGCACCTCTAGCCTGTTAACAGTTTGGTAAGAATCTGCGCTTTTACAAACATTATTTAACTATTTATTTGCCTTAGTTGGCCTCCCTAATTAAACTAGAAGATTCCTGAAGGTTGAGATTGAATATCAACATTCCCCACAATGCCCTGCACAGCTTGAGAGTCAAAATGCACAAAAAAAGTTAAATTCATGAGCCTCTGTTGTTTGCATCGCCTAAATCTCTCCACACTTGACTTTACTGTCAATCACCCTTTGGTAGGTTAGTAGAGTAACTCACAAGTGGGCAACAAGTGAAGAATCTCACTGCAGAGCTTTGCATGGGTGTGAGGGGCTTGTTTCAATTGTCCTTTAAAAATGAGGTTATTTCACATAACAAAACTCTTATTTTGCATCTCGTGGAATGTAGGAAGATCTGACAACTTTCCCATCCCATCGGCTGGTCCATTTCTGAAAGGTCTGGTCCATTTCTGAAAGGTCGTTGTTCTCCAGTTCCCCCCCCCCTCCCCGCCCCACTTCCTCCACCTCACTCCCATTTGATTCCTTTACTGCCTGCCTGACCTCTGTAGGTATTTGATTTTGTAACCCTTAACAAGACTCTTTGGTGAACAAGACTCCAGTGAACTCTGAATACAGTGCGTAGCTTGCCAAGTGTACAAACTCCAACGAATCCTCTGATCAGATGCCCTCTTTCCAAACATGGCCGTCTCAAGAACTCAAAATGTTCCGACAGAAGAAATGCTTGAATGACGTTTCAAAGAGATTGCCATCTCTACTACTCAAGGAGGAAATCCAAGGCCGAAGCGGCTGCAGGAACTTTTAAAAGATGTGACAGAGGCAGGCCTCATGGGAGTCTAATGCGACGTAGGGTCCCAACCGATGTGTCAAGAAGAACTTTTCACCCAGCTCTGCAACCCGCACCCCAGCCCGGCCCCGCCAGCTAGTTCCGCCCTAGGCCTGTCCCCTCAAGCAAAACCTGGGGACTTGGGAAGCCCTTTAGGAGGGCTGGGGGTAAGTGGGATGCACCTGACAGGGTGACCCAGTGCTTCTGGCTCCTCACCCCAGTCTGGCTGATCCCACCCCTCCCTCCTCAGCGGATTCGGCGCCCGGGAGAACAACTGTTCCTCGCCCTCCGCTCCCCCTCCCGCCAGGCCCAGCAGCTCGCACCCGAGCAGCGCAGCTACCGCGGCCTGCAACCCTGGCGCTAAGGCCAGCAGCTGCAGCTGCGCGCGCATCCCCGGCCCGAAAAAGAGTACTCGCCGCAAAAGAGAATGGCGCTCGCCTAGCAATTCAGCTTTCGCGTGCTCACCTCCCCCCGCACCGGTGACCAGCACCACCCGCCCGTCGAACCTCAGCGGCGAGGCCATGATCCCGGCTGCAGCGACACACACACACAAACAACAAGCTGAGCCGGTTGAGCTCAGAATACTGGACCAGGAGTTAGAAGAGGAGGGGCCAGACGTGTGACTAGAGTGACCGGCCAGTTTCTAACAAGGGGAGCGGAGTGGTAGTTTTCCAAGTGCGCCTGCGCGAGCCTCTCTTGGAATCCTGGGAAATGTAGTCCAACATTGCCTCTATTGGCTACAAGAGCCTTGGAGAGAAAGAGCCCTCGTTGCAGCTAGAGCTTGTGGGAGCTGCTGGGACCTGACTGATAAAATAGTTAACTCAGCACCTGCGTCCATCCATTCACACATCGTTTCATCACTCACTCAACGAGCGTTTTCTGGGTTTGGGCGTCAGGCCTAGACAAATAGGACAGAGCCCCTGTCCTTGAGCAGTTTTCAGATATAGCCTCTAGGAAGAAGTCACTAACTCGTCGCTGAGGTTCGAAGGGCAGGTGGTGCTGGTCACCAGCGCAGGGGGAGCTGAGCTCGTGAAAGCTGAACTGCTAGGCGAGCGCCATTCTCCCTTGTGCCTACTATATAAAGATCATCCATGAACTATTAAAAAATGCCCTACCACTGACCTCTGGAAATAGTCTTAGAAACGAACAAACAAAATTTAACATGTGCTGCCAAATGACTTTTGCATTTGTATTGTGAAAATAGTCATAGACTAAAAAAAAAGACTGCCATCCATTAATTCAACAAATACTTGTTAAACATGCGTGAGGAACTTTTACATTTTGAGGTGCTCATAGGGCTAATTGGGGAGTCAGAACTAAAATTAAGCACTCCATTCAGAAATTAAACTGTTTACTTCTACACTCATGATAACCATTCCTAGTCCTAGTCAGAGCAATAATGCAAGAAAAAGAAATAAAGGGCATCCAAAATTCCTTTTTGTCTTTTTTCATTTATCAGCTTCTTGTCTCTCTATACTTACCTTCCTTTCCTGTCTCCTGAATACCTGGCGCTCTATGACATCTCTGCCCTTTCTAGCCAAGCTGTGCTGCACAGCCTGAGAGCCACTCCCCAATTTTTGCAGCCACACCGATGGGATCTCTGGAGGCTTTTCTTTTCTTTTCTAATTTTTATTTATTTGTTGCATATATTTTCTTTTTCCCTTTTTCTATTTTTTTCCCTTCTGTTTTTCTCCATCTCTCGGTTTCTCATCTCTCCACTCCAATGGCAAGCTCCCTTAGCAGTTTTTATTTGTTTGTTTCTCTTTGGCGTATTTCTCTCTCCTCTCTATCCTCTTTCCCATACCCCTATTAGCTCCACACATCACAACCTCTCCATTCCTACCTGTGTATCTGCACCTTGCTTTGAACATCACACCCCTGAGCAACACAGACATGGCTTACTGGAACCAGCCCTGTACTAATTCCCAACCCACCCTGTTGGCCCTAGTACATGCCATAAACAACCTATCCTGGGCCCTCACCTTCAGGTGGACCTGCCCTGCTACACCATAGCTGAGCAACTGGCCCTGCACATTGACAAGGAGGTGAAAAGTATTGTGCCTACAGATGAGCAAACATCAAAGAACATACAGCCTATCAGCTCAGACATAACCACATAGAACAAGCAGGACAAAGCAAACAAATCTACAATCAATAAACAAAATAACTACTGAATGTCCTGATGACAGCAGACAATATCAAAACATATCAAAAAGATAAAATAAACAGGACAGGATGGTTCCAATAGAAGTCCAAAATTAAACACCAGATGACCTTCCAATAGAAGAAAAGGCACTAGAACTACCTGATAGGGAATTCAAATCTCTAATATTCAGAGCTATCCAAGAGTTGAAGCAAAAAGCACAAAAATAATGAAAAAACAGACAAATTCATGGAACAGGCAGACAAATTCATGGAAAATAAAGACAAAAAATGTAAGAATTTAGGAAAATAATACAGGAATGAACTACCAAAATAAATTCACAGCTAGAAATCATGCAAAAATAACAAACTAGAAATCCAAAAGGTAAACAACAAGATTTTAGAAATGGACAGTTTCATAGAAGTATTGAGGAGGAGCTTTGAAATGATGGAAGACAGGATCAGCAAAGTTGAAGAAAAACACTTGGTTACAACTCTGTTGCAGGAAAAATCACCAAAAAAAGAACAGAGGAAAATGAAGAAACCCTGAGAATTATGTGGGATATAATCAAAAGCAAAAATTTGCAAGTGATCAGAGTTCCAGAGAAAACAGAAAAACAGAGAGGATCATTGAACAACTGCTGACAGAAAACATCCTTAATTTCATGAAAGATGAAAAGCTGACCATCCAAGAAGCTCAATGAACCCCATATAGACCCCAAAAGAAAATCACCAAGGCATAACACAATCACACCCGCTAATACCAAAGACAAAGAAAGAATCCGGGCAGCTGCTCGGGAAAAACAAAAAATCACATACAGAAGAGACACATTAAGACTAAACTCTGATTATTTGGCAGAATCCATGCAGGCAAGAAGGCAATGGGATGACATATATAAAACCTTGAAAGAAAAAAATTGCCAAACAAAAACAATATATCCTGCAAACCTCTTGTTCAACAAACAATACAGGAGACGTCAGCACAACGAGACTAAACCAAAAGCAAAGAAGTTTTCTGAATAAACCGAATGCTTTGAACGCCAGAGTAGCAGGGGCGGGGATTTGGGGACCATAGTTTCAGAAGACATCTAGGTCAATTGGTATAATAAAATCTAGTAAGAAAACATTCTGCATCCCACTTTGGTGAGTGGCGTGTGGGGTCTTAAACACTGGCAAGTGGCTATCTAAGATGCATCAATTGGCCTTAACCCACCTGGTGCAAAAGAAAATGAAGAACACCAAAGACACAAGGTGATTATAAGCCCAAGAGACAGAAAGGGCCACATAAATCAGAGACTACATCAGCCTCAGACCAGAAGAAATAGATGGCGCCCAGCTACAACTGATGACTGCCCTGACAGGGAACACAAAAGAGAATCCTTGATGGTCCAGGAGAGCAGTGGGATGCAACCTCAAATTCTTGTAAAAAGACCAAACTTAATGGTCTGACTAAAACTAGAAGGACACCAGAGGTCATGGTCCCCAGACCTTCTGTTAGCCCAAGAAGGGAGCCATTCCCAAAGCCAACTCTTCACACAGGGATTGGACTCGACTGTAAGATAGAAAATGATACTGGTAAGGAGTGAGCTTCTTGGCTCAAGTAGACACATGAGACTATGTGGGCAGCTCCTGTCTAGAGATGAGAAGGAAGAGGGGGACAGCAGCTGACTGAATGGATATGGAAATACAGGGTGGAGAGAAGGTGCGAGCTGTCTCATTAGGGGAGAGCAACTAGGAGTATATAGCAAGGTGTATGTAAATTTTTGTATGAGAGACTGACTTGATTTGTAAACTTTCTCTTAAAGCACAATAAAAATTAAAAAATTAAAAAAAAAACTCTTGTTCAACTGTGATGGTAAAATTAGGACATTTCCAGATAAACAAAAATTAAGGGAATATGTAAAAACGAAAACAAACTTAAAACAATTATTAAAGGAAGCCTCTCGATCTGAGAACAAACAACATCAGACCACAGCCAGATCCCAACCTAGGAAATGAAATCTCAAGCACTATCCAAAACCGAAAGAATTACAAGAGGGAACCAGAGAGGTAAATCTGTAAATGACAGCAACGTCAGAATAATAAAAGAGGGAACAAACAGTGTAGGTATAGAATGGAGGGGAAGGCAAGGCGATTCCAAGTAATAATAGACTGGTTCAAACCTACAAAGAGAAGGGTAAATTTCAAGGTAACCACAAAGAAAGTTAACAAAGCTTCTCATCAAAATAAAGAAGAAAAACAAAATCTCAGTAAAACAAAATCTATTAAAAAGAAAAAAAATCCATTAAAAAAAAGAATTCAGCACAGGAGAGTAACAGGAACAAAGAAAATGTCATCATCACCAAAAAAAAAACCCAACAAAATGACAACAGTAAACTCATACCTATCAATAATTACACTGAATGTAAATGGCCTAAATGCACCCATCAAGAGACACGCAGTGACAAAATGGATTTAAAAACAGAATCCATCAATATGCTGTCTACAAGAGACACACCTTAGAAAGAAAGATATAAATTTATTAAAAATCAAAGGATAGAAAAAAATATATCAAGAAAACAGCTAACAGAAAAGAATAGGAGTGGCAATACTAATCTCAGATAAAAGAGACTTTAAAACAAAATCCATCATAAAAGGCAAAGAAAGGTACTACATAATGATTAAAGGGACGATCCATCATGAAGACTTAACTATAATAAACATCTACGCACCCAACAACAGGGCTCCAAAATACCTAAAACAAACTCTAGCAACACTAAGAAGAGAAACTGACAGTTCCACATTTGTCATAGATTGAATTATGTCCCCCAAAAATGTGTGTATCAATTGGGCTGGGCCATCATTCCCAGTATTGTGTGATTTTCCCATATGTTGTAAATCCCGCCTCTTTGATGTTAATGAGGGAGGATGCGCGGCAGTGGTGTTAGTGAGGCAGGACTCAACCTACAGGACTAGATTGTGTCTTAAGGCAATTTCTTGAGATATAAAACATAGAAGCAGGCAGAGAGACAGGGGGACCTCATACCACCAAGAAAGCAGCACCAGGAGCAGAGCACATGCCTGGGAGACGGGATCCCTGTATCTGAGAAGCTCCTCGACCAGGGGAAGACTGAGGACAAGGACCTTCCTCGAGAGCCAACTGACAAAGAAAGCTTTCCCCTGGAGCCAATGCCCTGAATTTGGACTTGTAACCTACTAGACTGTGAAAAAATAAATTTCTCTTTGTTAAAGCCATCCACTTGTGGTATTTCTGTTATGGCAGCATTAGATGACTAAGACAGAATTTGGTACCTAGAGAGTGGGGTGCTGCTCTAACAGATACCTAAAATGTGGAAGCAGTTTTGAAACTGAATGGATAGAGTTGCAACAGCGGCAGAGGACCAGCACAGCAGAGAACCTGCAGCAGCAAAGAAGTGGCAACAGCAGAGAACCATCAGCAGCAGAACCAGGAGACCAGCATGAGATGGTGCTGGAGCCAACCCACGGAGCAAGAGAGCTGAATGCCTTTGTGCAGGAGGCTTCCTGGTGGAGCGGGGTGCCTCTGGGCACTTATCGGTAGAGCTAGGCTTGTCAACCCACGGAGCCAGAGGGCTGAGTACCTATGTGCAGAAGGCTTCCTGGTGGAGTGGGGTGAGTCTGGGCACTTATAGGTGGAGCTACAGAGCTTTGGAACACCTGCCCAGCAGGGCAGATGCAGGCGTGAGGCCCTAGGAGCCGAGAGGCGAAGAAATCATGAAGCAGAAGCTGAAGAGACAAGGAACAGAAGAGGCTGAGCTGCCTCAGTCTCAAAAGGTATGGCCATGACCTCAGGGGTTTCAAAGGGTGGAGCCATGGCCTCTGGTGTTTCTAGGGTGGAGTTGCTACACAGATGGTTGAAGAGAATGGTGCACCTAAAGCTGAGGGAGCAGAGTGCTATCCTAGTGAACCTGAAAAGTGGAGGGACAAGGGGCCTCCACTCAGAATTCGGATAGTGGGGCCAACACCTAGAGTCTGGAGGGGAGAACCATTGTGTAAATTGTCTCAGAGAAGAGAGAATTATTTTCAAAGCTTTGAGGGCTAATGTAATGTATTCTGCTGACTTGCTTGGTGCCTGTTATGCCTTCTCTTTCTCCGGTTTCTCTCATTTGTAATGGAAATGTCTACCTTGTGCCTGTTCTGCCATCAAACCTTTGGAAGCAAATAGTTTGTGTTCTAGATTTCACAGATGAAGAAGAATTTTTGGATTTTGGACTTGGAGCTCAGATTTTTGCTATGATACCATGGGGTGAATATGTTTTGCGTGTTGCAAGAATGTGATATTTGGGGGGCTAAAGGGTGGAATGTCATAGATTGAATTATGTCCTCCCAAAAATGTGTGCATCAATTGGGCTGGGCCATGATTCCTGGTGCTGTATGATTTTCCTATATGCTGTAAATCCTGCCTCTATGATGTTAATGAGGGAGGATGGGCTAGTGAGGCAGGACTCAACCTACAGGACTAGATTGTGTCTTGAGGCAATCTCTTGAGATACAAAAGATATAAGCAAGCAGAGAGACAGGGGGACCTCATACCACCAATAAAGCAGCACCAGGAGCAGAGCATGTCCTTTGGAACTGGAGCCCTGTGCCGGAAGAGCTCCTCAACCATAGAAAGATTGAGGACAAGGACCTTCCTCCAGGGCCAACAGAGAGAGAAAGGCTTCCCCTGGAGCTGACACCCTGAATTTGGACGTTTAGCCTACTTTGCTGTGAGGAAATAAATTTCTCTCTGTTAAAGCCACCCACTTGCGGTATTTCTGTTATGGCAGCACTAGATGACTAGACAACAATCATAGCAGGAGACTTCAACACACCACTCTTGGTAAAGGACAGAACTTCTAGAAAGAAATTCAACAAAGATACAGAACCGCTAATGGGAACAGCCTGCCAACTTGACCTCATGCACATATACAGAACACTACACACAATAGCTACAAAGTACACATTCTTTTCTAACACACATGGAACCTTTTCGAGAATAGACAACATTTTAAGCAACTCTCAACAAAATCCAAAACATTGAGATAATACAAAGTATCTTCTCTGACGACAATGCCATCAGGGTAGAAATTAACAACAGGAGGAGCAAGGAAAAAAAATCAATTACATGGAAACTGAACAACATGCTGCTTAAAAACCACTGGGTAATAGAAGAGATCACAGAAGGAATAAAAAGAATTCCTAGAATCAAAAAAGAATGAAAACACCTCAAACCAAAACCTTTGGGACACAGCAAAGGCTGTCCTCAGAGGTCAATTTATAGCAATAGATGCACACATCAGAAAAGAAAAAAGGGACAAAATCAAAACATTAGTTACACAACTTGAATAGAAAGAGAAAGAGAACAGCAAAAGAAGCCCACAGCCACCAGAAGAAAGGAAATAATAAAGATCAGAGAAATAAATGAAGTACAGAATAAAAAAAAACAATAGAATCAACAAAACCAAAAGTTGGTTCTTTGAAACGCTCAACAAAATTGACAAACCACTGGCCAAACTGACAAAAGAAAAATACGAGAGGATGCAAATAGCCCAAATAAGAAATGAAATGGGGAACATTACAACAAACCCAACTGAAAGAAAAAGGGTCATAACAGAGTATTATGAAAAACTATACTCCAACAAATTAAAAAACCTAGAGGAAATGGACAAATTTCTAGAAACACGCTACTTACTCAAACTAACACAAAATGATGTTGAAAATCTGAACAGACCCATAACAAGAGAAGAGATTGAAAAGATAATTTAAAAACTCTCAAGAAAAAAAAGCCCTGGCCCGTACTGCTTCACTGGAGAATTCTACCAAATATTCAGAGAAGAGCTTACACCAGTACTGCTCAAACTATTTCAGAACATAGAAAAGAAAGCAATACTTCCGAATTCATTCTATGAAGCCAGCATAACCTTGATACCAAAACCAAGCAAAGACACCACAAAAATAGAAAATTAGAGACCAATATCTCTCATAATTGCAGATGCAAAAATTCTCAACAAAATTCTAGCCAATAGAATTCAGTATCATATCAAAAAAACAATAGACCAAAACCAAGTGGAATTCATTCCAGGTATGCAAAGATGGTTCAATATTAGAAAATCAATCAACGTAATCCACCACATAAATAAAAGGAAAGAAAAGAATCACATGATCATCTCAATTCATGTAGAAAAGACATTTGACAAAGTCCAACACCCCTTCCTGATAAAAGCTCTCAATAAACTAGGTATAGAAGGGACATTTCTCAACATAATAAAAGGTATCTATGCAAAACCAATGGCCAACATCATTCTTAATGGAGAGAGGCTGAAAACATTCCCCTTGAGAACAGGAACAAGACACGGATGCCTTTTATCCCAACTCCTACTTAAAATTTTGCTGGAAGTCCTAGCTAGATCAATAAGGCAAAAAAGAAATAAAGGGCATCCAAATTGGTGATAAAGAAGCTGAACTGTCCCTATTTGTAGATGATATGACACTATACATAGAAAACCCAAGACTCCACAAGAAAACTACTGCAACTAATAGAGAGATTCAGCAGATTAGCAGGATACAAGATAAACATACAAAAATCAGTTGGATTCCTATACACCAGTAGAGAATAATGAAAAGGAAATCAGGAAAACAATACCGTTTATAATAGCCCCTAAAAAAATAAAATACTTGGGAATAAATCTAACCAGAGATGTAAAAGACCTACACAAAGAAAACTACAAAACACTACTGCAAGAAACGAAAAGAGACCTACATAAATGGAAAAACATACCACGCTCACGGATAGGTAGACAATTCTATCCAAAGCAATTTACAAATACAATGTAATTCCAATACAAATACCAATAACATTCTTTAAAGAGATGGAAAAACTGATCATTAACTTCATATGGAAAGGGAAGAAGCCCCAATAAGTAAAGCACTATTGAAGATGAAGAATAAAGTAGGAGGACTTGCACTACCTCATGTCAGAACTTACTGCACAGCTGTGGTCGTCACAACAGCCTGGTACTGGTACAACGACAGATACATTGACCAATGGAACAGAATTGAGAACCCAGATGTAAATCCATCTACCTCCAGTCCCCTGATGTTCGACAAGGGCCCAAAATCCATGGAATGGGGAAAAGACAGTCTTTTCAACAAATGATGCTGAAAAACTGGATGTCCACCTGCAAAAAATGAAACAGGACCCATACCACACACCATACACAAAAAAAACTAATTGAAAATGGATCAAAAACCTAAATATAAAACCAAGAACTGTGAAGATTATAGAAGAAAAATAGGATCAACACTCGAGGTCCTAATACGTGACATTAAAAGGATACAAACCATAAATAATAGCACACAAACTCCAGAAAATAAGCTAGATAACTGGAATCTTCTAAAAATTAAACACGCTCATCAAAAAACTTCACCAAAAGGGTAAAAAGAGAACCCACAGACGGGAAAAAAGTTTTTGGCTCTTACAAATACGTCAAAGTTCTAATTCCTAAAATCTATAGGGAAATCCAACGCTTCTACAACAAAAAGACAAATAATCCAATTAAAAATGAGCAAAGGATATGAACAGACACTTCATCAAAGAACACTTTCAAGTGACTAACAGACACATGAGGAAATGCTCACGATCACTAGCCGTTAGGGAAATGCAAACCAAAACCACGATGGGATACCATCTCACCCCAGCATTTCTAGCATGAATCAAAAAAATACAAAATAATAAATGTTGGAGAGGCTGCAGGAGATTGGAACTTCTATGCGCTGTGGTGGAAATGAAAAATGATATAACCATTTTGGTAAATGATACAGTGCTTCCTTAGAGAGCTAGAAATAGAAATACCATATGATCCAGCAATCCCATTCCTAGGGATATATCCTAGAGAAATAAGAGCTGTCATATGAAGAGACATATGCACATCCATGTTCATTGCAGCATTGTTCACAACAGCAAAAAGATGGAAACAACCTAGATGCCCATCAACAGATGAATGGATAAATAAACTATGGTACATATACACAATGGAGTACTGTGCAACTCATAACATGGGTGAATCTGGAGGGCATTATGCTGAGTGAAGTAAGTCAATCACAAAAGGACAAATATTTTATGACATCACTAATAAAAAATTTATGAAAAAGTTTACGCACAAAAAGAAATAATCTTTGATGGTTATGAGGGAGGCAAGGGGTGGGGATGGAAAAACACTCAATAGACAATAGATAAGTGGTAACTTTGGTGAAGGGTAAGACAGTACACAATACTGGGGAAGCCAGTACAAGTTGTACAAGGCAAGGTCGTAGAAGCTCCATAGACACATCCAAACTCCCTGAGGGACTGAATTACTGGGCTGAAGGCTGTGGGGACCGTGCTCTTAGGGAACATCTAGCTCAACTGGCATAATATAGTTTATAAAGAAAATGTTCTACGTTCTACTTTGGCGAGTAGTGTCTGGGGTCTTAAAAGCATGTGAGCAGGCCATTTAAGATAGTCCACTGGTGTCACCCCTGTCGAGAGCTTGGGAGAATGAAGAAAACCAAAGACACAAGGGAAAGATTAGTCTAAAGGACTAATGGACCACAACTACCACAGCCTTCACCAGATTGAGTCCAGCACAACTAGATGGTGCTTGGCTACCACCACTGACTGCTCTGACAGGGATAACGATAGAGGGTCCAGGAGAGAGCTGGAGTAAAATATAGAATAAAATTCTGATTCACAAAAAAAGACCAAACTTGAGTGAGGCGGAGCCAAGATGGCGGACTAGGCAGACGCTACCTCGGATCCCTCTTACAACAAAGACATGGAAAAACAAGTGAATCGATCACATACATAACAATCTACGAACCCTGAACAACAAACACAGATTTAGAGACGGAGGACGAACTAATACGGGGAAGCAGCGATTGTTTCCAGAGCCTGGAGCCAGCGTACCAGTCAGGTACGGCACAAGCACAGAGACCTGCTCCACCCCCCTGAACTAACCCCGGGAGGGGGACCAGCCGGTTCCACGGGCGTAGTGGGACGCAGCTGGTAGGAGAAGTCCCCGGGAGGCAGTGACTGATCTTGGAGCAGAAAGAGCAGCATCCGAGCCGGGGAACTGTCCCACAGGGATTTGGACTGGACGCAGGTACGCCATAAACACGGAGAGTTGCTCCACCCCCCTGAACTAACCCCGGGAAGGGGACCAGCTGGGTCCCGCGGGCGGCATAGGACGCAGCCGGTAGGAGAAGTCCCTGGGAGGCAGCGACTGGTATTGGAGCAGGGAGAACAGCGTCCCAGCCGGGACACTCGGTCACGGCACAAGCACGGGGAGCTACTCCACCCATCTGAACTAACCCCGGGAGGAGGCCCAACTGGTTCTCGGAGGCGGCACGGCCACGTGGCTGGAGGGACGAGAAGTCCCCAGGAGGCAGCGACTGATTTTGGAGTCGAGAGTGCACCGTCCCAGTAGGGGAGCCTTGACGCTGGGCGTGGGGCTGGAAGCGGAGGATCTGACCGTGACTCCAGCGGGCCAGACCCCCCGGGGGCAATCTCCACACAGCCAGCACACATAGGCGACGCGCCCCACGGGAATCTCAGATATAATAGTCATTCTAAGCAAGACAAGCAACTCTGGCTATATTCTGAGGTGCTACTCTCCTATCTCTCTGTTCCCTCCCCCACCCTCCCCAGGCGGCTTCATTAACATCTGAATAGCCGGAGCCACAGGGACAACTCTGATAGGGATCTGACTGCATTTTTTTTTTAGCGGATTTTCTGGAAAAACTAGTTTCCCAGTGATGGCTCGGAGACAACAATCCATATCAAACCACTTAAAGAAGCAGACCGTGACAGCTTCTCCAACCCTCCAAACAAAAGAATCAAAATCTTTCCCAAATGAAGATACAATCTTGGAATTATCAGATACAGAATATAAAAAACTAATTTACAGAATGCTTAATGATATCACAAATGAAATTAGGATATCTGCAGAAAAAGCCAAGGAACACACTGATAAAACTGTTGAAGAACTCAAAAAGATTATTCAAGAACATACTGGAAAAATTAATAAGTTGCAAGAATCCATAGAGAGACAACATGTAGAAATCCAAAAGATTAACAATAAAATAACAGAATTAGACAACACACTAGGAAGTCAGAGGAGCAGACTCGAGCAATTAGAATGCAGACTGGGACATCTGGAGGACCAGGGAATCAACACCAACATAGCTGAAAAAAAATCAGATAAAAGAATTAAAAAAAAATGAAGAAACCTTAAGAATTATGTGGGACTCTATCAAGAAGGATAACCTGCGGGTGATTAGAGTCCCAGAACAGGGAGGGGGGACAGAAAACACAGAGAAAATAGTTGAAGAACTCCTGACAGAAAACTTCCCTGACATCATGAAAGACGAAAGGATAGCTATCCAAGATGCTCATCGAACCCCATTTAAGACTGATACAAAAAGAAAAACACCAAGACATATTATCATCAAACTCACCAAAACCAAAGATAAACAGAAAATTTTAAAAGCAGCCAGGGAGAAAAGAAAGGTTTCCTTCAAGGGAGAATCAATAAGAATATGTTCTGACTACTCAGCAGAAACCATGCAGGCAAGAAGGGAATGGGACGACATATACGGAACACTGAAGGAGAAAAACTGCCAGCCAAGGATCATATATCCAGCAAAACTCTCTCTGAAATATGAAGGAGAAATTAAGATATTTACAGACAAACACAAGTTTAGAGAATTTGCAAAAACCAAACCAAAGCTACAAGAAATACTAAAGGATATTGTTTGGTCAGAGAACCAATAATATCAGATATCAGCACAACACAAGGTCACAAAACAGATCGTCCCGATATCAACTCAAATACGGAAATCACAAAAACAAACAAATTAAGATTAATTAAAAAAAAAAATACACATAACAGGGAATCATGGAAGTCAATAGGTAAAAGATCACAATAATCAAAAAGAGGGACTAAATACAGGAGGCATTGAACTGCCATATGGAGAGTGATACAAGGCGATATAGAACAATACAAGTTAGGTTTTTACTTAGAAAAATAGGGGTAAATAATAAGGTAACCACAAAAAGGTATAAGAACTCTATAACTCAAGATAAAAACCAAGAAAAACGTAACGACTCAACTAACATACAGTCAAGCACTATGAAAATGAGGATCTCACAGTTTACTAAGAAAAACGTCTCAGCACAAAAAAGTATGTGGAAAAATGAAATTGTCAACAACACACATAAAAAGGCATCAAAATGACAGCACTAAAAACTTATTTATCTATAATTACCCTGAATGTAAATGGACTAAATGCACCAATAAAGAGACAGAGAGTCACAGACTGGATAAAGAAACACGATCCATCTATATGCTGCCTACAAGAGACACACCTTAGACTTAGAGACACAAACAAACTAAAACTCAAAGGATGGAAAAAAGTATATCAAGCAAACAATAAGCAAAAAAGAAGAGGAGTAGCAATATTAATTTCTGACAAAATAGACTTTAGACTTAAATCCACCACAAAGGATAAAGAAGGACACTATATAATGATAAAAGGGACAATTGATCAGGAAGACATAACCATATTAAATATTTACTCACCCAATGACAGGGCTGCCAGATACATAAATCAAATTTTAATAGAATTGAAAAGCGAGATAGATACCTCCACAATTATAGTAGGAGACTTCAACACACCACTTTCAGAGAAGGACAGGACATCCAGTAAGAAGCTCAACAGAGACACGGAAGATCTAATTACAACAATCAACCAACTTGACCTCATTGACTTATACAGAACTCTCCACCCAACTGCTGCAAAATATACTTTTTTTTCTAGCGCACATGGAACATTCTCTAGAATAGACCACATATTAGGTCATAAAACAAACCTTTGCAGAGTCCAAAACATCGAAATATTACAAAGCATCTTCTCAGACCACAAGGCAATAAAACTAGAGATCAATAACAGAAAAATGAGGGAAAAGAAATCAAATACTTGGAAAATGAACAATACCCTCCTGAAAAAAGACTGGGTTATAGAAGACATCAAGGAGGGAATAAGGAAATTCATAGAAAGCAACGAGAATGAAAATACTTCCTATCAAAACCTCTGGGACACAGCAAAAGCAGTGCTCAGAGGCCAATTTATATCGATAAATGCACACATACAAAAAGAAGAAAGAGCCAAAATCAGAGAACTGTCCCTACAACTTGAACAAATAGAAAGTGAGCAACAAAAGAATCCATCAGGCACCAGAAGAAAACAAATAATAAAAATTAGAGCTGAACTAAATGAATTAGAGAACAGAAAAACAATCGAAAGAATTAACAAAGCCAAGAGCTGGTTCTTTGAAAAAATTAACAAAATTGATAAACCATTGGCTAGACTGACTAAAGAAATACAGGAAAGGAAACAAATAACCCGAATAAGAATTGAGAAGGACCACATCACAACAGAACCAAATGAAATTAAAAGAATCATTTCAGATTATTATGAAAAATTGTACTCTAACAAATTTGAAAACCTAGAAGATATGGATGAATTCCTGGAAAAACACTACCTACCTAAACTAACACATTCAGAAGTAGAACAACTAAATAGACCCATAACAAAAAAAGAGATTGAAACGGTAATCAAAAAACTCCCAACAAAAAAAAGCCCTGGCCCAGATGGCTTCACTGCAGAGTTCTACAAAACTTTCAGAGAAGAGTTAACACCACTACTACTAAAGGTATTCCAAAGCATAGAAAATGACGGAATACTACCCAACTCATTCTATGAAGCCACCATCTCCCTGATACCAAAACCAGGTAAAGACATTACAAAAAAAGAAAATTATAGACCTATATCCCTCATGAACATAGATGCAAAAATCCTCAACAAAATTCTAGCCAATAGAATCCAACAACACATCAAAAAAATAATTCACCCTGATCAAGTGGGATTTATACCAGGTATGCAAGGCTGGTTTAATATCAGAAAAACCATTAATGTAACCCATCACATAAATAAAACAAAAGATAAAAACCACATGATCTTATCAATTGATGCAGAAAAGGCATTTGACAAAGTCCAACACCCATTCATGATAAAAACTCTTACCAAAATAGGAATTGAAGGAAAATTCCTAAACATAATAAAGGGCGTCTATGCAAAGCCAATAGCCAATATCACTCTAAATGGAGAGAACCTGAAAGCATTTCCCTTGAGAACGGGAACCAGACAAGGATGCCCTTTATCACCGCTCTTATTCAACACCGTGTTGGAAGTCTTAGCCAGGGCAATTAGGCTAGACAAAGAAATAAAAGGTATCCGGATTGGCAAGGAAGAAGTAAAGTTATCACTATTTGCAGATGGCATGATTATATACACAGAAAACCCTAAGGAATCCTCCAGAAAACTACTGAAACTAATAGAAGAGTTTGGCAGAGTCTCAGGTTATAAAATAAACATACAAAAATCACTTGGATTCCTCTACATCAACAAAAAGAACACCGAAGAGGAAATAACCAAATCAATACCATTCACAGTGGCCACCAAGAAGATAAAATACTTAGGAATAAATCTTACCAAGGATGTAAAAGACCTATACAAAGAAAACTACAAAGCTCTACTACAGGAAATTCAAAAGGACATACTTAAGTGGAAAAACATACCTTGCTCATGGATAGGAAGACTTAACATAGTAAAAATGTCTATTCTACCAAAAGCCATCTATACATTTAACGCACTTCCGATCCAAATTCCAATGTGATATTTTAAGGGGATAGAGAAACAAATCACCAATTTCATATGGAAGGGAAAGAAGCCCCGGATAAGCAAAGCACTACTGAAAAAGAAGAAGAAAGTGGGAGGCCTCACCTTACCTGACTTCAGAACCTATTATACAGCCACAGTAGTCAAAACAGCCTGGTATTGGTACAACAACAGACACATAGACCAATGGAACAGAATTGAGAACCCAGACATAGATCCATCCACGTATGAGCAGCTGATATTTGACAAAGGACCAGTGTCAATTAACTGGGGAAAAGATAGCCTTTTTAACAAATGGTGCTGGCATAACTGGATATCCATTTGCAAAAAAATGAAACAGGACCCATACCTCACACCATGCACAAAAACTAACTCCAAGTGGATCAAAGACCTAAACATAAAGACTAAAACGATAAAGATCATGGAAGAAAAAATTGGGACAACCCTAGGGGCCCTAATACAAGGTATAAACAGAATACAAAACATTACCAAAAATGATGAAGAGAAACCCGATAATTGGGAGCTCCTAAAAATCAAACACCTATGCTCATCTAAAGACTTCACCAAAAGAGTAAAAAGACCACCTACAGATTGGGAAAGAATTTTCAGCTATGACATATCCAACCAGTGCCTGATCTCTAAAATCTACATGATTCTGTCAAAACTCAACCACAAAAAGACAAACAACCCAATCAAGAATTGGGCAAAGGATATGAACACACATTTCACTAAAGAAGATATTCAGGCAGCCAACAGATACATGAGAAAATGCTCTCGATCATTAGCCATTAGAGAAATGCAAATTAAAACTACGATGAGATTCCATCTCACACCAGCAAGGCTGGCTTTAATCCAAAAAACACAAAATAATAAATGTTGGAGAGGCTGCGGAGAGATTGGAACTCTCATACACTGCTGGTGTGAATGTCAAATGGTACAACCACTTTGGAAATCTATCTGGCGTTATCTTAAACAGTTAGAAATAGAACTACCATACAACCCAGAAATCCCACTCCTGGGAATATACCCTAGAGATACAAGAGCCTTCATACAAACAGATATATGCACACCCATGTTTATTGCAGCTCTGTTTACAATAGCAAAAATTTGGAAGCAACCAAGGTGTCCATCAACGGATGAATGGGTAAATAAATTGTGGTATATTCACACAATGGAATACTACGCATCCATAAAGAACAGTGACGAATCTCTGAAACATTTCATAACATGGAGGAACCTGGAAGGCATTATGCTGAGCGAAATTAGTCAGAGGCAAAAGGACAAACATTGTATAAGACCACTATTATAAGATCTTGAGAAATAGTAAACCTGAGAAGAACACATACTTTTGTGGTTACGAGGTGGGGAGGGAGGGAAGGTGGGAGAGGGTTTTTTTATTGATTAATCAGTAGATAAGAACTGCTTTAGGTGAAGGGAAAGACAACACTCAATACATGGAAGGTCAGCTCAATTGGACTGGACCAAAAGCAAAGAAGTTTCCGGGATAAAATGAATGCTTCAAAGGTCAGCGGAGCAAGCGCGGGGGTCTGGGGAACATGGTTTGCGGGGACTTCTAAGTCAATTGGCAAAATAATTCTATTATGAAATCATTCTGCATCCCACTTTGAAATGTGGCGTCTGGGGTCTTAAATGCTAACAAGCGGCCATCTAAGATGCAGCAATTGGTCTCAACCCACCTGGAGCAAAGGAAAATGAAGAACACCAAGCCCACACGGCAACTAAGAGCCCAAGAGACAGGGCCACATGAACCAGAGACCTACATCATCCTGAGACCAGAAGAACTAGTTGGTGCCCAGCCACAGTCGATGACTGCCCTGACAGGGAGCACAGCAGAGGACCCCTGAGGGAGCAGGGGAACAGTGGGATGCAGACCCCAAATTCTCATAAAAAAACCAAACTTAATGGTCTGACTGAGACTGGAGGAATCCCGGCGGCCATGCTCTCCAGACCTTCTGTAGACACAGGACAGGAACCATCCCCGAAGACAACTCACCAGAAATGAAAGGGACTGGTCAGCGGGTGGGAGAGAGACGCTGATGAAGAGTGAGCTAATTATATCAGGTGGACACTTGAGATTGTGTTGGCAACTCTTGTCTGGAGGGGGGATGGGAGGATAGAGAGAGAGGGAAGCCGGCAAAATTGTCAAGAAAGGAGAGACTGAAAGGGCTGACTCAAGACAGGGAAAGTAAGTGGGAGTAGGGAGTGAGATGTATGTAAACTTATATGTGACAGACTGATTGGATTTGTAAACGTTCACTTGAAGCTTAATAAAAGTTATTAAAAAAAAAAAAAAGACCAAACTTGTTGGCCTGACATAGGCTGGAGAAACTCTGAGAGTATGGCCCCCAGATGCCCTTTTACCTCAGGAAAGAAGTCACTCCTGAGGTTCACCCTTTAGCCAAAGATTAGACAGGCCCATAAAACAAAACAAGACTAAAGTGGCCCAACAGCCCAGGGGCAAGGTCTAGAAGGCAGGAGGGGCAGGAAAGTTGGTGACTGGGAACCCAGGGTTGAGAAGGGAGTGTTGGCATGTGGTGGGGGTTGGTAAACAAAGTGACAAAAGGATATGTGTACTAATTGTTTAATGAGAAGCTAGTTTGTCATGTAAACCTACATCTAAAGTACAATAATTATAAAAAAGGAGAAAAAAAAATTGAATCTGTTCTGATTTCACCTGTCAGCTATGACTGAACTGGTTCCAAGTCCTAGTTTGATTTGGTTGAGGGTGCATAAATCTGATAACTCAACGGTAATCTACAAAGAGCGTGTCCTTTCACTGACAGCTCGCTCCTAAACCAGCACCTTGTTCTTTCAGCCATTGGTCCACATCTGTCTTCTGACGTTTGACCCCTCAGTTCTGGTGCCGACTTAAACCCAGAGAGACAAGACCGAGGGGGGTTGAAACCTCGCTCCGCCTGGGCTCGCCTCCAACCAATCCGGTGCGACGCCAGGAGGTGAAGCCCCGCTTCTTAACAGGAGTCCCGCCTGCTTACCTGGGAAACTCTCCTTGGTTCGGAGCAATGACAAACTTCTCCGCTTATTGGCAATGAGAAAGGCCCGGTGGCCCGGTCCGCAGGCATTTCGAATGCAGAAGCGAGCGGAGGTGAAGAAGTGAGGCAGCGACATTTGGGAATCCTGGGCTTCCGGGTGAAGCTGAGTGACAACTGCTTAAACTTTGGCCTTCACGCCTCTGCTCCCGGTTGGGGAGTCTGGACAGAACCAAATTTCCTCCAACTAGATCGCACTCTAGGGAGCTGTGCAGCAGCCACTTAGCATGTGACTGGATCGCCCTTGCGGAGTGTTTTCACCTTCTGCTGTAATCTTTCTTGTTTAAGCCAATGAACCCCTGTTCTTACGAAAGGGAGGAAGGGAGAAAACGAAAAAGGGATGAAGGGGAGAAAAGGGCTGAGTTCACTATTTTGTCTTCAGAAATGTAAGTGCAAAGCAACCGTGTTGAAACTTCGGAGGTGGGTTAAGCCTTTCAGCCTTTTCTAGGCAGTTAATGCTCCGCGACCTTGGGGCCAAAGTAACCCCAAGTGGGCGCTGGCTAGTCCCAGACCACAGCCAACAGGGCAGCGCAAAAGCAAGTGCCTGGTACAGTAAATGCTCAAATATTTCTTGAATTAGAAGTGATACAAATTTACGAATTACCGTCTTGGAAGTAGAGTGGGGTGTATAGTTTAACACACTACAAGAGTGTTGTGTTATATATGTACATTATTGTCTTTAATGATCTTACCTTGTTCTCAAGTCCTCATTCTTGTGAGAGGGGAGGCAGAAAAGGAGAGGTGAACTTGTGGGTTAAAGGTACCTCGGTCTCTTTGGGGTAAATGCTGTCCTTCAGAATTTCTCCTGCCTCCTTCTTGTAACCTAAAAGTCACCTTAACATAGATTTGGCAGGCCTAGGGGACCATGTGGGAGTCCCTAAGACCATGCTAACCTCTGCTTCTTCCTTCTGGTCATTGGTAAAATATATGGCAGATGAAACTTGTGGTTTATTCTCTCAGCATAACTGAGGAACCACGGTGGTCCTCAGCCCCACTAGTACACGGTCCCAACACAAATCTCTCTAGCCTCTGAATCATATTCGAATCAAGTAAGTGGGCTTAGGCTTCCATAGAATTTCCCACCATCTCTTACCCTCTGTTCTGTTTTAGCAGCTTCTCTGTGAGTCTAAAAATATTTCAGATAAATTTATTTTTAAAAATTAAACAAAAATATATCCCTTCCATGCCAGACAGGAACCAGGGGAGACAGAAGTACAACAAGGCCATTGCCATTCTGCTGTAGTCACCCTATAATGGTTCAAGATCACCTGCAAGGCAGTATCTTCTCAGAGTCAAAATCTATCTGGCATCTTGTTCACTGCCCCATCTTTTCAGGTCAAGGTCCAAGAGGGCGAAAAGGGGTGCTGGGTCCCTTAAAAAGCTAGGCAGACCATACGCCCTATTGTCAGCCTTCTTAATCTTTCTCCATTGTCTTCCCAGTAAGACTTACACTTCTGCAGGTCAGAACTCCTCCTAAGTTTGTCCTCTTTTCTCTGACCTTATGGGTGTCTCTCTTCTAAGGAGTCGTTCTGTGAAAGGGGAAGTAAGCTTTATGGCTTAGCCCTAATGGTGTATGGAGAGCTGGGAGAGGACATGAAGGAAAATACATGGAGAGATATCATAGTGAAGCAGTATTCTATCATTATTTTGCTGCTCAGTCTCTGATCTCGCTCCCCACTGTTGGAGTGTACCCCACCTGTTTCCTGCTGGGGAGGCAGAAAATACCAGACATTCACCTTCCCAGCCTCCCTTGCAGCCAGGCACAGCACATGACCTGGGTTCTTTCTGCCAATCAGATGTTTCCTTTCAAGGCTTTGAATTGGGAATTAATGACTGACAAGGATAAGGAGAAACTATAAAGAATCCATTCTGGTGATGGACGGTGGAAGCAGCAGTGGCAACAGTTCTAGTGGGAGTGGACAGGACTCAGTGCCGGCATTGTCAGAGGGGCGGGTGGCAGCATCTAGTGTCCACCTGCAACAATATTGATATCTTCATCAGACCAACTCTGTGGCATGATTTGGGCAGAGCTCCTGGCTGTAGAGCCTCTGAGTCTGGCTCTCAGGCCCTCCTGGAGATTCTATCAGCTACCCACGTCCTTTTAATAATTCTTTTCTATTTAAACGAGCCAGAGTTAATTTCTCTTGCTTGTACATAAGAACCCTGAGTGATACAGTTATTTCTAAAGTATTATCCCTGTCATACTGGTCATGGCTGAAGCCATAGTTATGCTAATAATTTTAAACACTTCCTTAGATAGCTAGAAATAGAAATACCATATAATCCAGTAACCCCACTCCTAAAAATATATCTTAGAGAAATAAGAGTTGTCACAAGAATAGACATATGCACACCCATGTTCATTGCAGCATTTTTCACAAGCAAGAGGATGGAAATAACCTAGATGCCCATCAACAGATGAATGGCTAAACAAACTATGGTACATACACACGAAAGTGTATTACACAATGATAAAGAACAATGATGAATCTACAAAGCATCTCACACCATGGCTGAAGCTGGAGGGCATTATGCTGAGTGAAATAAGTCAATTGCAGAAAGACAAATATTGTATGAGACCATTACTGTAAAAACTCATGAGAAGTTTTATCAGAAAAAGAAACAATCTTTGATGGTTACAAGGAAGGGAAGGGGTAGGGGTGGAAAAACACTCAATAGACAATAGATAAGTGGTAACTTTGGTGAAGGGTAAGACAGTACACAATACTGGGGAAGCCAGCACAACTTGTACAAGGCAAGGTCATGGAAGCTCCCTAGACACATCCAAACTACCTGAGGGACCTAATTGCTGGGCTGAAGGCTGTGGGGACCATGGTCTTGGGGAACATCTAGCTCAAGTGGCATAACATAGCTTATAAAGAATATGTTCTACGTTCTACTTTGGAGGGTAGTGTCTGGGGTCTTAAAAGCCCATGAGTGGCCATCTAAGATACTCCACTGGTCTCAACCCTTCAGGAGCAAGGCAGAATAAAGAAAACAAAAGATTCAAGGGAAAGATTAGTCCAAAGGACTAATAGACCACATCTACCACGGCCTCCACCATACTGAATCCAGTACAACTAGATAGTGCCTGGCTACCATCACCAACTGTTCTGGCAGGGATCACAATAGAGGGCCCAGACGGAGCTGGAGGAAAATGTAGAACAAAATTCTAACTCACACACACAAAAAAGACTAAACTTACTGGTCTGACAGAGAAGGGAAAAACCCCAATAGTATGGCCCCTAGACACCCTTTTAGCTCAGTAATGAAGTCACTCCCGAGGTTCACCCTTCATCCAAAGATTAGACAGGCCCATAAAACAAAATGAGACTAAAGTGGCACACCAGCCCAGGGACAAGGACTAGAAGACAGGAGGAGACAGGAAAGCTGGTAAATGGCAACTGAAGGTTGAGAAGGGAATGTGTTGACATGTCATGGGGTTGTTAATCAATGGCATAAAACAATATGTGTACTAACTGTTTAAGGAGAAACTAGTTTGTTCTATAAACCTTCGTCTAAAGTACATTAAAAAAAAAAACAGGACCGTATTTTCCATTCTAAGCTTATCCTTGTCTACACACATCCTTATGTAGGAGATAAGATTCTAGCATTTATACATTTATCCTTTATTTATAAAGGGCTTCGGAGGCCTGGTGGCACAATGGTTAAGAGCTCAGGCTGCTAACCAGAAGGTTGGCAGTTTAAATTCACCAGTCACTCCTTGGAAACTATGGGGCAGTTCTATTCTGTTCTATAGGGTCGCTATGAGTCAGAATTGACTTGACAGAAACGGGTTTTTGTTTTTTTTTGTTTTGCTGTAAGCTAGGCAGTATTCCTAGTGTTGAGAACAAAACAGACAAGGTCTTTACACTTACAGATTTTACATTCTTGAGGGAGAAGAGAGATGACGAGCATTGTCGTTGTTGTTGTTAGGTGCCGTCGAGTCGGTTCCGACTCATGGCGACCCTATGCACAACAGAATGAAACACTGCCCGGTCCTGCACCATCCTTACAATCGTTGTTATGCTTGAGCTCATTGTTGCAGCCACTGTGTCAATCCACCTTGTTGAGGGTCTTCCTCTTTTCCGCTGACCCTGTACTCTGCCAAGCATGATGTCCTTCTCCAGGGACTGATCCCTCCTGACAACATGTCCAAAGTATGTAAGATGCAGTCTCGCCATCCTTGCCTCTAAGAAGCATTCTGGCCGCACTTCTTCCAAGACAGATTTGTTCGTTCTTTTGGCAATCCATAGTATATTCAATATTCTTTGCCAACACCACAATTCAAAGGCGTCAATTCTTCTTTGGTCTTCCTTATTCATTGTTCAGCTTTCACACGCACACGCATACCATGGCTTGAGTCAGGCGCACCGTAGTCTTCAGGGTGACATCTTTGCTCTTCAACACTTTAAAGAGGTCCTTTGCAGCAGATTTACCCAATGCAATGCGTCTTTTGATTTCTTGACTGCCGCTTCCATGGCTGTTGATTATGGATCCAAGTAAAATGAAATTCTTGACAACTTCAATCTTTTCTCCGTTTATCATGATGTTGCTCATTGGTCCAGTTGTGAGGATTTTTGTTTTCTTTATGTGGTGGTGTAATTCATACTGAAGGCTGTGGTCTTTGATCTTCATTAGTAAGTGCTTCAAGTCCTCTTCACTTTCAGCAAGCAAGATTGTGTCATCTGCGTAACGCAGGTTGTTAAAGAGTCTTCCTCCAATCCTGATGCCCTGTTATTCATATAGTCCAGCTTCTTGTATTATTTGTTCAGCATACAGATTAAATAGGTATGGTGAAAGAATACAACCCTGACGCACACCTTTCCTGACTTTAAACCAATCAGTATCCCCTTGTTCTGTCCGAACAACTGCCTCTTGATCTATGTAAAGATTCCTCAGGAGCACAATTAAGTGTTTTGGAATTCCCATTCTTCAACAGAGATGTTTCAACAAAGAGATGCAGCGCTGGAGGTGCTCGCTCGTCTATGCCAAGAAATATGGAAGACAGCTTCCTGGCCAACTGACTGGAAGAGGTCCATATTTATGCCTATTCCCAAGAAAGGTGATCCAACCGAATGTGGAAATTATAGAACAATATCATTAATATCACACGCAAGCAAAATTCTGCTGAAGATCATTCAAAAACGGCTCCAGCAGTATATCAACAGGGAACTGCCAGAAATTCAGGCTGGTTTCAGAAGAGGACGTGGAACCAGGAATATTGTTGCTGATCATGATGAACATATAATTAAATAAATAATTCCTGATAATTTTAAGTGCTAAGGAAAAATATTTATTGATTTAACTTACAGAGCTTATTATGTTCTATGCACTGTCTTTTTGCTGTTGTTGTTAAGTGCCTTCTAGTTGGTTTCGACTCATAGTGACAGAACAAAACACTGACAGGTCTTGCGCCATCCTCACAACACTTCTTATGCTTAAGCCCATCATGACAGCCACTGTGTGTATCTATCTCTTTGTGAGTCTTCTTCTCTTTTGCTGACCCTTTACTTTACCAACCATGATGTCCTTCTCCAGGGATTGGTCTCTCTTGAGAACGTGTCCAAAGTAAGTGACACCTTGCTGCTTAGGAGCATTCTAGACATACTTCTCCCAAGACAAATTTGTTCATTCTTTTGGCAGTCATTGGTATATTCGATATTCTTCGCCAACATTATAATTCAAAGGTATCAGTTCTTCAGTCTTTCTTATTTGTTGTCCATCTTTTACATACATATGAGGCAATTGAAAATACTATGGCTTGGGTCAGGTGCACCTTAGTCCTCAAAGTGACATCTTTGCTTTTTAACACTTTAAAGAGATCTTCTGCAGCAGATTTGTCCAATGCACTATGTCATTTGGTTTCTTGAATGTTGCTTCTATGGGCATTGATTGTGGACCCAAGTAAAATTAAATCCCTGACAACTTCAATCTTCTCTCCATTTATCATAATGTTGCTTATTGGTCCAGTTGTGAGGATTTTTGTTTTCTTTATGTTGAGGTGTAATCCATAGTGAAGGCTGTAATCTTTGATCTTCATCAGTAAGTGCTTCAAGTCCTCTTCACTCAGTCAACATTAACGATGTGGATGGAGTAAAACTTTTGGGATCTTCATTTGCTGTTGTGGAATAATGCAAAATGAGATGAAACAGCTGAAAACATCCATTAGTGATTGGAATGTGAAATGCACAAAGTATGAATCTAGGAAATTGGAAGTCATAAAAAATGAAATTCATAAAGATCAATATCCTAGGCATTAGTGAGCTGAAATGGACTGATATTGGCCATTCTGAATTGGACAATCATATGGTCTAAAAGTGCTCTATAAATAGGAAGAGATTTTATTTTATTTTACCCTATAAGTAGATACTACAAATATCCCCATTTTCAGATAAGAAACCTAAGCACAAAAAGGTTAAGTATCTTAAAAAAAAATTTTTTTTTTTTTTTTTTTAGGTAGCATATAATGGAGAGAGGATTTGAACATAGGTAGTGTAGATCTGTTGCCTAAAATAAGTTAACAGGATTTCAATGAGAGGATAGACTGAGGAGGGAGGTACTAATTTAGAGAGGGTACCAAATGGTCGGCAGTATCTAGGAAAAGAGGAGTCCCTGGGTGTCAAAAATGGTTAAGCGCTTGACTACTATCCAAAAGGTTGGCAGTTCAAATCCACCCAGAGGCACCTTGGAATTTTGAGCTGAGAACTAAAGGTTGTGAACAAACCAATCAAGCAAATTTGGAACAGAGATTTCTAAGCAGAAAGAATAGCACATACAATGGCTCTGTGATGAGAACACTGTGGCACCTCCTAGTATGTGAGGATATCAAAGAAGTAAGCAAGGAACAGACTGTGTCAAGTCTTACAGGCCAAGTTAGGAGTCTAATTTTACAGTAATATAATGGGAAGCCCTTAAAAAGCAGAGGAGTAAAATGATCTGATATGTTAAACTACATAGTTCCCTATGTACATTTATAAGAAGGTAAATGCATAGAGAAAAATCCAGGGGGAAACATACCAACCAATAACAGTGATTTGTTCTGGGGATTGGTTGTGGAACATGACAGCAATCAAGGGGATTTCCACTTTATCTGTATTTTACGTGAGAATGTACTTGTGTATTTATACAAATGAATACATAAAGACAACTTAAGCTCCATAAAATCACACATATTGTGTAGCCTGAAATCCACTCAGTCATAAGCAGATGTACCATGTAAAAGAAAACACTGTATTGTGCAACTCATGAAGATTGCTTTAGACACAAACCTGAGTTACAGGATGTATATTTCCCTTAGAAAAACCACAAGGAGTCATGTGTATTGCACACTGTGCAAATCAGTGTAGGAAAATTGGGAATACCCTTAAGAAGCATGCTGTGATTGTTAAAGGTATGTCAACATGGCTGGGCCATGATCCTCAGTGGTTTAGCAGTTATAACGTAATTTGCCAGCTTTTTAATGATGTAATCACCTGCGTAGTGAGATCTGATACATTGTGGTCACCTCCATGATGGTGAGGCAAGGCTTACTGGCTTTTCTCGCTCTGGCTCCTGCAGAGTCATCTGACCTCCTGTTCCTGGGACTTGATCTAGCAGCTTACCTGCCGTCTGATCTTCTGATTGATCTTAGAATTGCCAGCACCTGTGGTTATGTGAGTCAGGAGAAGCCTCCAGCCTGATCCACGAACTTGGGACTTTCCAGCCTCTACAACCACATGAGCCATTTCCTTTATAAAAATCTCTCTCTCTGTCTCTCTCTATATATACACATTTATGTGCTGCATTGGTCTTGCTTCTCTAGAAAGCCCAGCCTAAGATACATACTAAGTAAAGCTGCATTGTGAGACTGAGAAAATCCACTTTAGGAGTAAGAATTCTGTTGGCTTATCACAGTGGGAAGCAATTGACAATCCTGTGCATTACATAATGCATGGACACCATTTTCAGTGTAAAGCTGAACTATTACTGCCAGCTCTTGCCCCTCTTTACAGAATGCAGCTGGTGAACTGTGCTTTAGGTGTAAAGCTGGCTTACCTCATTCCTCTACTCCTTTGAGAGTTGAGCCTTTGCAATTTACCACCCACTTTCCCATCTCAATGGGGCCTTTGTGGAGCAGTGGTTAAGCATTTGGCTGCCAACCAAAAAGGTTGGCAGTTCAAATCTACCGGCCATTACTTGGAAACCCTATGGGGCAGCTCTCTGTCCTGACGGATCACTATTAGTCAGAATTGACTTGATGGCAATGGGTTTCTCCATCTCACTGCTTTCATCTTCCCATTTCCTGTTCGCAACCCCTTTTTCATCACATAGTTTATTTCCTGCTGGTCTCACTCTCCATCTTAACTTTTTTCATTGCTTTTGTATACTTTACATGATGCCACATCCAATGTCCTGCCTCCTAGTTACTTACTGCTCTCATTTCCAGTGACATTTTTTTATCAAATAAACTATTGGCATTTTCTTCCATGGTCACGCTCTGGACATGTTCATTACCAAAAACCTTACTACTTCCGAAATCATCCTACCTTTCCAGCTCAGGTACTTCCAGTGCATTGACTAGTGTGGCTCTCCTAATACCCAAAGTCCCTTTCTGTCTTCCTTAGACTGCATGATTCATCATTGCAATCAATAACCTTGCTTCTCTTTTCCTCCTATCATAAAAAAAAAAAAAAAAAAAATACTCTCCTAAAATACATGAGGTTTTCCAGTTCAAAATGTTTTCTAATTTCTATTGTCATTTCTTTCTTGATACCTGAGTTATTTAGAGGTATGTTTCTTAATTTTGAACATAGGGGAATTTTGTGTGTGTGTGTGTGTGTGCTTTAGGTGAAGGTTTACAGAGCAAATTAGTTTCTCCTTAAACAGTTAATACACATGTTGTTTTGTGACATTAGTTGCCAACCCTGCAACATGTCAACATTCTCCCCTTCTCAACCTTGGGTTCCCATTTCCATTCATCCAGCTTTTCTGTCCCTCCTGCCTTCTTGTCTTTGCCCCTGGGCTGGTGTGCCCATTTAGTCTCGTATACATGGTTGAGCTACATGTATTATTGTTTGTTTTATGGGCCTGTCTAATTTTTGGCTGAAGGGTAAACCTCAGCAGTAACTTCAGTACTGAGTTAAAACAGTGTCCCAGGGCTGTGCTTTCAGGGTGTCTTCAGTCTCCATCACACCAGTAAGTCTGGTCTTTTTTTGTGAGTTTGAATTTTGTTGTACATTTTTCTCTAGCTCTGTCTGGAACCTTCTATTGTGATCCCTGTCAGAGCAGTCAGCGGTGGTAGCTGGGCACCATTTAGTTGCTCTGGTGGAGCTTGACGAAGGCCGTGAGAGTTGTGTTCCATTAGTCCGTTGGACTAATCTTTCCCTTGTGTCTTTGGTTTTCTTCATTCTCCCTTGCTCCAGATGGGGTGGGACCGGTAGATGTGTCTTAGATTGCCACTCACAAGTTTTTAAGTGAGACACTGCTCACCAAAGTAAGATGTAGAACATTTTCCTTATAAATTAGGTCATGCTAAGTGAGCTAAATGTCTGAACCTAGGGGAATTTTCTAATTGTCTTTTTATTATTTATTTTGAGCTTAATGCATTGTTATCAGAGAACATGCTCTGATTTCAATCTTTTTAAATATAAGGTTAGCTTTATGTTTCATGTCTGTCTTTTATTTCATAAATATAATAATCATAAACATTTTATAATCTGTGTCTAATTTTTCAATATATGAGGTCTTTCCTGATCTGTATTTGTAGTTTGTTTTTGTTAAGTTCTTGATCATTGTATCACTTCCCCTTGGGTGGTTAGTAATTTTTTCTGTTAGTAGCTCATTTTCCTCAGAAAAGCATGTGTAGGATTTCTCTTAAGTCTAAAATTTAAGTTATGAACTAACTCTATGTTTAACTTTTGAAGAAATGCCAGGCTGTTTTCCAAAATGGCCTTACCATTTTACATTCCCAACAGAAATTTGAGGGCTCCAATTTCTCCACATCCTCATCAACACTTATTATTTGTCATCTTTTTATTATTATTATTATTATTATTATTATTATTATTATTATTATTATTATTATAGCCAAGTCAATAAGTCCAGCCCATGCTAAAGGAGAAGGGATTACACTTGGGTATGAACGCCAAGAGATGAGGATCACTGAGGGTCGTCTTAGAGGCTACTTATCATACTAGGGAAGACAAATGTTTGTAGCCACGTTCTAACATACTCAAGCATCCAGGCCAGCAAAAAAAGTGCCTTTTACAGAGTTTGTGCCTGAACAGTCTACTTTTATTTTGATGTAGCATAATTTACCAGAGTTCTTTGAAAATGAGCAATACAATAAATGCACTTGGCCTTATTAAGAATGATCCTAAAGCAATTCATAGCACTTTAAAATTTGCTGCCAGCTCATTTTCCTCAAAAATCGGAATCTATTTCAGGTACATTTTCTTGAACAGCTGCTTATCCCATTTAAGTATTCAAAAATAGAAACTCCCAGTTAAGTTGTGCTTTGTTCCATTCTTCTCTGTCTACAGAACGGAGTATATAACAGCAAAACCCATTGCCATATGAGTTGACTCTGACTCATAGCAACCCCATGTAATAAAAAAAAATAGAGGATAAAATATCCAATAAGTGAGATAATTCAGTTGCTATTACCTATATCTTATTTCACTGCAATGTATATGTGAATTCAGACCCTAACTTTCATTTTTCTTAAGGAAAACTTATTTTCCCTCATCGGGAATGGAAGGGTGAAAATCTGATGATTTCTTTCCTCACCATATCGTAATATCCCCATTACCACCCCAATATTTGGTGGAAAAAGTGTTTGTAAAGAAATCTATTAGTGGGAACAGTAATAGATGTACAGGCTTTTTTTACAGCCTTTCCTGAACTGATATCCTCAATTCTCTGAGAAATGTGTCCAAATGCAACATAGACCCTCTGCTTTTTGCCTTATTAGATTGTTACAATCTAAAAACGTGCTCATGTTAAACAACTAGGTGATTTCTACTTCAGGCAGACATGAAACCAACCAAACCAAACCCAGTGCCGTCGAGTCAATTCCGACTCATAGCAACCCTATAGGATAGAGTAGAACTGCCCCACAGAGTTTCCAAGGAGCACCTGGCAGCTTTGAACTGCCGACCCTTTGGTTAACAGCCGTAGCACTTAACCACTACACCACCAGGGTTTCCTAGGCAGACGTGAAAAAGGTCTCTGCTATTTAGAAAACAGTGCCACCAAATCACCACAGGAGGGAGTACAGAGCCACAGAAACATCCCATTAGGTGTTTTTAAGGCTCAAAAAACCAAACCAAACTCGTTGCCATTGAGCTGAGAGAAAACCTGCTGAGATCTCCCCACCTCCGTTCTCCTTCCAATAATTCCAAGACTTTCTTCAGGCCAAAGGCAGCGCCAATATTTGCAGGTCTCCCTGTAAGTTGAGGCAAAGACAGCTGGCAAAAACAGTAACACTGTTTTTTGCCAGCTGTCAGCAGCTTATTTCTCCTGCTGCTGCCCCAGGCTGCCTTCCCCAAGGAATACTTGCCTATTTAATATGGATCTGTAACCAGTGGGTTCCTGTCTCAGTGCTGAAGGCCCCCTTCAGTGCCTGTCTTGGCTCTCTGGTTTATCACGAGAGCCCAAATGTCTGGTTTTATAGGAATACTTGCTATGTTCAGTGATTCAAACGCTCCTTGAATTAATTTGTCATGGCACTAAAGCAATGAGGTGACGTTGACACCAATAAGTAACTTTCAAAGGCCTACTCAGTAAGCAGGAAAAGTTCAGATTTGGAGCCTAGGAAAACGCCACTTTTCTTGGAATGACATAAATAGAAATCTCCAATTAGAATCTACAATCACTTCTGAGTCCTTTGTTCCTGGGGAAGTTCTCAAATTATGCACTCCATAAATGGTGGCACATTTTATCTAATTATCATCCAAATCCTTTTTTTTTTTTCTTCAGTGTGGCACAGCTTGGAAAAAGAAATGATGGATAGAACTGCGTAAGATAGTTTTCCCTCAGCAGAGTTAGTCAGACCCTGCAGACAGAATGTGAAGCAAAAAAAAAATAAAATAATACAGGGAGGAGCCAATACAACAAGAGAGAATTTATGACTGTGACAATAAAAATATGAATCTTCGAGTCCTGGCTGATGCTTACTAATACACATGGATTCAACAGAACAGGTTTTCAAACTACAATGGAAAAAAATTGCAAACAAATAACTAAATATATGTCACAGGAGATCATTATTTTACTAGACTTTTATGATAACTCTTTTCCGAGGAGCTCAAAGTGCTGTGCTGACTGGAAATAAAAGCATCTTTAAACACTGCCAGAGGCAAAGTGGTAGTCTGGCCACGGTGGTGGAGAAAAGATGAGAGAAGGCAAAAATAATAACTAAGATGACCTATAGGGTCACTGTTATGGATTGAATTGTGTCACCCCAAAATATCTATCATCCTGGCTAGGTCATGATTCCCAGCATTGTATGATTGTCTACCATTTTGTCATCTGATGTGATTTCCTTATGTGTTGAAAATCCTATCACTATGATGTTAATGAGATGGATTAGCACCAGTTATATTAATGAGATCTACAAGATTAGATAGTGTCTTAAGTCAATCTCTTTTGAGTTATAAAAGAAAGAAGCAAGCAGAGAGACATGGAGACCTCATACCACCAAGAAACCAGTGCCAGGAGCAGAGCATGTGCTTTGGACTTGAGGTTTCTGCGCTGAAATGCTCCCCAGACCAAGGGAAGACTGATGACAAGGACCTTCCTCTAGAGCCAACAGAGAGAGAAAGCCTTTCCCTGGAGCTGGCGCCCTGAATTTGGATTTCTAGCCTACTGGATTGTGAGAGAGTTAACTGCTGTTTGTTAAAGTCATCTACCTAATGGTATTTCTGTTATAGCAGCACTAGATAACCAAGACAGTCGCTATGAGTTGGAATCGACTCGACAGCAATTGGGTGTTTTTGGAAGATTACTTAAAGACAAGAAGAGCAAGAAAAAGACCAATGGGAACATTCAACTGGCTAAGGAGTGAGAATACAGCCAAGGCTCTGACTGTGCTGATCTCAAAAGCTTAGGGGTGCTTATTGCAATTTGATAGACTCATGACATCTTGAATCTTGGAATCTTCAGCAGATTTCAGGTCCAGAAAATATGACGCAGTTCCCCAAACTCCTCTCCCTAACACCCTCCTACTATCAACACCGGTCCCTCTTACACAATGCTCATTTATTATGGAGAAATATATGCCTCCAAGGCATCATAAGCTTGCATTCCTGCCATTTTAACTGGATTCCTTCCGAACTTTAGACCCGCTCAAGTCAATATGATTTTATTCCTGTGCTCCAAAAGCTCAAGGAACTTCTAAGAAGCAGGCCAGCCTTATATCCAGATTGAGAAGTCACTAAGTCAAGGCCTATCACAAAGTCTCAGCAAAAAGGTATGATGTACTGGTGGCTTGTCATTATGTATCTCTGAACCGATCACTGCAGTTGTGGGAATATGAAGCTTTGATTGGTCAGGCCTGGGTCACATGCTACCCTTGGAGCTGGGGGCAGAGTTGGCTCTGGGACCACAGGCATTGAGAGGAGAGGAAGTATAGATTCCCAGTGAATACTGGAGGCTATGATAAGTAGAGTAAATCAATGCTGAGCAGCCAAAAAGCACCGTATGTCCATCTCAATCACTTTTCAAACCTTCCCTCTCCATAGTCACCTAGCACAGATCTATTTGGCTTTTAGTGAACCTTGGATTTTTGAATATAATGTAAATGGAGCCCCTGGTATTGTGCAACATGGTGGTCCTGCCTATCAGCAATTACACACTGGTTATTGCTGTGTGATGATGATCCTGGGTATCTGGTTGCTCAGTACTGCTTCAGTCTCTACCCATATCTTTCTTTAATTTCTATTGTCACCGGGTCACAAAAATAAAATCACTCGGAGACAAACCAAGCCAATGATAATGTCTGAGAGTAGCACACAGATCCCAGATAATAACTGTCATGGTGACAGGGGAAACTTCAAGAATGGTAAGGGTGATGGAATGTGGTCATTACCACTGTTTTTAATTCATCTTAGAACAAGGCACATTAGCAATACAAAATTCACATAAAATAAGTCATCCATTTCAAGTAACATCTCCATTTTCCCCTTTCAGCATTGTGATAAAAAATAAAAAGAGTAGATACCTATCACTCACATCTGGTTCCCACATTAACCACATGTAATCAAATGAATTATTAAGTGGTTTATTATGATGGAGTGATTGCCCTTCCACGGCAAGACAGTTTCTCCACATCTATAGAGCAAGAAGCATATATAATGAGAGTATAATAATTCTTGTCTAGGAAGACAAACATTTTCCTCAGAGTGATTCAGCTCTGCCTCCACCTTCTGTAGCTTGCCACTGGAAAATCTCACTATCAGCCTTGTGGGCAATCCTGAGGATTGCCACTAAATCTTGGGAACTAGGTCTCCTGATGAGCTGGACCTACAGTAAACAATGTGGGCACAAGAGCTGGAGGGCAGAGGCTAAGGACTCTTCTCCTGCCAGACTCAAGAGTGCACAGGCAAGGGGTGTACAGTAGTAGCACAAGCTCTGGAGTCAGACAGCCTAGGCTTTAACCCCAGCTCCACAACTTACTAGCTGTGTATTTTTCAACAAGTCCTCTGTTTTTAAGCCCAAGTTTCCTTATCTGTAAAATGGGGGTAAGAGCTCCTACCTTCTAGAGTTGCTTTGAAGAAGAGACAAGATATTCCACAAAGAGCGATTACAAAGCTTATTAAACTAAAGACACTGTGCAGCCTTTCAAAATACTTTAAATAAATGATCACTGGCATAAAGGATCCCTGGTGGTGCAGTGGTTAAAGCACTCAGCTGCTAACCAAAAGGTTGATGGTACTAACACACCAGCTATTCCGTGGGAGAAAGATGTGGCGGTCTGCTTCTCTAAAGATTTACAGCCTTGGAAATCCTATGGGGCAGTTCTACTCTGTCCTATAGGGTCCAACTATGAGTCAGAATCAACTCGACAGCAATAGGTCTGGTTTTTGGTTTCACTTAAAAATAATAAACCTTAATTTGAGTCAATACATTCTCACAATACTTCAGTTCAGACTTTAGTTCTGAGGTCTGGCTGTGGTTTGTCTCCACTGACCATGCCAGGTGCCCACAGGGCTAGTTTCCAGGGACTAGAGGTTTCGGAGATTCCCTCTCCCTTTTTTTTTTTTTCTCTAAAAGAGCAAGAACTTCCTACAGGGAATGCAAAGCCAACCTAGCAATCATATTGTATCAATCAGAACTCTCAGTTACAAGGAAAGATTAACATTACTCAAACTGGCTAAAGAAAAAAAAAAAACAAAAACAAATGTATTAGTTCTTGAAACTGAAGAAGTCCAGGGGAAGGCTGACTCCAGGCATGGCTGAAACTACAGCCTAAGATGATAGCATCAGGACTCTCTTTCCATGTCTTGGCCCTGCTTTCCAAATTGGCTTCTTTCTCAGGCTGGTCCTCTCCTTGCAGAAGCACATTAGCTTGCAGAAGCTCCAGACTCATGTCTTCATTGTTTCAAGTCCAGTGGGAAGAAAGAGTGCATATACCAAGCAGCAGTTCCTTAATGATCTACAGTTGAGCCTGATTGTATGACAGCATTATGTATTAACCCTGAATCAATCACCGTGGCCAAGGGGATAAAAAGCTTTTATTGGCTAGAGATAGGTCAAGGTAACATGTGGATTGAAAGCTGCAGGCGGGTGGTACCCCTAACATAAAATCAAGGTGCTGTTAACAGCAGAATGAGAGATGGATGCTGGGCAACAAAAGCAAATGAAAACAATAGGTCTTAATGTCCTATAAATCTGACCAGACCATATATACTCCTAACTAAACTCCATGCACATGGAGTGACAAGACACAACACTAGAAATCGGGACAATCCGTAAAATCCAGGTCAGATAACCACTGCCAAAATATAAGACAGAGGTCACTCATTCTGGCAAATTATAGATTTAATCAGTTAGTATAAAGTGTCTCTCACTCAATGACAAAATTATGCCAGGGTCCACACCTGTGAATTCAGAGCAATGTAGCAAATGGCAATCATTCCTCTTCCCCACACTCACTTTGTCATGACCTTAGAAATTCCAAGACTTAAAACAGAGGAGCCATATAGAGACTAAAGTGGGCAGAGGCGAGTAGGCTCAGAAGTCTTCAGATTACCCTAAAAAGCTAACAGAAGAAGAAAGGAGATAATAAATATCAGAGGAGAAGTAAATGAAATTGAAAAACAATAGGAAGAATCAACAAAACTAGAAGTTACTTTGTTGACAGGATCAATAAAATTGACAAACCACTGGCCAAACTGACAAAAGAAAAAAAATGAGAAGATGCAAATAACCCAAATAAGAAATGAAATGGGTGATATTACAACAGAACCAACCAAGATAAAAAGGATCATAATAAAATATTATGAAAAATTGTACTCCAACAAATTTGAAAACCTAATATAGACAAATTTCCAGAAATACACTATCTACCTAAACTAACACAAATAGAGGTAGAAAATTTAAATAGACCCACACCAAAAGAAGAAATTGAAGATATCATTAAAAAAAAAAAAAAAACTCCCAACAACAACAAAAAATACCCAAATGACTTCACTGGAGAGTTCTACCAAGCATTCAGAGAAGAATTGACACAATTCCACTCAAACCCTTCCAGTACATAAAAAAGGAAGGAATACTCCCTAATTCATTCTATGAATCCAGCATAACCCTGATACCAATGCTAGGCAAAGATACTGCAAAAAAAGAAAATTAGAGACCAATAGCTCTTATGAATATAGACAGAAAAATTCTAACCAACAGAATACAATAGTGTACAAAAAAAATAATACAATATGATCAGGTTGAATTCATACCAGGGATACCAGGGTGGTTCAACATTAGAAAATCAATCAACATAATTCACCACGTAAATAAAATGAAGGAAAAGAATCACATGATCATCTGCATGGATGCAGAAAGGGCATTTGATAAAGTCCAACATCCTTTCTTGATAAAAACTCTCAGCCAAATGAGAATGGAAGGGAAATTCCTCAACATAATTAAGGGCATGTATTTTATGCAAAGCCAACAGCCAACATTATTCTTAACGGAGAAAGATTGAAAGCATTCCCCTTGAGAACGGGAGCAAACAAGGATGCCCATTATGACCACTCTTATTCAATATTGTACTTTAAGTCCTAGCCAGAGCAATAAGGCAAGAAAGGGAAATAAAGGTAAGGAAGAAGTAAAACTATCCTTGTTCACAAGAGATATGATCCTATACATACAAAATCCCAGAGATTCCACAAGAAAGTTACTGGAACTAATAGAAGGGTTCAGCAAAGTGGTAGGGTACAAGATCAACATACAAAAATCAATTGGATTCTTCTATGCTAATAAGGGAAGCTCTGGAAAGGAAATCAAGAAAACAATACCATTTACAATGGCCCCAAGAGGATGAAATACCTAGGGATAAATCTAACCAGGGGCGTAACACATAAACAAGGAAAACAACAAAATACTACTGCAAGAAACCAAAAGAGACCTACATAAAAGGAAAAAAACATTCCATGTTCATGGACTGGGTGACTTGAACCTTGTGAAAATGTCAATACAACCCAAAGTGATCTAAAAATATAATGCAATCCCATTCCAAATCCCAACAGCATTCTTTGACAAAATGGAAAAACTAACCTCCAATTTTATATGGAAAAGAAAAATGCCCTGAATAGCTAAAGCAATATTAAAGAAGAAGAACAGAGTAGGAGGCTTCAAACTATCTGAACTTGGGTTTTACTATACAGCCACAGTAATCAAAACAGCCTGGTGTTGGTAGACCAGTGGAACAGAACTGAGAACCCAGAAGTAAATCCATCTATCTGTGGACAGCTGACCTTTGACAAAGGGTCGAAGTCCATTCGATGGGGAAGAGACAGTATCTCTAAGAAATGGTGCTAATAAAACTGGGTATCCATTTGCAGAAAAATGAAACAGAATCAATACACCATACACAAAAACTAACTCAAAATGGATCAAAAACCTAAAATTGAAACCTGAAACTATAAAGCTCCTGGAAAATAATAAAGGGACAAAGCTAAGCATCCTAATTTTTGGCATAAATACACTATTAAACACAACTAAAAATGCATGAGCAACAGAAGATAAACTAGATAACTAGGACCTGCTAAAAATTAAATACTTATGCTCATCAAAAGACTTTACCAAAAGAGTAAAAAGAGAGCCTACAGACTAGGAAAAAAAAACTGGTAATGACATATCTGACAAGGGTCTAATCTCTAAAATATGTAGAAAATGTCAACAACTCAAAAACAAAAAAACAAAATCCAATCAAAAAATGGACAAAGGACTGAACAGACACTTAACCAAAGAGGACATTCAGGTGGCTAACAGACACATAAAGAGATGCTCATGATCATTAGCCATTAAAGAGATGCAAATCAAAACTACAGGGAGAGGACTTTCAGCCAAAATGGCTCCATAGACAGAAGCACCATGCCGTCCCTCCACAGCAAAGACCCAAAACACTAAGTAAAACAGAGACAAACATCAGTCCTGGAACCTGAAGTGTCAAATGAAGAGACAAAGAACTCAACCAAGGACTGAATAGAATAAGAAACGGACAGAAAACAGAGAGCGAGGAGAGATACATGCAGAGATCCCCTAACAGCTAACACAGCACAGATTCGCCATCTTGGACTCCTGTAGGAGATCGGCGGACAGGGGGCATGAGAAAGCAGCTTCTAGAAGCACTCAGCAGGAGACAGAGCACTGGGTAGCCAGCAATACATGCTTTCCCACTCCCCATCCTCTCCATGCTGCTCTACTTCCATACCTACTGGCTGGCTACAGTGCCTCAGCCATGCAGGAAGTGCAGTGTCTATGCTGCCTGCATTTGCTCACCCACATCAGAGACCGATGGACAGGGAGTACTGGAAAGCAGCCTCACAAAGTTCTAAGCAGGAGACAGAGCACCAGCTCCAGACACCACAACCTCCCCACTCCTTCCTGCCCACCTGTACCGTGCCCGGAACACTACACCCTCAAGCAGCACAGACACAACCTACTGGAACCTGCCCACCAATACTTCTCGGCCTGCCTAGTCGGCCTTACTACTTGACACAAATAACCTATCCCAGCCCCTACTCTTCAACTGGACCTGTCCTGCTGCACCATAGCTGAGCAACTGCCCCTGCCCATTGGACAAGGAGGTGAAAATATTGTGACCACAGATGAGTAGACAACAAAGAATGCACAGCCCGCCTGTTCAGACAAAACCAAATAAAACAAAAAAGAACATAACAAGAAGATCTACAATCAATAAATGAAGAAAATAACTACTGAATGTCCTGAAGACAGCAGACAATACAAAAACATATTAAAAAAAGGGCAGGACGTTTCCAGTAGGCACCCAAAATAAAACACCACATGACTTTCCAGTAGGAGAAAAGCCACTAGAACTACCTGACAGGGAATTCAAATCTCTAATACTCAGAACTACCCAAGAGTTGAAGCAAAAAGCAGACATAAATGAGGAAAAAATAGACAAATTCATGGAAAAGGCAGACAATTTCCTGGACAATACGGACAAAGAAAAAAAAAGGAAGTATTCGGGAAAATAATACAGTAACAAAATGCCAAAATAAATTCACAACTAGAAATCATACCAAAAAAAACAATTAGAAATCCAAAAGATAAACAAAATTTCAGAAAAGTACCGTGTCAAAGAAGGACTTAGGAGCAGGTTTGACAGGATCAGCAAAATTGAAGACAAACACTTGGATACAACTCTGAGGAAAAATCAGAAAAAAGGATGAAGAAAGATGAAGAAACTCTGAGATTATGTGGGGTATAATCAAAAACAAAAATTTGCAAGTGATCAGAGATCCAGAACACAGGGAGAAAATGGAAAACACAGAGAGGATCACTGAAGATTTGTTGATAGAAAACTTCCCTAACATCATGAAAGATGAAAAGCTGACTATCCAAGAAGCTCGACAAACACCACATAGGATAGACTCCAAAAGAAAATCACCAAGGCATATCATAATAACACTCGCTAAAACTAAAGACAAAGAAAAAATCCTATGAGCAGCTTGAGAAAAACAAGAAGTCACATACAGAGAAGAAACAATAGGATTAAACTATTTGGCAGAAACTATGCAGGCAAGAAGGCAATGGGATGACATATATAAAGCCTTGAAAGAAAAAATTGCCAACCAAGAATAATATATCCTGCAAAACTCTTGTTCAAATATGATGGTGAAATTAGGACATTTCCAGATAAATAGAAATTAAGGAAATATGTAAAAACTAAACTAAACTTACAAGAATTATTAAAGGGAGTCCTTTGGTCCGAGAACTGACAACAACAGATCACAGCCTGAAGCTAGGGGTCAAGATCGCACCAGCCAGATATCAACCTAGGAAATAGACTCTCAAGGACGATCCAAAACCAAAAGACTTACAAGAGGAAACCAGAGAGGTTAATCTGTAAATGACAACAACATCAGAATAATAAAAGAGGGAATAAGCGGTGTAGATACAGAACTTTCTAATGGAGAGGAAGGCAAAGCGATACCAAGTAATAATAGACTACTCAAACCTAGGAAGATAAAGCTAAATTTCAAGGTGACCACAAAGAAAGTTAGCAAACCTACTCATCAAAATAAAGAAAAACACAAAGTCTCAGTACTTACAAAATCTACAAAAACAAGAGAAATGAAAAAAAAAAAAAACTTACAAAGGAACTCGGCACAAGAGAGTAAGAGTAACAAAGAAAATGTTAGCACCACAAAAAAAGCACTACAAAATGACAGCAATAAACTCATTTTTAACAACAATTACACTGAATGTAAATGGCGTAAATGCACCCATAAAGAGACAGTGACAGAACGGGTAAAAAAACAGGATCCATCAATATGCTATCTACAAGAGACACACCTTAGAAACAAAGATGTAAATTTATTAAAATCAATGGATGAAAAAAATATATCAAGCAAATAACTTCCAAAAAAGAGCAGGAGTGGCAATGCTAATCTCAGATAAAATAGATTTTAAAACAAAATTCACCATAAAAGACAAAGAAGGGCACAATACAATGATTAAAGGGATGATCCATCATGAAGCATAACCATAATAAACATCTACTCACCCAAAGACGGGGCTCCAAAATACATAAAACAAACTCTAACAATACACTGAAAAGAGAAATTGACAGTTACACAATCACAGTAGGAGACTTCAACAAACCATTCTCAGTAAAGGACAGGACATTTAGAAAAATACTTAACAAAGATACAGAAGACCTAAACGGCATGATCAGCCAAACTGAGCTCATGGACATATATAGAATACTCCACCCAAGAGCTGCAAAGTACACATTCTTTTCCAACAAACATGGAATGTTCTACAGAACAGACAACATCTTAGGCCACAGAGCAACCCTCAACAAAATACAAAATATTGAGATAATACAAAATATCTTCTCTGACCACAACACCATCAAAGCAGAAATTAACAACAGGTAGAGCAAGGAAAAAATCAGTTACATGGGAACTGAATAACACCCTGCTTAAAAACCACCGGGTAATAGAAGAAATCAGAGATGGAATAAAAAAATTCCTAGAATCAAAAAAGAATGAAAACACATCATACCAAAACCTTTGGGACACAGCAAAGGCAGTCTTCAGAGGTCAACGTACAGCAATAGATGCGCATATCAAAAAAGAAGAAAAGGACAAAATCAAAACATTAGCTACACAACTTGAACAAATAGAAATAGAACAGCAAAAGAAGCCTGCAGCCACCAGAAGAAAGGAAATAATAGAGATCAAAGCAGAAATAAATGAAATAGAGAATAGAAAAAAAAATCAACAAAACCAAATGTTACACAAAATGATGTTGAAAATCTGAACAGACCCATAACAAGAGATTGAAAAGGTAATTAAAAAAAAAAAAAAAAAAAAAACTCCCAACAACAACAAAAAAGCCCTGCCCCAGGTGGCTTTACTTTGAGTATTCTACCAAACATTCAGAGAAGAGCTTACACCAGCACTACTCAAACTATTCCAGAAAATAGAAAAGGAAGCAATACTTCCAAATTCATTCTATGAAGCCAGCATAACCCTGATACCAAAACTAGGCAAAGACACCACAAAAAAAAAAAGAAAGAAAGTAAATTACAGACCAATACCTCTCATGAATATAGATGCAAAAATTCTCAACAAAATTCTAGCCAACAGAATTCAGCATCATGTCAAAAAAATAATACACCATGACCAAGTAGGATTCATACCAGGTATGCAAGGATGGTTCAACATTAGAAAATCAATCAACATAATCCACCACATAAATAAAAGGAGAGAAAAGAATCACACGATCATCTCAACTGATGCAGAAAAGGCATTCGACAAAGTCCAATAACCATTCCTGATAAACTAGGTATAGAAGGGAAATTTCTCAACATAATAAAGGACATCTATGCAAAACCAACAGTCAATATCGTTCTTAGTGGAGAGAGGCTGAAAACATTCCCTTTGAGAACAAAAACAAAACAAGGATGCCCTTTATCACCACTCCAACTTAATATTGTTCTGGAAGTTCTAGTTAGGGCAATAAGGCAAGAAACTGAAATAAAGCGTATCTGAATTGGTAATGGAGAAATTAAACTGACCCTATTTGCAGATGAGATGATACTATACATAGAAAACCCAAAAGACTTCATGAGAAAACTACTGGAACTAATAGAAAGATTCAGCAGAGTGGCAGGATACAAGATAACCATACAAAAATCAGTGGGATTCCTATACACCAATAAAGAGAATGATGAAAAGGAAATTAGGAAAACAATACCATTTATAATAAGCCCTAAAATAATAATATAGGAATAAATCTAACCAGGGATGTAAAACCTATACAAAGAAAACTACAAAACACTGCTGAAAGAAACCAAAAAAGATCTACATAAATGGAAAAACATACCATGCTCACGGATAGGTAGATTCAACATTGTGAAAACGACAATTTTACCCAAAGCAATTTACAAATACAATGCAATGCCGATCCAAATACCAACAACAGTCTTCAAAGAGATGGAAAAACTAACCACTAACTTTATACGGAAAGGTAAGAAGCCCCAAATAAGCAAAGCACTATTGAAGAAGGTTAAAGTAGAAAGACTCGCACTACCTGACCTCAGAACCTACTATATAGCTACAGTAGTCGAAATGGCCTGGTACTGGTATGATAACAGATGCATTGGCCAATGGAACAGAATTGAGAACCCAGATGTAAATCTATCCACCTATGGCCACCTAATCTTTGACAAGTCCCCAAAATCCATCAAATGTGGAAAAGACAGTTTTTTTAAAAAATGGTGCTGCAAAACTCGATGTCCATCTGAAAAAAAAGTCAAACAGGATCCATACCTCACACCATATATAAAAACTAATTCAAAATTGATCAAGACCTAAATATAAAGCCAAAAACTATGAAGTTCATTGAAGAAAAAATACGATCAACGCTAGAGGCCCTAAAACATGGCATTAACAGGATACAAACCACAACCAACAACACACAAACTCCAGAAGATAAGCTAGATAACTGGGATCTTCTAAAAATTAAACACTTATGCTCACCAAAAGACTTCACCAAAAGAGTAAGAAGAGAACGTACAGACTGGGAAAAATTTTTTGGCCATTACAAATCAGGCAAAGGTCTAACCTCTCAAATCTACAAGAAAATTCAACACCTCTACAGCAAAAAGACAAATAATCCAACTAAAAAATGGGCAAAGGAAATGAGTAGATACTTCCCCAAAGAAGACATTCAAGTGGCCAACAGACACATGAGGAAATGCTTGTGATCACTAGCCATTAGAGAAATGCAAATCAAAACCACAATGAGATGCCATCTCACCCTGGCATTACTGGCATGAATTACAAAAAACAAAACAAAATAAAAACAGGAAATAACAAATGTTGGAGAAGCTGTGGGGAGATCGGAACTGTTATGCACTGCTGGTGGGAATGCAAAATAATATAACCATTTTGGAAAATGATATGGCACTTCCTTAGAAAGCTAGAAATAGAAATACCATATGATCCAGCAATCCTACTCCTAGGAATATATCCTAGAGAAATAAGAGTTGTCACAAGAATAGACATATGCACACCCATGTTCATTGTAGCATTGTTCACAATAGCAAAAAGATGGCAACAACCTAGATGCCAATCAACAGAGGAATGGATAATCAAACAGTAGTACATACACACAATGGAGTACTATGCAACAATAAAGAACAATGATGAAGCTGTGAAGCATCTCATAACGTGGATGAATCTGGAGGACATTATGCTGAGTGAAATAAGTCAATCACAAAAGGACAAATATTGTATGAAACCATTACTGTAGAAACTCATGAGAAGGCTTACACACAAAAAGAAACAGTCTTTGATGGTTACAAGGGAGGGAAGAGGTGGGGATGGAAAAACACTAAATAGACAATAGATAAGTGATAACTTTGGTGAAGAGTAAGACAATACATACCACTGGAGAAGCCAGCACAACTTGTACAAGGCAAGGTCATGGAAGCTCCATAGACACACCCAAACTCCCTGAAAGATGGAATTGCTGGGCTGAAGGCTGTGAGGACCATGGTCTCAGGGAACATCTAGCTCAATTAGCATAACATAGTTTATAAAGAAAATGTTCTACATTCTACTTTGCTGAGTAGCGTCTGGGGTCTTAAAAGACTGTGAGCTGCCATCTATGATACTCCACTGGTCTCACCCCATCGGGAGCAAGGAAGAAAGAGAAGAAAACTAAAGATACAAGGGAAAGTTTAGTCCAAAGAACTAATGGACCACATCTACCATGGCCTCCACCAGATTGAGTCCAGTACAGCTAGATGGTGCCCGGCTACCACCACAGACTGCTCTGACAGGGATCACAATAGAGGGTCCCAGACAGAGCTGGAGAAAAATGTAGAACAAAATTTTAAACTAAAAAAGACCAGACTTGCTGACCTGACAGAGACTGGAGAAACCCTGAGAGTATGGCCCCTGGACACCCTTTCAGCTCAGTGATGAAGTCATTCCTGAGGTTCACCCTTCATCCAAAGATTAGATAGGTCCATAAAAGAAAACGAGACTAAAGGGGCACACCAGTCAGTGTATGATACCTCTTTTATAAAAAGTCAAGAATAGGTTTACACACAGAAAATGTTATTTGATGGTTACCAGGGACAGGAGGAGTAGGAAGAATCACTTACTAGGTAGTAGACACATGTTAAATCTGGTGATAGGAAAAGTAATATGGGGGAAATCAGCACAACTTGACCAAGGCAATTGAAGACACTCAGAGGAATGCAAGAATAAAGGACAACTATGGTAAATGCTATAACATATACAATTTTGCAACAATGGTAATAACAAAATATGTGAGTGGTTATACAGGTAGATATATATTTTATAACGATGTGGGAAGGGGTATGGAAGTACGTGCCAATGCATATATAGGTATATTTGTAGGCATATATATATACATGTTTGTATGTGTTGCATATATATTCATATATAAAATAAAGCACATAGGGGGCACAGTTATGGAGACTTTTTAGACATACCCAAATACGTCATGGGACTGGTTTACTGGGTTTGCAGTTTCAGGACCATAGTTTTGTGGGACGACTAGGTGAATCGGCATAACTTAGTTCATAAAGATAATGTTCTACATCTTAGTTTGTTGAGTAACATCTGGGGTCTTAAAAACTTGCGAGTGGCCCTTTAAGATACAACTATTGGTCTCTTCCTGTCTGGAGGAAAAGAGAGTGAAGGAAACCAAAGATTCAAAGAGGAAATCAGTCCACAGGATGAATGTCCCACAAGAATCACAGCCTCTTCTAGCCTGAGATAAGAAGAACTAGAAGGTACCTAGCTACCTCTACCAACTGCTCTGACCAGGGACACAATAGATTTACTGAACTTACAGAAACTTCTAGAAACTAGAAGAACCCCCGAGATTATCGCCCTAAAACACCCATTTAACCTGGAACTGAAGCCATTCACGAACGTCACCTTTCAGCCAAATAATAGACTGGCCTATAAAATAAACAATAACACCTGTGAGGAATGTGCTTCTTTAAATAATCAACCATAGGAGACCAAATAGTCAACATTTACACAAAAGCAAAGATGAGAAGGCAAGGAGGGGCAGGGGAACTGGATGGATGGAAATGAGGCAAGCGAGGTAGAAATGGTGAGAGTGCTGACACATTACAGGGATTGTAACCAATGTCAACAATTTGTGTATGAATAGTTGAATGGGAAATAAATTTGTTGTGTAAACTTTCACCTAAAATGCAACAAAATATTTATTAAAAAAAAAAAAAAAAGAACAGAAAAGCAAGTTTCTGCTCAGATGGTGTCCATAATGGTTTACATATTGTATACATGGAATTTATTAATTAAATCTGCAGCTGAGGACAAGAGTTGTGCAGAAGGAAACATCCAATAGCCTTTCTCAGAGCCAGAATCCACCAATCCATCATCCACCATGATCTCAGCCAGGCAGTGGGAATGAGAGGAATCATTGTTGGAGGAAGCCAGCAGTCTGGTAAGATGGAATTGGGTTTTGCTTGGATGGAACTGTTAGCACATCCCCGGTACCCTTGGCTGGATATGTTTTTACATTCCAAAACTATAGAGAAAGAGATGTGATGTATAGGTAGTGAATATTTTCCAGATGAAGATTAACATTTTACTCTAAGTATGAATCTTCCTCAAATATAAACTACTAATTTAAAATGCCCCAAGGATTGAGGATCAGATTCCCATGCATCAGATTCCTTCATAAAACCGCCTGGATGACAGCTAAAGTACATTTCTAATTTAAAATTCAACAACTAGAATATTCTTAGGAAAACCAACTGGTAACTACAGAGACACCTCAGCTCAGCCCACACTCAGAATCACCCCATCACCTCCATATTCCCTTCCCTACATTACCCAGGTGGTAAATGATGATGATGGTGGTAGTGGTGTTGTCAGCAGCAGCTAACAGTAACTGAGCACTTCTATATGCTAGGCCTCTTGTTCCTACTACTAATCCTTCTTCGTTTCCAACTTTTCCATTCAAATCGCCAGTAATTATCAATGCATCTTGATTGCATGTTTGATCAATTTCAGACTGCAGAAGTTGGTAAAAATCTTTAATTCCTTTATGTTTGGCCTTAGTGGTTGGTAAGTAAATTGGAATAATAGTCGTATTAACTGGTCTTCCTTGTAGGCGTATGGATATTATCCTATCACTGACAGCCTTGTACTTCGAATATATCTTGAAATGTTCTTTTTGATGATGAATGCAACACCATTCCTCTCCAATTTGTCATTCCTGGCATAGTAGACCATATGATTGTCTGATTCAAAATGACCAATACCAATCCATTTCAGCTCACTAATGCCTAAGGTATTGATTTTACGTGTTCCATTTCATTTTTGATGATTTCTAATTTTCATACATTCATACTTTGTACATTCCACGTTCCTGATATTAATTGCTGTTTATAGCTGTTTCTTTTCATTTCAAGTAGTGCCACATCAGCAAATGAAGGTCCAGAAAGGTTGACTCCATCCATGTCATTAAGGTCAACCCTACCTTGAGGAGGCAGCTCTTCCCCAGTCATATTTTGAGTGCCTTTCAATCTGAGGGACTCATCTTCCAGCACTGTATCATACAGTGTTCTGCTGCTATTCATAAGGTTTTCACTGGTTAATTATTTTCAGAAGTAGAACTCCAGGTCCTTCTTCCTAGTTTGTCTTAGTCTGGAAGCTCTACTGAAACCTGTCCATCATGGGTGACCCTGCTGGTATTTGAATACTGGTGGCATAGCTTCCAGCATCACAGTAACACACCAGCCCCCACAGTATGACAAGCTGCTCACTCGTCTATGCCAAGAAATTTGGAAGACAGACAGCTACCTGGTCATCCAGCTGGAAGAGATCCACATTTGTACCCATTCCAAAGAAAGGTGATCCAACAGAATTCAAAAATAATCGAACAGTATCATTAATATCACATACAAGTAAAATTCTTGCTGAAGATCATTCAAAAGCAGTTGCAGCAGTACATCGACAGGGAACTGCCAGAAATTCAAGCCAGATTTAGAAGAGGATGCAGAACCAGGGATATCGTTGCTGATGTCAGATGGATCCTGGATGAAAGCAAAGAATACTAGAAAGATGCTTACCTGTCTTCTATTGACTATGCAAAGGCATTCAAGTCAGGGATCATAGCAAATTATGGGTAACATTGTGAAGAATGGGAATTCCAAAACACTTAATTGTGCTCATGAGGAAACTGTACTTAGACCAAGAGGTAGTTGTTCAGACAGAACCAGGGGATATTGCATGGTTGAAAGTCAGAAAAGGCGTGCACCAGGGTATCCTTTTCACCATACTTATTCAATCTGTATGCTGAGCAAATAATTTGAGAAGCTGGACTATATGAAGAAGAACAGGGCATCAGGATTGGAGGAAGACTCATTAACAACCTGTGATATGCAGATGACACAACCTTGCTTGCTGAAAGTGAAAAGGACTTGAAGCACTTACCGATGAAGATGAAGGATTACAGCCTTCAGTATGGATTATACCTCAACATAAAAAAAAGAAAATCCTCACATCTGGGCCAATAAGTGACATCATGAAAAATGGAGAAAAGACTGAATTTGTCAAGGATTTCATTTTACTTGGATCCACAATTAACGTTCATGGGAGCAGCAGTCAAGAAATCAAACAACGCACTGCATTGGGCAAATCTGCTTTATAAAATCTCTTTAAAGTGTTAAAAAGCAAAGATGTCACCTTCAAGACTAAGGTGTGCCTGACCCAAGCCATGGTGTTTTCATTCGCCTCATATGCATGTGAAAGTGGGACAATGAATAAGGAAGACTGAAGAAGAGTTTACGACTTTGAATGGCAGTGTTGGAGAAAAATATTGAATATACCAGGGACTGCCAAAAGAACAAACAAATCTGTCTTGGAAGAAGTACGATCAGAATGCTCCTTAGAAAGTAGGGCGGCGAGGCTACATCTCACATAGTTTGGGCATGTTATCAGGTGGCACCAGTCCCTGGAGAAGGTCATCATGCTTGGTAGAGTAAAGGGTCAGCAAAAAAGATGAAGACCGTCAACGAGATGGATTGGCACAGTAGCTGCAACAATGGGTTCAAGCCTAACAATGATTGTGAGGATGGGGCAGGCCTGGGCAGTGTTTCATTCTGTTGTACATAGAGTCGGTATGAGTTGGAACAGACTTGACGGCACCTAACAACACAACAGCATATGCTGGGCACATATGTGGCTGTGCCTTTACACATGTGCTTTACATGGATTATATACTAAAATTACCCCCATTTAACAGATGAAAATAACAAGGGACAAAATGAATAAGTAACCTGTACCAGGTCACAGCCTTTAACTGGCTCTATAATCCACAGGCTTACCTTGATCATCTCATCTGTGGACACTAATAGTAAGGATCTCAAATTTCTCACTTTAGCAACAAGCTAGTCATTACTTATAATAATTGTCAGCTTTCTGCTTTGGATGTGTACAAGCAAGCCTCACACAGAAAGGTAAGGACAGGACCAAGGTGGTTTAGATCATTTTTGACAGCAACTTTCTTTGACCCACCTCAGAACATTCTGAATTGAACATCTAGAGATAGAGGAGAAAGGACACTTAAGATTCACCACAAGCACACATTCTGGGAATACTAGTAGGGTGCTGCGCAAAAGGTGAGGCACTCAGAATCAGTCCTGGGTTCAAGTCCTGACTCTGCTGTTCACCATCTGTGTCACTGGGAAATTTTCTTAAGTCTCAGTGTCAGTTTCTGTTTTGAAAAATAGGAAATAACACCAAATACCTCATAATGAGATAGTACAATATAAAAAATCTAGCAGCTTTATGTAAGTACATGATAAATACTTCATGATGATAGATAGCATTGTACTGAGGATGGGGAAGTCTGAATCCCAAACAGCCAACAAAAGATGTCTGCAGAAGGAACAGAACATTCAGAAGAAGACAGGAAAGGATTAAATTCAGAGATACCCATACTGTCTCTGCAAGAACTAATCTTGGCTGAAACAACCCCAAATGTTCCACTTCCTCTTTCCTGGAAACAAGAATACTTTTATCATCTATGAGAACTTACATCAACTTACATCGACTATTAATAGTATACAAGAGTTTTCAGATTATAACTAGTAGCAGCACCGCTATTTGTGGGAAAAGAACGGGAGACAAGTCAAGCAATTTTGCCTTCACCCTTACCCAAAATAATCTCAGAAATGCCACTTCTTGAAGTACCAAGAAATGTTTTAGGGCAGAAGCTGTTGTTGGTGGTTCATCACATCTCAGAGAACCATGATGTAATCATCCCTGCTTCAACTAATTAGTCTTCCTTCCGATAATATCTGCTTCTCCACCACCAACACTGCCCCTGAAAGCAGCTATTACTCCTGGATAACACGGACTAAGGACATAGAGAGCATAGAAGGAGCCCAGGTGGGAATGGTTAAAGTGCTTGGCTGCTACCTGAAAGGTTCAGGGTTTGAAATCATCAGCAGCACGAATGGAGAAAAGATCTGGCTATCTTCTCCTGTAAAGATGACAGTTTAGCACACCCTTATGGGGCAGATCTACTCCGTCCTATAGGATTGCTATGAGTCCGAATGACTAGATGGCACACAACAATAACAGAGAAGGGAAAGGTTGGTTACACAGTGCATACTTAAAAATTTACTTACTTAGGCCATACCATTGCCATCATAATCCCACAACATTATCTGGTCAGTGGTGTTTATCAGTGATCAGAACTACTGTTGGCTTGGCTGCTGACATTAGGCCTAAGTGAGCACGGAGCTAAGAGTGGTTTATATCCTTAGATTTAACTCCACAACATACTTTGGAGAGTATCCTCATGGTATTTGATACCTACAGTTGGTAGGCAGTCATCTTTAGAGATGGTTCAAAAAGAATCTTTTATACATTTTACAAGTGAAAGAAGCCAGACACAAAAGAGTACAGTCACACACTGCATAACGTCCATTTGGGCAACATCCGACTGTATATACATCTGTGGTCCCACAAGGTTATAATTAGAGTTCAGAAATCCTGATCAAGGAATTGGATGTAGCAGACTTAATCGGACATAGAGAACACAACAGCTTCTTGCAGGCAACACATGTATCTCATGTCTCTCGTATAAAAAGCGTTTGTGCTGCCAGGCATATATTGGTACAGTAAATTGTAGAGAGAGGTTATTTGCCCCAGCAAATAATATGGTGTTCGCATAACGTCCAAATCAGATAACGTCCTGTTTCACAGAACATATCGTGGGTGTTAAGTGACGAATGACTATATATACCAAATTATTCCACGCTATAAAAAAAAAAAAAAAATGAAGTTCAAAAATGGGCAAAATGAATCTCTAGTGCTGTAAGTCAAAATAGAGGTTATCTTTGGTGGTGGGGGGGGCTCCTGGGTGATAGGAATGTTTTATTTATTCATTGGAGTACTGGTTAATTGCATTCACATTGTGAAAAATTCCTTGAATTTTTCCTTATGATTTGTGCACTTTTCTATATGTATGTTGAACTTCAATAAGTTTACTGAAAAGGAAAAGGAGGAGGGAAAGGAGGGGGGGAGGAAGAAGAGGAGAAGGAGTGGTGGTAGAAGAGGAAGGGAGGACGGAAGAAAGGAAGGAAATGAATGGAAATTTAAAACAGAAAGGTTAAACACATATAAAGACATTCAACGTCATTAGCCATTGTTGTTGTTGTTAGGTGCTGTCGGTAGGTCCCAACTCATAGTGACTCTGTGTACAACAGAACGAAACACTTCCCGGTACTGTGAAATTCTCATTATAGTTGCTATGTTTGAGCCCTTTGTTGCAGCCGCTGTGTCAATCCATCTCAATGAGGGTCTTCTTCTTTTTTCTGCCCCTCTACACTACCAAGCATGATGTGCTTTTTAAGGGACTGGTCCCTCCCAATAATATGTCCAAAAAATGTGAGACAAAGTCTCACCATCCTTGATTCCAAGGAACACTCTGACTGTACTTCAATTCAAATTCAGATTACAATGAGATATCACTCCATGCCTATGAGAACAGCTAAAACGAAAAAATAACGATAATACTAAATGTTGGTGAGGATGCTTAGAAACGGAATTTCTTATGCATTGATGGTGAGAATGTAAAATGATACAGCCACTCTGGAAAATTGTTTGGCAATACTTACCATACAATTCAGCAATCATATTGTCAGGCATTTATCCCAGAGAAATGAAAAACCTGTAGACAAATATCCACAGCAGCTTTATTCATAACAGGAAAATACTGGAAAGAACACAAATGTCCTTTCGAATGGTTGAACAAACTCTAAAACATCCTTAGAATTGAATACTACTTAGCGATACAAAAGAATGAATTACTGATACATGTAATAAGCCGGATGGACCTCAAGGGCATTAGGCTTAATGAAAAAAGTCATTTTCAAAAGGTTTCATATAGTATGATTCCAATAGTATAATGCTCTCAAAATGACAAAATTGTAGAGATGTAGAACAGATTAGTGGTTGCTAGGAGACAGACGTGGGGTGAGGAGGAGGTGGAGTGGGGTGGTAGGTGAGTGTGAGTACAAAGAGGTAGGTATCATGAGGTAGTTCTTTTGTGGCGTGGAATGGTTTTGCATCTTGATTATGGTGGTAGTTACATGGGATAAAAGTGCACAGAACTACCTATACACACAAGCAAATCAATGCAGGTAAAAAATGGTGAAAACTAAATAAGGTTTAGACTTTAGTTAACAGCAATGTTGTTGTTAGGATGTTAGGTACCCTCCAGTCAATTTCAACTCATAGCGACCCCATGTGACAGAGTAGAACTGCTCCATAGAGTTTTCTAGGCTGTAATCTTAACGAGAGAACTCTGCTGGTGTACTGGTCAAGAGCTCTGCTGCTAACCAAGGGTCTGTGGTTCAACTCCACCAGCTGCTCCTTGGAAACTATGGGGCAGTTATACTCTGTCAGATAGGGTCGCTGTAAGTTGGAATTGACAGCAATGGGTTTGGCTTTTTTTTCTTTTTAATCTTTATGGGAGCAGATTCTCAGGTCTTTCTCTTGCTGAGACACTCGGTGGGTTCCACCCGTCAACCTTTCAATTAGCAGCTGAGCGCTTAACTGTTGTGCCACCAGGGCTCCATACCAATGTACCAACGTCAATTTTCTGGTTTTGGCATTGTACTACAGTTATGTAAGAGGTCACTATTGGGGGAAGGGTGCACAGCACTCTTTATACAAGTTTTGCAACTTCCTGTGATTCTATATTTAAAAGTAAAAAGTTTAAACAGAAGAAAAGAAAGAGGAAGAGTATTTTATCCTACCCAGCTTGGATTAGTTCCATTCATGTTTGCAACTGCTACTCCCTTCAGGCAGGCTTGAGACCCCACAGCTTCCATACCTCAGTGTTGAACACTGTCAGCTGAAAATACAGAATCCTTACTCAGAAGTGCATCTGTGGACAATACTCACAGATGGGAAGGGAAAACAGCAAACAGATTTTTATGCTTCTTAGACCTCCTGGTCCATCCCAATTGATCCTTGGGGTTGTGGTGATTTGCATAACAGGTTTCCTATCAACTCAGAACTTCAGGCTCTTACCCTAAAATTGGAATCTACATGTATGTGTAGAAAGGTTTTCTTAGATATTATGAGAAATTAACAGAAGAATTAAGAGTAGCTATTTAGGGAAAGGAGTCCTGGTGGCGCAGTTCCACCAGCTGCTCCTTGGAAACCGTATGGGGCAGTTCTACTCTGTCCTGTAGGGTCTCAGTGAGTTGGAATCAACTCTACAGCAACGAGTTTGGTTTGGTCCAGCCATTTAGGGAAAAATGGATCCCTGGGTGGTGCAAATGGTTAAGTGCTGGGCTACTAACTGAAAGGTTGGCAGTTCGAACTCAGCCAGAAGCACTTGGAACAAAAAAAAGAAAAGACCTGGGAATCTGCTTCTGAAAGGTCACAGCCATGAAAAGTCTAAGGACTGCATGCCATTCTACCCTGCACACATGGGGTCACCATGAGTTGGAATCAACTTGACTGAAACTATTTTTGTTTGTTTGTTTTTAGGGAAAACATTTGTATTGAAATCAGCATTGGAAAGAAACTGTAAAGCTTAGATTGCCTTAAAGTACCAATTCAATATTGCTGACAGCAACAAGGGAAGTCAGAGCCTCTTACCAAGACAGCAGCCTTCCCTTTTCTTAAGCTAAAAGGAGTGGCAAAGGCTACTTTAAGGCAGACTGGAAAGGATGTCTTCCTTCTTGGCAGGTTAATAAAAGCCAGAGTGGTTCAGAACATAGGGTAGCTTTTTAAGCCATCAGTCATGTTTATATTATTATTCTTGGTTGAAATAATGTGGTTAGTCATAAGACAGATAAAACAAACTAAACTAAAACTCCAGAACCCCATCTTTTGTAGTCATGAGAAACAAGAAATCATTTTAAGAGTTAGCAAGTTACAGAAAGTATGGTGATTTACCCAAAAAGGATCTTGGATACCAGCTTTCTGAATGTAGCCCAGTGAAAAGGAAGAGAGACTCCTGACTTGAATAAGAGCCAGAGAAAGCCGCCAGGGTTGAAACACTCAGGATCCAAACTCCACATTTGGCTTTGTGCTCAGGGCTGTATTCCCAGGCCTGATCTCCAACACTTCGCCAGCAAGACGACAGACTGTTTTGTTAATGCTTCCTGTCCAAGATTCGCGGAGCTCAGGGCAGCGATAGAACCAAATGTTCGGCAGAGTTTGCTGAGCTGTGGGGTCAGTGGCAGGACTGGCAACAGACATGGACAGACCAAAGGCTGTCCTCACTGGACCAGTTCAGCCATGTACTCTTATGTCCTGGCCTGTGACCTCAGAGTACACAGATACATTTCATTACGATGAGCCCACAGTTTATCTAGCTTTACAAGTTGGGCTACAATCCAATTTCTGGATAAATGATTAAAAAAAAAAAAAAAAACTTCTATGTTGCCATTTCTCAGATGTTCTCAAATATTAACACTTTACCTCTTAGTTTTCACTTATAACCTTCTACTGAGTGGAGTTTATAATCAACATTTTGCCATGGACTTGTTTATAACTATTCATATTTTAAATGGAAAAAATGGCCTGTAAACATTTTTCTTTTACCTGTACTGTCCCTCACACACACACACACACACACACACACACTCATGTACACATGCACACACACACACACACGCATCACTGATTTTGAAGAAGAAACTGGCCACTACTTTGGACTTATTACTTTTAAAATATCAATTAAACACCAAAGCAAAACAAAACAAAAACCTGAAAATTGTAAAGCCATAAAGCCTATGCTGGGCTAACAAAGGCTTTCTCGGGCTTTTCCAGCATCCTGGGAAGCCCCGTTCAGAGCTACATTGCCCATGCATTGTCAGCATCCTCCCCACCAGTCAGCAAACTCTCCCTATACAAGAACTAGATGTTATTACATAGTCCTAGTGCCCAGCACGGTGTCAGGCACATAGTAGGTGTTCAGTTCTTGAATTAAATGTAGTTATTAATAAGTTGGGAAACCCTGGTGGCGTAGGGGTTAAGTGCTACGGCTGCTAACCAAGAGGTCGGCAGTTCAAATCCGCCAGGCGCTCCTTGGAAACTCTATGGGGCAGTTCTACTCTGTCCTATAGGGTTGCTATGAGTCGGAATCGACTTGACGGCACTGGGTTTGGTTTTTTTAACAGGTTAGCCCACTGTTATTTCATATTAAATTTCCAGTTAAAAACCAAACCATTCCATAAAGCACTCCAGAATCCCTAGGCACTCTATTGTCTTCACTGGAGCCATGAGGGAAAATAGGAACATGGCAGCTAGTCTCCTAAGATGGTCTCAGTGAATCATGCATGCAATCCAGAATTCACTCTTGTGTAGCCCCCTTGTACGCTAAATTGGGGCTGGTCCTGTGTGCAGTAAAGGGTTAACTTAGCAGGTTTAAGATGTTCCAACCCTGCACATTCCAAAGAAAGGATGGGCTGTGACTGGTTCCTAAGAAATAATTTATAAGCCCTTGGAATATCCTGCCTAAGAATGTCTTTATATACCTGGGGTCTTGGGGCATGCCAGGTAGTTTATGCTAACAATGTGATTTATGATGGGGACCTTGGGCCACTGTGGTGCAGTGAATTACTTCATATGGCCCTTTTAGCCATGCATGGTTTTTGTAACTCCCCACATAATGGTTAGGAGAAACTATGCAAATAAGCTGGTTGTGGGGGGATTAGACAGTTGCTAACAACTCAACTACAGTACATGGGATCCTTGTGGGAGTGGACCCACGCTAATAAGTGTATGGAACCCTAATGAGGGGATTGGTCAGTTTTGCTATCCCTCTAGACTTAAGATGAGCCATCCCAGAGGTGGGAATGGGGGGAGTTCATTACCATCAAGAAAGAAGAGCCAGGAGTGGAACACATCCCTTGGACCCAGGGTCCCTGCATTGAGAACCTCCTACACCCAGGAGACAGAAAGTTGTTAATACCAGAGACAGCAAGAAGCAATGGCAGAGAAACAGCCGCAGCAGAACCCAAAGATCAGCAAGAGATGGTGTGGTAGGTTCCCCAACCCACAGAGCAAGGGAGCTGAGTGCCTTCAGGCAGAAAGCTTCCTGGTGACGTGGGGTGCTTCTGGGCACTTATCAGTGGAACTAAAGGGATCTGTATTGTAACACCTGTCTGAGCAGAGCAGAGGCCAGGCCCAAGCAGAGCTAAGGGCTGAGGGCCAAGAGAGGAGCCTGTTCTGAGGGGGCCAAGAGGAGGCCTACATGGTGGACAGGAGCTCAGAGAACTGTCCTGCACCAAAGGGAGACTTTGCCTATATGCTTTCTGATCCTAACCCTGAATTGTAACCTGTCATTTCCCTAATAAACCTCATAATCATGAGTCTGTAAGTTCTCTATGGCTATTGCAATAAATTATTGAACCCAGGAGAAAAGAAGAGAGTGCCATGGGAGGAACAGCTGATGTCAGAATTGGTAAAAAGATTGGAGGGTGGAGGTGTGTTTGACCTTCACCTCATAGCAATTGGCCTTGGGCTCCTACTGATTTTGGTTCTCTTTCCTCCCCCTTATGAAGTTAAAAGTCTAACAATGCCTTCACATCATTTTCACAGCCACACTATATCATTTTGACCTCTGGAGAGGCTAGAGACTGAGTAAGGTAAGTCAAGTACACACTCTGTTCCTATGTGTCTGACCCGGAATAAAACCCTAGACACCAAGGTGTTGGTGGACTTCCCTGGTTGGCCATGCTCTGTATGTGTTGCAATACATTGTTGATGGGAGGATTAAGTGCTGTCTGTATAACTCCACTGGCAGAGGACAACTGGAAGCTTATGCCTGGTCTCACCTCAACCCTCCCTGCTCTATGTGCCTTTTTGCTTTGATCCTTTTGTGGTGATAAACTATAACTGTGAGTATAACTGTGAGTCCTTCTAGCCAAACATCAAACCTGAGAGTAGTTTTGGGGACCCCCTGACACAGCCCGTAACTTGCTTTATCCAGTAGAATAGGCTGTGCCTCTTCTGGGTCTAAGCCTTAAGAAGGCCTAGAACCTTCTGCTTTTGCATTTTTGGATACGTTGAGCAAGTAGTAAGAAGAGAGCACGAGGAAAGGAGAGGCCCAGTCACCCTCATGTTCTGGTCAAATCTCTGCAAGACTCTAGAACCAGCCATCATCTGACTGCGAACACATGAGAGACTCCAATCAAGGCCAGCAGTTCAGCCCAGTCAACTCACAGAACCATGAGGTAAGAAAATTGTTGTTATTTTAAACAACTAAGTTTTGGGGTGGCTTGTTACACAGAGCGCCTGGTGGATTCGAACAGGAATCGACTGGACGGCACTGGGTTACTGGGTTGTTACACAGAAATAGATAACTAAATAAAGCTGGGATGATCAAAATAGGAGATTCAGAATTAAACTGGCTAAGAGATCAAACATAAGTCACTTTCAGAAACCATTATTTTCAACAACTTGACCCAAAACAATTTTCCTATATTGAAAGCAAAAAAAAAAAAAAAATTTTTAAGGGGACTGGGATTTAGTTTTTTGGGGGGGGGGATTTAATAAAACCCGCTCAAGCTGCTTAAGTTTGTTGCTTAATTTATCGTAGGCTCCAGGGTTCTTTTCATTGCTGATTTGGAAACAGTGAAAGGCCACCGGTTAACAATACCTCACACAAGAATAGCCTTCAGAAGATTTCAAAGCCCTCTGTTTTGTTCAATTTTACCCTTAAAATGAGAACATGAGGTAGTTGATTTAATCCAAATTTTATCGATAAGGCCATAGGCCAGAGAGCTCCCTGGCAGACCAAGAGCTGGAAATGCTGGTTTCCTGGCTGCCTCACTACACACCCTCTGTACCCTGCTGGGTGGGTTCTACCTGGCTGCCCTCCAGTGACTGCTCCCCCACCACCCCCCCCCCGGAAGAGATGCCAAACTCCTGACACATGGTGTTCGAAAATACCTTGTAATATTTCCACTCACGGATTTCACTGTATGTTCCCCAGTGGATATTTTGGCGAACTAAAAATGTGACTCCTCAGTGATGAAAACACAAAGTCCGTATGACTAGGGAACAGCAACAACATTGGCACTTTCATCTAATCATCAGCAAGTCCTCTTCCAGGGCATTAAATGGCTTATAAATTTTTTTAATTTGCTTGGTAAGTATTTATCCTTTAGTAAAAGCAAGTGGTCTTAAAAGAGCAAAAAATGCTGATGCACCACTTCGAATGGGTAACTGGTGGCTCCTGCTCAGCTGATAAATGTCTGTTTCTTAGAAAATGGAACCTGGGCTTCTTGTAAACATCAGTCATCTCAGATAATGGTGATAACCTCGATATTTAGACTGAGTTTTTACTTTCATGCCTTGTGTTTATAACTCACATTAGGCAGTTTTAAAGAACTTAATAAATTCATCTGTAAGCTATTACATGGAAAAAACCCAGAACAGAGAAGCATGCTGTCTTAGACCATGAGGTGAATCAGAATACATAGTTTTCAAAAATCCAGTATTCTTCCCTTGTGTTAAGAAGAACAAGCTCCAAGTGCCTCTTCGGCCACCTGATTTCTATGAGGAAGAAACACACAGTTATGCAGCTGTTAGACGAGGAGGCAGAGAATCTCCTGGGCCACGCATTAATGAAGATGAAAGGGCTTTATCCATTGGCTGACTAATTTTATGAAGATCTCATGGAAATTCTGTGGACACAGAGCACGATTCTCTTTGCTTGAAGAGCATTTTCCGAAGCACAGATGTTTTTCTCTTAACTGTGAACGCTGGCTGACTTGACCATATCCTTTTTCAGTACCCAGCAGACGGTGCTGTGTTTGAAGTGGCTTGCCCCCTACAACTTGGGGCTGATATTCATTGCTAGGTGGAAAATACATCTTTGGCTAGAACAGAAATGAATCAAAATTACATAAAAATGTTTCCATTTTGGGAAATTCCCCAAGATATAAATGTCTTTCTGGCTCTGGGCTGATATAAATTACCTTATGATCACATCCCAGAGGATACGTAGAAGTTACCAACAAGAGGACACCTTAGCAAAACAGAAATGAATTTTCAATACTTTGTGATGATGGCAATATGTAATTATAAGCTCCTAAAGATTTTCTTGTTACAACATTTTAGAAGCAAAAAATTGACTCATTTTTTCTGGTTAGTGCCTCATTGTTTTCATTAGGGATTTTCTATGCAGCCTCTATCTGAATAATACAAAATATAATTATTTCAGAGTTAACTTTACCTGTCAAACAGCACTGAGTCCTAAAACCTGTTTTGAGCTTAACAAATCACATAGAAGCTTTATGCCAAGGAAGTTTAATGCAATAAATCAAGTAAAACAGTGATTTTTCAAATACTGAAAAGCTCAACTAACTTAGATAATGAAAGTTTGGAAATGCAAGACTGGCTAAAATTTTAAAAATATTACAAATCCTAAAAACATGCTAATTAAGTTTCAAGTTTTACTAGAATATTTTTATTTCGCAATTAAATAGCATTAAACTTTTTACTACAAATGTTTCATCACATGGATAAATACATTCATCTTTCATTTATTATCTGTTTGTCGAGGTTGGTATGTGGCATTATAAGTCTCATCAAGTGTCTCAAGAATAATAAAGTAAAAATCCAACTGACTTGATACACAGTCAACAAAAAGTGCTATTTTAAGCCAATGGGGGCGGGGGGGAGAATCCATTCAAAAGTTTAAGCTTTGTGTTTTTTAAGTATATTTATATGACGGAAGAAAAAGAACTTTCTAGAAAATTGTGAATGAGATACTGTCCTATACTAGAAGCAAAATTTCTTTACCATTAAAATTCTTAACACATGCTTTTCTTTAAAACTAATTTTGAGTTGCATATGAAAGTTCTAATAATCAGAAAGACACCAAGGGTATTTTCAAATTTACTTGCAGAAATATTTTCGGCCTCCAAACTACAAAATGTTGAAGTTTCAAAATGATGCCATACCTACTCTGCTGAACACAATGGTGAAGTGTTTTAAGAGTGTGTGCACATAGAATGCCTCGTGCGTCCATGGAAGAGAGGGCACACTGTACCTCGTGGGCCAATGGTCAAAGTCATAGTTAATTATGAGCACCTTGAATTGCAATTCCAGAGCGGACAGAAATCTGAGCCACAAGATGCCCCGAATTAGGAGTCCTGTTGAAAACTTTGAAAAATGCCTTTGTATGAAATCATCATGCCCAGATTAGAGTACGGGCCAGACCTGTAGTGATGTAAATACTATCTGATACATGACCAGAGTCCTTCAGTGGTGCAAACGGTTAATGTGTGTCTGCTTACTGAGAGTTGGAAGTTCAAGTGCATCCAGAGGCACCTTGGAAGAACGGCCTGATGACTGACTTATGAAAAATTAGCCATTAAAATCCCCATGGAGCACTGTTCTACTCTGACACACACGGGGTTGCCATGAGTCACAGTTGACTCAGCAGCAACTGATTTTATAACAGGTCACACTATCTGAAAAACCCTATCAGAAGCATTCTGTCCACTCTTCTCTGAACCAATGATGTTGCCTCTAGCCATAACAGCTTTAAATGAAAATGAGGTTTTATTGATATCCTGGCTGTGCCAACTAATAACTATGTGATCTACAGCAAATTTCTAATTTCTGTTGCCTTAGTTTCCTCATCTGTAAAATGGTAAAGATTGTGGCAGAGGGAATGAATTAATGTGCATGAGGTAATAACCATTCTGTGTTAGTATTAACATTAGTATTATCATCCACCTATTATATTAACTCATAATTTATGGAGAGAAGCCATCAGCACAAATTTAATAAAATCAACTTAATTTTTCAAAATAGAGGAAAAGATACCATTAAAAAAAAAATCCATAAAACTCCAAACTTACTATTGGCTTAACTCAGAATGATCTAAGCACATTTGGATCCTTTCCAGCTTTTTCCCTTGACTAACTTCATGCACAAAGGGAGTCCTGCTACATCAGAAATGAACTTCTGATCATGATTTTATAATTGATCTTTCTAAGGCATGCCTTCTAGGCACAGGGTTGGTAAGGAGATGGGTTACCTTCAGATGATGCTACTGAGAAATGGCAGTAAACAGCAGTCCTTCCTTCAGGACACATTCTTACTGCCTTCCCTCTATGTGAGATTAAGTGTAGTTCCAATCCCATACCCCACACACATACCTGATCTCTAGGAAAGGTCCTAAACATGGAAATTCCCCTAGCTAGAGAGGTCATTTCTGCAGTCACTATGCTGTTGTTTATATAACAACAGATTGCTTGTGAGTTCTAAGAAGTGAGTATGGTACTTTTAGTTCAAATCTTAGTGTCAGGATTTAAATTCAAACCAGGGAGATAATTTTTGTCTCTGCTGCCTGTCTTAGCCAAGCCAATGAGGGGCCCAGAGAGACCGACCACCTCCTCTAGGCCGTAGCCGTAGTGGATTAAAACAAATTTCAATCTCTAGAATTTCCAGTTTGGGGGCCTTTCCTGGTGAGCTATGATTTTAATGTCAATATTCTGGGAGGCAGGCAGATTCAAGGCAAATGTACACTGAACCACAGATATAACGGCAAGGCAAATATTTAGTGCTGCTGGTTGGGTCTGTTACTTCTTAGATGACAAAGTGCGCCTGCGGGTATCCAATTTTTTTATGTCATTCACACACCCATGAAATTATATAGAAACAACACACAAACTGCTTAAAATGTAAACATTCTTTGGTTTACTCATCAAAATAGCAAATAACAAAAGAGCAAAAACCTTATCAGTTAAATAAAAAAGTGACATTCTTTATTTACCTATCGGACCTTCTTATACATTTCAAATGCATTCATTTTCATGCTCACATTCTGTAGCAATATCCTTTCTTCTCCTCTGCCCCTCCTCCCCCTAAATTATTTCGGTGGGTTCTTCCCTAAAATGAAGATTGTTTTCTCTTCCTTATATCACTTACTTTTTATTATCCCAATATCAAGAATGATCTAGATTGTCTCTTTGTCTATTATATTTGAAGCTGATATTAAAAATGAAGAGTTCATCAACACATTTTCAAGATAACATGAAAGTTAAGCTTTAACCACGCATTTTGAGGCAATGGCATATTACATTTTTGGGAATTTAAGTATCACCATTGGTTTAAAAACCAGTACTCAATCCCAGAAGCATATTCTTACTTTGGACATTATTGATAATTGTCCAGTATAGTTCATTTCCATAGTAATGATTTCAGATGAGCAGTTTTTTATTTTTCTGAGGATTCATTTTGACTGCCTCAGACTTAACTCTTGAATGTCAACAACAAAAACTTTAATGAAAGGACTGAGGTAACCTTGAAAATAGAACAGTTTCTAAAGGAGCAATAACGGCAGGAGAAAGCTGTTGGCTTTTAAAAAGAGGTACATATACACAGTAAGGAATAGAAATGAATTAAAATACGTAACTTTATACATGTTAGAAATATTCAATGTGCCACAAATACAACTGCCCTAAAAAAGATGTCTTGAGGTTTGGAACCATACGTATTTTTCTTTGTATAACTCGGTATCTGAATTATCCAACCACACATTTTCCCCATGATCTGTTAACTGTTTGGAAGCTTTTCACTATAATTTTTGGAAATACGTTTTTCTTCAAACAAAACATGCCCTATAAAAAGCACTATCATTAATGCTTGACAAATGAATTGGGCGAAGTCTTTCTGAAATGTGTGTAATCTTTAAAAAATTCTTTTTTCCTTCATAAATCAGCAGTGCTCCATCTTCAAATAAATCATGAGCAGTCACAATCTTAACTCACATGCTCATATGTTCTCTTCATCCAACATTTTGTTGATACCATCACAAAGTTTTTGTAAGTGCGGTTTAAAATTTCCAAATGGATTATACAAGGCAGCCAAAAATTCACAATTTGAAAAATGATCAAAGACATTATTAACCCGTCCATGTGACTTTGCGGTGAGGTGACGCTGAATGATCTGGTGGAGCATCTCCCGGCATTCATTTAGCAGCCTGGACAACACGTTCCGGTCAAAGGTGTAATCCACCTGATGGAAGCTGACCACCGTCATAGCAAGCTGATGAACTTTCTTCTTAAATTTCTCCATGAGGGCCAGCTCATCTTGATTAAACTGATTATTCCTGTAAAGAATGGCCAGCTTGATGACTGTTTTGATGAGATTTTTGATGATTTTCTCTGCCTCCTTCTTGTTCTGGGTGTACTCCTTGGTCACTCTGTATAGCTCATCTAAAACCTCACTGCTCGTGTCGTCTATTAAGGTGGTGGCGATGGATTTGGACACCATTTTACCCAAGATCTTCTTTTGTGCCTGAACGGCCAGGTTTTTGGAGTTAAACACATCTGTGGCCACTAAAAACAAAGAAAAAGAGAAAAGAATAAGCAATCAGTAAATATCAGTTAGAGAGGCAAATTACGAAATAGGTAACAGGAAACATTTTCTTCTCATTTTCTATACCATTTGTGGTTTGTCTGCCATCTACTTATATTAATCTCCTCAGAAAAGATCTAAAGAATATTTCCCACATTTCTGGGTGATTACATTACTGGGGTTGATTTGTATAATCTTGCCAGCTCAAGTATTTGATACCTTCTATTATTTGATACCTTTTATTATAAAGGACCACCACTCATCTGGCAGTCTGTTGTACCGTGGTGGCTTGCATGTTGCTGGAAGCTATGCCACTGGTATTTCAAATACCAGGAGGGTCAACCATGGTGGACAGGTTTCAGTGGAGTTTCCAGACTGAGATAGACTGGGTAGAAGGACCTGGCTATCTACTTCTGAAAAAATCGGCCAGTGAAAACATTACGGATAGCAGCGGAACATTGTCTGGTATAGTGCTGGAAGATGAGCCCCTCAGGTTGGAAAGCACTCAAAATACGACTGGAGAAGAGCTGCCTCCTCGACTGGGGAAGAGCTGCCTCCTCGACTGGGGAAGAGCTGCCTCCTCAAAGTAGAGTCGACCTTAATGATACAGGTGGAGTCAAGATTTCAGGACCTTCATTTGCTGATGTGGCACGACTCAAAATGAGAAGAAACAGCTACAAACTTCCATTCATAATTGGGACATGGAATGTACAAAGTATGAATCTAGGAAAATTGGAAGTCATCAAAGATGAAGTGGAATGCTTTAAGATCAATATCCTACACATTTGTGAGCTGAAATGGAGTGGTACTGACCATTATGAATCAGATATGGTCTACTATGCTAGACAACTTGAAGAGAAATGGCGTCATAGTCCTTGTCGAAAAGAACACTTCAAGATCTACCCTGAAATACAACCCTGTCAGTGACAGGATAATATCCATATGCCTACAGGAAAGACCAGTTAATACGACTATCATTCAAATTTATACACCAATCACTAATTCCAAAGATGAAGAAACTGAAGATTTTTACCAACTTCTTTCTGCAGCCTAAATTGATCAAATATACAATCAAGATGCATTGATAATTAATGGTGATTGGAACACAAAAGTTGGAATCAAAGAAGGATTGGTAATTGGAAAATACGGCCTTGGTGGCAGAAAACAATTCTGGGAATCACATGATAGAATTTTGCAAGACCATACCATTGCAAATATTTCCCAAATTTTTCTTTAAACAACATATATGGCGACTACACACATGGACCTCGCTGGATGGAATACAAATCAACTACATCTGTGGAAAGAGATCATCAGTCAGACTATGACCAGGGGCTGACTGGGGAACAGACCCTCAATTGCTCATATGCAAGTTCAAGTTTGTGTTAGTTATCTAGCGCTGCTATAACAGAAATACCATAAATGGATGTCTTTAACAAAGAGATTTATTCTCTCACAGTCCAGTAGGCTAGAAATCCAAATTCAGGGCATCAGCTCCAGGGGAAGGCTTTCTCTCTCTGTCTGCTCTGGAGGAAGGTCCTTGTCATCAATCTTCCCCTGTACTAGGAGCTTCTTTGCACAGGGATCCTGGGTCCAAAGGATGTGCTATGCTCCTGGTGCTTCTTTCTTGGTGGTATGAGGTCCCCAATTCTCTGCTTGCTTCCCTTTCCTTTTACCTTTTGAAAGATAAAAGGTGGTGCAGGCCACACCCTAGGGAAACTCCCTTTACATTGGATTAAGGATGTGACCTGAGCAAGGGTGTTACATCCCACCCTAATCCTCTTTAACCACAAGCAGAGATTATGGTTTATAACACTTAGGAAAATCATAAAATGGAAGGCAACCACATGATACTGGATATTGGGAATCATGGCCTAACCAAGTTGACACATATTTTGGGGGGACACAGTTCAATTCAGGACAAAGTTGAAGCTGAAGGAAATTAAAAGAAGTTCATCAGAACCAAAGTATGACCTTGAGTATATCCCATCTGAATTTAAAAACCGTTTCAAGAATAGATTTGACACACGGAACACTAATGACCGGAAATCAGATGAGTTGTGGGATGACACTGAGGACATCGTACATGAAAAAAGGAAAAAGGTCATTAAAAAAAAAAAAAAAAAAAAGATCAAAATGAATGTCAGAAGAGACTGTGAAACTTGCTCTTGAGTAGAGTAGCTAAAGCAAAAGGAAGAAATGATAAAGTAAAAGAGCTGAACAGAAGATTTCAAAGGGTGGCTAGAGAGAAAAAACTAAAATATTATAATGAAATATAGTTAGAAAACCAAAAGCATGTTCTTACATGCTCAGCATTTCTCAAGCTGAAAGAACTGAAGAAAAAAATTACCGAAATACTGAAGGATTCTATGGAAAAAAAATTATACAATGCAGGAAGCATCAAAAGAAGATGGAAAGAATAGAGAGTCACTGAAACAAAAAGAATAAGTCAATGTTCAAACATTTCAGGAGGCAGCATGTGATCAAGAACTGATGGTACTGAAGGAAGTAGCCCAAGTTGCACTGAAGGCACTGGCAAAAAACAGGGCTACAGAAATTTATGGAATACCAATGGAGACGTTTCAACAAATGGATACAATGCTGTTAAGTGCTCACATTTATGTACATTCCAAAGAAAGGTGATCCAACATAATGCGGAACTTATTGAACAATATCATTAATATCACACACCAGGAAAATTATGCTGGAGATAATTTAAAAACAGTTGCAGCAGTATATGGACAGGGAATGGTGAGAAATTGAAGACAGATTCAGAAGAGGACGTGGAACAAGGTATATCATTGCTGATTTCAGATGGATCTTGGCTGAAAGCAGGAAATACCAGAAAGATGTTTACCTGTGTTTTACTGACTGTGCAAAGGCGTTTGACTGTGTGAATCATAACAAATTATGGATAACATTGCGAACAATGGGAATTTCAGAACACTTAATTGTGCTTAAGCGGAACCTGTATATAGACCAAGAGATGGCTGTTCAACGGAACAAGGGGATACTGCGTGGTTTAAAATCATGAAAGGAGGGGGTCAGGCTTATATCCTTTCACCATACGTATTCAGTCTGTAAACTGACCAAATAATCCAAGAGGCTGGACTATATGAAGAAGAATGTGGCATCAGGACTGGAGGAAGACTCATTAACAATCTGTGATATGCAGATGACACAACTTTGCTTGCTCCAAGTGAAGAAGACTCTGACGCACTTATTGATGAAGATCAAAGGCTACAGCCTTCAGTATGGATTATACTCCAACATAAAAAAATGCAAATCCTCACTAGACCAATAAGCAACATCATGATAAATGGAAAATACTGGTCAAGAATTTCATTTTACTTGGATCTACAATCAACACTGATGGAAGCTGCAGTCAAGACATCAAATGACAAACTGCTTCGGGCAAACCTACTCCAAAAAGGTTAAAAAGCAAAACCATTTTGAGGAAGAAGTTACGACTCACCCAAGCCACCGTCACCTTGAGGACTAAAGTGCAGCTGACTCAAGCCATGGTGTTTTCAATCGCCTCATATGCATGTGAAAGCTGGACAATGAAAAGGAAGATTGAAGAAGAATAGATGCCTTTGAATAGTGGTGTTGGTGAAGAATATTGAATACACCATGGGCTGCCAGAAGAACAAACAAATCTGTCTTGGAAAAAGTACAGCCAGAATGCTCTTTAGAAGTGAAGATGGCAAGACTTCCTCTTATCTACTTTGGACATGTTATCAGGAGGGACCAATCCCTGGAGAAGGACATCACACTTGGTAGAGGGTCAGTGAAAAAGAGGAAGACTCTCAATGAGATGGAATGACACAGTGGCTGCAACAATGGGCTGAAACATAGCAAGGCTTATGAGGAGGGTGCAGGACCGGGCAGTGTTTCGTTCTGTTGTACATGAGGTCACCGAGTAGGAACCGACTCAATGGCACCTAACAATAACATTATAAAGGAGCCCCGGTGGTGCAGTGGTTAAGTGCATCACTGCTATAGATTGGCAGTTTGAACCCACCAGCTGCTCCATGGGATAAAGATGTGCAGTCTGTTTCCGTAAAGATTTACAGCCTGGGAAACCCCATGGGAGCAGTTCTACTCTGTTCTATGGGTTTGTTTTTTGTTTTATTATGTAGAGAAGGAGTCCTGATGGCACAATGGTTAAGCACTCAGCCGCTAATAGAAAGGTTGGCAGTTTGAATCCACTAGCTGCTCCATGGGAGAAAGACTTGGTGATTTACTCCCATAAAGTTTACAGTGTAGGAAACCCTATGGGACAGCTCTGTCATATAGAGTCATTATGAGCTGGAACTGACTTGATGGCACACAGCACCACTATGTGGTCAATACTTTAGAAGTTAAAGGGGACAACCTTTTTTAAAAATAGCAGTTTGATTACAAAAGTAGTATGTTTCATGAGGATCCTTGGTGGTACAGTGGTTAAGCATTCGGCTGCTAACCTAAAAGGCTGGCAGTTTGAATCCACCAGCTGATCATTGGAAACCCTATGGGGCAGCTCTACTTTGTCGTATAGATTGGCTATGAATTGGAATCCACTCCATGGCAACAGGTTTATGTTTCATAAGGTAATAAGCTTTAATGCAACTCTCCCTAGTTTAATCTTATAAGAAACACATCAAAAATATAAAATCAAGTCAATTGTCCTCTGAGTAACAGCAACCACAATCAATTTACAGAAACCCATTCAAATGCAAGAAGGATAAATGGCAAAGAAGCTACGACAGTGAGTGAAATGGCAAACTGATGGAAGAAAATCAGGAGGAACACACTGCTTCATAATCCGTTTATGATAAGTTAAATTTCCCAAACCATTGGCCAGCACCCACCAAGTTGGCCGTCCTAACCACCCTGAATTTTAACTCCAAGAAGTTGAGTTTAGGAAAGGAATATTCCTTGGAAGGCCCTTTTGATGAACGGCCATTGTTCTTTTGAACTTTTTATATGTTTTGGGGAAATAACCATGAGCTAATGAAATATGCTGTATGAACAACATATTTTGAAAAAACTGATGGTTGGTGTTTACTTTTGGAGCTCTTCTAACAATTTGAGAGATGTTTAAGGTACCCGTAATAGTTAAATATATAAAATATTAATGAGACACTACATGTGATGCAAAAAGGAGCCCTGGTGGTGCGGTGTTTAAGTGTTCAGCTACTAACCTAAAGGTCAGCGGTTCGAACCCATCAGCTGCTCTGCAGGATGCAAAAAGGAGAATGATATGGCAGTCTGCTTCCATAAAGATTAGAGCTTAAGAAACCCTATGGAGCAGTTCTACTCTGTGCTATAGGGTCCCTTTGAGTTGGAATCGACTCAACACGAACGATTTTTTTTTTTTTTGGTTTATGTGATGTTACTAGCTTAGAGTCTGGTCCAATAAAAATTCTCAAAAAATATTTATTCCCCAAACTAAGTTTAATTTTCCCTACCACAATTTTCCTGTACTCTGTACATGTAGCAATCTGAAAGTTACTCCTCTGCAGCTGTGCTTCCTCTTTCTTCTCCCAGGTCCTCAGAGCTGTAGTGCCCTGTGTCTGCCCTCCATCTTTGGGTCCAGGGACAGCTGCTCTTTTTGCAAATGCCAGTGTATTAGCCTGGGTCTGGGTGCTGGAAAGTGGTCATTGGGTCGTACATTGTCACTGTGTGCCACTGAATCAATTTTGACTCATAGCAAGCCTATAGGACAGTAGAATTGCCCCACAGGGTTTCTGGGTTTCCAAGGCTATAATCTTTACAGAAGCAGACTGTCATATCTTTCTCCCTTGGAGTGACTGGTGAGTTTTAACTGCCGACCTTTGGGTTAGCAGTTGAGCAGTTATCTACTGCACCACCAGTCACTGGGTAAACCTGTTGCAGTTGAGTCAGTTCTGACTCATAGTGACCCTAGGTGACAGAGTAGAACTGCCCCATAGGGTTTCCAAGGCTGTAATCTTTATGGGAGCAGACTGCCATGTCTTTTTCCTATGAAGTGGCTGGTGGATTTGAACTGCCAAACTTTCAGTTAGCAGCCAAGCGCTTCACCACTGGACCATCAGGGCTCCTAATCACTGGGTAATGGGAGATAAAAGGCTAAAAAATACAATACATAAGGACAAGTCAGGGCATCAATGATATAAAATTATTTCTAGTTTGGACAGGGTAGAGACATTAGAAAGCAAAAGGCAGCTATTTCCAAATTCAAGATGGGAGGGCATTTAAGAGTGACTTCCTCAGTGCAGAACTGTCATATTAGACTTGAAATCAGAGTAAAGGGATGTTTTGGACTAAAGAAAAAAATAAAGCTCATGGTATATAGTATAGGTAGCTGCCAAGTGGCTCCTAATGAGCAGTACGTTATTCATGAATACACAGTGCCAGTACCCTCCAAGGAAAGAAAGTTTTGATTGAACTAGAAATGGTGTCCTCCCAGATGCTGACACTTAAACTGCTGAAACATGAACTGAAACTGCAGAAGAAGAACTTGAAATATATTTTGAGGAAGAAAAGGAAAGTGAAAAATAGGGAGAAATGGCCCAAAACAAAAAGTTGCCAAAGTTTTTAATATTTTCATCTTTGAGCACTAGTCCATTTCTAATCCTATCTTCCATGGTTTAAGTAATTCATACTTAAAAACTTATACCGGAAGAAACGGCACTCATATAGTCAATATCCATATTCAGATCAGGGACCATCTTTCATTGCATAACTTTTGAGAAGAAGTCAATGCAGAAATAAACCTGATTAGATAGGAAGGGATACCCTAATGGTTTTCATATGCACAGCAAAAAACTAGGATTTCCAGAATTTATTTTACATAAAGTTGAAAAGTTACTTTGTTTTTAATCTATCAAAACATGGCACATACTCTAAACACACGCTGTGAAATAACTGAAACCAGAGAGAGGGAGGGGCTCCTAAGATTCCTTTCTGCTCTGTTTTCAAGTATGGACTTTGAAGTGTACACCTTTTCTTAACTCCCTTTCCTATGAAATCTAAGTGTCTCATTTAATTTCAACTATAAAGAGGAAACAAAACAAAAAGTCACTGGTGCAGCACTTTAACTTTCTGTAAGAGAAAGCTTAAAAGGCAAGTCTGCTGCCAACCAAGCAGGATCATTCCCCCATTTACTGGTAACCAAGTCTGAACCAGGACAGAGAAGTTGATCTCTGAGACTTTTACATTTGTCCTAGGGGAACTTTAAATCCTGCTCTGGAAACACAGCAGCAGCTTCACACTTCCATTTTATTCTTTGGATTTATACTGGTGCAGTCATCTTCATAAATGAGGATAAAGCTCTTTCTGCCCTCGACCGCGAAGACATACGTGCAGCGGATTTATTTTCCAGCATTAGCAAAGGCTTTTTCTGACTCAAGTGGGGGTTGTAGCTCAGAGTTGCTAGCCAGGCCTGTGTGGTCTGTGGTCAAGAAGTATGATTTTTTTTCCCCCTTGCAAATTAACTGCCTTTAGCCTTTCCTGTTCAGGCTCATTTGTCAGTTCCACATCCTCAAACGGATCCCTTAAATGCTGGGAGTATCTCAGAGCTAGTTCTGGACCAAGTCCTTCTCCTTCACTGTACCCTCACCCCTGTGTGATCTCACCCGTTCCCATGGCTGCAGATACCACCCATGCACACATGACCCGCGCAGTTATAACTCAGCCCCGACTCTTTTTCTAGATTCATTCTGGCAAATGCAATTCAAGATTTTTCTTTTTGCAGGGATCTCAAATGCATCATGTCCACAACTGAATCCTAGATTCCTATCTGGCCCCCAGAATGCTCCTCGTCCAGTCTTTATTATCTCAATGAATAGCACGGCTTTCGTCCATTTGCTCAAGCCAGAGACCCGGGAATCACGTAACATACCATCCTTTCCCTCACTCAGTCCATTACCAAGTTCTTTCCATTCTACCTTCCCCCAAATTAACTACATTCTGTCCATTTCCCTCCCTCCATTTCCACTGACACCAGCTGAGCCCAAGCCCTTTTGCAGTCTTTTCTCACACAGCAGCCAGAGTGTTTTTTTAAATGTAAATTAGAAAATGGCTCTCCCTATAAAATTTACCACATACTTCCTTTCTAACCACCATACTTCCTAGTTCCTGAAATCACCGTATTTGCCTAAATTTTTATTGCCTGCCTCTTCTTATTAAAATCCAAGCTCTATTTTTTTTTTTTTTTTTTATGAGAGCAAGGGCCTCTGCATATCATGCTCACTGTCATCCCCTGGGCCTAGAACAGTGCCTGGGTACACGGTGCTTCTGACCATAGCAGAAGTCAATTTCCCCATCTCTTCACTATACTTAACTACTTTTTCTATGAAAACATGTTGGCACACAAAACCAGTTTTAAATACATATGCGAATGTTTTTGTTTGTTTTTAAAAGCCAGAGAAGTAGGTATTTGTTTTACCTTGCTAAATATGTAGTTCTCTTCCCTTTAAACGTACTCCGGGGTGTGGTTTCTCGAACTGTCATCAGTCAGGTTTTTCAAAAGGAAAGATTTATTGTATACAACAGGAAAATGTCAGAGGACAATGATGCAAACATTTAGAGTAAAGCAGGGTGCCATGATTCTGTTTTGAGCTGCAGTGGAAGATTAAACACATGCCCACCTATATGTCTGCTGGGACCTATGTTTGAAACATGCGGCAGAAGGATGGACCCCAGGCATGTCCTGGGAAGCAACCAAAATGGGTACAGGAAACATTCTCAAACGAAGAAGTTCTGAAAGTATGGATTCAGTGCTTTACCTATTAAAACGAATTCTCTTGTGTTTGGAAACATACATATATACTTTTGACTGATTAAAAAAAATTATGTCATATGTCAAAAGTGTACTAAGAATAATCATTGTTAAAACCACTCACATTTTACAGAAATAGGATGGAAATGTGATTTTATACCTGCTTTTTTTTATCTGACTTCTCTCCCTTTGTGTCTGTGTGTCTCCTTCCCTGGCGTAATCAATACTGTATTTTAGTAATGTTTGCTGTAAAGTAAACTGATATTCAGGGAAATCCTGGTTTTAGCACTGACAATTCTGAGTTGAAGGTAAGTATTGATGGTGAAAATATACTGACATCTATATGAAAGAAAAGATGGGCTTGGAAGGCAAAAAGCAACAACAACAAAAACCCTAAAACAACAACAAAAAAAAACTACAAAAAAATCCCACTTTTAAAATATTAATTAATGAAAAATTATAACCCCCCCAAAAAAACCCAAATGAAAAACTATAGTATCTGAAAATTAACAAAAATGTTCCAAATAACTACTCTTACCAGGAAATTACTAATATAGTAAAGAACTCATGTCACTCTCTTTACAACCTCACCAGCAAACACATGCTTTTTTTACCCATCAAATTTGTTATACTTGGAACTTTTAAATGGTGACTACAGATTCACATGCCATCGCTAACTCTTGCCTAGTTCGAATTGGATCCTGTTGGCCCAGTATTACAAAGATGGAAAAGAATACAATCTGGAGAGCATGCCTGGCTTTTGTGGTCTGTTAATAAGAGTTCTTTAAACAAACACATAAAACCTTTAGCTCTTTTGCATCTGGATAACTCCAAATCTAAATGAAGCTTAATAAAAATGCAGCTTTGGGGATAAGAAAGTGACCATAGCGAACCATAAACATAGTCACAAGAAGTCAACAGGCCAAGAGTTGATCTTCCTCCATTGGGATTTGGCAATGCTCCAGGAGAAGAGCAAGGAACACTTGGAATGGCCGGCGATATATGTGCCACCATCCTCCACACTCAAAATTCCAGGGTGGAAAATACAACTAGATAAAAAACAAGCAACAAACAAACAAACAAAAACTGCAGTAGAGGGGAGAGTCTCAGCCAGGAATAAGAACTGTGACGGGGGGTTCCCCTGAAAGGGTCAGGAGCAAGGACCATGGCAGCAAGCTGGAGGCAATCTTCTCATTCAGAGAAGAAAAGACAAGTGCTAGGCACCTTAACCCATAAGGTGGACTTATGTCACACAAAAGGCCATCATACACTAGCATCTTGGGAGATTCAATATATCCAGGCAATGAATACAACCTGGCAATGAAATCTAAACTTTGGTGTATATACATTTTCCTGACTCCAAGTGGTATGCATCACCATAGTGACAAGTCATTTACTGTGTCTCATGCCACCTACAGAAAAGTATGAGCTCATTGAAAAAGGCAACACAGTAAAGAAGACATACGTGAGAAAAATGGTTAGTTTGAAAAAAAAAATAATCACTAGGTGTTTTTCAATGAAGTACTAGGCATTGTCTAGCACACACTTTGGGTTACTGGATTCCTTTTATTGTTCCTCACTTAGTTATTTTAAACTAAGTTGTAAAACAAAAAAGCAGAGGAAAGAACTGATAGTACTGGTATTACAAATGGCTCTTGTCCCTAGAGATGCAATTGAATTTTGTCTAGTGGATGTGCAATTGAGTCCTGATTTTCTTGTCTGCCTGTGTATGTGTTTCTCTTAGGATTCTCCTTTAACCAGTTGTAAGATTTTACTGGTTCCCTCCTGACCAAGTCATAGTATTTTTTATCGCCTCAAATGCATGTGAAAGCTAGACAATGAATAACGAAGACTGGAGAAGAACTGATGCATTTGAAATATGAGTTGGCAAAGAAAACCATGGACTTCTGGAAGAGTGAACAAATCTGTCTTGGAAGAAGTACAGCCAGATTCATTCGCTTCTTAGAAGTGAGGATGGCGAGATTTCATCTCATGTACTTTGGACATGTTATCAGGAGGGACCAGTCCCTGGAGAAGGATGTCATGCTTGGTAAAGTAGAGGGTCAGTGAAAAAGAGGAAGACTCTCAATGAGATGGACTGACATAGTGACTCCAACAATGGGCTCCAACATAGTAACAATTGTGAGGATGGTGCAGAACCAGGCAGCGTTTTGTTCTATTGTACATACTGTTGCTGTGAGTCAGGACCAGCTTAACAGCATCTAACAACAACTCCTTTGGGCCCTGGTGGCTCAGTGGTTAAGAGCTCAGCTGTGCACCAAAAGGTCGGCAGTTCCAATCTACCAGCCACTCCTTGGAAACCCTATGGGGCAGTTCTACTCTGCCCTATAGGGTTGCTATGAGTCGGAATGGACTTGCCAACAACAGTTTAACAACAACTCATTAATTAATGAGTTAAGCAAAATCTCTGACACATGTTCATTTTGTATGAACATGTCATGAACAGTCATGAATTTACCTTCTTAAAAAACATACCTTGTAACACATATTAGAAATTTTTTTTCCATCAGAAACATTTAAAGTAAAATGATCGCAGTATAAACCATCAGTGCACTAGAGAGCTCTTATCCCAAGGCAACTTATTCCCCTGCAGTCCGGGGAAAGTAAAAGGTACTTATAAAAGTCCAAATACCTGTAGCTAATAGTTCCATGAACTGCCATACTGCTCAGAGAAATTACTGAGACTCAGTTTCGTCATCTATAAAATGGGAATAATGATCCCTACCTCTTGGAGTTGTTTTAAAGATAACTGAACATGGAACATATAAGTGCCAGATGATTGTGTGAAAACAGGCACCTCATATAATTCAGTTAATAAGGAGGTATATTTTCTTTTCCATGATGACATTAAAAAATTTTTTTAAAACATATATTAAAGCTTTCTTTATAAAGGAATTTTTTCTTTTTAAGGCATTGAATCTACTGCTAGCAGTAGATTCAGTTATACAAAGACTCTATCAAGGCAGTGCAAGGGTATTTTCTCTAGAGAAAAATGGCCCATAGAACAGGATGGAAGCCTACCACAAAAAAACAAGAGCAGAAACATGCAAAGCTGTGCAACACTAGCAAGATGCAAAGGAAATGGGTCAAAGACAAAGCCAAAATGAAACCCACAACTAAAGCCACAAGGCAAGCAAGATCACTCCAAAGAGTCACAGCATTCTCACTAGGAGTTTCCGAAGCCTCCCTGAGAACCAGACACCCAAAGGCAGGGCAGGAAGCCAAGTAAGAACAGCATGAATGGAAAGAAGAGGCATGAAAAGTTCAAGAATGCTGAACTGTAAATAAAGCTAGGTGAAATTTACCTTCTTGAACCTCATCTGCTAAGTGTGTTGGGGGGGGGCAGTCATTTCAGGTTGGTATGGTTTAGTTTTTTTTTTTTTTTAAATGAGTCACCAGTCTGAAAACACCCAGCAGTGTGCCTGGCTCATGAGAGACCACAAATGAACACTGGGTTTTGTTACTTTATTTAATATCATTTGAAATAGAGATACAGGAAGTCAAACCCAGTATTTGCACATACTATATTCTTTCTATTCGTTTCCCGTTATCGCCTCCATTTTTCAAATTTGTGGACATGAAAAATTATGTCCTGAAGAAAACACTGTGCAGTCTTTCCCCATGTGATCTCAGGCTGTTTTTCTTGCTTTAAATTTGGATCTCTTTATCATGATTTTGGGTTCAAGTTTGTATCCTATATTCCTATGGCTTAGTTTTGTGATGGTTTTGAAAATGCCATTTCCTGAGCTTCAACTCCTCTAACTTCATATCAGACCCCATTCTGGTCTGTTTGGCCAATTTGCTCCAGGAATCATGTGATGTCTTGATTGTGTTCTGCACTGAATAAACCCTCACAAGATATCCTTGCTGCCTCTAGGTCCACTAAGACCAGGATTGGAAGGAAGTTTGGTGATATTTACTTGAAGTGGTATGGTTGGGCCCCAAAGACTGTCAGTTTTGTAAATATTAGGACAGAGGTTACAGGGAAAGAAATGACTTTGGGTAACCAAAGTGAGAGGTTTGCAGCCATGAGAACCTGCTGGCTACCCTAGCAATGATGGTGATGACAGTAACAAAAATAATAATAGCAACTTCCTTTTTTTTTTTTAACTCTTACTACATTACCCTCGGAACTGCCCAAAAGTCTCATTATCTTATTGAAGCTTCACAACAACCCCAAGAGAGAAGTTATTATTACCATCCCCATTTTACAGATTAGGTAACTGAGGCCCAGTGAAATTAAGCTACTTTACAATTAGTAAGTGGCAGAGCTGAACTTGAACCCAGATATGTCCAACTCCAAGCTATTTTCTTAAGAATTACATTACACAGCTTTAGATAAGGGGCTTCCTTTGAAGGTGTGCAAAGACGTAATAACTTTTGACTAAGTGAAGTGAAATAAAAGAAAAAAGAGAGACCAGGTCTTGTAGGGGATAGAAAAGGATTTCCATAAGAAACATCAACACAGCTGGGCTTAGAACAGCCTGTATTTCCAGGAAGGATCCTGAGCAGTTCTAAAACAGTTTTAATTTTTTTTAAATAAATAATATACTTACATGATTCAAAAGGCAGAAAATAAATATATAAAGGGAACAGTCCCTTCTCAGCTTTGCCACCTGCTGCAGAGTTCTAACCCTAACCCCTGTCCCCTGATTTTTGGTATCCTTTCAGAGCTTTTTTTTTTTTTTTCTTGGATAGATAAGCAAAGATATGAACACATACTGAACAGTGTGAAGAAAACTTAAAAGACTTGCAATTCTTAAGAAATGCAACTTTTGTATGATGACAGGGAATACACTTTATAATTGTCCATGATTCCACACATGACTCTGACATAAAATGGTGAAACGCTGGAGGCACCTGCACCATTTCCCCATGTTTGCTCCCATGCATGCGATCACAGCAAGAGCTCTTCACTGAGTGTGAGAGGGAGTGAGTGGTGAAAGGCAGGTCTTAGGGGGTAAGCAAGCATTAGGGCGAGGGTGACCAAATAGGTTATCCTCCAAATGAGGTATCTTCGAGAGTGAAAAGGATACTATTAGTGCTTATGCTATGACAAGACACCCATTGCTGTCCCAGGGGCTTGCTGTCACTCTACTTTAGACCAAAAGACAAAGGGTCAAAACAAAAGATTACCCAATACTAAGAACCCATGAAATTTCTTGGGAAACCCAGGAAAGCATTAGCCAGCTTTTCTTCCACGCTACATTAAACAAAACTCTAGTTCTTTGAAAGTTAAGAATCATATAGAAAAAAAAAAAAGGAAAAACTTCCACAAGCTAAATGAGTTTGGGGAACAGTGTATGCTAGAAGCCCCTGGGAAACAGTGTATGCTAAAGTTCCCTTCAGAGATACACAAAATGCATTAGTAATATTAAGGGCCCTGAAGAGTAGTGCAGCAAAGAAACATTTTACTTTTGCTAACCCAAGTTTCCAAAACCTGTTTTACATGGGACCCATCAACGAATTTGTAAAATACTGGCATAGAATAAGGTCAGCGAAAATTACTAACAATTGCTGGTGGGAATGCAAAATGATACAACCTTTTTGAAAACGATATGGTGCTTCCTTAGAAACCTAGAAATAGAAATACCATTTGATCCAGCAAACCCACTCCTAGGAATATATCCTAGAGAAATAAGAGTTGTCACATGAATAGATACATGTACACCCATGTTCACTGCAGCACTATTCACAATAGCAAAAAGATGGAAACAGCCTAGATGCCCATCAACAGGTGAACGGATAAACAAACTGTGGTACATACACACAATGGAGTATTACCCAACGCTAAAGAACAACCATGAAGCTGTGAAGCACTGCATAACATGGATAAATCTGAAGGACATTATGCTCAGTGAAATAAGTCAGTCACAAAAGAACAAATATTGTATGAGACCACTACCGTTAAAACTCATGAAAAACGTTTACATAGGAAAAGAAACAATCTTTGATGGTAACGAGGGAGGGGAGAGGTGGGGATGGAAAAACTTAATAGTTAAGTGGTAACTCTGGTGAAGGGTAAGACAGTCACAATACTGGGGAAGCCAGCACAACCTGTACAAGGCAAGGCCATGGTCGCTCCACAGACACACCCAAATTCCCTGAGGGACGGAACTGCTGGGCTGAGGGCTGTGGGGACCATGATCTCAGGGAACATCTAGCTCAACAGGCATAACAGAGTTTATAAAAAATATGTTCTACATTCTACTTTGATGAGTAGCATATGGGGTCTTAAAAGCCTGTGAGTGGCCATCTAGGATACTCCACTGGTCTCACCCCTTTGTGAGCAAAGAAGAATGAAAAAAACTAAAGACATAAGGGAGAGATTGGTCAAAGGACTAATGGACCACATCTACCACGGCCTCCACCAGATTGAGTCTAGTACAGCTAGATGGTGCCCAGCTACCGCCACTGACGGCTCTGACAGGGATCACAATAGAAGGTCCCAGACAGGGCTGGAGAAAAATGTAGAACAAAATTTTAACTCAGAAGGAAAGACCAGACTTGCTGGCCTGACAAAGACTGGCGAAACCCTGAGCGTACAGCCCCTGGACACCCGTTCAGCTCAGTAATGAGGCCAGTCCTGAAGTTCACCCTCAGCCACAGATTGAACAGTCCCATGGAACAAAACAAGACTAAAGGGGCGCACCAGCTCTCTGGCAGGGACTGGAGAGTAGGAAGCAACAGGACAGCTCGTAATAGGGAACCCAGGGTTGAGAAGGGAATGTTGACATGTCATGGGGCTGTTAACCAATGTCATACAACAATGTGTATGCTGTTTGATGAGAAACTAGTTTGTTCTGTACACCTTCATCTAAAGTTCAATTTAAAGAAAGAAAGAAAGAAAATTACTGGCTAATAACTTGCTTTGAGTTCTTGTTTCCCCTCTGATACAATTCTCCCTCCAGATTCACAATTATCTCATGCAAATGGGCAAGACAGGTAGGTGGGCAAAGCCAGGGAAAGTGATGTTTACCAGCAAGGGGTCAAGAGTCAGACTGTCTGGGTCAGAAGCCTGGCTCTATCACTGAGTGCCCTTGCCTCTGGGAAAATTGCCTAAGCTCTCTATGCCTCAGTTTCTTCATCTGTAAATGGTGATACCTTATCAAGTTTTTATGAGGATTGAATAATCTATGTAATGTGCTTGGAACAGTGTCAGATGCAAAATAACTGGGTGAATTTCTGTAAGCTACTACTACTGTCATTATTATTGCTATCCTTATAGTTAAGGTAGACAGTGTTGAATTTCTATTGATTTGGGATGACATAGGTCTTATGATTAAGGTTCAAGGGAGAAGAGATAACATTAACCTAAAAGACATGAATCATTCAGTAAAACTTTTGTTGAGTGTTTATAATGTATCAGACACTGTGGTTTCAAAGATAAATAACATTATCCCCCCCTCTCAAGGCACTCAGCCTAACATGAGAGGCAGAATACACAAGCTCTATAAAAAAACAAAAACCCAGTGCCGTCAACTAAATTCTGACTCATGGCATCCCCATGTGTTACAGAGTAAAACTGAGCTCCATAGGGTTTTTGTGGCTGTAATCTTTTATGGAAGCAGTTTGCCAGGCCTTTCTTTTGTGGCACCACTAGGTAGGTTCTGAACTGCCAATCTTTTAGTTAGCAGCTGAGTACAAACCATTTGTGCCATAGAGGGACCTAAGTTCTATTATAATCCCAGTACCGTCGAGGGCAGTGGTAGTAGAGGCACCATCAATTTTGTTGGATGGGGTGATGGAGAGAGGCTAGGTTTGAGCAGGGTTTCACAAAGGAGCCCAGGTGGCGCAGTGGTTAAGTGCTTGCCTGCTAACCAAAAGGATGGCTGTTCAAATCTACCAGTTGCTCCCTGGAAACCCTACGGGGCAGTTCTACCCTGTCATATAGGGTTGCTATGAGTCGCAATCAACTCGAAGGCAACAGGTTTGGTTTTTTGGTTTTCACAAAAGAAAACTGACCCAAGAAAAGCCCCTTGAAGAAAGAAGCTCTGTAAGGCCCAGGAAATCCTATAAAGGGAGTAAGAGAGAGAGAGAGAGAGCAGGTACCTGGGGCAGCTTTCTCAGAGTTATGGCCATCTGTAGCAGAAGTGCCCTGGGCTTCTTATGAATACAGACTGCCTGGCCCTGCCCCAGATCTACAGAATCTCAATCTCCAGAATCGGAGCCTAGGGATCTGTGTTTATAACAAGCTTCCTATGGGATTCTGAAGCACAGGAAGGTGGAGGACCATTGCTCTGAGGTGTCTTCCTAGAACTCTACCCTAAAGTGTTCAAGTAGATATACTTTGGCCACAAAGCATGCTGGGAGTAGACTATGCACAGACTTAATTCCCTCTCAAAATTTGTTCACTGAAATATAGATATGAGCGTGTGCACCGAATCTGGAGCAAATGTTTGCAGATAAGGACTTATTAAAGCCTGAAGGAATTTTGATAATGTATCCAAAAGAAGAGAAAAACCGGCCTGTTTAAGATGATACTTTAACCAAAATCGGAACAGGCTCCAACTTTATCACAAAGCTACATATAGGTTTGAAAATAAATACAAATATTCTTCAAATGTTTATTACAAAACTGACTTTGGTGAACTATTCCTTTTCTTTTTAAACTAAACAAATCCTACCTTATTATGTTGGATTAGGATGCATTATGCTTTTCTTAAAGACCTTTCAATTAAACTGGGCTTATTTACATATTTTCTTGAGGACATCAAGCCCTTCCACTGTTGATATGATCCAATCTTCCACCAGAATGTAGAGGAAAATCCTCTCAGCAAGCTCCCAGATTTCCTACACTTTTCCATTCCCAAGTCTCCCATCCTGCCAGAAGCCCCGGCTCCTAATGAATATTTATATTCACGCAGTGCTCAGAAAACCAGGAACAGATTTCAAACCCCAACACACTAGATAGAGTGTGTCGGCATTAATGCTCCACAGACCTTTTCTGGTCTCGTCATGATGCTCCTGGCCACGTAACAAAGACAACCACACAACAAGATGATAGCTGACGTTTGTGTAGTACTCTACAGCATGCAAAGTGTTTTTTCACTTTCAAATGCATTCGTTGTTTGGTCCTTTTATTACTTAAACCTGAGGGGGCCAGATGAGAGAACTGAGGCTCAGAAATTAAGTGACCTGTCCACGGGCATGTAATTAATGGCAAAGCTAAGGTACAAGTGCTTCCTACTATAGCACATAGCTGATCTGAGAAAACTGGAATTAAGAGTGTTCATTGCTTATGAGTTTTCTAACAAATGCCCTGATGTTGCTAAATCAGCTGCAGATTCCCGCTTCTCAGAGCTCGTCTGCTCCCCTAGACAAGGCTACAAGTTGAATCAAATGGAAGGAGCACAGGTCTTAGCCATCAGGGAACAGAAACTAAAGAACCCTCAGCTTCTCTTTCCCCCCATTCCTGCTCATCCTTTAAGGCTCAGTTTAAATGGCACCTTTTCCAAATCTGATGGTCAGAATAAATCTCTCCTTCTTCTGATGGTGGTTCACTGGTAGAATTCTCACCTTCTGGGAGGTAGATCTCGGTTCGGTTCCTGACCAATGTACTTCATGCACACCCACCACCCATCTGTCTGCAGCGGAGTGCCTGTTGCTATGATGCTGAACAGGTTTTGGCAGTTTCCAGACTAAGGCAGACTAGGAAGAAAGGCCTGGTGATCTGTTTCTGAAAATCAGTCAGTGAAGACACTGTGGATCACAAGGGTCTGATCTGCAACCAATCATGGGGATGTCCCAGGACCCAAGCAGCATTTTGTTCCATTGTGCATGGGGTCACCATGAATCTGGCCTGATTTGATGGTAGCTAACAACAATCTTCTAATGTGCTTTTCTGCCTGGTGGGATAGTCAAATTCCCAACTTATTTTAATTGACTACGATCCTTGATGTCTAAGGTACCATGTCTATTCATCTCTATATTCTTCAAAGTGTGTAACACATGCCTTCCAGCTAGCATGAAGTGATCTAAACCCCAGTGCTCTCATCTGCCTCCAGTGCAACCCATCAATATCTTTTACAGCAAGTCATGAAGATGTTATCAGGAGATTAATTCAATTCTTATATCAAGAGCTTAACAAACGAATTTACTTGTACTCTATGGATAAAAACATAACCCTACATGTGAAATGTAAAATACTTTTTGTTCTAAGGGAGAGGAATCTACATGAAAGATACTTCTATAGAATTTTCTTTTCTTGTCTACAGAAGCCCTGATGGCACCGTGGTTAAGTGCTCGGCTGCTAATCTATAGCACTAGCACGAGCTGCTCCATGGGAGAAAGATGTGGTAGTTTGCTTCCGAAAAGGTTACAGTCTTGGAAACCCTATGTGGCAGTTCTACCCTATTCTATAGGGTTGCTATGAGTTGGAACCAACTGGACGGCAGTGGGTTTGGTTTTCTTTTTTTATCTACTACTTTCCTTGCCTATCCTTTGCGAGAACATACAGAAAAACAGCCACTTTTGTATGAAGTGACTATATTTAGCTAATTCAATCCCTACAGCATGTGTTCTGGAATCTTCCATGCAAATATCACAAGCCCATCTGTTTGAGTATTTTAGGATCAGTAACCTCTTGGCCTCTACTTGGGCATCTCTCAAATATGCATCTTGGCACAACCTCCCAACATTCTTGTCACAGCCTTTCCCCCAAAACTGCATTAAAATATAAAGCTAGTCGAGCATTTTATAGCATGTCAACATCCTAGGGGCTAGAGCTAGTTAAAGTTAAACAAATGGCAGGGTGGGATTTACTGGGCCTTCATGTGAACTATCTCATTCCAAGTATCAAGACACCCTGAAGCTCTGAAATTCTAGGATAAAACCACCCCAAAACCCCCCAGAGGTTTCCAGAAGCAGCATTGTTCACCGCTGGGTATTTCCAGTGGGACATTTAAGTTCTCTGTGAAGTGGTGTCTACCCTTCTGTCTAACCTCTTCTCCCCTGCTAATGTTCAGGCATCTCCCTGTGTTTACTTAGATCAGGATGCCTTAAGAGGGCTGTAACCTAAGGACTCCATTGCGTGGCCTGCACAGTGTTATAAGTCTTAGAATTAGTGGTCCATGTTTGAAAATTGGAAAATTCAACCCCAAAATCTGAGTTTCTGACATCCTTTGAACAATTAGAAGACCTGACCAAATGGGTCCACATTCCTACATGGCAACAACGGTCTTGCGTTAAACTGAAACTTCCCCTTTAGGAGAAGACTACCTTTTCCAGTTCGCTGCAGGCCTCTCTCCCCGCCCCTGGCCACCTTCATGTATTTATGTTCATTTCTTGAGCCCCATAGGCATTGGGTTATGCAACATCCACCTCACAAAAATAAATGTGAATATATTCCAGAGCAGACTTATAAAACTCCTACCAGCTAGTTACTCTCCTAGCACCCAGCTGTGTTCCTGTATATGTCAGAAACCCAAGGATGTGTATGGGTCCTGTGGATGTTAGAGATAACTTAAAACACAAACTGTGTATAGCCAGTAAGTTTCTATGGAGGGTCTGCAGAGAGGGGGTAGGAAGGTTAAGAGTAATAATAATTTTTTTCATAAAAGTTGTTATTTAGTCACAAATTTCAGGAAGCTCTATTTGGGCATCAAAATCTCCCCCTAATTCCTGCAGAATGTGTCACCTGGGATGCAGAGAGGTGGTAAATTTGCCAACTTAACAAAGGTCCTGGGAGAGAGCTGAACTGGGATTTTCCATGCCAGTTAGGAGCTCTACACAGTAAACAGGCTTATGACAGAAAAGCCTTCTCCCGTTCATTCATTCAACAAATTTTTATTTGGCACACACCTAGTGTGTGCCAGGAGTCCCTGGATGGTGCAAACGGATAACACACTCAGCTGCTGATGGAAAGGTTGGAGGTCTGAGTCCATCCAGGGGTGCCTTGCAATACGTGGAATCAGCCATTGAAAACCCTGTGGAGCACAGGTCTACTCTGACACACATGGGGTCTCCACGACTCAGAGTTGACTCAACGGCCAACTGGTATTACGTGCATGCCAGGCAAAGTGCCTGTTCTCAGGATGCACAGCTTCTATACAGGGGGACATAAGACACAAATAAGTATAAAAACGTCAAGTAGTGATAAGGGCTAGGAGGAAAATAAAGCATATGATGGTGGGGGGTGTGAAGAGCTGAGAAGTTGTTCTGCTATTTTATTCAGGGTGGTCCGTGGAGACCCTTCTGAAGTGAGAGCTGAGCAAAAATATGAAGGAAGCAGGGGAGACATCATTGGTCCTTCCATGATGCCTTTGTTGACTATCCCAGTCAGAAATGCTCTATCCTGTCTTTTAACTCCTATTACAAACTGTTTTACACTCATTATCTGCTTCCATTTTTCCTATTAGAGACTGAAGTCCTTGCGACAGGTTACAATTTACTATTCATCCCTTACCATAATAAATGCTTAATCTTTAATACGTATTTACTAGATAATAAAAATGTCCCAGGTTTTTTTTTGGGGGGGTGGGGTGGGGTGTGGAGATAGGGGAGTAGGGAGTAATAAAACACAAGAGACTATAAATAAATTATGTTATTATTAATTAGGGATATCACAAATATTCTTAAAGAAGAAATGAATATGCCAATGTAAGCATTTGGAAAAAGTTTACTCTAAACATGTCAATTCATAATGAAAAATCCGGTTTAAAAAACAAAAAACATTTGCCGTGAAGTTGAACCCAACTCATGGCGATCCCATGTGTGTCAGAACTGTGCTCCATAGGGTTTTTTTTGGCTTAGAACAACACAAATTTATTCTCTTCCAGTTCTGGAGGTCAGAAATCTAAAATCAAGATGTGAATAGTACTGCATTCCTTCCAGAGGCTTCAGGGGAGAATCCATTGCCTTGCCATTTTTAGCTTCTAAAAGCCATTTGCATTCTTTGGCTCATGGCCCCTTCCTCCATCTTCAAAGTGCATCACTCCAACCTTTGGTTCTATCATCACATCTCCTGATACTCACTCTGATCTCCTGCTTCTTCTTCTTTTTTTAAAATTTATTTATTATGCTTTAGGTGAAAGTTTACAAATCAAGTCACTCTCTCATACAAAAGGTGCTCCATAGGGTTTTTAATGGCTGATTTTTCAGAAGTAGCTTACTAGGCCTTTCTTTCAAGAAGCCTCTGGGTGGACTCGAATCTCCAAACCTTTTAGTTAGCAACCCAGAGAGGGCATCAAGCATTTGCATTGGTCAAGGACAAAAACCAGTGGCCATCATGCTGACCCTGACTAATGGCAACCCCACGTGTGTCAGAGTAGAACTGTGCTCCTTAGGGTTTTCAATGGCTGAGGTTTTTGAAAGTAGATCACCAGGCCTTGCTTCGGAGGTGCCCCTGAGTGGACTTAAACCTCTAAGTTTTCAGTCAGCAGCCCGGTATCTTAACTGTTCACACCACCCAGGGACAAAGATAGGCATCCCAAAATCATCTCTTGATGACACCTGGAAATGGTAAAAATTACTGAATAACCAACCCACATGTTGCAGAGACAGTAAGATAATTCTGCTTTTAGGATAAATATTGTTTTCTTAAGATAAAAAAAAAAGTCCATTTCTTCTTTAGAATTAATCCATGAGAAACTGAACATTTAAAAAGGCATAAAATCTATCTTTCTTCTTTAGTTTATTAAGAAACCAAAAGTTGAAGATTAAGTTAGGATATAATGTAATATATAAAGTTTTATATTTTTCCTTCATTGAAATTGGCTAATTTACAGTTATATTTAGAGTAATTAAAATAATAAAGCCAAAAAAAAAAAAAAGCCATAAAGGTAAATAGTTTTGCTAAAATAATTATAATCCTTCGATGTTGATGGCATGTATTTGGTATGTTAAAGTCATTTTTCAGTTAAAGAAAATAACTAAAAAGACCATTATAGTTGTTCTCCTGCAAGACTTGAAAAACATTTCCCTAAATACATTAACACGCTGTCTTGGAGACGGATTACTTCCCTAATGGCTGGTATCTGGATAAAATAAACTCTGGCGAAAAACATAACATAACCGATCAGTTTTATGACTAGCTGCCAAATAACAAATCACTTCTCTAAAATAGCCTGGCAGCCCCTACTTTTTGCAGCTTTGTCTTTTTACCTAGTCATTCACTGCTCCAGAATCAAGGCCACCATTCCACCTCTCACAACTTCTACCACCAGTTGGGCTGTTGGAGATGCAAGAGGCCTCAGAGACCACAGGTGGAAACGGAGGCCCACGGGTTAAGACAGCGTCACAATCTGACACAATACCCATTAACTTGTGCTCCATCGCTCCTCCGTGGAAAGGTGCTTATGCTGGGAATATCAAAGGCAGTACATAGAAATTACTCCATTTAAATCAGAGTTTACAAAGTTTTGGCTGGTAATATGTTTTGGTTGGGCCCCTATAATACTTTTTTAAAATTGAGATACAATTCATATAACATAAAATTCACCACTGTAACTATTTTAAATGTGTACAGTTTGACGGTTTTTAGTATTTTTACAATGTTGTGCAACCATCATCACTAATTCCAGAACATTTCCATTACCCCGAAAATGGGCCCCTGTAGTGTTTTAAATTTTTTGCTAATTAGTAGAAAACACATAAATCTGGGAACTTTGACTTGAAAATTCAGATTTCCAGCTTCTCAGGAAAAATTTGACCTCTGGTAACACTTAAGGGCCTGGGGCAGATCCTCTCCAATATACCACTGGGCCATTCCCATATTTGGTAATTTCCTGGCCCGGTTTAAAGGACCAGGGGCATCAAATCTTTCTGAATCTTTCCACCCTAGAATCTTTGCTGAAATCTCTCTTTTCACCTGAAAAGCCATCTTGCATCTGTTGTTAGCTGCCGCAGAACTGGCCCCCAACTCGTGGCAACCACATCCCCAATGCTGCCCAGTCCTGCACCATCGTCATGACCAGTTGCAGAGTAGACTGTTGTGATACATGGAGTTTTCGCTGGCTGATTTTCCAAGTAGATGGACAGGTCTTTCTTCCTAGTTTGTCAGGAATCAAACCCCATCTCCCAGACAGAAGGCAAGAATTATACCACTGAACCACTGCCTTTATCCTGTATCTAGCTGAGCAATATCCTAAACCCCTATCCTTTTGAATACAGGCAGTTCCCGGATTATGAATGAGCTCTGTTCCTAGATCTGTCTTTAAGTAGAAGTTGTACGTTAAATCCGAACAGTTAGGTACGGTTTGTACCTAACGTCAGTTAGTCAAATGTTTGCCTTAGTATATTGTATACGGTGTACCTTTCTGTGCATAAAAAACACATTAAAGAAATGCTTTCAGACACATTACAATATCTTTAACACAATAATACAGAAATAATGTTTTGATGCACTTTGCAAAGTTGTACTTTGTTATTACAAACCATCGTATGTACTTTCTCCACAGTTGAAGAGATACCTATAGGGCAAACATTACCCAAAATACTCAGAAGATTCCGTTCTGTAAAATCTTTGAGACCAATCAGATACTTTATTGTAGACTCTGAACTAAAAAATCTACTTACACCTAGTCAGATTCTTGTCTTATATCTGTCTTGGTATCTCTGCTGAGGAAAGTTTTGAAGTGATCTTAAAAAAATTCCAAACCAGCTTCTCCATGTGCTGAGACATGTCTTGGTAGATGAAGTGCCCAATATGGTGAAAGATAAAGGGATGAATCCCTTTGCTCTATTTTGGAGTATTATAAGAGCATTGAATATAGCTACTATTGAGAAGACATTGTTGGTATGTTAAGTAAGGGCAATCCTATTTAGTGTGGTTTTTGTTTTAAAGGGAAGGAAGTATGTCTAACAGGCTGAGAAGGAAAAGTACAATTTCAAGATATGTATTTCTGGAGGGGACCAGGTGCCATGCATGCCCGAGAAGAATCAATTCACACTTTGTAGAGAGGCGTAGGACATAGATCTCCATAAACAAGCAAAAGCCTTGTTAACCAATACATAACATTTAAAAATATATTAGGATACAATTTATAATGGTCAATTTGTACTTTTATGGCATCTGGGTTAATTTTCCAAAAGATTGGAAGCCATATAGTATCTGCAAACACACACACAAACACTTAGAGCATATTTAATGCTCATGTTACAATACCAGCAATGTTATTTTACCAGCTCAGATGATTAGCAAAGTTTAAAGTCCTCTCTTTGCTCTCTGTTGATCATATCTAGCAGTTAGTGATACTCAGTTCTTGATAAATATCAGAACTTTTTCTTTTTTTAGCCTTTTCCTTGATATAAATCTTTCTATATATATTTATACGCTTTACTGGTTTTAGGTCTCCAGGGAACCCAGCCTAAGACACCTTGGCAACTTCTATTTCTTTGTCATTTACCTATGTAATAATTCACAAAACTACCACCAAACTCACAGCTTTCACTGGCTAAATAACAGAACTTTTAATTAAAACATTGTTTCTATGGAGAAAGACAACCTACTTTATTGAAATGGTGCTCTTGATATGATTTCTAATAGTCTCATTGCTGCAAAAAGCAGAAAATATACTGAATTTATCTCCAAAATATAAGACAATGTATATTATAGAAAGTATGCTGTATAGGGGAAAAATGAAAGAAGTCTTTTGAATGTATGACTTGAATGATTTTCTAAATCTGAAAATTAAATCTACCCCAACTGAACAGTTTCCCCCTTAAACTAGTCTCCTGTTAATTCTTCAATCTGTGCCATTCAGTTTACCCTGCTTTGGAAAGGGCAGTTCATGGATTTGCTGAAAAGAAGGGCTTTTCTCTCACGTTTTTAGCATCCATCTTTAATGTCATTTGTTGATCTTGGAATGAAGGAAACAGATGCTACTGTTGGACATGAAATGTGGTCTCAGACAGTATTTTTAAGCTGTCATCTGTACAGTTAGTCTTTATATAGCAAAGGACAAGTAATTCTCTGTACCTTTATTTCCCTGAAACATACAAATACACAAATGCCAGAACTCTAACCACATTCCAATGGAGGACATATTCTATAACAAATACCCAAAATGAATTCTGCCACATCTTCCCTGTTGGTGAATCAAAATAAATTTTTTTCTTCACTATATTCTACAGAATAAAATAAATCCATATACCATACTGTCTTCACCAAAATTTAGAAACCATATTTAAACAAATTTTTAGGGACCTTACCTAATGTCAAGGGGAATTTAATTTTGGCATACCAAGTGTTTACCATCGATGAGTAGACTATATTTATTTCATTAAATTGCTGCTGTCACAAAATAGAGGCAAGAAAGGAAGCTACAGAATGCCTGGATAAAGATTCCAGATTCCAAATGTAGGTTATGTTAATCTCCGGTTCTCCAAGGTTTTAATGGCATCTTTATAAAAGCATCCAGGGGCCAGGGACTGAGTCATCTTCTCTTGAGCCAATTTATGGCTTACTGAATTCTTATAGAGAGAGAGAATCTGAAACATGTTTATACATTTTTAAGTCTGGGACTAACTGAGGCTGGTGTTGGGTCAACAGAGGCCTCCAAATAACAGGTATTCCTTTGCCTCTGGACTCAAGCATACAAAGGGCCACAGTCTTGGGCTCTTCTGGTCTTAGAGGCAAGACTTTCTTTCCAGACATAATTCAGGTCATTGTGACCAACAGCCTGTCTTTATCAACCATTATTTGATAGAACTTCAGGGCATGTATGTATGTGATTAAGGAGAGTTGATGCTTTCTCTAATTGCTGTCAAAGTTGGTCTGACAAAGTCCGTTTGTCACCTTCTAGGTATAAACTAACCAATGAAAGCTAGGTTTCTAGTTGTTTTAAGAACATTAAACGATTAAACGGCATTCAAAGGCATCCTTTGTGTAGCCCGAAGAGCTTTGTGTTTGGATTTACCCACTGTTACTCTGTCCCCTAGTCAAGTAATACCTTTCTCTTCTCCAATCTTTCTCCTAAAAATTGCTTTCTGTTTTAAACTAGACTTAACTAGTGATAAGCTTCTCTAGGCTGATTCATGCCCCAGTGGCTGGAACCCATGAAGAACTCCATAAATGTACAATTCCACGGAACTGAAATGAAGAGATGCTTTTGTGGCAAAACAAAAAACTAATAAAAAAAAAAAAAAGGAAAGAAAAAACAGGCATTTCAAACACAAGTATCCCTAGAATACTCCCTTTTTCATTGCTGCCACTAGATGTATCAGAAGGTTTTCAACAATAAAGCACATCTCACTCAAATGTGAAGGACAACTCACTTCAGTTTCTACTACACTTTGACAGAGTGGGAAGTTATCCTTGTCATAGCTCTCTCTGGCCTAGACATTCTTGCGCTGGTTTAAGACTTTTCCAGGGGTCTGTCTGCTCCAAGCAGCCTGGCTGCTGTGATTTAAAACACAGGCTAGGAGGACTGAGTATCATACACAGGGCCCTAAAGGGAACTGGCAAAAAGATCCTACCAAGCCTTCCCAAATGCTGCCCCATATGCATAGTACATCATGAATGTCCAGTGTGGTTTTAGCTGACTGCAGGCATCATGGATAGTACAACTACTTACTCACCGAAAAACTAGACAGTGAGGCCAGAAGCTTAATAAGTATCAATGTTTGGATGCTCCATGAATCTCACGAAAACCACAAAGGTTTTAATTCTGCAAAAACACTTTATCCTCTGGACTGTGGTTTTTCCTTACACTTCATCAGTTATCAAACAGTTACTGTTTGCAAAACTAGGGGAAATTAACAGTATAGAGCAGGAAATCACTTTATTCAATGAAAGCTTGGCTTATGTAAATAGCTCCCCGTTTTCTCCCTGAAAATGTGATATTAGAGCAGGTATACGGAATTTGAAAGCACTGGATCCCTATATTCTCAAAAGGCCAGATTTTCACGCTATAGGGTTGCTTGGAAACCGTGGTGGCGTAGTGGTTAAGTGCTACAGCTGCTAACCAAAGGGTCGGCAGTTCGAATCCACCAGGCGCTCCTTGGAAACTCTGTGGGGCAGTTCAACTCTGTCCTATAGGGTCGCTATGAGTTGGAATTGACTCGACGGCACTGGGTTTGGTTTGTTTTTTGGTATAGGGTTGCTATGAGTTGGAACTGACTCAACGGTAATGGATTATTATTATTATTTTTTTGGTTTAATCTGAAGCATAGTAGGAGCCACCCTGCCCTGCGTCATCATATAAAGGGAGGAGGAGAAATGACAGGGGCATTTCAGAACCTCAGCCACTTTTGCCAAGTACAGTAATCATAATCCCTTACTTTATAAATTTATGGCAAATGTAATCTGGTTGGGTCCCTAGAGATGTTCCCCAAAATTATTAGTGACTTTATCCTAACAAAAATATTTGTATACATTTCATATTTTAAATCATCATTCCCTGGCAGATTTTTCTTTTTCTTTAAATTTTTATTGTGCTCTAAGTGAAAATTTAGAAATCAAGGCAGTCTCTCATATAAAAATTCATACACACCTTGCTATGTAGTCCTAGTTGCTCTCCTCCTAATGAGACAGCACACTCCTCCCCTCCTCCCTCTATTTCCATGTCCATTCAGCCAGCTTCTGTTCCCCTCTGCCTTGGCACATTTCTTATTAGAAAAACAAATACAAGCTGAGGGCCAGACACTTGCAGAGAGTGCAAAGATTCAGAAAGCTAAACACTTTTTGTGTGTGTTACAGACACTTCTCGTCTAATAAACGGTGTCTAATTTAGCATTTCTACAAAATGTGGTGTCAAGACTTTTTAAATACTTAAGACAAAAATGTTGCTTAGAAGAGACGCAAGAAAAAAGGAAAGTTTTTTTTTTTTTGGATGAAGGGATGGGTAATTACATTATTTGGGGAGACAACAAGAAAAAAAAATACCGAGTTATTGTTAAAAGTCCTGAAACAGTAGCTGTAGGCAACAAGATGCCAAAAAACCTTTTGTTGTCTATGAAAATAGTACAATTTTCCCTGAGTTCCTAAAGATCTACCTGACTAAAGAAATCAAGGAATCACTAGATTAATTGGAAAGTAACTTTTGGGGGAAAAATGCTACTTCAAGTGAGCCTTAGATTCAAGAGACAAGTCATACATCCTATACAGCTGCCAGGCGCAGTCTCACTACTTTCTAGCTTAAGCTGCTTCATAGGAAGGTGAAGATTATTTCACTATTACTCACTTCAGGATGGTGATGATTTTGAAGGAGACGAGGAGATAATACTGACTCTTGCCAATTCTCATGTCTGTTCAAATAATCTCTTATTTCATTAAAACGAAGCAAAACAAAACCAACACCGTAAAATAAGTTTCAATCTGTAGAAAAGAAAACATCAGGTAAAGAAACTGCCTGGAAAAAATGAGAAAGCAAAGTGGCTGGCTTTGAACTCTGACACTTTATCAGGCATGTTGAAGTGAATGACAAAGATCTATTTTATCCAGAAATCCCCCATTTTATTTTTAAGCCTGGAAACTGGTTAGTCATATCTACACTGAATGCTTCCTGTCCAGGGGCATGCTGATGGCAACAAACTGCCAAGTTTAGTAGCTGCCTACATTTAGTCAATTGAGTCATTCATGCAATAGAAAAAACAGCATCCAATATATATAAAAAAAAAAAAAAAATCTGCCTAACCGAAGCTTTAAAGATATATAATGAAAGCAGGTTTGATTATTTCAACAGTATTAGGATAAAAAGAAAAAAAAACGAGAGCGAGAGAGAGAAAGCAACAGGCAATATTACTGTTTAAGAGTCTACTTTACTGGTAGTTTTTGTGATGTCCTAGCACCATTACCAAATATAACAGTCCCCCCTCAATTCCTACCCTCTGTGATTAAATAGCCCACTTGGCACTCCATATCTTCATTCGTTCCAAAAATGTCCGAAGACTCAAGGAACTCAAGGAACCAAACAACAACAACAAAATCAATTTATTACTTCTTTCTCTTATTTTGGTCCAATTACATTTTAAAGGAAGGTAAACTTAATCAACTAGTGTATTCACCATAATCTTACATAAGAACTAGTCTTTGGGAAAGAAAGGAAAATAATTAAGGATGGCAAAAATGACCCTTTACCCAGCAACCCTGAGGGCCATGGCGGGCTTCAGCTAGGCTGCCTCTCCCAACAGCAATTATAATTTACCGTATTAACCCTTATACATGTTGAAACAGGCCAGCTAAAGGTCTGCTGCTGAGAAACACAACAAAAACTTCCCCTCTTCCCGGCCCTTAACCAGCTGCACAGAGGGGGCAATCCCAAAGCATGCTGGCATCCATGGCAAAGATGTGAATGTCAAGGAATCACTCCTGTACTTCTTAGGGTTATCAGTCTGATTATCAAGTCAGAGCTATGGTCGAGTAAGCCAAATAATTTAATACTAGTTCTATTCATAAAAACCCTCTGCCTGAAATTCTTCAGCGAGCCTGCTTACTATCAGACCTGTTCATGAGTGAAACTCTCAGAAGTTAAGTACAGTGTTACTGGGAGGGAGGAATGGCTCTCCTTTAGCCTCTCACCAAAATTTTACTGGCCTTTCATAAAATGGATGGCACAATACACTAACAACTTTCTAATTCATCACCTGCTGCTTGCAAACTCTTTGAGGAAATCATTTTCATAACCCAGTAAGAAAGCTGGTAGAAGCCCATGCCAACACAACACGGCCCTTGCTCTTTGACAGCCTCTGCTTTTGCAGTTGGAAAAGCAGCAGCATTCCTCAATGGCATGTCCTTGTTTATGAGTCCCTGCATTCATGCTGCTTGAGAAGAGCTTGAGTGCTTCTGAGGCCTCCAAAAGTCACCATTTTATTGGCTACAAGTCTATACAGTACTTTGGAGACCAGCACCCTATCATAAAAACCAACTGCCCTTTTGAGTTGATTTGAGACTCATGCTGACCCCATGTGTGTCAGAGTAGAACTGTGCTCCACAGGGTTTTTAATGGCTAATTTTTCAGATGTAGATCACCAGGCCCTTCTTCTGAAGTGCCTCTTGGTAGACTGGAACCTCCAACCTTTTGTTTAGCAGCTGAGCCTTTATACTACCCAAGGACTCTGCATCTATTGTACTTCCTGTTAATCGCAAAACCAAACAAAATTAATTGACAAGTCTTCTTACCCCAGTCACATGCTCTCTTGCCCACCTATACTGCTGCTCACTTCTCTAGTTTTGCACAAATTATTTATTTTTTTCATTTTAGAGTTATTTCCTCACTCCTCCCTTCCTCTCTCTCCACATTCTTACTTCTTCCTTTCAAGGCCCTGCCTCAGGCCTGGATCCCACCAAGTGGTACCCCACCTCCTCCCACTCCTCATCCCTCCCACCCACTATTTCTTCCTCATTGTTCCCTTGGAATCTGCCATATGACCCCTCCCTCAAACTCAGTTCTTTTTCAACAGGTGCTCTTGCCCCTAAATTCTACATCCTTGAAATATCTCCTGACAGACTCCTTTATTTCTTTTCTCCCTGAAAAACTTGAATCCAATGTTTAGAACTGTGATTTTGGGTGGGGTGAATTACAAACGTGCATTTTCATTCTAGCTATTTCATAACTGATTCATTCAATTCTAATTTTAACCCTTGTGAAAGGTGAAAATGATTTTTTTAAATTATTTCACAATAAAGAGAATGTAGCCAGTGTGCCAATATTCTACTTTTACCAAATAACTTTAGAGAAGGAAAAAGTTCTTTGGGCCAAGCCTACCCCTCCCTGCTTCTTTACTGAACAAGAAAGGATGACTTCTTAATTGGGTGACTATCACAGGGAGCATTCCGTCTTTGGGTGAGATTGTAAATCTATTTATACAGCACCTCCTGAGGGAAGCAGTCTGGGCATTGGAGCTTTAAACAAACATTACCTCAGTGGTTCTCACAAGGGACAAGCCATCCTGCATATTTTCACTAGTGTGACAACTGCTTTACCACTTCAGGAGAAATTAAAATTTCTCAGAATGGTTCAGCTTGTTAGTGTGGCCCAAATCTTACTTAATATGTATAACAGTAAAGCCCTAAGAGTTCTAAATTATGTGCCAGGTCTAGGGTACCCTTGACAGAAGCCGCAGTAACTTCCAAAATATATACTCATGTCACAGAAAGACAAGACAGGGAGGAGAGTTAAGGAGAAAGGGAAGGAAGGTTCTCCAATTCTCAGGGTGGCCAAAGCTTTTTCCAAGATGAAGAGCTGGGTTAAATTTTCTACCTATATTCAGTTGCCACCCCCACCCCCTCCAGCCATGGGCAGTGGTTATTTTGTAGGATGCCACAGGGAGAGGCCTCTAGGCATACTATTCTAAACAGCAGTTGGAGGTAATGGGGGTGGAGCTCAGGAAAGGAATCTTTGGGCAAATTGAGCCAATTCCTGGGGCAGTCCTCCTGGGCCCCACAAGGCTTCTCTCATTCCCTCAGTTGCCCACAAAATACTGACAGAATACCTATGATATGTTCCCATCCCAAAGCAGATTAGCGCTTCAAACCCAGGCTTCTGGCCTTAGCTGAGGCCCAAAGAGAAGACGGCAAAGCAGTCTTCTTCAGTACCTCTCTTTAGAGATGGCTAACCACCTACCTCTACGGGGCTTTCGTCCTCCTGGCTCCTTAAAATCCTATTCTCTCCTTGTTTTCCTCCTACCTCTTGAGTTACTTCGTTTCTGTTTCCTTGAATGGCTGTTTCCTCTCTCCCTCTGGGTGTTCTCAGAAGCTAAATCCACAGCCCAGTCGTCTTCTCTCTCTACAGTCTTTCCTCAGAGATTATACAAAAACAGTCTTTCCTCTGAGATTATATAAGGGGGATCAATTCTTCCCTTATGACTAGGTATCTGCACACTTCCCTTCCCAGGCTCCATCTTGTGCTCCAAACCAACCTATATGACTGGCTGTCTGTCAGATCGGTCTTCCTAAAAAACTACATTGCATCTATCCTCTCCCAGATCAAAACCTTCAAAGTCCTTAAATAATTGTGTTTCCCTCCTAGAAAGTATCTTGGGCATGCTGTAGTCTAATATCAATCCCTCCATTTTTCGGTTGAGGAAACTGAGGTTAGGACAGATAGAGTAGCTATTGAAGGGTGTACAGATAACTAGGGACAAGGCCAGGAGGAGAACTGGTCTCCTGACTCCTAGTGCCTTGTCTGTCCCCCACAGAGTCACTCTCTGGGTAGTGTGGATTCTAGTCTGGCCCCAAGTACTGCTGCAACATCGCCTACCAGTGCCTCCATAAGCCCTCCATTCTATGCTGCTGTAACGTCCCTACTGATCTGGGCATATGGCATGTGCAGGCCTCCTGGCTGTCACATGCTCTCCTCTCCTCCTACTTGCCTAAGGGGCCTAGCTGAAGGCCCAGCTGCCCCTGTGTGAAGTCACTGCTGACTTTTGGTGAATACTCCCTTCTCTGGATTCTCACAGGGCCCGCTGTCTGATCCACTGAGCTGTACTCACCCACAGCTACCCATCATGAGTTTCTGTCCTACAAATACACATGTGCTATGTGTGATGCCTGCCCTGGATCTGGAGTTCTTTGAGGGCAGGGCAACACACATACATCTCTGCTTCCCCAGGTTCCTGCAGAGGAGGTCCTGGCTCAGTCAATATTTGTTACTACGAGTACCTAAAGCCCAGAAAGGCAGCTGCATTGGAAGGAGAGAGGCTGCACACTGGGAGCAGGAGCCTGGTAGGTGGACCATGGCAGGCAGAACGGCCTGTGTTTCTGGGGACACTCCTGGTCCCTGCCCCTCAGCCTAGCCCTGGTGAAAACATATACCTGGGCCAGGTAAGCTGGCATGAGGCATAGATGGCCTATCAAACTGGAAGGAAAGTTCACGAATTGCTTATTCTCTTCTTGACAGTCAAACCTGACTCGGGCAAACAAGGTTTCAAGGCTTCAGAAGCCTTAATGGTATTGTGGTCACTTAGGGCTTTCTGGTTAGTATCCTCTTCGCTTCACCATCCGTTATGGATTGAACTGTATCTCCCAATAATATGTGTTGTAAATGCTAACCTCTATGCCTGTGGTTATAATCCCATTTGGGAATGAATTTTCTATTATGTTAATGAGGCAGGATTAGTGTAGAGTATGTCTTGAGACAATATCTTACAAGAGATAAAAGCAGCAAGTACAGATAGGGAAAGGGAGATGCCAATCCACATGAAGATCACCTAGGAGCAGAAGCTCAGAAGAGCCCAGGACCTTCCTCCAGAGCCAACAGAGAAAGCCTTTCCCTAGAGCTGGTGACCTGAATTTGGACTTCTAGGCTCCTAAACTGTGAGAAAATACATTTGTTTGTTAAAGCCACCCACTTGAGGTATTTCTGTTACAGTAGCACTAGGTAACTAAGACAGAATTTGGTACTGAGAGTGGGGTGCTGCTCTAACAGATACCTAAATGTGGAAGCAGTTTTGGCATTAGATAATGGGTAAAGGCTGGAAGAGATTTAAGGTACCTTTTTTTTTTTTAATAGTAATTACCTTAAAGAGATTGTTGGTAGAATTATGGACATCAAAGGTGATTCTGGTAAGGATTCAGAGGGAAATGAGGAGAAGTATAGAGAAAGCCTCTATCATCCTAGAGAACACATACGGTACCAGCAACGGAATGTCGTTAAAAATGTGGATATGAAATGTGCTTCTGGGGAGGCTTTAAAAGAAAACAATGAACATGTGATTGGACAATGGGGGAAAAGCAATGCTTTCTATGCAGTAGCAAAGAGCTTGTCTGAATTATGCTCAAATGTTTGGTGGACAGTAGAACTTGTAAGTGGTGAACTTGGACATACGGCTGAGGAGATTTTTAAGCAAGATCTTAAAGGGGTTGCCTTTCTCCTTGCCACGGAGTTAAATGGGAAAGGAAAGAGATGGACTTAAAATGAATTATGCAAAAGGAAAATAAAACGTGAAGATCTGGAAAATTTTCAGTTGCGCAAACTAAGGACACTTATCCTAGAATACTCACCAAGGACGTGGCTACACAATCTTTTGGTAAAGAGATTAAGTCTGTGACTTATGGATCTAACCAATTACCACAGCAGAAAACCCATCAGCTTGGACTGAAGAGGACAGAGACAGAACAAAAGGAAAGAATGCTATTGGCCTCTTGGAATTCTACAGGCAGGAAACAGACCATAGGAGCTACACATGTTGTACTCCTGTTAAAGAGAAGAACCATTCCTGGAGCAGCTTGGAAGAAGCAGGGCTGCCTCGGTTTCAAAGGGTAGAGCATGGCCTCCTAGGTTTCAAGAGTCAAATCTTCACCAACTTGGTTCTGGAATGCCCTTCACTAGTGCCAAGGGGATGGGGCCATCGCCCAAAGCTGAGGGGGTGGGGCTGCCATGCCCATGGAGCAGAAGAACAGGGCCTACCAGGGTCAAGGGGGTGGGGTCACCACTCAGGCAGATTAGGAGAAAGGGGCTGCCCAAAGCTGAAGCAACAGAGTTCCATGCCAGTGGGCTTGGAAGGCTGAGCTGAAGCCCAGGGCCAAGGGGCCTCCACCCAGAATCCAGAGGGCATGGCCAAAACCCAGAGTTTGGAAGGCAGGGCCACTGCCCAGGTTGTCTCAGAAAACGGAGGATTATTTTCAAGACTTGAGAGCTAATGTAAATTGTTCTGCTGGGTTTTGAACTTGCTTGGTCCCTATTACCTTTCTCTCTCTCCAATTTCTTCCATTCGTAATAGAAATGTCTACCTTGTGCCTGTTCATTCTACCATTGTACTTTGGAAGCAGATAATCTGCACTCTAGATTTCACAGGTTCACAGATGAAGAGGAATCTTGCCCCAGGGTGGAATATGCCTAATGTCTCACCCATATTTGATTTAAACGATTCAGATTAAATTTTGGACTTGGAGTTCATTTAAGACTTTTGGGATAATGTGATGGGATGAATGTGTTTTGCATGTGGGAAGGACATGAATTTTGGGGGGGCCAAAGGGTAGAATGCTATGGATTGATTTGTGTCCCCCTGAAAAGTATGTGTTGTAAATCCTAAACCCTATATCTGGGGTTATAATCTCATTTGGAAATGGGGTTTTGTTATGTTAATGAGACAGGATCAATGTACAGTGTATGTCTTATATCAGTCTCTTTTGGGACATAAAAAAGGTTAAACAAGGAAGGGAGAGAAGCAGAGGTGGGGGAAGAGAGATGCCAAGCCATGTGCAGATTGCGCAGGAGCAGAAGAGGCAAGGACCTTCCTCCAGGGCCAACAGAGAGAGAAGGCCTTCCCTTAGAGCCAGTGTCCTGAATTCGGACTTCTAGCCTCCCAAACTGTGAGGATATAAATTTCTGTTTGTTAAAGCCACCCACTTTTGTGGTATTTCTGTTACAGCAGCACTAGATAACTAAGACATCCTCCCCTCTGAGGAAACTTTGCTCCTAGTTATTTATAAAATTAAATGTGTCTGTCATTACAAAGCCTGAAAGCGTATTCCCATTTAAGTTTACAGATGATACTATATACACAAACACTCCCCCTGCATCTTTAATACCATAAGGTACCAGCCTAATACCACAGGCTTTGCACGCTCTTACAGATTCCCAGAGCAGCACACCCTTAGCTGTTTTCCCCCCACTCAGTAGGTAGTCACTCGGGACTCACTAGAGTCCTTTAGTCTAACTCTTCCTCAAGGTTCTTAAGCCCTTAGAACATTTAAGCAACTGCTCTTCCAAGTATCTTGGTCAGTGGCTAGGAGAGCAGTGAGCTTCATTCCCACAGCCTCCTCCAGAAAAAGGTGTGCTAATTCCCAGAATGCACCAGGTCTGCAGTGCACTCTGGGGAAAGCGAGGCTGTGAGAAGCCCAGCTGCTCCTGCAATGGCATGTGGGATTGCTGACTCCCTTCCCACCCGCCCCCCCGATACCTTCTCCCTGAGGAGAGGCATTCTACCCAAACAGCACCTTCAATCGCTCATTTTTTCTGAACGACGTTCTGCAAGGAATGAAACCAAGTGAACTCACTGTTTAATTGCCTCTCGCTTGGTCTACCACTTTCAAAACCAGGAATCTAATAGGATCTATTTGCAGAGCCAAATTTTTCTTCACAATACTTCATCTCTTACTTTCCTGAGTTATAACACTTAAGAGATGGTGAAATAGGAAATGTCTGTTCAAACATACCTTTTTTTGTTAGATGCAGTCAAGTTATTTTTGAGCCATAGTGATGCTCTATGTGACAGACCACAACTGCCCCATAGGGTTTTCTCGGCTGTAATCTCTACAGGGGCAGAACACCAGGTCTTTCTCCCGCGGAGCTGCTAGGTGGGTTGGAACCACCAACCTTTTGGTTAGCAGCCAAGTGCTTAACCATTTGCACCACCAGGGTTCCTCTAGGTAAATTCCCACAAATGGCACCTATACAAACAGATCAAGTCTGTCTTGCTTCAAGGAGATCTCATGCAAAAATCCAGGATGCTAAAACCTATGTTTGCAAAAATTCTTGCTTTCAAAGCATGCACTGAGAAAAGGGTAGAAAGGACCTGGATATCCCCTCTCTAGGGCTCAGTTTCCTCATTTCTAAAATGAAGAGGTTAGACAAAATGATCTACAAAGTTGCTTCTCCTTCTAAACCATGGTTATTATATGGTGTTTTTGTGGGGAAAATAATTTTAATTACAAAAGGCTAATCAGTGCAAATTTTCCTTGACTATTACAGGTATAAGATTTTATTTTTTTTCTATTCTGCTTATACTACCGTTTCAGGAACAGTCAACTAAATGTTAAAAGGTATACAACCATAATTGCCTTACTGTTTTCTAGGTTGTTACCACCTTTCCCATAAAGACAAGAACGTTGACACATGGTTTGGGGCAAAGTCAGCAACTCTGCATTATTCTGAAATGAAATCATTGGCTCCTGAGATTTTCTGGCCCTACTGCATTCTCCTTCTCCCGCCCACTTATTGGCTACTTCCTCTATTACCAACAGCCAGGGGCAGGGTACTGAATCATCCATGTTATCCTGGCTGTTCACTGGAATCATAATTTGGGGGCAGAAATGCCATGATGAGTATTTAATCTGATGAAAATTTCAGAAGTGAAGAAGAAAAAGCCCCCAATTGTATCTTGGTTTACAGAGCTGGGGGTATCAGACAATGTCAGGTTATCAGTGATGTCATGGTCAATCTTTAAATGGATTTTCCACTACTCTTATTTGCATACCACACTCCAAGGCTAATGACTACATAAAAGGAAACACCAGATAATCACGTCAAAGTCCGGTGTGTAAGAGCATCTGCTGTACCTTTCACATGGTACATGACATAAGATCTGCCACACCAAGAGCCACGCATTTCATCAGAGCTGAACCGCTGCTGAACCTCCTTTCCTCTCATTCCTCTGCAAAACCAGGGGTGGGCAAAAGAGGGAGTATGGGAGAAAATTAGTAAAGTAATACTTAGCAATGAATGATATTATGTAAGCTGCCATACCATGTGTGGTTACAACATAAGGACACTACATGGTGTGGCAGCTTATATAGTATCATTGGAGTTTTTATTATAGAAGGGGATACTAATAAACCATCACCATAGAACTTTTTTCCTCTGTGATAAATACCTCTGCCAGTTTTTTTTTTAGGTATTAGTCCTCAGTTTTCCTAGTAGGAGACTCTACATTTCTTTAGAGAGTTATAAAGAAAGATGGGGTGATACTGATCGTGAGGTCCCCACCAGAAGGTTCTGCAAGGCTGGCTGCTGGCACAGTATCTGGGGGCAGCCTTGGAGCACGCCCGTCTTGGCACTTGACTGATCTCAGTCACCTGACTGGCCCACAAGGGAAACAGGGACACAAGCTACAGCAGACTATGCAAAGATGGACTCACAGTGACTTGGAAACCAGAGGAATCACTGCGAAAATACTGAAGAACATGTTCAGCTCCTGATATATGATTTTTAAAGTGAGGAGAACTACATTAGAGAATGCAAATGCCTATACATAATCCTCCGAGAATTAATATATTATCAGGAGATAAGACAAACTGACCAACTAAAACACAATTGTGCTGAGAATCACTCACTTGTATACAAACATGTTGCAGAATTTAAAGAAATTTAAAACTCAGTGGATGCTACGAAGCTGTGCAGTTGTTACAACATACGTGCCAAAACTTGCCTTATGTCAGTGGCCAGGGGAGCCCACGTGCTCTGTTCTCAGGCTGATCACTGTCCCAGGAAATGAGGGTCCTCGCTTGTCCCAGAGATACCTGGGTCCTTCTCAATGCAGTGGACTCCATATACCTCTCACCTAGCCCTGCTGGGCTCCTAGATCTCCTGTATCAGGGGTTAGAAGAATGTGCTCAAGAAAACCTGCCTGTATTCCTGTGTGGCTACCTGGAGGGTGCAGAGGGAGGAGAAAGAGCCAGGGCCTGGGGTATTCTCTTTCTTCCCCACGATACCTGTTCTCTCCACTTTTCGCTTCTCAGACTGAGATACATATGGACACAAGACCACAGAGAGCATCTTCCTGAATGCCAATCTTACCTGAGGATGGAGGGGGCAGCTTCTGGACATTACTAGAAATATGGTTGTTGAAAGTGCAGGCTCTATAGTTAGTCAGGCTCAGTTCAAATCCTGATTTCACCTTTTCTAGCTTTGTGGTCTTAGGTACAGCTTTTTAGCGTCTCTGAAGCTCAACTTTCTTGTTAAGTAGAACTAACTCAAAGGATTATAATGTAAGTATTAAATGAGATAATATACATAATAAGATGCTCAGCAGAGAGTCTGCTACATGGAGGAGTTCAATACAATTAAGTTTCAATGTTGTTTCTTCAGACATCAAGGAAGTTTGAGAAGCTGGCAGGCCACGCTGAGTCCTGACTCCAACACCCAAAGACACATGTTTGTTTTGCCTCTGCCACTAAGGGTACTTTAGTGGAAAAGTCAACCACTTGTCTATCAGTTTATCATACTGCAGTGGCTTGCACGTTGCTGTGATGCTAAGCTATGCCTCCAGTATTTCAAATATCAGCAGGGTCACCCATGGTGGACAGGTTTCAGCAAAGCTTCCAGACTGAGACAGGCTAGGAAGAAGGACCTGGTGATCTACTTCCAAAAAAAATTACTCAGTGAAAACCTTATGGACAGCAGCAGAACATTGTCTATGCTAGAATATAAGCCCCTTGGGCAACAATGGGCTCAAACATAGCAAGAATTGTGAGGTTGGTGCAGGACCAGGCAGCATTTAAAAAAAAAAACAAAAACCATGTACAACTGTTATGGCCAAAAAGCTCATAATGAAGTGGAGGTAAATGATGGCAATACTAAACAATCATAATACAGTAAAACCTGCAAAAGCCGGAACCTGTGCAAGATGGAAACCTGTCAGAGACGGAAAACTCAAATATTTACCACTAAAATGAGCAACAGAAAAGTGATAAGACTGTACCCTGTCAAAAGTGGAAAACTTGCAAGACTGGGAAAAACACGGCAGTCCTGTTGAGTTCCAGCTTTCACAGGCTTCGCTGTACAGGGTAAAAACACAATACAAGTGAGGGAGGTACAGGATGTTATGGGAGTGCCCTAGAAAAGCATCTGCCCCACACTGGGTCTGCAGAGGGCAAGAGAATGACACTAATATAGGTAACAGCATTTGCTGAAGGAACGAGGAAGTAAATGGATAGTGCAACACTAGGGGCATACAGACTAATCTGGTGGTGTATTAGAGATTTGCTGTCATTTTGGTGATCCACAACAGAACTCTTTTCCTACTTTTGGAGTAGCCCCCATCTTGCAAGTGGTGATGAGTCAAGCTTTCACCTCCCACAAAAGCTGGAGGCAGAAGCTCCCTCTCTGCACCCACAGGCAGCAAGGAAAGGTACACAACCTAGACTTGGCCAGTCAGATAGCTTGTGTCTGGGATATTGAATGTTGAGTATGACCAAATATTCAGCAATATCTGGAATTCCAATGGTAGAAGAACTGAAAAATACAGAAGCAGAGAGGGCAGTGAAGGGGTCCACACCAGACTATTTCTGGGTACTTCTTAGGCTGCATCTTCCTGATACATTTTCAGAAGCTAGTTCTCCAGCCTTTTTGTGGACTCTGTGAACTATCCAACATCCTTCCAATAAATTCTTCTGTTGATGGTAGCAGGAATCAAGTTCCATTTCTTACAGCCCAAAACAAGGTAGGAAAAAGGAGATGAAGACAAAGAGATGCCTTCAAGACCTAATGATGAGGATGAAGTGCCAGATTTTGGTGACCAGGTGGACACAGAAGATAAAGGAAAGAGTAGGTTTATAGATAATGACTTCCGGGTTTATGGTTTGGAAATAAAAAAGAAATCAATGTCATTAGGTGGATATTCAGAAGGAGGATCAGATTTGCGAAGAGTAAGAAATGATAGGCTCTGTTTAGACCTGATGAATTTAAGGTGCCTGTGTGCCATGGTGTGCCATTCAAGGAGCTCTGGTGGCACAGTGGTTAAGCGTTCTGCTGTTGACTAAAGGGTCAGTGGTTTGAACCCACCAGCCACTCTGAAGTAGAAAGATGTGGCAGTCTGCTTCTGTACAAGTTACAGCCATGGAAATTCTATGGGGCAGTTCTACTGTCCTACAGGGTTGCTATGAGTTGGAATCAACTCTACAGCAGTGGGTGGGGTGGGTGTGACATTCAGAGGGTGGTGCCTATCATGCAGCTGACTGTACAGGTGGTTCTTAGAAGAGCCTGGGCTGCAGGTCTAGGAGATTAGAAAAGAACAGCTCGGGGGTGGAGGGAGGGGAAGCAGGAGAATGTAGTGTCATAGGCACCGAGGAAGAAGTTTAAGATTGGAGGGACAGTCCACTCCTAGTGTCAAGTGCTGCAAAAGAGGTCAAGCAAGATAAGGACAAAAATTATGAATGGTGGGCCATTGTGAATTTAGCACCTAGGAAGTCACTGGTGAGTTTAGCAAACGCAGTTTTAGCGGAATGGTAGAGAAAAAGCCAGACTGCAGCGGGAGGATGGATGATGGAAAGTGACAAAGTAGAGATCATGCAAGAGCACTTAAAGAAAAAAAAAAAAAAAAAGGTTCACTTTATAGGACAGGGATAAGGCAATGGCTCAAAGTGGAAAACGTGCTGAGGATTATCTTCAGAATGGAGATCATTCACTCATCCTACAAATGCTGAATGAGCACCTCTTACCGTGTAGGTGTTGGAGCTACAGTGGGGGATAAAACAGACATGATTTCCATCAAAAACTTGTGGTCTAGAGGAGAAGACGTGTTAAACAAGGTAACATATAATTAAAAAATGTGGTGGATACCAGAGATGAAAGAACCGGTGCAGTAAGAGAGGGCAACAGATATCCTAGTTTAGGTTGGAGGCTCAGGGAAAGCTTCTCCAAGGAGCTGTCCAGTAAAAGGGGGTGAGGTAGAGAAGGATATTCCTGCCAGAAAGAAGAGCCAAGTACCAAGGCCCTGAAGTGAGGAGCTTGAGCATGTCTGTTTGCAGAAGGGAAGAAGCCAGAAAAGACAAAGGGCCAACTGATGCGGTAAGGGGCGTAGGGATTAGGGAGGAGCTGGTGAAAGGAGTGGCCTTCTGCAGAAGGTGCAACACCTGTTCCACAAACATCAAGGGGTGAGTATGGGTGACAGTGAGTCTGTCAGTCTGGGAGGAGAAAGCTGAGGGAGTTGTCTATTTGGTACTATTTTCTTTGTGAAACAGCAGGCCTGGTGAGGCATGAGAGAACAGGGAGAGGTGGTGCCTGGGAACGGCTACTATGGGCAATAGAGAACTGAACTTACTCACTGCTCAACCCTTACTCTTTTCCTACCTTCAAGTCTTCAAAAAGCAACCCCTCCTGACAATGGCTTCCTTGCTTTATGATACCACAGATATAATGACCAGGACCAAGGAGCTCTGGTTCTCAGCACCAGAAATGTCCTCAGATCTTAACTGTCATTCATTTTTACTATTTCACAATTAAGTAGCTTTACTCAACAGGAAGCGACTAAATGCTAAAAATGTGGCCATTGGCCTATCTCCTCAGGAAGCACCATCCTCTGGAAACTGTTGACATCCTCCTTTTAACTGTCTTCCCCTTTTTTATTAAATGGGTTTCTTCACGCTCCAGTTTGCTGGCCGCTTCCAAACTTATAACCAGAAAGCTGGGAAACGAAGGAAGATTGTGGATGTTGCTAGATGAATGTACAGTACATATTTCAGGATACTGTTGTCTGCTGTCTCCCCACTCTCTCTTTACCAAGAGAGGAAAAATATACCTGGGAGAATACTCCCATTTAAGTGCTACTTGCCATTCATACAAAAGTTGACCGTTGGATTTTCTCAGCTCAGTTCCTATTTGCCTTCAACTACTTTTGCCTTACTCTGAACTGTAGGTATAAAGACTCAGAAAAGAAAAGCGTCCACTAGCACGGAGCTCCATCAAGACGGAGGCCACAGCAAAGAAACATTCATCCACCAAGCCCCACACCAAGCTCGAAAACAATGCTCCTGGCTGTCATTTTTCATTCATGCTAGCCCCATATTCCTATTAACCAAGCTTCCTTTTTATTGACTATTTCCCTCACACAGCATAACAAAGTAAATGTCAGCCCACAGAGGCTACATTATGAAACACAGAGTCTTACTTACACAGAAAGTAAGTAAGAGACCAAAGGGAACAAGTTTCAAGTGCCCTCCCTACGTGATGTCTACCAAATGGAGAAGTGATGGGGCTCCTTCCTGCTCCTGGCCCTGCAGGAGCCCCAGTGATTGACTTAAAATTTATCAGCTTCTCAAGAGGCTGTTTGAAAAGAAAAGGAATTTCACAATCTTGAACAGTCTCCCCCTCTTACTCTGTTTTCCCCAATCACCCCCACCATCACAAGAGGACTTTTGTATACATAAAATTTCAGGAAACAAAGCATACAAACACTCACACACAAATAAACTCCCCAGACTAACACCAGCGTATAATTGTGTTTGGGTTGGAACTTTTCCAGCCCTGTCACCCGTTCTCTGTTAGGAGTAAATGAAACCCTTTGCTTTGGCAAAGTTAAAAACAGACAAACTCTCCTCAGTTTCAAGCTGCACAAGGCTCCCCTCATATCTCTCAGGTCTCCTCGAGTCCCCTGCCCCCCCTAAATGAACTCACAGCTGAAAAACCAGCGGGGGGAGGGGGCGAAAAGAAAAAGAAAATCCCATTCCCCAAATAAAGTCCTTTTCACGTCTTCCCCTTTCGTCAGCTTCTCCTCTCGGCCGGAAACACGTTTTCGATTTCTGAAACCCCTTTTCAAGGGACCCACAACTCTCCGGGCTCTTCGAAGAGATCCAGTTTTCCGCTGTCCTGATGCAGGCAGGCAGCCCTTTCACACATTTTGCATTCTTCGAGTCAATACTCGGGCTGTTTTGTTCCCAGAGAAATCTAAAAAGCAGCCTTTTGTGGGTTTTTCCTCCCTTCCCCTCTGTACGGCTGCCTGGTGACAACGGAGCCGAGATGGGTATCTGGCTCCGCATGTCCATCTCCAACCTGGCTGCGAAGGCACAGGGATCGGACAAAGTACCTATAGCACTTAAAACTCCCATCCATTTCCCAACTCTCCCTTCCTCCACATTCCTCAGCAAAACTTGGCCCGCCCCGAGAGAAACCACAATCGTACCTTCCTTGGATTCCTCTGCTTCGGAGTGCATGGTGTCAGGGTAACCGGCTGCAGAGGCGATTACCGTAGACATGTACTCGGAGGAGCTGCAAGTTCGCTCTGCAGCCAAAACTTACAGTCGCACCCAACAGAAAATAAAAGGAAGGAAAGTCACTTAAATCAAAACCTCCCCGGGGCGGGAGGGCTGGTTCTGGTGCAGGGATTTTCAGGGGGAAAGTTCTGCAACAGTGACGAATCGCGTCTCGGCTGGGTGGCGGGAGCCGCCCCCGGGGCTGCGCGCCGGGCCCCGTCGCTGGGCGGAGACAACCTGGCGCGGCTGGGTCGGCCTGGGCGCACGCAGGTGGGGCTGCGGCCAGGACCACAGCCCGATGACGCCCAAGAGGCAGGGCCAGGGGCGCCAGTCCACAAACGACAAACATAAATGAAATCGGCTGCGCTAGAGAAAGAGACATGCGATAAAGGGATAACAAGTCTCAGTGCTAGCTGCAGTTTTACATAAAAAAAAATATATATATATATATATATCTACACGCAGCAAATGAAGTGCTTCTGCATCTTTGGGTTACATTTTTCGACGCCCATCTGACTTCCCTTGTCTTGGGTCTTACATGCCAAAAATGATAGATTTTAAAGCTGCTCGGTTGCATTCATGATTTGCAAAAGAAAGTAATGCGGATGTTGTCGACGGGGACCTAAGGACCAGCTTCACAAGGAACTGGGAGCCAGCCCAAGAGCAGGTCTTTAGAACGTCGGGGGGCCTGCGATCCTTACCTTTGTACAGAAAATGCAGATGGGACCGCTTGCTCAGCATAGCCCCTGGCAAGCATTCTTACCCAGACCCCAACCAGGCAGTAGTAATTGCTCAGCAGTTACACTAAATGGTGGCCTTCACATAAAGCACCATACCCATACCTTCTTGCGCACTAGCAACTAGTGATACACTGCTTCAAAACGCCAGAGGCGGCGGTGCGGGGGTGCGGGGTGTGGCGGCGATTCAAGCCTTAGAAACGCTGATGGAATAAAGAGGATAAAGAGCCTTGAGAACCGATCTTAGTCCCGCCCCGGGGTCCGGCCCACCGAAAAGTCAGCTTAGCTTTTGGAACCTCGGTTTTCCATTTGAGAACCGGGGACAATAGCTGCCACCGAAATACCTGTCATATGGGGAAGCGTTTTGTAGCAGAGCAGTGGTTTTATTACCAACCTAAGGCAAACAGTCCTCAAATTACATATCTGAAAGATCGCTTTGGAAATTGTGAGCAGAGTCATATTCTTTTAATAAATTTAATTTCCAGACGCTTTTTTTTCTCAAAAAAAAAAAAGAGTAGAGGCACTAAGGTAAATTTAGTGAAAAGAATAGACGAACGATACGGATTCAAAGACTGAATTAAAGTTTAGTTCTGCCATTTATTATTTGTATCACCTTAAGTAAAGAGGATCTCTGAGCCTCCATTTCCTCAGTTGTAAAATGAGGATAAAAATAGTATTATTACTTACTTCACGGATTTATGCTTGGTATTAAATAAGGTAATACAGGTTATTTGAAAAACATAAAGGACTACAGGGTTTAACGCTAACTACTGCACTGCAACGGTTAAACCCTGGGCTGCTAACCAAAAGGCTGTTGTTTGAATCCACCCAGCAGCTCTGCAGGAGAAAGACCTGGCAATCTGCTTCTGTAAAGATTTCAGCCAAGAAACCCCTATTAGCCACCCCCCCAAAACAAAACAAAAAACCCGTTGCCTTGGATCTATTCCAACTCACAGCAACCCTATAGGACAGGGTAGAACTGCTCCATAGCGTTTCCAAGGAGCAGGTGGTGGATTCGAACTGCTGACCTTTTGGTTAGCAGCCAAGCTCTTAACCACTGCACCACCAAAAAAAAAAAAAAAAAAAAACCACCAAACCCAGGGGTGCGAAAACCCTATAGGGCAGTTCTATTTTGTCATATAGGGTCACTAGGAGTCGAAACTGACAACACTGCAGCACTAGAAGTTAATTTTTTATAACAGATGTTAGGTGCCTTCGCGTGGGCTCCAACTCATGGCAACCTTATCTACACCAGAACAAAATGTTGCTGTCTTTGTGTCATCTTTATGACCGCTGGTACGTTTGAGTCCATTGTTGTAGCAACTGTGTCACTCCCTTTGAGGGTTTCCCTTGTTTTCACTAACTCTCTACTTTACCAACCACGATGTCCTTTTCTAGCGATTGGTCTTTCCTGATGACATGTCCAAAGTAAGTAAGCTGAAGTCTCGTTGTCACGTAAAAGACGCTCAAGTTTTATTTCAGTATAAATTACTATTGGATTTGAACTGAAAAGAGTGTTTATGCTATTCACAAGCAGTGAAGGTTATTATAAATACTGACATGAGGCCTAGATATTGCTGAGTGATTCTAACAGGCCTAAGACTCTAAGCAAAACTTTATCTCAAATTCTCTGAAAAAAAGCAGGATGATGAGAAGAGGGCTAACTAGCCAGAGAAGAGAGAAGAAGAGAAACATCTGGAAAATATCAGTATTCCAGAGCCTCCCGGAAACTGGCCTTGCCATCAAAGGCTAACAGGCCCCCCTTTCTGCAAGTGGCAGTTAGCTGCATAGTCCCCTCTGCCAGACATCCTGAGTCAGGGGCTGCTAAGATGTATACCTTGCACTCAGTACCCTCAGACCTATGGGGGAGACATGATTCCTACCTGAGCTGAGACTCATTCTGAACACAAAGCAATACCTCTCCAGCAAGGCCTGCCAGTCAGAAGTGGCCTTTCTTGTCCTACCCTCATGCATCTGCCTTTGCCCTCCCTACCTCAGTTCAGATGTCCTTGAGCAGCCCTTCAAGATCCCACCAGGGCTGTGTGCTACACAGATAAATAGCTTCCACTGATCCATAATTAGTTTAATACTGAAAACTGGTTCAAGGTGATGATTATGCAAATTTCAAAAACAAAAACTTGATGCCCTGGAGTTGAAATTTAAACAACTAAAATTTCACACCTGATCCACCCCCCAGGCAGGCTTCGCTTCTATTCTCTCCTTTTAGAAAGTACCCCCATAAACCAAAAAACTAAACCCAGTGCTGTCGAGTCGATTCCGACTCAATAGTGACCCTATAGGACAGAGTAGAACTGCCCCACAGAGTTTCCAAAGAGCGCCTGGCGGATTCAAACTGCTGACCCTTTGGTTAGCAGCTGTAGCACTTAACCACTATGCCACCAGGGTTTCCAGTATCTCCATAAGAAGTATTTATTAAATGTCCTTTTTGCAAGTCCAATGTGTACCCCCATAAGAAGTATTTATTAAATGTCCTTTTCCAAGTCCAATGTGCCCAAACCACATTAGCTGTGTTAAAATAAATGCTGTAATCTCCCTGTCTCAGCTGTTTTGCTTGCTTTACACTAGGTTCACAAAAAGATCTCCAGCCCTTCTCAGGTTAGCCAAGGAGAACACCTGCTGAATGAACAGTTCCAGCGCCAAGTCAGCCTTGTAATTCAATTTACTGTCATTTTAACAGGTCAGCTGAGCTTTGAACATTCATCAACAATCCTTAGGAAACCTACAGAAAAACTTCTTTTGTATTTAAATACAATCTAGCAGTCACCTTGAGGAAGAATGTCCTTATCTAGCTCAAGAGCAATGAATGCTCAGCTTATTTTAAAAGATTATGTGTGGATAAGGACACTCCTCTGTTGTCAGATATAACCTCAAAGCCATCTGCCACAGGCAAACTATACTGCTCCATGCTCCCACCCCTCAAAAGATGCCAAAGGGCAGCTCATTCTCTTTCCTTACTCTTCTGATTTATACTAGGTTGGCCATTTCATCTTGACTTTGCAGTGTTTTTATTCAAAAGGGTGTTATTTTTTAGCCCCAGTGAATAGTGGTTCACTACATTGTAAAAGATTTGTATCTCTTATAGATGGGACCTGTTCACTCTAGTATGTACAAGAAACATGCCAACATCATTCATCTAGCAGTATGTTTGGAAGTCATACCAACAATGTATTATGGACTGCCTGATACAAGATAATAAATAAGTTAGCAACACTTCTCATTTAATACCAAGCTGCATTAAATACTGTATTGAACTCTTACTCATTTCTTACAAGCAATCTCCAGCAACACTTCTCATTTAATACCAAGCTGCATTAAATACTGTATTGAACTCTTACTCATTTCTTACAAGCAATCTCCTACCTTCTGTATCAAAATGGGAGAGTTAAAATGCTGCCTAAGACTCTGATGGTTTCTATTATCAAAAATGTACATGTGTCACACATGTAAATAAGACCTGCTGACCTGGAGCATACTGATCTAAAGAATCCAACCTTCCAAGTCTTCTTGGCTCCCAGGAAAGTTTCAACACTATCTCTCAAATAAACTTTATCACATGGGAACAGAAAAATCTCCTCTGAAATTACATCTCAATAACTAGTTGCTATGGAGTTTTGACTCATGGCAACCTCGTGTGTGTCAAGAGTAGAACTCTGCTCCACAGGGTTTCCAATGGCTGATTTTTCGGAAGTAAACTGTCAGGCCTTTATTCAGAGGCATCTCTGGGTGGACTCAAACCTCTACCCTTGTACTTCACAGGCTAGCACATTAACTGTTTGTATCACACAGGATTCCATACCTCAACAAAACTGTTAAAAAAAAAAAAAGCATGGGCCTTTGGGCCTTTTGCTCACACATACCCAGGAGTCTGCTAAGAAGAGGGGAGGACAGCGAGTTTTCAAGACAACACATGAGAAGACCAGCAGAACTGGGAAGCAGGAGGTGAGGTTGATTTTGACAGTATCACGTACTCTGCTTATACTCACGAATGTTATAATTTCTCCACAGTGAAAAGAACTAAGCATCTCTGTAAACTAGTTATATATGCCTGTGGCTTCTAGGTCATAGGAACCTCAGGTCACAAAAGCCGTCATATCATCAATATTTTATTTCTACACTGCTGATATGAGGATAAATCTGTACATACAAAATGTAGGTCAGGGGAAAGAAAAGAGTTCTTAGTATAAAAAGTGGTTTTCTTCTATCTGATTTTGAGGCTTTCCTCATCTTTTCCTGTATTATTTACTTTTTTTTTTTTTTTAATACCCTTGAAAGTCTTATACGACTTCCATGACCTAATAAAGGTGGCTTTAGATCTTTCTCCTCACATGTGGGAAGGATTTGTGCTTTGAGCCTGGTTAGGGCTGTAGACTCTGCATTTCTCCTATCATCCTCAGACACTCTCTCTGCATTTACCCTTCTATAACAGAGGTGGGACTAAATGGGTGCCTCCCCACAGTCCCATCTGGCTCTCTTTGTCTTAAGAAAATTTTACGTACCAGAAATGGAGATGGGGGTGCTCAATAAATGTTGCTGTTGTTGAGTAGGCCCACCACTCATGGCAACCCTATGTACCACGGGATGAAACCATTGTGATCCATAGGATTTTCACTGGCTGATTTTTTGGAAGTAGATCACCAGGCCTTTCTTCCTAGTCTGCCTTAGTCTGGAAGCTCCTCTGAAACCTGTTCAGTATCATTGCCTTACGCAAGCCTCCACTGACAGATGGGTGCTGGCTGCACTTGAGGTGCATTGGCCGGGAATCGAACCCGGGTCTCATACATGGAAGGCACGATTTCCACCACTGAACCACCGTGTCCCCCGCCCCCCCGCAAATACCAGTAGAGGCCACTTGTACACCTTCTCGGGAGGTCAACCCCTGTGCCTCAAGTGGCTGTATGCTTATCTGTTGTCAAGTACCAGGTTGAGGTTGGGGAGTTTGGGAAGTGGGTGGGGCAGAACTGCTGTAAATAAAAGAAGAACAGAGGAGCATGTGTGTGGAAGGAAGAACAGAGGAGCATGAGTGTGGAAGGAAGAACAGAGGAGCATGAGTGTGGCAGTGGGGGAAGGGAGAAAGCTGTGGTGAACAGGCTCTGGGATTTTGAAGTCGTTATGGGCAGACCCTCTCCTCTGTCTCCCCTATGATATCTTCAGCAAATTCCGTATCACTCTAGCTTTGAGTGTGAGTCGATAATTCTGAGGGAATGGGAAGAAGTGCTGAGGTCTGAGGTGAGAGCACACGGAGAGAACAATACATCTGGAATATACTTGTTTCCCAGGGAAAAGTTTTCATTGTTTTATTTCTCGCCTAAGAAATCTCCCTAGTTCAAAAGCATTTAGCAGATGATTAAACGTACACACACATTGTCAGGTCTGAAAATATTGTCTGACCAATTCATGACCACAGGATTCTTCTTTTGTAATACTTGTAAGGCAAGGTATAATGTCTTGCATTTATACAGATTTTATTTAGCCTCTCAAATTAATTCCTTCAGGTCATCATACCCATTTTACAGATATGTAATTAAAGAAAGAGAAGATAGGTTTTGCTCAAGGTCACAAAACTAAGCAATAATGTTCTTTTGAATAGCATGAATGCAGTCTAGGCCTCCTGACTCCTATATCCAGACTTACTCTATTAAAGTAAAAACTACTCATGTAAAATTCAAGTCCTTTATTATGCAGACAAATATATCAAAGATTGCTGTATTGGGAGGTTACCAAAGAATTTAAGGCTGGCCAAGGTTCTTGCGTAGACTGTTCATGTTAGTCTTTCAAATGCTTAGATCACAGTCTCAAAGTTTTCCATTTCTAATAGCCAATGCCTAAATAAGCTATAAATTTAATAGCTTCCATTTTATTAAGCTGCTTGAAACTACAAGTCATTTTTTATATAAGATTAAAAGTTTAGTCAGGACCCTAACTAAAGCCTCCTGGGATATGATGCCACCAGGAGATTTGACTCTGGAGACCTGGGCCTGGTTACTGACGCCAGTTGAAGCAGATTAAGCACTGGCTGTGGCTCTTTTAGGTCTCTGTGTGGCACAAATGGTTTGTGCTTGCCTGCGAATCGAAAGGTTGGTGGTTCAAACCCGCCCAGTGGTACCAAGAAAGAAAAGCCTGATGATCTGCTTCTGTAAAGATTACAGCCAAGAAAATCCCGCAGAGCTCAGTTCCACTCTGTAACATACAGGGCTGCCATGAGTTGGAACCGACTGGATGACAACGGGTTTGGTGTTTCGGTTTTTGGTTCCTCTTTTGGAGTCCCTGGGTAGCACAAGTGGTGAAGCACTGGGCTACTCACGAAAAGGCTGGCAGCTCAAACCCATCCAGAAACAACTTGAAAGAAAGGCCTGGTGAGCTGCTTCTGAAAGGTCAGAGCCTTGAAAAGCCTGTGGGGCACAGTGCTACTCTGGTCACCATGGCTCGGAATCGACTCGACAGCAACTGGTTTCATTTTGTTTTTTGGTGCCTCTTTTGCATTAGGATGATTTTCTTCTCTTTATTTTCTCATTTTTCCTGTTAAAATGGGCAAGTCATTTAACATCTCTTAGCTGCTGTTTGCACACCTGTAAAATGAGGATGATGCTACTTAAATAGGGTAGTTACAATGATGAAATGAATCAAAGATGTGACAGAGCTCTGAAAACTACAAAGTTCTCTTCATCACTTACCCAAATAGATTCCTGAATAAGGCCAGACTGTTTTCAGTTGTGGAGGGTCTGAATGGAGGGCCTAAATGCAGGCCCTGCATTTTCATGTGTGTGGTCCACTGATGGAAGATGGAAATTAACTGGCTGAACTTCCTTACTGTGCCCTGGTTAATAGGGTGGTGGCCTGAGAGGGGTTCTAGAAGGGTGTTCACTGAGTCTGGGCCCTGAGGGCACAGTGTCAGATCTGTCCAGCACATCCCTGGCTTTCCTTCAGCAAAGCCAGAGAAGAAAAAGGTGATTCACAGTCATAGTCATATGGAAGTAACCTTAGAGGTCATGTACTCTAACTCTCTATCTGGCTGGTGAAGCAATCTCCCAGACACATCACTGGCAATAAGCATTCATCCAGGATCTCCTATTAACGCAGGACTGACCTCTTTGAGGGAGAGTCCCATTTCTTTCTCAGATCATTCTAACCATTAGAAAGCTCCTCCTTATATAGAAATTCAAGTTTAAGGGCAGTAATTGTCAAATTACTTCCCCTCCAACCACTGCCTTTACTCCTCTCACAACAAGGAAATAATTTTGTGACAAGATAAGCATAGAATTTTCTTTTTCAACAACCGAATGGGAGACCCCTCCACACTGGCGGGATGATTGCAGTTTAATGCAACCTGAGACAGTTATGCAACTTTGCAGTGCAGGCACACATCTGTTATTGATTATTGGGAAGAATTCAGAAGCAAGCAGCTCTGGTCGAGGCAGCAGCCGTGACAATCTCTTTTCTGTTCAATGTGCTCACTCTAAGGGGGAGAAAATGATATCAAGACAGATTGAGTAATGGGGCCTATTTAGCTGCATCTGGGCTTTTATTCAGGTTTCTGGGCAAAATCTGAAATTCACAAAGAAACCAAAAGCAGTCCTCCCTATGTGGAATGTGCACTGTGGACTCCTGGCCTGAGATCTGTTTGAAAGTCTAACCCACTTCCAGTTGTCATAATTTTACATTAAGTTTCGACATCGGGTACAATCTCCATTAAGTTAACATTTGTGCCAATGCTAAAATGGCACATTTATTAAAAAGTCAGAAAAGGCTGGAGGGAAAGCTACTGGGCTGGGATAGGCTTGCCAGGTGAGAGAGGCCAAGACTGGAGCTCAGTAGACAAACTCAGCAGGTGGCGAGAATGTGAACTGAAGCAGAATTTACCTAAACAGAATTTCAGGGGAAAAGGGAATCTATTTTTGCTGGTAGCATTGAAAGGCATGGGTCAGACGTTTTCCACTTGAATGCACCTGGTTATAAAAGTTACATTATTTAGCTTCTCCTTAAGGAAGAACCATATGACATGTAGTAGCTATGATTCACAAAGTTGTAGACATCACCAAAATGAATATATTTTCTGAGGAAATGCTCATCTGAGAAAATGTCTGACTACCTCAAAAAGGAATATTATGCCCAGACTCTCCTAGTAGATAAGAAGATGCCTAAAAATCAGTCATTCTCTCAAGCTGAAATCTATTCCAACAGATTTTTTTTATTACTGAATTCACTGAAGTCCCATCATACGCCATTTAACTTTCTCAAGTTCACCTATATACAATCAGCCCAAAACAGACACAAAGAGAGAGAAACAACAATCCAAATGGTGCATCAGCCACCATTCCACTTAATGATTTCATGCTGCAGAGTAAGCGGAGGATGGAGCTGGGAATTTGCTGTTCCTCCCTCACTCTAGTTTCTGCACTGCCTCTCTCACTATGAGCATCTCATGCACTGATGGTGAGGAATGTGTTTAAGGCTATGTATTTTTTCACACCGAAAGGCTTCTATGTACAAACCAGCAGTTTCCTCTGGTCCTCAACCAAAGAAACAGCAACATGTTCCAATGAGAGAGGAAACACTAGTAGTCTTATACTTACTGGGAGATGGTATGTCACTCTCCAATCTGCTAACTTCCTAGGTGGTTTTCAAAAATAATATGGATCCTATATAATTTTCACTCTACACATGACTCTTCTGTACACTTAACCAAATTGGCACCTTTGATTCTCACATGCTAGAGTGGTACAATCAAAAGTTGCTTTAAAAGACTCATGATACTCACTGTGAGATTCCTAAATAATGTGCCAAGGTGCCTTAGGGACCACAGCAAATGCACAGGAGTGTTGGCAGGATAGTTTAAATTTTTGAGGAAAATACGGCAATATCTGTCAAACACTGCATGAACTACAAGATCAAGCTACTTCACACTTTCAACATTACACCAAAACCAAGCCAAGCCTGTTGCTGTTGAGTCAATCTTGATTCATAGTGACCCTATAGGACAGAGTAGGACTGCCTCATAGGGTTTCCAAGGCTGTAAATCTTCACAGAAGCAGACTGCCATATCTTTCTCCTGTGGAGTAGCTAATGGGTTCAAATCGCTGACCTTCTGGATAGCAGCTGAGCGCTTAACCACTGTGACATCAGGGTTCCTTTCAATTTTCTACTGTATTCCCTTTGATGACATTTCTTTATAAAGCTAGGCTGTTGGAAGTTGTTGTGATTAAAAGTAAGTATTACGTTAAAAGAAATATGAAACAAGAAATTAGGATGGTGGTATATATCTGATTGTAAGGTTTGAGAAGTTGTAAGGTTGCCAGTTACCTATTCATTGCCTCTTAAGTCCAAATTTTCCCTTCATTACCTGCTGTGAGAAAGTGGAGATGGAACCTTAAAATATTTTTCCTTTACCAGCTGGCACAATTCTAAGATTTGTTCCGTGGAGGGTGCTGGAGACACACTGATGGAAGTTTTCTGTCCTAGTTCTGGTACACTCTCTCCCTGAGCTACTGTAGCACACACAGCTTCTCCAGTACCCAGTTCCTGTGGCAGAGACACCTTCTCTAGCACCTGATTCCTACTATACATGGTGATCAGCATCACCCAGTCACCAACAGCTTTCCCTGGAATCCCCCTCAGGTAGGTTTGTAGCTGAGTTCCTCAGGTGAAACACCTCGCCATGGATAGCTTTCTTCAGCATCCTAGAGGGTAGATTTTCAGCAAGTCCCACAGGCGCAGTGTAACAGTGACATCTCTGTCAGTGGTATGCCCCCTCTAACAACATCTGGATTGCAGGCTTGAGGGGAGTAGAAGGGAAGCTCCTTCTTGGGAGCTCTATCTCAGACCCAGGGGGTGTAGCTGCTCCTCATTATCTGCAACTCCTGTATTCTTTACAGTTCTCTTTACTTCCTGGTAGCCAATCCCTTCTTACTCCAATCCCCATTATAGTTAACATTTCTTTGTATTAAACTTTCCCTGTTAAAATTAATGTGCGGTCTTCAACATAATAAATGGCATCTACACAATTTTTTTATACAAAACCAACAGCCAACATCATTTGTAATGGACAGAGGCTGAAAACATTCCCCTTGAGAACAGGAACAAGACAAGGATTCCCTTTATCACTCCTATTTAACACTGTGCTGGGAGTCCTAGCTAGAGCAATAAGGCAAGAAAAAGAAACAAAGAGCATCCAAATTGGTAAGGAAGAAGTAAAACTGTCCCTATTTCTGGATGATATGGCACTATACATAGAAAACCCAAAAGACTCCATGAGAAAACGACTAGAACTAATAGTAAGACTCAGCAGAGTGGCAGGAAACAAGATAAACATAAAAAAATCAATTGGATTCCTATATACCAATAAAGAGAATGACAAAAAGGAAATTAGGAAAACAATACCATTTATAGTAGCCCCTAAAAAAATAAAATACTTAGGATTAAATCTAACTAGGATGTAAAATACTTATACCAAGAAACTACAAAACATTACTGCAAGAAACCAAAAGAGATCTACATAAATGGATAGGTAGACTCAACATTGTGAGAATGTCAATTCTATCCAAAGCAAATCTACAAATTTAATGTAATCCTTATCCGAATACCAAAAACATTCTTTAAAGAGATGGAAAAAATAATCATTAACTTTTTTTTTTTTAATACGGAAAGGGAGGAGGCCCCGAATAAGTAAAGCATTATAAAAAAAGAATAAAGTAGGAGGACTTGCACTACCTGGCCTCAGACCCTACTATACAGCTACAGTAGACAAAACAGCCTGGTATTGGTACAACGACAGTTGCATTGACCTATGGAGCAGAATTGAGAACCCAGAAGCAAATCCATCCTCCTGTGGTCACCTGATCTTCAACAAAGGCCCAAAGGCCTTCAAATGGGGAAAAGACAGTCTTTTTAACAAATGGTGCTGGCAAAACTGATGTCCACCTGCAAAAAAATGAAACAGGACCCATATCTCAAACCATGCACAAAAACTAATTCAAAATGGATAAAAGACCTAAATATAAAACTAAAAGCTATATAGATCATAGAAGAAAAAATAAGATCAATGCTAGAGGCCCTAATACACAGCATTAACAGGATACAAACCATAACAAGCAACACACAAAACTCCAGAATATAAGCTAGATAACTGGGATCTTCTAAAAATTAAACATTTATGCTCATCAAAAGACTTCACCAAAAGAGTAAAAAGAGAACCTCCAGACTGGGGAAAAAAAAAAAAAATTGGCTGTGACAAAGATCCAACAAAAGTCTAACCTCTAAAATCTATAGGAAAATCTAACACCTCTACAACAACACAAATAATACAATTAAAAAATGGGCAAAGGAAATGAACAGACACTTCACCAAAGAAGGCATTCAATTGGCTAACGGACACAGGAGGAAACGCTCGTGATCACTAGCCATTAGAGAAATGGAAATCAAAGCCACAATGAGATACCATCTCACCCCGACACTACTGGCACAAATCAAAAAAACAGAAAATAAATGTTGGAGAGGCTGTAAGGAGACTGGAACTCTTATGCACTGCTTGCGGGAATGCAATACGGTACAACAATTTTGAAAAGTGATATGGTACTTCCTTAGAAATCTAGAAACAGAAATACCATATGATCCAGCAATACTACGCCTAGGAATATACCCTAGAGAAGTAAGAGCCGTCACAGGAATAGACATATGCACACCCATGTTCACTGCAGCACTGTTTATGATAGCAAAAGGATGGAAACAACAGGTGCCCATCAAGGGATGAATGGATAAACAAACTATGGTACACACACACAATAGAGTAAAATAGAAAGACAAAGGAAAATGATGAGTCTTCGAAGCATCTCACTACTTGGATGAATCTGGAAGGCATTATGCTGAGTGAAATAAGTCAATCACAAAAGGACAAATATTGTATGAGACCGCCACTATAAAAACTCATGAAAAAGTTTACACACAAAAAGAATCTTTGATGGTTACAAGGAAGGAGAGGGGTAGGGCGGGGAGTGAAAAACACTAAATAGATAAGCGGTAACTTTGGTGAAGGGTAAGGCAGGACACAATACTGGGGAAGCCAGCACAACTTGTCCAAGGCAAGGTCATGGAAGCTCCATAAACACATTCAAACTCCCGGAAAGACTGAATTACTGGGCTGAGGGCTATGGGGACCATGGTCTTGGGGAATATCTAGCTCAACTGGCAGAACATGGTTTAAAAAGACAATGTTCTACATTCTACTTCAGTGAATACTGCCCGAGATCTTAAAAGCTTGTGAGTGGCTATCTAAGATACTCCACTGATCTCACCCCCTTGGGAGCAAGTGAAAAGGAAGAAAACCAAACATACAAGGAAAAGATTAGTCCAAAGTACTAATGGGCCACAACTACCACAGTCTCCGCCAGACCAAGTCCAGCACAACTAGATGGTACCTGGCTACCACCACTGACTGCTCTGACAGGGATCACAATAGAAGGCCCCAGACAGAGCTGGAGAAAAACACAGAAAAAAACTCTAACTCACAAACAAGACCAGACTTACTGGCCTGACAGAGACTGGAAAAAACCCAGGAGTGTGGCCCCTGGACACCCTTTAGCTCAGTAATGAAGTCACTCCTGAGATTAACCCTTCAGCCAAAGATTAGACAGGCTCATAAAAGAAAACCAGACTAAAGGGGCACATCAGTCTAGGGGCAAGGACTAGAAGGCAGGAGGGGACAGGAAAGCTAGTAACAGGGAATCCAAGGTAAAGAAGGGAGAGTGTTGACATGTCGTGGGGTTAGTAATCAATGTCACAAAACAATATGTGTACTAATTGTTTAATCAGAAGCTAGTTTGTTCTGTAAACCTTCATCTAAAGTACAATGAATAGATTGATTTAAGAGAAAAAACAAAAAACAAACTTAATTCTACCCTTAAAAAAAAGAAAGAAAAAATTAACATGTGGTTTCTGTTTCCTGATTAGAGCTCGATTGATATATACAATGTGTAACAGGTGCACACACCCTATTAGTATGTAATTATGGTTAGGAATGAAATAACCACAATTTACGTGTGTGTTTTTCAAATGGCTACAAAGTTAGGATAAAAGTACTTATAAGTTGTTTGGATCTAACCACTTACTAATCAGAACTGTTAGGTATTTCTTTTGGCCTAGAGAGGACACGAGAAAGTTACTGAGACACTAAGAGTGCTGTGAACCTAGAATATCTGGGAACATCTGTTCCAGTCTACATGTTTCCAGCTGCCTCTGGGATCTGTCTGCTTGGATGATTCCTTGGGCTTGCCCTGTCTAAAATCAACCAGTTACTGCTGAGTTGATTCTGACTCATGGCGACTCCATGTGTGTCAGAGTGGAACTGTGCTCCATCGGGTTTTCGGTGGTTGAGTTTTTGGAAGTAGACTGACAGGCCTTTCTTCTGAGGTGCTCTGAGTGGACTCGAACCACCAACCTCTTGGTTAAATGCCAAGCATGTTAACCGCTTGCATGCCCCAGGGACTCCTTGCCCTGCCTAGGAGTAGCCTTATCCTTGAAGGCACAGATACTCTCCCTTATACAGCATCTTAATGCTCTTCAAATTATTAAAATTTTTCTCCCTTAGGTAATGATGGCTGGAAATTTTATAATTATCATTGACTTGTTCTACTTTTTCTCCACTTATTTCTTATCTCACTAAGTCCCACAATCAAAATCTTACCTGGACAGGCCTTTTCCTTTCCATTCTCGCAACTGGCCAGTTAAGCCATCATCTCTAGCTGGATTTTAAGCTAGTTTGCCTTAAGCGAGACTATGGGTTGAAAACTCAAATGTCCACTGAGGCTAGAAATATAACAATTCATACCTGCCATGACTATTGGCTGCCTCAGTCACCGTACCCACAAAGGCAGCACAGATAACACAGGCTGTGGGTGAGGCCAGCGGAAGCTCCAAAGGAGACTGCAATGCAAGTGAATGTGAGTGACACTACCAGGTACCACCGAGCTGACTCCATCTCATGGCAACCCATGTGTGTCAGCAGAACTGCGCTCGATAGGATTTTCAATGGCTGACTTTCCAGAAGTAGATAGCCAGGACTTTCTTCTAAGGCACCTCTGGGCAGGCTTGAACCTCCAACCTTTCAGTTAGTAGCTGAGTGCATTAACCATTTGGATTGCCTAGGGACTCCATAAGTGATGTTACTAGAGGCAAAATCATGAATACATACCCTGCCCCCACACACGTAGACGTGAATGATTTGAAAAGTAAGTAAATCATTCAGAAACTTTGACATTTGTTTTCATTAACTGGAAATTACTTCAAACAAACCATGCCATGAATCATGACACCCTGTGTAGCCACACTGGTGGAGAAGTTGCTGCTGATCTATACCACCATACTTTCTGCTACGTTATATATTCTCTTTACACTCATCTTCACTAAGGCCCTGCTCAGGTCCCAAGTCTTCCATAAAACCTACTGAAGCCCACAGTGAACTTATACTTCTACAGTGAACTTCTACTACAGTCAAAGTTGCTAATCTCGATGTTAGCTTCTTCTGAAGCAGATTGGTTAACTATTTAAAATAGGAAATTATACCTTGTATTTTTTTTTCCCTTTCTAGAAAGCAGAACACATGTTGAACACTTTGAAGGCACTATGCAACTAACCAAATTATCATATAATCTTGACTAATACTGAATGATTACAACATATAAGAAAGCCTTATCATCCCCTTACCCAAATTTTTACATTACAAGGAACTACGTACATAATAATGTGATGTGTCAATATACTCCTTTGCTATCTTCAAAGAAAGAAAATAAGAAAATCTGCAGTGTATCTGGAGAACTGAGGCTAGTAGTCTGCAGCAATCTATAAATCTATCAGGTTTACAAAAAATTGTCAGAAAAAGAGCCAAGAAGAAAATAACTGACAGCTGCAAACCTTCTGTTTTACAACACGCACAGAATGGACGCACTTCCTTTAACATTCTCATAAACAGAGAGCGCTGAGCAAATGCAAACATCGCTAGTAGAAGTCCACTGCACTCCAGGCTTCAGCTAATGGATTGTGCTTATCTTTATAGAGGCAACCCTACTTGCTACCCACCAAACCCACCATAATTGTCCTAGGAACCATTAATAAGATGGATTGAACACAATTCCACTTCGATTGAAGAAATTTCCAGGGCCAGCAAGGCATCAGCAGCAGCTGCCCACTTTTGAAAGAACAGTGACTTCACCATTCTCAGATTGGAAACTTTGTTTCTATTACATTAAGAACTAACATCCGGTACTAGACCACCTGAATATATATACTAATACATGCCAGATGGGAATTCCAGACACCTCTCTACTCAAGGCATGACCTTCTCTCAGGCAATAAGCAGTCTATTGAGCAAGTCTCCTAGGAGGGCGCTTCCCTTCAGAGGCTGATTGCATTTACAATTGCTGTGTTTTCTAAAGCCAATTTGGGATACATCACTGTACAATGTGTCATTCATTTTGTCATCTGTTTTCTCAAGGGATGAAATTAATCTACGAATGTGGAAAGCTAGCACCTTGGTTGTCCGAAATATGCTATTATCTGGACCAGAGGGGGAAAGAGTATCCAACTTGGCCCCAAATTCCAAACCAGAAACTCAGTTCAGAACCAAATGATTTATGTGCCTGTATTAAGCCACATCTTAACATCACTGACAAAAACAAATATAACTTATCAAATACCTACTATGTGCTAGGTACTATGCTAAGCACGTTACAGATAGTATCTCTACTGTTACTACAACTCAGCAAGGTGGTGTTTATTAGCTAAGTGTTTCCACATACATTCTCACTGATTCTCAGAATAACCCTGTAAGAAAGAAATCTTGGGTATTACTGGCTCCATTTGCTTCTGATGAGGATACGAATCCTTAGAGAAATTAAGTGGCTGACTCAAGGTCACTTAGCATGGAAGTGGTGCTGAGATTAGCATGTGGGTCTTCTGACCTCATTTAATGCTATTTTTCCTTTATCTTATGATGTCTTTGAATGAGCAAAGCACAAGTAATTATATTTTAAGGGAAGCACGCCACATGCCCCAAGAAAAGGGGGATAGAGGGAAGTCAGAGGGCAGAGTGATGCAGAGTCTCTGAGCCTGGGTGGTTTGGAGGAAGAGGGAGCCAGACATTAATAGAAAAGGGGAAATTCAGAGGAGGAACAGGTGTGGCCAAGGGGGAAGGCGAGGAGTTCCACTTCACACATCTGAGTCTGAGGTCTGAGGTGGGTAACTGATGTGGGATGTGGCTCTTCTATCAGACCCATTTCTCACATAACCAGAGCTCTCCCAGTGAGTGCTGGGGCTTCTAGAAAGTTCACAGTCTTTGATGAAAATGTTTCTAAAACATATTACACAGGATATCTTCTCTTTACTAAAGGAAGGCTATAAAACATTACTTTTTTTTTTTTAATGAAGTAGACTATTGTTAATTACACTGTTCTGTAAGATATAAACCTACTTTTGTTCACTAAACTCTTATAAAGTCTGTTCTCATTGTCTTCACGCCCATTCAGCAATTTCTGCCCAGTTTTAAGGGGCAAGAGGAATTCATATGGTCAGGATTTCATCTTCTTTTTAGATGCTCTAGAAAGCCTGTCCCAATATACAGATCTACAGTACATGGATGTAACTTCTTTAAATACAGTGGAGTCATGTTTTCAGAGATGTGAAATCAGGTCTAAAATCTGTGTACACAGTTAAAATTACCTTGAAAATTCCTTAAATGGCCCAAGTATTACAGTACTGTCTACATGGTTTTGTATATACACAGTACTGTGTCAGTTCCTCTCTTACTCTGTTTTTCTACAGTTGTCAATCAATTCTTCAATTTCCTCCCTCACAATGAAGATAAAGTCATCACCATTCACCTGCCTGGTCTCCTGAACAATGTATTTCCCATTCTGTTAGTGTTCAGAACCCTGAGAGCTCATCCACTCATTCTTCCCATGGGTTTCACCAATAAGCAGCCATTACTTGTTCAACATAAGCAATGCAGAAAGTCACTGCTTAGCAACTGAAGCGGCTGAATTAAAACAGAACAGCCAGGATTTCCTAACAGCTGCCTTCTCCTTCAGCACCAGATATGACTATTGACAGCATCTAACAACTCCTCTACATCTTTAAGTGGAGGTACAAGGAACCTAGGGGAAACCCAAGGCTGCAAGGGGAAACCAGGGGCCCAGAGTCTGCTCAAGAAGATACACAGTCTTCTCTGTTTGAACCTTCTCTTCACGTATTTATGGATCTCAGCAAATACTTATTGAGCACCACCATGTACTAGTAGAAGGCAAATGGTGTAGATAAAATAGCCACGGTCTTGGCTCGCGGGGAGGATACATATAAGACACCAATTAAAATACTGTATGATAAGTGCAACTGCAGAGAGATATGGAGTGCTATGAAAGCTCACAGGAGAAGTACCTAAATTAGACTTGGAGAAGGAGTCATCAAGGAAGGCTTCGTGAAAGAAGTGATGCCTAAGCTAGACTTGAAGATCAAGGAGTTAGCCAGCAAAGGAAGTGGGGGAAGGAGAAAAGAAAGAAGACTGGCTCCCAGTAGAGTTTACAGCATGTGTGAAGGTTCAGAGGTGAAATAACAGGTGAAAAAGGAAGGCTGAAGAAGGATCAACGGATACGATGGTCAGGAGGCAACTGATGATCTTTGAGAAAGAGGCTTCAGTAATATGACTGGGGACAGAAGCCAAATGGCAAGGAGTTCCAGAATAAACAGGTGTTTAGCAAGTGGAGAAAGCATTAGTAGACTATTTATTCAAGAAGTTTCAGTGCAAGAAATAAACTGGGAGAGTACCCAGAAGAGAAAGCATTATCAAAAGAACACAATTTTGGCACAGCTTTAATCGAGTGGCTTTGGTGAAGAAATATTTAAATCCCCTTAACGCTCCTACTGGTCAATACCAGACACAGGGAAGCTGGGTGCCATCAATCTCTTACAAAAACACATTTGCAAGAATTTTCATGGGCTCTGACATGAGTTTGAATAATGTAAATTAAAAAAGGATAAACCTGAGACCTCTGTCTATGCTCTGGCTTGAGACCTCCCTCCATGCTCTGAAGGGGGCAACACAAGGGGTTATCTTTGAGGCGCCCGGAAGGCTCCCAAGCCCCAAAATATCCTCTTAGTAGTATAGGGAATATGCTGTCATTAGAGAGGCGGTCATTTGGGTTAAACTTTGCCCCGTTTTCTGTTCTGTTTTTTGGAAATGATAATGGTGATGGCTACACAACATGATGAATACAATGTCACTGAATTGTACATGTGAACAACGCTGCAATGACAAATGTTTTGTTACATACATATTTACCACAATTAAAAACAAAACAAAACAAAACCGTAATTAAAAAAAAAAAAAATACAAGGGCCCCGGAAGGAAGGGCCTGTGGATGACTAACATCTAAGTGTGAATGAATTCACCATTTTGTTGCTGTTGTTCATTCCCAGCAGAGGGCTGGACTCTGGACGCCTCAGTGAAAAGCAGGGATGCAGAAAGCAGGAGTGTGTGCGTGGTGGTGGTGGTGGTGGTGGTGGTGGTGGTGGTGGTGGTGGGGCAGACGGAGAGGTGGCAAGCAAGTGAACACTAGCTTGTCCCACTCCCAGCTGCAGCCTGGCCACTAACCCCATATGTGCCTAACATCGGTAAAAGACAAAGGGGAGTTAATACAGCCAGTAGACAACTTGCAAAGCAGGGTGTCCATTTCAAATGTCTGAGGTCCCTTATCTTCAGTGATGCAAAGTTTCTAAATGGTGTAAAATACTCAGAACTGTTTTGATTGTAATTTCCATCTCTGCTTCTCTAAATTGATTAAGCCTTCAAAAGCCACAAACCAAAAAATGACTTTTGTGAGGATCCGATTTCTTTTGAGGTATTCCAATCAGTGGGTGAAAATAATGGTGGCTCTCTCACCCCGGATATAGTAAAAGCTAAAATCTGTTATTTCTGAAGCTGAACAAACATATCAATGATAAAAACCAAACGAAACCCATTGCCTATGAGCCTATTTTGACTCATACTATAGGACAGAGTAGACCTGCCCTGTAGGGTTTTGAAGGAACGGCTGGTGGATTTGAACTGCTGACCTTTTGGTTAGCAGCTGAGCCCTTAACCACTGTGCAACCAGGGTTCTGTATCTATGATAGTTGAAGTTAATTGGTTTACAGCCCAAGAAACTGGCCTCAGCACTATTAATCAGCTCACAGGGGAGTTTTCTTTGGCCTGTAAAGTTTTGTTTGTTTTTCTTCTGAACTTCAATGGCTTTAGAGAGGACCTATGCTATGTTTGCCACGGGCCTCACTACTCCCAATTGGTCAAATAAAGCACTATTTACACATTTATACTACCTACCTGGTTCCTATGGGCATTTCAGTTTATAACTTCGGGGTTATAGAGACTAACATTCAAAACAAACAAATAAACAACCTCTCTACTGCTGTGGCAGAGACCCAGTGTTAACTGCTGAGGCAGAACACGTATGAGGTTATTGTGCAATAAACCGGTTGCCATCGAGTCAACTCACGGCAAACACATGTGTGTGTCAGAGTAGAATTGTGCTCCACAGGGTTTTCAATGAGTGATTTTTCAGGAGTAGATGCCAAGGCCTTCCTTTCCAGGTGTCTCTGGGTGGACTCAAATCTCCAATCTTTCAGTTAGCAGCCAAGCACGTTAACCGTTTCCACCACCCAAGGGCTCCTTATTGCACAATGCGACAATAGGATCACTGAAAAACGATAAACCACAACCATGTGCAGCACTGCTTGTAGTCAGACTCTCAACAGAGAAGGGAGAATACACCAGTGGGGCTTGCCAGTCCCTGGATAAAATGCAACCATGACTTTGAAACCACTTTTTAACAGAAGTACCTGCCACAAACCACCGTCTGATCTCCCCTCACATACAGTACTCCTGCAAGATTCCTGACATCTGGATGTTACAAAACACAAGCCTGGAAGCCAATCTCCAGGGCTGGCTTGGCAAAGGAAACAAGCCCTCTATTCAGTGAGCTGAGGCTATAAATGCAGTATCTGTAGCATTTAAGTGACAACACTCCAGTGGCTGGAGCAATTCACACCTGGCACTCAGCCAATCGGGCCACTGGTGGCTATATAAGACATTTACAGTGAACTGTACAGAAACTGTACCATCACCTGTTTGTCCATATGTCCTGGCACAGAGGACTTAAACTCCTACCCCACCCCTGCCTCAGTTCCACATACTTCTATCACAGCTTGCACAGAACTCAAGAGTCAGAAGGCTAATATCCAAGGAAAGTTTCTGAGGTCATCTCGTTCAATCTCCTCATACTTGCTCACAAGTGAGAAAATAGGCCCAACAAGTTGATATGACACATCCAAAGGCTCATCACATGTCTTAGCAGAGACTAGGCCCTAAATCTCCAAGCCTTCCATTGTGGCTCAGGGCTCCTCTCAACAACCTGACCTGGGGCACGGCATAACTTGACACTGTAGTCCTTCCTGCCCTCTAGCCCAGTGTTCTTGGACTTGATTTCTGTGACCCACATGGGTAGCTGAGCTCTCTGGAGTTCTTCATCAGGGTTTTGGTTAAGAAGCCCACTGATAATAAAGGGTTTCTCTGAGCTGGTTGGGCCTCTGTGCATATACTTACTCAGAGATGTAGCTGGGAATATTGGCTGGCTAGGGACAAGGCTCTGGAGTTTGGAATCCTACATCCCAGCCATGGATTCCACCTACAAAGATAAAATGGCACCACTTCCACTCCAACTTACCAAAGAAGTGTTTTTCCTCGTTTCACCTTATCTTTCACTTTCTTAAGGGCCCTCTCTCTAAAAGGTGCTTCGGCCCTTTGCCCTGCTCTACACAGCCATTCTCCTGGAGTCTCAGCTACAGCAAATTAAATGAAACTCTGTATGACTCATTGCCGTACTTAACCTACTTGTATGCAGCTTCAAAAGCTTTACAGTAGAGACAGAAAGTAGATTCATGGCTGACAGGAATTGGGGTGACAATGAAGTGGAGTCACTGCTAATGGGTATGGTGTTTCTTTTTGGGGTGATGATGAAAATGTTCTAAAATTAGATATGGTGATGGTTGTGAATATATTAACAAGCACAGACCTGTAACTTTAAAAAGGTGTGTGAATTGTATCTCAATAAAGCTGTTATAAAAACAGCTTTACAGTACACACAGCCCACTTATATCAATTAAAGTAGATAAAATAATCAAATATGGACATTAACATGATATCTATAAAAGGTAAGGCTATTCTCTTGCAGGAACATACGGCCTTATTGCACTGTTTTTAAAGAAAAATTACATTGAACTTCAGTGTTGCCGTCGAGTCCATTCTGACTCATAGTAAGACAGGGAGCAAAGACCCTGAGATTGGAGGGTGCCTGTTTGATGAACAGCGAAGAGACTGGTGTGGTTAGAAGAGAAGCAAGTAAAAGAGAGATACACTATACTATCAGGGAGGTAATACGGGGTTGGGTGGACTTATTAAGACAAGGAACAGAAGGGACCTCAAATCTGCAAGCAAAGTAACAAGAAATGGGCCAGGGCACAGAAACAAAGCAGAAGCAGCTGGAGAAAACCAGCCCCAGGGACATGCGCAGAACATACCCTCCACCATTGGCAGTGAGGGGCTGCAGCTCCAGCTGGGGAATTGAACCCAGGGAGCGAGAGACTGTGTAGGTGCGACACCCCATAATAAGTCCTGCTATGAATCCCAGAGGCCTCCTGGACAGGGGCCATCTTGGAAAGCTGCTACACGCACCTTAGTTAACATATCCCCACCTGTGTCTATTAATAAACATGAATCTTTTCCCACCCAAGAACTTTTAAAAACCCAGGCCCATGTTTTGTTCTGTGAGAGGAGGGTAAGCATTGCTCTAGGCCCTCCTTGTCTCTGCTTGCAAGCCTCTTCAATAAAGCTTTGCTCATGTGGAAAACTCTTTGTGCCTTACCTGCTCATTCTTGACCAGTGAGAGGTAAGAACCTTTTTCTGGTAACAACTGCAGCCCTACAGAACACAGCAGAACTGCCTGCAGAGGGTTTCCAAGGCTATAAATCTTTACTGAAGCAGACTGCAGCATCTTTCTCCTGCAGAGTAGCTGGTGGGTTTGAACTGCTGACCTACTGGTTAATAGCTGAGGGCTTAACCACTGGACCACCAGGGTTCTTTTCATTTGTCATTAACCAAACCAATCCAAACCCTTTGCCGTCAAGTTGATTCTGACTCATAGCGACTCTACAGGACAGAGCAGAACTGCCCCATAGAGTTTCCAAGGAGCACCTGCTGGATTTGAACTGCCTACCTCTTGGCTAGAGCCACACACCAGCAGGGTTTCCTCATTTGTCATTAGCAGTTGGTAATTCAATATGCAGGGTCCCATTCACTATATCATACCATAGTCAGTCACCAAATAAGAGGCCGCTTAGTGGGAAAAAAAAAAAAACCACAATGAGGAGGCTGTGTAGTAGACATGGTGACTGACTCTTGGTGTCACTTCCATCCCTCCCTCCCTTTGTAGCAGGCTTGCTGCTAAAGGAAGAAACTGACCCCACACCCCAGCTCTCAGGTTCAGCCCTGAGACCATTTTAATTCAGTCACAGCAATTCCATACTCCCTTGCCGTACAGTGACTAGCTTAGGCAACCCAAACCTAAGCCAATCAACACAGCACATTCCATGGCCAATGAACTGGTTTAAGATTGGGTGCAGGGCCCAATTTGGGTTAATGAGACAGAAGAAATTTGCTGGGGGCTTCTGGAAGAGGTTGCTCACTCCTCTAACTGAGCCACCAGAGGCCAGCACTCTCCCTCCTGGACAATGTGTTGTGCGGATGCGAAGTCTGGGATTACTGCAGACATATTGTCACTATAAGGGAAGCCTGCTGAGAATAAAACTCAACCACTAAAGGCAGAATGGGGGAAAAATGGGTTCTTGACATCAATAACTGCTACATCAAACCTCACTGGACCTTCCAGTTATGTGAGCCGATAAAACATTCTCTTTTTTTATGAGCCAGTCTAAACCATAGTTCCTCTTTCTTGCACAGCCCTAACTCATAAAATATCCTGAGCAGCTAATGAAGGGCAGTACTTGAGAATTTCTAATCTTGTGAAGGCTTGACCACATTCCCAGCCCTTGAAGGACAGTAGGTGAGGGAGCCCAAGTATGAACAACTGACCGACGGTTTCTCCCCCACTTCCTCAAGCTTCTGCCTAACAAAGGCCAGAGTGCAGCCTGGAAGGACCCTCTGCAGCAGGGCCAAGTCTTACCTGTCTGATGGCAGCGGTAGCACAGAGCAGAGTCCCAAGGGGGATGCTGAGAAACCTGTGTCACAGATGGGCAAGAGGGCCTGAGAGGTAGGACCTGGGTCCCTAACCTCCTCTCTCCCCTCACAGCATCGTGTTGACCTATCCGCTCTGATGGAGCTTTCTGATGGATCCCATGTGGGACCACCCTTGCCATATGAGGTGGCAAGGGCAAGGCTTATCAGAGTAAGGTGAGGCAAGCTTTCAGGAGGTATGTATAAAAGTTCCAGATGCCAGTCTGGAGCAAGGAGCCAGGAGCAAGATCATGTCTGCCCTGGGACAGGTGTGGCGAGCAGCTCAGGGGTATGCTGGGTGAAGGAAGGGTAGAACATTATTAAGTAGCCAGCAGGAGAAGGAGCAAATCGACAATGGAAAGCGCAGGTCTCTTTTTATAAGGCCAGGCCAGATTTTTGCCTAGAACGTGCTTAAAGTCCACTTGAGGCTGCTTTTAACAAGGCCTAAGTACACAGCTCTTTGCATGTCTGTACTTCTAGTCTGCAGGCTGGCAGCCGAAACATTGAATCCCAACAGAATGACTTTCTGGAAGCTGAGGAAATCAGGGTTTTAATTAGACTCTCCCTGGAAGCACCTTTAACTGAGCCCTCTCATTCTCCATTTCCCACATGCAGCAAATACTGGTGTTTCTACTGCTTAGACAGTTAAGCTAGAAATGTAGAAATGCCTCTTGTCAAGTTTCTTTAAGGGCTGCTGCTCATAGCAGCCCCCACACAAATACCTACATTACTGCCCTGAGTTTTGATAACGAATTTCCTCTAGCAAGCACTCATTCTCAGGCCCTTACCAAAGCCAGCTCTGAGAGGCCCCTCCCCCCACCTCACCACTCTCCTAAAGACCTCAGGGGTCTGTGCCCTCAGACTCCTAAGGCAGAGAAAGAACTTGGATACTAAAAAAAATACTGATTCCAAAGGATGCAAATCAATGCTGACCCAACGGCTTGAGCTGGTGAATTCACTTGTGTATAGACAACAGATGCAAATAAACACAGGAGAGTACCTGGGTTGTCAGAGAAAAAAAAAAAAAAAATGCTAAGCAAACAAATGTAAATGCAAGATATGATGAAAAGGACAGATATTATGATTCCACTTAAATGAAATACCTAGGATGGGCAAGTTCACAAAGACAGAAAGTACATTAGATGTTACTAGGGGCTGGGAGATGGGAGGGGATGGGGAGTTATTTATGGGTAGGGTTTCTGTTTGAGGTGATGAAAAAATTTTGGAAACAGATAGTGGTGAAGCTTGTACAACACTGAGAATATAACTAATGCCACTGAATTGTACCCTTAAAAATGGTTAAAATGGCAAATTTTATATTATACATATTTTACCACAGTAAAAAATTTACAAATATGATATGAATCTCACATTATCTATAATGAGGGGGGCTTTGCTTTAAGGAGAAGGGAAAGAAAGGGCAAGAGTTAGGGATGAGTCTCTCCACAAGACAGGTATCAACCCTTGTTACTCTGTCCACAGGACACAAGCCTCAGGATGACTGAACGAGAGGAGACAACGCAGTGGTGGCCCATTCTCCTCTTAGCGCTAGTCTGACCCTCACAGAAAGGGACATTACAGGATTTTGGCCTGTGTCCAGAGGACAATGACCATAAGATCTAAAGGAGATGGAAAGGCAAAAGTGCTTGAACTGGTTCAAAGTAAAGCAAGAAGACAAAGAGTGTTGGGCAAAAATTGTCCAGGTCAAGCTGTATTTGGTGACAACCAATTTGTTCTCAACCAGTAGTCCTGTTTTCAAATTCATTTTAAATAGCATTTAATACTCAATCTTATCAACTCTTGTGGTGAGGGTATGATACTGGTAACTGTGCTCAAATATCTCATGAGTGTGGAAATGTTATCTTATGTTAACTACATCCAAGTAACTTAAAAATGAATACTGGTAAGGACTAGGGTAGGCTCGTGAAACTGTAGGTCCTTGGCTTAACAGCTGATGGGAAGAGAACCAGTGGGAAAACCCAAGAGATGTATCTCCATCCATTCCAAGACAAAGAAAGACAATATTTGGCAGAGTACCCCTTTGAGGCAAGGGATCTGATCCTTTCTTGTGTTTGCTGAGGGGCCCAAACTGCTGAAATACAGCTGCTCAAGGGGCCACGGCACTACCCTTCCCCCTCAGACTGTTGCATTTAGAAGTCGAGCCTGCATGTGGTTGCACATCCCCACCCAGGCCGGCAGTGTGGTGAGAAGAAGAGGAGGCTGGAGGTAGCATGCAGGTGTGCATCCCAGCTCTGGCTCTAAGAGGCTGGATACCATGGACACCTGGCTTGGTATCTTTGGCCTAAATTTTATTTGTAAAATGAGAAGATTAGACTAGACCAAATGGCTTTTCATTCATTGACCACACCACGCTCAGTGAAGGTCAAATTCATTACAATTGCCCATAAGGCCCCACATGATTTGGCCCCTCACAGTCTCTCTGACTCATCTCCCTTCTAGCTTACCAGCCTCTTGCTGTTTCTGGAGTACACCAGGCCCATTTCTACCTCAGGGCCTTTGCATCTGCTTTTATCTGCCTGGAATGGTCTCCCCTAGGATATCCTCACATCTCTCAGGTTACTCTAGCATCGCATTCTCAGTGAAGACTTGTTCAAAACTCACATTCCACCCCAACAATCTCTATCCCCCTTTTTGAGTTTTTAAAAAACAATTTTTCACATTGCATTTAACAGCATCTAATCTACTTTTTAATCTACTACATATTTTATTAATTTATTGTCTGACCCCAAGAATGTCAGTTCTCCAAGGGCAAGGGATTCTAGCTGCTTTGCTCACTGATGTATCCCTAGTACCAGGAATAGTGCCTGGTACATAAGAAGAGTTCAGTAAGTATTTGCTGAATGGGTGTTTGCATGGATGGGGAGAGGGGAGGCCAGGAGGGATATGGCTCTCTACAGTGTCTTCTGGCTCTGAGGTTTGTGGGCTGTGGTGCCTATGCTCAGAGCGCTTGGCTCTGCAGCCACTGCACCAGGACACACTCTGCAACCACATGAAAAAACAAGTGAAAACATAAACTGCCCGGGCCAGATGGCATATGCTTTCACTCTGCTGCAGAACTTCTCAAGTTTGGCTTCCTGTATGCTCCCTGGCCTGAGCTGATGGGTTGGGCATACTCTGCACTCTCAGCAAATAGTAATACCCGGGACTCCAAGTACTGTCTACGTAAAATACTTTTTACTGGCACTTAGCTCCATATTTCATTCACTGGGCAGCATAGTTACATCCATATCCTCTCTGTGCTTTTTTCATTTAAAACCACTGGGGAAATTGAAAGTGAGTTTCCTTATTGCCAACATAAAACAGTGTTAATTTAACCTGAAATGAGAAAAGGTGGTGGTGCGTCCATGTGCATTTCAGCCATTTCCACTAGGTGGCAACATGGTCAGGATGTGGGCGTATCTAGGGGTGAAATTTACCAGCGAGACAGGGTACAGACATTCCTACGCTCCACTCCTTGGCACTTACCCCCTTTTGCCTCCTTTTTGCGTTAAGCTTGAGTATTCTCAACCAATAATTTGCAGTCTGCTCTCAAATGGTTCATGTTTCTCCACATATGATTATGACTTAATCACTCCAGCCTTGGCAGCTTACATATAGTCTTTCTTTCTGCCAAAGTATGTTACTTATTCTTGCTTTGGAACTCTACCCCAAACTCACTTCTTCTACAAAACCTTCCCAGCCAACCTGGCTATGATCCCGACTATACATACACCATGATATATAGTCACAGACACATAACCATTTTTTCATATTGGATAGAATGTGTCTATATACACACATACAGAAAGGGACAGCAAATCAAATCACACGCGCAGCTCTGGGCATCTGACGGACAAATATGCATTTCACATAAACGTTGAGCAGGTGACTTACTTTCCATACAACCGAAGTCCTGGCTCTAGGAAACAGTAGATAGATATTCTAAAAGACTAGATATTCTAACACCCACCTATGTCTTATAATTTCTAGTTCCTTCCTAAAATTCAATGTAATCTCTCAAGTCTTTTGAGCAAAAAAATCTTAAATATTAACAAATATTATGCACAGATTTGAAAAAAGCGTGCAAGTACACATATACCTTTAAGGACTATTTTAAACGCTTTCATTATTTCAATCCTCAAAAACTTCTTCAATTTACCTTACAAATAAAATTAAATCTATTTGCGTAAACATTAAGTGCGGCTGAAACCACCAAAAACAAGATGTTATTTCAAAAGTAGAGAAGTGTTTACATATGTGGTGAAGTTGCTTCTTGGCTGTTGAGAGAAACGGCAACAGCAATATTCTGACAATGGTAGGGCAGAAATAAACACCCTCAAGTTTATAAGTCACCATACGGCATTACCACCACTGCCAGACCACTGGAAACCAGAAGTGTCTTAGAGTTCACAAACACATGGCAAATGTAAAACACTGAAACCTTTTTTTTTTCAAAGCCCTATTTCTGAAATGTTTCAATCCTTCAATTCTTTATAAATGAAACTGTCTACATGCAAATCTCAGATGCCATTTTTTCCCACCCATAGTACTCATATCTACCTTCTTCACATTAACACCGGTCCCCCACACCCAGAACAGCAAACGAGAAGCGGTGATTTGTTGAAGTGGCAACCAGCATCATGTAGCTTAGTCATCTGAACATTACACCAGAGTCCAACAAAGACATTACAGCCAAGATAGTCTGATGGCAGTTTTAACTCACCTAGTTTCGGCATTTTCCTTCTGTACTGAACCAGGACACCTTCACAGTGTCGTGGTAGAGTCACACAGGTTTGAGGAGCATATGCAGCCACCCTGCTGACAGGTATTCTATAACATCTGTATTGCCTTCAGGAAGAGCCAATCCTCTCCAAGAATAATTCAAAATAATTTATACAATCCTGTTGAAAAAGCTTCCATAAGCTTATCAAACAAATTCACGGGAGACACTGGTCAACAGCAGTCACTTTAAAAGTTGTCTTGCTTGTTATTCTGGGAGCACGGGTTCGTCACCTGTAGTGGAATGCATTATGTAGCCTTTAATTGTGAATCTGGAGAGTTCTCCACATTCACTATGGGGATGGACTGGGAGCTGCCTGCACTTGCTACCTGTAGACTATGGCTACACAAAAATACTTCACGTGATTCCAGGGATTATCTGTGATAGGTGAATAGGAGGTATTTTCAAAATCAAGCAGAAACAACAAGTTTAACGTTTCAACATGATAGAAAAAAGGAGTGGATACTGGAAAAAAAAAAAAAAAAACCGGTTGGGAGTGTTCCCAACCACAGTTGTCTGGAAAAAAGAAAACTAAAAAGACACCTCATTCCTACCTGGCCAGTACAAACGTGAATTTCTATTAATAGTAAGTATTGCTTAGAGGTATTCTTGTTCTTGGGACCAGAGAAGATAGTTTGGATAACTTTGCTACTTAAATCTTTTTAAAGCATGTAAGTGTGACTGTATACAGGCAAATACAACACACACATATATGTATATATACACATATATATGCACATATGCAGCCTAATAGTCTCTTGGTTGTTGTTATTAGTTGCTGTGGAGTTGATTCTGACTCATGGTGACTCCAGGTGGGCAGAGTGAACTGCTCCACATGGAGGCAGATGTCAGGCCTGTCTTCTAAGGCGCCTCTGGGTGGATTCAACCACCAACTTTTCGGCTAGTAGCCGAGTGCTTAACCATTCGCGCCACCCAGGACTCCAATAGTCTCTTTAGAGCATATTTACTTACCTGGGCATTTGACTGCCATCACCCCTCCCCGCTCCTCCCTCCCCCGCCACTTCGCCACACACACAACTTTCCCTTACCCATTCCCAGCTGTTAATATTCTGCTAGTCCTCCCAGGCCCACTTGAAGCGCACCTGTATGCAGCCTTTTCCTGATGACCCCGATAAAGCATGATCTCAGCTTCTTTCTCTAACTCCCATAGCACCACACTTGTGCTTTCTGGATAGTACCTTTTGGGTACTTATCGCAGTTTTCCTTATATTATCTTTAGTTGTAGTTGTATATCCGTCTTATACTCTATTACATGGTTAGCTTCTTGATTTTATTTTTATCCTCTGTAGCAGTAACACTCTGCTTTGAACCTACCAGGCACTCAGCAAAAAAAAAAAAAAAATACCAAGTGGAATGCAATGAATAAGTGCTCTGGAGGCACCTAAGCTTAGTTCAAATTCCAACTATACTACTTTCTGGTTTTGTAGAGTTGCAACTTACTAAATGCCTCTGAGCAATTTTGCTCTTCTGAAAAATGAGAATAAAAACATCACTGACCTCATAGAATTGCTGTCAAGATTTAATTAGAACCACGTGAAGCAAGTAACACATTGCCTGATGCACACACAGTGAGTGCTCTAACAGTGACTAGCATTACATATTGTTGACCTGAATTAAAATCAAATGCCAACTGGTAATTTAGGGACGGGACTGGAAGAGATACCAAATCAATACCAAATTTACAAACGTTATCTGTATATTAACTCATTATGTGACTTAACTCATAAAAACCAAAACCAAACCAGCTGCTGCTGAGTCGATTCTGTCTCATAGACACTCTACAGGACAAATTAGAACTGCCCACAGGGTTTCCAAGGAGAGCCTGGTGGATTCAAACTGTTGACATTTTGTTTAGCAGCTGTAGCTCTTAACCACTATACCACCGGGGTTTCCAACTAACTCATGGAAATCTGAATTTTATATCTCAGAAACAAGAGCAGAACAGAACAATCCTTTTGAGCTCCTTTTTGTTATATCCCCAAATTTGGCTGGCCCCTTCATGCTATGTCAACTTTATCAGGGACTAAAGGTCAAAGAAAAGGTCAAGAGAAAACTCTTCCTGGAAGTGCAGGATTTTAAATCACAAGGACTTTCTAAACCTTGATACACAGGTAAGTTGGAAAGTGTAAGGAGCAGAGAAGGTACATCTAAACAGAGGAATGAGTTTCTCACACTTCCCTAAAATGTGGCCTCAGGTGGCTAGATGGCTACCACAAACTACTCTGCCCGAGACTGCTGGGAGAGGACTGAGCAGCACAGTGATGCTAAGGGAAGGCTGGAGGAAGAATCCTGCAGCACCACAGAAAAACAATTGCCAACATGGTGTCAGAGCCCTCACACATGCTCCAGGCAACCAATAGTGTCCTCACACCAGGTAACAGCAGAGGAGGCTGCGAGCATTACAGCCCCATTTATCAACTGGGCACCTATAAACCCAGCAGGGCATTCCAGACTCTGCAGAGGGTTCTCCAACAATGGGAGAACAAAGAGCATCTGGATGGGCAACAAACCAAGGAGGAGGACGTTTCTTACTTGAGACGTTCCTCATCTTTTACTTGAGACAAGAATACCCAAGTCTTTCATGCTAGATCTAGAATTTAATTTTTAAAGCAATCCCAGCAGTTGGAATTATATTCTGCCCATCCTACTTCATTTGGAAAAAAAGAAGGGTCACAGGCAGAGGCAAGGAGATTCTCACAGCTCTTGAACTGCAAATATCTATTTGTGGAGCTGCTGAACCTCACAGAATGGCCTATGGAAAGAAATATGTAATTCTGTTTGGATATCATTGTAGATGTTAACACAGCTCTTCAGCGCTTCCCTTCTTGTCTACTGTTATGTCGCCTCTGATTCATGGTGATCCCACACACAATGGAACGAACTCTGCCTGGTCCTGCATCATCCTCATGATCAAACCACTGTGACCCACAGGGTTTTCACTGGCTGATTTTCAGAAGGGCATCACCACCCCTTCCTCCCTAGTCTATCTTACTCTGGAGTCGCCCTGAAACCTATTCCACATCACAGTAACATACAATCCTCCCCTAATGGGTGAGTGGTGAATGTGCGTGAGGTGTATTGGCCAGGAATCAAACCCACGTCTCCCACATGGAAGGCGAGAATCCTACCACTGAACCACAAATCCTTAAAAAAAAAGCAAATTAAGACACTTGCTGCAGATTATTGTGATGGTCTGACAGTGTACAGAGCCATCACTCTTACTCCAAGGCAGGAACTAGAGAGGAAGGAATGGGCCTTCTAGTGCTAGAAACTACCTAGTGCCCTAGTGGCTGAGAACCTGGATTTGTTGAAGGAATTTATGGTTGAGAACACAGGAGGTGCTACCTCTCTGTCCATGGTGAGCACAGCTCTGCAGCCAAAGCACGCTGCTGCTGCTGGGCACCCAGCCCACCACCCACCACCACCACCACTGCTGGTCATGGAGGTGCTTGTGGAGCTTCAGTGGGATACTAAATAGGCCGTCATTAGGGAAGTCTCGGGACCATATTATCTAGTATTCTTTTACATCTATCTGCAGCCAGGATGGGGTAGTTATTAGAAAACCAGATTCTCATCTTGGAAACCATGGTGGTGTAGTACTTAAGAGCTGGGGATGCTAACCAAAAGGTTGGCAGTTCAAATCCACCAGGTGCTCCCTGGAAACTCTATGCAGCAGTTCTACTCTGATCTATAGGGTCACTATGAGTTGGAATCGGCAATGGGTTTTGGTTTTGGTCCTCTTGTGTGCACATGTACTACATGTTATCTAGGCATCTCAGGGCAAGGCACCATCATTTAAATCATTTCACTCTCCCCACACCCAGGGAAAGTGGGTGGAAATCTAAATTTCCAAGGAGAGTAACAGAGCAAAAGACATTAAGCAGCATACTCAACATGGCCCTGCAAAATGGGGCAGGGCTGAGGAGAGAAGCCATAAAGCCAAATCTCCTCCCTCCTCAAGCAATCTCCAGAATACACACGCTCTCTCTGGCCCAGTTTCATCAACTGCTTATTACGTGCCCCAAGAAAAATATTTTCTTCACAGCCACCCACATCCTTATCAGCAACACATTCAACAAAATCACCACAAGAGTGGTGAAATTTGTGCCTGCATGAAAAAGATACCTTCATTTGTTTATTTCATCTCGTTCTATAGCCTCAGAGCCAGAACTGAAAAGATTCACAAAACATCTCAACCCTCAGGCTTTGGCATTCCTAATATGTTCCCTGGTGCAGGATACCGTGGCTGCCAAGATTAATTTTGTTTTCTTTCTGTTCAACTCTCCCCTCTCCTAACCAGCGCTTTCTGAACCGTCCTCTTCTGCCTGGGTCCCAGACACCCCAACTTTTTCAGTGCCCTCCCTTAAATCCAAGGCTCCAGCCAGAGCCTCTTCCTACAGTCCACTTGCTCCTCTTTGTCCCTCTCCTCCTCAAGGAAGACAGAGTCATTGGCTAAGTGGGGACGAAGGCAGGCTGAGGGAGAATTATTCCAGGAGACTCAGTGCCTGAGACTGGCAAGCTGATCCAGAAGCATTTCTAGATGTTATAACAGTGTTACGGATTGAATTACTCACCCCCCCCCCCCGCCAAAAAAAAAATTTATGTTGGAGTCCTAACCTCTAGTACCTATAAACATGACCTTGCATGGAAACAGGGTTTTTGAAGATATTATCAGTTAGGTTAACATGAAGTCATACCAGAGTGGGGTGGGTACTAATTCCATCTAAGTGGTGTCCTTAGAAAGAGGAAAACAGGCAGAAGAAGGACTCCATGTAATGCTGCAGCTACGAGTCAAGGAACACTTGAAGCTATCAGAAGGTAGGAGAGAGGCATAGAACATATTCTCTTTTAGAGCCTCAGGAGGAATCAACATGACTGACATCCTGATCTCAGACTCCCAGTGTCCAGAACTGTGACACACTAAATTTCTTTTCTTATAAACCACAATGGTGTTTTCAATTGCCTCATATGTATGTGAATGCTGGACAATGAACAAGGAAGACTGAAGAATTGATGCCTTTGAATTATGGTGTCGGTAAAGAATACTGAATGTACCATGGACTGCCAGAAAAATGAACAAATCTGTCTTGGAAGAAATACAGCCAGAATGCTCCTTAGAAGCAAGGATGGCAAGGCTTTGTCACACATATTTTGGACATATTATCAGGAGGGACCAGTCTTTGGAGAAGGACATCATGCTTGGTAAAACAGAGGGTCAGTGAAAAATAGGAAGACTCTCAATGAGATGGACTGACATAATGGCTGCAAAAATGGGCTCAAACAATACCAATGATTGTAAGGATGGCACCGGACCTGGCAGTGTCTTGTTCTGTTATCAACAGGGTTGCTATGAGTCAGAATTGACTTGATGTCAAGTAACAACAACAACAAAGAAATCATCATGTTTGTGTTATTTTGTTACAGCAGCCCTAGGATACTAATACAAATAGAGATAGCAGACGGTCAAAATTGCTTTCTCCTACCCAAGAAAGGCCTCACCTAGGCATAGGACATGGTTCATACCTCGACAGTGGGGAAATCCCACTGCCTGAGCACCCACTAGGTGCTGTGCAGTATGCACGATGCTTTCCATATGGTTCACTGAGTCCTCATCAAAACCCTGGGACATGGGCACCATCTTTCCCAATCTACAGGTAAGGAAACTGAACCTGTTCAGTGGAATGCCAGGGTATGAACTTAGGTATGTCTTACTCCTGTTTTTCTCTTCACATCATAATACAAAAGTTTCCTTGGTTCACCAGACAGAAAGCACAAGTACAGGACTGTCTGGAAAATAAAAAGAACATCTGGAAACTCACCTTTCAGGGCCAGCCAATCAATGAGTTAAATAATGTAAACAGGTGTTGTTGGGGCCAGTGCTGGCAACAGACACAGGGCTAGGGTGGAGATCTCTCGAGTTTGGATTATGTCAGCTCCCATTCAGGGACTCCCATCAAAAGCGGCTGCACAAAAATGAGTGTGGCAAGGCAGGGCTTCCTGTCACGTTCTACGTGTTTCTATGTTTTAGCTATGAATTTTATAAAATACCACTCTTAGAAGCAAAAAAAGAAGACTTTCTTCTCTTCTCTCTCTTAGAATCACGTAACCTTGGTGTTGGCTAGAGCTCAGGTATCATCTAACCTTATTTTACAAGCAAGGAGGCTGAAGGAGGGTCCAAAAATCACACTGCTAGCTGGGGAGCAGTGCAGCTGTGAAGACGGCCGGGATCTTAGGTCTCCAAAAGGAGCATTCACGTAGGTCTTCCTATAATTCAAGCTCAGATCCCTCTTCACACTTGCACCACCAACGAAAACACTAAGTTAGCATTTACAAAGCAAAGAAACACTGAGTGCCTGTTGCAATAACTAACCTGGCACTTGAATGTGATTTATTTTCTACTGAACTGAATATAAACAGGGTCTTTACACTTTATAGTATTCCTCCATTGCGAACCTTCATGTAAAACTGAACATGATTCCTAGTATTAAAATACTAAACCAATTAAACCCTCCATTTGCCAAGAAAAACTATCCAACTATACAATTTCTTTATTAATTTTTAGAATTTCTAGCTAATAGAGCAAAACGTGGTATTTCCCAAGCTGAGTTCCCTCCCTCCATGCTGTTTTTTTTCCTGTTTTAACTTCTCCGACACCCTCACGACCCCGTCAACCAGTCACCCTGTCCTCTCTTGGTTTGGATGGTCATTCATTCACCAAGTTTGATGTCTTATCTGTGCTTCGCCCATTCTCATTTCCATTTGGATTATAGTAAACCTTTTGCTTTAAAGGTGGAGAAGGTAGTTTCTTGAAAAGGCAGCATTCCCAAGAATGTCAGCAAAGCAGTTCTACTGCTCTTCATTCCCTCTTTAGAAGACTAGGAGCCTTGTCATTACATGGTTTTGCCTATGTGGCTATTATCAAACCTAAATGTAAAATAATAATAATTTTTTTTTTCAGTAAAGTTTCAACTTGAAGAGTAATCAGAAATTACAGCATATCCTGAGTAAAGTTTCCCTTTGATTTTTTCCCCCCATTTCTGACTGTTTGCAGGGGAAGGACAATGTGTCACTTGGTTCTGGGGCTTATCCCATTTTGTACACAGAGCCCACATGCTCATGAACCCAACAATCAACATATGTCCTCCAGCCCCATCCTCCTCAGCCTGACAAAAAACCAAAAACCAAACCCACTGCCATCAAGTCGATTCCAACTTATAGTGACCCTATAGGACAGAGTAGAACCATCCCATGGAGTTTCCAAGGAGTGCCTGGCGGATTTGCACTGCCAACCTCTTGGTTAGCAGCCATAGCACTTAACCACTACGCCACCAGGGTTCCCTACAACATGAGCCAAATTATCTAATGACAAGGCTGATATCAAACAAGCTCCTTCCAAATGGCAACCTGGGAGTACATGTTTCCAGCAAACCACATCTTATCCCCTGGAGAGGAGTTAGAGCCCCACTTTCCTTTCTGTTGATGCAGCCCCACTTTTACAGATGTGGGGGCTACAACTCCCCTGTGGATTATATTTCTGTCTCCCCTCCTCTAGGCCTCATCACTCAAGGCCCATCAGGGCAAAAATGGGCTAGTGTAATCTGGAAAATGCTTACTAACACTACAAAGGTTAGACCGAAACTAAACTCAAAGCCTGACCAACTTCTCTCCCCGGAGCTCCATATCTGGTTCCATATCTCACCTTCCTATCAGTCCTGCATACTTAAAACCTCGGTGGCCCACCCTTCCCTTGCAACCACCTCATTCTGATGCTTCCCCACCTCCGGAATGTCCCTTCTGCCTTTCCCTCATTTCCAGTCCCACTGCCCCATCCTACTCCAGGTCTCATCCTTTTGTCTGAACTTCCAGCTCCTTTCACTTAAGCTGCCCTATGATTCACCTCAGTGCACAGCTCTGATTGCCATAACTTCGTTCATGGGTCTAGAACTGAGTTTAGTAAATAATTCCATACCCTCACTTAACTTCCCCACTGTTTGATGAGGACTAGGTAGTGCTTCCCTAGTGTTCATGGAAAAAGGTCTAAACTTGCAGATCAGCATTTAATGCTGTCCCCAGTTCTGCCCCCACTGGGCTTAGCACTGTTCCACTTCTGGGTCTATGCTCACACACTTTCCTCAGCTGTTCTTGTCCCCTTTCTGCCATCACTATCTTGAAAACACAGCCAGTCCCCCAAGGTTCAGCTCAGACAAAGCCTTTCATGATGCCTGTAGCCAGACACCAGCACCCACTCCTCTGTCTCTCCTCTGTTTCTTACAGCTATGACCACATTTTGCCTCAAAGGATGGTTATTGCTATACATATATCTCATTGGCCCTATTAGACTGTACATTTCAAGACAACAGGGTAATTTCTTCCTGCATCCAGGAAAGTCAACCTCCATTTATCTAGTACCTACTGTGTGGTAGGCACTGAATTAAATGCTGGGACAACCATGGGGAATAAAAACACACAAGGTCACCTGTCCTACAAAACTGACATTCAGTGGGAGAAAGAGATGGCAGAGAAGTAACATGAAAATAAATAAGCTATAGTTTGTTATGGAGTGTCTGGGTGGCACAAACAGTTAAGTGCTCAACTATTAGCCAAAAAGTTGGTGGTTCAAACCCACCCAGAGGTGCCTTCGAGGAGGGTTCTTGTTTGAAGCAAGGAGAAGAAGGGTGTGAGAAGCAGTTGAGAGTTAGGCAGGGGCCAAAATATGTAGGGCCTTATAGGGCATGCTAAGAAGTTTGTATTACACGGTGGGAATGTAAAACAGGACAAACGGCTTGAAGGCAAAGCAGCAGTGAAGATCAAAAATTGTAAAACTCCACATGCCTTTGAACGGCTCCTAGGAATACATCCAAAGAAAGAGTGGCAAGTGTGGAAACTTGTGGGGCAAGGAAGTTCACTGCAGTATCATGACAATGTTGAAAACTGAAAAAGCCCAACTATCCAAATAGAGGAGCCCTGGTGGCACAGTACTTAAGAGCTATGGCTGTTAACCAAAAAGAAAGGTCAGCAGTTCAAATCCACCAGCACCTCCTTGGAAACCCTGTGGGGCAGTTCTGCTCTGTCCTATAAGGTTGCTATGAGTCAGAATCGACTCGATGGCAACAGGGTTTTTTTTTTTTTAATCCAAATAGAGGACTGGTTAAGTAAATTATGGCACATTCATAAAATGACATATAATGCATTCTTTAAACATCATCTTGAAGAGTAACAACATGAGAAGTGTTCACAAAGCTTGCAAAGCTGTATAGTCAAGCATCGCTTAACGCCCATGATACGTTTTCTGAAATAGGGCGTTACATGATTTGGACATTGTGCGAACACAAGATTGGGTGCTGCTGCCTACCAGTCGAAGCATACACTGTTATACAGTAAACTTAAATTGTAAGCAGAGAAAGTTCACATTAAAATAACGATAGAAAGTATCAAACCCACTGCTATCGAGTCGATTCCAACTTATAGTGGCCCTATAGGACAGAGCAGAACTGCCCCATAGAGTTTCCAAGGAGCGCCTGGCGGATTTGAACTGCCGACCTCTTGGCTAGCAGCTGTGGCACTTAACCACTATGCCACCAGGGTTTCCCCTGATAGGAAGTACGGTATAGTACATATATAAGCCACTACCAGAGGTGTTTATTATGACTATCAACACACATGTATTATGGGTTATATATGTATTGTACCACTATATGCCCGACAGTGCAGTTGCTTTGTATACAAGAGACATACGTTGCGTTCGGGAGGCTGTTGTGTTCGCTATGTCCAATTACTTCTGCTACATCCTGTTCTCTGATCGGGATTTCTGAACTCTGTTATAACCTTATCGCATCACGGACGTATATATGGTCGGGCATTACCTGAATGGACGTTATGTGGTGAACAACTGTATGTAAAAATAGAGAAATTATGTTAAGTACTATATAATCTTTGTAGAAAAAATTATAGCACAAGAAGATAGCCTGGGAAGATATTCACTGTAATATGATTTTTTTCTGAGTGGTAAAATTACTTTTTTTCTCTTTTTTTGCTGAATTGTAGTTTATAAAGATACTACACAAACACACAATACTTCTGTAATAAGAAATAAAAGATTTTTTAAAAATCTGTGAGTTATAAGAAGGTATGGAGGGTGGATACCCTATGATATCATAAAAATAAATATAGGTTTCTGATCAGGAGATGGCTGGGGCAATCTCCTATCTTTTCAGGGAATCTTCAAAGCAAAACAGGAAAACAAACCATAAAAAGAACCCTAGCACTCAGGGCAGGAAGTGTGTCATTCCTTTCTAGCTTATCCCTCTGACTCAGGACTGAATTTTAGAAGTCAGAGATAGGAGTTCAGAGAAGATGGAGACTTTGAAACCTTACCCTGGGACCTCCCAGCCCTGAGGGTGAAGTTTGAAATGCCAGGCCTGGGTCTTCTATGGAAAACTCTTTTCCCCATTCTTCAGATTGACAACAACTGAGACCAACAGCCCCACCTACATTACTACAGGTTAAACATAATTATATTCTTTTTAATTTCTTTTAAATAAGATTTACTGCACAAGACCCAAGCACACTGTTGTTTCAAGTCTTCTTCCCAAAGAGGTTTGAAAATTTAATCAACAGTCCAGACAAGTCACAACAAGTCTCAGGTATTCTGAGCCTGGCTGACACATGCCTAAGTTGGAAAAGTTCAAGTATAGGAGCCCATTCAACCAATTTGCCCCCCTGCTCTCCACTGGGTCACAAAGGTGATTTGGTTCCCGGGTTCCTGCTTGGTAGCCTCCTAATCTCAGCCCTCAACAGCAATTCAAAGAGGACAAATTAAAAGTGACTTGCTAAGAGAATCCTACATACTTCTTTTAGTTCTATTTTTAACAACCCTCTGCAAAGTACAGAGAGAAACACATACACAGGGCTATTAAAAAAAAAAAAAAAAGGAAATTCACGTTTTGAAGACAAAGCAGACCCTGACAATTACAATCAAGGGCCACTACCTTCCGATATTCATTCAACAAATATTTATTGAGGCCTTACTGTGGCCTGTGCCCTAGTATACAATGATAAACAAGAGGGTTGGAGGGGAAATTAAGCCAGAGAGAGGCAAGTACTTCCAAGAAACTCCAAAAAAAAAAAAAGTGCAGTCAGTTTGGGAACAGAATATTGAGGATTTTATAAGCCCTGTTAAAAAGTCTGGACTTTATCAGAACTCCAATAAGGAGTCTTAAGCAGACATTTTATAAAGACTAATACCGGCACAGGAAGCCATGCTGCAGGCAGAGGGACCAGTCAGCTGCTCCTGAGGTAATCTAGGTGAGAGGTGATAGTGGTGGCCTGGTCTTAGTTGGCAGCGGACAGTGACAAGCAGAGTACAGATTCTACAGCTATTTAATGGGAGAAGCGACAATGCTGGCAATTGGGCATGGGAGTGAGGTGGATGAAGATGTTTTCCAGGCTTCTGGATAGTCAACCAGATCAACTACTGAGAAGGGGAAAACTGGGAGAGAAGTTCATCTTTCTTCATATCAAATTTGAGTTGTCTACAAGATATCCCAGTACAGTTGAACACTTGACTGCTGGACATACAGGTCTAGAGCTTGGACAGGAGGTTGGACTTGAGATACAAATTTAGAAGTAGTTGGCATATAGAAAAATCTGAAGTTCTAGAATGAATGGAATCACCAAGAAGAGCAGAGAACCTAGGCAGAGCCCTAAGAAATACCAATGTTTAAGGAATGGGAAGGAGCCCTGGTGATCCACTGGTTAAGTGCTTGTCTGCTAACCAAAAGGTTGGCAATTTGAACACAGCCAACTACTCCTAGAAGAAAGACCTGGAAATCTGCTCCTGTAAAGACCATAACCTAGAAAACCCTATGGGGCAGTTCTGCTCTAACACGTGGGTCACTATGAGTTGACATCAACTTGACGACACACAACAACAACAAGGAATGGGCAGAGGAAGAGTAAAGAGCCTGCAAAGGAGATTTAGGAGGAACAGAGATGGGAGAAGGAGGAAGATCAGGAAAGTGGATGATCAAGGAAAAGCCTGTGTATAGAAAAGAGGAGCAGTGTGGACTTGCACCGAGCAGTCAAAGAGAGAACTGAGAGGTGTTCACCTATCACTAAAATGCCAGTGGATGCTCCCACCCCTCTGTATTTCTAGACTCATCTGAGAGAAAGCAGGGGCCAAATGAGAGGAAGCATGAAGGGAACAGGTTCTGAGATAAACTCAGCAGGAGACTCTGGCTATAGCCAGCATGGTCTGCCTAGTGCCTGGAAAGGGGCCAAGGGCCACAGAAGCAACGAAATACCAGCTCTGGGACAGGGCCTCAAGGAGAGGCACTTTATTATTTAGTCAAAAGTAGACTGGTCATCTACTACAGGCACTGTTCACGGTGCTGGGAATAAAGCAGTGACAAAAGTTCGAGTGAAACAGAAAAAAGGATGTCAAGTAGAGATAAATGCTTTGAGGAAAAAAAGAATAAACTAGGAAACTGGCATCAAGAGTAATTGGAGGAGTGGAACATTTTGGATGGGCCTTCCCCTAGGGTGACCTCTGAGCAGAAACCTAAGAAAGGTGAGGGAGAGAGCCATGTACAATCTAGGGAGGGGGAGGGTAGGTGCAATGGCTCTGAAGTAGTAACAACATTGAAAGGCCTGAGAAACAGCAAGGCTTGGTGAGTGTGGTCTGATCAAAGTGGGGGAAGTAGGGAGTGGTAGGAGATAAGGTTGGAGAGTTGGGCAGGGGCCACATCACACTTAGGAGAGTGGAGGCAGCTGAAACTCATGGCAAGGAGTGTGTGGACTTTACCGCCATGAGAAGCCACAGGGAAGTCTAGAGCAAGGAAATGGTATAATCTGATGTGTTTTATAAGGTCATTCTGACTGCATGGGGAGAGTTGGTGAGAGGGGTAGGGCAGGAGGCTACAGAAGTCACTGGGAAGAGTAATGGCGGTGGTAGAAGAGGAAGTGCTGAGGTCTGGGATATACATATATGGAAAGGAAACTGGATAGTACTTGTAGGATTGGATGTGGAGTGCTGAAGGAATGAGAGGAATCAAGATGCCTCCTAGGCGTGGTCTTGGTGAAATGAGGGTTGTCGGCTGAGAAGGGCAAGCCTAGGGGTAGAGCAGATTTTGAGAAGGAGGAAATAAAGATTCCTATTTAAAAGTCTGGCTGCTAACCAAAAGGTCAGCAGTTCAAATCCACCAGGTGCTCCTTGGAAACCCTATGTGACAGTTCTACTCTGTCCTACAGGGTTGCTACGAGTCGGAATCGACTTGACGGCAACGGGTTTGGCTTTTTTTTTTTTGATTCCTATGGAAAGGAGCCCTGATAGCGCAATGGTTAAGCGCTCAGTTGCTAACTGGAAGATCAGTGGTTCTGCAGAAGAAAGATGTGTCACTCTGCTTCTGTAAAGATTCCCCATTGCCATCGTTTTGACTTTGAATCATAGCAACCTTATAAGAATAGAATTGTCCCATAGGGTTTCCAGAATGTGTCTAATCCTTCTTCCATGTCCTTCAAACTTCTGAAAACTATTAACTCCTGCCCCACCCTGTTAATTCCATACTCCCTGTATGGATTGAACTGTGTCCCTCCAAAATGTGATCAACTTGGCTAGGCCATGATTCCCAGTACTGTGTGACTGTCCACCATTTTGTCATCTGATGTGATTTTCCTATATGTTGTAAATCCTACTTCTATGATGTTAGTGAGGCAGGATTACAGGCAGTTATGTTAATGAGGCACGACTCAATCTATAAGATTAGGTTGTATCTTCAGTTAATCTTTTTTGAGATATAATAGAGAGAAGTAAGCAGAAAGATGGAGGGATCTCATACCAGCAAGAACAAGTACCAGGAGCGGAGCGTGTCCTTTGGACCTGGGGCCTGTGATGAGAACTCCTAGACCAGGGGAAGACTGATGACAATGACCTTCTCCCAGAGCCGACAGAGAAAGCCTTCCCCTGGGGCTGGTACCCTGGATTTGTACTTCTAGCCTCCTAAACTGTGGGAGAATAAATTTGTTTGTTAAAGCCATCCACTTATGGTATTTGTTAAAAAAAAAAAAAAAAGCAGCACTAAATAACTACGACTCTCCCCAAACCTAACCAGCTCTTTTTACATGTACGGATAAACAGGTCCCTATTCTAGGAAGTATCTAGACAGGGCCTACCAATTCATCTAGTTGTTCTTTAATATGATGGAAGTATAGACAAACATACTGGAATAAAATTTATTCCAATATATATACATACATATACAAATGATCCACAATAATCCTGGTTTCCAAGAAACCAAAATAGTTCCGGGCTATTTCTACTTCAAGGTTTGAGCTTGATCCACTAAACCCTTCAGCACAAATTTAATTGTTTTCCTCCCCGATCCCAGCAGAGGACAACCTTGCCCTCAATACACACATCCCCACATAGCCCACATATGTACACTCACAGACATAGTCACTCAGGCTCTCAGGGAGGAGAACATTTGATCATTATCAGCTGCCCTGTTATTAAACATCCCTTACAGTGGTTCTCATGACAATCAAGTTTTTAAGAAATTGTCTTTACAGACAAACTTGGATAAATTTTCTGAGAACTTCATGTTGGAAAACAAAACCCCAATGCCTGAAGAAAAACCTGAGTGCTTACATACCCAATGAGAATACATATTTTTTTTTAATTTAATTACAAATTAAGCTACAAAAACCAAATTAGACTAAGACTAAAGTACCACTTGGATGATGGAATCATTGCTAACGCTCAACGAAGAAACAGGATATGTTATTCTAACACTGAAGTTTAGAGTGTGTTCATGCCAAATATTACATGAGCTGTTATTCGTTTAGTCTTAATTTAAAATATCCCAACCACCGGGGGTGAAAGGGACCCAGCACACAAGCCTATTGGCTCAGTGCCTCAAGTCACATTAAGCTAGGCTAAAGTAATTTTTAAAGCCATTATAGTGGTTAATGCAAAATGCACATAGTAGGGCCTAAAGTGTTTACTGAATGAATAAACTGCATTACATTAGAGTCAAAGGGTTCAGGCAGTGTCCAAATTAAAAACAGAAAACTGAAAAACTGTTACAGACATAACTGCAGGTATATATACATGAATTTAGTTCTAAAACAAGAGGCCTATGCAGAACATTAAAGGTGCCACTTGAAATTTCTTTAAAGGGACAAATAGCAGGGGGAGTTGGTAATCAATCACCTCATAAGATCAATGAATTCAGAGTAACTTCAAGAGCTGCTTTCATCAGTTTTGGGAAACAAACAATTTTGAGTATATTTAATGTGTGCTTTCAACTAAATTCACAACCTCAGTTAAAAACCTTAAACTTGACAGCTGCATACATGAAAAAGACAACGTATTTATGGCAAAGATCTTTCATGTGCATCACTATCTGCAAAACTGAGTATGTCCAGAGGCAGATAAAGCTTGTTATATTAATTATACAATATAAAAATATAGATTAAAATTAATCTGCTATGAAAGCATTCCTGAGTGTCTTAAAATTAAAGAAAAATGCGTTGCGCTAAAATTAAAAATGCCTTTCCTAGCCTCTTCAAAAGGAAGGAAGAAGAGATAGAGTTGTCTGCAGCACATAAAATCAGATTTCTTATAGCTCACTATAATCACTTTGGAATGGTTCACCCCCTAATTTTAGAAAACCTTACTATCAGGGCAAGCAATTCAAAAGCTTATTTAAAATTATTTACATTGGCTAGTTTCCATGGGTTTAATTTTCCTAACTTCGGTCCCTCTCCAAGCCATTCAAGTGCAATGGATGTAAGGAACCACAGGAAGAGATCCTGCCCAAGAAAGCAGAAGCGGAGGTACAGCAGGTACAAGACCAGGACAACATCATCAAGCCGCCCTGATGGCAGGCACAGAAAGAATCAAGGGGTAGAGGCATTTCTTAAGCCCCTTCCCTCTCCTTATCTTGCCAGGAGACCAAAAAGTAAACTTCTGCCTGCCGTGATTTCCTCACTACGGGCATACACATTGCACTGGCATCTCTCATTTCTGAAGCCTGATTATTCTACAGCATTGTTTCTCAACTGGGAACTGTTGACATTCTGGGCTGGATAATTCTTTGTAGTAGAGGGTTGTCCTGTGCATTGTAGGATGTTTAGTAGTATCTCTGGCTTCTACCCACTAGATGCCAGCAGCACACCCCTTTGCCAAATGACCCCTGGGAGGCAAAACTGCCCCCAGTTGAGAACCACTCTTCTAAAGCACTGGTTCTCAAACTTGGCTACATCTTGGAAGCACTTGGGAAATTAAAAAAAAAATACTAATGCCTAAGTCTCACCCCCAGAGATTTTGATTTAATTTGTTTGGGGTAGGCCCTGGGCATCTGAATTTTTGAAAGCCAGGAGATTCTAATGTGTAGCCAAGGGTGAGAATCTCTGCTTTAGAGCATACCATGACATCAGATAAGTCACTGAGTCAATTTAACATAACACAGAAATGCATTCTATCTTCCCAAATCAGGATCCTCCTTATCTCGGCATTAGAATCTACAATACTAAAGGAAATAGAAAAAAGGGGAGGAAATAGAAAAGGTGAACTGCATCTCTGATCTGCAAGCTTCTTTCCCTCTTAGTTGAGCAGTAACTAGTGAATAAAAGTTTATTCCAATCTTAACATTGCATCTAAAAATACTCCATGGTTTGGGAGACTTAGCAACCAAGCATCACAGGCAGGAAAAACAGAACTATTGCTTCACGGGGTCAAAATGCCAACTCTACAATGAAGACAATTTGGAACTGCCATCTCTTTAATGAGCTCCACTAAACCAGCCTTGAAGAAATAGTGAGCTCATTAAAAATAACAGAGAAATTATGGGCTGAGAAGACACCCAGAGAGCTCGCATGGGAACTGCAATCAACCCCCTTGCTAGGTGGACATTACCAGGGACCTGCCTGGAGCTGACAGTTAAGCTTGACTCCTGAGCACAAAGGCTCCATGGTGGCGAACAGCCTATATTCTTCCCTCCTCCCTGTTACTCCCCAGCCTCCTCAGTCAGCTTCCTCTGTATGCTCAACAGCACTGGGCCTGGCTCCATTTTTGCAGAGAATAGCAATAGCACTGCCTCTGAGGACATTGTTTTCACTCAGGGCAAGTCTCTAGCTATGGATTTCCCATTAACTATGTGCCAGCCTGCCGGCTGTGTTAAGTCAGATCTGCTGCTGTCCCTTTAATTAAGAAAAAAGCAAATATACACATACACATGCATACACACATGATACAGATTCTTTTCCCTCCTTCAAGAATAATAACGATTGGTAACGTGTACTGAGTGCTTACAATGGGCAAAGTACTCTGCTAAGCGCCTTACTGCAATATCTCACTGACTTCTGACAGTATTGTGATGTAGATGCTATTAATGTCCCCATTTTATAGACAAGGCTTAGGCAGTTTAAGAAATTACCCAGTGCAGAGCCAGGACTTGGATCCATTTCTCTCCAACTCCAAAGCCCATGCTCTTCACCACCCCCTGCAATACTGCCTAATGGGCTCTCTCTGTATTAGTGACCCAAACCAAAACCCGTTGCCGTTGAGTGGATTTCGACTCAGCGACCTCATAGAGTTTCCAAGGCTGTAAATCCCTACGGAAGCAGACTGCCACATCTTTCTCCCGCTGGGCAGCTGGTGGTTTTGAACTGCCAACCTTTCGGTTAGCAGTTGATTGCTATAACCACTGCCCCACTAGGACTCTTTCCTATCAGTGACAGAGAACCCCAATCAGTGACTTGATCTCTGCCACCTGTGAATGTTTCATGTTCTCACAATCAGTTGGAGTTAGAAATTAGAAGAAGATTTCATGGACAGGGAAAGGATGCACGATGTGCTGAGAATTCCACTCGTAACTATTGCATGTTAATAAGATTGCTACCAAGTAGAGTACTAAACTTAAGCAAATGTATCTTCTCTTGTTGTGGGTAACCTACTGAATAAAACAAAATGGTAAAACCTGTGCCCATTGTGGGACCCTTAATGGCCCTTAAAGCCTCAGGACCCTGGCTTGGGGAGTTGGCAGCTCCCACATCAGTGGTATCTGGCAGCAGCAGAAGCAAAAAGCATCCAAACTTCCCCCTCCCCTCTGCTCTCACTCTGGCCCCTAAAGCAGCCACTCCAAGCTATGTGCTATTTACAAGCTGAGTTCTTTCTGACTGGCAATCCCCTTTAAGATTTCTGTAAAACTCCTTAAAATTTGTGGCTAATTTCAAAAAGTGAGCTTTCAAAATAAGTAGAAAAATAATTTTCCTTGGAGCTTTTAAATAATCTTGAAATCAAATATCAACGAGCTTTGAACTAATTATCTGTAACAAACAAACACAAATACAAAGCTCTCCACTCTTTTCCAATTGATCTGGAAAATTTCAGAACCATTGTCAACATTTTCACCTTATACAATATCCTTTTGATATAATTTAATTTTTTTTTTTTTTTAATATTGAAGCTCAAAAAATATAACAATCAAAGTAAGTATTTGGATAGTCTTTTTTTTCTAAGCACAGGTTGTCTGTCCTATTACCTTCACTTTCTCTTTAAAGTTTTGGATCCTATTCAACATCTACTGAACTTTTAATTACCAGCTCTGCAGGAACTGACAAGTCTCCTGAAACCTTACAGGTTACTTCTGCCCCTCACTTTTAAGTCTTTAAATTCTTATTTCCCAAACCTTACAAGTCCATACTCTTCCCTATAAATAAATCTGCCCCCTTTGACCATTATACTTTAGTCCCTAAGGACATCACTAAGCTTCTTAACACGAGCTGCATTCCCACTGAAATAGATTTTCTGATAATAAAAATATGACGTCTTTATAAAAATTAAAATATGCTGAGCACTTACTATTTATTATGTGCCAGTCATTGAACTAAGCAGTTTATCATTTTTATCTCATAATCCGTACAACATGAGGTCAGCACTGATGAGTTCCATTTTACTAATTAAGTTAATTAAGCAAATTGGCACAATGGAGGAATAGCAGGGAGAGAATTTGAATCCAGATCTGTTTCCAAACCCTGGCTCTTAATCCCTGTGCCAAACCATAGAATCCTCCCCAATGCTCCCCCAGTTAGAATCACTGATAGCAACGTGTTTTTATCTTTCAAAGTTTCAAATAAGCCTGTGTATCTCCTACTTACTCTCTCTTCCTTTAATAGGATTATGCTATATACATTGCTTTGGAACTTAATAATATTTTGTGAATATCTTTCAAAATCAATACATATAGCTCTCATTTTTCTGTCATGGCTCCATACTAGCCCATTTTGTACAGCATCACAACTTAGCTAACTTCTGCTTGTTAGTTAAATATTGATCGTTTGGGCTGCTTCCAGTATTTTGCTATTACATATAATATTGCAGTGGTTATCCTAAGAATACACTTGTGCAGACTGCATTTATACAGGTGTCCATTATCTAAGAATGAATTTCTAGAATTGCTGGGTGAAAAGGTACATGGGTTTAAAATTTTGATACATGTTGCCAGACTGTTCCTCAGAAAGACTGCCAATTTATAATTTTATCAGTAGTGTCTGAGATGGAGAAGGCTGTCTTTGTCCACTTTCTCTCCAACCCTGGGTCTTAATGAACTACATTCATGTGCCGCATAACATCTGTTTGAGCAATGTCTGACCACATATACATCCATGGCCCTATGAAGTTATAATACAGTCCAGAAATCCCAACTGGAGAATGGGACATAGCGGATGTAACCAGCCATAGTGAATGTGACAGATACCCACAAACAACGCATCTATCTCATGTCTCTTGCGTACAAAGTGATTGTGCTGCCACACGTATAATGGTACAGTACATATATAACCTACAATACATATGTCTTAATAATTATTATAAATGCCTATGTTACTGGCTTATGTATGTGCTGTATTGTACTTTCTATCATTATTTTAATGTGAAATTTCCCTACCTACCAATAAGAAGTTTACCATATAAGAGTGTATGCTTCAACTCATAGCAGCATCCAATCTTGTGTTCACACAATGTCCAGTTTCTCAGAACATACAGTGTATGCTAAGCAACGCATGATTGTATGCCTAGCAGATAAGTGAAAAAAGGATATCCTAAAGCACAGAAACCTGGTACTGCTGGGTAGTCATCTAGCATTTTCCCTCTGATAAACAAAATGCCTGGCTTTCCACTTCAAATGTACTCCAGGTAAGAATTCTGTTTACACTGATTCTGGGTTATAATAATGAGGCTATCTATCAGATAGTCCTGTTTTTAATAGTCCATATAATGACACTAGATGTATTTTGTAAAAGCAAGAAAAATAACTCAGGAGAAAATAAAAGAAATGGAAAGAATACAGAAGGAAAAGAATTCAAAGAGGAGTAATTCTTTAAGAACAAGGTAGAACTGAAAGAAGAAACATGTTGCCATCAGGAAGCAGGTTCCTTATTTTACAATCATCCTGTAGTAACAGCAGAAGGTCAAAAGGACCACAGGTCTGCTGACCACCCAAACTCCAGACGCCAGAGTTTTGTTCTGCCTTCCGGAATGAACACACACACAGTTCCTTCATTGGCATTTCATACTAATTTTACTCAGCTTTTGCTAACCACATTATTTCCCCATCTAATCTGATATAAAAGGGTTCATTCAATACGCTCTTAACACTCATTTTACCCTTCAAAATCCAGGTTGGCATCACCCCCCCCCTTCCTTTTTCCTTTAAAACCAACAGCAAAAAAAAAAAAGTTTAAGTCGTTGGAGTATAGCGTTTTTGTTTGAAAACATCTTTAGCGGACCTCGGGGTATAAGCAAGAAAAAAGAGAAAAGAGAAAGGAAAGAAAAATGAAAGAAAAAAAGAACAGAAATTGAGAGGGAAGAACCCATCCCTGCTCTCAGAACATTTTAATCTGCTTTAAAAACTAGGCTTTGGACCAGACAAAGTTTGGCTCTCCTTGTCTCCAAGTTTTTTAAACCAAGCCAGTTTCCACTGAGTACATTCTAATTCATGGCAACCCCATGTATGTCAGAGTAGGACTGTGCTTCATAGGGTTTATAATGGCAGATTTTTGGGGAGTAGACTCCAGACCTTTCTTTCCAGGTACATCTGAGTGGATTAGAATCTCCAACCCTTTCGTTAGCAGCCCTTTGCACCACCCAGGGACTCCATATTTCTGAAAACTACTCCCTTTTCTCCACTACGGAAACTGGGCCTACGGTCCTCTGGGGGGCATGTGCCAGGTGTTTTATTCAGGTGACCCCAATTAGTCCTTCCAGAATCCTATGTGCCTGATGTGATTTATGTCCATTTCCAGTGGGAAAACGAAGCCTTAAAATTAGTGAAGTGCCTTGACTGGCCAAGGCCTCACAGCTGGTAAGCATCAGAGATGAAATTTAGGTAATGTCTGCCCAAGGCTTCTGGCTCACACATCACTTCCACCAAGTCGTCCATAGCTCCCCTCAAGCCCTAGAGCAGAACTTTCCAACCTGAGGCCCACAGCCCCCAAGCATCCCCTGGATGGGCTGCTGGGTGTCAGAATATTCTGAGGATGGGGCACTGTGCCTTTCATTGGTGGTGGTGGGTCCGCTTAAAATGCTCCCACCTTGCCTCCTCTGCTTCTCCCACAGTCTGAACACTGAGGTTTCAATCACACAAAGAACTCTCTGTTCTTGCGCTCACACTATTTCATCCGCTAGTTATCTTTTCCTTGAAAGGGTGGTAGTTTGAATCCATCCACAGGTCCCTTGGAAGAAAGGCCTGATGGTTACCTTCCAAAAGATCACAGCCACTGAAAACCCTATGGTGCACAGCTCTGCTCTGACACACATGGGGTCATCATGCACTGGAATGGGCTTTTTTTTTTTTATCTTCTCATTATAGCCTTAAAAGCATCTTGTTAACGTATTGTGTAAACAACTGCGCAGAGCATCTTTTCCACTTCTGGGGAATGTGCTGGAGTGAGCCACAGCTGTCCCTGCTGACCAAGCCCCACTCTACCCTTTCAACAGATTCTCAAAAGGGTCTATAAGCTAAAAAAAAAAAAAAAAGGTGACATCGAGTGAGGAGCACCTCGACAAAGTCTTTATTTCTTTAAATATATGCTTCTGAGTGTTTTAAGTATCTTGCAAGGTGTCCATTCAGAGACACAGAGGCACCCACAAAAAACCCCTCAAGTGACCAGAAAACCCCTCAAGTGACCACATTTCATTTTGGTCCAATAAAATTATCTGCCACTCAAGGGTGAGAAAGTAAAATACTCTGCACGTTACAGAGGCTTTTAATGCAGAGGAAGGAAGTTGTGGTTTGAGCAGAGAAGGAAACTGCAGAAAAGGTCTTTGATCTTGGTGTTACACAAAAAGCAACTGAAGATGTAAATAACTGTCTCCTTTAATACCAGTTGACAGTTAACAAGAAACAGTTTAACAATTTTATCAAACACATGCACAACTGCTTTTGCTTTTTTAGTAGGTATATGATAGATAACTGGAGAGATAATGAGTCAGCCTCTGTGGAGCAGAGGGAGCAAAATGGCTCAGATGAGAGTCTTAAAAAAATTGTACCAAAAAGGTATTGCGTGTACACCTTTTGACACAGTGAAAGCTTCTAGAAACTTACTTTATAAATATTCTCATTTGTATATGATCATTTCAGTGACTCACAAACAACGTTCACTGCAACATTATTTGCAATATAAAAACTTGTAAAAAGCATAAATGTTCAACAATAAGGGATTTCTTGAACAAATCATGGTACATTAAAATTACAGAATACCATGAAATAAAGAGGTAGATCTTTCTCTGCTAAACTGTACTGATGTGCAAGATATTTAATGTGGGAAAAAATAAGTTGCAGAGGAGAAACATTATATAATTCATAAATAGTAATTGCACATTCCTTCATTACTTAATATCTTTGAAGTTGGAATGTGTAATACGACGCATCGCTTTTAGTATGATCCTATTTGCATATGTATATATAAAATATACATGCTTGAAAATGTATAGAAATTTTCTGGAAAGCTACTTCTAACTGCAGAGTAGGGGAAAGGAAAGGTGTTTTATTTGGTTTGTTGACTTTACATCCTTTCTTAAGGTTTGAGGTTTTTCCTTGAACATATTACTTCCGAATAAAAACAAAATAAACTACACGTAGTAGTTCCCAACTCCTAAGAAGTAGTGGCAGATATCAACAATTGGGACAGGATACCCCTATAGGAAGATCAGCCCAGGAGATTTTTTTATTTTACAAGAAATGAAAAACAAGCAAGGGTGACATTCACTGAGGGACCCTGAGCACCTAGCAGGGTTTTGCTATCTGCTTCCAGCTGAGGCAGCTTTTACCAAAAGTAGGGGAGGTGCTAGGGATTTAGAGGCAGTCCTGCCCTCTGGGAGGATGGAGAAGCAAAGAAGGGTGCAGTGTTCCCCTTCTCTGAGGGGGTGACTGACTGGGGTGGGGGGGGTGGAGACAGGCACCACACGGAGTCCTGAAGGGCCAGGTCCAGTCCTAAGCACAGGTAAGCTGGAGTCCAGAAGAGCCCTCAGGCTCTGCAGGTGTGTGGAGGGCAGTGTTCCTCACTGTGCAGTCCCCCATCCTCAGAGTCACCTAGGGGGCTTGTTAAAATGCAGAGTCCTCTGGCCTAAGGCAAAATAATTTACAAAAACAGTGCAATGGTGCCTGAGCCACCTGTGGATTTGTCACTTATGAAGCAAAGCCTACTACAGGTTTGGGTAACTTTATATGTAAAAAGTAGATTTGGAGGTAACAGAGCTCAACAGATTTTACTCCAAAAAACTTTTAAAATCAGAATTGATAACTACCACTCAAACAAGAAGGACCTACATCTTCTAAGATTAGGGCTTTTATGTTTTACTAGTTGTTGCAGATTAAAACAAACACTTGGAAATTCCATCTCCTCCTTGAGAACTAGAAAATACACCTCTCTCCCAACATACTCAAGTAAGAAAGTGGTCATTTGAAAACTCAGTTCACTTTTGAGAGGAGGAACCCCTAAAGTGACTATCAAAGAGATCTTCCCAAAATACTCTATATTTTTTCAGGCCTTCCAGTTTCTTTTGCAAATCAGCTTATTGATAGATACTGCTCCTCGAGCCACCCCGTAACCGGGAACTCACAGCACTAGAGGAATGCATACTTCAAATGCCTCTTCCTCTGCTGTTTCGGTGAGCAAGTCAATGATTTAAGTTTACCACATTCTTCCCTCCAAGCACTGTGGTATTGTTTTTCTCTTTTCTTCATTAGAGAAGGCAGATTACATTGACTTACTTATAAATGATGTAATAATATGTCATTTTTCAAAGATAATTTTCACCTCACCGTTCCTTCAGGACTTTTCTGCAGCTTTCAACACAGGGTTAGAACTTGGAAAAATTTATCATGTAAATCAGTTTGTATTAAGCAGAGATATGCTGATCTGCTTCCTGGTACATCCTAAAGGGAAATGTGTGCTACAAGGTTTATACAGAAGATAGTTTAAAATAATTTCCAAAAGGATATTTTCAGCTTCATTGGAAGGAAATTATACTCTGAGAAGAGGACAGGGATAGTTAATGCTACTTGCATCTGACGGAAGTGAGTTCAGGTGCCCATGGTCTGTGATTTCCCAGCATTCCCAACAAGACAGTGGCTATGATGACTATGCATCATGTTCAGATAAGGTCTCTGAAGTGTTGGCTTTAAGGACATTGCATACAGGGGCACCATGAGCCGCTGGCACAGAAGGAAAAGGGTCCAGGTTTGTCCCTGCAGGTCACTCAGAGCCGAGTTCCTGGAAGGTCATCACCACCTACTATAATCATCAACACTTTACTGCTGGACTAGCTCTTTTCCCTAGGCAATTCAGGCTGTGTTTAAACAAACAGACAATAACGATTTTTTTCTTACTAATCAGAGGAAGATTAATAGAGAAAATCAAGGGAAGAAACTGACAACCAACAATCCAGAAGTAGTCAAGTTAAACAGAATACTTTCAAATGCCAATCTGGTACCTCCCTTGTTCTATACCAGACTGGCCTCAGTGAGTGCATGGTACATCACTGTATTCACCCATTTATTTCTTCTCCTGAACACAGCGTGCCCACTGTGTGCCCAAACTAGGGATCCAATCCCTGCAGACAAGCTAGTGGGTGCAGCGGTGAAGGCTCTAGAGCTGGCACCTAGGATCAAATCCTACTTCTACCGACCAGTAGCATCGAGACCAGATGAGTTACACAATATCCTGTGACTTGGTTTACTCATCTTTAAAATGGAGAAAATATTAGTACCTATTGTAAAGTGCCATTGTGATAGCATCTATTGTGAAGTGTTGTTGTGATGATTAAATGAGTTAATACAAATAAAGCCCTTAGAAAAGTACCTTGTTGTTAGTTCCATTCAGTCAATTTCAAGTCATAGTGACCCAGTATGTGCACAGCAGAATTGCTCGACAGGGTTTTCAAGGCTGTGACCTTTCAGAAACAGCCAGGCCTGTCTTCCCAGGCACCTCTAGGTGGGTTCAAACCACCAATCTTTTGACTAGCAGTCGAGTACTTAACCGCCACCTAGGGACTCCAGAAAAGTACCTGATATTTAGTAAATGCTCAATAAATGCTAACTATCATGATTATTGTTCATGGGGGGAGGCAGGCCGATAGACCCACAATTACAGTACAGTATGGTAAATCCTGTGACAGAGACGCTGGGGGATTCCAGAAGAGTGGCATCTAGTTTGTATGGCGGCACCCTTGGGAGCATCTCAAAGCATGAGTTCTAAGGAATAAGCCAGATAAAGGGGGTAAAAGGAGCTCCAAGCAGAAGGAACAATATGTATAGAAGTTTAAAGATAAGAAATAGTTCAGCATGGCTAAAGCACAGAGCACTTTTGGAAAAAGGGAAGGAAATGAGGCTGGAAAGTTGGATGGGACCCAAATAATGTGGCCTTTAATACATTAGGTGAAGGAGTTTGAACTTGATCTTGAAAGCAGGGGGAGCATTTTGAGAATTACAAGCTGGGGAGTGACAAGATTAAGGTTATCTTTAAAAAGATCACTCAAGCCCTAGGGAGGAAAACTCTGGGCAGGACAGCCTCTCTCCATTTACACTTAGAAGGCAGAGGGTGAAAAGGTTTAGAAAATTTCCATTCAAACTGGTTAAAATGTTCACACTTGAGCGCCACTTACCTGAATCTTTCATCCTCTAACAACACTGAGAAATGATTGCACAAGGTTCTAGAAACTAAATATGGCTGTTTTACATCTACTTGTTACTGTTGGGTTCACTTAAACAATGTGGCTGACAAGAACTTCTGGGAAGTGTAACCACTTCATAAACACTTGCTGGGGAGACTTTCTCTCCTATTGTTTCTTATTGCTGCCCAGGGTTACTCTTTTTCCCTACCATATACCGCCCTGTCACTTTTTTTTTTTTAACTTGAAGTCAACTTTTTTTGCCTTTCTGTTGTATCTGTCTGACACAAGCAGTCAACCCTTTCGTCTCTATTATAGATCTCTCTGTATTTACTTCACTCACTTCCACCCACATGCAAGCGGAAGAGAAAGTCCCTTCTGTAGTCTTTGAGGGCTCCGAGATTCAAAGGAGTCATTTTAGATACATTTACCTAAGTTCATCTCAGAGTATACAGCATTGCTCACATTGTACATGGTAGGTGAGAGCAGAGGGAAGAGGAAAGAGTTGAGTGTTTTCTGCATAAGACACTGTCAGTGGCAAAAACGCTGTGACCCAATCCTATGGCTTCCAAACTGAGCATTTTCTACAGACAACATACACTTTAAACAAAAAATAATGCTGATTAAAGCGACCGTACTCTCCATGACCTCACTGGTGTGGGTAATGGAAAAACCAAGACGTTATCTCTAACTGAACCGGAATTTTTGTAGTGGCTCCATAGCTGTTCCCCTAAATGAATCTGTAGGGAAACCAGTCTCCAGTGTCCTAATTTTGTAGTCTGTGGTTTGTGCTCTGTGGGGCACTTGGGCACAGGAAGCCAGTTTTTCTCAGAGGGAACAGAAGGTGAGGAGAGTGTGGCAGACAGGATAGGTGGGCCTTCCCAAGCAAAATTCTAATATATAATAAAATCAAATGAATGAAGCCAGAAATTATATTTTCAACGGTTCAAGGTATAACAAGGTATAATATCAAGCCGTTGTCCAGAAGTGAGAAATCCCCATTAGGAAGCATCTATGTCTCCTTGAACACTGATGCAAAATTAGAGCAGGGAGAAGTCCAGGAATATTTTTTCTCCTTTTCTCCTCAGAATGTGACAAGAGAGTTGCTTTGCAGTTTGGAGTTTTCACTTGTTTTTGCGTGTGAAACCCTCTTTGATCATAAACTTTAAGTGTTAATTAAGAATGGAAATTAATGCACTGATCTAACTAACCCTGATGAAATGATGATGGTCAGGTGAGCGACACCCTCTGAATGGGCTTATAAAATGTCCATTAAAAGACTATGAGGAAGAAGTGGGCAGGGAAAGACATGGAAAACCAGATGCTGCCCCACTGGATAAATGTGAATAATTTGATAGTTCAGCAGAAGCAATTCTCAAGAGAAAAATAAGTCATTTTCCACCCATCCTTCTCAAGAAGAGTGAATTTTTACTTTTAACATTTACCAGTGACTCTCCATAATGTGGAGCCCTGGTGGTACAGTGCTTAAGAGGTCAGCTGCTATCCTATAGGGTCACTCTGAATCAGAATCGACTAGATGGCAACAGGTTTGGGTTTTTTTTTTTTTTTTTTTGGTCTGTATAATTTTAGAATTCAAGCAGAAAACAAACTAGAAGAAAAAAACAAAACAACTATTCAGTGTACTCCAGAAATTTTTCTTCTCTTATGATAAGGAGACCTGGTGGCTGCAAAGAGTTAAGTGCTCTGTTTGCTAATCAAGTTTGCTGGTTGAAATCCACCCAGCAGCTCTGGGGAGAAACACAGTCAAGAAAACCCTATGGGGCAGTTCTTCTATGTCGTATGGGGTCACTATGAATTGGAATCTACTCAATAGCACCTAGTAACGACACAGCAATGAAAGAACGTCCATATTTCTGGATTAGATACCTCAGAATATACAATTTTTGAGGTTATCAGGCACCTCTGTCAGCACAGGGATCTTTTAGCCTGTAAAATACCAATAAGCAATTATAGACAATCTATAGCTTAGAACCAAATAACCTGAACATACAAGAAGTGGTTTGAAGGTCAAGTGCAATGCACTGGCAATCTGACCCCAGATAGATCAACTAAATTTGGTCCTATGATTTAAAATATCTGGTGAGTCAATAACTAACCAATGTTTTCTCTTATTTGCTAAGAGATGGGGGCTGAAACAATTGAAAATATTTCAGAGCTTGATGGGACCTTAGAAATTAATGGAATCCTGAAGACAAGCTAGTAAGTTCCTACAACATCTATCCCATCCCTCTCCTCTTCAATTCATAGACTCTCATTTCTCGCACTCTTTCCTCCATACAAAAAAAGTTAGATGAAACAATGGTGTGAGGAAAAGGGTGGGGGGATGGGAATACCCTTAGTGTCTTGGTCGATACTTGGAATATATTTTTGATGTACCACACTTCTGATATAATATGAGTATGTGCTTTAATATTTTCAGGTCAGCTCCATTTTTTTTTTTTCACATAAAGATGATTTGTTAAATGTGTATTTATTATACATCTTTAAGGCTTTTCACTTTAAAAATCATAAATCAGGATTCTATGGAGAAATGCATTCCACCCACATTCCCTGACAACCCACCACATGACAAGGTGATGAAGGTACAAAGATGAGGCTCCATGGTATTCAGCTTGAAGGAGCTGGGGCACATAAATAGTCAAGAAGACCACATATAATCAAGATGTGTAAAAAGTGTAATGAAAATCCAGAGAAAGAAGCAGCTGGTGCCACTGAGGGAGAGTCAAAGAAGGCTTCCCAAAGGAGATGGTATTTAATTATGGCTTTGAAGCTGAATGGGAACTGGCTCAGTAGAGAAGACAGGCAAGGGAATTACAGTCAGTAGGAACCAGCCAAACCATGGACAGATAAAGACTGCCTAGTCTTCCAAATGGCATATGCAGGGCACCCAACGGGGAACAGTGGGAAGGGAGATAGAAAGGCTAGGTAAAGCAAGATGTGAGCAGCTCTTAACACCAAACTGTGGAGTTTAGACTTTAATCTGTAAGCAATATGCAGCCATTGATGGTTTTTACACAAGAAGTAATGCAACTGGTGGCAATTCCAAGATGAACCGTAAGCTAGGAGACAGGTGGTGGTTGTTCTTAGTTGCCATTGAGTTGATTCAACTCATGAAGACAGGTTAGAAGACTTTTAATAATCCTGCCAATAAATGAGGGTCTGAACTCTGAATTCCAAACAACTGTCTCCACCAACTCAGAATCAAAGATTGGGACCCACTTACAAAGTTTTTAGCATGAGACAGCTCAAAACTCTGCCTTGAAGACAGCGCATCTGCATCTGCAATTCCTCCCTCTTGAAAAACACTGCCTCTTCTTTCTCACCTACCTTTGGTGGATTCCATAAAAGGATCATACTGTATAAGTTAGACCAAGGTCTGCAGAAGAAAAGCCTCTGGCAGAATATACATATTCTGACACACCAGGATAGCAAAATGGGTAAGAGTACAGCCAGCACGAATATTTGCTAGCTACTTGATCTCAAGCAAATTATTTAGCCTCCCTGAGCCTCAACTCACCTCACTGTAAAACAAAAACCAAAAAACCAAACCTGTTGCCATTGAGTTGATTCCGACTCATAGTGACCCTAGAGGACAGAGTAGAATTGCCCGCATAGAGTTCCCAGGGAGTGCCTGGTGAATCTGAACTGCTGACCTTCTGGTGAGCAGCCACAGCTCTTAACCATGACACCACCAGAATTTCCTTTATAAAACAGGAACATTAAAAACTAGCTTCTCCAGAATGTTGATATGAGGATTCAAAACAGATCCTTGGACAAGTATGCAGTAAGCCAGGAAAAATAGGTAACTAACACACTCTTATACTCACTTTCAATAACAGGCTATGCCTGGAATGGAAGACTGCTTGTAAATTTCAAGTATTAAAAATCCAGCTACTCAGAGCTATTACAAATGACATTGTTTTAATTGTTTTAGATGGGCTACTTTTCCAAGATTGAGGTAAGACAGCATACCTCATTTTAATTTTACAGTTTCTAAAATGTATCACAGGGGCCCTGATGGCACAGTAGTTAAGTGCTTGGCTGCCAACTGAAAGGTTGATGGTTCAAGCCCAGCAGCCACTCCATGGAAGAAAGATGTGGCAGTGCGCTTCTGTAAAGATGACAGACTTGGAAACCTTATAAGGCAATTCTACTCTGTCCTACAGGGTTGCTAGGAGTTGGAATCGACTCAATGGCAACAAGTTTGGTTTCTTGGATTTAAAATGTATTACACAGTTCTGTGACTTCTTAAACAGAATATACTGAACAAAACTTAACTATCTTTTTGATGAAGTGATCACCATGATTTTCTCAAGTGCCTGTTGAGATATCTCAGGAAGCACAAACACATTAAAAGTGATTTGATATCCTGTGGATAAGGTTTCAGTGGGGGTTAAATTATGTCCCACAAGTGCCTAGAAATTTTACTATACATTTACGATAAACTGTAAAACATATGTTGCAAGTGTTATGTGACAGCCATACAATAAGAGGCTTGGGGTTGTCTTTCTTCTTTATTCTTACATTTTGAAACTTTTTTATTAGGCACATTTTCAAACATACACAAAAGTAGAAAGAGTACAATGAAGCCTCACTACCCATCTCTCATCTTCAACAATAGTCAACATATAGCCAGTCTTGTTTCATCTATGCCTCCCCACCTCCTACCCCTTGCTGGTTACCTTCTGTTATAAAAAAACTCATTACTGTCGAGTTCATTCTGACTCAGTGACTTTATAAGGCTGAACAGAACTGCCCCATAGGGTTTCCAAGACGGTACATTTTTCTAGTGGCAATTTATCTCTTATTTATTTTTGCAATTAGTTTATTATTTTTTTTATTGTACTTTAGGCGAAGGTTTACAGAACAAACTAGCTTCTCATTAAACAGTACACATAGTTTTGTGATATTGGTTACCAACCCCACAACATGTCAACACTCTCCCTTCTCAACCTTGGGTTCTCTATTACCAGCTTTCCTGTCCCTTCCTGCCTTCTCGTCCTTGCCTCTGGTCTGGTATGCCCTTTTAGCCTCCTTTTGTTTTACAGACCTGTCTAATCTTTAAGTGAAGGGTGAACCTCAGGAGTGACTCGATTAGTGAGCCAAGCGGGTGTCTGGGGGCCATACTCTCGGGGTTTCTCCAGTCTCTGTCAGGCCAGTAAGTCTGGTCTTTTTTTGAGTTAGAATTCTGTTCTACATTTTTCTCCAGCTCTGTCCTGGGCCCTCTATTGTGATCCCTGTCAGAGCAGTCACTGGTGGTAGCCAGGCGCCATCTCGTCGTGCTGGACTCAGTCTGGTGGAGGTCGTGGTAGTTGTGGTCCATTAGTTCTTTGGACTAATCTTTCCCTTGTGACTTTAGTTTCCTTCATTCTCCCCTGCTCCCAGTTGGGTGAGACCAGTGGAGTATCTTAGATGGCCACTCACAAGCTTTTAAGACCCCAGACACCCTTCACCAAAGTAGAAAGTAGAACATTTTCTTTATAAACTATATTATGCCAGTTGAGCTAGATGTTCCCTGAGACCATGGTCTCCACAGCCCCCACCCCAGTAATTCTGACCCTCATGGAGTATGGATGTGTCTGTGGCAAGGCTGTAAATCTTTCAGGAAAGACTGCCACATCTTTCTCCCTTGCAGCAGCTGGTGGGTTCCAACAGCCAACCTTTCAGTTAGCAGCTGAGCACTCTAACTACTGTGCCACCAGGGGTCCACCTTATAGCTTTACTGAGATATAATTTACAATTTTAAGTATACAGTTCAATGGTTTTTTGATAACTATATAGAGTTGTGTGAACATCATCACAATCCAGTTTTAGAGCATTTCCATCATCTCAAAAATGCCTATTTATAGTTAATCATCACTCCCACCTTAGTCCCAGACAATCACTAATCCACTATTCAACTGATGAATATTTGGATTGTTTCCAGTTTTTGTCTGTTATGTGTAATGTTGCTATGAACACTTGCATGTAAATCTTTGTGTTAACATATGTTTCACTTCTCTTGGGTAGATACTTAGGAGTAGAATTGTTGGAGTTTTTTATTACCTTTTATTTAATAGAATCACATAATATCAGAGACTGAACCAGCCTTAAATATCACATGACCCAACCTTTTATTTAACAAATAAGGAAACTGACCTTAACAGACATTAACTGATTTGCTCACATTCACAGTTCATTGGTGACAGAGATGGCATTCAAACCCAGGACTTCCCCATTTTTTCTTTTTCTTTTTCTCTCCTCTTAACAACCTTCCTGGAGCCCTCTTGCCTTTGCTCCAACCTGGACTGGCTGTTCTCTCTGGGCCAGAGTGGCTATTGGGGAATTTCCCTCTTTAGCCAACAAGGGAATTCCCTTCAAATCTGCAGACTTTCATACCCCACTCTGACCCTAAAATCCTCTGCCTCACTTTTTCTGCAGAACCTGGGAAACTGGAAGCTCTGATTTCTGAGCCTTCCTGGGCAAACGGGGCTTCTGGTCCTCTCTCCCAATGCCCTGCAGCATTTTTTTCTTGACCGCCCTCCCCCACCTCTGCAAACTCATTTGACATCATTTCATCTGCTTTATATTTTCAAGTGCTTGTGGTTCAGGGTTACAGATGTCTCCTAGTTTTACGAGGCTACAGTCTGCATTCCTGGTTATTGCTTTTATGGCTGTTTGAGGAAGATTTTCAAGAAGAGAAAAGCACATATGTCTTTGCTAGCTTGAAACCACACATCCTTAACTTTCTTAAAGCTATTTCTTGGATGAAATCCTTACTCGGTCAATGAAAATACATGAAAAATGATCATTTCATTCAAACTAAGGGGGAAAGGGGACAGAATCCTGCCCCAAGCCCTAAACAAGCTTTTTATTCCATAACTGTCTTAAGCGTGCGTGAGAGACTTCCCTTCACTATTTAAAGACGAAAGCAGCCTTACTTCACACTGTGACTGGTTGTTACTCCATTAGTCTAATTTAGTAAGAATTCTTTTTGAAGGTAAAAATAATCCATGGGTTTTTAAAAATAAAATTATTATTCCAAGTTTCCTATATTTTGGCAAATGCCAAGCATACAGAACTGATCCCGAATGCTTTCTTCCACTTACATAAATCAAATCCCCTGCAACTGTTCTTGCTTTGGAGAAACGTTTAGCTGTAAATTATGCACTGCAGGCCGGAAACAGTGGCTGCACACACATACAGTAATTGGCTGCTATTATCCAATTAGTTAGCAAATATTTACTGGGCACCTAGTGCGCTACGCATGGCAGGGGAAATGGAGGTGGATAAAGACCTGGTTTCTACTCTTATTGCCCCCGTAATCTGTTGTGATAATAAGACAAATATAATGAAAAGTTAAACAGTACAAGGTAGTATGTGATCAAGGGGCACAGGCTGAAGCGTTACGGAATTTAAGGATTAGAGAGATGACTACCTGGATAATGCTGAAAACAAAAAAGAAGGCACCAAAATTCTGAGGCTCACACACAAACTAAAGCTAAAACATGCCGATGACTATGTCACTCTCCTGCTCAAATACCTCCCATGACTCATTACTAACAATCAATAAAATCCAAAGTCCCTAGCTTAGCCTTCAAGACCTCACAGGCTCTGGCCCTTTGCTATCTTTCCACGTTTTGCTCCAGTCAAACAGCACCAATAGTGTTCTCCGAACACACCAACACCTGTACTTATCCAGCCCCCTTTGTTCCTGATGCCCTATCCTTCTCAACACCCTTTCACTCAACCTCAGTTACTGAAAAATGCATCAGTTTAACACTCCACCTCCTTCCATGAGGCACCCCAACATTGTTTTCCCATTGTCACACCACTCTGTCTCTTGTTGCAGCCAGTCTCAAAGATGGTCCCCAAGGGTTCTTGCCTCCTGGTATTCACCCCCTTGTATAATCCCCTCCCATGGTGAATAGCCATGACCTGTGAATGACTAGGATGCTTCAGAAATGATGGTGTGCGCCTTCCCAGGTTTGATCATAAAAGACAGTTGAGGATTTTGCCTTGAGCTCTTTTGGGTCACTAACTCTGGGGGAAGCCATCCATTATGTCATGAGATTACTCCAGTAAACCTATGGAGAGGTCTACCTAGTAAGAAACTGAGGCCTCCTGCCAAAAGCCAGCACCAACTTGCCAGGCATGTGAATGCATCATCTTGGAACCTGATCCCCCATGCCCAGAAAGGCCTTCAGATGTCTGCAGTGCTGGCTTCCCCTTGAGTGCCAGACACCCCATGTCAGAGCCATCCAGCTAAGCTGCTCCTGAATTCCTAACCCATATAAACTGTTTCTAACGTTAGATGTTTATCGTTGTTTTTGGTGTTGGTAAAGAATATTGAATATACAGTGGATTGCCTGAAGAACAAACAAATCCATCTTGGAAGAAGTATAGCCAGACTGCTCCTTAGAAGTGAGGATGGCGAGACTTTGTTTCACATACTTGGGACATGTTCTCAGGAGGGACCAGTCCCTGGAGAAGGATACCATGCTTGGTAAGGTAAGAGGTCAACGAAAAAGAGGAAGACCCTCAACGAGATGGACTGACACACTGTCTACGACAATGGGCCCAAACACAACAATGACTGAAGATGTCACAGGACCAAGCAATGTTTTGTTCTATTGTACATAAGGTCAATGGCACCTAACAACAATTGTTGTTTTAAGCCGCTAAGTTTTAGAGTAATTTGATACACAGCAAAAGATAACTAATAGAGCTCCCTGGTGGTGCAACAGTTAAGTGCTCAGCTGCTAAATGAAAGGCTGGAGGCTCAAACTCACCCAGAGGCCCTGTGGGAGAAAGACCTGGCAATCTGCTCCCGTAAAGACTGTTGTTGTTGCTGTTAAGGGCTGTCAAGTTGGTTCTGACTCATAGCCACCCTATCTACTACAGAAGGAAACACTATCTGGTCCTGCACCATCCTCACAATCATTGCTATGTCTGAGCCCATTGCTGCAGCCAGTGTGTCAACCTATCTTGTCGAGGGTCTTCCTCTATCCATAAAGATTACAGCCTTGAAAGCCCTATGGGGCAGTTCTACTCTGGGTCACTATGAGTTGAAATCGACTTGAGAACATCTAACAACAGTAACACCTCTCTTATATATTCTGCATTGTATTTCAATTATTTATATGCTGACCATCTCCTTAGAACTAGATCAACATTTTCCAGAAGACATTTTTTCATTCTCTGCATACCTTAATAAAACATTTAGTAATCATTAGTTGATTCAGTGAGTGAATGATAAAACGATTGGAGAAGTAAAACAGTTGGTGAAGTTTATGCCTTGGGTTGCCTTCATACTGGTTTTGGATGCTTCTGTGTGTGTGTGTTTTAAGAACTGGGCAGTGTGGAAGCAGTAACAGCTGGTAGTCTGGATTCTGGTCCCAGCACTGGTTTTAGGAAATAACTGTCAGAGACCTCACCTCTACCTCAGGACATGCCTCCTACTCTGACATTCCTGACTTATCCCAGGGTAAGAGCAGCTTCAAAGTGCCACAAATGGAATGGTGGACAGTAGGGCAGGGCAAGAATCAGTGATGGGAATGGGGGAGGGGATTTAAAATTCATTTAAAAGGACCAGTGTCAGTCAGCCATGCTGAAGTATCCCAAAGCCTGGCAGAACCCCATCCCAGGCACTCTGGTCCAAGTCCCAGGAACTGAAGGTATTTCATAGATTTCTAATTGAAAAGATTTCTTGTGAATCCTCCATTATTTTAAAGAGGGTTCCAGTACAATGTTGACCCTCTTTTGAATTCAGGGCTCAGTTATGGCCCAATAGCCTCCTTTTCATAGGTCTTCTTAGGACCCACTGTACTTGGTCTGGGTGACTAGTAAGGCTATAAACAAAAACGGGGCCAATCTTTTGTGGGTCCTGCAGTGGTTAAGAACTATGGCTGCTAACCAGAAGGTTAGTAATTCGAATTCACCAGCTACTCCTTGGAAACCCTATGGGGAAGTTCTACTTTGTCCTATAGGGTTGCTATGAGTCAGAACTGACTCCAGGGCAACAGGTTTCATACACACCACACAAAGATGCAGTCACCTCTTTGGGAACACACACAAAAAATCTGATAATCTTCCCTTTGCTAAATTAAAGGAGATCATACATGACAAGTGTAGTAAGAATACATAATTATAAAATATACTAATTCCTAACAAGTAAACTGGCCCAGAAGGTAAATTTACCTCGAAATGACATTTGTATTAATGACTCCAACTGATGAAAGAAATAGCAAAATAATTTAGAGCCTCCATAAAGGAAAGCTACAAAATTGTGTTAGAAAACAGAGGTTTTTACTGTAAAGAGGAATGAACGTGGCCTTAAGTCAAGAGAAGTACAAATCTAGTCAATGTAGTCTAGGGTCAAATCAAGAAGTGTCATTCCAAAAACAAGTACATACTGTTTGTTAAAATTCTGTGCAGTTTAATGTTTAAGGGCCCTCTCTCCCTTAGAAGACTATCCACAGACCTCAAAAAGGTTCTGGTAGTTAGCTTAATTATTACTGTATGTTAAACACACCTCACTGCCTATAGGCACAGTTAGATTAGTTTTTTCTGAAAAAGAAGTTGGAGACTGATTCCCTCCCTCCTTTTTTAAAATAATATTTTATTGAGTTTTTGGTCAAAGTTTACACAGAAGTTAGGTTCTTGTTTGACAATTTCCACACAAATTATTCAGTGACATCAGTCACATTTATCACCACGTGTCAACATTCTCTCTAGTTGTGTTCCGTTTGTTCTATTTCCAGTACTCTAGTTTCCCTGCACCCTTATCTTCTCAGCTTTGCTTTTAAATAACTGTTGACCTTTTGATTACATACACATGATTTTTAAGTAGAGTACCAATTCAATTGGTAATATCCTTTATCTCGTGTGTCACTCTGCTATTCTCTAAAAGGTGATCTCAGTGTATAGGGTGGAGTCTAGGTTTAAAGAGTGTCTTACATGGTGATAGTCTCTGGGAGTCCTCCGCTCTTTACTGTTCCAGTTTGTCTTTTTCTTTAAGAATTAGACTTCTGCTCCACATTTTTCTCCCATTCTATCCAGGACCATCTATTGTGACGCCAGTCAGAAGGGTCAGTGGTTGCAGCCAAGTACCATCTAGTTCTTCTGGTCTCAGGGTAGATGAGGTTGTGGCTTGTGTAGACTTCTTTTTTCTCTGAGCTTTTGGTTACCTTACTGTTTGTTTTGCTCCTGGTGAATAGACACCAGTAGGTGTGTCTTAGCTGGCTGCTCACAAGCTTTTCAGACCCCAGACACCACTTACCTCACTTGGATGCAGATCATGATTTTCGTGAACTATGTTATGCCAATTGACTGAGGTGTTCCATGATGCTATGGTCCTAAGCTTTCAAACCCAGAAAACCAATCTTGGAAGGTATTTGGTTACGTCTGAGGAGCATCCGTGTCTTCAACGAATGTATGTTTACCTGCACCCACATATTTGTTTTCACACATACCTACAGATACTTCTGTCTGTTCTCACCTATGTACACACCTGTGCCTATGCGTATGCCTATATGTCTATACATGTCCATGCATGCTCAAACACTCATTTTCACTTTGGTTGTGCTGTGCTCACTACATCCACATTTGGTGCCACTTTTCCCAATACCAAGAACAATCAGTCTCTATGATCTAAAACATACTTCCCCACCCCTCTCCTCTCCCTGGTAACCATCAATGAACACTGATCTCTCTTTCTATTCTTGACCTCTTATAAAAGAGGAATCATACAATATTTGTCCTAATATGTTTGACTTTTTTCACTTATTTAGCATCATGCCCTCCAGGTCCATCCATGTTATGTTTTGCAGACTCATCATTGTTTGTTACAGTTGGTAATGCTCTACTCTATGTATGTACCACAATTTGCTTATCCATTCATTCACTGAAAGGTACTCCTGTTGTTTCCATTTACTTGCTATTGTGCATAAAGCAGCGATGAACACAGGTGTGCATATATGTCTATTCGTGTCACTGTTTTTAGGTCTGTAGGATATACGCCTAGGAGTGGGATTGCTGGCTCACAAGGTAGTTCTATTTCTAGTTTTTTGAGAAAGTGCCATACTGTTTTCCAATATGGTTGTTGGAGATTGATTCTTTAATGTAAAATTATTCCATCCTATTAGTGTTAGACCTGAAATTCATTAGCAAACAACTAGTTATCCAAACCTGCTGATAGAGGCTGCCTTCCAGCTATTCCCCTAACACCTCTGTAAATAAAGAGCCATTGCTCAGCAAAACACCATCTAAGCTCTTAAAGATGTGTATTTAATTAAAGAAAAGGTTTAAAAGTGGCCCATGATCTTTATCTCATTTATTGTGCTGGAAACTTCAATCAAATCATCTGTTAATATTTTTGCTCCACTACATCTCAGCAATATCTGAGTAAGAGCTTATTGTTTCAATATCTCTAACACTGACATTCTAAATATCCTTTACTTTTGTTGGGAGTTGTCTTAATATTGGGTGTGGTTTGTTGGTTTTTTAAATGATCGGAATAAGATTTCACCTCAGTAGACAAGAACTTGTGAGGTAGTTATTCACTTAAAGGTCAGTGACTGCCTGGACCACCTTAGATACCTACCTTGTCTCTTCCTAAAAATTCTTTAAGGATAGCCAGCCAAAAAACCCACTGCCGTCAAGTCAATTCCAACTCAAAGTGACCCTGTAGGACAGAGCAGAACTGCCCCCATAGGGTTTCCAAGGCTGTAATCTTTACATAAGCAGACTGCCACATCTTTCTCCCAAGGAGCAGCTGGTGGGTTCGAACTAAGACAGTGAGCAAAGGCCCTGAGATCACAGGGTACCTGTTTGAGAAATAGTGAAGAGACTGGTGTGGTTAGAGGAGAAGCAAGTATAAGAGAAAGAGGATACACTGACAGGGAGGTAATAGGGGGCTGAGTGGAAAACCTAGACACTTAGTAAGACAGGGAACAGAGAGGCCCCCAAACCTGTAAACAAAGTAACAAGGAATGGGCCAGGGCACAGAAACAAAGCCATTCCCCAGAACAAAGGGGCAGGGTATCTAAAAATAGCCCACAAACTTCTTTAAAGTTGCCTTTCAGAAGCAGCTGGAGAAAACCAGGCCCAGGGACATGCACAGAACATCCACCTGTGACCGCTGTATGACTTTCCACCAGAGGCAGTGAGGGGCCACAGCCCCAGCCGAGGAATCGAAACCCGGGAGCAGGTGACTGTGTAGGCGCGACAACCCATAATAAGTCCTGCTACGAATCCCAGAGGCCTCCGGGATGGGAGCCATCTCGGTGGGCCGGAAAAGATTCAAAGCTACTCCGCACGCCCCTTAGTTAACATATCCTGCTTGTGTCTATGAATAAACATGAATCTTTTCCGGCCCAAGAACTTTCAAAAACTCAGGCCTGTCTTTTGTTCTGCGAGATGGGGGTAAGTGTTGCTCTAGGCCCTCCTCATCTCCCCTTGCAAGCCTCTTTTCAATAATGCTTTGCAAGCCTCTTCAATAAAGCTTTGCTCGTGTGGCAAACCACATGCCTTACCTGCTCATTCTTGACCAGTGAGAGACAAGAACCTCATTCTGGTAACAGAACCACCGATCTTTCGGTTAGCAGCCAAGCGCTTTATTTTCAAGTTAAATTCCTTCAATGGGAAAGAAACTGTCTAACCTGTTAATGACAGTGGATTTCAAGGAAATGTTATTTCTACCTTCAAACTCAAATAATCCCTTAAATGAAAGTTAAAATGACATATGTACAAATAATAAAAATGAAGTCATTCATTAATTCATATTTACTACGAGCACTGGTAGAGATGAGTTCTAGAGATGGAATAAAACTTAGTCTTGCCCTCAGGAAGCTAACTAAATAGGGCACTAAGGCTGAATGTCATTAAGTGATATAATCAGTATGTAGATAGATCAGAATGAGCTAGCTATCCACATTAAGAGGAAGATTACTTCTGAATTTTTTTTTTCCTGGTAAAGAATAGAGGAGGAAGCATCTGAGCAGCTTCCTGAAGGACAGTCTGATTTTTTTCAGAAAAGAGAAATGATGGGCATTACGTGAAGGGGAGACAAAACCAGCAAAGACAACGACAGGGAAGAGTGAGGTGTGTTCTGGAACAATACACAGCTCAGGAATGTGGACCAAGGAAATACACAGAGGAATAGTGGGGATCACACCTGGTTCTGAACACGGAGAGAAGGGTGAGGCAAGCAAGCAAATATTGTGCTTTAGGCCCTTGCAAAGAGCTTTGCATGTGCTATTCTATTTAGTCCTGACAATTTGTTTTACAAGTGAGATGAACTGTGGCTCAAAGAAATCACACACAGTTTTTGAAAAGCACACAGTCCACTGATATATCCTCACACCAGCACTGGCGCGGCGCACAGCCGTTCCTCCACAAGCACGGTCTGCATGTACGGAGGACGAGCCAGCAGGCCCGCGCTCTGCCCGCTCTGCTGCGTTCTTCTTCTGGATTATTACCATTTTTTTAAAAGTAGACATTGGGGAGAGCCCTGGTGGTGCAGTGGTTAGGAGCTAGGGCTACTCACCAAAAGGCTGGTAGTTTGCGTCCACCAGCCGCTCCCTGTAAACCCTATGGGGCACCTCTACTCTGTCCTATAGGGTGGCTGTGAGTTTGAGTCGACTTGGCAACACCTAACAACAGCAGGCATTGGGGAGCTGTTGACTCTTCTGGGTTGTTGTCGTTATTAGTTTCCACAGAGTTAGCCCCGATTCATGTTGACCCCAGCAAAATGGAAGAAAACACTGCCCTGTCCTGCATCATCTCCATGATTGGTTGTAGATCAGACCGTTGTGCATAGGATTTTCACTGGCTGATTTTCAGAGGTAAATTACCAGGCCTTTCTTCCTATTTTGCCTTAGTCTAGAAGGTCCACTGAACCCGTTCCTCACCATAGCAATACATCTTTGACAAACAAATGGTGGTTGCACATGAGGTACAAAGGCCGGCAACACAATAATCAAGAGGACGTTTTTAAGAATACTGTAAAGGGAGCCTAAAAGTGTTTTACATACAACTTGCTTTCACAGTATGCTTTTTTACAGAGGTTTTTCTAAGTATTCAAATGTCTCAAAACTAAACTAAAATAGAAATTCTCTCCTTTACCCAATTTACTTTATTATGAAATTTAAGCACTATAGAAGGTATAAAAGAAAACTCTAAACACATTTCTCCTTTTCTAATGCACAGTCCCACTATTGAGAGTTTATTGTTCATTCTTCTAAAAAAGGTTTATGCACTCATAGACTTATAAAATGCCTCTTTTTAACATAATGAGATCATTATTTTACTTTCTTAATCTGCTTTGGAAATCTTTCCATATCAGTACACAGAGACCAACTTTGTTCTAAAACTGCATAGTGTTTCATCTCAAGTTTGTAAGGAAGTACTTATATTAAGCAGCTGATGCACATTTAAGCTGTTCCGAGGATTTGTTTCATTCATTCTTAGAAACAACACTGTAATGAACCTTTTTTACACTAAACTGAATTCACCTGTGGTCACTTGTATCTGCTCCTTGGATACTGCCACAGATGGGCTCCTTGTATAAGATATAATTTAGCAAGATTTCCTCATATGCTTTAACTGTCATTTATCCTAGCAAAGATGGGGAACACAGAAGTAGCCTAAAAATAAATTTACTCACAAGAGTATCTCGCAACCATATTTTGTGCCCTGAAGTCTCCTGGGAAGATGCACGATGTGTGCCCTGGCATCTCCCCCTGTGTCCCTTGTGCAGAATTCCTCAACCCACGTGGGTGGGACAGCATTCCTGCTCTCCCCAAACCTTCTTGCTCTACCAGTGCTTCCACCTTCCCTGGCTCCTGTGCTTAAAACAACTACAAGAAGTCCAGGTGACAGCAATCAGAATCATAGAATTTCAGAGTTGGGAGGGTGTAGAGATTAGTCTCTACCCCACACTTCTTAGGTGTGGCAACAAAGGCCCAAAAGGGTTGAACATCTCAGCAAGTTCAGACAGCCAGTCACTAGCAGCCGCCCTCCATGCACCTGTCCAGAACTTTTCCCGTTACATAGCACCAAATCACCTCTGCAACCTTTGCTTAACTACTTCAAAAAGACCACGTAAGCAAAACTATCCATAATAATTCCTGGCAAAGAAATACTGATGCTAAAAAATTAAACAAAAAACCTAATCCATTCTGAGAACACATATAGAGATGGCACAGACAGTAAGAAACTCAAACCTTATTTTTAGATCCTTTTAACTTCTTTCTTCACCCAAGTCATCACTAAAATGTCTGACAAATTCAAAACTGACACATTTACTTTTCACCTCCTGGCTGAGACATTAACAAGCCAGTGCTGGTAACACTGCTGACTTGTCATCAGTGAGATGTGTGGTTCTCAAGTTGTCTGCAGTCCTGTCAACATGGGTTTACAGCCTGGGGTTACTCATAGCTGTAAGACTCTGGAGTCACAGTTGTATCACTCCCCCTACCCTGTCCCCACGCATGCTTCATAGTCTAAATGAGACATTGCATCAGGAATCCAGAATAGCTCCATGAAGTCCGTTCGAGATCCAAACATCATAGAGTAGCCAGCCAGCTCCACCCTCCAACCCCGGGAGCCCAGTTCTGTCACTGACCCACAGCAAGCACCTGCAATCTGGCTAGGTGAAGTCAGAGGTCGTTTCTGCAAGAGAAAGTAATGAATGTTGTTGAAGGAAGAACTAATGGATTGAGTATCAGCGTTGCCTCTGATCTTGGTAAGGACTTGAGCTCTCACGGCCTCAGTCTTCTCATCTATAAAATGAGGACAATAATGATAGAACTTATTGCAAACTGCTGTTGAAGGATTTAGCAACGTATATAGTGAAACTCGTGAGAGCCGGAACTCAGTGGGATTGCCTTGTTTTTCTGGGTCTCGCAAGTTTTCAGCCTTTGACAGGGTTCAGTCTTACCACTTTCCTGCTGTTCTTTTTAGTGGAAAATATTTGAGTTTTCCTTCTCTGACAGGTTTTCACCTTACACAGGTTCTGGCTTTTGCAGGCTTTACTGTATAAAGAGTTTAGTATTGTGCATAGCACATAGTATGTGCTCAGTAAACATTGAGCCTCTACCACCACCTGGCTCACACATGAGCCAATCAGAGCCAAAAGGCAAATAAATAGGCAGCTTGGAACAGGAAAAGAAGACAAGTTCTTCAAGATACTTTCTTCTGGCTGGAGAAACCCCAAGAGTATGGCCCCCCAGCATCCTTTTAACTCAGCACTGAAGTTATTCCTGAAGTTCACCCTTCAGCCAGATTAGACAGACCCATAAAACAAACAATAACACACGTAGTTTAACCACGTATATATGCCTAAATGGGCACACCAGCCCAAAAGCAAAGATGAGAGGGCAGGAAGGGACAGGAAAGTTGGCCGAATGGCAATGGGGAAGCCGAGGTCGAAAACGGAAGAGTGTTGACACATCGAGGGGTTGGCAATCAATGTCAAAAAACCAACATGTGTATTAATTGTTTCATGAGAAACTAATTTGCTCTGTAAACTTTTACCTAAAGCACAATTAAAAAAAAAAAAAAAAGAATACTTTCCTTTGAATTAATGAAAGCAGAATAGAAAATGGTTACATTTTTACACAAAACCATGCTTGTTCTGGAGATTGCCAGGAGCAAAGAATCATTCCCAGGACTGTTTCAGTAGAGATCTAAAACGCTAGATCTGAGAAAAGACTCAGTAGGGTAGGTCAGGCTTGTGAGCTGCCTCCATAGGTGAGCTCACAGGAGTGGAGAACCTGACTCTGCTGCTCCTGACCTCAAGGGCTCTGACCAGGAAAAGAAGTGGGGCCTTGAGAGTAGCTTCTCATGTCATGGGCTGGTTTTCCATATCACCTACTCTGTGTTTCCAGTGAGACCTCCCTGGTGTGGTCAAGGTTATGAGGTTCACCCTGAAATAAGAGAATCATCCCAGCATTCACATCCATTGGGGAAGACATGCTATTCCATTGCTTTTTGATTATTTTCATCATTCCTTTTTGTAGGCTGAATGTTTTGTTTTTTTATTATGGTAAATATACAATGAACACAGTATTTGACATTTCAACAATCTTCACATGTACAGTTCAGTGACATTATGTTCATTATGTTGTTCAACCATCACCCTCATCTGTTCCCAAAAGAGTGAATGTTTTTAAAAGCTATGTCTTAAAGGTTTCTATTGGAAGTCTGCATGGCCCACAGGCCAGGATCTGACAGGAAGGGCCAGGACAAGGACGTCCTGCTGGATGAGTGCAGGCCAGACATCACATCTCACACCAGGAGGCCCAGGGTCATGCCTATAACGCAAATGCTTTGAGAAGCATGATACCAAAGGTCAGAGGTCATAAACTCACCTGGCCATAGGGACCAGGCAGATAAATGAGATATGTAACGGGCTGGGTGTAATATTACAGGGAGCGGCAGAATCTTTGGCCAAAGCTGGAGTGTGCGTCCCACAAACTGGTGGAGTACAACACTCAAAGGAAGGGGCAGTTTCTGACAGGCTAATAAGGAAAGGAAAACAAAACAACAACAATGAAACCACACCCTTCCATGTCCTTTATTTCATAAACATATACTTAGTGCTAACTCTGCAGGCTTTGCAAGGCTCGGCAGAGGTTACAAGATAAAAAAAAAAAAAGCTACAGTTCCTCAGAGCAAGTTATTTGCTCTGGGGTTAAGAGGAGGGAGAGATTATTTGGCACCAGGATTGATCAAGTCATGAACTCAATCTGTTAACAGAACAGCTTACTTATCACAGTACTGGATACCAGATACAAGTACACTGAATGAAATATATAGTTCATGCTCTCAAAAGTGATGCTAAAGTAGATGACACAGAAGGTAAAGAAAATTAGGTTATCATCAGACTTTTTTTCAGCAATACCTTATGTCTGGAGAAAACAGAGTAACATATTTAAGGTCATCAAGGAAAAGAAAACGTGAGCCAACAATTTTTATATCAGCAAAACTGACCTTTAATTGTAACCGTCACAGAGTGTTATCAGTAAATTAGGAAACGTTGTTCCTATACGCCCTTCCTAAAGATCTACAAGAGAAAGAGCATCAGACAATCAAAATGTCTAGAGGTACTGATATAAAGACTAGTGATAGGCATGACATATATAGTTCCTTGCAGAAATAAGACTAAACGAGTATTAAAAGGGAGACATTTTAGTATACAATGGCTATATGCTCTGACAAGTAGAAACAGAACAACCATTAAAAAAAAAAAAGTTGGGGGAAAAATGACAACAGCATATGCAAAAAAAAATTTTTTTTTGTTTACTATTTTTAGTACTCATAGCTGGTAATGGTAGTATTTAAGGTGGTGGCACAATGGATCCCTGGTGACACGGTGGTTAAGAGCTCAGCTGCTAACCAAAAGGTTGGCAGTTTGAATCCACCAGTCACTCCTTAGAAATCTTATGAGGCAGTTCTACTCTGTCCTATAGGGTTGCTATAAGTTGGAATCAACTCGATGGCAATGGGTTTGGTGGCACAATGGTTAAGCCCTTGGCTGCTAACCAGTAGGTTAGCAGTCTGAACCTACCAGGTGCTTCACGGGAGAAAAGCCTGGCAATCGACCTGTTCTGGTAGAGATTACAGCCTAGGAAACCTATGGGGCAGTTTTACTCTGTCATAGAGTCACCAAGTCAGAATTGACTCAATGGCACACAACAATAACAATGGTAGTATTTATGCTGTTATTTGGGGACTGCTGTGTACTTTTTTTGTGTGTGTGTAATATGGGGCAATAAAATGAGTAAGTATGGTATATTCTATCTCTCCTGTGACTAAAGAACCAGGATTCGAAGTGTGAAAGAAAGGAAATACGAATGTAATATAGAAGAGGTTAAACAAAAACCCCATAGTCTTAATTTGAATTGGAAATATCAATATGAACTTAAAAAGTACTCATGTTTATATTTATCTTTATATGTGTATTTGTATGTAAATGTGTGTGTGCGTGTATTTCCCAGCTCTGACCAGTGAAAAGGCCTAGAAATAATTGCCACTCCAGTCCCTGAACTGAAGTCCTAAAATACCATTTCTCACTAAAAGAAACCAGAGATTCTTGCAGAAGTGGCTGACTCCAGGTCTAAGGCAGGAAAAGCACAAGACAAGGCTGGGTCATCTTGACACACAAGACAGCATAGAAGCTATCAATGATTACTAAGGTTGTGTCAGAAGGACTCAGGAGCCAACTGAAATAGGCTCCCACCGGTTAAAGATGGAACAATTTGAGTCTCAGTAAGAATAAAAATTTCAATGACTTTAAAAACCAAAGGGGGTAAAAAAAAAAAAAAAAAAAAAAAACCAACCTGTTGCTGATTCCAACTCACAGCGACCCTACAGGACAGAGTAGAACTGCCCCATAGAGTTTCCAAGGAGTGCCTGGTGGATTCGAACTGCCAACCTTATGGTTAGCAGCCGTAGCTCTTAACCACTATGCCACCGGGGTTCAATGACTTTAGATATATATAAATTCATGAGCTCATAACAATAAAACCACCACCCAATCTGTCACCTTCTGAGAATGATTGGAAAACCAATTCTTGTAAAGCAAAGGAAGAATCAAACATTTATCCTGCTTTTCCTGTATAAACTATACCACTGGGAAATCAAATAATAGACTGAAGGGAAGCATATGCTTATAAAATTATTCCAATTAATAAAAAGAATCCAAATCACACAATTAGATCATGTTCTTGCAACCCCAAAGAATAGATCTAGACACTGGGGATCAACAGCTGCTAACATCAAAAAAAAGAGTGGAAAACCACATACTATGTGCCTCCCAATGAAAGAGTACAGCAGTACCTGTAATCTTGCCAAAGAGATCAAACCTGAGTCTAGTTAAGACTCTGGATTCAGATGCAGGAAAGACACTGCAAAGGAACAAACTGAGCTGCGCCCTGAGTGTGCATCTTTCTCGTTGTCAAGACGGTGGGAAACTCTACAGATCAAACAGTCCAGGTTCTTCAACAAATTATTTTTTTAAAGGGGGGACATATGGAAAGGGATTTTGTAGATGAAGAGACACTTAAAAGACATACTAGGTTTTTAAAACATGGTCAAGGCTAAGCTACAGTGGTTTAGGATGTACACTTAGGTGATGCAACCACGCAGAGATGCAAGGAAGTGATTACTATAGAAGTCAGCATGGTGGTTGCTTCTGGAGGGATAGAGGGGAATATGATTGGGACGTGGTAAGTGAAGGCACTTTTGGGGTGGCTGGCAAAGTTCTTGACCTGAGTGAGGGTTATATATGTGCTTGCCGTATACTAATTCATGAAGCTGTATATTTATTGTGTGTGTGTGTTTTGTATTTGTGTTTTATTTTACAATAAAAAAAAAAAATAAAAAAGGAGTTAAGAAAATCTAGGAGTGCCAGCACAGCAACGGCCAATTGATTGGAAAGGACTGCAAGGTGCTTCTTGCTGCAGGGCAGAGGCTAAGGGGCCCAGCAGCAAATCAACAAGAAACCTGTGTCTTATGGCAGACTTCTGCTTCAATGAACTTCTCATGCTTAAGGTAAATGATTTCATGTGTACTGTTTTGACTAAAATTTGCTTGTAATATTTAAAATTATTTTTGAAAGTTTATAACAAATGACGAGCTCCAAAATATCCTAAAGGCAATCTCAATTTCAAATGACCTCTTGGATGCCTACTGGAATTGCATAGCATGGTTGGGATCTCACAGACAAGATTAATCAGTTGATCTTGTCAAGATTAATCATTTGACTCAAAGTTGTAACATTCAACATGCCAACCTAGGGCAGTTTTGAGTTCCCAGAATTAGACAGGGAATTTATACCCTTCCTCTCCTACCCAGCTCCCTAGGCAAGTTATTAGCAACAGCAGATTAAAACATAAACAATCAAAGAAAACAGTTTTTCCCTTTAAGCATCCTTAAGTCTAAGTGAAGGACCACACCCATGGCAACCGGTAGGGCTTTAGAAATGAGTTTCAGGAACTAAGTGAAGAAATACAGGGCCCCTGGGTCTGCACTGCTTCCGAGCTGCGGGCAAGGGGCCTTGGAGAAGGGGGTGCGTTGCACTCCTGCCATCCAAGCCACGAGGCAAGAATGACCCAATTGCCCTGCACATACTAAGGCTGACTCACAGCAGCCCAAGCATTCTGCAGGAAGCAATTTTTGTGCAATGACTTTCCTAGCTTGTGCAAAATTTGCCTCACACGAAGACTCTATAACCTGGGCGCAAATTTGCCATCTCACAGATCGGCACTCTGTTGCAAGTGGCAATAATAAAAGACACATTTCTTGGGGTGATTAATATTATCTTTCTTCCCAATATGAACAGAAGATCAGTGTCATCCCCTCAGTTTGAGAAGTGTAGCTCCGCTAATTTTGAACCTCCAGCCCCTTAATTTTCACTTTGAAATGTGAATTACTTCTGAAATAAATTCAGGATTTTTAATAAAGTCTGCAGATGGAAATGGGTCCGTGAACGACAGACTCTAGGTGCTGGGGTGTGCCGCACCCCCAGATGCTTGGCCTTCCCCCGTGTCTTGTAGAGGAGACTGGGTGACTTGCTGAAGGAAACAGGGTGAGTGGGTGTCAGAAAGGCCATGCATGTCCCCATGGTTCATCTTCCCACTATTAAAAACAAAACAAACAATGTGAAGAATAAAACAGGGAAAAAAGCTACATTGAACCTGACTGATTAGAGAGGCAATAGCCTTTTAGAGTTCACAGAAAATAGAGGAGTTCTGCAGCAGTTCTATTCAGGGATAAGAGAGGTGCAAATGGTTAGGTACTTGGCTGTTAACAAAAAGTTGGTGGCTTGAACTCACCCAGAGGAACCTTGGAATAAAGGCCTAGCCCTCTACTTCTGACAGATCACAGCCATCGAAAACCCTATGGAGCCCTGTTCTACACCGGAACATGTGCGGTCACCACGAATTGACAACTTTTTGTTTTGTTTGAATACTCTGTAACAATTTAGAGCACAAGTATGGGAGGCAGCTCAACTGCCAGGGTGTGAATCCCAGTTCTGCCAGGCATCTGTGGTGTGACTTTGGCAAGTTATTGGCATAGTGGTTAAGAGCTCAGCTGCTAATCAAAAGGTCAGCAGTTCAAATCCACCACTGACTCCTTGGAAACCCTATGGGGCAGTTCTACTGTGTCCTATAGGGTTGCTGTGAGTTGGAACTGACTCAACGGCAACGGGTTTGGTTTTTTGGTTTTAAGCCTCAATTCCTCATCTATAAATGAGGATTAACAATAGTACCCACCCCCTGGGCTATTATGACAATGAAATGAAATAATGCTTATAAAGCACTTAGCACAGCGCCTGATCCATCTTAAGCACTCAGTGAATGTTTGCCAGGATTACTGTTTTTGGAATTGTGGATGTTTCCAGAAACATAAGTAATTCTCTATTTGAAAGATATCTTCTGAGTTTGAATGCAGGGCTCTTTCTCTAAGTATGGTAGTGCTATTTTTAAAAATAAGTAATCCTTAACATAAAAATGTCACTGCTAGTAATCATATGTGCTTTTCAACACTTCCCACATCACTGTTGTTTCTCCAACTACTCATGACTACTGATTAGTTTTAATCCCAATAAAATCTGGGATTATTATCAGCCATAGGATGGCCTTAGCTTGACAGCCACTGCGGTATGATGCCTCAGACTAGCTAGTGTAGGTGGCAGATGCTGCTACCTGTCTACCCAACAACCATTCCCCCCTCCCTTCCTCCTACTGGCACAACCAGCCTCCCACAATAGAGGCTGTCAACGCCAGCCCTGCGCGTTCACAGCTTCCCTTGCAGCTGTGACTCAGTTCTGGCCTCTGAGGCCCAGGGAGACTTCGAGGAAAGCTTTTACCCCGATGAAAAGGAATATTCACTACAAGAAAACCTTATCATTGCCCTCTCTGTGTTCTAACACCCCCCACATACACACATGTACTTCCTACCTCTGAATGGGGCTGGAAGGAGCATATGGTACTTACTGCTGAGAAAGCTATTTTCCTGCCCACAAAGGGGCAAGTCTGTACATAAAAAGGTAACATCCTGAGGATGGTGGAGCAGAAGGATGGAAAGAACCTTGGTCGCTGATGACACTGTCTGAACCACTGATCCAGCCCTGGGTCTGCCCAACTCCAGACTACCCTTCACATAAGATGACTTAATTTTAATGTCTTATTGTTCAAACCACTGTTAGCTGGGCATTCTCTTACCTGTAGCTTAAAGCATCCTGATATAGTAAACTATTTATGTCATGAATACACGAACACTGAGGGCAACCATAAAAGGAACCAGAACTCACAAAAACCTGATTGAAGGATAAAATTGGGGTGGATGTGGCCGTGGGGTACTCGAAGTCAAGGTATGCACCAGAAAGAGTGGGGTAGTTAATTCTCTGCCCCGCCGCCTGTCTCCACAACTCATTGTCCAGCCCTCTCCATCTGCCCCACTCCCCAAATTGTGAGGCTGGAAGGATCCTGGTGTGCTGGACTTCAGGCAGCAAACCAGGAGGGTAACTGGTTAGAAAGGAAGGTTGAGGCAAGACTCAAATTAATTCATTTTCATTCTTGTTGGTCCCTGATCAAATATTAAAGCTTAGAGAAAAAAAAAAAAAAAGGTTTGACTAAAATTAGCACTATGTTATCATCAGTAGCAGACCTTCACCATTCATAATTTCCATGGCCCCGATTAGAATAAATTAAAAATGGACTAGAAATCAGTAATAGCAAAGAAAGTCTCAAGTACTAGCATGACCCAAAATGCCAAAAAAGAAGAAAGAAGAGGAGGGGAAGGAGGACAAGGAGGAAAAGAAATTATAGCTAGGATAGCTTCAAAGAAAAATTGTCTGTTCTCCATTTTCCTATTGCCCACGATTTCAAAATGAAAGGAGTTAATATGAGAACAGGATAGATCCCCAGAGGTACCAGGACCTCAGGACCAGAGGCAGGCCTAGGGTGGGAAAAACTGACCACTTGGCAACTCAAGAGTCTTGGGTCTGGGGCTCTTCCAAACATGTACTGCTTCTGAAAAAAGGATATCCGTGTCAGGTTACTATCTACAAGGCAATCTGAGGTGTCCTCCAGTCAGCTGGGATACTTGGTTTAGGATGTCAGTCCAGCCAGTAATTCAAAATAAAAATTTTCAGCACATTCCCCAATGTCTCTTGTTTCATGGCTTTCAACTCCTGGATATACTTATGGGGTACCTCTTTTGGTTTTGGTTGTTATATTTTACCCTTGGCCTGGTTGCTCATCAACATTTTTCAGCCCCCAAAACCAAAACCCACTGCCATTGAGTTGATTCCGACTCATAGCGACCCTATAGGGCAGAGGAGAACTGCCCACAGGGTTTCCAAGGAGTGGCTAGTGCTCTCAAACTGCCAGCCTTTTGGTGAGCAGCCAAGCTCTTAACCACTGGGTACAAGGGCTCCTTCTTCAGCCCAGTGAGGACCTAATTGAAAAACCACTTTGTTGTTTCTTAAGATGGGTACACAGGTGTTCGTTTCATGTGTACATATCCATTTTAATCTTCTTTAAACTTGAAAGCCATTTTGTACTTTCAAGAGATTTGCTCTTTCTGCTGCCTTAAAATCCCTGCAGATATCTGCTGCCGAAATAAACTTATTTATAGAACAAGGCACAAAAAATGGTCTCTTGGGCCAGGGGTTCTCAGTTTGCTGTGTATTAGTCACTGGAGAACTTGTTGGAAATACCAATTCTGAGGCCAGTTTTGGTGATGCTGATTCAGTAGATGGAAGCCCAGGAATCTGTACCTTTTATATCAAGCTTCCCAGGTGTCTTTCAGTCAGATTGGGATCTATTGCCCCAGATGAATCCTAAAATACAGCACACTGGACACTTTCAAGTTTCATTCTGCTTATCACCTTTCTGGCTGTCAAAATAATCACATTCTCAAACTGCCCCACCTGGGCAGAGCCTCTGTGCTGGGGAGGTGATAAGCACTGCAAGTGCTCAGGGTTGGGACTACTGCTTCCTTGGGAGGCTCCCTATTTCCGCACGGTCTCTTACCCAGGCAAGTAATAGCAGCCATTCCTTGTAAGCACTGTCATTCCTTCCAGGCCATAAAAGGAAAGGCGCAAATTGGCTGTGTGCAAATAAACAGAGACCATCACCAGTTACCTGCGGAAGCCTGAGCTCATTCACCTCCCCAGGTATACTCCATGAGTCACCTGGGACCTACCTCTGCAGTAAGCCATAAAGAATTTCATCACTAAGTCAGGACTGCTCCACCCTTCCAGGGTGCTCAAAGTAGTATTTAATCAAACATCTGCCATTTCCCAGAAAGCCACCTCATCTCTTCAGACAGAGGGAGAGTCAGAAAGAGAGAGAGAGTGAGAGAAGAAAAAAATGAGACTTTCCTAATCATAAAGAGGTGGAATCAGGTACTGAATTTTCTTAAAGATTTGAGTCACCAGAGTTTGTTCAGGACTTTGCAATTTATTGTCAACATTGTTCCTGTGTTTTCTTTTCAGAAGACCATGGCATTTCTGAGAAATCTGCTTTAAGTCTGGGTGTGTGTGGGTCTGAACAGGGATCAGATTACAGGAAAGGATGAGTGTAGTAAAGTCTCCATAAGCACATACCACAACCCCTGCCTCCTCACCTTTGCTGACAGCCATGTTGTGAGAAACTCAATTTTCTTCAATAAATAACTGGGGAGGGGACAGGAGGTTTAGCTAAATGAATTTGGTTTTGAAGGAATAAGACACAGGCTTACAGAAGTTATTGGCCATGTAGGTTGTTCGTCAATTTTGTGCTCATTTCAAATATTCAACAATGTACTGTGTGCTGAGCACCATGTCACCAGAAGAGGTTGCAGCAGGCGACAACACTCATTCTTGGGAACAAATCAGTTCAAAGCCCTGTGGAAATCACACAATTTCCCACCAGCCACCAGTGAAGTCTCTTTGAGACACTAGGGGCAGCTGAAATATGGTGGTTTGCTCTGTCTTGGAAAACCTGGTATTATCCATTACCTGTTTTAAACATGGGCCTCTAGAGATAATAACTGAACTGCAATAGGTCTTTTAAAAGCTTTCCTTACGAACAGGGCAGGTTAATGGATACCATCTCTGGCTCTTCTTCATGCTCAAGCACATAAAACCCCAATGCCCTGCTCTGGCTCATTTATCTTTAGCAGCAGTAAGATTGCCCTCGTATAATCACGTGACACTGCAGCTGGGAATCACTGAAATTGTGCTATATTCACTCTGTTCTCCAGGCTCCTCTGGCATCATTAGAGAAGAAAAATATAAGTTCATGCTAAAAGCGCATATGGTACAAGTTACCATTCTCTCTCTCTACTCCATTATGACCCAGTACAAATACCATCCTCTTAAAATGAGACCTATTTGGCCAGCCCAATAAAGCCCACCTCTTACTGAGTGCCTTCTGCATACTGGACAAGAGAGGAACATTCTGGTTTAATCTACACAACAACCCTAGTGTGTCCATACTAACCCCAGTGTTTAGGTGAGGAAAAAGGCTCAGAAGGCTCAAACAGATTGACCAAACTCACATAGCCAGTGGTGACTGAGACATGAGCAACTGGTAAAATCATTCTGAACTAACCACTTCTTTTTTTTTTATAATTGTTATTGTGCTTTAAGTGACTAACCACTTCTTGATTAGACTAAAAGTCATTTTTATTCCCAGTGCTGAAGGAAACTACGAGTGATGTTTAGGACTTCATTCATTCTCTGTTACTGAAGAAGAGTAACCCAGATTTGTTTACAAGTTAGCTTGGAGTCTTTGAATGGAGGCACAATCCACTGACTTCTCATCTTTGTGTGTGTGTGTGTGTGTGTGTGTGTAGGGGAGCTGTATACCTAGATTCTAGTCCCCTCAGAGAGACAGTATCTTGTTGGTCTCTAACCCCTTTGTTCTATATGAAAAAGGACAACCCTAGGAAAAACAACCTTGTTGATGCTACCTTGGTTCAGAACTGAGAGTCGCAAATACTTGCTTTTAGAGAAAAAAGGAGCTGCTCTTTAAAAGGATGGAGTGGGCATTACTTAATTACCGCTGATAACTCCAATATTTAAAGCAAGTTTCTCAGGTAACTTTTATACTTGATGTAAAAGCCCAACAAAATAAAATCCTATGAGATCAGGACACTCCCCCAAACTTGCCTAACAGCAAACCGTTATGGTCTAAGACCCACGGAGCAGATGGTTTCTAAGGTGTTTCTTGCCTCTAACATGCTATAATTACCTACACTTGCAGCTCATTTTCTTCTCTTTGGGCCAAAATACAGAGTGAAAACTAACTTGCCTCCACGGGATAGCATTTGGCTTTATTTACGTTTTGCACTAAAGGTTTATGACTTTTTTTTAACTTTCCTCGCTCCCACAACGAGTCAGACATTTTCAGCTATTGGGCAGCACTCCTGATGGACAAAAGTCTAGAACTGCAGTAGGCTGAGACCCCGTGCCACCATCATCAAAACCAGAGGTGGGAGAGTGGGAAGTAAACCCTTAATCACAGGGAAACAGAAAGGTTGGGGTATTAAAAGCTCCTTTTCAGTGTTTGTTGAGTTCTTATTGTGTGCACTTAGCATGAAATGCAGGATGTGGGCAGCACGGGTTGGGGTGGGGTGATAAAAGTTAATGTGGCACCACACAGCACCCTACCTTAAGTTCTGTATCAGAGCCAGAGCTGTCAGGGAACACAAAATTGGGGGAAATTACCCACTTTTTTGTCCAGGTCATCTCCTGTGCACATCCTTCATTGTCATAATGAGTGCCCCTAGTCCAGGGTTTGAGTAAATGCCCCCTTTGTCCACTCTCATTCCCATCTGTGAAAAGACACTCTTCCTCCCCTGCTTCCTGAGGTTATCCATGTTCATTTCCTTCGACTTGCATCAGGCAAAAACGGACAGGGTAGGGAATGGACTATTCCACATGGTGTGGAGTAAAGCTTGATTCTAACTAAGAATGCAATCTCCAAGAAGGAAGTGTGTTACTCCCAAATTGGGCTATTCCCAGTAGAAAAAGATTAACTGAATCAATTAACCATCAGACCTCTGAAGTGTCCAGCATTGGGGCTAACTCCAGTGATCATTTATTAGAAGTTCCCCAAGCCACAGCCACCTAGGAGTCCGCCCTTCCCCTCATACAGCATTTCCTAATGAGTACCGTTTGCATGCAATCATTTCTCCCCACACACCCTTTCCTCCAATTTCAACAGAATGAAGAACTGCAGAAAACAGGCTTTGTAAAATACTCTGTTCCTAGCCTCTGCAGTGCATTCACCCCGTTTCTGCCATTCCACACCGGACACCAGAAGAGCCTGTCCTCTCAAGGCCTCACTACCTAGACAAAGACTAAGTCTAGCAATAGAGTCAGAAACAGGAAATTGAGAGACAACAAAGATGAGATTATCCAGCTCACACAACACATTTTCTAGTTAAATTTAAACATGCTAGAATAGAAGGCACTATAGATTAAAAATCTCCCTTAAAAAATTTTTTTAAAAGGCCCATTTGTGCACGATCGCTATTTTTTTAAGGGAACCTTCCTATACTGAGTGATTGATAAATGATCCCTAAATCATCAGGTAATCTAGGTGAACACACGGCTTATAAAGAGCTCTACACAAAACATGCAACAACTAGCTATTCATATTTTACAGGAAGGTAGGTAGTATACCACTTCCTTAAATTTTATTTATTCAAATTACAGGTAAAAACTCAAAAGCAGGAGGCAATTAATGTGCGTGGAGGGAAACAGGCACTCAAAAAGATCTGCAAAAAAGCTAACTGTGTTACTAGCTAGAATATCAACGATAACTTGCTGACTTAACTCTCTATGACAGATCTAATTAGAAGGTGGCAATAAACATTTCCAGGTGTTTCATTAAGTGTGATAATTATTTCTTCCCTTAAAGAAAGATGGAATCATATGTTTACATAACACAGCATAATGTTTCCTTAGTTAAAACAGTGTGGAAACACTTATGTGTAATGCAGGATTCAAACCAGGATGAAAATATCTGCTTCCATAAGCAGCACTTGAAGTGATTTATCAACTCTTAACTTTCATGTGCCAAAGCACAATCGCATCTCCAAGGCTGCCCTGTTCTGGTTATTTCTTCTAGCCACACAGTTTTGCTGTCCCTACACCTCAGTGAGTAATTTCCATTCAAAACGTCATTTCCCTACCAGCATCTCTTATCAACCAAGAAGGAAAATTTTATGGGTATCTCTACTTTCATAATAAGAACACAGAGAAAATAAACCGAAATGTATAAGAATTCAGAGACTATCAGAATCGGACGGCACCTCAGGAAATAGGGAATCATTTTTATAGATGGAGAAGGTATTTTATAGATGGACTCAAGCATAGTACTAGTGTTCTGATAGCAAAGGTACCAATTACCTTATTTTTAAATGTAGAAATACGCCATGCATTAAAAATGTACTGACCAATTATCAGTTTTAAGAAACCCAAGGATTTTGTTGTTTCAACCCTGGCACTCAACCACTGCCTCATTCCTTCCATGATTTCATTCAGGGTACTGCTCTTTCTACCTAGTGCTGTTTTAGGAAATCGGCTGGCTTTACAAGTATGGTGTCCTTGAGTCAATAAACATCTTTTAGGTAACCAAACCTGGTTGGTCAGCCTGGTCTTGAGCGTGCCTATCAGCTGCTGTGCGTCCGAGGAGAGTGGGCGCTCAGGTATCCTTGCAGCAGGTGCTGAGGTTTCCACTGCCCCGCGCGCGCGCGAACACACACACAAACACACACACGCTTTCTTCTTCAGAGGAAGTCTTCGCCGAGTAATCTTAAAGCAAAACTCCGGTTCCTGCCCGTTTTACAATGCAGGGGTGGATTACAATCTCGGGCCAGCATCTCTGTCTGCAATCTGGGGCATCCTGATAACCCGGGCAGTCCTTTCGCCAGCCTGTGTGGCTGGTTACCATGAGGGCGTGACACACAGACGGTACCGCGTCTACCGATGGAAGAATGGAAAGGGGGAAGTGGGGCGCAGGGCAGGAAGTGGAGGTTGAGGGGTCGGTCCGAGTCGGCAAGGGGTCCCAGCCAGAGGTCTCGTATTCTCCCTGCGACGTAGGAAGTCGGTAAAACTCCAGGAGTTCCTGAAGCAGTGCACGCACGCGCGTGGACACACTTACTCACACGCGCACACACTCACACCCACTCACTCCCGAAACTCGGTGAGCTGGAAGCGCTCCCTCGGGAGCAGCCTGCAGCCGGACTGCCCAGGGAGCCTCGCGGGGGTGTGCGTGGGACAAGCGCGCCCGGGAGGCACTTACTCGGAGAAGGGGGCGCGGTGGCGCCGGGACCCTAAAACGCAGGCTGGGCGGTCTGGCGGCGCGGAGTCTCCTTATCGCTTGCTCTGTTACTCCCCGGGGCCCGCAGACAGATCTGAGGAGCGCGGGCCAGGGCGGTCGGGAGAGGAGGAGCCAGGAACTAGGGGCGGGCCCCGAAGGAGGAGCCAGCTGGCCAGGGGCGGGGCGAGGGGAGCCAGTGGGCCGGGGGCAAGGAGGTGCCATGAGCTGGGGGCGGGAAGAGGAGGAGGAGCCAGGAACTAGGGGCGGGCCCTGAAGGAGGAGCCAGCTGGCCAGGGGCGGGGCGAGGGGAGCCAGTGGGCCGGGGGCAAGGAGGCGCCATGAGCTGGGGGCGGGAAGAGGAGGAGGAGCCAGGAACTAGGGGCGGGCCCTGAAGGAGGAGCCAGCTGGCCAGGGGCGGGGCGAGGGGAGCCAGTGGGCCGGGGGCAAGGAGGTGCCATGAGCTGGGGGCGGGAAGAGGAGGAGGAGCCAGGAGCTGTGGGCAGGGCGAGGAGGAGGAGAAGCGACGGTTGGGGGCGGGGCAAGGGGAGCCAGTGGGCTGGGGGCAAGGAGGCACCATGAGCGGGGGGCGGGAAGAGGAGGAGGAGCCAGGAGGCCAGGGCCGGTGCCGAACGAGCGAGAGCCGGACGGCCGGGGGCGGGGCAAGTCGAGGAGACTGACCTGGCCGCCAGAGCCGGGCCGGACGAGGAGGAGCAGCTGTCAGACTAGCGGGCGCGGCCGCGCTGAATTTTAGGCAGAGGCGGGGCGGGCTTTAAGTCCGTCCGGTGCCTGCACCGCCCGCGTAGCCCCCAAGGCGGGTCTAGAATGGCGCGGTTCCCGCCTCGTGCGCCGCAAGACGGGGAAACCTCGCCGCGGTGGCAGAACGGGTGTAGGCCGGGCCTGACGCCGCTGCTCTTTCTCTGCCGTGTGCGGCCTGAGGGGTCGGGAGTGGTGGGTGCGCGGGAGAGCGCGGCGGCGGGCGAGACCTCTGGGTGGGAGGGGCATCCACACTTACTTTGACCTCCTTTTATCGCAGTGGATCAAAGCAAACCCATTCATCAGCTCTCTGGGTCCCCCTTGCGGAGTTTCTGCTCTCAATTATTCCTTCTCTTTTATGCTCAACCTTTCAATTTCTATACTTTTCCTGCAAAACCTTAAAGTATTATAATTAAAAGAAATAGTACAAAATGTAAACCCTGCACTGACACTACCTCCTACTCTAAGCGCGACTCACTTTAGGCCATCTAGACCTGAGACCACAGGGCGCTAACAGCAAGCACAATCAGCGTCCATTTAGTCAGGATTCACTCTGGACCGTGGGGCCTCTGCAATTTCAGGCAACTCGCATCACTGTCAACAAAGAACTACCAGTCTTTTTCTCTTCAGCTTTGGTGAAGACGTAAGATCTTTTTCTTCACCTTTTTCATAGTGTGCTAATATTTACAGATTAGCAATATTATTAACTTTACTATCTTAGTTGGGCCAATAGATACTTGGGTCGTTTAATTTTCAAGCTGGCTCTTACATGTTTCCAATTTGGGGTCATAAAAAACTTATTAGAATCTAGAAAGCTAACAACTAGCCCATTATTCGAATGGCTAAATATATTTTAAAATAATTGTAGCTACATCTGGACGACAAAAATACCTCTGTCCACGCTTTCTGTCTTTGCTTCTGCTCAGCTGAAGGTACAGAAACTAGACAAAGTTGTGAAGGTTTGAAAAATCTTCTGTCCCGGTTTTATCATGTATTCTTCTCCTGCTTCAAAGCCCAATTCAGAGCTAGACTCCTCATTCTGCATAATTGCATGGCAGTGTGATACTTGCTATAACAATGTATGCACAAATACTCTGGTAGTAGAGAGGAAGTGACTTACATTCCTTAAGGATACAAAGATTTCACAAAGGAGGTGCATCCAACCAGGCTTAAAATTTCGCTAGGCAGTGAGTTTGGCAAGTAGAGTTTATGAGGCAGTGAGAAGGCAGACGGAAGAGAGATAAGGTTTAACATCTTCCAGCAGGCTGCAAAGCACTGAAGCAAGCCCACAGAAATGTCTTTGTGCTTAACTGCATATAATGGAGAACTGTGTACACAAACACAGGCCAGCTGCCTCAAAATTACAAACTAAATTAATAAACTAAAGACTGCTGGGATGACTGCACTACTATCTGATCTGATTGGGTTGCACACACAAGACATACAAAAAGGTTGCTTAAAAAAAAAAGGCAGCGTTGGCAATTGAAAGTCGTTATTTATTGAAGGTAAACATAAACAAGAACAGATTACTTACAGAAAGCAAACAGTGAACAACAGGAAGAGATTTAAAGTTAACCGAACCCCTCCACCCCTACGGGAGGAATCCACTTATGTCTAAAAGGGGACCAGCTCACCTCAAATTACCCATGTTCATTTCTGTGTCACTAGGTGGGCACACCATGGACCAGGTGTCAGCAGGCATCTCTCTCAACATATGTTCTATAGGTGAGGTCAGGCACCGCATAGGGCACAGCTGTACAGTAGGTTCTGCAGAGCCCCAGGTCCAAAGGATTGGCTCCCCTCCCAACTCTTATTGATCAGGAAGCCCCATCTGAGCCTCCTCATTCTAAGGCTTTCATCAATCATTGGGCAGACCCTCCAGCCAATCCCTGTAAAGGTGGATAGCAAACTAACCAATCCCTTGTAAGCCACTTATGAGGGTGGCAAACCAACCAATCCTTTAGCAGATTGTGACCAACCAATCATTTTGGGAGAATTACAAACCCAGTGGGCAGAAAGGCTCCGTAAGAGAAAACCCATTGCATCACAGATCATTAGTTTTGTCAACTTGGCTGGGCTAAGGATCCCAGTTGTTTGGCTAAACACTAGTCTAGTTGTTTTCATGGGGTAGTTACATGTGATTAAATCAGGTGGCTTTCCTTGGGTAGAACAGATTACCTTCTGTAATGTAACATGATCAACTGAGGTCACACCAGTGTTGGGTGGATCCTAAACATAATACACTTCTGAGTTATATAAATTGCAGCATAGACACAGACACCCTCAAAAACACAGACTACATGTGAGGATTGTCACAAGCAAAGGAATTCCAAGGACTGCCAACAGAGGCCAGAAATTGGGAGAGAGGCTCACAGGAGATGCCATGGCTGAGACCTTGACTTGGATATTCAGCCTCCAGAACTGAGAAATTAAATTTCTGTTCTTTAAAGCCACCCACGTTGTAGTATTTTGTTGAGAGCCCCAGGAAACCAAAACACATGCCTAATCTCTTCATCAAAATGTTGTTCAGCCACAATCTTGGCCTTCTCTGCAGAGCGCACATTCCAACAGTGAATCTCCTGATTTTAGCATTCTTTGCAATCTGGATGGCCACGAACTTCCTAAATCATCAAGTGCTGGTTCCTCTTTGCTTAAAAGTTCCTTCCTCAATTTATCTCTCTGCTCTCACATTTTACTGTAAGCAGCAAGAAGAAACCAGGCTATGCCTTCAACACTTTCCTTGAAAATCTCCTCAGCTAAATATACAAGTTTATTGCTTACAAGTTCTGAATTTAATCAAGTTTTCTGCCGCTATATAACAGGATCTCCTTTCCTACAGTTTTCAATAACATGTTCCTCATTTCTTTCTGTTTTCACCAGAAGCACCTTTAAGATCCATTCTGTTCAGCATATACTTTTTCTATTGTTTCTCAAAATTCTTCCAGCCTCTAGCTACTCCAACGATATTAGATACATGTTTCAGCAGCACCCCACTTGCTAGTACTCAAATCTCTTAGTTTCCTGTGGCTACACCACAACTTTTGTGGTATAAAACAACAGAAATTTATTCTTATAGTTCTGGAAGACGGAAGTCTAAAATTAAGGTGTTGGCAGGGCCATGCTCCTTCCAAATGCTCTAGGGGAGAATCTGTTCCTTGTATCTTCCAGCTTCTGGTGGTTCCAAGTGTTTCTTGGCTTGTGGTTACATTGCATGTTCCTCTTCTGTCTCAAAACATCCTCTGCCTCTCTCTTAAAGAGATACATGTGATTGTATTTAGGGCCCAAAGGATAAAGGATAATCCAAGATACGCTCCTCCTCTTAAGATCACATCTTCTGCCATATAATATTCAGTCTTTTGTCCTATAATATTCACACGTTCTGAGGATTAGGATGTGGCTGTATCTTTTTTGGGGCCACAACTCACCCTGCTACATTATTATATATTTTGTAGAAATTTTTCAATTTTAGTTTGTATCTCCCCTTGGATTCAAGAGTTGTTTAATAGTTTCTTAATTTTTAGGTCAAAGGGCCAATTTTAATTTTTCTAGTCTTATTACATTGTGACTAGAAAACATTGTATTATTTCTACTTTGTGGAATTTGAGGGTTTTTTTTTAACAGAATATATGGTCAATTTCTGTGATTATTTTATATGCGATTTCAAAGAAGACCTTTTCTCCGTTATTGTGTTGCTAAGATTACATATATGTACATACCCACGTATTTTATATACATATAAAACTTGTATATAAATATAAACATGTATGTGTGTGTGTGTGTGTGTGAGAGTGCATAGATGCATATGATCTACCTTACTGTATTATTTTGTTTAGTGCAAAACCGGGCCGTGAACTGGTTTCTTCATGTTCAACCCCCTGCTGGGAATTTGCATTTCGAAGTTGCCAGGAAATTATTCATAAGAATCACCTGGGAATCTTGTTAAAATGCAGATTCTGATTCAGTATATCTTGGCTGGAAATGCAAAATCTCAGCAGGGAACTTGTTAGAAACATAAATTCTCAGCAGAGATTTGAACAGGAATGAACCAGTTCGAAGCCCTGTCATAAAAGGAAAAATAGCATAGAATATATTTGTCAATCTAAGACTAAAACACAGGCAGAGCCTACATTTCAGAAAATGAGACTTGTAATGTTGTGAGTTCTTAGATTATTACAAAGCCACATTCTCAGAAAATACAAAATCGATTTTAAAAAACTGTATTTGATGTATCCATTCCATTAATGTGGAAAAAATTTACATATGTATGACATTTTTTTACATATATACATTCCAACTATTTTTATTCTTATCTTATTCGAATAATTCTTATCTATTAAGTTAAAGAGATCCTAGTAAAGGAAGAACAGGGTATTGGGGAAAGTTATTCAGTCTTCTCTACATTTACCAAATACAAACTCAGACATTTTCCGTTTTTAAATGGTATGTGTATGTATGTATGCATATGTTTGTGTGTATATGTGTATGTGTGTAAAATACTTTTTAAAAAATCAACTAAAGTGGCAAAAATATTACTTAAAACAATAGTATGCTCAAAAGTCACTGCATGATTGTTTATTTAAAATATTTATGACTCTGGATGTAAATACATATGGGTTTACATAAATTATGGTTATTCATATAAACCCTCAAATAAAATGCTTAATTGTTTATCCACAATCCGTTTTTTCTCATAAGCATAATAGTAAATTTTCTACCTCACTGAAAGTGTTCAAACCCTTTTAAATCTTGATTTGTGAAGAATCACTTAAAAATAACTTAAGCTTAACTACTTCAAACAATAATATTGTTTTCAATGCTGTCACAGATTTCTCCATGGTGAAATAGTCATGTATTGTTATTGCACAATTTATAGGTACAGGTTATTATGTGCATATAAACCTCTACACAATGACAGTGTTTCCACTGCAACTTGCTCAGCACAGTTAAAATTATGAAATACAATTTACAAAATCTTTAACAATATACTTTTCAGATAAAAGTATCCTGAGGATATTACAAAATTCATTTTACCAGCCTTCATTTCTTTCCTTTATTTGACTCTTTAATTTCCAGAATAATAGTTGTCCCTATTTTATTACATAAAAATGTTCTTATCTCATATCTTACCCTATTCAACAAAATATATTTAAGCTAAATAGTATATAATTGTCCCTTAAACACTTAGTCCCATCTGCTTCCAGTCTCACTGGTTAAAATCAAGTATTTATCAAGTTTTCTATAATTCTGAATCAGAAAAGGTATAGCACAAAACAGACAGAAATAGGGTTAACACATTTAAGTTAAAAGCATTGTGTATTTGTAATATTTTGGTCATATTTATAATAAAATAATATGTTTTGGCAAAAATAATAAAATATGTCTTGATTTTCTCTTAATGGTGGATCTGGCAGGTATTTCACATTTATAAATACTATCTATTTGACTGTTTTCACATTTGTTTCTGAAAACATTGCTATAAGGTTTTCAGAATTTTAAGACTAAAAACACCTAAAAATAAGAAATAAAATGTTTGATGCTAAATCTTTTGACAAATTCACAAACTTAAATATGCCAACATATGCCAAAATGTCTTACATAGACCAATTCAGAATCTTTAGTGCCGTCTAAGGCTCATCTGGCTCAATGTAACCTTTAAAATAATAATCCGGGGAGTCTTTCTGAAGTTTATTTGCAAATTAGGGTGGAAATTCAAAATTAGAAAAAAAAGAATCGCAAAAAAGCTGTTATTCTGGTGGCAGTAGTTGTTATGGCACAAAAACACATGAAAAAAACATGTAGTTTTCTTATATACACAAACTAAGTTCAAATAAGATGTGCGAGACATATATACATATATACACAGATGCACACATGTATACGTACATACAACTTGGGCTCTAAAGGGGAAACTGATGAACACTTTACGTGATGAGCCATTTGGTTTGTTTATCACTGAAGTCCCAATGACATCTTTAATAGAGATGCTATTTGCTTGACTGTTACCCAAATGTCACTGTATCAATAGTTAAGAGGAGGGGCATTTGGGATGTATAAGTATGATAAAGGAAGTGAGTGTGGTGAATTACAGATGACTATTATGTGCAACAGCCTTTACATAAAGGATATTTTTACTGTGAAAGAAATTCATGCAGAGATATCTGCAGAAGAGTTGACCAGCAATAAAGAAAACAAAGTTCCTTTAACACTATGACATACCATAAATACATGTTACTATAGCATTACTTATATATTTTACTTTAGGCAATATAACTCTGAATTACCTTGTTAATGTTTAAGGCATCAGTGCATCAAGGGTAAAGCTCCATAAAATAAATACGAAAACAAGAAAGCATTAGCTTATTTGTGGCACCGACTAAAGAGTGATCACAGTACATTATATCTGTGGGCCACTTCCATGAAATAGGTAATAAATTATACGTATTATGGTCAAAATGTTAGAGCATAAATTTCACATCCTTTTTCAACACTTCATTTAACGGGCTAAACTGATCTGGCAGTATTCTCATTTTCATTGTTCCATCAGCTCCACAAGAGAAAATGTGATTCGCGGGTCCTGTTTCAATCTGCATCACTCCAGTTCCAATATTCCTGAAAATGGACTGTCGAGCATGTTCACTGATAAAAGTATGGAGAAGACTACAAGTAGAGAGACTCCAAATCTGAAAGATATTAAGAACAAAATGCAAACTGGGAATCAATCAAATAAAATTTTAGCTCTGCCTTCCTATGTAGATAGGAGTCTCTGGGTGATGCAAATGGTTAAGCACTTGGCTGCTAACCAAAAGGCTGGCAGTTCAAATCCATGCACAAGTACCTTGGAAGTAAGGCCTGGTGATCTACTTCTAAAAAATCAGCCACTGAAAACCCTAAGTACAGTTCTATTCTGAAACACATGGGGTCGCCATGACTTGGAACTGACTCCATGACAACTGGTTTTTGGTTTGGTTCTATGCAGGTAAGGAATTTCCAAAACAAAGATGAAGAAGAACCTTTTTAGGTCTCAGATTATAACACTTTGTTTAAAGGGCTGCACATTTTCCAAACTGCTTTTATATTATTAAATTCTTAAAACCCATCCAGGAAAAGAGGAAGATACTATTAACTCTGAACTGGAGATGAGATTAAACTAAGGTCAAGGAGGTTAACTGTATAATAGTATAGAAACTTGCAGTATTATAGGAACTATAATAAAGGTTTCCCATCTCTCAGCAAAGCTTTAGTCCTGCAGTTGTACAGCAGGGTAATCCCTTCTCTATAATACCAAAAGACCCACCAGGGAATCAAAACTACTGGAAAGAAGGAAGCACCTGACACCTAGAGGCCCTCACATTAAGGGAAACTATGTTCCAACTACAACCCAAAAAACCAAACCCATTGCCATCAAGTTGATTCCAACTCATATCGACCCTATAGGACAGAGTAGAACTGCCCCATAGTATTTCCGAGGAGTGCATAGTGGATTCAAACCGCTGACCTTTTGGTTAGCAGCCAATAATTATTACAACTTAAGAATACTTAATTTATTAAGATCTTCTGCAGCCCTGATGGTGCAGTGGTTACAAGCTTGGCTGCTTGTACTTAGACCAAGAGGAAGTTGTTCGAACAGAACAAGGGGATATTATGTGGTTTTAAAGTCAGGAAAGGTGTGCGTCAGGGTTGTATCCTTTCACTGTACTTATTCAATCCGTATGCAGAGCAAATAATCTGAGAAGCTGGACTCAGAGAACAGGGCATTAGGATTGGAGGAAGAACCACTAACAACCTACGGTAGGCAGATGACACAATCTTCCTTGCTAAAAGTGAAGAAGGCTTAAAGTGCTTAATGATGAAGATCAAAGACCACAGCCTTCAGTGTGGATTATAACTTAACATAAAGCAAAACACTTCACAACTGGACCAATAAGCAACACCATGGAGAAAAGATTGAAGTTGTCAAGGATTTCATTTTACTTGGATCCACAATTAACGCCTATGGAAGCAACAGTCAAGAAATCAAGCGACCACTGCATTGGGCAAATCTGCTGCAAGAGACCTCTTTAAAGCATTAAAAAGCAAAGATGTTACTTTAAGGACTAAGGTGTGCCTGATCCAAGCCATGATGTTTTCAATCACCTCATATGCATGTGGAAGCTAAACAGTGAATAAGAAAGGCTGAAGAATTGATGCCTTTGAATTATGGTGTTGGTGAAGAATATTGAATACACCACGGACCACCAGAAGAAAGAACAAATCTGTGTTGGAAAAAGTATAGCCAGAGCGCTCATTAGAAGCAAGGATGGTGAGACTTTGCCTCACATACTTTGGACATGTTATTAGGAGGAAGACATCATGTGTGGTAAAGTAGAAGATCAGTGAAAAAGAGGAAGACCCTCAACGAGGTGGACTGACATAGTGGCTACAACAATGGGCTCAAGAACAACAACGGTTGTGAGGTGGCACAGGACCGGGCAGTGTTTCGTTCTGTTGTACCTAGGGTAGCTGGAGATGGAACCGACTTCATGGCACCTAACAACAACAACAACTTAAAAAAAAAAGCCTTTTCAAAATTCTACAATTCTAGTTAATTTTTTTTCTGGCTGAGAATTATAGAAACAATTTGGTTCTAACAAAGAACTCCAACTTATTTGCACTAAATATGCTCACTACTGCTTAAATGAATGAGTGAATTCTAAGAAACAACTCTTCAGGTCTTGGATTGCTGACCATTAGAATAACACAGAGACTAGTCTAAACTGACCTATCCCTGTAGATCTGCCCAAATGTGGCCAGAGGACCCACATCAAAACAACCAGGCATGTGTTATAAAAATGGAGATTCTTGAGCCCTGGAGTTAACCAGCTCATTATTTTCTGGAGTGGGATCTAAGAATTTACATTTTTAATAAGCTGCTTAATGTTTTTAGCAAGCTGCTTAGTGTTTTAAACAGCCTCTCTAAATTTTAAACATAATGGAGTCTGAGAAAGGCTGCTCTAGACAGGGATTATCGAGGTACATTCAGAATTCTTAAATCAGGGACTGAGTGATTAGATGCTGATGCTGACGTGAAAAAATGAGTGGAATTTGGGACAAAGGAAAATGTTAGTACATTTCTCAGCACCTAAAAATTGAATTCAGTAAATTATATAACTCTGAAGATGGGTATGGAGTCAAGACTAAACCTAATGTAACTCTAAAATCTGTTTATATGCATGGAAATTTAGTTATTTTACATGTATTAACTAAGCATATTCAAAATAAACTGAAAAACAGAAAAATTTCAACTTATATATTATTTCATTTATCAGAAGATATAAAAATACTAAAACCAAACCTGTTGCCGTCGAGTTGATTGTGACTCATAGCGACCATATGAGGACTGAGTAGAACTGCCCCATAGGATTTCCAAGGAGCGCCTAGTGGATTCGAACTGCCAACTTTTTGGTTAGCAGCTGTAGCTGTTAACCACTACACCACCAGAGTTTCCATCAGAAGGTATACTAAATAACAATTAGCATTGTTCACTACAAAGGAGTTAAAATTTACTATTACTTAAATAAATGGGTGTCATCAATATGATCAAAGAGCTAAGGTTTCTGAAGATTTTTTTCCATTTTGTAGATATTGTGGCATCACTGTTTACCTTTATATTCCCTTCAGCAGATCCTGTAACAAAGTACTCTTCAGTTGGATCAATAGCAATGGCTTTTATGGGAGAATCATGGCTCTGGAAAAGGTGTCTCTGTTGTCGCTGGCGAAGGTCAAATACACATGTAAAGCCCTTTCTGCCTCCTGATATCAGTAGCTGATGTTTTGCAGCATATGCTAAAACCGTGGCTCCACTATCATGGCAGTTAAAAGCTAAAAGTAAAAAAAAAAAAAAAAAAGGAAAAGCTATTTAACAATATAAAAAAATAAACTTACTCCTTCTGGTCAAGATGGAATAATAGACCAGATTTATTCTCCTTCCAGAAACAATTAAAAATCAAATATAGGAAACAATGGTTCGAGACAGTGGATATCAGCTAATGAGGAAGAATGATCTCTGAGAGATGGAAAACAAACTCAGTGAGCCCTATGATTGCCCTAGCTTATTGCCTAGATAGTTTTTGAGCTGTGGCACAAGAAGGGTGATCCCAAATTGAGCTAGGGAGAGTTTAATATCCAGAATATATAAAGAATTCCTAAAACTCAACAAAAAAAAGACAAACAACCCAATCAAAAAATGGGCAATGAACTTGAATAAACATGTTTCCAAAGAAGATATACAAATGGCCAATAAGCAAATATATGAAAAAATGCACAAAGTCATTATTAGCTGTTAATCAAAACCACAATGAGATAGCACTTCATACTCACTAGGATGGCTATTATCAGAAAAATGAAAAAACAAAACAAGTGTTGGTGATGATGTGGGGAGACTAGAACCCTCATCCACTGCTGATGGAATTGTAAAATGGTACAGCTGCTGTGGAAACAGTTTGGCGGTTCCTCAAAAAGTTAAATATAGAACAATCATATGGCCCAGCAATTTCAATCCTAGGTATACACCCAAACAATTTCAAAGCAGGTACCCAGATACTTTATACCACTGTTCACTGCAGCATTTTTTACAATAACCAAAGGTGGAAACAACACGTGTCCATCAACAGATGAATGACTAAACAAAATGTGGAATATCCATACAATGGAATATCATTCAACCATATAGCGAAATGAGTTCCTGATACATGCTACAATGTGGATGAACCTTGAAAAGATCATACTGAGTGAAATAAGTTAGACACGAAGGGACAAATAGTGTATAATTCCACCTATATGAAATATCTAAAATATGCAAATGCATAGAGACAGAAGTTTATTAGTGGTTACCAGGACTTGGGGGTAGGGGAAAATGGGGAGTTATTGCTTAAAGGGTACTGAGTTTCTGTTTGGGATGACTGAAACATTTGGAAATGGATAGCGGTGATGGTTGCACAACATAGTGAATATAATCAATGTCAGTGAATTGTATGTTTAAAAATGGTTAAAATGGAAAATACCGTTATATGCATTTTTCACAAAATTAAAAAAAAAAACAAAAGTTTATCAACCAAAAAAAGAAATCCATTTAAATATCATTTTTGATTTATGAATTTCTAAAGTTTATAAAAAGCTTTTCAAAACTTACCATGGATTAAACTGTTGGCAGGTGCGACAAGAGTATCCCACAAACATACGTTTCTAAAAAAGAAAAAAGATTACTTCTTGAGTGACACAAAAAGCTAACAATTAAGAAAAAAAGTATTTTCCACATAATTTCATTAACACTTGAAATTATGCTCTCACAGAAGGTTCCTAAATTTATAAAAGCACAAGATATAAGTAACACAGTATTCAGATTATTAATTTTTACACAAATTAAAAAATACTACCTTATAAAATTGAGTAACTTTAGGATAACATGTATTTATAAATAATACTATATTAAGATTGAGTATGAAAACTACATTTTGAACTCATCTAATCTCTTAACAGTTGGACTGATGTACACAAATAGCAGGCGACACTATTTGTGTACAAAGCAAACTTTTTTCTACTATGATTAGGGACCAGCTTTTACTTCCTTCTACAAGTTGCAAAGGAGGCATCAATCTATGTAATGAATACCCATGAAAGATGGGCCATAGCCTCCATATCCTTATAATCACATTTGTAGTGCAAAGTGAGACTTCACAGATAAATGCAAAAGCTCAGCAACCACAGTGGGCCTTGGTCTCAGAACGTAGCTACATGATGGAAACCCAAAGTGGGAGTGACACGATGGGGGTGGAGAAGAGATATTTTCTTGCAAAGTTAGAATTTTTTAGGAGTGTGGTGTTGCCAGTTACTAGCTATGTCATCTTGTACAAGTAAGAATTCTTACTAAGTTCCTGTTTTCCCTTGTGAAAACAGTAATATCTACCTTATAGGGCTATGGAAAGGATTAACTAAAAAACATTGTCAATAAATCAGAGTTCCTGTTTTTTATCTCAAGCTTTTTTAGCACATAGAAAATAACATGGGGAAAATTCATTCCACTAATAAGCAAATCCTTTTCTCCTATTTGAAAGCCTTAACAACAGAATATTAAAAAGAAGAAATGCATTTTGTGTTTGATGGCACTAGAATTTCTTTAACTTTACAATTAGAACACTAAAAAATGGTGTAAGTAAGAAACATGTCTTTATGATAGAAATACTTAAAGGTATCAAAAAAAATTATGAAAAAATTCTTAAGCAAGGAAATAAAGCAATTAAAAAAAAAAAAGGATACACACACTTCAGCTATAATCTCTTACCTATTATCTGTTGAAAGACCAGCAGTAGCTATCAGAGAGGAGGAACTAACGAAGACAAAATCATTGGCTGTTTTATTATGACACTGCCAAGTCTGGAATGGTATAAATAAAAAATGTTATTGCAGTCACTAAAGATTTCATTTCTAGGTAGATGTATTATTCAAAAACTGATCATGTAATTTTTGTGGCTTACTAAACCCTTTGACTTTTCTTTTTCTTCAAACTTTGGAAAAGCCAGAAGAGTAATACAGAAGACTCTCATATACCTTTTACCCAGATTCACCAATTTTTAACATTTTGCCACATTTGTTTTGCCTCTCCCTTTTTCTGACATAGACACACGTATACACACATAATTTATGGTTCTAGAACTATTTAAGTAAGCTGCATATGTCATGACCCTCTATAAGATCCTTTGCTTTGTTCAATTAAAATTCAAAGGGAAAGAAAAGAACTCCAAATATTTCCCTTAATATTTTTGATAAAAAATTATTGTTTAGAAGACAGAAGTTGAGATTTTAGATTATCTCAGACTTAATTATCTTTGCTAATGTTATTGACATATTTTTCAGAAATACATGAAAAATAATGTATTTTCAAAAATATTATTCAAATATATGAATAAAATATTACTAATAATAAAAGAATTAGAGAATGTATTGTATTTCACAATATTTCAAAAAACAATAATTTAAGATATCATGAGAGGTTCAGTCAATTCAAAAAGCTTCTAACTTATGTTTGTTCAGATGTTTCTCTTTAATAAAAAATGAATTTTTAAATATGCCAAAATCATCACATAAATGATTTCTCTTTTGAGCCACCTCCCCATCCCTCTAGACCACCTCTGGAGTAGGGTTAGATAATGTGTTCTTAAAACAAGCAAAATCTACTTTAATTCTTCAAAGCCAATTATAAACATTTTAATTTGATTTGTCTTTTTAAAAGATAAGTGCAATCCCTTAGGGAACCTAAACTTGCATATCTAAACGTGTTGGGTTGATGAAAATATGAGAAATTAATATTTTGCCAAGATACCTTGACCAACCTCCCCTTACTTGCTTTCACTTAGATCTGTACAGTATTCTAGCATTTAATCTTGGGGGAATTTGCAGAATCTCAGTTCATATTCTAATCTTATTGCATATTCTTAACTTCTTCCTAATAGGTATTGTTCATTCTTATAAATGGCTTCAATAAAGAAGACATTAAATATAAATACAGAGTTTCATGAAGTTATAGAAGTTTGTTAAGCCTGCACAGTCCTGAATAGAGATGTATCAATATTTTTTAAAAAAGAGATAAACAAAAAGATAGTACCAGCTGTAGGATATCCAATCTACTTTGTTCATTCGTAAGGTATAACTGCAGAAAAAAACCAGAGGCACTGGTCTGTGAATCATTCTATTTAGGTATAATACCCACTGCAGCTTAGTGAGGCAAGGAAAGGGCTTAAGTGACCTACAGGTTGCATGGGTCTCTTCAGGTATTATTTTGGTTCTACTACAAATAATTCTATTACTATTACAGGTTAATTTTCCATGTTACCAAAGACTAGCAATGTTTTATATTTCACAAAGTAATTTTCCTATAATACAAGGGCAGGAGCTTACAGCAATGTGATTAAATATGTAGGCCTGAATAGATTTTATTTACTGGCTTTTATATTTCTTATCTAAATTATGTATTCTTGGTTTCCTTAAAATAAAAACTCCTGTTTTTTTTTTTTTTAAGGTAAAAATTCTTGGCTTACCAGGTATGGCTTAGGTATGCTTCCAGTAACTGGACATTTCCAATTTGTTTGATACAAACTTAAATATCCATCAGCATCAACTATTCCAAACTTAAAGAAATAAATATTTTAGAAGTTTTAATACAAATAAAAAAGCTCGTATTTAATATTTTTACCCTCATTCTGACTCTCATATGTTAACTCTTAAATATCTGATTGATAAATTGTTTGACTTTTCACTTTACCTATGCATAGACCCACTTACTAGTACTTAAAAAAAAGGAAACAAGTATCAGATACACATTCTATTATACCAACCTACAGTATAGTCTATGTATTCTCTAAAGCTAGGGATCTGGATTTACATATTAAGTCATGTGACCAAATCTTATCATATTTAAAACAGAAAACACAGTTGATTCTGAAAAAGACCAAATAAGGACTTCCAGAAACATACAATAAGGAAAACACGTAAACAACGGTACAAAGTAAAATGAAACAAGGATTATCACAGTATAAGAATTCTACTACGGGAACTCACAGCAATTATGATTGGGAAGACTTCAAAAATAAATGAAGTCTTTGAGTAAGACTGCTAATTTTTTTTTCTTTAGATTATAAAATAATGCTTATTTATGCAATATATATAAAACAAAACAAATATGTACTTTTTCTCCTGTCCTCTCCTGCCCCCAGGTCTAACAACCATTAACAATTTGATTTGTTCCGTTTCAGAATTGTTTCTATGTGTATTCAAATATTCACACGTAGTTTTTTTAAACTCCAAGTTATAATAAATACACTGTTCCACAAATAAACACTTTTGCCTGATTACAGCTGTTTTTCCACATAAGTACATATAAATCTACCTCATTCTTATGCTGTGTTGTATTACATTATAATTTTTTAAACTTTTCCCTTATAGACAATTTCCCATTTTCTATAAGGGAAAAAAGTGCTGCTTATTTTTATACATACTGCCTTGCCAAAGCGTATGGATTATACTTCAACATAAAGAAAACAAAAATTCTCACAACTGGACCAATAAGCAACACTTGATAAATGGAGAAAAGATTTAAGTTGTCAAGGATTTCATTTTACTTGGATCCACAATCAACACCCATGGGAGCAGCAGTCAAGAAATCAAAGGACAGATTGCACTGGGCTGCAAAAGACCTCTTTAAAGTATTGAAAAGCAAAGATACCACCTTCAAGCCTAAGGTGTGTCTGACTCAAGCCATTGTGTTTTCAATACCTCATATGCATGTGAAAGCGGGACAATGAAGAAGGAAGACAGAAGAGGAGTTGATGACTTTGAATGGCAGTGTTGGAGAAAAATAGTGAATACACCAGGGACTGCCAAAAGAATGAACAAATCTGTCTTGGAAGAAGTACGATCAGAATGCTCCTTAGAAGCAAGGGTGGTGAGACTACGTCTCACATACTTTGGAGAGGTTATCGGATGGGATCAGTTCCTGGAGAAGGACTTCATGCTTGGTAAAATACAGAGTCTGAGAAAAAGAGGAAGACCTTCAACGAGATGGACTGACACAGTGGCTGCAACAATGTTTTTAAGCATAACAATGATTACGAGGATGGTGCAGGACCGGGTAGTGTTTTGTTCTGTTGTACATAGGGTTGCTATGAGTCAGAACCGACTCGCCACCTAACAACGACAGCCTTTGAATATTTCTGTAGGAAAGATATCTAGAGATGGGAAAGCTTTGCCAAAGGGTATCATTTAAAACTGAACGATGAACTAAAAATACAATCTGAAATGGTAATATCAACTTACACTCTCACTTTTCTTACATTTTAGTCGACACTAGATATTATTAAAATTTTAAATATTTGTCAATTTTATATAGGAAAAAATTAGCTCTTTTAAATTTGAATTTTTTCAATTATTAGTGAGGGTTATTGACCATTCACAGTCCTTTGGTACTGAAATGATCATATCCTTTGTCTACTTTTCTTTTAAGTTAGTTGTCTTTAAAAAAAAAAAATGATTGGATGGGCTAGTATTAGGAATATTAACTCACTGTTTACTATATTTGTTACAGGTAATTTTTCAGTGTTTATTCCTTTTTATTATTTATCTCTTTTTTGGAGTAGATCTATGTATTTTACAGAAAAAGAAATAAGATCACAGGAGGTGATGAATGACATTCTAAAGAATTTGGATTTAATTTTAGATACAATTAGGAGCCTTGAGGAGTTCTTGGAAAGAAAAGTAAAATGACCTCACTTGTATTGTAGTTATATAATTATGTTGCTTCTTATATAGCTTTGTTGGCAACATTAAAGGCGAATTAGAATTGAAGTATCCAGACTAATTAGAAACAATATAATATCAATAACCAAAATGGGAAAGCATAAAAAGATTAAGGATATTGACAGGAAATACAACTGAAAGTACTGTAAAATTCTAAAGGCCTCTGCACAAAATCCCTTCAATTTTCCATGAAGGAACGAAGAATATTGATAATTGGTATTAAGACACTGTATGCTCTCAAAATTTTGCTTTATAGCTACAAGAAAAGAGTATCATTGACTTCTGTAAAATGGAAATAAAGCCATGTGATAAACATGGTGGACAAAAAGGGTGCAGCATATCATAAGATAGGTTGTATGTGAGGACAGTGGAAGATTGGGAGATTGAGGAAAAAGGAAAGGCAAGATGTATGTACCATCAGCCAAAGACTGTGTGAGTGGTTTTTAGTGAAGCATGGCCCTTGTATTGGACTGAATTGTGTCCCCCAAAAATGTGTGTTGACTCGGCTATGCCAAGAGTCCCAGTATTGTGCTGCTGTCCTACATTTTGTGATCTGATGTGATTATTGTATGTTTTGTAAATCCTAACCTCTATGATGTTAATGAGGCTGGATTAAAGGCAGTTATACTATTGAGGCAGGGCACAATCTACAGGATTAGGTTGCATCTTGAGTCAATCTCTTCTGAGATATAAAAAAGAGAAGCAAGCACCAAGCAAGAAGGGCCAGGAGCAGAGTGTGTTCTTTGGACCTGTGGTCTCTGTGCTGAGAAGCTCCTAGACCAGATTAATGACAAGGACCTTCTCCCAAAACTGACAGAGAGAGAAAGCCTTCCTGGGAGCTGGCACCCTGATTCGGACTTCTAGCGTTCTAGACTGAGAGAATAAATTTTTGTTTATTAAAGGCATCTACTTGTGGTATTTCTGTTATACCAGCACTAGATAACTAAGACAGAATTTAGTACCAGGAGTGGGATGCTGTTCCAACAGACAGCTAAAATGTGGAAGCGGTTCTGAAACTGTGAATGGGTAGAGGCTGGAAGAGCTCCAAAGTGCCTAACAGTAAAGGCCAAGATTTTCTTGAAGACATTGTTGGTGAGATTATGGACATCAAAGACAATTCTGCTGATGGCTCAGGAGGAAGTCAGGAGAGCTGTTAACACCAGAGATGGCACAGATGGCAAGAAGCAGCAGTAGAGAAATGGCAGCAGCAGAACCAGGAGACTGGCACAAGATGGTGAAGAAACTGACCCCTGGAGCAAGAGACCCACGGACCAAGAGAGCTGAGTGCCTTCTGGTTGAGGTTTACTGGCAGAGTGGGGTACCTCCAGGCACTTACTGGTACAGCTAAAGAGCTCTAGAACACTTGCCTGAACAGGGCAGATGCCAGGCCCGTCTGAGAGGCCCAAGGGGTTAAGAGCCCAAGGGCCTGAAAAGAAAGGAAACAGGAAGCTGAAGCTGAAGCGACAAAGAGCACAGGAAGCAGAGCTGCCTTGGTCTCAAAGGGTAGGGCCATGACCTCTGGGGTCTCAAAGGGTGGAACTATGGACTGCTGGGTATCAAATGGTAGGGGCACAGCCTCCTAGGTTATAAAGAGCTGGATTTTCACCAACTCAGTTCCAGAGTGTGGGAGTGCCGTTTACTAGCACCAGTGGAATGGGGCTGGATCTGCTGCCCAAAGCAGAAGGGGTGCAGCTGCTGTGCCCAAGGGGCAGAACAGGGCCTGCTGGGGCTGAGGAATAGGGTCACCACTCTGACAGACTAGAAGGATGGGGCCACCCGAATATGAAGGAGCAGAGATGCCATCCTACTGGGCCTGGAAGGTGCTCAGGGCCAAGGGGCCTCCACCCAGAATCCAGACTGTGTGGTCAAAAGCCAGAGCCTGGAGGGTAGGGCCATTGCCTAAATGGTCTCAGAAAACAGAGGATTATTTTCAAGCCTTGAGAGCAAATGTAATGTGTTCTGCTGACTTGCATAGTGCCTGTTATCCCTTCTTTACCTCCAATTTCTCCCATTTCTAATGGAAATGTCTACCTTGTGCCTGTTTCACCATTGTACTTTGGAAGCAGATAACGTGTATTCTAGATTTTACAGATGAGAGAAATTTTGCCCCAGGATGGAATTTGGACTTGGAGTTAACACTTTTGGGATGATATGACAGGATAAAGTGTTTTGAATGTGGCAAGGACATGAATTTTGGGGGGCCAAAGGTAAAATGTTATGGATTGAATTGTATCCCCCCCAAAATGTGTGTCAACTTGGTTAGGCCATGATTCCGAGTATTGTGGTGTTGTCCTCCATTTTGTTACCTGATGTAATTTTACTATGTGCTATAAATCCTAACCTCTATGATGTTAATTAGGCAGGATTAGAGGCAGTTATGTTAACGAGGCAGGACACAATCTACAGGATCGGGTTGTATCTTGAGTCAAATTTCTTTTGAGATTTAAAAGAGAGAACCGAGCAGGGGAGATACCTCATTACTACCAAGCAAGAAGGGCCAGGAGCAGAGCATGTCCTTTGGACCCAGGGTTCCTGAGATGAGAAGCTCCTAGGCCAGGGGAAGGCTGATGACAAGGACCTTCCCCCAGTGCCAACAGAGACAGAAAGCATTTCCCTGGCACCCTGAATTTAGACTGTGAGAAAATAAATTTCTGTTTGTTAAAGCCATCTATTTGTGGTATTTCTGTAATATCAGCACTAGATAACTAAAACAGCCCTAAAGACAAAGAAAACCAAAACCAAAGCCATTGCTGTCAAGTCCATTCCAACTCATAGTGACCCAAGAGGACAAAAGAGAATTGCCCCATAGGGTTTCAAAGGGGTAGCTGGTAGATTCAAACTGCTGACCTTTTGGTTAGCAGCTGAGCTCTTAACCACTGTGCCACCAGGGATCCTAAAGACAAAGAGCAGGTTGATTTGTTCTTTAATAGTGCTAGTGAGACGGTAGGGGCAGAGAGAGACAGTTTGAGGAAATGTAGATTATAACAAGTGAAGATAGGGATAATCTAGAGAAGGGGTTGGAAACTTTCTCTTAGAGAGTAAACAGAAAATATTTTAGGCTTGCTAACCATATGGTCTCTGTCCTCTTGAACTCTGCTGTTATAGTGGGAAATAAATCATAGAAAACATAAATAAATAGGCAGAGCAGTGCTCCACTAAAACTTTATTTATAAAAAAGTTGGTCAAGCCACAGTTTTCTGATGCCCTGCTCTAGAGCAATGCTTCTCAAAACTTCAATGTACGTACAAATCACCATAGTATATGGTTAAACCGCAAGCGGTGACTGCGTGGGTCTGGGTTGGGGAGCATACTCCACACTTCTAACAAGCTCCCAGATGATACCTGCATGCTGCTTAGTGCTGGACCATCCTCTGAATGGCAAAGTTCCAGAGGATAAAGAAAGTGAAGTGTTTACTAATAAAAAATGGATCTCTTAAAATCATTTAGTCCTTAAAAGTCACTTAAGTGAAAGGACTTCCAGGAAGAAGCAAATTAAATGTTCCTTGAAAGTATTAAAAAAAAAAAAAATTCAGACAGATTAATACTTTACTACTAGCACAATGAGCTAGAAGCCCAAACTACTACTATTTAAAAACTTCTAATACAATCAAAGCATTTTTCCATTTACATTTCTAAATATTACCTTATTTCCCTGATAGTTAAATCTCATTCTTGTAACTCTTGAATTGCCACCAGATCGAAAACAGGTTATTTGCTGAGAATGGCCCCATTCAAACATTCTGACACTTCCATCTTGAGCTCCTGTCAGATCTGCATTGTAAGAGGGCAAAAAACTACAAATTCATTTCAAGAAGTTTTGGGAAAATTTTTTCAATCCAATGTGAAAATTTCTATGGAAGAAACACCGAAAAAATGATTCATGGTCCATTTCTATCAATTTATATTTATATGAAATTTCACTTGATTATTCTTCTTCATAAAAACAGTTATATGTACTTTCATTTGACTGAGAACATATCCTCAAAACCACAGAAGTATTTAAATCAGACATTGTATTCCTCTTTTAAATTATCTCAGTGGTCTTTTAATAGCTTTTAATAAATAATTTTTATAATAAATACTTAATATAACAAATTATTGGGATTCTTAAAGAGCCAATCTGTATCAGACAGGCTACTAATACTTAAATTTACACATTTTTCTCCAAAAAAGAAAACAAATACAATGCATCATTTCTAACAGTTATCCTAACTAACTCGATATCTCAAATACATAGGTCTTTGAAGAATACAGACAAGTGAAATAACTGCTGATTCTTCACTTTTCCATTTACTAATTGTGTGATACTAGGAAACTTAGTTACTCTCTTTGAACTTATTTCCTAACTCATAAAAGGGGAACAATGAGCTGTAAGTCACTGGAAATTTAGGAGACTTAAATGAGATAATTTATGTAAAGCACTTAGAAATATGCCTAATATAAAACATACATTCATGTACAATTATCAGTATTAATGTGGTCTAAGGATATTGAGAAATTTTATTAATGTATATAAAGCATCTAGCAAATTGCTGTCACATATTAGTCAGGTTTTCCTCATTTCTTTGCAAGTACATAAAATAAGTGGACTTTAATTATTTTGAAGTGTTTTATCATTTAGCTGGAGTAGGAGGGGAGTAAAATTTCTTGATACTGGAGTTGTTAACCTCTCTTCTTCTCCCAGTAGACTTCATTAGCTTAATAAAAATAAATTGGGCTAGCTGCATTTAAAAACCACTTACATTTTTCTGGTATTACTTATGATTTTATTTATTTGAAATAAATTCCTAATTATTAATACAGTAAAACCCATGAGAGCCAGACCTTGAGGGTATTCCCTTGTTTTACCTGGTTTGGCAAATTTTCCATCTTTGACAAGGTATAGTACTAGTACTTTTCTATCACTGTTTTTTAGTGGAAAATTTGAGTTTTCCTTCTCTGAGAGGTTTCCACCTTACAGAGGTTACAGCTCTTGCACATTTTACTGTAGCTGACATATAAAACGAAATAGGAACTCTGGTGGCACAGTGGTTAAAGTACTTGGCTGTTAACCAAACGGTTGGCGGTTTGAACCCACCAGCTGCTTTGCAGGAGAAAGATGTGGCAGTCTGCTTCCGTAAAGATTACGGCCTTGGAAACCCAGTTCTACTCTGTCCTAAAAAAAAAAAAAAAAAAACCTACTCCCTTAAAAAAACAAAATAAAGATTCCTGCTAGAAAAGGCTATCATGTTTGGTAGAGGGACAGGGAAAAGGAGGAAAACCCTCAGTAAGATGACTGACACCATAACTGCAACAATGGACTCAAGCATACCAACCATCATAAAGATAGCATAGGACCAGGCAGTGTTTCATTCTGCTATACATACAGCCGCCATGAGCTGGGGTTGACTCTGTGGCAACTAACAACAACAATAACATAATGAGCTTATCTGAGCAAATCCTCTTCCCTGACAACTGAAGAGTGTTACATCATACAGATAAAGAAAAAGTTAACTGCAATCTTAAAAATTTTGATATGTTTGTAACTTAAAAAAAAAAACCAGCATTTTCTTTTTAAGACTTCCATTTTCTAATTTGATCCAATCCTCTCCACCTACAGACTATAAAACTCATATTCAGAGAGAATGAGTGATCTATCAGAAATAGGTATTTCAGTCTGGAACCTAAATCTTCCTTAACTTCCAGCACTATGTACTTTATATACAAAACAAGTTATTATTGTACTTATTTTTCCTTCCTATTAGATTGTGAATTCCCTAAGGCCAAAAACTGTGGTCCCTTTCATCATTTTCACTCAGCTAGGTACATATAGAACTTACCATATAATTTCAATAATATTTCTTGAAACAAAAGATATTATTTTGAAAGAGAAAATAAATGACCTCAGAAAGTATATACACATCATCCTAACTTCTAAAAATTTCTTTGGAGTAGAAGTCAAAAAGTAGCTTATAATGACTAAGAGTTTTTAAAGATCTACTGCAAGAAAGGAGCTATTTTGAAGTATTCGTACTTCAGAGTAAGATTTTTAAAAATTCTGTCTCGTAACATTTCTACTGCATAAAAAGCATTTATTGTTGAACTAAATTACTACCTTTTGGACTTGTCCATGAAATAAAGAGATATTCTGAAAAAAAAAATCTAGTGATTAATTAACTTTTCAAGTCTCTTATTTGCCAGTTATAGTGTTCTCTGAACAGATAAAGTACTTACCCCCAAACAGAAGTGATTTGATGTCACCTAATACCTTTGGTTTTAATACCTTTGAAAATAAGTTCATTAGTTACCTTTGAAGCTGGAACTACCTTTATTTATAGAGGATGTTCACTACAAACTATACAACTGTCAGGATATGTACTAAGTGGCTGAGAAAAAAATGAGGTCCCTTCAGTATCCCAGGAAACTTCCAATTTCTGTGCATAAAGATAGATTTAAGCAATGCCAAACATTTCTTGCTGTAGAGAGTACTATCTAAAATGGCTATTATTTAAGCTTTGTGTATAAAACTGTTTTAACTCTTTACAGAGTTCATAATGGTTTTTTAGTTCTTACTTCACATTAGACTTACTTGTGGATGAAAAATACACATTTCTAAAAAAAAAAACACATTTCTAGTGTTGAATAAATGCAATGTAGTGAAAACAGACTAACCCTTTGCCTCTAGCATAAGAGCAGAAGTTACTCTGTTCATTTGGAATATATTGTTATATTGAATGCTTTTTTTGGACCTTGATATTGAACTTTGGTATCAGATACCTATAGCACTTAATGATAATAATTAAGTAGAAAGCAACATTAATTTTGCAAATTTTAATTTTACCAGATATTTCCCTTGAGAAAAGGTGGGAAACTTATTTATAGGTTATTAATATGTACTATTTTTGTTACTGTGTTGTAGGACAACTTGACGAAGAGTACAACTTAAAAATCACATAAAAAACAAAATATAAACTTGGAATATTTACATGGCAATGAGTATTGATTCCAGCCCACTAGTTATATTTTAAAGTTTTGTCTCTTTCTCACTGTTTCAATACTTCCAATAAATTCCCCATTAAACAATTTTACTGCTAAACAAAGACGCACTTTTGAGATTCCTAGAAAGATTAACTGAAAATAAATAAATCACCTTAAAATATAAGGGCTTGCTAATAACCCTTTCTTATACTTATTATTAATGAGTCCGATAAAAGACAAACTGACAAAACTTTAGTAAGATATAACTTGATTGTATCAAACCAAACAAACTGCCATCAATTTGATCTGAACCCGTGGCGGCCCCACGTGTTTCAGAGTAGAACTGTGCTCCACAGGGTTTTCAGTGGCTGTGGTCTTTCGGAAGGAGATCGCCAGGGCTTTCTTCCTGTACCTCTGGGTAGATTCAAATCGCAAACATTTTGGTTAAGAGCTGAGTGCTTAAATGTTTGCATCATCCAGGGACGTTTAAACTGATTATGCTGAGACAATAAATGATCAAATTATAGTTATGGCCTACGTAATAAAAGATTGCAGTCATCCTATTATTAAAACAATAATTATCTATATAATTTAGCATTGTCTAAGGAGTCTATATATATAATGTTTAAAAATAAAATCTGCTAGCTTAAAAATGTGGTTAAAATGCTAAAAAATACTTCATTAAGTTAGCCTTCTCCATTAATTCAATAAATTTTTTTTCTCCTTTTATCCAGTTCTGATGAAGATTTTATTTGATCACATTCTCTACAAAAAATAGTAAAATAAATATTGAGTGTCTTTCAATTGAAACTAAAACCTTCCCATAAATTCCCTACTTAAGGAAAAAAAAGATGAAAAAAGACATAAGAATAAAAAGAACAATTGCTCGTTATTATCAACTTACAATAAGGAAGAGTTGGATGAGAAGTCATTCTTCTGACATTACTAATGGCTTTTTTAATCATCTGTTAACAAAGAAAAATTGTTCTTTTACACTCACTATAAAAGGTAGGATTAAATATTTAAATTGAGATGGAAAATTGAAATGACAATTATTTACTTATTTGTGATTTCATCTATGAGAGCTAAAAATACTGAAAATGATAACAAAAGTTAAATTTAATAAAGGAGCTCTTATATTTAAGTATACATACATTTTCTACATCACTGACTAGGATCTAAGAATAAATTCCCTTCAAGAATTTAGTCTTACCTCCTTCCTTGCCAATTCTTTTCTGATCCTATTAAACTTACGGGAATAATCCTGAATAGTATAAGGTTAAAAAGACAGGCAGAAGCATGTGAAAAAAGAAGAGGTAAACAGAAAACTGTATAAATTTTTTAATTGATAGCTTGGGACTGGTTATTTACTCATTTCTAAATCATGTTTTGAATGACTTAAGAAGCCTTTCAAGTAAGAGTAAAATAAATACATAAAATCAAAGGGAAAACTGTAATTTACCGAATACTTCCTATAATGCATACACCACCATAACTGTAGTTGCATGTTATCACAGTCTGTAGATTTTTTTGTGGTTCTTTTGGATTTTAAATTGTTTAAATCACCTAAAGTTGTAGGGAAGGTGGAGGTTGGCAGGGAGGGATGGACTAGGGTACCAGAGCTGGTAAAGGATAAAAAAAAAACAGAAAGATACATATGGATGCAGTTATAGTCCAAAACAGCAGAAATTGGTAACAGAAAGTATTCCTTTTGTTGTTAGTATTCATAATTCCATAAAATAATAGGTTTAAGAAAATATTTTACCCATCCACTCCAACTCCCCCCAAAATGAAACCTGCTGAGTTTTACTTCAGTAAACTTCATGTTTAAATCTCATGTTTCTCTTAAAGAAAAGCCTAGAAGTTCCTGTGGCCTTATTTTCTCTTTTTTTTTCTGACTAAAGTTACCAAAAGAAAACCAAGAGTAAAAAAATATACAAACACAGGTTAAGAAAAAGTTTCTGAAAGCATAAGTAGAATGTCAAAAAGCAAATAAACCATTAACTATTTTAGAAGATCCAATTAAAAAGGACAACTTTATTATATTGGTGTCTATTTCTGGAGGGTAGAGTGGGACAATCTGAATACCTATCATGTTCAAAAATCAAAATAACCTCAACTAAAAAGATGTCCTTCTAGGACTTAGAAAGGAAGAAAAATCAGTTCAGAAGAAATGACAAAGGTAGATTTTTGTATTATAATACATTGGAGTATAAACAAATATTTTTTGAGCACCTACTATGTCCAATACCATTCTAGTTACGGATCATTAGTATACAAAGGCAGACCAGCTCCAAGCTCTCAAAGAGCTTACATTCTATTAAGTACAAAAAAGACAAAAAAATAATGAATAGATGACCTTTTCAAAAGCTGGTAAACAGTACAAAGATGCTAAAATGGAATAATACGAAGAACTAGATGGTGCCCGGTTACAAATAATGAGTGCCCTGACAAGGAACAGAACAGAAAACCCCTGAGGGAGCAGGAGAGCAGTGGGATGCAGACCCCAAATTCTCGTAAAAAGAGCAGAGTTAATGGTCTGACTGAGACTGGAAGGACCCCATTCGTCATGGGTCCCACAGGCCTTCTGTTAGCCCAGGACAGGAACCATTCCCAAAGTGAACTCTTCAGACAGGGATTGGACTGGACATTGGGTTGGAGAAGGATGCTAGTGAGGAGTGAGCTTCTTGGATCAGGTGGACACTTGAGACTATGTTGGCATCTCCTGTCTGGAGGGGAGATGAGAGGGTAGAGGGGGTTAGAAGCTGACAAAATGGATACAAAGAGAGTGGAGGGAGGGAGTAGGCTGTCTCATTAGGGGGACAGCAATTGGGAGTATGTAGAAAGATGTATATAAGTTTTTGTGTGAGAGACTGACTTGATTTGTAAACTTCCACTTAAAGCACAATAAAAAAAAAAAAAAAAGAAGAAATAATACGCTATTGGGTGAGTGGGAGGGGCCGGAGAAGGGCGGGTGCTTTCACTAGAGAAGCCAGTGAAGTCTCTGGAAATATGAGTAGAGATTTGAATGGTAAAATGAAGAGAAAGAGCATTTTAAGCAAAAGGCAGGCAAATGAGAAAACATGGCAATGAACTTGATGTGTTCAAGAGAAAGGTCAGTTTAAAGCAAAGACAATTACAGTATAGAATGAAGGAAGATGAGGCTGCAGAGGCAGGCAGGGGTTATTAGATCATGTTAAACCCGCTGCTGTCAATTCAATTCTAACTCACAGTGACCCTATACGACAGGGTAGAACTGCTCTATAGGGTTCCCACGGAGTGCTGGTGGATTCAAACTGCCGACTTTTTGGTTAGCAGTCGAACTCTTAGCCACTATGCCACCAGTTGTTTTTTCATAGTTGTATTTGGAAATCTGGAAGTTTTAAGCAGGGGAGCGGTAATCTGAATAATGCTTTAGAAAAGAGCACTCTAGCTGCTGTGTAGAGAACAAAGGGGACAAGCTTGGAGGTAGAGAGACCAGCAAGAAAGTTATTATAGAACTGTATCATATTCTCTGAAGCTGGAAATGGGAAAAAAAAAAGTGCTTATTGTAATATCCTTTGAATATCCTCTTTAAGTTTCCTTTTAAAAGATTGTACTATCAGTTGGCTCTACAAATAAATTTTAGGATGTCAACTGGAAAAAAAATTAACTACAACCAAGCATATTTCATTTGAATAATCCCTAGATTACTTTTCAAATTCTTTAATACAAAAACACTTGTACCTAAAGTCACTGAACTAAGGGACTGTAGGAATTTAAAACAAACTAAATCTGACATGGTGACCTAAGTTAAGTCACTTGATCTTTCTGAATCTCACATTTCATATGAAGAATGATAAATAGTAAATAATGGCTGTAACATATATCTCAAAGAATTGCAAGGTTATATCAGTTATAAAGAACTGCATTAAGTATAAAATAATGTAAAGTATTATTAAAGATGATTAAGACTTTACTTGAACACTTACCCTTACTAATTAGTAAAATAATTTTGGGGGGTATGGGAGAGGACAAGGAAAGCATTCCTCACATGTGGACATCATTACAGAACTTGTGAAACTGGGTGGTGGGGGACCCACCAGGAAATCACTAAAAAAAATTTAATGGTGTTGGGTTTCTTTGGTTCTGTGTATCAATTCCTACACCCTAAATATCAATAAAGGAACCTCTTATAGGTACAAATATGGATTAATTTTAGGAGATCAGGGTCAAGTAGATGATACATCACTACAGAAAAAAATGTTTCTGTTCATCTGTATATCAGACAACTTTGCTTAATTTTCTTTTCAAATGAAAGCATATTATTCTCTATAATTCAAATGTAAAATTTTGAGCATGTAAAAACCCAAAACCCGCTGCTGTCGAGTTGATTACAACTCATCGCGACCCTATAGGACAGAGTAGAACTGCCCCATAGAGTTTCCAAGGAGCACCTGGTGGATTTGAACTGCTGACCTCTTGGTTAGCAGCCGTAAGCACTTAACTACTACACCACCACGGTTTCCGAATTTTAAAAAAAAAAAAAAGTTTTACAACTGCCTCCTTTGCCACGAGACCAGAAGAACTGGATGATACCCCACTCCCATTTCTGAACATTTTGATCCAAGATTCCATAGAAGAATCCTGACTGAAAAGGGAAAATGCAGAATAGAATTTCAAATTCTCATGGACTCTAGACTTTTTGGAGCCATGGAGGGGGGACGAACCCCTGAAACTAATGCCCTGAGAAAATCTTTAAACTTTAAACCAAAAATATATCCTGAAGTCATATTAAAACAATAGTTCAGCTTAACTAGTAACAAAGGTCTGCTTTGAGCATTATGGTCTTTGAAGAATTACCTATATGGGATCAAACTGACAATAGCAACTTGAAAGATTAGACAGGAATCTTATAAGGCAGTGAGTTATGTAAGGAGGGAGGAATAACTCAGAAAAGAAAGGTGACAATGGTTGCACAACTTGAAGAACTGTCACTAAATTGTACCTGCAGAAACTGTTGATGTATTACTTTGCTGTGCATATTCTCAGCAACAAAATAAATTTAGAAGAAAAAAATGTTTTAAATAACCCTTTATCTATTAAGCTAGAGAGAAAAACAGGACATTTATACACAAACTTAAATATTTTTAACTTTACGTACCACAGATGCTCCTCTGCCAGTCTGTGTACTACCAAGCCATGGCATGTTGATTGGAGTACCAGGATTGCTGTGTGTATATGGTGTTGTACCTTGGACCGCTGTTAAATCGTCACGAGCGTGTACGACCAAGAAATCTTCTGAGCTATAATGGAATGTCAACCAGAATAAAAACAACTCATCAGGTTCTTTATTTCCTCTGTTACACCGGAAAGCTCTAACATTTAACTTTACATTTCCTTTTAAAATTTTCTTCAGTTCGTCTCTTAACTCATAGACAATGACTTCATACTCAAATGATTTCAGATCCCTTCACTTACTCCCTTCTAACCCTCAATTTCCTCCTTTGAAGCTCCTGCTTCCCTTCTTTAACTCTTTAGCACATATCAGCCTCAACTCTGCTTATGATCTCATTGTATTCTTTTAAAGAATCTTCTGAAAGTTAGAGTTCAGTGGATATAGACATTTGTTTTGCAAAGTTACTGAATAAAAAAAAGTGTAAGTGTACCCTTTGTTTTCTGTTTCTGTATCATCATCGACCCAAGTATAGATCTGCGTAGCCAGAATTCCAGAAACATCCAGTTCTTGAATGTCATGGCTGGAAGCAATTGCTATGCAGTTTCTATTTGCCTGAAACATAATCATACGCTCATTTCAAAATAAAATAGCACAACATGTATATGGGCCACTTCTGAACACAGAGATTACAAAACAGCATCTGGAAATAACGTCAAGGCATGGACTATATTCTTTCAAATGGATAGTTTAAATTAATTTTATCAGCTAAATTATTACCATTATATTCATAGCTTGAGGTCGGAGACATGTTTATGTTCTAAGAATTCAGGAGCATCCAAGAGAAAGCTAACTATAAATGGCAATACATGTACCATTTTATTTCCTCTCCCAACACTGTCTCTCTAGTCTGCTAATATTCTAGGCAGGAAAAGGTGAGGGAGATAAGGAACTCTAAACTAAATGAATAATGCTTAATTATTCAAATAAAATAATATTATTTTCTCCTAAACCCCCTTTAATCCTAGGGAAGAAAACAAGAAGTGGGAAAGTGTGATTCAAAGAACTTAATTTGGACTTTGCCCTTGGTTCCTGAGAGGTAAACCGTGGAATTTTTTCAGTGACTGAGGTGCCTGTATTATCTAAAACCTCCAGACAACACTTCAGGATTTGTATAAATGAGTAAGGGCCTAGTCAGGCCACAAAGACCATCTAGTTAGCTAACTTCAGGAAGAGACTGGGGGCATGATTTAATCAATTTTAAATACTCAATGAGGCTTCACTGAAGCCAGTGAAGGCTCTGGAAATGGCAGTTCCAAGAGCTTCCTGGTTAGTGAAAGACATCAATACACATGGGAGGGTAGCATGTCCTCTTTGGGACACAGAAACTCTGTGTTGGCAACCCTCCTGGACCTTGCCCCATGCATTTCTAATTTATGCTAATCCTGATTTATACCCTTTTGCTATTATAAATCTGTAAGTGTAGTGCTTTTTGTGAGTTTTGTGAGTCATTCCGGTGAATTACAGAACCCATAAAAGTGGGAACCAGCAAGTGAAAGTGAGGGAACCCAGGGGAGGCCCCCAAGCTTGCAATCTGAAGAGGTAGTAGGAAAACCCCAAATCTGTGGCCAGCAAATCATAAGTAAGGATATTGTATGCATTCCTGAGCTTGCAGCTGGCCTCTGCCTATTTGGCAGTTTGAAGTATGGCGTACTTTTAACTTGTGAGATCTGACCTAGCCCCAGGTGGGTACAGTCAGAGATAGGTGTCATGTGGGTTGCTGGTGTCAGAACTGAACAGAGAAGTGGAAGGTGGGGATTTGTTATATCCTCACAGTTGGGAACAGAATAGTGGGATTCTGATATTTCCACACAACAGTTGATGTGTGAAGACTGATTTATTATCCTTCTTGCAGAAAGGGGTTGAAAAAGAATGGGTGATGTATACCAGAGGAAATCATAAATGAATAGTCACCTTAAATCATATTAAAACTTTTTTTTTTTATTAAAAATGCACATCTTTAAAACAGAACACTTGGGGGAGATATTGACAAGAAAGAGAAGATAGTATTAATATTTCTATTACACAAAATGCTAATATGAACCAGTAAGAAAAAACTAAGAGCCCTGATATAAATGGAAAAAAATCATATAAAGCCTGTTGGGAGACAATTCTTGATGGGTCTCTCTATTTCTGCACATCTACTGCATCACTGACGGCCCTTTGTTCTGGAGTATTATTTCAAGGATGTTTGTATGCAGCAGTCTCTTCCCTCCAGAGCCACGAGCAAGTCGGCTTAAAGCCTTGGACGATAGACATAGTTTTCCCCTCTGGAGCAAAGGGCAGGCATGCTTACTGTCCATTAGAAAAGATTTGCGTTCCGTAAATTCAGTGTTTCTCTCCTTTAATGCAATTCATTGCATGTCCAGGTATCGTTTGAACCTCTTTCTATAACTCCGTAGGAAATGGACTCAGGGAACAAGGGCAAAAACTGACATTTTGGCTACTTGGTGTTAGTAATATAATCCACATCTAAACAAATGGCAAGAAGTTTAACCTCACTGGCAAATTTTTTTTTTTTTTTTTAAATGTGGATTAAAGCACAAGGTGTCTGCTAAGGATTGAATTGTGTTCCCCGAAAATATTTACTGAAATCCTACCCCCTGTACCTGTGGATGTGATCCTTTCTGGAAATAGAGTTTCTTTTTTGTTACGTTAATAAAGTCATTATCCGAGTAGGGTAGGTCCTAAACCTATCATTATAAAAAATGCAAAACAGACACACAGAGACACACACAGGGGAAGAGGAAGACAGATGACAGAGACAGATGCATCTGCAAGCCCAGGAATGCCAAGGATTGCTGGCAGCTGCTAGAAACTGAAAGAGACACAAAAGGACCTCCCTGGAAAGCCACAACTTGAATAGACTTCTAGAATCCTGAACTGTGAGAAATAAATTTCTGCTTTTTAAAGCCACCCACTTATGGTATTTCTGTTACAGTAGCACTAAGTAACCAAGACAGTGCCATCTCTCAGCTATAAATCTAGCAAGAATGTAAAAAAATACTACCAAATCTGGAGAAATAAAAATTAGGCACACTCCTACACAAAGAATGGCAAACTTTATACATATGAATGTTTATTATATACATTAAAAAATAAAAACAAAAAAAAAACCTAGTTTGTTCGCACAGCACAGAATACTTATAACATTTTATGGGGGGAGGGGTACAGATATTATAGGGCATAGATAATAATTTTTATATTTGAGGGCCTCTAGAAAAAGAACCATGTCATCTAAGTATTATTACATGAGAACTGCCTGGCTAAGGTGCTGATTCTAGACTTGCCTGCCTTGAACAGAACTAATCATCGCTCAGGGATGTCTCTGAGAGGAAGGACACAGGGGAATATGAGGACAGAATAACAAAGAACCTAGGAGAAATGGAAGAAAAGACAGACAGAACAGTAAGACGGAGAAGCAGCTGTTGAAAGGATTATTGAATAGCTAACATTATTCAGTAGAATATACATCCAAGAAATGGAAATTTGTAAAAGATCACATTATATAAAAATCTGAGTTAAAAAAAAATAGTACTAGATTAAAATTACTTTTATGAATGGGAATACATATATATATTTATATATATCTAAGTTAATATAAAGGAAAGGAAACCAAAAGTGGCTAGAAGTCACTAGAAGTGACTAGAAACTTTACAGTAAGGCAATGAGGGAAGAAAGAAGATTAAAATGACTAAGATAAGTTTCAATCTTAGACTGCTGGGCCTAAGATTGCCTCTTCTGTGAGGGGCTTATAGACATCTCTAAGGAGAATGTTATTTAGGAGGCTAAGGAGTACAAGGAAAACACACTAGTTGGGTACTTACCGGAGCTATAACTCAAAGAGGGAGAATTTCTATGAATTACATGTGAGCTTGAACTTTATCAAATATAAGAGCCACTTTCAATGTATTCATTTAAGAAAGTGAAAAACCTTTTCTTTGTGTTAGCTGCTATAACATGTTGTATAAATCTAAAAAACCCAAAACCTAACCTGCTGCCATGGAGCCAATTCCAACTCATACGGACCCTACAGGATAGAGTAGAATTGCCCCATATGGTTTCCAAGGAGCACCTGGTGGATTCAAACTGCTGACCTTTTGGTTAGCAGCCATAGCTCTTAACCACTACACTACCAGGGGTTCCATAAGTTCTAAAGGCTACTGCATATATAAATACTTGACACTTCCCTGTATAGTAAGAAAACATTATCTGTTATATACACAAAATTATATAAGAATGACTTACATTATCAAATGATACAATTATTTTATAAAATTAAAAAAATATTCAGATTGAAATTTAAGGAGAAGTAGCTTTTGGAAACAGAAAAACTGATACTGAGAAAATAGACACTTTCCAACTGTGAAAAGAAAAATGTCTAAGTACTTACTTTATTAACAGCAAAGGCAGTAATGATATCAGATTCCTTATGAATAATTCTTGCTTTACCTCCAGGATATCCCAAATCTGCTTCTATCTAAATAGAGAGAAATAAAATATAATAAGATAGTGATTATAGTACAATACAGTACATAAATGACATTATCTGTTATTTAATACCTGCATAAATTATCTTAAAATATATTTCAGACTTTTTTTTACCAAAAGAACTATTTTAAATGCTTATCATCCTTGAAAAAAAAATTTTTATTTTACAAGGGAATTTAAATTTTTTTCAAACTTACTTTTTCACACATAAAAGGACAGTAGATCTAACACACAACTTTATCAATTGGTTATTCTCCCAAGCTACAATGAATTGACTGTAAAAGACAGAGGTATTCTAAGCATTTAATTACATTAATCCTATCATTAATAAAGAGCTTAGGTTTTATTCTAAGACTGGGAATAATTAAAGTAAGATTTATTTACCAAGTTTCTAAGTATTATAATTCTTTAATAGTGTTATAAATATTAAAAGGCCAGACAGTTGGTGTTTTAGGCTATGTGGACCCCAGGGTAGCTATTTTTTTTTTCTTTTTAAACAATCCTTTAGAAATGTAAAGATCATTCTTAGCTCATGAGCTACACAAAAAAACAGACCGTGGACTGCATATGGCTGGCTGGCTGTAATTTATCAATTCTTAGTCTAAAATAACTTTCAGCTTATGGAAGAGAAACCTGAAACCCTGAAAGGCATAGTAATTTGCCCAAGTTAATAACCATTTTAGTAGCTGAATAATCCATAATTCATTATACTTTAATGTATTTGACCTTCTGTTTACCTTAGATAAGGGGTATACAATATCTTTCAACTCAGAAGGACTACTATATAAAAATCAACATTTAGTAAAATAAACTAAGGTAAAAAGAGAAGGTAATTATTAGGAGTTGACAAAATTATTTAATGTAGGACATCATTTCATTTTATCTTCTATAATTTTTAATTGTGTTTATTTTGACAGCAAAGCAATGTGATCCGTGAGGGGTTGAAATGAAATATTGGAAGGTTGAGGAGAGAGGGGAAAAGTTGGGAAACTGAAAAAAAGAATGAAAAACCAAATACGCCCTAGAGTAGTTACTAATGATTGCAGGCTAACTTGAGATGGCTGGTTGGTTTGCGTTTTTCTCCATCACTGCTCGGGATTTTTCAAGGCAAGTACAATATAGGGAGAATAGGGCAAACAGTTAGGGGTGTATGTAAAGGAGTGATCATAATGACGGATTGTGGAATCTAACCTGGGAAAGGAAGGAAGTAGGGACCTGATATGGTCAGCTAAAATTAGATGCAGAACTTGGCATGTGCTACGAACTAATTTAATTTGCTAAAGGCCACACAACACAAAATCATTGTAAAAAATCATGATGAATACAGTCCTAAATGTCTAGTAAATGTTAAAGGCTGAAGTCATGCTTTGTAAAATCTGATTGGGCTGGATACTTAATGGTGAAAGACTGTTTCCTCTTAAGATCAGGAATAAGGTAAGAAAGTCTGCTTGTACCACGTGTACTCAATGTTGAATTGGAAGTTCTGACTAGTGTAATAAGGCAAGAAAACTAAATAAAAGCATCCACATTGGAAAGGAATTAGTAAAATTCTCTGTATTTTCAGACAACATGATCATATATGTATGGCATCTATAAAAAAGCTACTGGAAGTTAATAAGGAAGTTAAGCAAGGCTGCAAGATATAAGATCAACACACAAAAATCAATTTTAATTCTATATGCAAGTGAACAGTTAAAAAATGAAATTAGAAAATGCTATTTATAATAGCATCAAAAATATGAAATACTTAGGGATAAATATGACAAAAGCTGTGTAATGCCTGTACAATGAGACATACGAAATACTATACTTATAAATAAATAAAGAGAGACACCATATCCATGGATTGCAAGGCTAAAAAAAAATGTTTCCCCCCATAGGGACATTATAGGACAGAGTAGAACTGGCCCATAGGGTTGGAAAGCTTAATATTGAGGTCTTTTTTTTTTTTTCTTTGTGGAAAGTGATAAACAGATTCTAAAAATTCACATGGAAAAGTGAAAAAAAAAAAAAAAAGTAAAAAAACCCTAGAAATGCTAAAACAACCTTGACTTAAACTACCTGACTTCAAGATTTACTAGAAAACTACAGTAATCAAGACAGTTAGGTATTAGATAAAGACATACAAATAAATCAATGGACCAAAATACAGAGTCTAGAAATAGACCCACACATACATGACAAGTGATTTCTGAAAAAGGAGCAAATACAATTCAGTGAATGAAAGGATCAATTGACTGTTGTTGCTAGTAGCTGCTGAGTCAGCTCTGACTCGTGGCAACCCCATGTACAGCACAAGGAAATGCTGCCTGGTCCTGCTCCATCTTCATGATCACTGGCATGCTCCAGTCCATCGCTGTGGCTACTATGTTTTCAGTGTCTTCCAACCTAAGGGGCTCATCTTCTACCACTATATTGGACAGTATCCTGTTGTGATTAATAGGGTTTTCACTGGCAAATTTTCAAAAGTAGATCCCCAGGCCTTTCTTTCTAATCTGTCCTAGTCTGGAAGCTCTGCTGAAACCTATCCACCATGGGTGACCCTGCTGGTATTTGAAATACCAGTGGCTTAGCTCCCAGCAACACAGCAACATGGAAGGCACCACAGGATGACAAACTGAGCGATGGGTGGAATCAGTTGATACACAAAAACAAATTAAAAAACAAAACAAAAACCCAGAACTGTAATTCATACTTTGGACCATATAACTCAAAATGGATCATAATCTAAATATAAAACATATACTATAAAACATCTACAACAAAATGTAGGTGAAAATCTTTGTGATCTTAGGTTAAGCAAAGACTTATTAGATAACGACTCGAAAAGCACAATCCATAAACAGAACAAACTGATTCACTGGACCTCATCAAAGTTAAGAACTTCTGCACTTCAAAACACACTGCTGATAGAGAATGAAAATGTTTACAATATCTGATAAATGACTTGTATTAATAATACAGAAAGAGCTCCATAAGAAAACTAGTAAGCTAATACATTTGAGCAGACGCTTCAACAAAAAGATATATAAATGTCAAAAAGGCACATGATAGGATGCTCAATGCAAATTAAAACCACAATGAGCTATCACTACATATCTATTAAAAATGGCTAAAATAAAAGGGCTCACCACGCCAAGTGCTGGTGAGGACGTTGAGCAACTGGGATTTCGTACACTGCCGGTGAAAATGTAAAGTGGCACAACCACCTTAGAAAACAGTTGAATAGTTTCTTAGAAATTCAGCCTACCCTGTGATATAGCCATTCCACTCCTACACGTTTACACAAGAGAAATAAAAGAATATGTTCTTATATATATACTTACTTATACTTTGTATATTCAGAGCAGATTTAAAAATAGCCCCAAAATGGAAACAATGAAAATGTTCATCAATGGGTAATGGATAAACAAATTGTGGTATATGCATACAGTGGAATACTCCTCAGCAATAACAAAGAATGAATTACTGAAACACACAACAACATGGATGAATCTCAAAGTACTTATGCTGAGTAAAAGGACACAGGCCAAAAAAAAAGCATGCATTGTATGATTCAATTTTAGAGTTCCAATAAATGCAAATTACTCCATAGTGGTTTGCCTGGGAAGGAAGAAGGTAGGAAGAGAGGGAAAGGGACGGATTAAAAGGGGAACAATAAAATTTTTTCAGGGGGTAATGACAGATGTATTCATTACCTTGATTGTAGTGATGGTTTCACGAGTGTATATATATGCCAACAGTTATCAAGCCATACACTTTAAACAAATGCAATTAAGCATACTAATAACCACTGCCCATCTGTCCAGTTTGTCATACTGTGGTGCCTCACGTGTTGCTTATGATGTTGGAAGCTATGCATACCAGTATTTCAAATACTAGCAGAGTTACCCAGGGTGGAGAGGTTTCCGAGAAGCTTCCAGACTAAGACTAGAAAGAAAGGTCTAGAGATCTACTTTTGAAAATCTGCCAATGAAAACCTTATGGATCACAGAATATTGTCTGAGACTTTGACTTTTCATCAAGAGGGACTGACTGGTGGAGAAGGATATCATATTTGGTAAAGTGGAGGGCCAGTAAAGGCAAGGCAGATCCTTAATGAGATGAACTGATACAATCGCTGTAACAATGGGCTCAAACAGACCAATGATCATGAAGATGGCACAGGACCATGCAATGTTTCATTCTGTTATGTGTGGGGTTACCATGAGTTGGAGTCAACTCGATGGAAACCAACAATGACACACCGAATAAAGCTGTTTGTTTAAAAAAAAAAAAAAAAACTGTAGCAAAGGGCTTTGAAAATTCTGGCCAGAAATGGTTATCATGTTAACAAAAAAGAATGAATAACTGCATTTTGATGTAGCACAGAGATGAGTACAGAAATACAACAGTCAGTATACTAACATTTTATAAGTAGTATCAAAAGAAAAATCTTTGGATAAGAATTCCTTATAGCATACAGACTGTAATAAGTAATAATTATCCAGGCAAATTAACTGGATTAAAAGTTTGAGTCATATTCTCTCAAAACCTACAAAGGCCATTAGAAATTTCCTAAATATGGACTACATGAAATTTTTTTTTTAGTTACAATGCAAATTTGACATGAAATTAGTCTTTTTTACTAAATGTAAGAATTATTTCTTACATTCTACTAAAATATTCCTTTTGGGGAAGAATAAGAAGTGGGAATCGTGTAGCCTTAAAAAAAACCTTCAGAAAAATTTTTCCCTCTAAAATCATTCTGCTGAGATTGTCTTAATAAATGAACCATGCCTAATATGAAAACATTGGTTATATCTCTTATGTAATAAAATCATATTTGAATATGTGATCATAGGACACGTAGGAGTTATTTTATGATTTATTTATACATTTAAAAATTCTTATACCTTGTGCTTCTCTTTTGAAATTCTTCAACTACTTGTACTTACTGTGCCCAAGGCATTGCCCTATATGCTATCCCTACCAATAAAATAAATGCCATGTAATAATGTTCTATTTTAAGGAATTAATATTATAGGAGTGAAACTTAACTTAAAAAATGATACTTGCAGAAACAAAACAATACTACTATTCAATACTGTAATTACATTTATGAAGAACTTTAGCTGTATTTAGACAGAAAAAGCTACAGCCAAAACAAGATACATTCAACTCCCTTTAAAATTGCATTTTCTTATTTAACAAAGCAGAAACAATATTTTAAATTTTAATATTTGTTATTAAAATAAAAAAACTGAAAGAATAATAATTTAATTTCACTGGAAAAAAATCCAGATCAAAACTAAAATGCAAACAATTTGTTTTTCTCTTTAGAGAATGCAATTTCTAATTTCAGTTGAATGCTATTTTGTACCTGATTGATGTTTGGCTCCTCCATCATAGAATTTTTGATGGTTTCATTGTTGTCCTCTAATGACTTCATCAAAAAAGAATAACCACACGACAAAGAGTAAAGGCGAGATGTAACACGTAAAATACTGGGGATACTGTTTAAAATAATATTTTTAACCAAACTTACTAGAAGACGACACTGCACTGAATTATTATATTTTAAACTTAATATACCTTAAAAGAAGCACGTATGAGGTGCATGGTTAGGGGGTTGAGAAAGCTTCATCTTTCAGAGCTCCTTACCCACCACTACAGATATTAAAATAAATAAATAAAAACCTGCTGGCTTTGGACTCGATTCCAATGCAAAGTGACCCTACACGACAGAGCTGAACTGCCCCGTGGGGTTTCCAAGGAGTGCCTGGTGAATTGGAACTGCCAACCTTTTGGTTACCAGCTGTAGCTTTTAACCACTACACCACCAGGGTTTCCACTGTAGATTTTAGCACTTGTTAAAGAAAAGAGTTTGTTCAAGACTTTAGTTTTTCTCAGAGAAATGAAAAACAAACAGAAAAAGAAATTGGAGACAAAAATAGCAGCTATCAAAATTTTATGTTGGGAATGGTGCATACATATTTGCAGACATCTGTAATTAATTTCCACAAATAGGGTGGATCTTCTATTTAAAGAATGCACGTGTCAGTAAACCACATTATACAGGAAAAGAAAAGACCTGAAGATACACAAGGATTTTAGAATCAGATGAAGAAGGAACTGTAAAACAATTTTCAAAGACATAAGGAGAAAACAAACAAGAGTAGTCTACATATTCTCCATCATCTCCCATCCAAAATGTGTTGTTGTTGTTGGGCGCCTTTGAGTTGATTTTGACTCATAGCAACCCCACATGACAGAGAACTGTCCCATAGCATTTTCTAGGTTGTAATCTTTACAGCATGAACAGATTGCCTGGTCTTTCTCCTGTAGAGCCACTGGGTGGGTTTGAACTGCCAACCTCTGGGTTAGCAGCTGAGTCTTAACTGTTGCACTACCAGGGCTCCATATCTAAAATACAGGGCCTGTTAATATATCTATTTCCTAATCATCTGGAGAAAAAAAAAATCACAGTGACTTGGACTCAGATGTTTAAGGACAATCATGATTTTATAAAAATAAGAGAGAGAAATTTTGACACCAAAAATAGGCTAGTCAACTTCCTAATAAAGATTAAATATATATATATATATTTTTTACCAGATCTACAATCTTAAGATTCTATTTACTTCTATCCAACCCATGGTCGACTATATCAAATTTTTCTTTCCATAGTCCCTTTATCCAAAAATCACTATCTTTAAGATTACCACCATCAGGAACAAAACAACAAAACGATAATAATGAATTACTAATGAATAATAATAATGAATTACTAATAACTACCAGTAATTGTGCCAGGTTTTAAATAAGTTATATCTACTGCTCAAAACATTGCAAAGTAAGGGGTATTATACTCATTTTGAAGCTAAAGAAGCTAAAATTCAGAGAATTATGTAGCTTACTGATAGTTACAAGCTTTCAGTACAAAACTTGTATTTTTGTTTTTAATTAAAACAATTATAATATAAAAATAATTTAAAAATTATCTTAAGATGTAATGAAACTCTTCAGAAAACCAGGCATAAAATAATAGAAGACTTAAAAATGTAGAGTTGTATTTATTTATCTGCTATCTTTATATATTCTGGCTTGGTTCTGCTATTTTCCTTCCCTTCCATAAATCAACTAGACAATCTAGTGGTTCACTAGTTTTTTGTTTTGTTTTCAGAATTATTTCATTTCTCAGATACACTAAATGTATCACTTTATTTTATACAAACACACACACACATAGGACCCCTTGCTACTGAGCTGATTCTGACTCATAGTGACCCTAGAGGACAGAGTAGAACTGCCCCATAGGGTTTCCAAGGAGGGGCTGGTAGATTTGAACTGCTGACCTTTTGATGTGTCTACACACACACACACAAACACACATATGTGTGCATATATGTTTTTATTTTTATGACTATATTAATCAAGCTTGTAATTAAAAAAGATCTACTTGAAATTATACCAAATTTGCGTACTCATATTATGAGGAGTACCAGAGAAACAAAGGAAGTAACAAAGTAAAACTGCTTGCTATATAGAACAATGCAGCAATGCTTTTTATACTACATCAAGACACTTTAAATTGTACAAAATTATTTTAGGCAAAGGTATATTTAAGGTAAAATAAGAAACATCTCACCAGGAAACATGTTATCAGACACATATAATTAGCCTGACACGCTTATCGAGCACACTTATTGTTAAGTATTTATTCAAACATTTTCTTGAGCTGTTTAATGATAATTCATGTACTAACCTTATTTTACATAAGGTTAAAAAGACATATATTCATTTGCCTTGATTTCAATGTTATACCAAGGTACACAAGGTCAAAAGTCTTTTACATCAGCAAGGACACTACAACTAGTCGAATATTTGCGGATCCCATATTCATGAATTCATCCATTCGCTAAAAAACACCTGTAGTTCTTTTGCAGAGATTTATAGACATGTACATGTGCAGAGTGGTGATAAATTCCTAGCTGAGGTCAAATAAGGCTCGTTTGATACTTGCTAATTCTGTATTTGAGAGAACATAACTAAACTAACGTAAATAATGGAAGTCAACTGTATTTTGTTTCCAAAATTGGCTAACTTGAATATATTTACATAATCAGGCAAAAATTAAATAATGGTGTCTATGGTTGACTCTTATAAATTAGTTCTTAAATTGAAAGGCAATGAGATATATGTCATTCTCCTTTTTTTGTCCCAAGGTTACATGCTATCTTGCTTTTTGCCAACTTGAATACTGAGAAGCCATTCTATTTTCTTATTTCTCTGACTGAAATATCTCCTTTTTCTTCCCACTTAAAAAAAAAAACAGTTTTTTTTTTCATAGTATTTCTGTGCTACTTAAAATGTGGTCTACAGACCAGCTGCTAGTCTCAAACTCTGTTACCAGTCTATAAGGCGATAAGGCATTAACTACATCACTAAGTACATTGTTTAGTTCACCTGATTTTTTTTGTTGTTGTTTACAAAGTTTTAATAACAAAACTTTCTCAATAAAGGATGCGATACGTTAACTTACATTTAGGTACAAATTCCCCACAAAGCATCAAACTGTTACTTTTTAGTAGTACTGAACTAAACGAAGGGAAGTCATCATTATGACAGCAATACCAAGGTATAATCGTTCAGTTATACTGTAATTATAAATTAATCTGAGTTTGCAAAATTTCATTAAGTGTAATCAATAAAAAAAAAAAATAGAAGATGAAAATGTGTATATCTGAAATGTTTTCAGCATATGAACCCAGTGTCGATTAAACTTCTAAGACAAAATTCTTTTAACCATTACATAAGAATTACAGGAAATTCTAACCTTGTCTCTTAAATTGGTGATCATAACACAGGAAACAAGAAAATGTACAAAATCTTAATTCAAGTAAGATTTTTTGAAAAAATAAGTCCTAAATATATCTGAATTAGTTACTTTCAAAATACTGTTATTCCACTTCTTTTGAATCACTTTTCTAAGCATTAATTGCATATTGTGCTATAAAATGAGTTTTCAAAAGATCTGTGAAAAGCAACTCATTCTTCATGGTTATAAGATAATATAAAAAACTTCAATATTAAAACAGTAAACAGGTTTTAACTTTACAGACCTCATTTAGACACCGTTTCTTTGTGAATATATTTCTGATAAAGGTCTCTTGAATTTCTTCCTGCTTTACCAAATACTGCCAAAGCCTCTTCACAGAAAGTGCCAGATGATGTTTGGATCTACAGAGAGATAGTAAATTTAATTATACACTTCAACGATTTCTGATTAACTTGATCACATTTCCTTAATACTACATGAATGTTTAAGTTAACTAGAGTCAGACCATATCATCAGCCTACTTTTTCTTAAGGAATCAGATAGTAAATATTTTAGGCTTTGTGGACCATCTGGTCTCTGTCACAACTACCCAACTCTGCCGTCAGAGTGGAAAGCAGCCATAAGTAACATGCAGGTGAATGGGTATGCCTGGTAATCCAGAAAACTTTATTTACAAAGACAGAGGGTGGGCTGGGTTTGGCTCTCAGGCCACAGTTTGCAGAGACCCCCGCCCTAGGGACATGAGATGTAACATAAATAGGTACGTTTCCTGGAAGAGCTCTAGGAGAAGAGATAGCCAAAGTGTGGTCTATGGACTGGTACCAGTCCACAAACTCTTTGTTACCTCTCAACAATGAGGTAAGAGCTTATGCAAGAATGCAACTGAACTGTCACTAAGTCACTAAGCACACTGTTTACTTCAGTTGATCTTTTTTGTAGCAAGACTTTCTTGATGCATCACAGATTGCATTGATTTACCTTCTAGCACCAACTCTTCACCTCCTCACAGCAGTAAAACAGTTTGTTGACCAGCTACTTTGAAAAATACTAATCTAGAGAAGATGTCAGTAAACTACAACCGACAGGCCAAATCCAATAGGCCTTATGTTCTTGAATATAACGTTTTGTCAATGGCTGCTTTACATCACAATGGCAGAGTTGAGTAGTTGTGAAAAGACCATATGGCCTGGAAAGCCTAAAACACTTATTATGGGACCTCTGCAGAAAAAGTTTGCTGATTCTGGACTGAATATGCATCACAAAGATAAGAGTCTAGAACAGCAAGTCATATATGTTGTTAGCCGCCATCTAGTTGGCCCCATGACTCATGTACGATGGAAAGAAACGCTGCCCAGTTGTGCGCCATCTCCATGATCATTTGCGAATTGGACTGTTGTGATCTACAGGGTTTTCACTGGCTGATTTTCAAAAGGAGACCTCCAAGCCTTTTTCCCTAATCTGTCTTAGTCTAGAAGTTCTGACGAAGCCTGTTCAGCATCTAAGCAACATGCACCCCTCCACCAACAGACAGGTGGTTGCTGCACATAAGGTGCATTGGTTGGGAATCAAACCTGAGCCTCCCGCATGAAAGGTGAGAATTCTCCACTGCACCACAACTATCCCCAAATTAAATAAAGCCCTTAAATATTTTTCCTCTAAATAATACTTGATAACCTTCTCATCTAGTAGCACTCCTACTTAAAAAGTACCCATAGGAAAATTTACTTGAAAGGAGTGTTTGTAGGTTCCAGTAAAGCTTTGTGGCGAAGAATTGCAGGACCTGAAGACAAACTCTCTTCAGAGGTGTGACTTGCAATATAGTTTTGAGGTGGCCCACCATGGATTTCAAGTCGTCGGAGAAGAACTTGTTCCCAACATTGCAGAGTTTTTAGAACTGCATGACAAAGTGGTGAGCTAACTGGAAGCTCTAAAAAGTGAAAATAAAAGTGGCCCATTTTTATCTTCTGCAAAAAAACGCTATATTTAATTTTAAGAATGAGTGAGATAAGATACTAAAATACACTTTAGCAGAGGAGATATGGAAAAGGGTGAATGCATGAGAATCCAGAGATTTATAAGAACAATATCATAAATATGTACAGCATTTGAACATAATTAGGTGGCCTAGAATATCAGAAAAAAGGGTGCTGTAAGTAGAAATTGTATCACAGCCCTAGTACTAGAATTTGGGATTACTTTTATAATTTAAGTTACTGCTATTACCAATTACTGCTTTTGACTTTAATGTCACATGAAAAATATAACTGCAGTTATTGGTATTTTAGTATCTACCTTATTTACATTAATGTAAAATACAGTTCACAGCTGAACCATTTCACGCTTCTTTCTTTTCTGTATAATCTTTTGCTCCTTTGGAGTTACAACTGCTAAGTTTTTACGTTGGCTTAGTATTCTAGGTACCTACCACTATTTCAATCCCCTGACACTCAGCCAGAGCTATAAACATTGTCTCAATATAGTCAGTCAAGTCAGGTTCAGTTCCCTTGTTTTCTCGGATACTGCCGTTCTACAATACCTAACAGTATAAGACACATTTACAGGCGGTTGGTTTGGTTAAGAGAAATTTATCTTAGACAATAGGATGCCAGTAAATTTTTTTCTCCACTATTAAAAAATAGAGAGGAGTAAATTAAAAGCACAGCAACAGTAGTTGATGTTAAGATATTTATTACCTGAGAGATCATGACCTGCAAAGGGATAGAAAATCTTCAAATTGTTGAGCACCAACTGCACCATTGCCAATCGCATCAATGACCAACTGAAAATAAAGCAACAGTGGCTCTGTTAGTTACTTAGATATTAAACAAAGTACACTACTTTTTGACCCAACAATTCCACTACTAGGAATCTACCTTGTAGATGTACCTCCAGAAAAACAAAATGATATACACCTGTGGTCACTCATGCCAGCATTATTTGTAATAGCAAAAAAGTAGAAACAATTTGATTTTTATACAGTTTGACTTTTGAATCATGTAAATTTTGTATATATTCAAAAAATAAAGTCAACAGAAAAAAAAATTGTACCAGTAAGTAAAAAATAATCATAATAATTCTTCCTTTCAATAAAAAAGAAGTACTTCATCTCCCCTAATATACTTATTTCTTTTGGAAAATTTCTATTTTTTACCACACCATTAATATATTATGTCTTATAAAATATGTACACCTTTCCTATGTAAACATATTGATAGAGATGAGATCATGCACTCTAATTCATGCATAAGGAGACAATGCAGCATTTAGAGCTGGTTATGGGCATTTAAATGTTTATGGTATTTATAATATGCAAAACAGATATTCAATAATATTACCATTCTATTCACTAAAATAAACTAGGTAAACATTTCTTGAAATGCCTTTCAGTTGAGAAACTTTAAAAATGCAGGTAATAGTTTGAAAATTATAGGTAAAGAAAAATAAACATTAACCTATAGTTGTGTAACCTAGAGATGTTGTTGTTAGGTGCTGTCCAGTTGGTTCTGACTCATAGCGACCCTATGTACAAAAGAACCTATAGATAACAACTATTATTTCTTGTCTATACATGTTTGAGTGTACATATATCTACATCCATCTATCTGTCTGTCTTTCTGTCTATATATAAATATACTTTTGCAAAAAAATCTTACAACGCATACTTTTTGAAACTTGTTATCCCCCAATTAACATACTGTGAATAGTTTCCAACATAACTTCGTTATCTTCCTATAATTACATTTTATCACTTGTACAGTATTCCATCATATATTTACATCACAATTTAAACAATTCCTATTTTTTGAGGATGAAATAATGCCAAGATTTCAAACTTGAGTTATGAATTAAAGGGAGAGGAAGTTTGGAAATTCAAGAAAAAGTTACTTATTTTAACAATAAAAAGTATTTCCAGTCTTCATGAATGACTCCAATGATTTTAAGTTTCTACTTTGTAATCCATAGTTCTTCAATCTGAATATCATAGAATCCTAAGTGATCTGTGGAATGAACTTTGAGAATCCCATGAATCTTCTGAAATTGCACGACTCATTTTGTGTGCCTGAATTTTTGTGAAGAGATGGCCCAAAATTTTTACTAGCTTCTCAGAGATAGCTTATGATCACCCCCACCCTAAATTTAAGAACCATTGCTTTAATTACACTCGAATGCTATAGATTAGTTGTATAAACCCAGTATGTCACTTTACTTTTCCTGGTAAGCTTTTTATGTATAAAATTATGGTGTTACAAATGATCCTTTATAGTCTATGTTGTGCAAGGACTATGAAGACATCTCTTCATGTTTACTAAATTACATACCTAGATATTCTGTATAATTAAAGAAAAAAAAAAACCCAAATCATAACAAAGATACTGAGGAGAAAAGCTTAAGAGCATACATAAAAGTTCCATTAATAAAAGTGTACTCTGAGAGACCCTTATTCTGCTGCATATTGCCCACTACACAAGTCTAGATGCACCGTGTATACTGCAGTCCAGTCCCTCACTATGCTCTCTTGACGTTTATGTTAAATATGGTTAGGAATCATTCCATATAAAATCATCTTTTGAGTGATTCCCAATGTACATTATTATTAGCACATTTAAAGTCTCTGAGATATCCTGTAGTAAAAATACTAGTTTGTTGTTATTTAAGCCAGTTTTCCTAAAGTTGTATGTACATGGAAGCCTTTTTAAAGCTAGTACTTACTGACATCTTACAGTATTTCTGTTCTGCTAAAAAGATATTAGATTCTCCAGACTAAAACAATGGAATTTGTTTATCTTAGAGGAACAAACAGCAAAAAGTAATCTCATAGCATGATCTGTGAGGAATGACACAAATTATAGATGATCCACTCATAGATAATCAAAATTTAACTGAGAAATTATTAATAAGGAAAGGAATTTAATCATTTCAACTAAACAAATTTTAGTTATAATGTGTTATAATTCACAAAGCTATTAAGTTCACTTTTGGGTATTAAGTTCACATATATTATTTTAGAAAATATTATTTATATAAGCCATGATAAAGTATTTCTTTCAAAGAAGTTTAAAATATTCCATACCTATATGAATTTGAGTTAGAATGCTCTTGGAGATGGAAATCTGAAGCTAAAATTTCATCATCATCATCATCACTTTCCAGACTCTCCTCTGAATCATATTCTGCTCTACTTTGGGAAGGGGTTAGAAAAGGCTAAAATAAAAAGTTACAGAATTTATCATTCAAATGTCTGATTTAACACATTGAAGCATATAGTTAATACTAATAATTCATCCCACTTTCAGATACTTTATTATAAGAAATTTAAGTAACTAGTAATTGGCTGCTTTCTGTTTTTGGCAGTCTATTTCTTTGATATCACTTTACATAATGCCCGTTATTTATTCATCCACTCAAGAAAAAATTATATTAATTACCCAAAATGTGCCAAAGAGTGTACCTGGACAAAAGAATTTTCAAGATGGATAGGGATGGAGCTTACATTTTAGTGGAGAAGACAGGCAGACAACTGAAAACTAAATACAAATTGAATTCTTATGATAAAAAAAAAGGAGAGAGTTGAGATAGGGAACAATAAGGAGGGGATTGAGATAAGCTGGTCATGAAAAGCCTCTATGAAAACTGGCATTTATGGGAGACCTACAGGACAAGGATGGATAAGCCACATAACAAGGAGAAGAAAAGCAATTCGGACAGTGGAAATAGCATTTAGAAAGGCTCTAATATAGGAAAGAATTTGGTGTGAAAAAAGAATAGTTTGAAGTCTAGTAAGCAAGAGGATGAGCAAGAGGAGGCTGAAGAGAATGGCAGATGACAGATTAGGTAGGGTCTTGAAGACCACGGTAAAGACTGTACTAGAATTCTTCCAATGAGTTTTAGGTAAAGGACAGGTATTGAAATTTAAATATACACAGTTGGCATAGTAGTTAAGTGCTAAGGCTGCTAACTAAAAGGTCAGCAATTTGAATCCACCAGGTGTTCCTTGGAAGCTCTATAGGGCAGTTCTACTCTGTCCTATAGGTTGCTATGAGTTGGAATTGACTCCATGGAAAGGGGTTTGGATACATACATACATACATATATATATATATATATATATTTTTTTTTTACTGTTTTTTCAAATTATGCTTTAAGTGAAAGTTTACAGTTCAGGTTAGTTTCTCATATAAAAACTTATACACATTGTTGTGATCCTAGTTACTCTTCCTGTAAAATGACAGCACACTCCTCCGTTCCACCCTGTATTTCCCGTGTCCATTCAACCAGTTCCTGTCCCTTTCTGCCTTCTCATCTCACCTCTGGACAGAGGCTGCCCATTTAGTCTCATGTATCTACTTGAGATAAGAAGCACACTCTTCACAAGTATCATTTTATGTCTTATAGTCCAGTCTAATCTTTGTCTGAAGAGCTGGCTTCAGGGATGGTTTTAGTTTTGGGCTAACATAGTCCAGGGGCCATGTCTTCTGGGATCCCTTCAGTCTCAGTCAGACCATTAAGTCTGGTATTTTTAGTAGAATTTGACTTCTGCATCCCACTTTTCCCCTGCTGCATCAGGGACTTTCTGCTGTGTTCCACGTCAGGGAGGTCATTGGTAGTAGCTGAGCACTATCTAGTTCTTCTGGTCTCAGGCTGATGGAGTCTCTGGTTTATGTGGTCCTTTCTGTCTCCTGGGCTAACAAGTTTTCCTTGTGTCTTTGGTGTTCTTCATTCTCCTTTGCTGCAGGTGGTTTGGGACCAATGGATGCATCTTAGATGGATACTTGCTAGCTTTCAAGACCCCAGACCACCAAAGTGAGATGCAGAACATTTTCTTAATAAACTTTGTTATGCCAGTTGGCCTAGATGTCCCCTGAAACCACGGTCCCCAGGACCCCGTCCCTGCTACTCTGTCCCTCAAAGTATTTAGTAATATTCAGGAAACTTCTTAGGTTTTGGTTTAGTCCAGGTGTGCTGACTTCCCCTGTATTGCGTACTGTCCTTCCCTTCACCTAAGATAATTCTTGTCCACTATCTTTTTTTTTTTTATCTACTTTTTTTTTTTAATCTAGTTAGTGAATAGCCCTCTCCCTCCCTCCCCAGCCTCATAACCATCAAAGAATGTTTTCTTTTGTCTTTAAACCTTTTCTTGAGTTCTTATAATACTGGTCTCATACAATATTTGTCCTTTTGTGAATGACTGATTTCATTCAGCGTAACGGCTTCCAGATTCCTCCATGTTATGTTTTGCAGAGTCATCGCTGTTCTTTATCGTTGCAGAGTATTCCATTGTATGAATATACCATAATTTACTTATCCATTCATCCACTAATGGGCACCTAGGTTGTTTCCATTTTTTGGCTGTTGTGAGCAGTGTTGCAATGAACATAAATTATTTTCTGTTTTCTGGATTAATGGTAGCCTTGTTGGAGTGAGATGGTATCTCACTGCAGTTTTGATTTGCATTTCTCTAATGGCTAATGATCGTGACCATTTCCTCACATATCTGTTAGCCGCCTAAATGTCTTCTCTGGTGAAGTGTCTGTCCATATCCTTTGCCCATTTCTTAATTCGGTTGTCCTTCTGTTGTTGAGGTTTTGCAGTAACTTGTAGATTTTAGAGATTAGGCATTGATCAGATTTGTGGTAGCCAAAAATTTTTTCCCAGTCTGTAGGTTGTCTTTTTACTCTTTTGGTAAAGTCTTTGGAGGAACTTAAGTGTTTGATTTTTAGGAGCTCCCAGTTATCTAGTTTCTCTTATGGTGTTTGAGATTGTTAGTAATGTTTTGTATTCTGTTTATGCCATGTATTAGGGCTCCTAGAGTTGTCCTTATTTTTTCTTCCATGATCTTTACTGTTTTAGATTTGATATTTACATCTCTGACCCATTTTGAGTTTTTTTTTGTGCATGGTGTGAGGTATGGGTTTTGTTTCACTTTTTTTCAGATGGATATCCATGTATACCAGCACCATTTGTTAAAGAGACTGTCTTTTCCTCAATTAATGGACTTTGGGTTTGAGGTATTGATTCTGGATATAGGGGAGTAATCCTAGCATCAACAGGTCTAAATTTAGTGCTGTCATTTTGATGTGCATTTTTTTTGTGTTGTTGAAAGCTTTTGTTCTACTTAATTTTCTGCGCAGAGTCTTTATGTTTTTCTTGTATTTTATTTTGATGTGTAGGATTGTTAGTTTCCTTTGTGGTTACCTTAATATTTACTCCTATTTTTCTAAGTTTAAAACAATCTTTATTTCTTTATATCATCTTGACTTCCCCTCCATATGAAAGATCTATGACTACATTTTTCAGTCCCTCTTTTTTGTTTTAATGTCATCTTTTACATAATGACATCTCTGTTTCTCTATTTTCAATGTTTTAGCTTTAATTTATTTTTGTGACTTCCCTATCTGGGTTGGTATCTGGTTGCTCTGTCTTGTGTTCTAGTCTTGGGTTGTTACTTGATGTTACTGATTTTCTAACTGGACAACTCCTTTTAGTATTTCTTGTAATTTTGGTTTGGTTTTTGCAAATTTCCTATACTTCTGTTTATCTGGAAATGCCCTAATTTCACCCTCATGTTTGAGAGACAGTTTTGCTGGATATATAATTCTTGGCTGGCAATTTTTTTCTGCTCAAGGCTTTATATATGTCTTCCCATTGTCTTCTTGCCTGCGTGGTTTCTGCTGAATAGTCCAAGCTTAGTCTTATTGACTCTCTTAGTAGGTAATGCTTCATTTATCCACTGCCACTCTTAAAATTCTTTATCTTTGGATTTGGCAAGTTTGATTATAGTATGTCTTGGTGATTTTCTTTTGGGATCTACCTTGTGTGGGGTTCGATAAGCATCTTGGATAGATACCTTCTCATCTTTCACAATATCAGGGAAGTTTTCTGCCAACAAATCTTGAACAATTCTCTCTGTATTTTCTGTTATCCCTTCCTGTTCTGGTACTGCAATCACTCGTAGGTTACTCCTCTTGATAGAGTCCCACACAATTCTTAGAGTGTCCTCATTTTTTAAAATTCTTTTATCTGATTTCTCCTCAAGTAAGTTGGTGTCAAGTGTTTTATCTTCAATCTCACTAACTCTGAATTCCATTGCCTCAATTCTGCTTCTATGCCTTTGTGCCGAATTGTCTAATTCTGAAAATTTATTGCTAATCCTCTGGATTTCTGTTTGCTGCCTCTCTATGGATTCTTGCAGCCTGTTAAATTTGTCATTATGCTCTTCTATAACCTTAAGTTCCTCTATTGCTTTGTCTGTGTGCTCCTTGGCTTGTTCTGCACTTTGCCTGTTCTCCTTCCTGTTGTCTTGAAGAGCTTTGTATATTAATCTTTTGTATTCTACCTCTGGAACTCCGAAGAAGTTCTCTTCCTCTGGAAGATTTCTTGATTCTTTGTCTGGGAGCTTGCTGAAGCCATTGTGGTCTGTCTCTTTATGTGATTTGATATTGACTGTTGTCTCTAAGGCATGAATAAGTTATTACGTTTATTTATTTTATCTTTGCTTACTGTCCTAGCTTCTTATTTTGTTTTGATATGCCTAAATAGGCTGCTCGTGTGGGCTAGCTTGATTATTGGTGCCTTTGAAGCTCTAATGTCCTGTCACCAGGTGGTTAGATCTGTTACAAGGTATGTGAGCCCAGGAGTCTACTGACTTTTACTTTATGGATTCAGCTCAAGTGTTCAGGTTGCTGATCACGAAGTGTGTGGTACACACTCTCACCTACAGCCCTAGATGTGCAGAGGTGATTGGTGTAGGCACACATATCTGGCTGTATTAAGGGGTCACGTGGCAGGCAAGGCAGGGGGCTGACAGCAGCCCTGAGCATCTGAGAGGAAAGCATGTCCCTGTTCCCCAGAGTGTGTACATGGGTGGGTTTTACATCTTCACTGTGGGCACCCAAGGTTGTTGGCTGTTCGGACTGGGAGGCACCACTTATTCTTGGACCCCTGTTGTGGGTGGCTAGGTGGCATGGGTGGAACCACTAGTCCTCAAGCCCCTGTGAAATTTATATTTTAACACTATCACTATGATCACTCTGTGATGAGAGAAATGTCAAATGATAAGAGTGGAAATGGAGAGAACAGTAACTAAGACCAGAGTTGGCAGCCCAGATAGAGGTGGTAACGACTGAGATGGAGAGAAGCAACAGATTCAAGGTATATTTTGGAAAGAGCACTAGCAAGATTTGGTGATAGATCTGGGGAGCAAGGGAGGAAAAAAAAAAAAGATTTCTGGATTTCTGGCATGAGCAGCTCTCAGGACGATAAAGACGCCATTTACTAAAATGAGAAGATTTTGGGGTAGGATGAGAGGTCTTTGTGAAAATAAATCCAAAAGGCAAAATCTGGAAGGAGGTGGAGATTTAGAGGTGTTATGTAAATGAGTCAAAAATGGCCTCTGTGTATCAGACTCAGGTTATTTCTTCATAGCAAGTTAAGGCCTGTTAGCCCAAAAAGCCTGCCGGCATCAAATTCAAATTTACACACATTCAATTGTTTTAAACACAGCTCAGATAAGCAGATTTTTAGCCACTTAGAGCCTGCCTACTTTATACTCCCCATGACACTGCACCTAATATTTGCTATATCTGTTGCTGTCGTGAGGTGCCATTGAGTCGGTTCTGACTCATAGAGATCCTACGTACAACAGAAAGAAATACTGCCTCGTCCTGCACCATATCTAGTGTCTCTTAAATGACAGTAATGTCAACATTCCATGGCCGGATACTTCTTCTACACCTTTGTTTGCTCGATTTGAAATTCACTTCCAGTGTTACGACTTTTCATTTTTTTGTTGCACTTTCATCTTTGTCAGCCAATTCCTTTTTTATAAAACGTCACATATGTTCATCACTGGGAGACAAGGAGGAAAGACAACTAAACTACACACGTTACAGTCTGTGTATGAATTGAGTAACACGCAGGATAAACAATCACCTATCTACTTTGAAAAAAAGGGACATTGTTGGACACTGATCATGACGTGCATCTATTATTTACCCAGTGATTTGTGGACTGAAGAAGGCTAGAAGGAAATTTTTTACTTTATGTGATTGTTGTCATCGTTGTCAGTTGCTGTTGAGATTTGAATTCATGACAACTTTATGTGTGCAGAATAGAATTGCTCCACAGGGTTTTTGAGGAAGCAGATCACCAGACTTGTCTTCAGAGATGCCTCTAGGTGGGTTCAAACCACCAACCTTTCGACTAGTAGTTGAGTGTTAACTGTTGGCACTACCCAGGAACTCCTTTGCATGATTACTCACATTTAATGTACTACAGCAACTGAAATGTGAACCATGTTGTTGGGAGACTAGCGTTATTCAGCTAAACAGTGGTAACTGCAATTTGTGCATATTAGAACCATGTAAAGTGAGGACTGCCTGTGATACCCACATACCAAATGAAAGACTATAGATGACCAGGTCACTTTGACTTCTGGCAGAGTCTTGAGTCCTTAACTATTATCAAGTGCACTTATATTAAAGTGTTAACCAAGTTCTCTTTTTATCTTGTTAAGTACTTTGTCTTGTTTAAAATGCAAAATTCATAATTTATCAAAGGTCTGTCTTAAAAACGGGTTGGAAATACAGCAAATATATTTCACGGCGTTTTTTTTTTTTTTTGGAATGTAGCCTTGATAAAAATGAAAATTTTCTAAATTAGAGTGGAAAAAATATTTGGATGCACCAATAGTTAGTTACACTTTTATTTTAAACATGTTCATTTCCATTTGATTACATAAATATTGATATGGATAGTACCTGTATTACCTTGGCTATGAAATAGTCCCAGATACTGAGCTCAGGTGGGATGAACTTCTCTTTGACTATCAGTGACTCCTGGTTTACTGGTGGTGAGGAAGAAGTCAGTGGGGCAGATTCTCTGCAAGACATTTTTGATGGCCTAAAACATTTGTTCTGTTTTTCTCCTTCTTCCACTAATGAAGAAACAACAAAATAAAGTATTATAAAAGTAAGTACTATGCTCATGGTGCTTATTTCACCTGCCTTTATGTAAGATCTAATGTTAACTACAAATACACATACAAAAAGAATGAGATTATTATTATGAAAGTATACAGCAGGTTAATAGACAGGGGAAGCGAGATAAAAATCTCACTGTATAACAATCTTTTCTTTTAACTCAACTTGTCCCTCAGTCTCTGAATGCTGACTTGTCTATTGTATATTTAACATAATAGGATGTAATATCTGCCTGTAAATCAGTCCATAAGTTAGCTAGGAACATGGTACAAAATTTCCTACATACTCCTATTGTTTTTTAAGAATATCGTGGATGTGATATGAATGTTAATTAAAAGCAACAACTCACTTCTGAGACTTTCAGTGATTTTCTGGTCTTATATCTACATATCAAACTACCTTTTTATTATAAAATTAAAAAAAATTCAAGCACCATAACTATTTAATTAAACTGATTCTAACTTTTGGGAATGGCACAGAGATGAAATTTTCTAGTCAATGGAATTATAAAGAGGGGGGAAATGCTAAAACACTTAACAGTTAGATTTTCAGTATTATCTTAGAAAAACAGTTAAACAAATCTTACACAATTTATACACTAAATCACAAGATGCAAATCACCAGTGGGAATCAAACCAATAAACCAAGCCAAACCCGTTGCCACTGAGTCAATTCCAACTCACAGCGACCCTATAATAACAGAGTAGAACCACCCCATAGGGTTTCCAAGTAGTGGCTGGAGGATTCGAACTGCTGACCTTTTGTTTGGCACCCGAGCTCTTAACCACTGTGCCACCAAGGCTCCAGTAGGGAATTCAGGATCTCCCGAACACAGTCGTGGTCTAACAGATAGGCAAACAGCTCTACATTAAGGCAGACCAATATTCTGCACTAATGGTTGCAGTGAGAATTTACTTACCTTCTGAAGGAATGTAAGTATTTGTGCTGTAATAGAACTTTATTATTTGAAGCTGCTCAGCATGCACATGCATTGTATCAAGCTTACAGTCAAGCTGAGTTTAACACTGAAATTTATTTAAAAAAGAAACTAAGATGAATAAAATATTAGTATTCTAAGTATTATTATTAGTCTTTTGAAAGATTTTAAAAGGAACTGTCAAATGTGTATTCTTTTTTGTTCTTATTAGCACTTCATGAGCAATAATCAAGTTTCCGACATACCCGTGGCATATATTTACACACACTCTAAAATTTAAACACTGGTTTCATCAAGTGAAACGTATTTTTACCTTTCAAAAATTAATGCTAACTTTTAAGATAAATATATCATCTGATTTTAACAGTACTTTTGCTTCTTTTGTTTTTATTATTAGAACTCAGAGGCATGGAGAATCTCCAAGAAAATAAAACTTACTAACGATGCTAAATTAACACATTTTACCATAATTGTTATGCCATAAAAAATAGAGTTTTAAAAGCAAAACATAACAGGGTTTTTAAAAAGAGAAAACATTTGAAAGTACAGTGTGTGAATTCAGACAAGTGACATTAAAATAAGAAATTAACCATACTGGGGCAGGGGGAGATGCTTAAAATTTATAAACCCAATGGCAGAAAGTACAAAACTACTTATCAATATCCTTTTGATGAACAAGGACAACAAAAAAAACTTTTTTTGGCAAGCAGTTTCACAGTACTGAATGGTGTATTATTTGCAATACTACAAATAAAATGACCAGAGTGATGCCGCTCAGCAAACAAGAAAATACTCTGTGGCTTATCATTAGGGTAGTTTCTTCTTTTCCTTTTCCCTCAAATTGCACCAAGACCTAAGGCAAATTTAGGTTGGCCTAGATAGGTCATGAAGCTTAGGACCACCGATGGAGAATATATAGCTGCTGAGTGTTCAATTGGCTGTTCTTGAAAATGCAAATAATCAAATAAGATATTCTGCCAAACTTTCAATAAAAACTGACTCTACTGTCCTGTTAAGAGGCAAAAACTGGCTAGTAATAAAGGGAAAAAAAAAATCAGTATTAGGGAGAAATGAAGATGCAACTTGGGTGTAGGGGAAGAGGAAGAAAGAAGGAAGCTAAAAGGGCAGGCCGAAACAGAGGAATGCAGGGAGAGGAGAAAAGGAGGAGAAGACAAGAGGGTAACGGAGAGGGAGAAGAGAGGAAGGAAGGAAGGGAAAAGGAAGGGGAAGGGACAGTGGGAGGGGAAACAGAAAAGGGAAGTATGTGGTAAGGGGAAGAAGAAAATAAGCTTTATCAATGTTTAATATCTGGATCAACAGGTATTTGGAGATCACTGCCCTAGAGTGCTTCTTATGAATCACCCCAAAGGCCACACTATGGCTCTGTCTATAAGATTTCAGTTCAGATTCAAGAGAGTTATTAAAAATTAGAATGGAGAAAATACATTCAAGCCCTTTTGTTGCAGCACTTTAGGACTGCCAGAAATACTGGGAAGTGTTGGAAAGAAAGAGCACATGCTTAGTCTCCATAAGGCTCCTAGAAATACTGAGTCTCGGTCAGAGAGCTGAAATATTTCTTACAGAGTTAGTTCTTTCTTTTGCCATCAGACTTGAAATAAAAGGATATTAGATGAAGATATTTATCTGTAAAATTTTATGTTTATGTAAGTGCCTTTTTTGGAGTGTTTTCTTTTGACTCCTATGCTTTCTATATAAGAATTTGCCTTACCTATTTTTTTTATTATTATTATTTTATGAAATGTGTGAATAGAATGCTTTTTAAACTTTAAATTAAAATTTATATTACATGGCCCTCAATGACTAGTCTGGCTGAGAACTCTAAAAACAACAAAAAAAAATGTATTCCCTTCCCAGGAAAATTAGTTATTTTGATGTTCAACAGTCTTTTAAAAGTTCTTTATAATAAATCACCAGGTAATAGTGTTCGGCATTATGACTTAGCAATTCCACTCCTAGGTATGCACTCAAAATACTTGAAAGCAGAGATTCGAAAAGAAACTTGCACACCAATATTCACTGCAAACACTATTCACAATAGCCAAAAGGTGAAAACAACCTAAATGCCCAACAGCAGATGAATGGGAAACAAAATGTGGTACACACATACAATGGAATACTACTCAGCCAGAAGGAGAAATGAAGTCTTGATACATGCTACAGTATGGAGGGAGCTTGAAGAGATTATGCTGAGCGAAATAAGCCAATCACAAAAGGACAAATATTGTATGACCTCACTTATATAAAAGCAAAAGAAAAGGCAAATATATAGAGACCAAAGTTTATTAGTGGTTACCAGGGGCGGGAGAGAGGGGAAAAAGGAGGGTTAACGGTGATAGAAAAATTGCATTAAGGGTAGGGTTGCACAGCTGATTATTGTAATCGCAGTCAATAAGTTGTACACTGGTAAAAAGTTGAATTGGCAAAAGTTATGTGATAGATACGTTTACAATGACAAAAAAAAAAAGGAATAGCTGTTGAGGCTGCTTATGGATAACCAAACACCTCATTATGGTATTTGGTTACTTGGTTTGGAGGTTTAGTGTCATGGTTCCATGGGGCGCTTCAATTAATTGGCCTAATAACGTGTTTACTGCTTCCGTTCTACCTCCTAGTTCATTGTGTAGTGCCTGGGGTCTTAAAAGCTTGCAAGCAGCCATCTAAGGCACAATTGGTCTCCATTCACCTGCAGCAACAAAGGAAGAAGATGACCCAGGAATAGGAGGATACAGATAAGTGTGGTTAATTGCCTCCATCAACAACTGCCTCCTTTGCTGTGAGCCCAGAATGTCTGGATGGTGCCCAGCTATCATTACTGAACATTTTGATCAAAGATTCCATAGAAGAATCTTGATTAAAAGGGGGGGGGAAATGCAGGAACAGAACTTCAAATTCTCATGGGCTCTAGACTTTCTGGTGCCATGGAAGGTTGATGGACCTCTGAAACCACTGCCCTGGGAGATAATCTTTAACCTTAAAGCAAAAATATCCCCTAAAGTCATCTTAAAACCAAATACTTTAGTTTAACTAGTAAATAAGGCCTGCCTTGAGCATTATGCTCTTTTAAGAACTATCTATATTGGATCGAATTGACAACAGCTACTTGAAAGATTACATAGGAACTTAAGTGCAGTGCATTTATGTTAATGAGGGAGGAACAACTCAGAAAAGGAAGATGAGAACAGTTGCGCAACTCAAAGAATGTTAACTAAATGGAACGTGTAGAAATTGTTGAATTGGTCTATGTTTTGCTGTATATATTCTCAACAGCAAAATAAGTAAAATTTAGAAAATAAAAGTGTTGGGCATATTTGAATATATTTTAAAAAGCTGATTTTATTCTTTATTTTAAATGTGCTCAAGTCTTACCTTTTTGGTCAAGAAACTGTGTATATTTTGGTAAAAGAATGATTGCAACAACATGGGATAATCACTAAATATTGAATATAAAATATTTATTTTTGTACCAATTTAATGGGAAAAGCAAAACATCTGCATTTTCTGATCTGCAATAAACATAGATAATAAAATGCCAAAAGTATACTTTAAAATGTCTCAAACATCATTCGCATTCTCATATGTAGTAAAACATGACATGATTACTACAAAATAAAATATTTTATATTTTAGTCCTCATTTTGGAGACAAAAGATCATTACTGTAAATTTATCAAGATAAAGATGACAGAAAATTCACAGTTCTCAAATTGCAGATATTATCAAAATATAGTAAGAATTATTTAAATAAAAAAACATTGTTTTGCTGTACAGTATGCAATAAAAAGCAAACATGGATTTCTAACTGTTAACAGGAAAAAAGTTAATTTTTTGAAAATTGCTATTGCTTAGCCTATTTTGTACTTCAAAAATTAACCCTAACAACAAAAATAATTCAAAACAGCACATATACACAACGTCCAGTTTTAGTTAATTAGAAAATCCAAAGTCTTTAGCATATTTGCAATTCAGAGAAAATTTTAAAATACTCTTTAAAAATTAAATTGCTGATTTACATACATTAACTTTTTGTTATTATGAATTCTGAACAGCCAAGACCCAGTCTAATGAAATCAATTTCTTATATTACAAACTTCAAGGTATATTTGAATATTATTTCATTAAAAGAATTGGCATATAAAGTATATTATAGGCATGTAGAAAGAAATATAATTTAGTTCATGAGATCATTACTGCAAAGAAAATTAAAATCAGAATTTATATCAGAACAAGAATGATGGCTTCTAAATTCTTGTCATTCTACTACCTTTATGAAAATACTTCTTAGAAAACAGATAGTTAGGGGTTCTAAACATATATTTGATCTTCAGTATAAAATACTTTGGAGCCCTGGTGGTGTAACAGTGAAAAGCTTGGCTGCTAACCAGAAGGTTGGCAGTTCAAATCTACTAGCTGCTGCTCCTCTGGTGCAGTTCTATAGGGCAGTTCCACTCTGTCCTAGAGGGTTGCTAGGAGCTGGAATCAACTCGACAGCAGTGGATCTGTTTTTTTTTTTGGTTTTATATATTTTAACACTAATTGGGTCATCAGGTAAATAAATATTTTATATTTGTCAGTTTTCATTTTGCCAAATTTTAATACTAAAATTTAAAATATATAAATGTTAATTTTTACTGAAATCATATCAACTTTTCTAAATTGCATTATTTTACTTCCTTGGCAATAATGTATATTATATATAATCCAATGCATAAATCTCTGGACATCATGCTTATGTTTAGCAATAATCCAAAGTGTCTTCACTTCTTCCCCTTCTTTTCCATTTTTTCCTATTCCTTTCTTTTTCTACCTGTTTCTCAGACTAGGTCAGATTTGGAATCAACAGGTTTTGGCTTCATCATTCAGTGAATATACTCCTTTCTTCTGGTTAGCAACTGATTAAAAGATATCATTCCTTTTTTCTGTAAGTGCTCCTTCAGTTATTTCCATGATTATTTGTATTCGGAACAGTTTCTGGGTTCTAAAAGATAGATGGGCACCACATAAGGGGGATATGACTACACACAGCCCTACTATTAAGTGTGAACCACCACGTATTTTAAGTATTCTATATTATTTGCCTACCATGTCCCAATCCAAGAGGTTAAACGTGTCGATACAGATAAATTCTGGTCACTTTGATTATTAGGGATTCTTAGGATATTGTCAGAAAGTGGTAGGATACACTTTATGATGGTACTTGAAAGATAATTTATGTAATACTACTGTGCCTAGAAATATCAACCAAATCTGAATGCTCAAACAAGGAGCAAAGTGGACCAAATGCTTTGAGTAAGGTCCTTTACATACCTATGCTCAGCACAAAAGGTTGAAACTAAGACCTGCAGCCTTGACTATAAGAATGAATCTTTTTACAGTAGTCAAAACTGAATTAGCCAGCCCCTGGCCCTGTCCAAGGAAGTTAGGGCCATGGCAGGAATGACTATAAATTATCCCTTTTGATGCCACTTGCCCTAAAAGTACTATTTCATGGGTATGTCAAATACTTATAATGAAGTCCAATGTGAGGTCCATGGTCAAAAATACTGACTTGTTCCTAACATTCAAAATTCCTTTAACAGGGAAGGCAGATATTTTGTTTCAAATGGAGCAATGACAAACTGTATTTACCTTGAAAGTAAATTATTGCCTGTTTTAAAATAAAGTTTCATTGGACCACAGCCATGTTCATCTGCCTACCTATTGTCAAAGACTTCTTTTGTGTTATAGTAGCAGAGCTGCGTTGTTGTGAGAGAGACCAAAGGGTCTGCAAAGTCTGAATCCCATGCTATTCGGCCCTTTACAGGAAAAGTTTGCCAACATCTGTTCAAAGTTATAAACTGAATTTGCCTTATTACAAGTATTAAACATAAATAACTGAAAATGAATCTTTGTCTTTTATTTTTGGCGGGGGGGGGCAGGCGGGAGAGGTGAAGAAAGCTGAATTAGAAAATAAGAGGGTTGTGGTGTTTAAAGAAACAGTTTGAAACAAGTGGAGGAAGTGGAACCTAGGCTAACATGGTTTTGACTCATAGTCATACGGGGCCGTATCTGAGTGGAAAATGCTTTTGTGTGTAGATGGTATAGAAGAAACGGGTAAAATGGAGAAAGTGAATTAAATTTCATAAAGAGGTAAATGATCTTGCTGTATTTCTCAAAAATGTATATATGGCTTGTTTTTTGAAAGGCATTTAAAAATTTTTACTTCTTCAGTATGTCAGTATAAGATGAAGCAGGCTTTCAGGTATTAAATATTAATCCCTAAGTCTACTCCTTGTAACCCTCAAAATTTAAAAATCAAAATTATCACATATGAGCTAATAAAGTACAAAAAAGAAACTTCGGAAATGCAAAAAGCATCATATTATTTTCTGATCAAAAACATTTGGTGCTTCTATTTTTAAATTAATATAGTACATATTGTTTAAATATTAGAAAGTACTGAAAAGGGGATACGATTGTTTACAATATTTACTTTTGACAGTATTGTGAACACTTAGAAATCCAAAAACCCCAATGGCCAGAATCATAATAAGCAAATTATAAAGCAGCCTCAACTGAAATATTTTTCTGGTCATTTCAAGCCATAGTCTGATTTACCATGATTAGCGCTGACATTTCTTTATTTTTACATACTTAAAAATATGTTAAAGTCTAAGGGAAAACATAAAAAACTAATTAAAAATTTAAAAGCAGAATAAAGTAAGATGGTTTTCTAAGATGCTAATCATTGTTTTAAATCAATAAAATGGCTTCATTAAAGGAAATTTCTCAATTTTCTCTAAATGCCAAACAAAATAAAACTGGCCCAATGTACCCCAACCCCTCCAAAACAGCACAAAGCAAGCTGGACTGTAAAAGCCTATTTCTAAAGCTAATATCTTGCCTGCAAGACTGGGAGGGCTATGAGAACTGATGGCTGAAAGAGCTTTGGAAAAGCCCACACACTCCATGGAGAATACCACTACCTGGTGGGGGCTAGGCATAGCAAAGTGCCTTCCTGCCAAAGAAAGAAGAGAGAGTCTGTATTGGGGATAGAACAAAAACCAGTATCACAGTGTATTTTAAAGCAAATAAAATTTTCAGTAGTAAAAGATCTAAGAAAATTACATTAGCTTTAATCACTAATGCTAAAACACACTGGTGCATGAATATCTTAAGGATCGAAATTTGCACCATAAACTTTACGTTGCATTTTTATCAAAAAACTCTATGTTTTAAGAAAATGGTTGGTAACAAGAGCTTTCTAACAGTGATAAATTAAAAAGTAATTACATTTAATAAAGTTATTGTTCAAATGAATAAACTTCAGCCTTTAAAAAAAAAAAAAAAAGATTAAAAACTAACCAGACAAAGCTTTTGAATGTGTCTGTTCTTCGCTGGGAACACGTGCACCTCCGCCAAACACAGCAGACCACATTTTTTCATTTAGAGGATGGGCCACAATCCGAAATAGTTCATTACTAGAATGTGTTGCCAGGCCATGGATGAAGAGACTAAGATAAACTGCTGTGAGAATCTCACAGAGCAAGATTGTAAGCCCTGGATGGGCTTCCTCACCAGAAGAATTCAAAAGTCGAATCAGAGAAGTTATTCCTAGAACAAACAACAAACATACCAACCATTGAAAAATAACTTAAAAAAAAACTATATTTTCAAATTTTTGAAAAAATTTATGGCATCAGGATTAAACATATTCTTCCTCAGATTCATAACCAAGAAAGGCTACTATACTTAATGAATAAATGTTGAGCTATTTGTTCAATTTAGAGAATAACTGAAAACTGGCAACTTCACTAACTCTGATAAAGTGGTAACCCAACTTAAATTACTATCTCAAGGGGAAGAGCCAAAATATCCCACTGCTGCAACTGAAAAAAAAAAAAAAAAAAAAAAACCTTAATGCCATCTTTAGGTGCTATCGAGTTGGCTCCAACTCATAGCGACCCTATGTACAACTGCCCAGGCCTACACCATCCTCACAATTGTTATGCTTGAGCCCATTGTTGCAGCCACTGTGTCAATCCATCTAATGGAGGGTATTTCTCTTTTTCGCTGACCCTCTGTTTTACCAGGGACTGGTCCCTCCTGATAACCTGTCCAAAGTAAGTAAGACTAAGTCTCGTCGGCCTCGCTTCTAAGGAGTGTGCTGACTGTTCTTCTTCCAAGACAGACTTGCTTGTTCTTCTGGCAGTTCATGGTATATTCAAAATTCTTTCTCAACATCATAATTCAAAGGCATCAATTCTTTGGTCTTCCTTATTTATCATCCAGTTTTCCACTGCATATGGCTTGAGTCAGGCATACCTTCATCCTCCAAGTAGCACTTTTCTTTTTCAACGCTTTAAAGAGGTCTTTTGCAGCAGGTATGCCCAGTTCAATACATCGTTTGATTTCTTGACTGCTGGTTCCATGGATCTTGACTATGGATCCAAATAAAATGAAATCCCTGACAACTTCAATATCTTGTCCTTTCATCATGATGTTGCTTATTGCTTCAGATGTGAGGATTTTTGTTTTCTTCATGTTGAGGTGTAATCCACACTGAAGACTGTAGTTATTTATCTTCATCAGTAAGTGGTTCAAGTCCTCTTCATTTACAGCAAGCAAGGTTGTGTCACCTGCATATCACAGGCTGTTGATTAGTCTTCCTCCAGTTCTAATGTGATGCTCTCCATAGAGTTCAGCTTCTCGAATTATTTGTTCAGCATACAGATTGAATAAATATATGGTGAAAAGATTCAGTTCTGATGCACATCTTTCCTGATTTTAAACCATGCAGTAACCCCTTGTTCTGTTCAATGACTGCTTCTTGGTCTATGCATAGGTTCCTCAAGAGTACAATTAAGTGTTCTGGAATTCCCTTTCTTCACAATGTTATCCATAATTTGTTATGATCTAAACATTTGAATACCTTTGTATAGTCAATAAAACACAGGTAAACATCTTTCTGGTATTCTCTTCTTTCAAACAGGATCCATCTGACATCAGCAATGACATCCTTCATTCCATATCGTCCCTGAATCTGGCTTGAATTTCTGGCAGTTCCCTGTCAATGTACTGCTGCAACTGTTTTTGAATTATTTCCAGCAAAATTTTACTTGTGTGTGATATTAATGATATCGTTTAGTAACTTCCACATTCTGCTGAATAACCTTTCTTTGGAATGGGCACATATAAGGATGTCCTCCAGTCGACTAGCCAGATCTTCCAAATTTCTTGGCATAGATGAGTGACTGCTTCCACTGCTGGATCCATTTGTTGAAACATCTCAGTTGGTATTCTGTCAACTCCTGGAACCTTGTTTTTCACCAAAGTCTTGGGCTTCTTTCTTCAATACCATCGATTCTTGATCATATGCTACCTCCTAAAATGGTGGATGCTGACAAATTCTTTTTGGTATAGGGACTCTGTATTCCTTCCATCTTCTTCTGATGCTTCCTGAATCATTCAAGATTTTGCCCATAGAATCCTTCAGTACAGCAACTCAAGGCTTGAATTTTTTCTTCCATTCTTTCAGCTTGAGAAATGCCTGTGTTCTTCCCTTTTTGTTTTCTAACTCCAGGTCTTTGCACGACACTATAACACTTTATTGGATGTCTTCTCAGGTCTCCCTTTGAAATCTTCTGTTCAGCTCTTTAACTTCATTTGCTTTCTTTCCTCTCTTTTTAATGACCTTTTGCTTTCTTCATGTATGATGACATTGATGTCATTACACAACTCATCTGGTCTTTGGTCATTAGTGTTCAGTGTGTCAGATCTATTCTTGAGAAGGTTGAACTTTGGCTCTTGTTGACTTGTTTCAATTTCCTTCAGCTTCTGCTTGAACTTGCAAATGAGCAACTGATGGTCTGTACTGCTACACGCCCTCGGCCTTTTTCTGACTGATGACATTGAGCTTCTCAATTGTGTCTTTCCACAGGTGTAGTCAATTTGATTCTTGTATATTCGATCTGGTGAGGTCCACGTATATTGTCCCCGTTTACCTTGCTGAAAAAAGTTATCTGCAATGAAGAAGACATTGCTCTTGCAAAATTCTATCATGTGATCTCCAGCATCGTTTCTATCACCAAGGCCATATTTTCCAACTACTGATACTTCTTCTGTGTTTCCAACTTTTGCATTCCAATCACCAGTAATTATCAATGCATCTTGAATGCACGTTTGATCAATTTCAGACTGTAGAAGTTGGTAAAAATCCTCAATTTCTTCATCTTTGGCATTAGTTGGTGTATAAATTCAAAATAATAGTCATATTAACTGGTTAACCTTGTAGGTGCATAGATATTATCCTATCACTGGAAGTGTTGTCCTTCAGAATAGATTTTGAAATGACTTTTTTGAACCTTAACTTTTATAAGATTGCAGTGCCATAACAAATGTTTTCCTATTATGAAAAAAGTAAAAAATTTTAAACGATGCAACAAAACAATTGAGTTATTTTAGTACAATGATCAAGAATTACTTAGGTAAAGTATCTGTATAATTTGTAATGAGTGATGAATACTGAACTGGTATCAGTTTTAGCAATATTTAACAATAATTACCATGCCGCAAAACCAAATCAAATCTGCTTTTTACTCATCTTACTAAAATTTTCAACAAGGCTAAGAAGAAACTCACACATATATGAATTATTTATACCTGGCCATTGAGCTGGTGATGTGTTGGGAGTTACTGCTTCATCTAAGCTTCCTGTTTTCCAAGAATGTCGGTGAGGAAGCAGTACTGTCTGATATACCATTCCAGTAAACTGGTTTGTTTGTAATGAACTAAGAGAAGAAAAGAATATTTAAATCCATGACAAATTTCACATATAATACTTTCATGTTTTAGATCTAATCCCTGGGGGACCTGAAATATACATTTTTTATTTATTCATTATACTAGATTATATCAAAGTAATATACTCTACAGTTTAGTATTACATGAAAACAAAGTATCCTTTAAGTATAAATATATATGTTTTCTAAATTAAAACACACGTGATAGATTTTAAGCATACCTATTTAGGGAAAGAATAAATATGAGAAAACAAAATCACTGTGGATCACAAGTAGCAAGCTTACACAGGGGACTTTGAAACATACGGTTGAGAATAAAGTTAGTTTAGGGTCAATTTGATATTTAATGTCTAGCTTGCCCTATGTTGGGCACTTCATCAGACACTAGGCATATAATAAAAAGCACGGTTTCTGCATCCATGAAATTTACAGTCTGGGGGCGTGGACGTGATATAAATAAATAATTTTATATTGTTTCTAAAGACAAACCTATTCATAGGGTGCTATGTATTTCACACAATTTGGGAATTCAGGATGAGTTTCCCCAAGTAAATGACACTTTAAGTAAACAGATTAATGAACAAGTAACACACAGCTGACAGAATACAGTATAAAGAACTTTGTTAAATCCTGTCAGAAAGTCCTATATCATACATTAAGTAAATGAATATAATATTTAAATACAGCACATTTATTGGTTTAAAGCTACACTCATTGGTAAATCTCACTGGCCATAACATTTAGATAAATTTGTGAATAGTTTCTCTTGGTTTACTTTTCAGCTTCAAGATGGCAAGAATAACAAAAAAAAAAAATCTCTCCTCTGCTATAACAGTAAACCTAAGGGAGTGAAAGGAAAGCTAAAGATAAATTAATGAAAATAAAGCCACGCTCAATAACAAGAAAGTGAACTCTCAGAGGACTAGGGTCAAAAGAATCAAGTTGAAGCTACCTCAGGAATATATAATCAGCAGGATAAACAGAGGCCACCTATGAGAAAATTCAAACACATAAGATGAACAGACAACTAAAAATCAACACCAAGGAAGGCTCACACCATACAAGAGATAAGAACTTAGCAAAAGACCTTAACTGAGGAAGCAGACTTCACAGAAGATTAAGGAAAGCAATTTATACCCAAAGAGAGAGGGAGGAAGCAGGGGAGGCACGATGGCGGGGGGGGGGGGGTGCGGGTGGGAGGGAAGGGGGAGGAGGAAGGGAGGGAAGGACAGACAAAAAGTTTAAAAAAAAAAAAGAATTTCTAAAACACAAACTCAGCCTAAATAATAGGACACTGCTTAAGAATGAATTAGTGGCTGGAAAATCAAGCTAGAATTTCTCCTGAAATGCAGCAAAAAGAGACAGACAAAAGGCATATATGAGAGTAAAGCTTAAAGAAAAATAAAATGGATTCACAAGTTCCAGTATCAGTCTACGAGGAGAAAAAATAAAACGGAGAAGAAACACTATTTGAAGAAATAATTCAAAGAACTAAAGATAGATATAGGTGTCAATATTTTTTATTGCCTACATGAACTATAGTGGCATCTCAGTCTATAAAGAGAGAAATCCTAAACTTGTCTGTAAAAATTTTCTCAACTCCTTCAAGTCAGTCACTCTCCTGTGCAACCTCAACCTTGTACTGTCTATCGTAATACAGTACTTATCATTTCAGTGCTTATTCTACACACTACTATCTGTTCACACATTTGTTTTTAGTGCTACACTGACCTTAAGGAAGGAGACCTTACCTTGTTTCTTTTAAAATTCTCAATGCCTATCACAGCATGACTGGCATAAAATAAGGCTTGCCAAGGAAATTATACTGAGAAGAGTTTACTTGAGATTCATTTGCTATAAAGGCATAAGCTAAAATTTCAAAGATGAAAAGAAGTATTTAATACCTCAGTCATATGTTTTTCTGCATTATTTAAAGTAGGCTGCTGAATATACTTTTTCTAAAGCAAAAACATACAAAATCTGAAACCTCTTTGGTTATTATAAGCATTCTTAAATTTCAGGAAAAGATGCTTACCTGTAGTTATGACTACCACAAAGGCACTGATAAATACAAGCAGAAAGTGAAGCTGCTAAAGTATGCATTACATATACCTAGAAAAACAACAAAAACATTTTTTAAGTGTAACTATTTTCAAGACCTAATATAATCACCATTTTTAAAAGATTAAAAAAAAAACTATTTTGTCCTTATATGTAAACTATTCTTGTTATTTTTTTGTATAACATTTCTGCCTACTGAGGTCTCACCTGAAACAATTTAAAGAAAAACCACTTGAGGCCTTTGGCAGAAATTATAAAACATGTCTGCCATCTAATGTCTATGTCAACAGCAAAGAGGAGTAGATGATGGTTATCCAGTAGACCCTCAACCATGTATTAAAAGCAGGTCCTCTAACACTCAACCTGCTTTTTCCTCAAATTATGAAGAAATCAGATTGATAAAAGACATTCACCTATGAAAAGGCCAATGAAAAATATGCTACCACATATTCTAGTTACTATAGAAAACAGACAGTTTGAAGAGAGTAGAACGTTAGAAAAGGGAGAAAATATAGGTATGAAAGACATTAACTGAAAGGCAGAAGAGTCAAACAACCCTGAACACGGCATGGTAGAAGCTGTAATAGTAGAACAAGGATAAAAGAGAAGTTTAAGCTAGGTAAGAAAATAAACTACACTATAATATTAAACATTAAACATACAGGTTCTTGATCTGATTACAAAGTATGACAGTTCTTTTCATAAATGAGGAGTAAAAGATCAAAATCTAATCACTATTTTCTCCTTTGTCAATAAAATTAAATTTTTATTGGTGGTTGGGATTAAAGTAAAAAATATGATCATACACCTCTACAACAAGGCAAAGAATCCAGTTAAAAGATGGGCAAAGGTCCATCAGTGGATGAATGGATAAACAAATTATGGTATAGTCCCATAGTGGAATACTACCAATGATAAAGAACAACAATGAATCTGTGAAACATCTCATTACGTGAATGAATCTGGAAGGCATTATGCTGAGTGAAATTAGTCAGTCACAGAAGGACGAATATTGTATGAGACCATTATTATAAGAACTCAAGAAAAGGTTTAAACACAGAAGAAAACATTCTTTGATGGTTATGAGGGTGGGGAGGGAGGGAGAGGGCTACTCACTAACTAGATAGTAGATAAGAATTTTCTTAGGTGAAGGGAAGGACAACACAGAATACAGAGGAAGTCAGCACTGAACTAAACCAAGCTAAAGTTTCCTGAATACAACCAAACACTTAGAGGAACAGAGAAGCAGGGACAGGGGTCTGGGGACCATAGTTTCAGGGGACATCTAGGTGAACTGGCATAATGTTTATTAAGAAAATGTTTTGCATCCTATTTTGTTGAGTGGTATCTGGGCTCTTAAAAGCTAGTGAGTGGCCATCTAAGATGCATCCATTGGTCCCAACCCACCTGGAGCAAAGGAGAATGAAGAACACCAAAGACACAAGAGACAGAAAGAGCCACATAAACCAGAGACTCCATCCTGAGACCAGAAGAATTAGATGGTGCCCGGCTACCACCAATGCCCGCCTTGACAGGGAACACAATAGAGAGTCCCTGATGCAGCAGGAGAAAAGTGGGATGCAGAACTCAAATTCTAATAAAAAGACCAGACTTAATAGTCTGACTGAGACTGGAGGGACCCTGGAAGACATAGCTCGCGAACTCTCTGTTAGCCCAAAACTTAAACCATTCCCAAAGCCAAATCTTCAGACAAAGATTAGACTGAACTATAAGACATAAAATGACACTTATAAAGAGAGTGCTTCTTAGCTCAAGCAGATACGCGAGATTAAATGGGCAACTCCTGTCCAGAGGCAAGATGAAAAGGCAGAAAGGGACAGGAACTGGTGGAATGGACATGGGAAATCCAGAGTAGAAAGGAGGAGTGTGTTGTCTCTATGAGAGAGCCACTAGGGTCGCATAACAATGTGTGTATGAATTTTTGTATGAGAAATTAACTCGAACTGTAAACTTTCACTTAGAGCACGATAAAAAAAATAAAATAAAATAAAAAGATGGGCTAAGGAAATGAATAGACACTTCACCAAAGAAGACATTCAAGCAGCTAACAGAGGAAATGCTCTCGGGATCACTAAAGCCATTAGAGATATGCAAATCAAAACCACAATGAGATACCATCTCGCCCCCAGCATTAGTGGCATAAATAAAAAAAGCACGAAATAACAAATGTTGGAGAGGCTGCAGGGAGATTGGAACTCTTATGCACTGCTGGTGGGAATGCAAAATGATACAATCATTTTGGAAAACAATATGGCGTTTCCTTAGAAAGCTAGAAATAGAAATACCATATGATCCAGCAATCCCACTCCTAGGAATATATCCTAGAGAAATAAGAGTCATCACACAAATAGACATATGCACACCCATGTTCACTGCAGCATTGTTCAAAGTAGCAAAAAGATGGAAATGACCTAGATGCCCATCAACAGATGAATGGATAAACAAACTATGGTACATACATATAATGGAATACCACACAACGATAAAGAACAAAGATGAATCTTTGAAGCATCTCACAACATGGATGAATCTGGAGGGCATCGTGCTGCGTGAAGTAAGTCAATCACAAGAGGATAAATACCGTATGGGACCACTACTATAAAAATCCACGGAAAGGTTTACACACAAAAAGAAACAAACTTGATGGCTACGAGGGAGGGGAAGAGTAAGGATGAACACTAAACAGACAATAGATAAGTAGTAACTTTGTTGAAGGGTAAGACAGTACACAACACTGGGGAAGCCAGCACAACTTGTCCAAGGCAAAGTCATGGAAGCTTCATAGACACATCAAAACTCCCTGAGCGACCAAATTGCTGGGTTGAGGGCTGTGGGGATCATGGTCTTGGGAAACATCTAGCTCAACTGGCACAACACAATTTATAAAAAAAATGTTCTATATTCTACTTTGGTGAGAAGCGCCTGGGGTCTTGAAAGCCTATGAGTGGCCATCTAAGATACTCTACAGGTCTCACCCCTTTGGGAGCAAGGGAGAATGAAGAAAACTAAAGATACGAGGGAAAGATTAGTCCAAAGGACTAATGGACCACAACTCCCACAGCTTCTACCAGATTAGGTCCAGTACAACCAAATGGTGCTTGGCTACCACCACTGACTGCTATGACAGGAATCACAATAGAGGGTCTCAGACAGCGCTGGAGAAAAAAGTAGAACAAAATTCTAATTCACAAAAAACGACCAGACTTACTGGCCTGACAGAGGCTGAAGAAACCCCAAGAATATGACCCCAGACAACCTTGTAGCTCAGTAATGAAGTCACTCCTGAGGTTCACCCTTCAGACAAAGATCAGACAGGCCCATAAAACAAAATGAGACTAAAGGGGCACACCAGACCAGGGACAAGGACTAAAAGGCAGCAGGGGACAGGAAAGCAGCTAATAGGGAACCCAAAGTCAAGAAGGGAGAATGCTCACATGTCGTGGGGCTGTTAACCAATGTCATAAAACAGCATGTGTACTAACTGTTTAATGAGAAGCTAGTTTGTTCTGTAAACCTTCATCTAAAGTACAATTAAAAAAAAAAGAATATGATCATATAAATGAAACAGGCAAATACTATATTTGGGAGGTTATAAAAATAATGGCAAGATTTTACATCCTCTCCAATCAAGAGATGGAGTCTATTTCCCTACTTCTTGAATCTGGGCTGCTTTTGTGACTTGATTTGACTAAAAAAACACAGCATAAGTGACATGTGAGTTCTCAACCTAGGCCTCAAGAGACCTTAAAGTTCTACTCTTGTTGTTTTTTATGCCCCTGCAACCACCATGTGAAAAAACCTAGGGTTGCTTGCTGGAGACATAGATAATGTAGACTCTGTCAGCCCTGCTAACAGCCTGCCAACTACCAGACAAGTAAATGAGGCCATCCTAGATCACCCAGTATCCAGTCAACCCACTAGCTGACCAAAGACAAATGAGAAAGTCCAGTAGAGACATGCCTTGCTGGCTGAAACCAGAAGAAATGACCAGCCAATCCACAGAATCATGAGCTAAATTAATAGTGGTTGTTTTAAATCATTAACATTTCAGGGTGGCTCTTAAGCAGTAAAAGCTAACTGATACAACAGGGTTATGCTACAATTAAAGTTCAGTATGGAATAATGTTTCACTAAAATGAGCACAATCTGAAGGAAACTGAACTCCAAACTGCATAATAAACACTTTGGGCATTTACACTATAAAGCAGTACAGGAAAAGAAGTGGCAAAATTAAATTTCAAGGGTTAAGGTTTTCTAAGATGGTAAAACTGTAGAAGGAGAGTCCACTAGCGTTCAAGCAGAAAATTGAACTGGAATGATATAGCCTGCAAGGCAGGCAAGAACCAAATGATGGACTATGAAGAAATTCAAAAAAGGAAGAAAGAGATGACGAGATATGCAAAAATAGTCAAAGGAGGTCATCAAACTGAAACAAAACCCACTGCCATCGATTCCAACCCACAGTGACCCTATAGGAGAGAGTAGAACTGCCCCATAATGTTTCCAAAGCTGTAATCTTTACGGAAGTAGACTGCCACATCTTTCTCCTGTGGAATAGCAACGTGGTCATACTGCAGTAAGGATGAAATATAAAATGTGGTTTTAATGATAAAGTGGAGTGATGACAGAGAGGAAACAGATGCTGTGGTTGATTACACAATTACCTAGATGAGTAGTTATGCATCAGAATCACCTTTCTTAAAAACACATATTCCTGAGCCTCAACCTCAGACTGATTCAATAAGTTTGGAGTAATTTAAATATCTGAATTTTTAATATGCATTCCAAATGATTCTGCTGTAGCTGGTTCCTAAATCACTGTCGAGCCTAGAGGAATAACAGGACTTTATAACATTATTCTTAAAATACGTAATGTTTTACACAAGTTTAGAGAATTTGCAAAAACCAAACCAAAGCTACAAGAAATACTAAAGGATATTGTTTGGTCAGAAAACCAATAATATCAGATACCAGCACAATACAAGGTCACAAAACAGAACGTCCTGATATCTATTCAAATAGGGAAATCACAAAAACAAACAAATTAAGATTAATTAAAAAAAAAATAATACACACAACAGGGAATCATGGAAGTCAATAGGTAAAAGATCACAATAATCAAAAAGAGGGACTAAATACAGGAGGCATTGAACTGCCAGATGGAGAGTGATACAAGGCGATATAGAACGATACAAGTTAGGTTTTTACTTAGAAAAATAGGGGTAAATAATAAGGTAACCACAAAAAGGTATAACAACTCTATAACTCAAGATAAAAGCCAAGAAAAACGTAACGACTCAACTAACATAAAGTCAAACACTATGAAAATGAGGATCTCACAATTTACTAAGAAAAACTTCTCAGCACAAAAAAGTATGTGGAAAAATGAAATTGCCAACAACACACATGAAAAGGCATCAAAATGTCAGCACTAAAAACTTATTTATTTATAATTACGCTGAATGTAAATGGACTAAATGCACCAATAAAGAGACAGAGAGTCACGGACTGGATAAAGAAAAATGATCCATCTATATGCTGCCTACAAGAGACACACCTTAAAGACACAAACAAACTAAAACTCAAAGGATGGAAAAAAATATATCAAGCAAACAATAAGCAAAAAAGAAGAGGAGTAGCAATATTAATTTCTGACAAAATAGACTTTAGACTTAAATCCACCACAAAGGATAAAGAAGGACACTATATAATGATAAAAGGGGACAATTGATCAGGAAGACATAACCATATTAAATATTTATGCACCCAATGACAGGGCTGCAAGATACATAAATCAAATTTTAACAGAATTGAAAAGTGAGATAGACACCTCCACAGTTATACTAGGAGACTTCAACACACCACTTTCACAGAAGGACAGGACATCCAGTAAGAAGCTCAATAGAGACACGGAAGACCTACTCACAACAATCAACCAACTTGACCTCATTGACTTATACAGAACTCTCCACCCAACTGCTGCAAAGTATACTTTTTTTTCTAGCGCACATGGAACATTCTCTAGAATAGACCACATATTAGGTCATAAAACAAACCTTGGCAGAGTCCAAAACATCGAAATATTATAAAGCATCTTCTCAGACCAGAAGGCAATAAAACTAGAAATCAATAACAGAAAAACTAGGGAAAAGAAATCAAATACTTGGAAAATGAACAATACCCTCCTGAAAAAAGACTGGGTTATAGAAGACATCAAGGAGGGAATAAGGAAATTCATAGAATGCAACGAGAATGAAAATACTTCCTATCAAAACCTCTGGGACACAGCAAAAGCAGTGCTCAGAGGCCAATTTATATTGATAAATCCACACATACAAAAAGAAGAAAGAGCCAAAAGCAGAGAACTGTCCCTACAACTTGCACAAATAGAAAGGGAGCAACAAAAGAACCCATCAGGCACCAGAAGAAAACAAATAATAAAAATTAGAGCTGAATTAAATGAATTAGAGAACAGAAAAACAATTGAAAGAATTAACAAAGCCAAAAGCTGGTTCTTTGAAAAAATTAACAAAATTGATAAACCATTGGCTAGACTGACTAAAGAAATACAGGAAAGGAAACAAATAACCCCAATAAGAAACGAGAAGGACCACATCACAACAGAACCAAATGAAATTAAAAGAATCATTTCAGATTACTACGAAAAATTGTACTCTAACAAATTTGAAAACCTAGAAGAAATGGATGAATTCTTGGAAAAACACTACCTACCTAAACTAACACATTCAGAAGTAGAACAACTAAATAGACCCATAACAAAAAAAAAGAGATTGAAACGGTAATCAAAAAACTTCCAACAAAAAAAAAGCCCTGGCCCGGACGGCTTCACTGCAGAGTTCTACCAAACCTTCAGAGAAGACTTAACACCACTACTACTGAAGGTATTTCAAAGCATAGAAAAGGACGGAATACTACCCAACTCATTCTATGAAGCCACCATCTCCCTGATACCAAAACCAGGTAAAGACATTACAAAAACAGAAAATTATAGACCTATATCCCTCATGAACATAGATGCAAAAATCCTCAATAAAATTCTAGCCAATAGAATCCAACAACACATCAAAAAAATAACTCACCATGATCAAGTGGGATTTATACCAGGTATGCAAGGCTGGTTTAATATCAGAAAAACCATTAATGTAATCCATCACATAAATAAAACAAAAGATAAAAACCACATGATCTTATCAATTGATGCAGAAAAGGCATTTGACAAAGTCCAACACCCATTTATGATAAAAACTCTTACCAAAATAGGAATTGAAGGAAAATTCCTCAACATAATAAAGGGCATCTATGCAAAGCCAACAGCCAATATCACCCTAAATGGAGAGAACCTGAAAGCATTTCCCTTGAAAACGGGAACCAGACAAGGATGCCCTTTATCCCCGCTCTTATTCAACATCGTACTTGAAGTCCTAGCCAGGGCAATTAGGCTAGACAAAGAAATAAAGGGTATCCGGATTGGCAAGGAGGAAGTAAAGTTATCACTATTTGCAGATGACATGATCTTATACACAGAAAACCCTAAGGAATCCTCCAGAAAACTACTGAAACTAATAGAAGAGTTTGGCAGAGTCTCAGGTTATAAAATAAACATACAAAAATCACTTGGATTCCTCTACATCAACAAAAAGAACACCGAAGAGGAAATCACCAAATCAATACCATTCACAGTAGCCCCCAAGAAGATAAAATACTTAGGAATAAATCTTACCAAGGATGTAAAAGACCTATACAAAGAAAACTACAAAGCTCTACTACAAGAAATTCAAAAGGACATACTTAAGTGGAAAAATATACCTTGCTCATGGATAGGATGACTTAACATAGTAAAAATGTCTATTCTACCAAAAGCCATCTATACATATAACGCACTTCCGATCCAAATTCCAATGTCATATTTTAAGGGGATGGAGAAACAAATCACCAATTTCATATGGAAGGGAAAGAAGCCCCGGATAAGCAAAGCATTACTGAAAAAGAAGAAGAAAGTGGGAGGCCTCACTCTACCTGATTTCAGAACCTATTATACAGCCACAGTAGTCAAAACAGCCTGGTACTGGTACAACAACAGGCACATAGACCAATGGAACAGAATTGAGAACCCAGATATAAATCCATCCACGTATGAGCAGCTGATATTTGACAAAGGACCAGTGTCAGTTAATTGGGGAAAAGATAGTCTTTTTAACAAATGGTGCTGGCATAACTGGATATCCATTTGCAAAAGAATGAAACAGGACCCATACCTCACACCATGCACAAAAACTAACTCCAAGTGGATCAAAGACCTAAACATAAAGACTAAAATGATAAAGATCATGGAAGAAAAAATAGGGACAACCCTAGGAGCCCTAACACAAGGCATAAACAGAATACAAAACACTACCAAAAATGATGAAGAGAAACCCGATAACTGGGAGCTCCTAAAAATCAAACACCTATGCTCATCTAAAGACTTCACCAAAAGAGTAAAAAGACCACCTACAGACTGGGAAAAAATTTTCAGCTATGACATCTCCGACCAGTGCCTGATCTCTAAAATCTACATGATTCTGTCAAAACTCAACCACAAAAAGACAAACAACCCAATCAAGAAGTGGGCAAAGGATATGAACACACATTTCACTAAAGAAGATATTCAGGCAGCCAACAGATACATGAGAAAATGCTCTCCATCATTAGCCATTAGAGAAATGCAAATTAAAACTACGATGAGATTCCATCTCACACCAACAAGGCTGGCATTAATCCAAAAAACACAAAATAATAAATGTTGGAGAGGCTGCGGAGAGATTGGAACTCTTATACACTGCTGGTGGGAATGTAAAATGGTACAACCACTTTGGAAATCTATCTGGCACTATCTTAAACAGTTAGAAATAGAACTACCATACAACCCAGAAATCCCACTCCTCGGAATATACCCTAGAGATACAAGAGCCTTCACACAAACAGATATATGCACACCCATGTTTATTGCAGCTCTGTTTACAATAGCAAAAAGCTGGAAGCAACCAAGGTGTCCATCAACGGATGAATGGGTAAATAAATTGTGGTATATTCACACAATGGAATACTACGCATCGATAAAGAACAGTGACGAATCTGTGAAACATTTCATAACATGGAGGAACCTGGAAGGCATTATGCTGAGCGAAATTAGTCAGACGCAAAAGGACAAATATTGTATAAGACCACTATGATAAGATCTTGAGAAATAGTAAAAACTGAGAAGAACACATACTTTTGTGGTTACGAAGGGGGGAGGGAGGGAGGGAGAGGGTTTTTTATTGATTAATCAGTAGATAAGAACTGCTTTGGGTGAAGGGAAAGACAACACTCAATACATGGAAGGTCAGCTCAATTGGACTGGACCAAAAGCAAAGAAGTTTCCGGGATAAAATGAATGCTTCAAAGGTTAGCGGAGCAGGGGCAGGGGTCTGGGGAACATGGTTTGAAGGGACTTCTAAGTCAATTGGCAAAATAATTCTATTATGAAAACATTCTGCATCCCACTTTGAAATGTGGCGTCTGGGGTCTTAAATGCTAACAAATGGCCATCTAAGATGCATCAATTGGTCTCAACCCATCTGGAGCAAAGGAAAATGAAGAACACCAAGGTCACACAACAACTAAGAGCCCAAGAGACAGAAAGGGCCACATGAACCAGAGACCTACATCATCCTGAGACCAGAAGAACTAGTTGGTGCCCGGCCACAATCGATGACTGCCCTGACAGGGAGCACAACAGAGAACTCCTGAGGGAGCAGGAGATCAGTGGGATGCAGACCCCAAATTCTCATAAAAAGACCATACTTAATGGTCTGACTGAGACTAGAGGAATCCCGGCAGCCATGCTCCCCAGACCTTCTGTTGGCACAGGGCGGGAACCATCCCGGAAGACAACTCATCAGACATGAAAGGGACTGGTCAGTGGGTGGGAGAGAGATGCTGATGAAGAGTGAGCTAATTATATCAAGTGGACACTTGAGAGTGTGTTGGCAACTCTTGTCTGGAGGGGGGATGGGAGGATAGAGAGAGAGGGAAGCTGGCAAAATTGTCACGAAAGGAGAGACTGAAAGGGCTGACTCAATAGGGGGAGAGCAAGTGGGAGTACGGAGTAAGATGTATGTAAACTTATATGTGACAGACTGATTGCATTTGTAAACGTTCACTTGAAGCTTAATAAAAGTTAATAAAAAAAATACGTAATGTTTTAATGTTAATAAAGGAAAACGACTTATACATTAGGTATTTAAAAATTACTATCTCTAAAAAACAGCGTTTGCATATCTCTAAAATCAGCATTTTGGTTAGTTAAATGTACTGTTAAGGAGTCACTCACGTATCTGCATTAAACAAAAAAAACCAAACCCACTGCCATCGAGTCAATTCTGACTCATAGCGACCCTATCGGACAAAGTAGAACTGCCCCATAGAGTTTCCAAGGAGCACCTGCTCGATTCGAACTGTCGACCTTTTGGTTAGCAGCCATAACACTTAACCACTACGTCACCAGGATTTCCACGTATCTGCATATGTACCTCTTAGTCTTATCTTAATGAAGTTGTTAAACAAGGCTAAATAACCAGCATTTTTTAAAAATTAAAGTACCCGATGGGTTATAAGTAACACAGGATGAGCCTTGTCTACAAATAGAAGTTTTCTTTGATTAGAATCAATATAAACTTGGTAATATAACAATCACTATGTACAGTCTGATGTTGAAATTGGTTGTGGAAAGCCTTAACACTTATCTTTTAGTTTTATTATTGCAAATAGGTAAGTTAACAGCTTGAAACAGAGCATACTTACATTACTGTTTTGAATATCAGGATGGGGTGGTGAATCAAAGTTTACTATGGCATGTAGAATGTCGTGTGTTAGATTACTCAGGTGCAGTAATGGACTGGCAACTACTGTTTTGGCACTGGCTGTACAAGCAAAGAGGAGGGGTACTGAGGTTTGCTCTGACAGAGGGCTGGGAAAAATTGGTTCTGATGTTTCCTTAAAAACAAAGGGGGAAAAAAAAGGTTCATCAACTATTTATAGTTACAATACATTACATAATTCAAGGGTCTCTTTGAAAAAACTTCCAATACATTAAAAACTAAAAGTGTAATAGAAAGCTAAGAATTAGAAGGAGCATGAGAAGGTTAACAATTCACTAAAAACGAGTACCCTTCAATAATATTGAAAAGTGATGTGACAATACTCTCTTGCAGTAAACAGACTGTGGAGTATAAATTCTGCAGGTTTTAGGGCCTGATAAGGAATTGTCTCTAAACCACAATAAATATAGAACTTTTACATATTCACAACATGTAGCATTGTCTCTAAACCACAATAAATATAGAACTTTTACATATTCACAACATGTAGCACCACACAAAAGGGAACATTCCTTAAAGGATCATTAGTGAAGAAAATCAAGAATTTTAGTATTTAAAACAACAAAAAAACAAAAACCAAAAAAGCAACATTGAAAACTTCCATGCATGTACTATTTTGACTAGTGATCATATATGTTACATACCTGCTGAGATTCTTGTAAAAGCAAAATCAATTCCATTCTCACAGAGGCAAGACCCCCACCATGGGATCCATGAAGTATGCAATAACTAAGAAACATCCTCAAGAGTGACTGATACTTCAAGAGCCACTGTCTTCTTTCCTGAAAATTTTCTCTTAGTTGTTTCACCTTAGTTTGGTGAAGCAAATCTTCAGTATCTTCATTTAATCTAAGTTCATCTCCATTTTCACCAAACGCAGACTGCAGGTCTTCAACATCTGAACAATAGTCACAAGTTCTCTGAAGAGCTATCACTTCTTTTTCAAGCCAGTGATATAGCTGGTAACGCAATTTTCCACCATCTATTTCATAGCCAGTAGATAAAGTACGAAGTTCTACGGTAAGAATCTTTAAACATGCTCTAAATTTTAACTGGACTGCAATTATATCTTCTGATGGACTTAAAATGTCAGTTTCATCTAGTGTGCTGAAAGATTCTGTGTAATTAGAACTTGTTTCATCTAATTTTTTACTTATTTTTCTCTGTAAAGGTTTTAGTTCTTTCACTGAAATAGGAAGATCCTCATTTTCTTCATCGTTATCACTGTCCCATTTTAACTCTAAAGAGTCATCCTGAAATACAACACTTGGTTGGCTCCAGTCAAAAGAAAGAGTGGAGTTTGACTGTTTCTCTGAGGAACCCTCTGAAGAAGATCCCAAACCATTCATCAGTGACTGTGACCAATCAATAGCAGAAGACTTGTCTTCTCTTGCATCCAATTTTAATGGAGAAGAAGGAGAACAGTCTTTACTTGTATCCAGAAAACTAGATGTTCTACAAAAAGGTTTCGTCTTTTTTATGACCTTGGGCATCTTTGATAATACTTCCAAAGCCAACATGGGACAACCAGCTTTTAAGTGAGCACTGGCAGTAGTAAAAAATAATCTTCTTTCACTTAAATTAATTGTTCCTGCCAGTCCATTCTTCCCTGTTAAACTCATATGTGTGGAAAATACATCGGAAGATCCAAAATGACGTCTCAGCAAAAGAGGATGTGTCCTTAGGTAATTGTAGAAATTAAAAACCGCAGGATTACAGGCTGACATCATGGCTTGACCTGGAAGTAAATTCATTTTGTGAGCCAAGAAAAATTCTTCAAGAGCTGAATTGGGTGTCTATACCCCTTCCCCCTCAACTATGGCATATTTACCTACCTGGTCTTTGGATAAGATTTTAGTAATAGACCACACTAATCCATGGCATTGAGCAGACAAAGCACATTTATAATGAAATGTTCTAACACAGTAGGAAAACAAAGGTTATGCTGCTTTCTCATCTAAACAAATATCCTTCAGTAATAGTGTAAGATAATTTAAAACATCTACTTATACATTTTTAGTTCATCTTATCCTTCTTCTTTGGATACTCCTCAGTCAGCTTTGCTAGATCCTCTTCATCTTCCCTATCACTGAATGCTGAGAATGTCCTAGGGCTCAGTTCTTCACCTCTTTTGCATCTATACTCCTTATGTAAACTCATACAGTCCCCTGGCTTTAAATACCATCTATCTGCTGACAATATACACTGTAAATCTAGACTCCTATATTCAAATGCCTACCTGAGATTTCCGCATAGATGTACACACACTTTCCTTGGAGCCTTTTTATTTTGTGTTCCTTTGGCCTATACCATTTTTTATCCGTATATCCACATTGATTACTCATTCATTTCAATCAGGCTCTGGCTCAAAGGTCTCTTTATCAAAGAGATCTTCTTTACCTAAAACAGTACCCTCCAAAAGCTATTCTGACCTGAGTTTCCCCCATCTCACTTACCTGTTGCTCAAGCTAAAATCCAGGAGTTGTCCTTGACTCCTCTTTCCTTCACATTCCATATTCATTCCAGTCCTCTCTAGTCAACTTTAAAATTATATCCTCAAAACAACCACTTCTCTGTGTCTCTACTCCTACCATCCTGGTCCAAGCCACTGTTACCTTTTCCAATTTTCTTCCAGAAGAAAACAATTCTCATTGGCTCTGAAAGTAAGTGATCACATACTAACCCATAAGCAACATACACTGCTGACAAGAATATGTGTAGGTATAAGAAGATGACTGGAAAAGGCCGTTCCTTTCCCCCTTTCATTACACAGAGGCCAATTTGGAAATCTTTAGCTCAGATGGCTAGAAGAGTTGAACAACTGAGTCACATGGTTTTCTCATAAGTTTTGACGGTAAGGCATATGACACTTCCCGATTAGATGAAGCCATGTGAAAACCTATGGACTATAAACTTTTCTAACTAGTACTCCAAATGACATGACACCTAACTGTGCCAGCTACCAGACACAGTTCAATTTATGGAAAAGTAGCTGAAAAGCAAATCCCACTATTTTTACATAAACGCATATAAAGAATTCCATCTTATATGAGCCTCTAGAAAACCTTTAGCTTGGACCGAAGGTCTAACTACCTCCATGAATTACTATCCCCTTAGCCATGAGACCAGAAGAACTGAATGGTGCCCAGCTACCGCTAATGAATGTTTTGATCAAGGAATCAATAGATGGATCCTGACCAAAAGGGCAAAAAATGAAGAATAGAATTTTAAATTCTTATGGAATCCAGACTTACTGGACCTATTGAGACTGGAGGAACCCCCAAATCTATTTGAGAAAATCTTCAAACCATGAACCAAAATTATCCTCTGAAGTCTTCTTTAAACTAAACAACTGTTATGCTAAATTGGTAAAGAATGTTCATCATGAGCATTGCACTCTTTCAAAGAATTATCCGTATGAGCTCAAACTGCCAACAGTAACTCTAAAGCACAGATGTGAAGTTTGGGGGGCAGTGAGTCCAAGTCAATGGTGGTAAAACAGTATGGGTAAAGACAGCAAGAATGGTGATACAATGTGTAGACTGTAACCAATGTTGATGAATTGTACATACAGAAATTGATGAATGGATATATGTTCTGCTGTATATATTTTCACCAAAATTAAAAAAAAAAAAAATATATAATACCCTCTACCTCACTCTTCTAAGGAACAATAGAGAGTCATGGGTTCACTTAGCTGAAGATTTTCAAATCATATCACTTACGTCAACTTTCTTTACCCTGAATACATTTTTACTATAAAAATTATAAAATTGATTAAAAACACACTAACTCCCACCAAAGACAAACAACAGATTTATATTAGTATTTCTTCAAAACATTTATATTCAAGGGTTGATAATATTTATGAACAAATCTATCTCATAAAAACAGAAAAGTCCTTGGTTTTCTGGTATTGCATCACTTGTATGATAAGTCCATGATTTTCAAAAAATTTACCTTTTTGAAAAAAAAAAAAAAAAATACTGTATATATAACCCTGTGTCCCCAACTAAGCCATAAGGTCTTGGGTTATATATATTCCACTTGTTTGGTATTACCTCAGCACCCAAAAGTGTTCTGCACTCAGCAAGTACTCACAAAATGCTTAATCGTTAACATCTTAGAAATGCAGCTTACCATGATCCTCTCTGATAGGTTGCCTTATTAACGTTTCCAGAGCACTACCATAATCTTCCAAAATCCAATATGCCATACTCCGAAGAAAAGGATCATAATGCATATTTATGTTCAATGAATTGAGTTCATGGACAGGAGAATCAATTCCCAAAACTTTTTTACGTAATATAGATTTATATGTTGAAGATGTATCAAATTCAGACTCATAGAGTCTTGCTATTACAAGAGCCAACTGAATGTCATTCAGTTTCTCAAGACATACCTTAGAAAAAAAGAAATATTGTTTATAAATAATCAGGGGTTTCTTTTGTTTAAGATAAACTCAATTGGCTCACTAATAAATAGAGCAAAAGGTTTTATTAACATCAGAAATTAGCAAGCAAGGATAATAATAAAAACAAGTACTGCTTGCTTTAGCAAATCTACTGGACAATATTTATGTTAATACTTATAAATTCATCTGCTAGTGCTAAATATATTATTTGCAAAACAAATTAGCCTAATAAGGAAATAGTAAATAATTCTTAATAGCATCAATTCAAGCCACATATTTTGTTTTATTCTTGAAACACTACTCTTCTCCATCTACTCCACACTACAACAAATTTAAAATATATTTTGCATCACTTGTATGAAACTGAACAAAAGGACAATTTGGCGTATAAATGTTGTAATATTTTATGTGTTCGTAAGTTTTACTTAAAGATTTACTAAGAAATAATCAGTTAAAAGGATCATCAACTAAGTTAGCGCCAGATACAGGTTTAAATATGTTTAAATTGGGAGGACAAACCATTTTTTTTAACCTGTTCATGACCATCCTGAAGAATCAGATCAACTACCTATCTCTACGAACCAAGACAAGGTGGTTAACCTTGTTGTTAGGTGCCGTCAAGTCAGATCTGACTCACAGTGATCCTACGTACAACAGAACGAAACACTGCCTGGTCCTGCGCCATCCTCACAATCACACTATGTTTGAGCCCACTGTTAGTACACTTAAATACAATTCAACCTAAATAAAAAATAAAATTCTAAAAGTCACAGTTAAATATCAGCTACTTTGAGATATTTAGCCTTCTGTTACTTCCACTATAATTAAGTTAAAATTAAAAAATAAAAGTTTAAGCCATGGGTAAAGGCTGTCAATGCTACTGAAGGAAAAAAAAAAGTTTCATTCATTACCTCAATTGCATCTCTGAGGCAACCAGCTAAAAGAAAAAATGCTGCAGAATGTTCAAATCGCTGTTTGCCTAGCAAGGAAAAAGCATTCTTTAAAGCTGCTTTACGCCACCTCTCATCCTCAAAATTGTGTCCAAAAAACTGTGTCATCTTGGCATCTTTTTGAGATCTATTAAGAAAAAAAAGAAAACTTTGGAACACAGTGCATCCATATCAAATCAATCTTACTTACAAAGTTAGCCATTTAAAAGTTAAGACTCCATAGACATATTTGCCAGTTCATAAATTACCGCACATCTGCTTCTTTTCCCAGCAGAAAAAAGCACTGAGTAAACATTTAGTCTTTTTCATATAAATCACAGAAATTATTGAAAAAAATTCTTTCAAACTTCAAAGAAAACTGCATTAGCAGCAGTGTGGGAAATTATTTTTATATCCATGCAAAATATATACTTTATGTTAACTTCTGTGCTACTTCACCATTTAAATTTCATCAATCACCTCTTCCCCTTGCCTGTAATTCTAGGATGATTTTAGTGATAAAAAACCTAAGAAATATGCCCTGATTCAAAACAATCCAAGATATCTAGTCTCTTACGAACTGATTTGCTACCATCATGACTGTCCCCCAAAGACTGCTAATCATAAAGATTTGCCTGGAATTGAACATAAAACAAATGATGAACTATTTACAGTAATCATGTTCACCAAGTCTTGCTCAGGAGACGTGAGAGAGAGAAACTTCTAAGTGATTTTAGCTCAGGAATGGGGTCAAGGCCCTCAACAGGGAGGCAGCTGGAGGGATAGCCTGGCATGAGCTCTCAGTGGGTAAGAAGGAAGATGCCTGTTTCAGACTCCACTAACTGATCTTCTTCCCCATGCTAGAGATGCATGCTTTTGGTTTAGTTACTTTTGCTCACCAAGAGCACCATGAGATGTTCTTAAAATAAGCAAAAGCATGAGATTCTGGGCTGAAAAACCTGAAAAAAAAAAATTAAAATGACCTCATTAAGATACTTCTACTTTGGAAAACACTTGAGCTTCTTCCCTATGAAATCTTTCATTAAATATAAACATAACCAAGAATCTACTGAATCAATACCAACAAGAACAACAAATCTTTACTTAATACAGTTATATTATACCTTTTATAAAAAGTTTTCAATTTTGAAGCACAGTTTCCTCACCTACCTATATAACCCCCAAATCACAGCTTTCTTTTTCATTGCGAGGTAAAAGATGGCAGCATCTAAAGGATCATTCTTTCTATAAAAGGCAGCTTTGGCTACCTATAATTAGAAAATATTGGTCAAAATTTCACAAAAACATTTTTAAGTGAAAAAATGATTTCTCTCATATATAAGGCTGGCACACATTATTAATATGTTCAATATTTTTTTTAAAATTATATGATCATAAACATGTATATATACATATATTCATATATTATACATATAAATATATGTATATATGAAATAAATAATAATTACAAAGTAATGTATGGTTATAGCCTCTGAAGGTGGGGAACAGGGCTGATGCTTTTAATTACCAGCTCTTCTGTCTTACCTGACTTTCCTAAATGTGCACATAAATTATTTTGTAAAAATCAAACATACACTACTAAGCAAATGTGTGTTAACTAGCAACTTAAGAGCTAGAATGTGAATTTTAAAATTTATATTAATATTCTGAAATACAAACACGATTTAAAAACATTTCACTGCTTAAAAAAAAAAGAGTAACAGCAGAGTAAATACAGAATGCCATTTAAAGAAATGCGCAAAGAAAATATTAGTTCATTATTACACCGAAATAAAAATGCTTACCTTTTCTATACATCTGCGTAAGTTGCGGGTATTCCGGACCCACCACCCCACACCCATAGCTCTTAGCTCAGACCATGTGGGATCATCTTTTTGCATTGCTGGCAACATGTTCAGCAGTTCTTCTTCTGCTACTGAATGAAACGCCCAGGCAAAATGACTAGTAGACAGGCCTAAAGAAATGTAAAAAATAATGTTTTATATGAAATATAAATGTGATTGTATAAAATGATTATCAGAAATGTTTGTTCCATATTTGAGATAAAAATGTCTGAGCTTTACATGAGACTCACAGAGTTACAATTAAGTGTCTTACAATTAGTAGGGTATGGATTATTTCTTATTCGCTTCTTCAAACAACTTTATCACTTCAATATCTTCTAAAATGAGCATATATTTTCTCCAGTTAAAACATCTTTTTTTAAGAAAATACATGAAAAAATGCAAATACCATTGTGCTGCAGTATTTTTATTCTCTAGCTATTACCCATGACCCTTTTTAGAAAAATGGAAGCATCTAAGCATTATACTCTACACTGGCATATTTCTCTCTTCACAGCTGCTTCTCACCTTTTTTGGTCAGTATTTGCTTTATGGGTTTAATTCCACTGAATCAGAAAGGCATTAGCTTGGTGAACTGAGCACTGCACTTCAAAGACTCTGAAATCAGGATGCACATATTTAATTGCAGATCTATCACTGACCATATAACCTTGGGAAAGTTACTTTATCTCTTACTGATCCATTTTTTTTTTTTTCATTTATAAAATGTGAATAAACCTGGCACCTACCTTATATTGTTGTGAGGATTAAGTGAAATAATATAGCTAAAGCATTTAGGATAGAATCTAGCACATAATAACTACTATTACTTCAAATCACCATATTAATAAGATACTTTCATATTTATTTAGCATCGTTTACATCAGCAATTCTCTCAACCTACCGGTCGACACAGGTGTTGTTTACTAACCAGTTTCTGGTCTATCTCTTCACAATACATTTTGTTGAGTATTACATTTAGAAACCCTGGTGGTGTAGTGGTTAAGTGCTACGGCGGCTAACCAAAAGGTCGGCAGTTTGAATCCACCAGGTGCTCCTTGGAAATTCTATGGGGCAGTTCTACTCTATCCTGTAGGGTCACTGTGAGTCGGAATTGACTCGACGGCACTGGGTTATTACACTTAGGCCTGAGTAACATAAATGATTAATCACAAGATGTGGCTTTGACATATTTTGACATAATTATGGCCTTAGATTTGTAAACTGTGCCAAGAAATCTGAAATGTCCACTATACCCAAGTCTGGAAATAAATAGGAGAAACAAACAAAAAACCTATGCTGTGAATGGACTATTATTCTAAATTATTTTTCAATTTCTATTTTTTATTACCTCGTAACTAAGTTCAATGAATTTTTATAAATAATGAAAGGATTTGATTTAGAATTTTAAGCTTTGCTTTTCCAAAGCTAAACGCAAAATGAGGGGAAGGAAGATGCAGGGAGAGGAAAAGGGCAGTGAAGAAAGGAAAAAAAAAAAAAGAGCCAGAGTCACAGACCAACTGGCAGAGGCTGAGTCCCAGTAACACTCTTTTAAGCTGTAGATCCGATAATGCTGGAAGCTAGCTCTAGTCCTTGAAATTCCTGGGTATTGAGCCAATACATATCCTGTTTTAAGTTAATATAAGTGGGATTTCTGTCACTTATAACTTTATGAGTCCCAGTTAATAGTATATAAGAGAATCTGAAATGTACTAATGTTATTAAACTAATATCTGAAATATGTACCAATAGTACTTTTGGGGGTGGGTGCATTTTTATGTTCTGTGTTCTGTACTCTTTTTTGTAAAATATTTTAAACCGTATATAAATTATTTTAAAACAAAAGTGTTATTCAAATTTTGGGGAAAGAAGCTGAATTTAGGTAAATGTCAAAAAGGAAAATCTGAAGAAAAATTAAAGAGAATAAAATGACACTAAATGGCCTTTAATACATGATGTGTTTGAAAATGTAATACAGAATTTATTTGCCCAATATCTTTTTCTTCATTAAGTCTTTTCATCTACTAATAAAAATTCCAATGTTTTAAGCAAAGAAAATTAAGCAGAAATAAACATTTTAAACAAGAAATTAAGGAGGCTTAGTATATGTCAAATTTGTTGGCATTATCATGTCTGGAGAAAAACAAGCTCAAAGTCCACAAACCTCTCTTCTTTGTCTACTCTCCTTACTTCCTTTTAGTAGATTATTACCCAAATTACCTTGGTGAAGGAGTTGAGCTCGATATGCTGGAAGGGAAGTTGTAAGAAAAGTATGGAGTCGAACAGCCAAAAGAAATTTTAATCCACATTCATCAAGAGTTTCTCCACCTATAACCAGGAAAAAAAGAAGTATTTACTTAATTTTACTTGTAAACCAAAAAACATTTCATTAAACAAAACACAAGTAAATGCTAATAATTTTGGCCATCAGCATATGTTACAGCAATAAAAATAGCATCAAGTGTTCTTAAACTGACAAAAGAGTTACCAGTCTAAATGTAATCTTTGTTCTACACAATTGTGTATCACAGAAAAAGGTAGTATAGTTAAGTAATTGGAAAAATAATAAAGAGAATGAACTGTTTCAGGATCTATGACAGTTTTTATAATCTGAACTTCTCTGATCAGAATCTTATTTAAATAACATATGACACAGTTTTAAAATGGTTTAACTTTCTCTGTGGTACATAGTACAATAATATTCTCCAGATGGATACAGATCATATATCCATCCTAGGAATCTGCTGCAAACACTGGAAGTTATGGTTATATGGTAGGAAAGCTTGATTTTTACTCCAAACAATTAGACCTATAACCTATAAAAAAACACCTATAATCCATTTACATAAAATTAGTATCTATTAGTAATATCATTTTTACTTTAAGTGTCAAGATTCAAAACCAACTTAATATACCCCGTATTTTCCTTTCAATTTAGTTCAAAGGGTACGTCTTATCAACTTATATCTGGTTTGTTACAAGGCTGGATTTATTAATTCCAGAAGCTATTTATAATTCAGTGGGAATTCTACATTCAAATTTGTTCATAACTCAGGACAGGACAGTTCAGAAGAAAAAAACTGTTCCTGGTTGAGGAAAAGACCCAATTTTATCATACTTATACTCGTTCTAGGTAGGACCATATATTAACATTAAATCTAGCATTCTGGAAAAAAAAAATTCAATATTAAAAAATTGAATTATAACTCTTAACAGTAAGTATTACAAAATGAGAAAAAAAATGAAACAAAACACTTTTTATTTTTAGGTACCTAAAATAATTATTTAATGAAAATCTAAGTATATATTAAAGTTAAAATTGTACTGTTGTAAAGGCAGCAACGGTGATTTAAAAAACCTTCGTGGGCATTATTTTTACCAAAAGTTATTTAAGGTTATTTTTTGTGAAAATAAGTAAAGATATTATCATTGGATTTTCCTCCAGTCCTGTACAGAATTTAGTTTTACCTTGGCTTTTGTCTCTGCTTTCTCCAATATCAGTGCTCGTAGTTGCAATTGTATCTGCTAAGGCCATTAAAGACATCTGCTCCATCCGGCTGAGTCCTGGTAAGCTAGAATGAAGTAAGTGGCCAGAAAGAACCTGAGCATGCTCAGGACCAAAGTAAGTTGGACTGTACTGTGAAAGGTCAATGACTCTGGGCTTCGTATTTTCTTCATCTGTCTCTAACACATGACTATCAGATGTTAGAGATGAGATCTGAAAAAGCTCATCATAATTTTCATTTGACAATTGGTTTGATTTGTTTAAGGTACTCTGGTTACTAGATTTCTCCAAGGCTGAATAACAGCTATCATCATCTGCTGCAAGCAGAGCATATAAAGGAAGTGGAGGGACAGAATCTATTTCTGTGTAATCTGTACTTTCACTCTTGTTGAATGCTTGGGGGTCTCTAGTAGTGATTCCACTAGCACTGATGGTGAGAGACCTGAGGCGCCGTTCATGATTGGATTCAGCTTCATTCAGAGCCACAACTTCCCCAGCAATGCACTTGACAAGATGAGACAAGATGGCCTTTGCTCTTCGAACTTTGCCAAGATCCATGAGTTCCAAAAGCTGCAAGGGATGGTACTGAGGTAAAGTTGGGGAAAGTGCATGAGCTGCTTCAAAAAGACCTGAATCTTCCATATCCATTGAAGGATCAAATGCAGTTTTCTTTCCACAAATTTTCTGTGCAAGACTGGTCATGGATCGAGTAAGAGTTTTCTTTGGGGGATGTAATCCAAAACTTGATGAATTACTCTGTTTTATTAAACTTACTATAGATGGAGTACTTCCACTGTATGAATCTGTTATAACAGGTTCTTGTTTAGAAGATGGCTGCCACTGGGAATATACATGCATTTCACAGTCCATTCCTACCACAAGGATACCATCACGAACCCATGATAAAGAAACAGGAAAAGGTGGGGAGCCTTCTACGGAAGAAACCAAGTCCACACTTCGTAACAGTACAAACTTGGAAACAGGTACAACTTTATTACTCTCCCAGAGTGGAAATGCCAGGCTTTCCTTACCAGTCTGTTCTTGTACCTTGCCAGCCAGGGGTCCATACATAAAAAGTTTTGATCCAATTCCTACAGTCAGGATATGAGAACCATCTTCTCTAGACATCCAGTCTAAGTGAACTAAGTGCTTTGTGTTTGATGTGATACTCTCTTTACTGGATAAATATGCCTCTTGTTTATTATAGGCCACTAAATTGCTATCAATACTAATGCCAGAATCCAAAACTGTGCTTAACTCATCTAAATGAATAGTCTGTTCAAGGATCCAACATGAACCTCCTGTAGACTCACATTCAAAAATACTTACATGCATCGTAAAGTCCTGAGAAGCTCTACTAGCAGGCTGCTTACATGCTACTGCTAAACGATTTGTGTGTGCACAGCTAACTTCGACAGGCCTACCAGGTACAGTTATACTACTATTGCTCTGAAGTCCATCTTCAATAAGTAATGGCCATTCTTCCCAAACGTATACAAGATCCATTTTCCCATTCTGTGATGTAGCAGATTCTACACCTGTTACTCTGCATCGCCAGAATCTTACTTTCTCATCTGAGCATGAAGTTGCCAATAAATAAGGAGCACTGCATACAGGATATATGGAAGAAGAACTCAGATGTCCTAAAATGAAAATAATCCATTAACAAAATATCAAGTTTGGTTACAACACTTTTGTTTTCATGTACTAAAGGTTTTAGTCCTTTTGTATGAACTACTTTTAAGAACATGACAGGCTACATATATTTTGTATTTTAAGGGTCAACCAGATCGTCAAGAACAAGAAGATATTCAAGGACAATATCATCAAAACCTAGAACCAAAAGGGAACTCAATTTAATTAATAATTTACTTCAATTTTTTCATTTTATAGGTAAGAACTCTTGACCAAACACATTGAGTATCTTATGCCGAAATTCAACAGCTAGACTATAGAAGAATTAGAAAGCCTGAGCTCTAGTCCTGATTCTCAATCTAGCATTCTTCTCACAACTCTCTGCTACTTTTATATAGTATTATAAGTCTCATTTTAAAGGTGTCAAAATATTAAAAAAATTTTTTCAACATTCACTGGTTCTTTCTCCATTATTTTTCAATAAAATTGAGAATGACCCATGCTTACCTAAGTACTAAATGGTCACTTTATAGGGCCCTTCAAGATTGAGATATATTTGATAATTGATTCTGAGAAGATTCCTAAGTGAAACTTAACATTTGCTTAGGCTTAATATAATCATATACTCTCAACTTTGTTTCTTAAACCAGATGCCAATCAATTCTTTCTTAAAGGGCCAGATAGTAATAATTATTTTAGGCTCTGCTGGTCACAGGGTCTGTGTCACAACGACTCAGCTCTGCTACTGCAGCACAAAAGCAGTCATCCACAACAGTAAAAATGAGTCAGTGTGGCCGTGTTCTAATCAAACTTATTTACAAAAACAGGTACCTGGCCACTGTCCTAAATTATTAAACAAACTACTAATTATAATATAGAAGTGTTATACAGAATTTTATCATCTTTTAAAAGTACATTTCAACATAATTATAGTAAAGTTTAAAAAAAGTCAAAAGGACTATAGTAATATTGTAAATTAGCATCACCCATTATCATTATCATTCAGAAAGGACTAAGTGCCTGAAGCAGTAACAAAATGGGAAAACGAAAAGCACTCAAAGTAATCAGGCAAAAAAAACCCAAAACAAAACACAGTAGTAAAAACAACAAGGACCCATATTTGACTATAAAAAAGAAAGAATTGGAAGATAAAAAGATGGACTTTGTCTTGGTATTCTTGATGCCTTACAACGAAAAGTGGTTCTCAATCTTTTGAATGTGTGAGAATCATCTGAAGGCTTGTTAAAACAGAGTGCTGGTCCCACCCTAGAGTTTGTGATTTAGTAGGTTTGGGGTGTGGCCCAAGAATTTTCATTTTTAACAAGCTACCAGGTGATGCTGATCCTACTGGTCTAGGGACCACATTTTGAGAACCACTTTCCTAGAATAAAGATGACAATATGTAGCAATAACCACACACTTAGAGCTCTTCTCAGTACATGGCTCCAGATAGCCACTGCCAGTATTACCAGAGTTGGCAAATAAGATGCAACCTAGTCACCATTTGTGCCCTAGAAACTTTCCGTTTGTCCTCCAGAAAGACAAAGAAAATGTTTTGGAAATCATATTTATGACGAAATTAGCTGACAAATATCAGAGTAATTTGAAAACATAATGAAAAATTTAGGTTTTCAGTGTAGGGTACTTCAATATATTCTTTCCACTTATGAGGATTTGAAAGAGGTAGCTGCACATATTTTTAAAATGCTTGGTAAACTGTCAAGGGTTCCAAAGTTTGATTAGTCTCTTTCTACAAAATTTACAAACCTGCTGACGGCTTAACACTTATTATCTCAACTCCTTCTGGTAAATGCAACTCTTGGCTATAAACCATTTCTGAAGAAAGGGTCAACTTGCTGGTACTTTGGAGATTTGCTCTGCAAGCTTGATACTTCTGTGAAAAAGAAGGAAGGCTTTTCTCTGGAGAAGAATAATGTTCTTCTGGCTGCCAAGCTGCTTCAGATATTTTTATATCTACTTTTTCATCTATAAAACATAAAAAAAGAACCAATAACTGGGGGGAAAACTCTATAAATATCATAACTGAAGAGAAATTAAACATTTCATAATTCACAACTGCCTTAAAAAGATAAAAACTAAACATATTAATAGTCTTTATAGCAAGAAAACCAGAGCCAGTTTGCTCTTTGAATTAAGAGAACAAATTATAATTATCACCATTCAACAAGAAAGGCCTTAAGGCCTGAACTATATAAACATGTATAATTCGTTACTTTATGCAAGCTTATAGTTTTTTTTTATAGTTATAAAAGAAGACTCACCCAAAGAGACAGGAATGGACTTTAAGTGTAAATTCCACATGTGTAACAATGACCGGTTGTCTTGAGTGCACTCTATTACAATTAGGTAGAATTTTTCAGAAAAGCTATTATGTGAGTTACCTGTTGGTATCAATGATATTTTTCACTAATTAACACAGATTAGTGAGACAACTTTCTTAATAGAGCAACTTAAAATAACTGAATTTTAAAAAAGAAATAGTTTAAAACTTTTACCTATGGTTCCAAATACAAAGTGCTATTTTACAAAGCAGATCTGTATTAACTTAAAAATATAACAGGCACATGTAGGCTAGCCTTAATTTTTTTTTTTTTCATTAATAGGCTTAAAAACTCACATATGATTTTATACTTTGCTCCATATTCTGTACATTCTAATCACATAATCATTGCTGTCCAACTGTTCACATAAATTAGATCATATTAAACAGGAAATTTCTAAGAGGATAGGAACTATGTGATATATACGTTAGGTCAACCACCACGATGAAAATTACGCTGCAAAACATTTTCTCAAGTAAATTAAATGCCAAAAGGGAATGACCTAGTCATGATTTTTATCTGATGACCAATATATAGAAATTCATCACACAACCTATTATCCAGGAGAATTTTGCTTAGCCCAAACTGTAAAATTTAAACAGTATGTGAGTTCCTCAAAATAAACACATCTATCTAAAATCAGTGGTTCGTTATTACCAAAAAAAAAAATCAACTTACTTTATGATAGATTTTAACCCATGTTTTCTTTACTATAAGCCATACTTATACACAAAATTATGTAAACAAAAATTACATAAATAAAAAAAAATCATAGAACATGTAAAAAAATCAGAGAATTATTAGAGCTCAATGGTTTTATCCTTTTAAATGTGCACAGGAAAAACAAACATTTCAAGGGAACACTAGGAAAGAAAGATAGTAAATATTTTAAATCATATTGTATTAAGAAGACAAAATGAAAAAGTAACTGGTAATGTGCTCTGGGTTAGGTAGGCATTGAGATTGAGATCACAAGAATTAAGCAGAAAGAAAAGGATCAGGGCCTATAACAGAAGAAAAAGAATGACAAAAAATCAATCCTTTTTCTGACCATTTCCCTAATAGGAAATAATGCCCCAGTAATGAAAATGTCTGTAAAACAGGTCTTCTGTTCTTGACTCTAGAGCAAAAGAGGAGGAAACATAATTGCTTTGGCATTTTTTAAGAAACTCTAATAATGAAGTAAAAGCTAGTAAAAATTCCCTGAATATCTTAAGAAAAAAATAGTCCTAAGAGAAAAAAATAAGTTAGAAATTCAAAGATACTAGAAGAGAAAATGCTAGGACAAATGAAAATCATAGCAAAATTCAATCTATAGGAAAGTAATTTCTTTAAAAGGTCAATTTAAAGAGACGTGGATAATTAACAATATTAACATTTTATCAATATTTTAATATAAAAAGGAAATATAAAGAACATTTTTGTATATATAAATAATCCTTTATCCTGACACCTTTATTCCTCATCTTTAACATCCTTTCCTCGCTATGTTCAGAAGTTATGAGAGCATATTGATAAAGTGTATTTATGCACTTTATAAATTCTCGGGGAAAATTCTCAAGTGAAAGCAATGGTAAGAAATTAGGCATTCATCATAAAAGTGCAGAACTCTAGGGAGTAATTCTCAAAGGATAAGAAAATGGAAAAGGTGAAAGAAAAAACAATGTACCAGAGAAAAAAGAAAAAAATCTGGGACAAAAAGAAAATGTAGGTATTAATATTATTTGAGGCTTGATAACTGACTTTTCAAGCAACAGGCACATATTCTATCATTGCTTTATAAGTTTTTGGAAAGTCATTTTTTGAGTTTGGTTTGACTCTGTAATTGAAAATGATGACCAGGAGATTTTAGCTTTATTTTCCTCAGCTTTCCTTTTTGCGAAGTAATGGTTAACGTTGGGTGCAGGAGTTTAATAAAAATTTTCAATTGTTCTATTATTATAAAAGTATTCATTAAAGTAGTTGGTCTTTAAAGACCGAACACCATAACAGTTTTAAACTATCGCTTGAAAATATAAGTTTTTAAAAGGTCAGATGTGTCTATTATGCAAATAGATTTGTACAGTGCACCATCCATGCAAAGAACACTCAATACATTAATGATAAAACATTTCTATTATGTTTTTAGAAAAATATAACTGACAATATCCCTCAATTTTTTCATGTTTATTTAGTGGTTAAGACAAAAATATACTAATATTCGTGATAAAAATATCACAAGCCTACACAGCAATTCTAACTTCAAATAGACAATGTGAAATATTATATCGATTCATCTTTATTACCTGCCTAACATACTCTACATAGTCTCTCTCATTAAATAAAAACTGCTTCTTTACCTGCATCGGATAAAATGCTGTCGTTTCCCAAACTTTTCTTCTCGAGATTATTCAAAATGAAATCTTCTTGAAAAACATGAAGCAGCTGTGTTTTTCTGCCATGCTGAATGCAAATAAATACCAACATAAGTTGACATATACGTTATTTACCTAATGTTATTTACCTAATAGGGTTGTTATAAGTTGAAATCAACTCAATGGCAACAGGTTTGTTTTTTTTTTTTAAATGGCATTTTTGGGTGGTGCAATTGGCTAAGACACTCAACTGCTAACTGAAGGGTAGACAGTTTGAGTTCACCCAGAGCTGCCTTGGAAAAAAAGCCTGGCTACCTATTTCTGAAAAACCAGCCACTGAAAACCCTATGCATCACAGTTCTACTCTGACACACATGGGGTTGTCATGAGTTGGAATCAACTCAATGGCAACTGAGGAAAAAAGGAGTCAGAAAAATAATACTTACAAGTTTGGTAATGGAATCTAACGCAATAATGCATCCTGGCCTGGCTGTAGATTGTTGACTTACGATGTTAAATACTTCACCGACATATTTCTGTTTAAAAAAAAAAAAAAAATAGGTATCTCCTTTACTAAACAAATAAATTAAAAGATAATTAATAACAAATAACAAGAGATTTCAATCATAATAGATAATTAAGTTCACATGAAGCCAAGTAAGTTCACCAAACCCCTTCCAACTATAAATATTCTAGGACTTTACCTTACTAAAAATTGTTGTTGTTTTGTACCATCAAGTTACCAAATTAAAATAACTGAATTTACAAAAAATTACTAGGAATTACATAGGAATAAAAAGCTCAGTCAATGCAGAGAAAAACAAAATCAATGCCTGGTAATTGTTGGGGGGAAAATAAGTATTTTGTATCTATAGATGTGAAGGACTACTTTAACACTTTATGAAAGGTTCCAAGAATCAGCGCTTCTTAAAAATTAAGTTAAAAGTTGGAGGGATGAATCTAAAGAAATAAGTTGAAACACTGTTTATACACATTGATTTCTTGAATCACTCACGACTGCTCTAGTCTGAGTCACAAACGATCTCTACATTGTCAAAAACCGTGGTCAATTCTCAAGCCTCATCCTACTTCACCCACCAGAAGCATTTGATTCTAGCGATCACTCCCTCGTCCTCGGAATCTCTTCTTCATTTGGCTTCCATTAAACCACATTTACTCCACTTTTACGGAGCCCTGGCGGCACCGTGGTTAAGAGCTCAGCTGCTAACCAAAAGGCTGGCAGTTTGAATCTACCAGCCATTCCATGGAATCCCTACGGGGCAGTTCTACTCTGTCCTATAGGGTTGCTATGAGTTGGAATTGACTCAATAGCAACGGGTTTCTATGGGGCAGTTCTACTCTGTCCTATAGGGCTGCTATGAGTTGGAATTGACTCAATAGCAACGGGTTTTTTTTTTTAATCCCACTTTTAACAATGGAATGATGGAATGCCACAGGATTTAATCCTTCTAACTATATACTCTTTCCCTTGTGATTTCATCCAGTCCCAGGGCTTTAAATCTATATGCTGACAATTAGCAATTTTATATGTTCAGGCTGGGCCTCCTTCCAATCTTCAGAGACTAGCCTACTGGGTCTCTTGAATATCAAACAGGCATCTCAAAATCGACATGTCCAAAATTAACATGTCTTGAATCCTCCTGCCCCTTAAAACCTGCTCCTTCTACAACCTTCCTCATCTCAGTTCACGGAAACTCTATTCTTCCTATTTCTCAGTTACAAACTTTGGGAGCCATCTTTTTCTTATATATACACACATACTTTCTCTCTCTCTCTCTATATATCCAGTCCAATGCAGACTATTCAATGTTCCAAATACATCTGGAATTTGACCAATTCTTATCATTTTCTATTGCTAACACTCTAGTCCAAGCCCCTTTGTGTCTCTCTCCTGGACTACTGTAATTGCTTCCTAAATTGGTCTCTCTGATTCCACTCCTACTTCTCATATCTAATCTACACAGAACTAGAATGATCCTTTTAAAACCTACGTCAGATCATATCACTCAATCATTCTCTTCAATGGTTTCTATGTTAGTTCAGAGTAAAAGCCAAAGTCACCACAATGGTCTATGAAGCCTTATATGATCTGGCCAGGCTAACCTCTGACCTCAACCCCAACTTCTACTCTCTACCTCACTTACTCTACTCCAGCCACAAAGGCCTCCTTGCTGTTCCCTTTATATACAAAACATACTCTGACCTCTGGGTCTCTGCACTGCTGTCCCTCTACCTGAAATACTCTTCCTCTAAACATCCATGAAGGAGCCCTGGTGGTGCAATGGTTAAGCACATGGCTGCTAACCAAAAGGTTGGCAGTTCAAACTCACCGGTGGCTCCATGGGAGCAAGGTCTGGACAATATGCTCCTGTGAAGATTACAGCCTGGGAAACCCTATGAGGCAATTCTACTCTCCTGTAGAGTTGCTATGTGTTGGACTGACTCAATGGCACATGACAACAACAAATATCCACATAGCTAGTTAGGTCTCTTACCTCCTTCAGGTTTTTACTCCAAATGTTACCTAATCTGTGAGGTTTTCCCTGACCAGTTCCTTACTTGGCACTCCATTTCCTTTGCAGCTCTGTTTCCCTCCGGAGTATTTAATTAATATATTTTTACCTTCTCCCTGCCCCCTCATCTTCCATCAGTAGAATGTAAGCTCTATAATAATGGATTTTTGTCTATTTTGTTCACATCTAAATTCCCAGTGCCTAAAACAACGCCTGATACACAGAAGGCCCTCAATAAACACAGGTGCCTTTGCTAATACTATGCGTGTATTTCAAAAACTTTGCATTCTCCAAAATCACAGTTAAAAAATAGCTCCCCCCCAAAAAAAAACAGCATTGGGGCTGAACACTGAAACCTATACAGTTTTGTAACTAGAGCATTAACAAAAACATTAATTGGTAGCTGGAAAGATGGCTTGAATTTCCTAAGTAAGCAGCTCAGTATGGCTAAAGCCTGCATAAGAATATTAAAAAACACAAAAACCAAAAGAGTAAAAATCCTAGCTTGCCGGAGGTGTTGAGACAATACACATGGTAGGATGCTATTAGTTGGGCACAGGAAAAAGTATAGCCTGTCATAAGGCAAAAGGTTTGCAATGGTGTTGAAAAGACTCTTGCCTGTATTACAACCAAGCTAAGGGCTTTCTCCTTGCTTGCTTAAGATTAAAATTTCACTGCCGTTATTCCAGCTCCTATGTCTAGAAGAAAAAATGTGCATGAGCCAACATAACTTCCACATTATACTACTATTAGTACCTATTTATCTATGAGCTAAGAGGTGTTACAGAAACACATGTTATAGGAAAATAGACTCCACTTGTTGAACAAAAGAAATGTTTTTAAAGGAATTTAAGGAACAAAAAGAATTACTAGAAGGGTACAATACAAATATGGAAAAAATTAATAAATAAATACAAAAGATATACATATTTATTACAAGTTATATGCCACAATTCTAGAACACACCCAATAATTACAGATTAAGTACCTAAAGCATTATATACTTAAAAAGACTTTTTAAAACAATTTACTTACAGAAATTTCAGGGTTGGAAAGCTCATATAAGAGTTTCTTGGCATCAATAACTGCTTCATATAATCTCAGATACTGTCCATCACTTGCTACAAAGCATGCACTAGGAGAGTTGCAGTATGCACCTAGAAAGCATTCGCAAACATTTAAAATTTAATAGTTTAGGGATAATGTAAAAAAAAAAGCAAAACTAAACTAAATGTCTTAAATAAAAAAACAGAATGCTTACCTAGACAGTAACTGGGTATAAGAGTAGGCAGCCATGCCACATTGGAAAAGGCAGAAACGTGAAGAGAATTAATCCGGGCAAGCTCAGAAACACCTCCAGAAAAAGACAATGGACCAACTGGATCAACCCTCCAAAGAATAAGCTCACTGTAAACTGCATTAGGATCCTGAAATACCACATCAATGGTGCTTTGATTCTGTTGTCCCAGAGAACATTCTTCAGTATTGACACCATCATAAGGTTGCTTTTGGTTATCAACATCTGGTGTCCTTAATGCATTATGGTGTGATGTTGTTAGCAATAATGGTAACACTGAATGGCAAGCTAAATCATTAAGATGAAAGCGATGACCACAATATCTGGATTTGTGGGAAATACTGAGAACTGTAGAAAAAGCAGATTCCTCAGCAAAACTGACCAGCCACTGATTGAGAGAACCATCAGCGTGCTTTGAAATCATCATAACGTTTGGGGTGAAAATACTTAATTTCAAACTATTAGTTGATTTACTGTGACCAGAAGAGATAAGCATTGATGTGGAATGTGTGAGACTAGAAGGCTTTTGTTTGCCTTGCTGAATAGCCAAGTCAACATTCTTCGTACAGGCATACATCACTATGCTTTTACAGAGAGAGTTCGCATCGCCTGTGGGGAAAGCTACAGGAATTCTGGAAACAAAGGACACCTAGGATTAAGAAAGCAAGTATTAGAATATATGAAATTATATAAAGTGGTATAATGAAACAGTATATACGTTTAACAAGTAGATTATAATAACAGTACCTGCACTTGACGAAACATACCAGGCTGGTATTCATCCAGCCAATCCACATGCCAAACCAGCAAAGAACCATCCATGGGATGAATACTGAATAGCATGTCTGCATTTTTACTCCATTCAGACAGAAGTACTTCAATTTGATGATCAATGGCAGCTGATGGCAATGGTACATAACTTGAGTTTGGGACCACTTTATCATTGCCCAATTCCTTCTTTTCATGATTCATTTTCAAATCATCAACACCATCATCCGTTTCTATAAGCGAAACGTTATAAACCAAGTAAATACCATCAAGCTATTACTGTACATGAAGAAATACCTTTAAAAATGCATTTGAGATTAAAAGAAAAAAAAAACCTAATAATTCTCACATTAAGAAGAAATGTGCTCCCTTTTAAAAGTAACTTTGCTCCAGAATATAAAGCTATTTGGAGTTGACTCAGTTTGGTTTTCAGTAAGTTAGAAGAAGGCTTATAGGACTAAGTCAGTGGATTATTAGTAGAAAGACTAATATAAAAAAACTGGGAAAATAGGTAAACTGGTTTCTTAACCATGTCCCACAATTAACTACTCCACTAAACTTCAGTAAGACATAGCACTTTTCTGGACTTTGGTTATGCTTATGGTAAAATGAAAGAGTTGGAATTGGGCTTATAAATCCAGGACTGAATTTTTTAAATATATTTTTAGAATGTAATTTGTACTTTTCTTCATAATAGCAGATTTATCCAAATCTGAGTCAGCTACACAAATTATCTTCTAGGTATATGCACTTACAACTGAAACGACATCTTAAAGAATCCATTTTAAATACATGCAATTATAGTACTCATTTCCAGATTTCGCTCAACACAGGTAATTAAAAATAATTTTTTTTTAATGAAGGTAATTATTTGTATTCTGATCTTTAAAAAAAAAAAATCCCAGCCATCTATAGTTATGAATAACCAGCTTTCTTAAAAGAGATGCTCAAAAAATGTTTTGACTATTTACAAGGCAAATAAAAAGCACAAATCAACTCAAATAGTCTACAAGAAAACTTCCAGAGCTAATGGAAGAATTTAGCAAAGATGTAGGGAATAAGGTCAACAAACAAAAATCAGATAGGTTTCTAATACACTAGCAATGAGAAATCTGAAAGGGAAATGAGGGTAACAATTCCATTTACAATAACATCTAAGAGAATAAAATACCTAGAAAGAAATCTAACTAGGGATGCGAAGGACTGATTCAATGAAAACTATCAAACACTGCTGAAAGAGATTAAAGAAGACTGAAATACACGGAAAGATGGTCCATGTTCATGGATTGGAAGACTTAAGACGTCAATACTACCCAAAGTGATATACAGGTTCACCAGAGCTCTAATCAAAATTCCAACAGCCTTTTTTGCAGAAACAGGAAAATCAGTCCTTAACTTTTTATGGAATGGAATAGACCCAGAATAGCTAAAGCAATGTTGAAAGAGAAGAAAAAGGTAGGAGGTCTCACACATTTAAAACATACTATTTTATACAGGTATAGTAATCAAAACAGCCTAGTACTGGTACAACAATAGACCAGCTGAACAGAATTGAGAGTCCAGAAACAAACCCACATATCTATGGTCAATGGATTGTGACAAGGGTGCTAAATCTGCTTGATAGGGAAAGATAAGTCTCTTCAATAAATGGTGCTGGAAAAATTGGATTTCCATATGCGGAAATACTAAACAGGACCCATACTTCACACTACACAGAAAAATCAAATTCAAAATGGACTAAGGACCTAAACATGCAAACTAAAACCAGAAATTTCTTAAAAGAACAAGTAAGGGCAACACTATTCAGGCCTAGCTTTGAACAATGGATTATTTAATGTAATAACAAAAGCACACACAGTAAAAGACAAAATAAATAAATGGGACCTCATAAAAATGAAAAACTTCACCAAAAAGTGAAAAAAGACAAGATACTGTCTGGGAGAATATCTTTGTAAACCATATACCCAACAAGAATCTAATGACCAAAATATATATAAAACCGACAACAACAAAAAGACAAAATAACCCAATACAATAAAATGCACGAAAGACTCAAATAGACATTTTACCAAAGAGGACATTCAAATGGCCATCAAACATGAAAAGAAGCTCAGTGTAATTAGCCATCAGAGAGATGCAAATCAAAACCACAATGAGATACCATTTCACTCATACTAGGATATCTAAGATTTAAAAACAAACAACAAAAAAAGAAAATAAAAAATGTTGGGGAAGAAGTGGGGAAATTAGAACACTTATCCATTGCCAGTGGAAATTCAAAATGGTTTAGCTGTTGTGGAAACCAGTGTGGCAATTCCTCAAAAAAACTAAAAATAGAACTACTATATGACCAAGAAATTCTACTCCTAGGTATATACCCAAAAGACTTAAAGGCAGCACTATTCACAATAACCAAAAGGTGCAAACAACCTAAATGCCTATCAACAAATGAACGGACATTATATGTATGTAGTACATACATATAATGGAATACTACTCAGCCCATAGGAGAAATGATGTCTTGATATATGCTACAATATGGATGGTGACCGAAGACATGCTGAGAGAAATAAGCCAATTACAAAAGGACAAATACTGTATGACCTCATTTACATAAAAACACAAGAAAAGGTAAATGTATAGAGGCCAAAGCTCATTAGTGATTATCAGGGATTGGGGAGAGAGAGAAAAGGAGGGTTAACAGTGATAGAAAAATAGCACTGATTAAGGGTAATGTCAAATAAAGAGACAGTCAATTAGTGAGGAGTAGGTGTATCTATGTTGGATTATTAAATGAGCTAGTAAGTTTGTATTATGCCATTTGGAGTTTATTTCTGACAATAGTCAGTGTCACCCTAATATAAAAACCATTAATATTAAAAAAAAGAAATTCAAGTTTTTCATCCTTTTTAAAGCTTTACCTTCATCAGATTTTACATCAGCCTGATTATAGTCTTCTACACTGGCCTCAGATGATGGTTGTTCAAAACTTTTTCTAAGTTGCTGTAGAAAGACTTCCATGGATAAAGTAAAATGTAACTCTTTATTATTCAGCCAGTGTACCACAAAAGGTCCACTTTTCTCCTCTTCATTGAGACTTAGTGATGTAATAGAAGGAAGAAGTGGAATGTCTATAAAGAAAAAACAAGTTACAAAATAAAAATTTCTACAATTCCAGGATATGAAACTTCCAGATCTCTCTTTTTTTTTAATACTGTTTATCTTTAAGCCTCTGAAATACATTTTATTTAACGTTTAAATAAGACTCCCAACATAAATATGCTATTGTCTGCCACTATTATTGATAACAGATTTAAATGGAAAATTTAACATAACTATTTGAAAGTATACATTCTAGATTATATAATCTAATTTATTTAACTATACAGATGTTTTCTCTAATACTAAAATAATATTCTCAAGAAAAAATACCTGTAATTATTAATAGAAAAATCTTTATTTAAACACGAACTTAAGTAGCAGCGTATTTTAACCTTGAACTACAATGAAAATTGTCATCATCATGATGTCAAAGGAACTAGCAATCTATGTATCTAAGTATCAACAACTTTTTTTTTAACTTAATAGACTAACTTATTAACTTCTTTAATAACCTTGTTCATCTAAGACAGATACCAAAAAAAAAAAAACAAAACCCGGTGCTACTAAGTCGATTCCAACTCATAGCAACCCTATAAGGATAGAGTAGAACGCCCCATTAGGGCTTCTAAGGAGTAGCTGGTGGATTCAAACTACCAACCATTTGGTTAGCAGCCATAGCCCTTAACCGCTATACCACCAGGGCCCTGTTACTATGCCACTATACGATAATTATGAAACAGCAGTTCTGTAGTGTTAACCTCTATTATATTAGCTCTTGGCTCAAATCTCAACTTTTGAATGAATAAATAGTGACTATCTCAATGACTTATTAAGATATTAAGCCACAAACCAAATCACAGCCTGAGAAAGCAAACAAACAACATCTTGTTTCTCTGTAACCAGGGAGGTGGGTACAATGAAAAGTTAGTTTAAAAAGTCACCCCCCCAATTTCTTATTTATCAAAAACTAAAATTGTAACTTACTTATTATAAAATCCATCTACTGAATTCCTAAAACATACTTTGAACAGTGTTTTATTACCTGTGGCCGGGTTGATGCTGGCAGCAATATGAAAGTGGCAAAGCGCATTGGCATGCAGTGGGGCGTTCCTGTGGACGTGATGTGGATCCTGCTGATGTGGCAGGTATCCGGTGTGTGCTACCAGTGCAAGCGATCTCCTCCGACCTCTACGAAAATGTCTCAGATTTACCTGGGTGAATAAAAAACAAAACAAAACTACTGCCTAGGTTGTAATAAGTTATATTTGTACAGATTACCTACTGACTGCTAGATATCATACAGATCCTAAATCAGATGATCTTATAAATATGTAAAAATATCTTGTACAGCAAATTTGAAACCTAAAAAATAAGATCAGAACTTAAAACTGTCTGGCCCTTCTCTTAACCTTCACATAATACTTTGCAACTGAGTTTCATTTGGTTTATTTCCTTATAATTAATTTCCTGAACTTAAAAGCAAAAATAAAAATGTTTACAATACTGTGTCTGTGGAAACCATGTCTCCATGTATACAGCTTTCACTGTACCGACAGACGACTTGCCCTAACCCTGGTGCACTGAATAGTATCACCATCATACATTAGAATGTATTTCATAATTACAAAGCCTTTTCACAGAGATTATCTTACTTGCTCCAATAAGGCAGACAGTGCAAGTATTGCTATTCTCATCTTTCTTATGAGAAAACAGTTTACACAGAACCCAAGGTCACCTGTCTAATACGAGGCTGAGCTAAAAGTAGAACGAAAGTCTTCAGATTCCTAGTCAAGGACTTGTTTCAGCTTTATTACACAAAATCATTCTATCAGTTGCCGAGTACCACACAATACATATTTAATGCTATTCTGTGCCAACAGAATACTATCCAAATTTGAAAAATACATAGTTGCTCCATAATCACACCAAGTATTCAAAGATAAATTATTTTTAGATTACTTGCTGTTTTCAATATCAATAAAAGGAGTCTGTATTATTCTATCTTCAGCTGGCTTCATAATTATAGGTAGTTTTGTGTCTTAGATAAAATCTCTAAGTATATATTTATGAAACAAAAAAAAACTGAAAAATTCCTGAAAACTGCTCTTCTGGCATATTTGTTCTTTACAATTACCCACATAACCTTGAATATTAATTAGAATGATTATTACAAAAAAAGGCCATGTACAAAAGGTTTTAAAACTTAGAAAATAACATGTAGCAAAAACACTCACTTCTAAAGCATTTTGAACTCGTTCTTTACTGGAAGCATTTCTCTTGAAGTTATTTGTTAAATTAACTGGTTCATTCCAATGGCTGTAGTCACCTCCATACAGCAAACAATCATTTGGTAAAAATGTCTCTACCCAAAGACGACATACATTATCTTTGCAGCAAGTCAACAGTACGTTACATACAGAAGCCCTAAAGAGTAAAAAGATTTTAGAGGCAAAAATACAATTTCCACACAGTGACACACATTTTACAATTCTACAATGTTTCTATAATTTTTTAAATGCACACAAATAAAGTACCAAAGAAGAAAATGTCGATACACAAATATACAAGGTATTAGTCAGATCCACCACAACTGAAGGGATGTTTGATTCTATCACAGCAAAGTCTGCCAACCTATTTCTTTTCTATCAAGAATTTGGTAGTTCTTTTTTAAAAAATTCAACCTTGTTCTTATATCTAAAGAAGAAAGACTGAAATCAAGCTATAACCCCACAGATAACAAGCAAGAGAAAAACTACATCTTCTAAGAAAAATTTCTAATTTATATTTCCATTGCCGTGGAGTCAATTCTGACTCATAGAGACCCAATACCAAAAACAAACAAACAAACAAAAAAACCCATTGTCATTGAGTCAATTCAGACTCATAGTGACCGTATAGGACAGGGCAGAACTGCCCCATGGGGCTTCCAAGGAGCACCTGGTAGATTCAAACTGCCAACCTTTTGGTTAACAACTAAACTCTTAACCACAAAGCCACCAGGGTTTCCAGAAAGGACAGAGTAAAACTGCCCCATAAAGTTTCCAAGGCTGTAATCTTTATGGAAGCAACCTGTCATGTATTTCTCCCACAGAGCTGCTGGTGGGTTCAAACTACCAACCTTTCAGTTAGCACCCAAGCTCTTAACCACCACACCACCAGGATGGTTATTATTTGAATTATTTCATAATGCTTCATTTTTACTTCCTGTAAAGTCATCTGCATACTGGTCACTAACAAACTATATTAAATATTCGATCCATTTGCCTAACATATGTTCAAAGCAGTAAAGTGGAAGGACAGAAAACACATTACAAAATAGAAGAGCAAAACACACTATAAAGTAAGCACTAACCACCTCCCTCCTTAGTCATCGTTGACTTTCAGTGAATTACCTTTTTACCACCTCCATAAATAAAGGCAAAATCAATTACTACTATATTAATCAACCGTATAAACATCAAGAGTTCAAAAGCTGAAAGGCTATCAACAAAGATTGCCTTCACAATTGGGTAACTGAGAAAGTCTAGAAAAAAAGAAAGAAAGAAGTCACGATATCGTATAGTAGGTACTTCTTCAAACTTACGTGATTAAAAAATAATCAGGTAACTCAGCAAGTTAAAAAAAAAAGAAATAAAATATTCTATAGTAGCCGATTAGTTAAACATACCTACTTGATTATAAAAGAACAAGTAGCAGAGGTGGAGAATGTTTTGTCTTGGTTGCTCTCCCCTTGGGCCTCCCTTCTCCTCTCTCTCTAACTTCCTCCGGCCCTGGTCTCCCCTATTCTCAGTCCACTTCTACCCCTTCTACCCCATCTCTGGGTTTTCCTCCCTCGGTTGACCCCTGATTCTCTGCCTCCCAGACTCTCCAGGCCACCCTCCCTATGTCTTCCTTCCGTTCCCCATCTCTCCTTCCTTAGTACCCTTCCAACTTCTGTCCTCCCCAAACCTCTTGCTTCTCCCTCCTTCCCCATCCGTCCCTCCTCTTCCTCAAACAGAGCAGGACACATTTTCCTCCCCGTTTTTCCTCCAACCTCCTATTCTCTTTTCTGTCTTTAGCTTCTTCCTTCCTTTCCCAACCCCTGCTGCTCCCCCTCTACCTCTACTTCCACCTTTCCTCTTCACTACCACCTCTATTTCCCATCCTCCTTTTCCTCCTCTTTCCCCCTCCATCTCTCCCTCCTTTTAACTCCCTCTCTATCTTCCTCTCACACTCTCCTAGCCTCCCTTCCTCTCTTAGGTTCTCTTTAGCACATTTATATATACACAGGCAGTAGCAATGATATTGAAAGGCAAGTAGTAATACATTAAAGGGCATAAGAATATGGAAAGTTCAAGGTTCATAGTGCCAATTAGTAAATGGTAGAATGGAAAGGCTTATAAAGGAAGAACAGTAAGCAGGAGACTAAAGGGTTGAACAGCAGCAATCAGAAGAGGCATAAAAACTGAGGGAGGGGCAACAAGGCAAATGATAAAGGTACACAACTCAGAAGCATGAAAAAGGCCTTGAATTTGGAGTAAGGGTGGCCCCAGGTGACTCTCCCCAGGATACCAGGTCTTACACATAGCAGCAGGGGTTGGGAACGGAAGGAAGAAGCTAAAGATAGAAAAGAGAATAGGAGGTTGGAGGAAAAACGGGGAGGAAAATGTGCCCTGCTCTGTTTGAAGAAGAGGAGGGAAGGGTGTTTGAGGAGGAGGAGGGACGGATGGGGAAGGAGGGAGAAGCAAGAGGTTTGGGGAGGACAGAAGTTGTTGGGGTGCTAGGGAAGGAGAGATGGGGGACAGAAGGAAATACTCTGACCTGTTTGAAGCATTTCTCTGGTAATACCTCCGCTTTTCTCCTTTTTTCACCAGAGATCTCACACCCTGCTTTTAGTAACACATCATATTCAGGTATAGCCAAAAAAAGTTATGACCTTATATAAGGCAACCATGTGATGGCTAAATGCCCGCAATACCTGCCTTATCTTTATGCAACAACAGGGTATGGTATTTTTGAAATTAGATTATCTAGAACCAACTTGGAGGTTCTTTCAAAGAAATTACTAAATACCCCCAACCCATTCCACATTCACCAATTTAGTAAAAAAAAAAATGCTCCTTACAAAAACTTCCCCATTCTTCTCTCTCAATCCAAGAGACCCCTTGCATACAATATTAGCCATCCGATTGAACATCTTAATTTTATGTGAAAAACAAAGCACATGTTTTGCCTATTAAAGATGACACATGAGAAGTAGCAATGGTCTTTGAAGTGATCTCTCTCAGTCTCATGAGAAAGGGATGGCCTTTCCACTATATGCCTGGCAGGCAGTTGGTGAACATCAAGGACAAAACTGTAAAAGCTCAGGGAGACTGACCAGTTCCTAAATGGCAGGGGTCTGAACGTATAATTCTGGAGGCCTCTAAAAGATGCATAACTAACCGATAGAGAAGTCTAGTTCCTTACATTATAGTTCCCTATGCTGCAGAATTTAATTGAGATAAAAGGTACATGGGTAAGGGGAGGGGGAGAAAACTGGTATGCCTTATTGCTCTTATCATTGCATCTGTAATGGCCCAGTTTAGGCATCTGCTTCTGCCTTCACTCAATCTGCCGAGACTGAGTGAACCAGTATGTCAGAAGCAGATGTGACTGCCCTCTCAAAAGATACAATGCTTCATAAGTCTCTTTTTTAGTATTCTGGTGGTTTGAGCAACTGAGAATGAAAACACTTGGATACATCAATAGAAATCAGACTCTGAAATGATGTAATCCTCAGATTTTTCTAAAAGACTCACAGTTTGCCAAAATATTACTTCCGTCTTCAAGGAAAAAAAAAAACAAAAAACAATCACAGCTAGTGATGGCTGCATTTTTACTGGGGTCATTCATAACTTTTTAAAAGGAGAGTTAACATATGACAAAAGTTCATTCTGTTTTAAACAGACACACACACACACAATGGTCTCAGAAGTACCAGAATAACAGTTCTTAAAGTGAAGCTGGAGTGAGGGCACTTTCACTCACTACACAGATTGTCTACACCACTCTCTTTTAGCCCAAAGACTCTGACACATTCTTCTAAGACCATTACTGTTCCTAGAATATGTCCTACTCTCTGCTTTGTTGGAGTAGAGGCTGGGGTAGAAAGAGCAGAACTATCGCACCAGAAAATAACTCAAAAAATCTAAGTATTCTGAGCTGGCTCAGAAAAGCAAAAATAAAGTCAGCAAATAATCCAAGTACACTACCACAGATCAACCTAGAATGTTGCAGGTGACAAAATCCACTGAAAAGATAAGGGAAAAACTGCATTGTTCACATGATGCAGTTAAATTGAAATGGCCATATGAAACAGAAAGAAATTTCTACCTATATTTAAGTGGGTAATAGGCCTCTATAAAAAAAAAAAAAAAAAATTGCTTATCTAAATAAAGGCTTATTTAAATTCAATGTGGTATCAAGTCTTTCAAAGGATACAGGAAAGAAAGGAAGCACTAAAGTGTGTCTATGTGTTTGTGTGGGTGTATGTGTGTTAAACTAAAACCTAGTCAATGCATAATAACATGGGGGTGTTAACCCATTCCCTTTTCCTCAAAGATGTTGGGTGCAGTCAAGTAAATGTTCTAGGTTTCACGTTACATCTTCTCAATAAAGCTGTTAAAAGGGAATCAAGAGGAGACAGATACTAAAAGGTGTAAGACGAGGGAGTGAAATGTGAAAAAGTCCATTCAAACAGCAATCTGGAGGGTGACAAAAGATGAAAGAGTTGGATACAGAACATAAAGAAAAGTAAGATGCACAATTTCATCACTTAAAGACACTGGATGGGGAGGTAAGTTATCTCAGCTTAAGCTCATTTTACGACCGATGGCTAGAGGGTGCCGGTCAGGGGGTATCTTATATTACCCAAATCTTCATAGGCTCAGAAGCTATAGCTGTGGACTCCGAAGATGAGAAAAGAAATAAAAAACACTAACCTAGGCATATATTTGCTCGTCTTACGCCAGGAAAATCCATTTACAGCTCGAGGATGGGCCAGATATATAAATGAAAAGTCAATTTCCCCTTGGGATTGTTTTTCTGAACTTCCATCTGGAGAGGTAACAGCTGTCCGCCAGTTTTCTATATTATACCATACCTTTAAAAGACAGTCATCCTAAGGAAAAATAAATAAATAAATAAACAGAAGAACATCATAATAAATGTAAAGGGACTCAAATTCTGATCAGAATCAAAGTATAGGTTAAGTCAAATAGCAAACGTTAAGATTTTTCTCTGCAATCACAGAAATTTAGGGATGACGGGGGATTTGACACGGGGTAATTGAGATGAAAAATCTAATCTCCAAAATTAATTAGTAGTCCTTAATTGTGTTTTGACAACTGAAGTGTGTAAATGTGTGAATTTTACAAGGATTGGTAAAAAAAAAAAAAAAAAAGAATGCTGGTCACCATATACTAGGAGAAGCAGAGCCTTCAAAGGAAGACCTTTAAAAGATGAAAAAAGATGAGATTAGGGTTCATTTTCCCATTTAGCCAAATGTCAACTATGAAGGTAGTACCACTAGCAGCCTTACAAAAATGCAAACCCATTGCCATCGAGTCTATTTGGACTCAGAGCAACCCTATACGACAGAGTAGAACTGCCTCATAAAAGGCTTTAATCTTTACAGAAGCAGACTGCCATATCTTTCTCCTGAGAAGCAGCGGGTGGGTCCAAACTGCCAACCTTTCAGTTAGCAGTCGAGTTGCTAATTATTGGGGAAAAAGGGGGCAGGGGCATTTTTATGAGTTATCATATGAGTTATGAAATAAATGTTGAAGATTATGATGTTGTTGTTGCATGCCATCAAGTTGATTCTGACTCACAGTGACTCTACAGGACAGAGTAGAACTGCCCCATAGAGTTTCCAAGGAGGAGCTGGTGGATTCGACCGGCTGATCTTTTGGTTAGCAGCCTAAGCTCTTAACCGCTTCTCCACCAGGGCTCTGAAGATTATAAAGGTAACTAGTTAATAACTGAGAAGCTCTGGCAGCATAATAGTTAATCGTGCAGCTGCTGAGAATTTACATTTCTAAAAAGTTCCCACCTGAATTTAGAGACCACCTCAAGAACAGATTTAACATGCTGAACACTACTGACTGAAGACCAGAAGAATTGTGGAATGATATCAAGAACATCATACGTGAAGAAACAAGAGTTCATTAAAATGAAGAGAAAGAAAAGACCTAAATGGATGTCAGAAGAGACTCTGAAACTTGCTCTTGAACGTTGGGTAGCTAAAGCAAAAGCAAAAGCAGAAAATGATGAAGAGCTCAACAGAAGATTTCAAAGGGCGGCTCATGAAGATAAAGTATTATGATAACATGTGCAAAGACGTGGAGATAGAAAACCGAAAGGGAAGAACATGCTCGGCATTTCTTAAGCTGAAAGAACCAAAGAAAAAATTCAAGCCTTGAGTTGCAATACTGAAGGACTCTATGAGGAAAATATTAAATGACACAGGAAGCATCAAAAGAAGATGGAAGGAATACAGAGAGTCACTGTACCAAAAAGAATTGGTTGATGTTCAACCATTTCAGGAGGTAACATATAATCAGTACAGATGGTACTGAAGGAAGAAGTCCAAGCCATACTGAAGACACTGTAGAAAAACAAGGCTCCAGGAATTGATGGAATATCAATTAAGATGTTTCAAAAAACAGATACAGCACTGGAAGTACTCACTTGTCTATGCCAAGAAATTTGGAAGACGGCTACCTGGCCAAATGACTGGAAGAGATCCATTTTTATGCCTATTCCCAAGAAAGGTGATCCAACTAAATGCAGAAATTATGGAACAATATCATTAACATCACATGCAAGCAAAATTTTTCTGAAGATCATTCAAAAATGGCTGTAGCAGTATATTGACAGGGAACTGCCAGAAATACAAGATGGATTTAGAAGAGACGTAGAACCAGGGATATCACTGCTGGTGTCAGATGGATCCTGGCTAAAAGCAGAAAATACCAGAAAGATGTTTACCAGTGTTTTATTGACTATGCTAAGGCATTTGACTGTGTAGATAGTAACAAATTATGGATAACATTGCGGGGGATGGGAATTCCAGAACACTTAATTGCGTGTATGAGGAATCTGTACATGGATCAAGAGGCAGTCGGCCAAACAGAACAAGGAGATACTGAGTGGTTTAAAGTCAGGAAAGTTGTGTGTCAGAGATGTATCCTTTAACTATACCTATTCAATCTGTAGGCTGAGCAAATAAACCGAGAAGCTGGACAAATAAAGAAGAAAGTGGCATCAGGATTGGTGCAAGACTCATTAACAATCTGCATTACGCAGATGATACAACCTTGCTTGCTGAAAGTGAAGAGGACTTGAAACATTTACTGATGAAGATCAAAAACCACAGCCTTCAGTATGGATTACACCTCAACATAAAGAAAACAAAAATCCTCACGACTGGATCAATAAGGAACATCATGATAAACAGAGAAAAGATTGAGATTGTCGAGGCTTTCATTTTACTTAGATCCATCATCAATACCCATGGAAGCAGCAGTCAAGAAATCAAAAGATGCACTGCATTGGGCTAATTGGCTGCAAGAGATCTCTTTAAAGTGTTAAAAAGCAAAGATGTCACCTTGAGGATTAAGGTGCACCTGACCCAAGCCATGGTATTTTCAATCACCACATATGTATGTGAAAGCTAGACAATGAATAAGCAAGACCAAAGAAGAATTGATGCCTTTGAATTGTGGTGTTGGCAAAGAATATTGAATATACTACGGACTGCAAAAACAACAAATCTGTCTTGGAAGAAGTACAACCAGAATTCTCCTTGGAAGCAAGGATGGTGAGACTGCATCTCACACACTTTGGACATGTTGCTAGGAGGGATCAATCCCAGGAGAAGGACATCATGCTTGGTAAAGTAGAGGGTTAGGGAAAAAGAGGAAGACCCTCAATGAGATGGACTGACACAGTGGCTGCAACAATGGGCTTGAGCATACCAACAATTGTGAGGATGACACAGGACCGGGCACTGTTTTGTTCTGTTGTGCATAGGGTCGCTATGAGTCGGAAGCGACTCAACGGCACCTAACAAAAACAACAAATTCCCAGGGATGCTTATACTGCCTGATAGGGGCTAATTCCGAGAACCACTAGTAAAAACTACAGCAGTGGTGCTCAAAATTTATTATACATAAGAATCACCTGGGAATCTTGTTAAACTATAGATTCTGATTCAGTATATCTGGGGGTGGAAATGCCAATTCTCAGCAGGGGTTCAAACTGGAACAACCAGTTCAAAGCCCTAGAACAAACAGTTCTACTTCACTCTTAAGGAAACCTCATTGATGTTTTAGGGTATCTCACTCTCAGTTTGCAGAAAGCTTTGAGCCATGAGAACAATAATTTAAAGCTATTAGTGGTTCATGAACTGTTCTGTGAACCAATGATTAAAAAAATAATTTTAAAGAAACAGATTGTTGTGAAAACAGGTAATAACAAAGTATGCACACTAAAGAAATGGCTACAAATGTCTCTGTAGAAAGCCTATAAAGTCTTATATTTTAAATACAGCCTAATGGCAGTGGGTGTGGTTTTTTTTTTTTTTAATCAACCATAGCTGTCAGCTAAAAGATAATATAAATAATAGCTATAGTTTATTGGTTCTTTATTATTTACAAAGCACTGTGTTGGTCACCTTATATGTATTGTCTAATGTAATTCTATGATTAATGACCTGTGAAGAAGGTGGTATTACTCTCATTTTAAATAAGAGAAAACCAAGGCTCAAAGAGATTAAATAACTTGCCCAAGATCACAGATGGCATGATTTATACCCATGTCTGCCCCTAAGTCTATGCGAGCTCAATTATACCACATTGTCTTTTAATATTTTAATAGAAAATAATATTTTCAAAAAAACAAATGAAGCCAGTTAATGTAACTGAAGTTCTAAAGTAAACTATAAACAATTTGGTAACAGTATTTTCATAATTTACCTTCCCAGCAGTGGCAAAAAATTCTCCATCTGGTGAAAATTTCATTAAATGTACTTGGGAAGCAGTTCTGTAAATTAAAGAATTTTCAAAGAAAATTAGTATCAGAGAGAATTGCCAATACTACTTCCCTATATGATACTTCAGAACTTTGCTTCAAATAAAACATTTTTTGATAACACAAATTTCACACCCACTTTTAAGATACCTCATCAATGAACAAATTAAGGTAAATTTTAAACATGAAATTGTCCAAGTTTAAAAATCCATGCAAAGAATGACCTAACAAAATCTTTTAAGGCCTACTATAAAAGAGACATAGCTCTTGTTCCCTTAGAATCTTAGAAACAGAGAAAGGATTATTATTTTAGTCTGGATATCTAATTGCCAAGACTCTGGATCTCTATACTCCAACATACATTTTCATGGAAAATAAACGAATAATTTCAAAATAAACTCTGCATTACAGTAGCATTTTTCTCATTAAAGATTATAGGTGGGTTAACAGGGGATTTGCAGCAACAATGAATTCAGGTGCCAGCTTCACCTGCATACTTGGTGCACACCTGCCTTTTCTTCCCAAAAAGGATGTGGCTCACTTCCCTTCACTGGCTTTACTTCTGGCTACCCATATATATGGTATCTCAAAACAATCCTCACTATCATTGCTCCCTTTTCTTTACTCAAAACCATGCTAGATATTAAATAGGTTCATTCTAAATTAATTTCTAAAGCAGACAAGAGAAATTCTGTCACGTTTCATTCCAAATATAAATATCTTTTTTGTCGGATTATAAGTGTAATAAATGCACAATGGAAAAAATTGATATAATACAGAGGAATAAAATGATGAAAATGAAATCACCAACACCATCATGCTTTTACCCAGATATAACCAGTTAACATTGTAATATACAGACTTCCAGTCTTTTCTCTCTGTACTCCCTCCTTCATCTACTTTTTTGTGGGAAGGTGTGGAGGAGAGGTTGGAAAGTGAGCTGATATTTACAATTTGCTTTGCAGTATTATTTATTCATTTAAAAATGTATCATGAACAACTTTGCATATTAATGTACATCATTCTTTTATTGGCTACACAGTATTTTAATTGTACATATATACAATGATTTAAAATAACTTATTTAATAATTCAGTTTCCAATTTTTGCTGCCACAAAAAAAAGTGGTACAATGAACATCCTTGTGCATACATTTTTACATACCCGGTCAATCATAAGGATATCCTTAAAACAAATTATTAAACTACAACCTTTACTCAAAACAGCAGCCAGTAGGTTCTTTAAAACAAAGTCAGATCTCAACACTCCTATTCAAAACTCCCAATAACTTCTCAGCTCATTCAGAATAACAGGTAAAGGCTTCACAATGGCCTGTAAACTGATTCCTGACTTGATCATGTCCCTTGTCACTCCTCAATTAGTTCACACCACTCCAGCCACAAGCAAAGCCCAATCTTCTTACCTCAGGGTCTTTGCACTTGACATTCCCTGTACCTTTGAGGTTCTTCTCCCAGAGACATACACACATGGCCCAGTTCCTCACTTCCCTCAGGTCTATGCTCAAATGTCACCTCTATTCTTCTTCCCCTGAACCTATTTAGTTTTTCTCCATAATACAAATCTTCACTTAACATGTATAATCAGTATTTTTTAAATATATCACAAACAGAATGTGATTAAACCTCAACTTTTAAGTGTATTCCAGTGAATGTAATCTTTAGCTGATTCTAAACAGACGTGCATCATTTCTAATTCCATGGCTTTTTCCCTTACTTTAATGTCCAAGTTACCAATGAACACCTTGAACTTAAGATTAAGTTTCCTCTTCCCTCCCAAGTGCACAAAAACACATTTTAAGTTTCCAGTTTACCCCTTGGAAACCCTCCACGAGATCTGAGCTAAAGGCAACAGAACGCTTTACCGCTCTCCACTTCTGTATGAAAGACTCCAAAGCCAAGCCACAGTTCTTTTCAAAGAGCTATCTTTGATAAAGATCTGAAATCACCTTTGTAAATTCTATATATAGGAGATCTAGATGTCTTACTCTCACTTTGGTATGTGATACCTATTCTATTACCACTTCATATAAAACTGAGGCAGAAAGAATTCCATTTAACATCCTGCTATACCTGTTTTGGTGTAGTGGTTAAGAGCTACAGCTGCTAACCAAAAGGTCAGCAGTTCAAATCTACCAGATGCTCCTCGGAAACCCTATGGGGCAGTTCTACTCTGTTGTACAGGGTCGCTATGAGTCGGAATTGACTTGATAGCAATGGGTTGGGTTGTTTTTTTTTTTTTTGGCCTTATACCTGTTTACTGGTTTCCTGTGTCTTGTTCTATCTGTTTGGTGCTGTGTACCCAGCACTTTCACTAAAGCCTGAAATAAGACAAATATTCTATAAATATTTGTTAAATGAATGAATAAACCTGGAATTGCTATCTAAAGGGTATGAAAAAATTTAAGGCTGTTGATTCATACTTCCAAATCGCTCTCTAGAAAGATACCACTTTTGTTTCCTCATTTACAGTCTATAATAGTGCCTGCTTCTCCAAGGTCTCACCATTAATAGATATTATTCATCCTCTTCTTTCTAGATACTTCATATTTCTCGATTTTGAGGTCAATCAACTGATTTTTAAAAAACTGTTTTATTGTAGTAAAAATACATGTAACAAAAACATTTGCCAATTTAACAATTTTTAGATGTACAATTCTGTGACATGACATTGCTTACATTCATCATGTTGTACAACTATCACCACTGTATACTTCCAAATTATTCCACCACCATGAGCAGAAACTCAATGCTCCTGAGCTGATTCCCCATTTTCCCCTCCCTTCCACCCCTGGTAGCCACTAAGAAGCTTTGGTCTCTATACTTTTGCCTATTTCATGTAAGTGGGGTCATACTATATTTGCCCTTTTGTGACCGATTTCACGCAACATAAGGTTTTCAAAGTTCGTCCATTAAAAAAAAAAAAAAAGTCGTCCATACTGTAGCATATATTAGGACTTAATTTCTCTTTATGGCTAAGTAATATTCCATTGTATGTACATACCACATTGTGTTTATCTATTCATCTGTTGATAGACATTTGTTTCCACCTCTTAGCTATTGTGAATAGTGCTGAAATGAACACTGTTGTACAAGTTTGTTTGTGTTTCTTCCTTCAATTCTAGGATCATTGGGGTCATATGGTAGTTGTTTTTTTTTTTTTACTCTATGGTAGTTGTATGTTTAACTTTTTGAGGACTTGCCAAACCGTTTTCCACAGTGGCTGTACCATTTTTCATTCCCACCAGCAACGAATGATGGTTCCAATGTCTCCATACCCTTGCCAACACGTGTTATCTTGTTTGTTTTCTAACACAGCCATTCTAGTGGGGCGACATGGTATATCATTGTGGTTCAGATTTGTATCTCTGTAATGACTGAGGATGTTGAACATTTTTTCATGAGCACGTTGGTCATTTGTGTTTCCTCTTTGGTGAAATGTCTGTTCTAGTCCTTGGCACACTTTTGACTGGGTTGCTTGTCTTTTGTTGTTAAGTTGTAGGAATTCTTTATATATTCTGTATATTAAACTTTCATTAGATTCATGGTTCCCCAAAATTTTCTCCCATCACGTGAGTTGACTCTTCACTGTTGATAAAGCCCTTTGACACACAAAAGTTTTTAATTTTTATGAAGTCCAATTCATCTTTCTCTTTTGCTGCTCATGCTTTTGGTGTCATATTTAAAATTTCGGTGTTAAAAACTAGGCCCTGAAGCATTACTCCTATGTTTTCTTCTGAGTTTTATGATTTTCTCATGCTTGAATCTTTGATTCATTTTTAGTTAATTTTTATATATGGTTTGAAGTATGGGTCCAGCTTCATTCTTTTGCAGATTTCCAGTTTTCCTAGAATCATTATTAAAGATTATTCTTTCCCCTATTGAATGGAAATAACACTTCTGCTGAAAATCAACTGGCCATATATATAAAATATAAGGGTTTATTTCTGGGCTGTCAATTCTATTCCATTCCACTATATATCTATCATTATATGAGTACCAGGCTGTTTTGATGACTGTAGCTTTACAGTGTATTTTGAAATCAGGAAGCGTGAGTCCTCTTTGTTCTTTTTTGAGATTGCTTTGGGTATTCAAACTCCTTGCTGTTCCACATAAATCTAAGAACTGGCTTTTCCATTTCTGCAAAGAAAGCTGTTGGAATTTTGATGACTGCCTAGAATCTATAGACGGCTTTATGTAGTATTGACATCTTAACAATATTAAGTACTCTAGTCCAGGAACATGGAATGTCCTTCCATTTATTTAGGTCTTCTATTTAATTTCTTTTAGTAATGTTTTATAGTTGTCAGTGTATAAGTCTTTCATCTTCCTGGTTAAGTTTATTCCTAGGTATTGTATTCTTTTAGATGCTATGTAAAAGGAATTGTTTCCTTAATTTCCTTTTCAGAATGCTCAATGGCGATGTAAAGAAATCTGACTAATTTTTGTGTGTTGACTTTGTACCCTGACACTTTGCTGAATTCATTTATTAGCTCTAATAGCTTTCCTGTGGAATCTTTGGGGTTTCCTATATATAGAATTATGTCATCTGCAAAAAGGGTAGTTTTATTTCCTCATTCCCTGCCTGGATAGCTTCCCCCCCACCCCGCCCCAATGGCTCTGGATAGGACTTCCAGTACAATACTGAATAGCACTGGTGAGAGCAGACATCATTTTTCTTCCTGATCTTAAGGAGGAACCTCTCAGTCTCTCTCTCAAGGGAAACCTTATCATGAAAGGGTACTGGATTTTGTCAATGCCTTTTCCGTGTCAATTGAGATGATCATGTGGTATTTTTCCTTTGTTCTATAAATGTGATGTATTACATTCATGGATTTTCTAATGTTGAGCCACGCTTGCATTCCTGGGGTAATTTCCAGCTTGTGATAGTATATAATCCTTTTAATATGCTCTTGGTTTCCATTTGCTAGTACTTTATAGAGGATTTTTGCATCTGTACGTATAAAGGATATTGGTGCGTAGTTTTCTTCTGGTTTCTTTGTCTGGCTTTGGTATCCGGTCAATCAACATGTAATATACTGATCCATTTGTACTATCATTTTAAACTTTTTCATTTCATTGTCCTTTGTTTACCATTGAGATATGTGTTCTTCTCTCATTAATTTTAAAAACATTTTTTAATGTGCTTTAGGTAAAAATGTTACAGAGCAAATCAGTTTCTCATTTGATAGTCTATACCTAAAGTGTTCCATGACATTGGTTGTATTCCCCACAATGTGTCAGCACTGTCTCCATTTCCGCCCTGGGTTCCCTGTTTACTTTAGTCTGGTTTTTCCATCCGTTCCCTTCCTTCTCGTATTCACTTTTGGACAAATGTTGTCCTTTTGATCTTGTATAATTGATTGTTCTAAGGAACATATTCCTCTAGGGTGTTATTGTTTATTTTATGGGCCTGTCTATAGTTAAGGTGAAAGGTGGTCTCTAGGAATGGCTTCAGTTCCAGGTCAGAAGGGTATCTTAGGGCTATAGCCTCAGGGGTTTCTTCAGCCTCTGTCAAACCAGTAAATCTGGTCTTATTTGTGAACTTGATTTTTTGTTCTACGTTTTTATCCTGCTCTGTCCGAGACCCTCTGTTGTGATCCCAGTTAGAGCAGTTGGTAGTGGTGTCCCAGTACCATCTAGTTCTGGCCTCAGGGGTATGTAGGCTGTGGTTCACATGGTCCATTTGTCCTTTCGACTAACTGCTCTCTCGATTCTTTGGTTTTCTTCACTCTCCTTTGCTCTGGACAGGAAGAGATCAATAGCTGTATTTTAGATGGCCACTCGCAAGTTTTCAAGACCCCAGATGCCACTAGGATAGGATACAGGACATTGTCTTTACGAGCTATCTTGTGCCAACTTGGCAAGATGTCCTCCGAATATATGGTCCTTCACCTTTGAGCCTAGGAACTTTGTCCCGTGAGGTGTTTTGGTTATGTCTAAGAAGTTTCCAGGGCTGTACCCCTTGTGTGCTCTATCGTCTATATTAATATACATGCAGCACCTACAATTACGTATGTAGAAATATCCATACCCAAACCCATATCTGCAGGTGGGTGTGCTCCCTTATACCTTCCCACACCTCTTTAGCATACCTATCTACCTATGTATTCATTTGCAAATTATTATTTGTTAATACTAATGTTGCAGAACTATCTATGTTATAATAATTACCACAGCTGCCCTTTATTCATGCTTTCCTCTCAATGTCTTCCTTTGCCTTGGTCAGGTTGTGCTGACCTTCTTTGTGCCTTACCTTTCCCTTTACCAATATTAATGTGTGCCTTCTAAAAAAAATTTTTTTTTTCTATATTGTTAGGAATATTCCCTCCGGTCCCCCTCTCATCTCTAGTAACAATCAAATAATTTTTTTTTTTCTGTATATAAACCTTCTCTCTCTCTTTTTTTTTTTAATAATAGTGGTCTCATACAATATTTGTCCTTTTGTAACTGACTTATTTCACTCAGCATAATGTCCTCCAAATTCATCCATGTTGTGAGATGTTTTGTGGATTCATCGTTATTCTTTATCATTGCATAGTATTCCATTATGTGTATGTACCACACTTTGTTTATCCATTCATCCACTGATGGGCACTTACGTTGTCTCCATCTTTTTGATACTGTGAGTAATGCTGCAATGAACTCAGGAGTGCATATGTCTATTGATGTCATGGCTCTTACTTCTTTAGGGTGTATACCTAGAAGTGGAGTTACTGGATCATATGGTATTTCAATTTCTGGCTTTTAAAGGAAGTGCCATACCTGTTTTCCATAGTGGTTGTACCATCTTGCATTCCCACTAACAGTATAAAAGAGTGTCAATCTTCCCACAACTTTGCCAATGTTTGTTATTTTCCTTTTTTTTATGAGTGCCATTATTGTTAGGGTGAGATGGTATTTTAGAGATTAAAATCCTTGTCGGATATGTCATAGCCAAAAAATTTTTTCCCAGTCTCTAGGTTCTCTTTTTACACTTTTGGAGAAGTTTTTTGATGAGCTTAAGTGTTTAATTTTTAGGAGGTCCCATTTATCTAGTTCATCTTCTGCTGTTGGTACATTTTAAGTTATGTTTGGTATTCTATTTATGCCATATATTAAGGTTCCTGTTTTTTCCTCCATGATTTTTATAGTTTTAGGTTTTACATTTACGTCTTTGATCCATTTTGAGTTAGTTTTTGTGTATGGTGTGAGCTACCATTCCTGTTTCATTTTTCTACAGATAGACCTCCAGTTTTGCCAGCACCATTTGTTAAAGAGACTGTCTCTTTCCCCATTCAATGGACTTTGGCCATTTATCGAGGATCAGCTGCCCATTGGTAGATGGATTTCTGTCTAAGTTCTCAATTTTGTTTGTCTATGTATCTGTTGTTGTACTCATACCAGGCTATTTTGACTACCGTGGCTGTATAGTAGGTTCTGAGATTAGGGAGTGTGAGGTCTCCTACTTTTTTGTTCTTTTTCAATAACACTTTAGTTATCTGGGACCTCTTTCCTTTCCACGTAAAGTTAGTGATTAGTTTTTCCATCTCATTAAAGAATGCTGTTGGAATCTGGATTGGCTATGCATTATATCAACAGATTGCTTTGGGTAATACTGACATTTTCGCGATGCTAAGTCTTCCTATCTGTAAGCAGGTATGTTTTTCCATTTATGTAAGTCTCTTTTGGCGACCTGTAGTAGTATTTTGTAGTTTTCCTTGTATAAGTCTTTTACACCCCTGGTTAGATTTACTTCTAAGTACTTTATCTTCTTGGGGGCTATTGTTAATGGTATTGTTTCCCTGATTTCCTTCTCAAAGTTCTCTTTTTGGTGTGGAGGACTTTCATGCTATAGCCATAACAGGTAAATGACAAACAAGAGCCAAATATGTAATTGAAATTTGCTATACCCATATTGCAAAAAGTAAAAAGAAACAGGTGACAGAAGAATCTGATGGTGCCTGGCTACCATTACTGAATATTTTGATCAAAGATTCTACAGAAGAATCCTGACCAAATTCTCAAGGAATCCAGATTTTACGGAGTCATAAGTCTGGATGAACTTTAAAACGATTGCCCTAAAATAATCTTTAAACCTTAAATCAAAAATATCCCCTTAAGTCTTCTTAAAATCAAGTATAGTTTAGCTTAACTAGTAAAGAATGTCTGCCTTTTAGCATTGTGCTCTTTTAAGATTTATCGACATGGGATCAAACTAACAACAGTGACTTGAAAGATGAGATAGGAATCTTAGGGGGCAGTGAGTACATGTTAATGGGGGCAGAACAACTCGGAAAAGGAGGGTGAAAATTACTGCACAACTTGAAGAATGTAATCAATGTCACTGAAATGTACATGTAAAAGTGAATTGGTGTATGTTTTTGTTGTGTATACTCTCAATAATAAAAAATTATTAAAATAGGTAAAATTAATTAATGTATTTTATTCAACCTAATGTATTTAATCAATGTAAATAACAGCCCTTATGGCAAAGTAGTTAAGAGCTCAGGCTACAAACCAAAAGGTCAAGAGTTCAAATCCACCAGCTGCTCCTTGGAAACCCAATGGGGCAGCTCTACTCTGTCTTATAGGGTCACTATGAGTTGGAATCGACTTGACAGCACACAACAATAATAACAACAATATATCTAAAATTCATTTCAACATGTAATCTTTATAAAAATTATTAATATTTTACATTTTTGTGCTAGGTTTTTGAAATCCAGTGTCTATTTTATACTTACAGCACATCTCAGCTTACACTAGCCACATTCAAGTGTTTAGTAGCCACATGTGGCTAGTGGCTATCACATTGGACACAGTAGTTCCACAATATACAAATTAACTGATATTTTTCTCTAATATTTTACGTTTCATTGTATAGAAATTTACGTTTTCCTCCATCTGACATTTATTTTGGTGCCAGGTACGAAATAAGCTCTAACTTCATTTTCCCCTCAACCGAGCTAGACAGTTTGCCCCACTAATGTAAAACACCACCTTTTATTCTGAATGTATAATTGGGTCTAATCCTGAACCCTAATCTGTCTGTTGTTGTATCAGTAATACACGCTTTGAACAGCTACAGCTTTAGAATTCATTTTACTATCTGTACATCCTTATTCCTCTTTTCCTTCAGAATTTTCCATATTAATCCCTTTAAATGAAGTTTAGAGCTATACTCAAACATAAAAATCCCAATAGATTTTGAAAGGATTATGTTCAACACATAGATTAATTTGAGGAAAACAGACTGCTTCATAATAGGAAGGCTTTGAAGCCTTACTTTTGAAAGTAAGGAAGGTCTCTTTCTCCTTTTGTATAATTCTGCAAGTTTCTATTTAATGATCTTCATATACACCTTACAAATTTCTTATATTTCCTCTAAGTTATTTTATATTGCAATTACTTTACACATAAATGTATGGAAATATGAAAATGTGTAGAACATGGGAAAATCTGTAGAACATAGGAAATGGCAAATCTCTATATACGAAAAGGCACATCACAAAATAAAAATCAATATTCTTTATGTTAGTGTGGTTTTGCACAAACTAAAATACATTGTTAATATACAACGGCATTGAATAGGCCTTTCAGTTTGTCTTAATTACTCACTTACCTGCAATGCCAGATGCATCTCCAATCCCCAGAGTTAAGATCGGATTTATCTGGATTTTCATCTTCGTTTGGCTTCTCCAAATTAGTATTGGACCAGAGCTGCAAACAGCTGGAACCAGTTAAAAGACGACTGCCTGAAAAAAAATCATTCACCATTTACTGTTTAGGATATTAATAATTACATGTGGTTGGGTTACAAGCTCATGAGTTTCATATAATAAACACACATTCTTAAAAAAATTCAAATAAAAAACATTTGCAGAGAGAAGAAAGATGACTATTTTTATTTTGTTGAAGCAGCAGCTTGAGAAAGAAGTGAAAAGCTCTTATTCTCTCTCTTTTAGCAAACAGTTAATGAGCATCTTCTTTGTACCAGACCCTGGGGACACAATGACAACGCACTATTCAAGATTAGTCCACATTCAGTGGAGGGAAAGACATAAAAAACATTATGATTCAATGTAAAAGTATTACAGACACGATGGATATGTGTGTAATATTTTACAGAAGCCCATAAAAAAAAAAAAAAAAAAAAAAACCCAGTGCCATCGAGTCAATTCCGACTCATAGCGACCCTATAGGACAGAGTAGAACTGCCCCATAGAATTTCCAAGGAGTGCCTGGTGGATTCGAACTGCCGACCCTTTGGTTAGCAGCTGTAGCACTTCACCACTATGCCAGCAGGGTTTCCTACAGAAGGGAGAAATTATATATACCTGTAGTGAAAATGTCAGGGAAAGTGATGAAATGCAACTTGGTCCTTAGGAGAATAAGCAGTTGAGACAGGCATTTTAGAAATGGGATCTAACAGAAACAAAGGCAGGAGGGCATGTGAGATCATATATTTTCCCAAGAATGCCTAATAATATGGTGTGATTAAGGTATAAGGTACAAAGTATGACTAGAAGGAAAAACTAAGGTTGGAAAATGTGAGGTCAGATTGTGAAGGATTTTGAAGTTCACAGGAGTTTGGAATTTATGTTATAGGTAGTTAGGAGTTACAAGGGTTTTAAGTAGGAAGATTACATAATCGGATTTGTGTTTTAGAATAAAGGATCTCAATTGGATGAACCTGATGAAGTCTGTGAACCTCCTTCACTTGAAATTACATGCAAAAGTTTTAAGTATATATATAGGATATGCATCTTTCTAGAGAGGTAATCTATAGCTCATATCATGCTATCAAAGACTCCAGTACACAATGAAGGTTAAAGATCTTTTTTAGAAAATAACTCTGGAGAGGGACATGATTAAGGAAGACATAAAAGAGAGGAAAACCAATCCATAATAATACAAATCGAAATCATGAGGATCTGAAGCAGATATTAAAACAGGAAGCAAGGATTTGAAAAACATTTCAAAAATAGAATTGTAAATGCCAGACACCAACAAAAAAATAGAACAGTGGTTTCAAAGACAGATTCCAATTTTATGACTTGAGTAAATGAAGAAAAGATTATGCTGTCAACCAAAGAACGTAAGGAAGAAGCAGCAATTTTGGCAAAAAAGCTGACAATACATAAGGCATTCACCTCTGCAGTTAAGGACCATGGATTTGTATGTCTTTGGAATGATCACTTTCTTATTTCAAAAAGAAGGTGGGTCTATGGCAAAAGTATAGGGCTTATATCAGGAATCCCAAGTAAGTCACTTAAATAGCCATGCTTATTTAACCTAATTGGGCAACCTCTGAGCCTCAATTTTCTCATCGGTAATAATAGGGATTTGTATAAAGTTGTAAGGATTAGCTGTAATATGCATAAGTATCTAACACAAGCCAGGCACTTAGCAGAAGTTCAAAAAACAGTGTCAACTAGCTAGAAAGTCTCAGAGACAGTTTTTTAAAAAAAAAAAGTACAGAAAGTACTAATGAAACAATTATTCCACTGTTGAATTGACCAACAGACACAAGCTTTCTTTTCTTTAACATAAACTGAAGATGAAATTAAGGTACCTATGGAATCGACTCGATGGCACTGGGTGGGTTTTTATGAACTTAATATAGAATACAAAATAATTAATCCTGGAATAAAAGTAGGTATGGTATGATATGGTATGTTGATTCAGAAACCACAGATGAAGGCATACATAAAATGTGGCATATCTGTGCAAGGGAATATTATTTGGTCTGTTAAAAATGATGTCGCAGCAGAGGTGTCTGACCTCCTCTAATTTCACAAGAGGGAAGGAGAATCAATATCAATAGCCCAAGACTGATTCCTGTGAGGTGGAGGTAACACATGCCTCCACTCTCCAACCTTTTTACCAGGGTACTCTCTTCTCTGTAGAGTTCAATAATTCGTGACAGTGCCCGTGTAGAACTCAGAGACCATACTTATGATTACGGGGTTTATTACAGAAGTGACAAGCTACAATTTAGGTTCAGGAATGCTCAAGATACAATTCGTCCATCACAACAGCCTCTTCTCAGCTGTGCCATAGCCTGGCCCTTGGCCCCTTAGCTTGGCCTCTGCCCTGCTCACTTGCTCAAGTGCTACAAAGCTCTTTTAGCTCCAACAATAAGCACACCCCACTCTGCCAGCAAGCCTTGGGCCCACAGGCTGGGAAGCCGACTGCGCCGTCTTCTGGTTCTGCAGCTACTGTTTCTTTGCCACTACTTCTCACTGTCTCCAGTGTTACAACTCTCCCTCTCTGTCCTGGTTCTGTTGCTTCTGCTGCCTCTCTCTGTCTTCCGTGTTAAAGCCCTCTCTCTTTCTCTCCCTCTCCATGTCTCCCTTTAACCCTAGTGGGATGGCAAAACTGTCCAATCCCCTCCTTACGGTCATATACTTTATTAGCACGGTCCCATCCCCACAAGGGTGCCACGCATCTTATTTACATTATTAGTAAGCTATCTAATCCCCTTGGTGGGCCACAAACAGCTCATGTGCATAGTCCCACCCAGTTATTTGGGGGGTGTTAAGAAAACTATAGCTAGAAGAGCCATATTAAGAATTCACTACACCAGACAGTCATAAAGAACAATGCACTTCCATGCTTTGACTTGGATGAACCTTGAAAACATTATGTTGACTGAAATAAGTCAGACACAAAGGGACAAATACTGTATGATGCCACTTATAAAAAATATACAGCACAGACAAATGCATACAGAAAGAAGTTTATTACTGGTTACCATGGATTGAGGGGAGGAAAATATGAGGAGTTACTGCTTAAGATGTACTGAGTTTCTGTTTGTTTTTGTTGTTAGGTGCCGTGGAGTCTATTCCAACTCAGCAACCCCACGTGACAGAGTAGAATGGCCCTATAGGGGTATATGAAAAATATTTGAGAATGGATAGTGGTGATGGCTGTACAACATGGTGAATGTACTTGTGTCACCGAACTGGTTAAAATGGCAAATATTTGGCTATATATATTACCACAATAACACTAAAAAAAAAAAGATAATCAGTGGTCATTAGCCACTACTAGATATAGATATGTTAAGAAAATAGTTATCTTGTAATACCACTCAGTAAAAACGATTTTAGGGAAACTTAACATTAATACTATCCCCTGAAGCATTAGTACTGCTAGACTACAAGCACAAAAATTTCGAACTACCAATATGTCATTACTACAGAAATATCATTTAATTCAAATATTAATTTTTTTCCACATTTTTCACAACGTGTCAACATTCTCTTTAGTTGTGTGCTGGTTGTTCTATTTCTAGTAGTTTCCCTGCTCCCGTATCGTCTCATCTTTGCTTTAGAGTAATTATTGAACAAATATTAAATGTTTTTATTGCAATAATTAATATGACACTTCAAGTAGCTATCCAGATCGCTTCATAACAATATTTGCATAGAAGTTTATAATTTACTAAGTACTTTCATTTACATCGTCACTTCTGATCATTAAAAAACAATCTTGTGAAGTAGATATTAATTTAACCATTATAGATAGATATTAAGTTAACCATTATTGAACTGTTAAATAGCTTGCTCTTGATCACAGGACTAGTAATCAAATATATGAACATTTATTGAATGCCTAATATATGCCAGGCTCCAGAAATAAATACCGAGTAAATCTTAGCCTTTGTCTAATAAAAAAAAAAAAAATTATTGTGAGGTGCCGTCAACTCCATCGCGACTCATAGTGACCCTATGTACCACAGAAGGAAACGCTGCCCAGTCTTGTGCCATCCTTACAATCATTGTTATACTTGAACTCATTGTTGCAGCCACTGTGTCAATCCATCTCATTGAGGGTCTTCATCTTTTCCGCTGACCCTGTATTTTACCAAGCATGATGTCCTTCTCCAGGGACTGATCCCTCTTGACAACACATCCAAAATATGTAAGATGCAGTCTCACCATCATTGCTTCTAAGGAGCATCCTGACTATACGTCCTTCAAGATAGATTTGTTCCTTCTTTTGGCAAAACAGTCCATGATATACTCAATATTCTTCACAAACGCCACAATTCAAAGGCATTGATTCTTCTTCAGTCCTCCTTATCCACTGTCCAGCTTTCACATGCATACGATGCAATTGAAAACACCATGGCTTGGATCAGGTGCACTTTAGTCTTTAAAGTGACATCTTTCCTTTTTCAACACTTTAAAGAGGTCCCAATGCAATGCATCTTTTGATTTCTTGACAGCTGCTTCCGCGGGTGTTGATTGTAGATCCAAGTAAAATGAAGTCCTTGACAACTTCAATTTTTCCTCTGTTTATCATGATGTGGCTTATTGGTCCAGTTGTGAGGATTTTTGTTTTATGTTGAGGTGTGATCCATACTGAAGGCTGTGGTCTTTGATCTTCATCAGTAAGTGCTTCAAGTCCTCTTCACTTTCAGCAAGCAATGCTGTGTCATCTGCATAATGCAGGTTGTTAACGAGTCTTCCTTCAATCCTGAAGCCCATTCTTCTTCATATAGTCCAGCTTCTCAGATTATTTGCTCAGCATACAGATTGAATAGGTATGGTGAAAGGATACCACCCTGGTGCATACCGTTGCTGACTTTAAACCACTCAGCATCCCCTTGTTCTGTCCGAACAACTGTCTCTTGCTCTAAGTACAGGCTCCTCATGAGCACACTTAAGTGTTCTGGAATTCCCATTCTTCGCAATGTTATCCATAATTAAAATAAATAAATCATGTAAACAAATGAGTACAAGTTATAGTGCTATATATGAGGTGAATGAAAATACCGTGGCTTGGGTCAGGCGCACTTTGGTCCTCAAAGTGACATCTTTGCTTTTTAACACTTTAAAGGGGTCTTTTGCTGCAAATCTGACCAATGCAATATACTGTTTGATTTCTTGACTGCTGCTTTCATAGGCATTGTTGATTGCTCCTCCAAATAGAACGAAATAACTGACAACTTCAAAACCTTCTCTGTTTATCATGATGTTGCTTTTTGGTCCAGTTGTGAGAATTTTTGTTTTCTTTATTTTGGGGTGCAAGTTATACTGAAGGTTGCAGTCTTTGATCTTTATCAGTAAGCGCTTCAAGTCCTCTTTGCTTTCAGCAAGCAAGGTTGTGTCATCTGCATGCTGCAGGTTGTTAATGAGTCCTCCTCTAATTCTTATGCCATGTTCTTCTTCATACAGTCCAGGTTCTCAGATTAGTTGCCTAGCATACAGGCTGAATAAGTATGGTGAAAGATACAACCCTAACATACATCTTTCCTGATTTTATACCATGCAGTATCCCTTTGTTCTGTTCAAACAACTGCCTCTTGGTCTATGTACAGGTTCCACGTGAGCACAATTAAGTGCCCTGGAATTCCCATTCTTTACAATGTTATCCACAATTTGTTACGATCCACACAGTCGAATGCCTTTGCATAGTCAATAAAACACCGGTAAACTTCTTTCTGGTATTCTCTGCTTTCAGTCAAGAGCCATCTGACATCAGCAAAGATACCCCCTGTTCCATGTCCTCTTCTGAATACGGCCTGAATTTCTGGAGACACCTGACAATGTACGGCCACAACTGTTTTCGTATGATCTTCAGTAAAATTTTACTTGCATGTGGTATTAATGATATTGTTCGATAATTTCCGCATACTGTTGGATAATCTTTTTTGGAATGTGCATGACTATGGATCTCTTCCAGTCAGTTCGTCAGGTAGCTGTCTTCCAAATTATTTAGCAGAGATGAATGAGTGGTTCCAGCTTTGCCTCAACCACTTTTCTGTCAGTTTGTTCTCGTGGTAGCTTGTGTGTTGCTATGATGCTGGAAGCTATGTCACTGATACTTCAAATACTAGCAAGGTCACCCATGGTAGACAGGTTTCAGCAGAGCTTCCAGGCTAAGGCAGACTAGAAAGAAAGACCTGGCAACTACTTCTAAAAAAATTGGACAGTGACAACCTTATGAATGAGCCAACTCTTCAGACAGGGATTGGACTGGGCTATAAGACAGAAAATGATACTGGTCAGGAATGAGTTTCTTGGCTCAAGTAGACACATGAGACTGTATGGGTAACTCCTGTCTGGAGGGGAGATGACAAGGCAGAGGGAAACAGAAGCTGGTTGAATGGACTTGGAAATACAGGGTGGAGAGGAGTGTACTGTCTCATTAGGGGGAGAGCAACTAGGGGTACATAGCAAGGTGTATATAAATTTTTGTATGAGAAACTGACTTGATTTGTAAACTTTCACTTAAAGCACACACACAGACAAAAAAAAAAAAAAAAAAAAACTCTTATGCATGAATACGACAGAGTAGAATTGCCTAATAGGGTTTCCTAGGTTGAAATCTTTATGGGAGTATGTTGCCAAGTGTTTTCTCCCACAGAGTGGCTCATGGGTTAGCAACTGAGTACTTAACCATTGTGCCATTACCAGAGAGAAATTTTCAATCTTACAAATCTCATGAGAACAAACATTTTAAAACACTGTGATTTTTAAAAAACTTTTAAAAGTATATTGTAACTTTTATCTTCCTGTCCCTCCTGTCTCTGTTTTTTCTAACTCACTGCTACCAGACCAATCTTACAAAAGCATAAATCTTAGCATGTCATTTATCTCTTGCAAAAACCTATAACAGCTTTTAGACAACTGAAAATAATTAAATTTAAAATCATTAACATTACTTTAAAGAACTTTTCATAATATGTTGCAGTCTTACCTCTTCACCTCTGGACTAATTTCAGCCCCAGTGAGCTAACAACTCTCAACTACAAGATACATTTTCTTTCTCTGTGTCTTTGCTCATCGTGGTAGAGTGTTAGAAATGGCTCCCAATAAATCATATCTCCCTGTGTCCATGCCCCTCTGCAATATGACTTTGTCACATCTTTCATCAAGAGATAGAGTCAATTCCTTCATCCCTGGACTATGGGCTAGCCACGTGACTTGCTTTGACCATATAATGTGGCAGGAATAATACTATGGAACTTCCAAGCCCAGGCTTTATGAGGTCTTGCAAGCTCTGTTTTCCCTCTTAGCATGCAGCTACTATGTAGAAGGCTACTCTGCTAGAGAGGCCACGTAAGAGAGGACCTAGAGGTTGAACACCACAAGGAGAGAGGCCACATGGAGGTGAAAAAGCCATTCCAGTAGACAGCCAGCATGAAGGTTCCAGACACATGAATGAAGCTTTTCTTGGATTCTCTAACCCCAGACAAGCTACTTCAGCCAATACCACATGAAGCAGAGATGAGTCATCCCCACTGAGCCCTGAAAGAATTCCTGACCCACATAATCATGAGCAATAAAATCACTGATGTTTAAAGCCACTATGTTTTGGGATGGTTTTTAAACTCAGAAACAGAATACTGATACATATTATCTCTTCTTGGAATTCACTTCTTTTTCCTTCCTCCCTGCCACTCCACCCTTGTTGTTAAAATCTATCTATTCTCACGTGAAATACTCTTCAATAAACCTTGACTCACCAAGAGAATTAATGTCTCCTTCCTGAAACAATAGGTATGCCTATTATAGCATTTAGCACATTCTGTCATCCATTACAGTACATATTTGTCTTCATTTCAGAATAAGTTTTAAAAGGTCATGATCTTGTTTTACTTAGTTTTGTATTCCCCATAATCTCACACATAACAGAACTGAAATCATGAAAGCAATAAAATCAAAAGCCTAGGCAAGCGATATTTCAATTAACCCCACTTGTTTTCTTACCTGTGGGATCCCAAGTTATATTGTGTGCTATAGACTCCAGAAAAAATTGGCCAGTTTTCTGCCACTGACTATATGATTCCTACAATTGAAAAAAAAAAAAAAGAAAGGTAGTTTATCCAATTATGACTGGCACGTTTTCTATATCAAATGTATATACATTCAGGCTTATTATTCTTATAACAATACATGTAGTCATTTTTAAGATCAAAATGGTCAATTAAATGAAGACAAATAAGGAATATATGATGATGGAGATTATGAGAGAATATCCATTTCTGGAAAACCCAAAGTCTGTGTTCTAGCATATAACAAATAAGAATATGCCACCTTAGACAAGAGTATTATTAACCTCACATATTTAAAATTACAATAATTATTATTTGTATTATTACAGTTACAGTTAAAGGTTTAATTTTAAGTGTGTCTGGAACTTTGCTACTTTGGGCTTCCTTCTCTTTAAAAATGTTTCCTCCCCACCTGGGATATCATGACAGAATGTAGAAAAATTTAGAATAAGAGATGTAACACTTCCTTAATGTTATGCAGTTGCCGCCTTGAGTCGAAATCAACCCCACAGCACCTAACAACAACAAGCATTCCATTCCTTAAGACAATGGTTTTCAAACTTTTTTTGCCTGCAAGCCAGTTAAGAAATACATGTACTGTGACCCAGGCCACACATACGTATATACGTAAACGCATGTAAATTTCCCTTGACTACATATAATGCACTCTGACATTTTCTCTTCTACTTTATTGTCTTTGTAAACTTAGGTGTGGCCTACTAAGTTGATTTCACTACCCACTAACAGATTAAGATCCATAAACTTTCTCCTAATGCAGTGGTTCTCAAACTAGCACAATTAACAATAGCCTGAGATGTTTATTTAAAATTCAAATTTCCAAGGCCCATGACAAAAGATTCAGGTTCAAAGGGCTCAGGACGGGGCACTGGAACATGTATTTTAAAACAAAGAATAACCCCAGGTGGCCTGTAGAATATGCTTTTAAAAAATACTGTCTTATAGGAATGGCTTTCAATCACGGTACACATCAGAACCCCCTCCGGAACTAGAAATGCAAGTGCCTAGGCACAAATCCAGGCCTACAGATTTAGAAATCTGCAGCGCAGAGTGTAGACATGTGTATCCATCAGTGATTCTGAAGTGCAACTCTCATGAAAAGCTGCCGCCTTAAAATAATAGTCCAGAATGTACAAAGAAAAGGGAGTAATATCTTTTTTATGAGAATCTAAAGATTCTCTGGGATTCTTCTGGAATCAGAGATTTTGTGCATCTTCCAAGTCTAATTTTTCTACCCGACAGTCTTCCCCTTTATTATGAAGTTTTTTTTTTTAATCTTTTCTGCAAAGTTAGTACTGCCCACCAATAAACCAGCTTCTTCTAGTTGAGTCTTTGACACTATTACATTCATCAATTATAACTAGTAAAAGAGAAAATATGTAAAAAACTAAAATTCTCTATTCTACCCTTACTAATAAAGGCATTTTACTGTAACAGTCATTTTAAAAAGTCAGTTATTTTATTCAACAAATACTGAATATTATTTGTACTGCACTGCTCTGGGTGCTTGAAGCTATCATCTTTAAATTTTATTTTTAGTAATTACCATTACTAATTCATAAGGCTACAAGAGCCTCTAGTATTAGATTCATTAGGTAATATATAATAAACAAAAATAGAAATCAGGAGAATTGTGGACACGCCTTCCATAGAATTTAAAGGTGTATATCAATTAACCCAGAGAAATCCCTTTCATTAACACAAGGTAGGGAAGAGAATGCTCACACCTACAAATCAATAGAGCTGGCTTCAGTCTTAGTTCTGTGGCTAAACAGCTGTTTTGGTGGTCAAGTTACTTATTTTGTTTGTTTTCTGCTGCCTTAATTATAAAAAATAAATAATAACTACACAAACTATATCAGAAAGAATTCCTAAGGTACTAATGACCTAAATGAAAATGATATGAAAACTATCAGTAGGTATATAACTTAAGCAATAAAAATAGTGAGTAAATATTGGGGTTATGTGGTAGATCTCATAGGTGCTTTAATAACTCATAACCATTGGACCAGGTTATTTTCCTCATCTCCACTGAAGATTAAACTAGTGATTTAAACCATATGAAAGAGGTCAGCAGAGTGTATTAAGAACCGAAGGACTGGTTTCTACAGCTGTTGCTTTCTAGCTGTCTGATCAACTCTGCAAGAGTTGTCTTAAGATATGTGTATTAGAAAAACATCATATAATTCTTTACAATTAACACATTTCCACATACAGTCTATGACATCATGCCATCCTTACAATATCCCCATGAAGAAGAATAGATATTAATCAATTCTGGAGTTAAGCAAGGAGCCTCATAGGGTTGATTAACTTGCAGAGTTGATCAGACAGCTAGAAAGCAACAGCTGTAGAAACCAGTCCTTCGGCTCTTAATACACTCTGCTGACCTCTTTCATATGGTTTAAACCACTAGTTTAATCTTTAGTGGAGATGAGGAAAATAACCTGGTCCAACGGTTATGAGTTATTAAAGCACCTATGAGATCTACCACATAACCCCAATATTTACTCACTATTGCTTTAACCAGCCTTCAGAACTATTTCTGAATATGATTTCTTTATCAAGAAAAACATTCACTGACTCATTAACAACTACAGTAAATAATAAATGCAAGAAAATAACTCCTGGAGGTATGTTAAGACTCTGCGATTAAAACATGTAACCTTAAGAACAATACACATAGGAAAAGAAAACGCAAAAAAAGACTGTATAAAGGCAGATTGTAAAAACAAAAAATAAACTGCCACATATGCCTGGATCATGGTGTTTGATACAAGCAATAAGGTAACTGCCAAACTTTAGGTGTTGACTCTTTAAATATTTATTATAAAATAAAAAGATGTCAGAAAGAAAAAAAATAAAACATTTCAAGACAATTCACAGGCACTATTTAGTTTAATTCTAGTCCAACGAAACACTTAAATATACTTTTGATATGAAGTGCTGTATCTTCAGTTATAGAGAGTAATTCATGCTGGTATACTTGATGATGGCTTTGATGTTGTACTCCTAAAGTATCTTTTGATTATTAAGAAATTTCTGTTTCCTAAAAGAAACATGATAAATTACTGACCAAATTTTTCTTTTCCTTCGGTAGGTTAACTGGTTCAAAAACAGAGATAACATTTCCGTAGGATGCTGCAATCTTTTAAAAAGAAAAAAGAAAATATATATTAAGGATATGTTAACTTATGGATCCAAAGAGCAAAAGAAATGAATATACTATAATAACTATGCCCACACACACGATTTCATTCAGTGATACTTGATAATGTTGGTTTTGGAAACACTCATATCCCACCCTGATCACTTACTAGCAAGTTAACGTCTCTAAATCTTACTTTCCCTATCTTTGTGTATTTAATAGGCATGATATTATTTTCCTAACACATTTATTTTGAAGATTGAAATTACATTTGTAAAACAGCTACTATATAACACCACATATAAGACTCACCAAAAAAAAAACCCAAACCTGCTGCCGTCGAGTCGATTGCGACTCATAGCAACCCTATAGGACAGAGTAGATCTGCCCCATAGAGTTTCCAAGGAGCACCTGGCGGATTCAAATTGTTGACCTCTTGGTTAGCAGCCGTAGCACTTAACCACTACGCCACCAGGGTTTCCATAAGATGCACAGTAAAAGTTAAATCCCTTCCTCATAAATGAAAACATATGAATGACTTCTTCATCAAATATGGAACTTAATGTGATTTAGAAATCATAGAAGTACTGCTTCAGGACTAGTTTTCAACAATGAATTCTTAGATATGACATCAAAAGCACCACCAGCAGCAAAAAACAAAATAGATAAATGGGACTTCATAAAAATTAAAAACTTTTGTTCATCGAAGGACTTTATCAAAAAAGGGAAGAGGACAGTGGTAATAATTTCCCAATATAATGAACAGAATCAATGTCACTGAATTGTATGCCTAAAAATTGTTGAATTGGCAAATGTTTTGATATATATATATATTTTTAACACAATTTAAAAAATATGGAAGTTAATGTGATTGAAAGATGAGTTTTCAGGTTCCCTGCCCTCAAAGTTAACAATATTACAGATCAACTACAGTTACAGTATGCAAATAACGACTGAAATAATAAAGATCTTATATTTGTAAAGCACTTTACATCTTACACAGTATTTTCCCAATAAACTAATTTCCTCAATTCCTTAAGCTAGCTAAGGCAGTTATTATTACTCCAATTTCATAAAGAAGAAACACAGGTCAGAAAAACTGTGACCCTGACAAATCACATCTAAAGTAAAGAAAAGGGCAGCCAAATTATTTTACTGACTCTAAACCTAGTGCATAAGACAATTCAGGTTATAGATATATAACCTGACAAAGATATATAACCAAGACATTTCAGGTTATAGATATATAACATATAGTATTCAGGCTATAAATATAAATACATGTATGACTATAATTAACATTGCCTATTTCTTACTTTTAGACTAAGCAAAGCTTCTTTCAAGTCTAACATCCTTCTGTTTATCTGACACTCTGACCTGACCTGAATCTTCAGTTTTCACTTACAGAGTTCTTACAGCAAGTAAAATTTCCAATATATTACAAATACCTTCCTCTCAAAAAATAGAAAAGCTTCAGAAGCAAGTTTATACTGTCGCTTATTATTTCTGAAGGGAGCAAAGAACATTCCCTTCTCTACTACAAGTGGAAATGCTTCCTGAGTAGACCAAATCTAGAACCTAGCAGTCCACATTCCACCATTGTCTACTGTACCTTTCTAATCACCTAGGCCATTCTGTGAGAGCCTCTTCCCTTCTAAGCTCTCTGAATTTTGGGAAGGAAAAAACTCCTGAAGTATGAATACAGTATTTATAAAACCAGAATTTCTTCCAAAAAAGGTATTTGAATGCTCCATTTAGTTCTGTGACTTGCTCTCTCTGGTTATACACCAAAGGTAGAGGTATACAAGTAAAAAAGAACAGTCAGAAAAGTTAAACCATCAGAACTCAGGCTAAATAATGCACACGACAGTCAGACCTAAAAAAGTCAACCAGAATTTGATCACAGCTACAAAGCCCAAAGACCACTATCTAAGTTATGAAGAAAAAACCTACCACCTTAATTTCCTTGGTCAAGAACGGCATTCAAATTCTAACTACTCCTTGACCAATTACGCATGGTATAAAGATACAGCAGATAAATAGGAATATTAGCTTCTTTTCTATAGCCCATGAAGTTATGAATATCAATTAAAATAGTCTAATTGAGAAGCATCTGTAAGCCAAAAAACACAATAGAAAAGTGGAATTATCATTTAGCACAGATGAATACAAGAAATGTGTATTTACTAAAAATGACAGTCTATAATAGGATCTATAAACCAAAAGAACAATTAATTCTGTTGTTTTCACAATGTTAATGAAGTTAACACATTTTTCACAATGTTAATGAAGTTAACACATTTTTCAATAAAATGCAATATAGTTTCCTAATAAAGGATTGATAGAATACATGAAAGAAAACCTACTTGGCTAAAATCTTCTTGGCCTGTGTGTGGGGTGTGGGGCCAAGGACTGGAGCTTTGTGAAGATTCTGAAGCAGACACGTGTAATGGCTCTGAAGTTGGAAAAACTCATATTTAAGGAATTTTTAAAAAGGCATTGTGGCTAAAATAGCACTAGAAATGGCTGAATAGAGGATGGAAAGGGAGGTAGTAGGTAGGAATCATAGCTTGAAGGGTTTCCTAGGCCACATGAAGGAGTCCAAATTTTATTTTAAAAGAAATGAAAAGCCGTTAAAGGTTTTAAGGTTACTTTATGTCTGAGTGTAGGCTGAATAATATTTAAGAACAAGATCACTCTGATTTCTGTATGAAGAATAAATATTCAAGGTACAACAATTGGTCTCTATTCATCTGAAGCAACAGAGAAGAAGGAGAGTCAGGAATAGGAAGGGGAAATGGAATTTGTGGCTAATTGCCTTCATGAACAACTGCCTCCTTTGCTATGAGACCAGAAGAACCAGACGGTGTCTGACTACCATTATTGAATATTTTGATAAAAGATTCCGTAGAAGAATCCTGATCAAAAGGGGGAAAATGCATAACAGAATTTAAAATTCTAAAGTACTCCAGGCTTCTTGGCGCCATGGAGGGTAGACAAACCCCTGAAACTACTACCCTTGGATAATCTTTAAACCTTAAACCAAAAATATCCCCTGAAGTCTTCTCAAAAGCAAACAACAGTAGCTTAACTAGTAAAAAAAGGTCTGCTTTGAGCATTATGCTCTTTTAAGAACTATCTATATGGGATCAAATTGATAACAGCAACTTGTAAGATTTTTTTTTTAGGACGCAGTGAGTTTATGTAATGAGGGAGGAACAACTCAGAAAAGGAGGGTGAGAATGGTTGTATTACTCAAAGAATGTAATCAATGTCACTAAATTGTACATATAGAAATTGTTTAAAAAAAAAGAGAGAGAATGTTAACATCTCATGATAAGTAACTAATGTCACTGTAAAATTTGTGTGCAAACTGTCAAATGGAAACCTAACTTGCTGTGTAAACTTTCACCAAAAACTCAATAAAATTAAAAAAAAAAAAAGAATAAATGAATAAATTAGAGTAGAAATAGGAAGACAAGTTAGAAGACTACGGCATTACAGACGATGGCAAAGACCAACATGGTGGCAGTGGAGATGGAAAGAATGAACAGATTCAGGATAGATCAAAAGTGCCTACTATTGATGAAGGGTGAGGAAAAGGTCTTATGGCTGACTCATAGATAAGTAAGAAGCATAGCCTCCAATAACTTATGTTTTGATTCACATTCCGTGAGCATACAGTTCAATAAAAAAAAAAAAAACTTAGATATATTCCACTGTGAACTTCTTAAGGAGTACATTTTAAAAATATTGTATTTTGGGTATCTTTTAAATTTACTCTTTAAATCAATGAAGCATATTCTTCCCTGGTTCTGTTTTATAAGGCAGCTACAAATATAGTTTGAGTGAGTCACAAATGAAGAACATTAAAACATCAGAAGTTAGACAGACAAAAGAAGGCAGGAAATGAAAGGGAGGGAGGGAAGGAGGTAGTGAAGTAAGAAAGGAAGGAAAAAAATCAGGGATAGAAGTAAGAACATATCATCTGGTGAAGGGGGTAAGGGATGGGGATATAATAAACAAATGCAGGGAAAAACTTTTAATGGATATATTTTCAAGTGTTCTGAGGAATTTTTAGGGTGCAGAAATCACCTGCACTGAGTTGGTCTGGAAGGGAATGTTTAGTCTGTGCCTTTAAGTATGGGTAGGATTTCAACAGGCAGTGAATATTCATTTTCAGGAAAAGAGAATTGTATGAACACAGGTAACAGGTGTAAAGATGAAAAAAAGCAACATATGTTTGGAGATAAGTGACCAGCAGCCTGGCAAGAAGACAGTGTCCCCTTTAATGGAATAATAGACAGGAAATTAAAAAGGTAGGTTTGGGCCATGTTATGCAGGGCCTCATGCCAAGGAAAACAATGTGAACTTTTCCAAGGCAATGGAAATCTAAGAATGTTTTAAAACAAAGGAATAGCATTGATAAATGGAGATCAATTTTCCCAGGAAAATGAATCTGGTGGTAGTTCAAAGAAAAAACTGTAATGATAAAATACTGATGCCTATGGTGTCTTTTTATGGTGTCAAGTAGAGCCCTGATGGCACAGCAGTTAAGAGCTCAGGCTGCTAACCAAAAGATAGGCAGTTCAAATTCACCTTGGAAATTCTATGGGGCAGTTCTAGTCTGTCAGATAGAGTTGGAATCAACTCAACAGCAACAGATTTGGTTTTTGGTTTTTTTGCATGGTGTGGAGAAGCATTTCTTTCTTAAAAACAAACAGTCAGAAGTGCTCAGGTTCCAGAACCAGCAAATTTTCTTCCTAATACCTTAGGGAACCTTTTGATAACACTGATATATGTGAAACAAAGGAGATTTTCCTTTTCTTACTTGGGAGTTATAAAAAGTGGAGCTTGGGGAAAAACTTGGGAAAGTATTCATTTCATACTGGCTCTGAAGAGAGGGCTTTAATCAGCAGGCCATTTCTCACAGCCACCTTCTTTATTCTGAATGATTATAAAACCAAAGGACCTCTTCATCCTAATCTGGACTGTTATGTAGTCTAACCAACTGCCATCGAGTCAATTCTGACTCATGGTGACCTCATGTGTGTCAGAGTAGACTGTGCTCCATTGAGTTTTCACAATTGCTGATTTTTCTGAAGTAGACCACTAGGCCTTTCTTGCAAGGTGCCTCTGGGTCAACTGGAACCTCCAAACTTTCAGTTAGCAGCTGATCAGGTTCACTGTTTTCACCACCCAAGGACTCCTGTCATGTAGTCCAGCCTATACACAAAAAGGTCACTCTCATTGGAAGTTATTAAATTAGATTTCCAACATTAACCAGCCTCATTGAGTCTGGATGGTGTAAATTAGTTTTTATATAATAATGAAGATCACAGAACTACAAAGCTAGGAAATAAAAAAAAAGCAGTCTCAAGGATTTTTAGCCTTCCATAATCCAAAAACCAAACCTGTTGCTGTCAGGTTGGTTCCAACTCATAGCAACCCTATAGGACAGAGCAGAACTGCCCCATAGGGTTTCAAAGAGCTGCTGGTGGATTCAAAGTGCTAACTTTTTGCTTAGTGGCCAAGCTCTTAACCACTGCACCACCAGGGCTCCTAGCCTCTTATAACAAAGATAATTTTTATAGTACGGTGAGAAGTAATAAAAGACTTGAACAAAAGAAGGGATACATTAGAGACATTTGTGAGTAACTATGTTAAAGAGAAGGGACGGTTAAGTCACAAAAAGAGCAGCGGTCCAACAAACAGGTAAAGATTGTTAAGAGTAGAAATTCTTTCACCATGAATATCTTTAAACTAGGTCTCAAGTGGTAACTTCTTGGACTGGCAGGTTTATCAGAAATGAAGATTTAAAAAAAAAAAAAAAAAAAAGATTGGGTCCACAGACTCTTAATTATTATTTCTCACACAAAATGCTGTAGTGAAATCATGTAGTCAAACAATATATTTAAATATGTGGGGGGAAAAATTAGTAAATTTATAACGTTTAGCCCAGTCCAACTACAACTACACCTGGGTCTGATCATCTACGCCTGTGAGTGCTATTTTAAGCTATACTGTGCTGCCTAGTAGTTATGGCCCTCCCAATGCTGGTACTATACAGAACTGCATTTAACCTGATACAGGAGAATTGTATGCCTTGCTTTTTTCTTTTGTTTTGTTATTGCTATATTACTTTTAAGGTTAACTTATTACTTTTCATACGCAAAGAGAAGTCCAGATAGATGCTTTTCATTTTTCTAACAGATGTGCAATACACTAATAAAAAGATTATAGACTTTAGAAGAGTTCATCTTCATTTCAGTACAAAGCTTGTCCAGAAGTTACAAGGAGACAGCTATCCATTTATAGGCAAAAAAATAACTCTACCAAATGATTTTTATTCAGCCATTTGTAAACAAAATTAAGATTTATTGTCTTTCCTTTCCTTCAATCAAATCAATTTTTAAATAAGTAACAAGCCTTAGACCTGTTCTACAGAGAATAAATACTACATGTTTCTTTCTCAATTCATAGGCAAGATACAGTAACAAGATTATGTGACATTTTAAAATTACACAAGAACAGAATTCCTGAGACTCTAAAATGCATATTACAGAGCCAAAGAAATTTGTAGATACATTGTGCTTAAAGCAAGTCTCTAATTCAATAGGAAACACATATTTCAGAGATTATCCTTACAAAAAGCATATTCAAAACAAATTTGCATGTTACCACAAGATCACAAACCTTGCCTTGTTGCATTGAACAGTCTACACATCCCACTTGAATATTTCCATGTTTAGCTCCTGGGATTATCTGTAATCTTTCAAAATCACTTCCCAGTATTACAATGTCACATCCAGATGCATAAGCCTAAAAAAAAAAAAGAAAAAAAAATCCACTTACTAAACAAACAACTGTGATGAAATTGTCAAGAAAGTATCATTTAGAATCAAATATGATGCTAACACAACAGTTTTAAATATTCTTTTTAAAAAAATGTTATTTGGAAATATTTCACTTACCGCCTATATATAATTCATCAGCAAATTCTCTCAGCCCTGTAGCCATATCTACAAAACATATACCAAGTCTGACCACTTCTCCCATCTCCACCGAATGCTACAATGGACTAAGACACCGTCATCTCTCCTGTACTACTATTAAGTCTACCTGCTTCCATTCTTGCCTCCCTCTAATTCACTTCTACACAAAGAATAACTTTTTTAGAAATGTATATTATACCAAGTAATTTCCCCTACTTAAACCCCTTCAATAGTTTTCCACTACACTTACCATAATCAAGTCCCTCCTTGATTGTCCTACTTCTCTGACCCCATCTCAAGCTACTTTTTCCCTCTTTCCTTCCCTCAGTTAGTTCCTGTCCTCCATATTGCCCTTCTTTATGTTCCCGGGTATATCAAGCTCTCTTTCTAACTCCTGGTGGTTTGCCTTTTATCTGCCTGGCTAGCTTCTTTTCAACATTCAGGTCTCAGTTTTCAATGACTCTCCATTTCCCATTATTCTCCATCATTCCCCCCCCTCCGATAGGATATCATGGTCTGTCAATATCATGTTTATTGTCCATTTTCATTACTGGAATTTAAGTTCCAAGAGAGTTGGGTTCAAGTTTATCTTGTTCTCTGCTCTAGCCCTCAATTCTAACAGAAGGGCTGGTACTTTATAAATGACCAATAGAGTAAGTGAAGTATTTAATTTCACAGAAATAGCTACTATACCTAAACAAATCAAGGCCTGCTGGCAAGCATTTTATAGCTCCTTTTGAGTTTACAATAATTAGTAGAATGCTTCCAATTAGAATTCTCTTTTTTGTTCTTTTCTCCACCTTCTCCTTTCATCACAGAAGCGTCTTCCATTATGGGGTACATAACTGTCCTCCTAGGATTCACATATTACTGGTTTGCTAGCATGTAGTATAATAGTTTGGTGATAAATATCATTCACAAACTGTTCTCCATCCTGAGAAGTTCTTCAGCTAAAGCTTTAGTAACACTTTACTTTCTCATCGCTTTGCATATACACCTTACTTAATGTAAAAAATATATAGTTAATATATACTTTATGATCCTAATTCTAATCAAAGCCAAAATGATTCTGAACTAAACCATCAAAAAACATTAGAAATGGAACTTAATCGGGAGCAAGGGAGAAGAAACAAAACTAAAGACACAAGGGAAAGATTTATCCAAAGAACTAATGGACCACAACTACCATGGCCTCCACCAGCCTAAGTCCAGTACAACTAGATTGTGCTCAACTACCACCACTGACTACTATGACAGGGATCACAATAGAGGGTCCTGGGCAGAGCTGCAGAAAAATGTAGAGCAAAATTCTAACTCTCTCTCTCTCTCACACACACACACACACACACACATACACAAAACCAGACTTACTGGCCTGACAGAGACTGAAGAAACCCTGAGAGTTTGGCCCCTGGACACCCTTTTAGCTCAGTAATGAAGTCACTCCTGAGGTTCACCCTTCAGCCAAAGGTTAGACAGGCCCATAAAACAAAACAAGACTAAAGGGGCACACCAGCTCAGGCGCAAGGACTAGAAGGCAGGAGTGAACAGAAAAGCTGGTAATAGGGAACCCAAGGTTGAGAAGAGACAGTGCTGACATGTCATGGGGTTGTTAACCAATGTCATAAAACAATATATGTACTAACTGTTTAATGAGAAGCTAGTTTGTTCTGTAAACCTTCATCTAAAATACAATTAAAAAAAAAAAAGATATTGGCCACTTAAAATTGACCTACAATTAAACTTTTCTAGTTTACAAAAAAAGAAAAGGAGTTTAAGAGGACATATACATAAATTTGCTCACATTACAGGCAAAAAAATTGAGCCCAATAGGCTGATACAACTTTTTAGTGGCAGAGTGGGTTTGAGAACCTTGACTCTTAACTCTTGGTCTAATGCTAATTTCACATTACCTCCAGGGCTCCCCTAGTTAAGAATGCTTGCCTGGAATTATTCCTAAAAGAAATCAGAAATAATGAGTTCTGGTTCCACTAGTGTCACACAGTGGAAAAATCAGGTTAGTAAATGGAAAGAAAAAAGTCTCATGATGGTCTGTACTCCTGTATGAATATCCACAGTAGGGTCATAAGACTTGCACAGGCCTATTAGCAAGAATAAATTCCAATAACTATTTTAAGAAAAGTTGTCTTTCATAATACATATCTTAGAAACTGATCTTATTCTTGATATTAAATTTTGATAAAATACTGATTGTCGCCATTACAAAACATTCAGTGTTAAATTCTACATGCTTCCTAATTTAGATTCCACTGATTGGGATACATAAATAATCCCATGTTTTCATAACTTGACCTTCCTTTTGTTATATCTGAGATTATCTACCTACTTTCAGATATTGTATTGCAACTATTTTTGTCAATCACTGCATTAAGTCTATAATTCTGAATTAAATCTATACTAATCCTGAAGTACCACACATAAAATGAGTATTTAATACAACACTTATTAAACATTTGTAGAGTTGAGAAATGAAAAGTTATCCCAAAACTAAACACTTAGACTTGTAGAAGGGAAGATGCCGACTTACAATACAGTTAACTCTTGATCATTCAGAGACTTACCGAGTTCTGGATTACTCTTGTTTTGCTGCAGCTTTATACTTTTACTCAGTGACAGTATTAGAAGTTGCAAGGCTCTTTCCAGTTTTCGTAAATTATAAATCAAATGAAAATTGACCTTCATGTAGAATATAAATGACTGTGGTAATTTTTTTTTTCTCATTCAGTCTGCACATTTTTCTCTCAGTCATAACTAATAAATAGCAATAAACTACTACATGGCACACACACACACACAAAGATATCACAAAGTGCATTCCATACTTCCTGAGTTATTACTCTGCTGGAGGCTTACGACAAAGAAAGCTTGGTTTTCTTCACTATAGAATTTTAAATTTTACAGTTTATTTTATTTTAAAATTAAATATAAGATATATTTATAGCCTAAACCATATTTGTATTTTGCTCAATTTCTTAGTCATTTTAAAGAATTTGTAAATGTTTACTTAAAAATCCTCCTGTGAACAGAATATTGGTTGAATAGACAATGATACATACACACAATAGAGTATTATATTATGATAAGACTGCACAAGGTATCTATAAACTGACATGGAGTGATTTCCAGGAAACATTATTAAGTGGGAAAAAAAAAAAAGCAGAGTGCAAAAGTGCATACATGTTACTTTTTGTGACAGGAACAAGGAAAATAAGACAATACATGTTTTTTCTTATTACAAAAAGAAACACAGGAAGGATAACCAGGAAACAAAGTTCATTATCCTCAAAGGGAGGAGTGGAATGGAGCAGAAGGGATATAGGTAGGGGTGACACTTCTAGGTACAACTTTTTATATATTCATGACTTTTGAACGCATGTTAATATACATACTCAAAAAATGAATTAAATCAGTAATGGGATGAGGGACCTAAAACTGAAAGCAAAGTGAAACAGATGAACTAATTACATTTCAAATGAATATCTTGAAAGGAAGTGTAATGGTTAAGATTGTGTGTCAACTTGACTGGGCCATGATTCTCAATCCTTTGGCAACTGTATAATGGTGTGATCACGTTCCTGTTGAACTCCGATATGTGATTAGCCCCATGATGGAATCTGCTGAGTGGTAGAGGCAAGGGTCAGGCCTGTGGCAGCTCACCACCCCCTCAGCCTTCATCTCTCCACACTCTGCTGCCTACTTCCTTCCTGCTCACCTTGTCAAGGCTTTTGGCTGGTTCCGGATTCTGCAGCTGCCTCTTGTTCATTTGACCTCTGGTTCTTGGGACTTGAGCTAGCAGTTTACCTGCCGATCTTGGGATTCGTCAATCTTCACAGCCCATGAGCAAGAGTCCTACTTTTTGACCTGCCGATATTGGGCTCCCCGGCCCCTGCAGCTATGTGAATGAGATGAAGCCTTGCAGTCTTGCCTGCTGATCTTGGGATTCATCAACCTTCACAGCCTGTAAGCAAGAACCCTGCTCTCCAGCCTGCTGATCTTGGGTTCACCAGCCCTTGTGGCTCCGTGAATTGGGAGAAGACTCCATCCTGATCCACGGACTTGGGACGTTCCAGCCTCTACAACTGCATGAGCTGTTACCTTGATATAAATCTCTCTCTATATATATATATTTATATGCTTTACTGGTTCTCTAGAAAGCCCAGCTTAATACAGGAAGGGAGGGAGGGAGGAAGGAATAAACACAGATTTTGACCATATACTTTCAGTCTTAGGCAGAGTTAGGAGAAGAACTCTTTAATAGGCTTGTTTATTATAATGGTATGGACAATACAATTCTGAAACTCTCTTAGATGTATTGTACGATTGAGCAAATGAACAAAGATCCTCACTGTGTAAGAAGGAACATAAAGATATAGAATGGGGGAAGGCACAAAACAGCCAGGTAGGGTTGTACTGGAATTGGAAAAATTGATGTGAACTCATGCTTGCCAAAATATGCATATTTTACATGTTTATGTGCACATGTAAGCATATGTATATATGTATTGTATGTTATTGTATGTTACATGCATAGATATGTGTATATTTGCTAACTCTGCCCACGGAAAGAGTCAAGAAGCAAAAGCATCCTAGTAGCAATGAGCACACTTAGCACTTTGATCTTGGTTTCTATTCTATTCTCTATTAAAGGTAACCTGGGATCCTTGAAGAAATAGCTAATTATAGACAAGGGGCAGGGTAGCTACAATGAGAACCTGGAACATCTTGTTATGTCAGAAAGAAAGGAAGTGCTAAAAAATAACAAAATAAGCAAACAAACACAAAAAAATAGGCAAGAATCATCAGCAGATGCTCAATATAGGGGAAAATTTTGATAAGGATCTGGATATTTGTGTGGTCTTAAAGTGTTTTCTATATACTGCTTATTAGGTGCAAGGGAGAAAAAAACCACCCCAGTTATACAGTGGAGAAATTGAGCAACACCTTGACAGGTAATCAAAATTAATACCATTAATGAGGGACAGATAGATATCACGTGCCTCCAAATGTGATACCCAGAGAATGGCACAAAATCACCTATTTAGAATCCATGACCTTATGGACCCCAGACACCCTTTCAGCTTAGTAATGAAGTCACTCCTGAGGTTCACCCTTCAGGCAAAGATTGGACAGGCCCATAAAACAAAACAAGACTAAAGGGGCACACCAGCCCTGGGGCAAGGACTAGAAGGCAGGAAGGGACAGGAAAGCTGGTAATAGGGAGCCCAAGGTTGAGAAGGGAGAGTGTTGACATGTTCTGGGGTTATTAACCAATGTCATGAAACAATATGTGTACTGTTTAATGAGAAATTTGTTCTGTAAACTTGCATCTAAAGTATGATAAAAATAAACACAACCTAAGGCGGGGGGGGGGAAGGAATTCATGACCTTGATATAATTAAGAGGAAACATCAGACAAATAAAAAATGATAAAAGTTCTATTTAAAAAAAAAAAAAAGAGAGAGGTCTACATGCAAAAGAATTAAGTTAGACTCATAATTTATATATAAGAAGACTGACTCAAAATGACTCAATGACCTAAATGTGAGAGCTGAAACCATAAAATTCTTAAGAGGACAGCATAGGGGTAAAGCTACAGGACCTTATTTTTGACAAGGAATTCTGAGATCTAATGAAAACAACTCATATATGCTGTATTGGACTTCATCAAAATTAAAAACTTTTGTGCATCAAAGGATTTTTTTATGAAAGTGAAGAGACAACGTACGTAACAGAAGAAAATATGTGGTAACCAAATACCTAAGGAGCCCTGTTGGTCCAGTGGCTAAGTGCTCAGCTACTAATCGAAAGGTCAGTGGTTCAAACTCACCAGCCACTCCACAGGAGAAAGATTTGGTAATTTGCTTCCACAAGGATTGCAGCCTAGGAAACCCTATGGGGTATTTCTACTCTGAATCAACTCAATGCCAACGGGGCTTTAATCATATGCCTGGTGAGGATTTAATACCCAGAATATATACAGAACCCTTTTAGCTCAACAACAAAAAGACAACCCAATTAAAAAAATGAGCAAAGGATTTGAATAGACATTTTTCCAAAGAGGATATTCATATGGCCAATAAGCACATCAAAAGATGGTTAGCATCATAGGTCATTGTTGTTGTGTGCCATTGAGTCAATTTCATCTCATAGTAACCCTATAGGACAGAGAGTTTCCTAGACTGTAATCTTTATGGGAGATCACCATGTCTTTTCCCCTACAGAGCCGCTGGTGGGTTCAAACCTCTGACCTTTTGGTTAGCAGCTGAGTGTTTAATCGCTAAGCCATCAGGGCTCTTTCACTGCTCACTGGAGAGATGCAAATTTGAACCACAACGGGATACCACTTCATATTCACTATGTTGGCTATCATCAGAAAAACAGAAAATGGCAAGTGTTGACGAGAATGTGGAAAAATTGGAGCCCTTGTCCATTGTTGGCACAGATGTGGAATGGTGCAGGGATGTGGAAGAGTGCAGCGATGCGGAATGGTGCAGCCACTGTGGAAAACATTTTGATGGTTCCTCAAAAAGTTAAATATGTGATTACCATACACACGTGCAATTCCACTCCCTGGTACATGCCCAGGGAAGTTGAGAGCAGGATTCAGATACTTGTACCCCAATGTTCACTGCAGCATTATTCATAATAGTCAAGAGGTGGAGGTGGCCCAGGCAACCGTTAAGACATGGCTGGATCAACAGAATATGGTATAGCCATATAATGGAATACTATTCAGCCATAGGGAGAAATGAAGTTCTGAGGCATGCTGCAACACGGATGAACCTTAAAGGCATTATGCTGGATAAAATGGGTGAGACACAAAGGGATAGGGGTATGATGAACTATCTATAATGGGCAAATGCACAGAGACAAATGTTTATTGGTGGCTGCCAGGAAGTGAAGGGAGGGGAAAGTAAGGAGTTGTTGCTTAAGGGATGCTGGGTCTCTGGGGTGAAGAAAAACTTTTGGGAATGTTTTCGTTGTTAGGTGCAGTGGAGTCGAATCTGACTCACAGAGACCCTATGTAGAAGAGAACAAAATACTGCCTGGCCCTGCGCCATCCTCACAATCACTGCTATGTTTGAACCCACTGTTGCAGCCACTGTGTCAGTCCATTTGGTTGAGGGTCTTCCTCTTTTTCACTGGCCCTCAACTTTGCCAAGCATGACGTGATCCTCCAGGGACTCGTCCCTCCTGATAACATGTCCAGAGTACCTGAGACAAAGTCTCTCCATCCTCGCTTCTAAGGAGCATCTGGCTGTACTTCTTCAAAGACAGATTTGTTCATTCTTCTGGCAGTCCGTGGTATATTCAATATCCTTCACCAACACCATAATTCAAATGCATCAATGCTTCTTTGATCTTCCTTACTCATCATCCAGCCTTTGCATGCATATGAGGTGATCAAAAACACCAAGGTTTGGGTAAGGTGCACCTTAGTCCTCAAGGTGACATCTTTGCGTCTTTAAAGACGTCTTTTGCTGCGGATTTGCCCAATGTAATGCATTGTTTGATTTCTTGATGGCTACTTTCATGGGTGTTGATTGTGAATCCAAGTAAAATGAAATCCTTGACAACTTTAATATTTTCTCTGTTTATCACGATGTCGCTTACTGGTCCACTTCTGAGGATTTTTGCTTTATGTTAAGGTATAATTCATACTGAAGGCTGTAGTCTTTGATCTTCATCAGTAAGTGCTTCAAGTCCTCTTCATTTTCAGCAAGAAAGGTTGTGTCATCTGCATATCATAGACAGTGGTAATGGTTCCACAACATGATGAGTGGAACTGATGTCACTAATTGTGTACCTAGATTAAATGTCACTTTTTTGATATATAAGTTTTAATACAATAAATATTTTTAAGGGAGGGTGTATTGTATTCCTCAAAAAGGCCAATCTCAAAAAAGGAACAGAAATGCTATGAGAATATTTCAGATTAAAGGGTACTAAGAGATATAAGAGATATAACTAAATGTAATACTTGTCCTTTGACTGGCTCCTATACTGATAGAGGTAAAAATGCTAAAAAGAACTAATAAAACTGAAATATGGATGGTACATTAGAGAAAAGTATTTCAAAAAAAAAAACAAAACCCAGTGCTGTCGAGTTGATTCCGACTCATAGCAAGCCTATAGGACAGAGTAGAACTTCCCCATAGAGTTTCCAAGGTGCGCCTGGTGAATTCGAACTGCCAACCCTTTGGTTAGCAGCCGTAGCACTTAACCACTATGCCACCAGGGTTTCCATAAGAGTATTACACCAATGTAAAGTTATGAAGTTGATAAGTATACTGTGGTTATGAAAGAGAATATTCCTTTCTCGGGGGAAAAAAAAAAAACACCAAGGATAAAGAGCCATGATGTATATAACTCACCCTTCAAATGGTTCAGAAAACAATTATGTAAAGTGTGCACAGATGATAAAGCAAATTGGGTAAACTATTAACAATAGGCAAATCTAGGTAAAGGAATATGGATGCTCCTTGTTTTATTTTTGCAACACTTTGTAAGTATGAAATTATTTCCAAATAGTCATCAACCATGTAACAACAAAAATATTTAGCACCCATATTATTATAGTATTTCCAAAAAAAAAAAAAAATCATGCTGTCACTTTTTTGAGCTTTCTTCTATTTTTCACTTTTTTTTTTTTATCATCTTCTGAGCCTATTTTTTTCTTTAGCTTTATGCTACAGGACCAATGCTAAATACTTTTCATTGGTATCCCAGTTAATCCTCCTCACAACCAATCCTATGAGGTATTTACTATAATCACCCCATTTTACCAATAAGGAAACTGAACTTGGAAAGATTGAACATTGGCTCAAAGTCTCAGAGCTAGTATCAGATCTACTACCTCAGAGTTAGGAGCAAGACTGGAAACTAATGCCAAACAACATGCTCCTTCTCTGCTGTGCCTTATAAACATGCACTGGTATGAATTTAATATGAATATTGTCTCAAAGTCTCAGAGCTGGTATCAGATCTACTACCTCAGAGTTAGGAGCAAGACTGGAAACTAATGCCAAACAACATGGTCTTACTCTCTCTGCTATGCCTTATAAACAGGCAGTGTTACGACTTCAAAAATTTTTTTTCTTTCCATAATTAAAAAGGCCTTATTAGATGTGAAGTAACCAGAACTCCCATAACTACTCATAGGAGTGTAAAATAGTGCAACTACTTTGGAAGACTGAACACATTCATACCCTATGATCCAGCAATTCTACTCCTAAGTATACACCCCAGAAAACGTGTCCATATGTGCAACAAGAGACATGTAGACAAATGTTCATAGCACTATTCATAACTAGAACCACCTCAAATATCCATCAACAGTGGAATGGATAAATTGCAGTATAATTATACAACAGAATACTGTAACAGTGGTTCTAGATTTTCTGGTCTCAGGATTGAGGACATCCCCGCAAAGACCTTTAGCTTCTGTGAGTTATCTATCAGTATTTACTCTTTTAAAAATTAAAACTGAGAAAAATACACAAGAATGTAAAACCAAAAAAATCCATTGCCATCGAGTCGATTCCGACTCATGGTGACCCTATAAGACAGAGTAGAACTGCCCATTAGAGTTTCCAAGGAGCGCCTGGCGGATTTGAACTGCCGACCCTTTGGTTAGCAGGTGTAGCACTTAACCACTATGCCACCAGGGTTTCCAACACAAGAATATACAGGCACATATTCCATTAGCCTCTGAATGTAGCCTCTGAAAAACTTCACTCTATACTTTTGAGAGAAGAATAAAAAGGCAAATGAAGTATTAGTATTATGAAATAATAATGAAAACATCCACTCTTTGAGAACCATAGCTATATGGCAATAAATAATGTGTACAGAACAGCACGGATGAATCACACAATGCTGAATTTAAAAATTTAGACTCTAAACTATACGTACTTATTTATTTACAGTCAAAAAAACAAGCAAAACTAATCTGTTGTCGGGTGCTGTCAAGTCAATTCCAACTTGTAACTATCCCATGTGACAGAGCAGAACTGCCCCATAAGGTTTTCTTGGCTGTAATCTTTACAGAAGCAGATGACCAGGTCTTGCTCCCTTGGGACTGGGTGGGTTCAAACCACCAACCTTTCATTTAGCAGCTGACTGCTTAGCCATTGCACCACCAGGGCTCCTTGAAACTAATCTAGGATGACAGAAATCAAGACAGTTGTTACATTTGGGGAATAATGCTCAGGAGGGAGCATAAAGTGGTGCTCTTAGGGTGGTATAATATTCTATTTATTGACCTGGGTGTTCATTTAGTAAGTGGATTTACTTTGCAAAGATTCAATATGATATACTCTGATGATTGGTACCTTTTATTGTAAAGTATGCTCTTTTCAGTAAATATCTTACTTAAGAAAGAAAAGCTTTGTTCTCAAAAGTAAAGTTATCTACATTATCTTTCACTATCCTTAGCTCCCACTGTTTTCCAAAACAGAAAGTACTGTTACACATCAAGTTTTAAAATACGCTTCACTTAAAATAAACTTAGAAATTAGAAACAAAACAAAACAAAAAAAACCTTGCTTAAATTGTAATAGTATAAATGTTTCATAAGGGTCTACTGAAACTGTATGACTGAGTTTCAATTCGGCCACACTAACAATGAATCCAAGGCATAAAACCCATGTCTTACTGAAAAAGGCAATTTTCAGTTATTTAAGAAAGAATCTGGATAACATAAAACAGATAAAGAAAAACAAATACCTGCTTTGTTAAACAACTAAACACCCAAACTCCATGCCACTCACTGCCAGCTCTAATCCTCTTTCTGGCATCACCTTACAGTGAAAATAGGAGAGTACAAACAAAGAGTCGTTTGTAATTATCAAAAACCCACAAGACAGATAAAGAACAGCTGAGAGTATAAAAGGAGCATAATAACATTATTCTCTTCAGTTGTCTTGTTATATTTTGTATCAAAAACTAACAGAAAAACTTAGAAGACTCATTAAGTTGCAGTTTACCTCTAATTACATAGCTCTGGAAGGTTCCTACATAATCATTATTGATCATTACCACAAACAAGTAGGTATTAATAGCCATGCTATAGACATGTTAGATAAATAAACTTTCATTAATTCTTTAAATTAACATGTTAATGACAATTACATGGGTTTTTAATAGATAATACAAAATGAAAATACGTTTAGAAAAATTAGTCATCTTTAAAGATTAGATATTTTGTTTTATCATTTTATTTAAACTTGTAATCAGCAATATATTGTTACAACTATAGTATTTTACTATGTTTGAAATTAATTTTAAATGAATTGTCAAGTTGATTTTAGCAAAAAACCCCAAAACATTATATTTCATTTATGCAGTTATTTGTAAGACCTTATTTAAAGAAAGACTATTGTTCCTAAAATATTAAAAAGTAGAGTTAAGTTTCATAAGCTTTCATTAGAAAACTAGACATAGAAGGGATGCCCAGAGAAAAATAAATTTGTTCACAAAATGCCAAAATAAAATACACATGAGAACACACATAAATTTAATTAAATTTAATCAAAATTACTTCCTTAAAGAAAAGTATACACACAATAACAACTGATATTAGCTAGACTATGCAAACATTATACTAAAACAAACTTACATTATGATGTGACTGTATACTGCCTACTCCTTTAATTTAGGCTACAACTCATTTACCTCCAAGAAAACTAAAGTGCTTTTGTTATGTTGTCTTGTGACAAGGCACTGAAGTTAAAAGCCAAAGAGCAATCAAATGTCAACTGAGGGAACCTGAACCTGGTAGAAGCAGAGTTCTATGGTCTGCATAGCCCTGGCACAAGTACCCACACAACTTTCACCTTCAGGACCAAGCAACAAAGTTTTATCCTGCTCTATAACAGTCCCCTTCTCACATTTTATTTAAGCACGTGGCACTAGCTAACTGAGTTACAGTTAGCTATAAGATCAAATTCCAAAGATTAAATTAGTATAAATTTTAGTACATTGCCTTTAAAACTAAAAAGAACGAAGTTGGAGGGCTCACACTTCATGATTTCAAAACTAACTGCAAAGCTAGAATAATCAAGACAGTGTGGTACTGTCATAAAGACAGGCATATAGATCAATAGAACAGACTTGAGGGTCCAGAAATAAATCCTTGCATTTGTGGTCAACTGATTTTCAACAAGGGTGCCATGAAACTTTAATGGAAAAAGTCTTTTCAGCAAATGGTACTAGAACAACTGAATATCTACCTGCAAAAGAATGGAGGTGGACCCTTACCTCATAACATATATAAAAATTAACTCAAAATGAATATGAAATCTAAGTGTAAGAGCTAAAATTATAACATTCTTAGAAGAAAATACAGGAGTAAATCTTCATAATCTTGGATTTCTTAGATATGATACCAAAAGCACATAGTGAACTTCTCTACCACAAAAACCACCATCAGGATAGTGAAAAGATAACCTAAATATAATGGTAGAAAATACTTCCAAATCATGTATCTGATAAAGGACTTATATCTAGAATATGTAAAGAAGTCCTGCAATTCAACAATAAAAAGACAAATAACCCAATTTAATAACAGGTCAATGATGTGAATATACATTTCTCCAAGAAGATACACAAATGGCCAATAAACCTGAAAAGATATTCAACATCATCAGTCTTTAGGGAAGTACAAATCAAAACCACAATGAGATACCACTTCATACCCATTAGACCAATCAGAATCAAAATGAAAGAAAATAACAAGTGTTAAAGAGGATACAGAGATATTGGGAGTTTCATATATTCCTGGTGGGAATGTAAAATAACGCAGTCACTGTGCAAAACATTTGGCATTTCCTGAAAAAGTTAAACACAGTTATCATATGACCCAGCAATTCCACTCCTAAGTATATACCCAAGAAGATGTATGTCCACAAAATAACTTGCACACGAGTGTTCACAGCAACATTATTCATAATGGCCCCAAATGGAAACAACTCAAACGTTCATCACATCCTACATGACAGGGCTTCACAAGTACTAAAAAGTCAATATTTATTTTCAAAGGAACACCTCATCATTTAGAGACAAAAGCTGCCTTTGAACACATGTAAGAACAAAAACCTCCATGCACAGATTCCACTTATCCCCAATTAGTTAAAGGGAAAAGGTACAGAAAGGCAGCTCTGGATAAAACTGGTAAGGTCTAAGATAGTCCTCAATCTTTGTTTCTGCAGCTCTTTGCCTTCATCAAATTAACTACTACTCATCCACATTTCATACATCCAGTGTTTATCGGTTCTTATGCCTCCTATCGGAAACCCTGGCGGCATAGTAGTTAAGTGCTACAGCTGCCAACCAAAGGGTCGGCAGTTCAAATCCACCAGGCACTCCTTGGAAACTCTATGGGGCAGTTCTACTCTGTCCTATAGGGTCGCTATGAGTCGGAATCGACTCGACGGCACTGGGTTTGGTTTGGTTTGGTTTGGTTTTTATGCCTCCTATCAAAACAAAGATCAACCAGAAGCTGACCGCATAGACTTGTTAATTGGTTGTAAAGACTAAAGTGTGGAGATGTTTGAGCTAAAGTGTGTCCTCAACCAGTTTTTGCACTTTAGAATATATATTTTTTCATTTTAAAAAGGGGGACTCAGATAAGAGAAATTTCAGCTACCAAAAAACGATGTCTAGCACATGTATGTCATCAATAAATGTTAGTTACATTAATGAAATAATAAAGAAAGAGAGCTATTTCTGTGGAGAGTGAAAGGAAAAGGTGAAATTGCACTTCTACCCTAAGGCCTTCCAAGAAGTCACTTGGATCTGACTTTTTGAGAATCCTTACCTGGAGGTTTGGAGTAGTGGAGGCAGCCCGAAGAAACTGTTCAGGACTTTCCCATAAAGAGCTTAGTCCTCAGTGGCCCTTCTGATTCTAGCACAGGTTCTCTTTGTCCTATTTGTTTCTCAGACAGTTATTAGCCCCATACCTTGCCACTACTTAAAGATGTAATGGTAAAAAAAAGAATGATACAGTCACTGTCCCCAGAGACAATGCAGTCTAGTGGATGACAAACAAGGAATTACAAGAAATAGGAAGAAACCTAACTAGAGACATCTAAGCTAAGATTTAAAGAATGAGGAGTTAGGTTTAGTATTTTTTTTTTTTTTTGAGGTGGGGCCGGAAGAAGGAGGAAGAAAAAGTGTGCAAAGAACATATATAAAGATCAGAAGTATCAAAACCACAATGTGGTATCACTTCGCCCCCACTAAAACCCAACCTAGTGCCGTCAAGTCGATTTCGATTCATAGCGAGCCTATAGGACAGAGTAGAACTACCCCACAGAGTTTCCAAGGAGTGCCTGGCAGATTGAAACTGCCAACCCTTTGGTTAGCAGCCGTTGCACTTAACCACTATGCCACCAGGGTTTCCCACCCCTACTAGGATGGCTAAAATAAAAAGTAACAAATGTTTCTGGGGATGTTGAGAAATCAGAACCCTCATCTGCGCTGAGGCAGAGGAACTGATGAACTGAGTCTAGAAAATGCTGAGTTTGAATACCTATGGGAACTTCAAGTGGAACAATTCAATAAGTATTTAAATTTATCAGTTTGAAGATCGAGAGGGATCTCCCTATCACAGACAAGACACCAACAAGTATATGTGAAATGAAACATTTGAGAGAGAGGCAACAAAGATAATCTTGCAAAGAACACTGAAAATGGATAACTAAAGAAGCAAAAAAAAAAAAAAAAAAAGTAGAGTATAACTAAAGCCAAGGAAAAAGACGGGAATGACCAACATGACAAACGGCGAAGAGAAATCAAGTCAGACGCAAAGTGAGACCTATTGATTCATCAGTGTGGTTATTGGTGACTGAGGGGGCAAAAGGTGATAGACTTGAGTTGAGAAGTGAGCGGGAGGTAGAAGTAGCAACAAATATAGGCAACTTAAGGAATATATCTGTGAAGTCAAAGGTAGAGAGGGACAGTAGGTCAAAGAAAGGTTTTCTGGTTGTTCTTTGTTTTTTAAGACGAGAGTTTTAAGCCTGTCTTAAACCCTTCTGGAAAGAAGCCAGTAAAGGGAGACACTGAAGATACAGCATAGAGATAACTGAAGAACTGGGGCCCCAGAAACAACATGAAGAGATAAGACCCAGGAGACAGGAGGATTAACTCTGAACAAGAAGGGGGACAGCTCTTTCACAAGAGAAATGAATTTTACAGTTTGTAGTTGAAAATGAGTAGTTATTATCCGATGGAGTCTATTTCCTGAGTAAAACAGGCTGCAGGTTTGTATCTGTAAGATAATGCTGGGGTGGGAGGTTTCAGAAAATGGGAGAAAAGGACAAAAAGCAGATGGGTAGGAGTATGCTGGGAAGCTTCAAGATTCCATTTGAAATCAGCAACCACAACTTTATCTTCCACATGATTTTAGTTATATTGTCTAGTAGTACTAGGAGCCCACTGCGCCAACTAAAAGGTCAGCAGTTTAAAACCACCAGCGGCTCCTCAGGAGAAAGATGTGGCACTCTACTTTCATAGAGATTTACAGCCTTGGAAACCCTATGAAATCACTATGATTCAGAATCAACTCCACGGCAGTGGGTTTGAGGTTTTTTTTTTTTTTTTTGAAGGGGGTTTAGTAGCGCTCCAGAGCCAGGAATATAGAAATAAGAAAGGACTAGTATGTGGGATCTGGTCAGACTGATGCAAAGAAAAAGAATCAAGAGATTTTAAAGACACTGACAACAGAAGAGAAACTAGATAACTGGGAGCTCCTAAAAATCACTTAGATTCATCAAAAGACTTTACTGCAAGAGTAATAAGAGAATCTACAGACTGGGAAAAATTTTTTTTGGTTAAGACATATCCGATAAGGGTCTAATCTCTAAAATCAATAGGATACTGAAAAACCTCAACAACAAAAAGACAAATAACCCAATTAAAAAATGGGCAAAGAATATGAACAGCCACCTCACCAAAGAAGACATTCAGGTAGCTAATAGAAACATGAGGAAATGCTCACATCATTAGCCTTTAGAGAAATGCAAAATCAAAACTACAATGAGATACCATCTCACCCCAACAAGGCTGAAACTAGCCCAAAAAACACAAAATAATAAATGTTGGAGAGGTTGTAGAGAGATTAGAACTCTTATGCACTGCTGATGGGGATGTAAAATGGTACAACCACTTTTGAAAATGATTTGGCGCTTCCTCAGGAAGCTAGAAATATAAGTACCATACAATCCAGCAATCCTACTCCTAGGAATATATCCTAGAGAAATAAGAGCCACAACATGAATAGATACATGCATACCCATGTTCACTGCAGCATTGTTCACAATAGTAAAAACATGAAAACAACCTAGTTGCCCATCAATAGGCGAACAGATAAATTATGGTACACACACACAGTTGAATACTATGCAATAGTAAAGAACAATGATGAATTTGTGAAACATCTCATAACATGGATAAATCCGGAAGGCATTATTCTGAGTGAAATCAGTCCGTTACAAAAGGACAAATATTGTATGAGATCACTATTATAAGAACTCAAGAGAAAGTTTAAACAGAAAAAAGCATTCTTTGATGCTTATGAGGGTGGGGAGGGTGGGGGAGGGGTACTCACTAACTAGACAGTAGACAAAGATCCACTTCAGTGAAGGGAAGGACAATACACAATACAAGGGTAGTCAGCACAACTAGACCAAAGCAAAAGCATACAAGTTTCCTGGATACATCCAAACACATTATGGGACACAGTAGCTGGGGCCTGGGGGCCATGATTTCGGAGGACATCTAAGTCAACTGGCATAACAAAGTTTATTAAGAAGATGTTCTGCATCCCACTTTGGTGAGTGGTGTCTGGGGTCTTAAAAGTTTGCAAGTGGCCATCTAAGATGCATCAATTGGTCCCATCCCACTTGGAGCAAAGGAGAATGAAGAACACCAAAGACACAAGGGAAATACTAGTCCAAGAGACTACAGGGCAACACAAACCAGAGAATCTACCAGCCTGGGACCAGAAGAACTAGATGGTACCCAGCTACCATCAGTGACTGCCCTGACAGGAAACACAACAGAAAGTCCTGGAAGGAGTGGGAGGAAAGTGTGGAGCAGAACTCTAATTCACATAAAAAGACCAGACTTAATGGTCTGAAAGAGACTGGAGGAACCCCCAAAACTATGGCCCTCGGATGCTCTGTTAACCCAGAACTGAACTAAAGCTCACTCTTCAGACAAAGATTAGACAAAACTATAAAACAAAAAATAATACACGTGAAGAGTATGTTCCTTAGTTCAATCAGATAAACGAGACCAAATGGGCAGCTCCTGTCTGGAGGCAGGATGAGAAGGCAGGAAGGGACAGGAATCTGGTTGAAAAGACACAGGGAACCCAGATTAGAAAGGAGGAGTGTGCTGTCACATTGAGGGGATTGCAACTAATGTCACAAAACAATATTGAGACAGAGCCTCCACGGTGCTGTATTCTTTACCTGGCTTCCTCCTCTACCGTGTTGTACTGAAAAATCATTTCCTTTGCTGGGCTTCCCCCTCCCCAACTTTGCATTTGAATCCTGCTTTTGCTTGGAGGTTATATGTAAACTCCATTGCAGCTGCATAGTATTATTAAGAATGTTGCTGATGTAACTGGTATGAACTTCCTACTTGCAAACCCCTTTAAAAGTAACTTGCCTGTCTACCCTTGGTGAGCAGTCCTGGCAGCAGCAGCTCGAACTGATTCCATTTCCTTGTACAACGAAATAAAGGTGCCTTTCCTTTCTCCTACCTCGGTCTCTCCTTTATTGGCCAATATGAGTCACATCAAGCACAAACCTGGGGTTTCCACCAGGTAACAGTATGTGTATAAATTTTTGTATAAGAAATTAACTTGAGCTGTAAACTTTCACCTAAAGCACAGTACGAAAAATTTTTTAAAAAGATACTGACAACAAAGTATGTTGCTAAGTGAACTCATACCAAATTATCTAAATTATAAAATTAAAATGTATAACAACAACTATGCTAAGTGACAGTTAATAAGGCCAAGGTTCAGGGTTTGATTTCCATATGAGCTAGTGATCATTCTGCAACACAGACATGATACAAATACCTCAATCTAAACACCTTCACAAATTTGTGCTAAAAATAAAACCCATTGCCACTGAGCTGACTCTGACTCATAGCAACCCTATAGGACAGAGGAGAACTGCACTGCAGGGTTTCCGAGGAGTGGCCCGTGGATTCAAACTGCTCACCTTTTGGGTAGCAGCTGACCGCTTAACCACTGTACCACCATGGTTCCAAGCTAAGAATACCAACCCAATTGCTGTCGAGTCAATTCCAACTCACAGTAACCCTACAGAACAGAGTAGAACTGCTCCATAGCATTTACAAAAACTGGCTGGTGGGTTTGAACTGATGACCTTTTCGTTAGCAGCCAAGTTCTTAACCACTGTACCACCAAGGCTAAGAATAGAGGAGTCAATTAGCTGTGAAAGTAATTCAAGTTCAAGGTTCCCAAGTGAATATCACTTCAATAGGACAAAGACAAATTAAACCTCCAGTTCCCATTTTCTCCCTACTTCAAGAAAGTTTTGTTTTGCATTTTAGACTCTATCAATTTATACAGAGTCTGTGCTAATAGTGGATGGATCTGTGCAGATAATCTAAACTGGGTACCATCCAAATATCTGATATACACATATTGTCCCATAGATATTACCAATTGTTGGTGTTATTAGGTGTCGTCAAGTTGGTACAAATTCACAGAGACCCTACAGGACAGAGCAGAACTGGCCCATAGGGTTTCCAAGGAGCAGCTGGTGGATGTGCCCTGCTGATGTTTTGGTTAGCAGCCAAGCTCTTAACTACTATGCCACCAGGGCACCCTAGATATTACCAATGGATTATTAAAATTAATTCAGCCTCTACAGCCTGTATCATCTAAGGTGACAAGCATAGATAACTACACTACCAAAGAACAGGAAGAAGAGACTTTCATTTAAAATGAGCTATGCATGATTTTAAAATAAAAAATCCACTTTCTGCTAGATTCTTAAATAAAAATAATCTATCTACCTAGTTTTAAATATAAATCAAAGATGAAATGCAATAAATAACACCACTAAACCAAAACCTAAAACAACTTTTACGGATTATCCTAAAATTATTCACAAAACACACTTCAAGTTGCCCTATGACATGAAAGTTTATCAAAATAAGAACAGCACTGGCTTATCAAATAAACTGTCATATCCCTTGTTCTTCAAAATTAAGATACATATGTTACAATACAGTTGGTGCACCAGCTGCATCAGTCATAACATCTATAATCAAAGTAATCTATTACAATCAATGGAAATTAAGCTCACAACTGAACATCCTTCTATCAGACACATGTAATATTAATATTAGGTTTATTAACTTTAAGACTAAAGGTGCAAAGGTGGGGCCAAGATGGCCGAGGGGTCAGATGCTTCCTGTGGTCCCTCTTACAACAAAGACCTGAAAAAACAAGTAACTAGATTATACATGACAGTCTGGGAGCTCTGAACATCAAGGGCAAAGTTGAGGAGTCAGGCTGAGTGGCAGGGGGAAGGAAAGATGGTTTAGAAGCAGCGAGGAGTTGCCAGACCTGACCCGGTGGGAACCAATGGCCCGCAGACCAGCTCCACTGACATAAGCATAGTGAGTCAAGCAGTGGCATTTGGGATACATTTTTGACATCGAGAAAGAGCGTGCGCTGGAGAGTCCACTCATGCCTCTAGAGTCAGTGAAAGGCAGCACTCAATCAGCAAAAGATAAGCACATGCGTCTAACCTACTGCACAGATCAAAAAACACCCCTTTGGGAAAAAACTCTCTCCCATTTAACTGAGCCCTTCCTGCTCTGTACTGGATCCTGAGCCAGCTTCAGTGACAGCCGCTTTCAGTGGGCTGGGGAAGTAGGACCTGTCACATGCCCTGAGCCATTCTCCCGGCCTTGAAGAAGGAACACATTAACAAACAGGGAAAAAATAATCTGCTGATTCCCCTAAGCTGGGGAAACAGCTCCTTTCCCTTGGCACAGGCATAAGGGGTCCACTGACTCTGAATGCCTTTCACCCCTGCATGGACTTGTGTGTGGGTCCATTTCAACAGCGTAGGCACTCATTAGCACAGTACAACAAGGTATACATCTGAAGTCTAACTTCAACTGTTTCAGCTATATGGTGGAGAGGCAGGTTTGTGATGTTTGACAGTGCTCTCCTCACCGACCAACATCAGGGGCCTGAAGACTGGTGGCTCCACCCACACTATCTAGCCACACGTGACAAAGGTCCAAGGATACATGGCGCCTCACATTCCTTACAACAAACAGCACTGGGCGCCCACAATCCAGCTGTAAAACTCACCCACCTATCTGCTTTAGAAAACAGGAACATGCTTTCGTCACAGACACTCAGGGGCCATTGTCAGCTCCTGCCTTGTTCAGTGCATGACCCCCTAATGCAGCCAGATACCTGTGCATACACCAAACACCTCTGCTTTTCTAAGACTGTAGGTAAGAGCCTAAACACAAACTTGGTGACCAACTACCTGGACACCTGAGCTGAATCTATATAAGAAAAGTAAACAGACTCTGGGCTCATGGACCTATAACAGCTCTAACCACCTGCTGACAGGACATTAGAGCTTCAAAGGCACCAATAATCAAAAGAGCTCACACGAGCAGCCTATCTGGGCCTATCAAAATAAAATAAAACAAGAGCTAGGAAACAGTAAGCAAACATAAAATAAATAAATACAATAACTTATTGATGGCTCAGAGACAACAGTCAATATCAAATCATATAAAAAGACAGACCATGATGGCTTCAGCAACCTTCCAAAACAAAAACTCAAGAAATTTTCTGGATGAAGAAAACTTCCTGTAATTACCAAAGGTATAATATAAAGATTAATAAACAGAACTCTTCAAGAGATCAAGAAGGAGATCAGGTAAATGCAGAACAAGCCAAGGAACAAATAGACAAAGCATTAGAATAACTTAAGAAGATCAGAGAAGAGCATAATGACAAATTTAATAAGCTGCAAGAATCCATAGAGGGACAGCAAACAGAAATCCAAAGGATTAGCAATAACATTTCAGAATTAGACAACTCAATAGAAAATCATAGGAGCAAAACTGAGGAAATGGAAGTCAGAATTAGTGAGACTGAAGATAAAGCACTTGACACCAACATGAGGAAAAATCAGAAAAAATAATTAAAAAAAAAAACAAAAACGAAGAAACCCTAAGAATTATGTGGGACTCTATCAAGAGGAATAACCTATGAGTGACTGGAGTACCAGAATGGGGGGGACAACAGAAAATACAGAGAGAATTGTTGAAGATTTGTTGGCAGAACACTTCCCCAATACAGTGAAAGATGAGAAGATATCTATCCAAGATGCTCATGAAACCCCACACAAGGCAGATCCCAAGGCAATAAAAAGAAATAAATGATTGGTTTAAACTTAGAATAATAAGGGTAAATATTAAGGTAACCCCAAAGGAAACTAATAATCCTACACATCAAAATAAAACACAAGATAAAAAACTCAGCAAATAAAAGAGCAAGAAAAATGAAAAAAAAGAAAAGAAAATACATAAAGAAAAACGACTCTGCACAGAAAATTAGGTGGAAAGAAGAAACTGTCAACAACACACAAAATAGACACCAAAATGACAGCACTGAACTCATAACCTACCAATAATTATGCTGAATGTAAATGGACTAAACGCACCAATCAAAAGACAGACAGTGGCAGAATGGGTTAAAAAAAAAATGATCCATCTATATGCTGCCTATAAGAGACGTACTTAGACTTAAAGACACAAACTAACACTCAAAGGATGGAAAAACATATATATATCAAGCAAACAACAACCAAAAAAGAACAGGAGTGGCAATACTAATCTCTGACAACACAGACTTTAAAGTGAAATCCACCACAAAGGAAAGGAAGAACACTATATAATGATTAAAAGGTCATATTCCAGGAGAATATAACCATGACAAATATTTACACACCCAATGACAGGGCTCCAAAATACATAAAACAGACTCTAACAGCATTAAAAAGACAGTCCGCTCCACAATAAGAGTAGCAGACTTTGACGTGCCACTTTCGGGTAAGGAGAGAACATCCAGAAAGAAGCTCAATAAAGACACAATCAAACAACTTGACCTCATAGACATATACAGAACACTCCACCCAACAGCAGCCAAGTATACTTTCTTTTCCAAAGCATGTGAAACATTCTCCAGAGAAGACCACATATTAGGCCATCCAGCAAACCTTAACAGAATTCAAAGCACTGAAATATTACAAAGCATTTTTTCTGACCATAAAGTCATAAAAGTAGAAATCAATAACAGAAAAACCAGGGAAAAAACATCAAACACATGAAAACTGAATGACAACTTGCCAAAAAAAACTACTGGGTTATAGAAGAAATTAAGGACAAATACAGAAATTCATAAAATCAAATGAGAATGAAAACACATCCTATCAGAACCCTTGGGACACAGCAAAACCACTGCTCAGAGATCAATTTATAGCAATAACTGCAGACATTCAAAAAGAAGAAACATCCAAAATCAAAGATTTATCCCTACAACTTGAACAAATAGAACGAGAGCAGCGAAAGAAACCCTCAGGCGCCAGAAGAAAGCAAATAATCAAAATTAGAGGAAAATTAAATGAAACAGAGAATAGAAAAACAACTGAAAAAGCTGGTTCTTTGAAAAGATCAACAAAATCGATAAATCACAGGCCAAACTGACAAAAGAAAAACAGGAGAGAAAGCAAATAACTTGCATAAGAAATGAAATCAGCAATATCAGAATAGATCCAACTGAAATTATAAGAATCATAACAGAAGACTATGAAAAATTGTACTCTAACAAATTTGAAAACCAGAGGAAATGGAAAAATTGCCAGAAACACACTACCTACCTAAACTAACACAAACAGAGGTAGAACAACTAAATAAACCTACAGCAAAAGAGGTTGGGGGGAAAAAAAAAAGCCCTGGCCCTGATGGCTTCACTAGAGAATTCTACCAAATTTTCAGGGAAGAGAGAACACTACTACTACTAAAGGTATTTCAGAGCATAGAAAAGAATGGAATACTCTTGAACTCATTTTATGAAGCCAGCTTAACCCTGATACCAAGACCAGGTAAAGACACCACAAAAAAGAAAATTACAGACCAATATCCCTCATGAACAATAGATGCAAAAATCCTCAACAATATTCCAGCCAATAAAACTCAACATATCAAAAAAATAATTCACCATGGCCAAGTGGGATTCATACCAGGTATGCAGGGATGGCTCAACATTAGAAAAACAATGTAATCCATCACATAAATAAAACAAAAGACAAGAACCACATGATCTTATTAATTGATGCAGCAAAGGCATTTGACAAAGTTCAACACCCATTCATGATAAAAACTCTTAGCAAAAAAGGATTAGAAGGAAAATTCTTCAACATAATAAAGGGCATTTATACAAAGCCAATAGCCAACATCATGCTAAATGGAGAGAGTCTGAAAGCATTCCCCTTGAGAACAAGGACCAGGCAAGGATGTCCTTTATCACCGCTCTTATTCAACACCGTGCTGGAGGTCCTAGCCAGAGCAATTAGGCTAGATAAAGAAATAAACGGCATCCAAACCAGTAAGGAAGAAGTAAAAGTATCTCTGTTTGCAGATGATATGATCTTACACACAGAAAACCCTAAAGAATCCTCAAGAAAACCACTGGAACTAATAGAAGAGTTCAGCAGAGTATTGGGATACAAGATAAACATACAAAAATCAGTTGGATTCTTCTACACCAACAAACAGAACTTTGAAGAGGAAATCACCAAATCAATACCATTTATAATAGCCCCTAGAAGATAAAATACTTAGGAATAAATCTAACCAGGGATGTAAACACCTATACAAAGAAAATTACAAGGCACTACACAAAAAACCAAGAGACCTACATAAGTGGAAAAACATACCTTGGTCGTGGATAGGAAGATTCAGCATTGTGAACATATCTATTCTACCAAAAGCGATCTACAATGAAATCCCAATCCAAATTCCAATAGCATTTTTTAATGAGATGGAGAAACAAATCAACTTCATATGGAAAGCAAAGAGACCCCAGATATGTAAAGCATTACTGAGGAAGAACAATGTGGTAGGCCTCACACTATCTGATTTTTGCACCAATCATACCACCAAGGTACTCAAAATGGCGTGGTACTGGTACAACAACAGATACACAGACCAATGGAACAGAATGAAGAATCCGGACATAAACTCATCCACTTATGAGCAGTTGGTATTTGACAAAGGCCCGATGTCCATTAATTGGGGATAAGACAGACTCTTTAACAAATGATGTGGGCATAACTGGATATCATCTGCAAAAAAAAAAAAAAAAAACAAGACTCATACCTCACACCATGTACAAAAACTAACTCAAAATGGATCAAAGACCTAAATAGAAAATCTAGAACAATAAAGATCATGGAAGAAAAAATATGGACAACGCTAGGAGCCCTAATACATGGCATAAACAGTATACAAAACATTACTATCAATACAAATCACCAGAAGAAAAACTAGATAATTGGGAGCTCCTAAAAATCGAATACTTAAGCTCATGCAAAGGCTTCACCAAAAGAGTGAAAAGACAGCCTATAGACTGGGAAAAAAAAATTTGGCTACAACAAATCCGATTAGCATCTAATCTCTAAAATGTACAATATACTGCAAAACCTCAACAACAAAAAGACAAAAAAAAAAAAAAAAAAAAACCCAGGTAAGTAAACACTATTGAAGAAGAATAAAGTAGGAGGGCTTGCACTACCTGACCTCAGAACCTGCTATACAGCTATGGTAGTCAAAACAGCCTGGTACTGGTACAACGACAGATACATTGACTAATGGAACAGAATTGAGAACCCAGATGTAAATCCATCTACCTATGGTCACCTGATCTTCAACAAGGGCCCAAAGTCCATCAAATGGGGAAAAGACAGTCTTTTTAACAACTGGTGTTTGCAAAACTGGATGTCCATCTGCAAAAAAATGAAACAGTACCCATACTTCACACCATATACAAAAACTAATTCAAAATGGATCAGAGACCTAAATATAAAGCCAAAAACTATGAAGTTCATGGAAGAAAAAATAGGATCAACGCTAGAGGACCTAATACACAGCATTAATAGGATATAAACCACAACCAATAACACACAAACTCCAAAAGATAAGCAGATAACTAAACCCACTAGGATCTTCTAAAAATTAAACACTTATGCTCATCAAAAGAATTCACAAAAGAAGTAAAAATAGAACCTACAGACTGGGAAAAAACTTTTGGCTCTTACAAATGAGACAAAGGTCTAATGTCTAAAATCTATAAGAAAATCCAACACCTCTACAACAAAAAGACAAAGAATTCACTTAATAGGCAAAGGAAATGAAAAGACACTTCACCAAAGAAAACACTGAAGTGGCGAACAGACACATGAGGAAATACTCAGAGATCACTAGCCTTTAGAGAAATGCAAATCAAAACCACGATGAGATTACCATATCATCCCAGCATTACTGGCATGAATCAGAAAAACAGGAAATAACAAATTCTGGAGAGGCTTTGGGGAGATCTGAATTCTTATGCATCGCTGGTGGGAATGCAAAATGATATAACCATTTTGGAAAAAGATATGGCACTTCCTTAGAAACCTAGAAATAGAAATATCGTATGATCCAGCAAACCCACTCCTAAGAATATACCCTAGAGAAATGAGTTGTCACATGAACAGACATATGCACACCCATGTTTATCACAGCATTGTTCACAACAGCAAAAAGACGGAAACAATCTAGATGTCCATCAACAGATGAATGGATAAACAAACTGTGGTACATACACATGATGGAGCATTATGCAACAATAAAGAACAACAATGAATCTGTGAACCATCTCATAACATGGATGAAACTGGAGGGCGTTATGCTGAGCGAAGTAAGTCAATCACAAAAGGACAAATATTGCACGAGAACACTACTGTAAAAACTCATGAGAAGGTTTACACACAAAAATAATCTTTGATGGTTATGAGGCAGGAGAGGGGTGGGGAAAGAAAAACACTCAGTAGACTAAAGACACAAGGGAAGGATTAGTCCAAAGGACTAATGCACCACATCTGCCATGGCCTCCACCAGTCTGAGTCCGGTACAACTAGACAGTGCTGGCTACCGCAACTGACTGCTCTGACAGGGGCCATAACAGAGGATCCAGGACAGAGCTGGAGAAAAATGTAAAACAAAATTCTAACTCAAAAATAAAGACCAAACTTGCTGGGCTGACAGAGACTGGAGAATCTCTGAGAGTACTGACCCTGGATACCCTTTCAGCTCAGTAATGAAGTCACTCCTGAGGTTCACCTTTCAGCCAAAGATTGGACAGGACCATACAACTAAATAAGACTAAAGGGGCACACCAGCCCAAGGGTAAGGACTAGAAGGGAGCAGGGGACAGGAAAGCTGGTAATAGGGAATCCAAGGTTGAGAAGAGAGAGCATTGATGTCGTGGGGTTGATAACCAATGTCATAAAACAATATGTGTACTGTTTAATGAGAAACTAGTTTGTTCTGTAAACCTTCATCTAAAGTACAATTATAAAAAAAAAAAGAACAAAAGAAGAAAAGGCAAACAACCCATTTAAAAAATGGGCAAAGGATATGAACAGGCACTTCACCAAAGAAGACATTCAGGCAGCTAACAGATACATGCAATGCTCAGGATCATTAGCCATTACAGAAATGCAAAACAAAACTACAATGCGATACCATCTCACCCCAACAAGGCTAGCATTAATCCAAAAAAGACAAAATAAAAAATGTTGGAGAGGTTGTGGAAAGACTGGAATACTTATACACTGCTGGTGGGAATGTAAAATTTCCACTTTGGAAATCAATCTGGCACTTCCTTAAAAAGCTAGAAATAGAACTACCATACCATCCAGTCATCCCACATCTTGGAATACATCCTAGTGAAATAAGAGCCCTCACACAAATAGATATATGCAACACTGTTCACAATAGCAAAAAGATGGAAACAACCAAGGTGCCCATCAACGGATGAATGGATAAACAAATTATGGTACATACAGTGGAATACTATACAACAATAAAGAACAACGATGAATCCGTGAAATATCTCATAACATGGATGAATCTGGAAGGCATTATGCTGAGTCAAATTAGTCAGTCGCAAAAGGACCAATACTGTATGAGACCACTATTATAAGAACCCAAGAAAAGGCTTAAACAGAGAAGAAAACATTCTTTGATGGTTACAAGGGTGGGAAGGAAGGGAGAGGGCTATGCACTAACTAGATAAAGTAGACTAGAATTATTTTAGGTGAAGGGAAGGGCAGCACACAATACAGGGAAGTCAGCACAACTGGACTAAAACAGAAGCAAAGAAGTTTCCTGAATACAACCAAACACTTCAAGGGACAGAGTAGAGGGGCGGGGGTCTCGGGAACATGGTTTCGGCGGACATCTAGGTCAACTGGCATAACAAAGTGTATTAGGAAAATGTTCTGCATCCTACTTTGGTGAGTGACATCCGGGGTCTTAAACACTAGCAAGCGGATATCTAAGATGCATCCATTGGTCCCAACACACCTGGAGCTAAGGAGAATGAAGAACACCAAAAACACAAGGAAAATATTAGCCCAAGAGACAGAAAGGGCCACGTAAACTGGAGAGTCCATCAGCCTGAGACGAGAAAACTAGATGGTGCCCAGCTACCACCACCGACTGCCCTGACAGGGAACACAACAGAAAATCCCTGACGGAGGAGGAGAAAAATGCAATGCAGAACTCAAATTCTAGTAAAAATACCAGATTTAATGGTCTGACTGAGACTGCAGGGACCCTAGAGGACATGGCCCCAAACTCTCTGTTAGCCCAAAACTAAAACCATTCCCGAAGCCAACTCTTAGACAAAGATTAGACTGCACTATAAGACATAAAATGATATTGGTGAGAAGTGTGATTCTTAACTCAAGTAGACACATGAGACTATGTTTGCAGCTACCATTTGGATGCGAGATGAGAAGGCAGAGGGAACAGGAGCTGGTTGAATGGACGCTGAGAGTACAGGGTGGAGAGCAGTATGCAGTCGCATTATAGGGAGAGCAACGAGGGTCACGTAACAATGTGTGTATAAGCTTTTGTATAAGAAACTGACTTGAATTGTAAACTTGCACCTAAAGCACAATAAAAAAGAAAGAAAGAAAAAAGACTAAAGATGCATGGGAAGAACTGACATGTGCTGGTATCAAGCATATAATCAAACCAATTTTAAATTTTGGTAGAGAATCTTCTCAAATATTATAAATTCCAAATGATATACAAGGTTGTAACAATTATCATTCTAATTTTAAACCTCTGTGATTTCTGCAAGACATATAGATTTTCTGTTTTTCATTGACTTTTTGCGTTAACCAACCATACCAGGTAAATACAACCCTCCATCCCCCCCCCCCCCCCAATTTCTTACTGGTCTATTTCCTGGTTAAACGACTTACGTTTGATATGTTGTGATTAATGTTTATTCTCTTTTTAAAAAACATATTGGGAACTTCAATAACCTTAAATCTACTGTAATACTATTTAAAACATAATATTTTAAAATAGGCCAAGTTCTTCTCAGATGTGAAAAGCATCAAACTCTCCTTTTATATATTCTTCTCACCCACCTGAACCAAAGGGAAAAAAAAAAAACTTTCCATTCTCCAGCCTAATGTAGCAATCACACAGCCACGATCAAAGGCTTCCCATGAATGAACAAAGCAAAAAGTTAAACAAAAAGGTGCTTAGTATCATAGAAAGTTGAGGAAGGAGAATGTTTATTCAGCTCCCATTTTTCTACCAACACCCAAAGAGCTGCAGTCAGTGTTCTGGATTCTAATCTAGGTCCTCTTGGCTGGGAACACTGGGTTGTCCAATTCTAAAAGAAGCCTGGAGCTATAACATGTTTGCTTTCTCACCTATGGCAAAGGCGTTTAAATTCCAAATCAGAGTCAGGGAGTCCTAAACATTAGCATCTTTTTGTCTCTTGGAAATTACCCTGCTTTCCATTTCATTCAAATCACAATTTTAACACAAAGGATGCATAAACTAAAAAATTTAAAAAAATCATAAAAACAAAAGTTGTCGATAGATCAATACCAGGTTGCTCACAAAGTTTCGATCTAAAAAGAGTAGGAAATTAACAAGGAAAATGTTAGGAATGAGGGAAGCATTCCAGTAAATAAGAAAAAATTAATTTTTGCTTAGTGTATCTGTAGTCTACCCTAGTTAAAAAAAGGTACTTACATGATATTAAGGGTAAAACACATAAACAACTGACTTTGAAAAAGTTTAAAGACACTTTATTAGAATATCTTATTTGGATCAAAACTAAATTATTAAATCTATTTTAAAATACAGTGATTATAATTTATATTGCAGTCAGGCTTCTTTATCCATTATTCATCCGTTTGACCAATACTTACCAAGCACTTTCTATGTGCCAGTCATTAGAATGAGTATACCCTTGGTTTTACAAGAGTTTGCATTTTTTTTTTTTTACAATTACTATGCAATGAGCTTAACGAGTTGCTGCCAATTCATCTCCAACTCATGGCATCCCCTATGTGTGTCAGAGTAAAACTGTGCTCCATTGGGTTTTCAATGCCTGATTTTTCAAAAATAAATCACAATGAACTTATCTCGAGCTTAGCTTTTCATTTAACAGCCTTATTTTACACATGAGAAAAAAACAACTTAAAACAAATATAATAGAACTTGCCCTGGATTTACAACCATAAGGGGCTAACCTAGAAATCAAATCCAGGTAGACTCTACTATAAGGTGTCACCACTCTCTCCAGTCACTCACTGTTGTTTTGTTGTTGTTAGTTCTTGTCAAGTCCGACTCATGGCAACCCAATGTGTGCAGAACTGCTCCACAGGGTTTTCAAGGCTGTCACCTTTCTGAAACAGATCACCAGGCCTGCCTTCTGAAGCGCCTCTGAGTGGGTTCAAACTACCAACCTTTCGGCCAGTAGTCTAGTGTTTAAGCATTTGGGCCACCCAGGAAGTCTGACGCAATCAAGTCATGAAAGACAGATACACGCACAAAGCAAAACTGCTTAATGATATAATAAAAGTGTAAATAAAGTGATTTAAAGGTGTAAGAGATATGGTCACTAACAAAAGCAAAGTCAAAATAGTTCGATTCCCACTAAGTACTAAAAAAAGTATCTAGTACAGTACCTAGACATACTAACCTGTATGACTAATTGCATATTTTAAAATCTAGAATCCATGAGGCCTAGAATTCACTTTTATTTCAATTTAAAACCTGTAAGACTATGTGGAAAATAGGAACTCATTTCCTGTAATCTTTCAAAACGAGAACTAGCGAATTTTCTGGAAACATGCAAAGGGAGGAATTACAAACATAAGACTTAAGAGAAGGCATAAACTACCAGGAGGGATGAAAGAATTCTCCAAGGGAGCCTGGTAGAGGAAGATTTCATGTCCCTACATTAAGTAAAACTGGAATTTAAGGAGTTTTTTCAGTCTTCACATACCATCTAAGGAGCCCTGGAGGCGCAGTGGTTAAGTGCTCAGCTGCTAATTGAAAAGTTGGCAGTTGGAACCGCTCCAAGAGAGAAAGATCTGGCACTCTGCTCCTGTAAAGATTACAACCTTGGAAATCCTATAGAGAAATTCTACTCTGTCCTATAGGATTGCTTTGAGTTGGAATCCATTCTACAGCAACGGGTGTGGTTTTGTTTGTGTGTTTGTTTTCACACACCACCTACCATCAGTATCTGCTATCTTCCTATCAAAGAAAGAGAAGTCAAAATCAAGAGGTTAAAAACAAAACTCAATGAGCATACATTTTGTTTTTTAGCATGAAAGGAAACTAATAAACAAGGCAACCTCAAGAGAGATAAATTTAAGGTGTATATTGTGTCCCAGAAACTGAGTGCAAAAACTTAGTTTGTACCAAAGCTATCGACTTAAAGAGTCAGGGATGGATTGGCTTCAAAGGAAAAAGATGGCTGCTTATTCCTTAATAATTTAATAATATAATTTAATTCTGTCCTATATGGTCGCTATGAGTCGGAATCGACTCGACGGCACTGGGTTTTTTTTTATTCCTTAAACTACTATCAAAATTAACAACAGCTGGGATTTCCACACTAAACAAAAAAATCTTTATTTTCACTTATTTACTGGAATGCTTTCAGAGATCTGAGAAGTCTGCAGCAGGCTTGGTTGGTGATGATTAAAGCCTGGCCTATGGAAATGGACTTTAAAACTCAGCAGAACTGTGGAACAAACTACATGATGATGTGGGATGGCACATTAACTCTTCTTAGAAATAATACAGAGGCATTCACTAAGGTTTGATCGAGGGGCACATCCAGGTGTATAAATGGGTCAGCATATTATACACATGCTTTGAAATTCACACCATTGCTTACATTCTGAAAGCCTTAGAAAAAGTTCTTAGAATTTACATTGTAGAGAGCATTCATATAACTTTGGGAGACGACAGAGAAAGCAATGTCACCATCCTATAATATTCCACTCGGAAAACCTCCTTAGGACGCTGTTTATTTCCCTCCGCTAAACAGTCAAGGGCTGAGGGCAATGTTCAGCTACTGGGAGACTTCAGCTGCTCACTGAGGCCCTGGAGCTACCCTCTTCCGGAGGATATCCAAGTTAATGCAACCTAAGGTGTGTATGAGGTACTGCCCTCCACAAGGGAAGTACAATCTCTATTTGAAAGTAAAGTGCTTGGCTGCACAGCCCTAAAAGTACAATTCAGGCATTAAGTGGTGACGATTTTTTTGTTACATGAGTCGGAATCGACGGGACAGCACTGGGTTTTGGTTCATTACTTATTCTGGAAACCCTGGTGGAGTAGTGGTTAAAAGCTACGGCTGCTAACCAAAAGGTCAGCAGTTTGAATTCACCAGGCGCTCTTTGGAAACTCTATAGGGCAGTTCCACTCTGTCCTGCAGGGTCACTATGAGTTGGAATCCACTCGACTGCAACGGGTTTATTATTTATTCTCGGAGCCCTGGTGATGCAGTGGTTAAGCACTTGGCTGCTAACCCAAAGGTCGGCAGTTAGAATCACCAGACGCTCCCGGAAAACCCTGTGGGGTAGTTCTATTCTGTCCTATACAGTCGCTATGAGTCGGAACAGACTGGACGGCAATGGGTTTTTTGTTTTTTAAATTTATTCTGGAGCCCTGGTGGCACAGTGGTTAAGCCTCCGGCTGCAAATCAAAAAAGGTCAGCAGTTCGAATCCATCAGCTGCTCCCCGGAAACCCTTTGGGCCTGTTCTACTCTATAGGGTCGCTATGAGTCGGAATCGACTGGAAGGCAATGGATTTTTTTTTTTTTTTTTGGTTATTATTTATTCTGGAGGAGTCCTGGTGGTGCAGTGGTTAAATACTCACCTGAAAGGTGGGTGGTTCAAACCAACCAGCCTCTCCGCAGGAGAAAGATGTGGCAGTCTGCTTCCGTGAAGATTACAGCCTTGAAAAACCTATGGTTTTCAATTCTTTGTCCTATAGAGTCCTATAGGGTCACTATGAATCTGAACTGACACAACGGCAATGGGTTTATTATTATTCTGACTGACAAAGTCCACAAAAAAGGTCAAAAGGTAGAAAGACCAGAAATTTATGACTCCTAAACTTGTTAAACTGTTTACCTTGTTTCACTTACTTATATAAAATTAAACTTTACTTTTAATCACAACTAAAGATACCTCTACAGAAGTTGTAGCATAAAACCATCATCATTATAAACAAGTTTAGATAAGGGGTATTATGTGCAACTGACTTATAGTTTGCAATTATTATAAAAGCTATAATTAAGACAGAAAATGTCACTATACTGGTTAAGTATTCAAAAGTTTGGGGTCCTATCCCTCCCACTATATGGGGAAGACCAATGTCACTTTCAGAAAACCTGAACCTGGAATTACCACGCCATAGCATGCAGGACTCATACTGAAAAACAGTACTGCAACTTTTAATAATCAATTTGAACAACCTAAAATAAATAAAAGTGTCCTTGGACTACCAGACTGTAGTCGGACGTGGAATCCAAAGTATGGTAGTAATGAGTTATTTATGAAAAATATTTTTCTTTTAAAGTTATTACTCAGTGATTTTGAAGAAAAATGAAAGGCATTGTTTTCATGATAATTTTACTCAACACTAGTTGTTGATAACAATTAATAATTGTTTTAAGATACCCACTCTTTTTAACTACAATAATGCTTGATCTTAGAATCAAATATGAAACTTATCTCAACTATTTTGAAACCTGACAAATCGGGCGTATGAAGTCGGGTAATAAAAAGTCCCCAACACGTTACTCAACGAAGATTTTTGGATAGACGACTTTGGCAAACTACCCCGACCCAAGAAAGTCAGAATAAAAACTTAAATTTTTTTTTTTCCCCTACAAAACACTAGGACTTCCGAGTTTAGGCTCCGTAGGGCACATCATTGACCGAAATGTTTCTGCTTTTTTTTTTTTCGCTTTCAAAGGTCCCGGCCAGCGGGCCCGAGGTGCCAGGGCACCTCCGTGGAGGAGGCTGGGGACCCTGTGGTGTCTGCAGGATACCCAGTGGGGGGTGATGAGACGCTCTTGCCTCTGCGACAAGGAAGCCTCCCTCACTCACCGTGAAGCGCTGATCGCCGACGCTGCCCACGGAGAAGCAGTGGTCGCCGGGATTTACCGCCCCGGTAAGCACCTGGTGAAGGTTCATGTCGGCGCCTTAGTCCCGCAGCGGACACTGCGTCCGGCTCATGCCCAGGGTCAGCAGTCGCTTCCCTCTCTCCCTCCTTCAGGGGCGGCGGCCACTGTTAGGCTGCTGCCGCAGCAGTGAGGGGCACCAGAAGCCGAGACCGCTTAGCTGGGGCCCGCAGCTCATCCCGAACCCCGGCGGGCGAGGCCCGGAGGGGGCGGGCCGGCGAGCGGGCGGGGCGCCGCGCTCCTCCGCGCACCTGTCACTGCCCGCGTGGGCCCAGGTGAGGATCCGGGTCGACTCACCGGCCACGACTCAGGGCCGACTCACCGGCAGGGAAGGCCGCGCCGTCCAAACACTTCCTCTGGGCCCGGCAGCCGGCCCTGACCGAGCCGAAATGGCGCAGGCAGCACGCGCTCTCCCTGCCTGGCTGACCGATCCCTTCCCGGCCCCGGTGTCCACCACCCCCGACCGGTCTCAGTGGCTCGCTACGCGTTTCTAGGTCCCTTTGGCCGAAATATCGCGAGATATCTGTGGTGAATGGCTTTTTTTTTTTTAACCACAGTATACATATTTCTAAGTGGATATGAAAACGCCTTGTCTAGACAAAACTGGCCAATCCCGAGCGCCAGTCTACTTAGGGCTCCGCCCACTATTGAATACAGCCCAATCTCTTTGAAGCTTGTGAGCGACAACGCTGCCTGAGTGTTGAACACAGGAGCCAAACAAGCATAATAACCCAAGAACGGGGGGAGAGTTATCAAGTTATGCTTTAGTTTAGTGTTTAATATGACAGTTGGGTCAGAAGATTTAAAAGTGCATTATTACTGGCGTTGTGGAGTCTTTGTCCTGCTGGAAACTACAAGTCCCAACATACACCGCTCTCTTGCTGCCGCTCGTGAGTATCTCCAAGTAAAAGTGATCCTAGGAGCGCTTCTGCTGATGGTGGCGTAGTGGTTACTGTACCAGTGATACAGGCCTTTCTAACTTGTTCAACGGGATAATTACTAAGTACTAAAATGCAACTCTTTAAACCTAAATTTATCCTAACCTAAAAAAAAAAAAACCTAGTGCCGTCGAGTCGATTCCGACTCATAGCGACCGTGTAGAACAAAGTAGAACTCCCATTTATCCTATACTTTTTGAAATAGTGCTGATAATAATACTGCACCAGTCCTGTGTAGCGTGTTTGTTTTGGAAAACTACGTAAGAATTCCAAAATGAGCAGTGTCACAGTTATCAACAGTGAGATTTAACATTGTATTTTGACACAGTTTATTACTGATAAACATGCTTATGTGTCTGTCTCCCCCCGTATACTATAAGCATCTTAGGGACAGAGACCGTCTTATTCCTCTCTGTATTCCCAGTGTCTAATACATTGCCAGTTCCAATTAGGCACTGAATAAATATTAAATGAATCTATATAAATAGAAACTTCCACCTAAAAAGAGTATTTAAAAAAATTCAATTTAACTCTTTAGGCCCTTAGTTGATTTTTGTTTATCTTTATAGTGAGGGGTTTGAGGGATGATGATCTATATATAGCAGGGGTCAGCAAGCTACGGCCAAATCCAGCTTGCTCCCTGGTTTTCTACAGCCCTAAACATGAGAATGGCTTTTACATTTTTAAATGGTTGAAAAAATAGAAGAATATTTCATGGCACATGAGAATTATATAAAATTCACATTTCAGTCTCCATAAATAAAGTTTTATTGGAACATGGTCATGCATTGTCGTTTTTGTATTATCTATGGCTGCATTCATGTTACAACAGCAGATTTGAGTCATTCAGGAGAACTGTTGAATTTAATTATTCTCTGAACTGTAGTTGAATTTTGTCATTCTCTCCCTTGAATGCTCAGTCTGTTGTGCTTTTGAGGGTTTTTTTCTTTAGTTTCTAAGAAATAAAAGACAAAGGATGGCTCTAAAAAAGGAAGGCATTACAAAAAATTAAATTCTGTATATTTTGCATCATTACTAACAGCAAAATCTATTAGAAAACCAAAGTGCTGAGTGGTTTCTGGGATTAGCAGGTCAAGAAGAAGTTGTACTCTTCCTCAATGCTAGTCTTCAAGGGGAGGAAGACTTGTAAGCCTCAAAGGGTGCTGACAGTGTAAGGAAAAGCAAGCCAACCAAATCCGAGATCCTTGGAAGGAAAATGTATATATAGGAATTGTGCCTCTTCTTTATTCCCTGATTTCCTGAAATCCTTGTCATTTGGTGGGGAGGTACATACCAAACTCACCCATCACAGCTCCTATCCTTCCAGGGCCTCTGCCAGGGAAGCCATCCATAGGGGCTTGAGTCCCCACTGCTGACACCCAACAGACGTTAGGAGTAAGGGGAGTCCCTTATCCCACGACTCTGAATCAGGGGAAATTATTGCTGTAATTTCACATGCGCATTCTGAACTCATTATCTCATAAAAATAATATGAGGGTCTCTGTGCAACTAAGACATTGCCCCACAAGTCTGCCTGTACTGCCAACAGCAACATTGCCCATAGCAAAATCCATCAGGAATATAGTGGGTCAAATAGACATTTAAGCACCTAGATGGGACCCTAGCCATCATTTATAATACTGCTGCTAAAAAATTAATTCCAAACCCTCGCAAATTTGGAGATTGCCACCAAATACCCTTAGTTCACATCACATGCTTAACACGAAGGGTCTCCATCCTTAAGAATTTAAAGGAAAGTTATTTGTAAAAAAAAAAAAAAAGCTATTGTTTATTAGAGGAGCTCTGGTGGCACAGTGGTTAAGCATTCAGCTGCTAACGGAAAGGTCTGCAGCTGGAACCCACCAGGCTGCTTCAAGGGAAAAAGATGTGGCAGTCTGCTCCCATAAAGATTTACGGCCTTGGAAACCCTATGGGCAGTTCTACTCTGTCCTATAGGGTCAACTCAGTGGGCTGGTTTTGGTTTTATTGTTTATTAAATACTCACTGTACACCGTAATAGGTATTTTGTTTATCTCACTTAAACCAGTAAGGATAATATCTCTCTTTTGCCAATAAAGAAACCTAAACTCAAAGAGATTAAGTAGCTCAGTAGCCCAAGGTCTTATCAGGTCTGGGTCAAATCACCACCTAAGAATTTGAACTCAGACCTGTTGAGCTGCAAAGCCTCTCTGAGTCTCTAAAGACCACTGAATCCCAAGGGAATACAATGACAGTCTACTACTTCCTCCCTAGCTGGGGGCGGCGGGGGCGGGGTGGGGTGGTAAATTGGTCTCTGTGAGTTGGGTCTTCAGTGATTTTCTGGTAGAAAGAACAGTTCTCTGGTGGAATAAACAATTCTCTACTCTTCTGCAAGATGGAAGGAGAAGTGACCACCTTTTTACCTTACCTTACCCGACTCACAAAGGCCAGCCTTTGTAGAAGGTGAAATAAACATCTTCAACCTAAAAACTCCTGGAAATTCAGCCAATTACATATTCATTCACTTGGTTAAAAGCAAACACTTTTAGGAAAGTTTTGGAACTACCAATATGCCACACATACTGAATGTGGCTTAATCAGTCAGATTTTGACTTTTCTCATGTCTATTGCAGTTTTCATAAGGGGGGAGTAGAAAACATGACATGTTTTTTGAAAGAGAAGAAAGGGCCATGTGGAAAGCAGCAAGAGAGAGTTTTGTTCAGCCAGGAGCACCTAAAGGCAACAGGCTCTGGGGCAGGAATGAAGAGGTGCTATGATTTGGGAGATGATCAGAGCCTACCACTTCCCCTTAACTGAAAAGGTGAGAAAAGATAAGGTAGGTGAGTTGAACAGAAATTTAGGGAATGTTTTTCAAACATGGGAAGGAATAATTACACAAGACTAAGATATCTGGCCAGCAAAGAAAACAGAAGGTGTGTGCATGTGCAGATTGTTTTTTTTTTTTTTTTCTTTTTTACCCAGTTAGATTATACACAAAGCTTATCAGGGAACTATATCCTGTACTCACTTATGCATATATTATGGAGTGCCTGACAAAGTGGAACATAAAAATTTCTAGACAAAGAAACTGCTTGGCTCCTCTCTGCTTAGGTCAACATAACCAGTGCCCTTGAAGCAAATCTGTCTAATGAGAGTCATTGGAGTGGCTCCTTTGTTATGTAACTGTAAGCTGACATTACTTCTGCAAAGAGATGGGTGAAGCTGGGTTACAGACTGTCCACCAATATGTAAATAACAACAACAAATTAAAAAAAAAAAAAAAGCAAAAGTTTCACCAGTAACAATCAAATTAGAAAACGAACTCAACCTCATGAGATCAATCATGAAAGGAAGGGGCCAAGTACACAAGCAAAAGTTCCTGGTGAGCCTTAGTGTGGGTCTGCCTGCACTTCCAGAAGTAACCCTTGAAAGTTAAAAAAAACAAACCATAAGAATTTTTACAAGTAATCTCAAATTTGGAAAGAAGTAGACAGAGAAGGTATCCTTATCTTTTCTCTCTTCTGCCTGGAGTAGTTAGAAATAACTGCCAGAGAGAGATGGATGAAATGGAAAATGAACAACCACACCTCTCAGTGGTGGCTCTACACTGGGTTTAGGGAATGCTCCAAACTCCAATGATAGCTTCCGTGAAAATGGGATTAGGAGACTGGTAAGTACCAGGGAGCACATTAAGTGTAGATTACAAAAATCTTCTAATATCTCTAAACTGGGACATGGCACAAGTCCAGCAGTTTAGGTACCAGTTAGATAACGTGGACACAGCATTGAAAAAAAAAGTCGATACAATCATTGTATTTGTTAATATTGAATTTTTAGTATACCAAGTACTAGCCTAAGCATTTTAAATTTATTGATTCATTTAATCCTCATGCCAGCCCTAAGAGGTTGATACTATTATTTTCCTCCATTGTAAGAGCAAGGAAACTACGGCACAGAATGGTAAAGTTATCAAGGTCATACAATTCGTAAGGGTAGAGGTATCAGTTGTTAAAGGTTATGATACACTGCCTATATACTGGAGGAAGAAATAAAGGAAGGACGAAGAGTGGGACGGAGAAAAAGGAAGAGAAACCTTGCAAGAAAAATCCCCAAAAGAAGAAAACATAGCTCCTCTAAAGGAAGAAAATTTCCTCTGAGACCTTTCACTTTTACATAATAACACAAATTCAATTAAAGGAGACCTCAAAGATGAGATGATAAAATAAGAAGAAAAAAGAGATTTAAGAACTAAAGAAACAAATTGAAAATAACATTTTACAACCTTAAAGAATTAGAGTAAGAAATAGAAATGGCTGAAAATCAAATTTCTGATATAAAAGAAACACATGATAATTATAACAAATGTAGTGATAACACACAGGAAAGCAAATGAAGAGAATAAAATAGACATGAAGGGCAATAAAACAAAATTAATGTTACCTGTTCTGTAAGTGAAAGGAGGAAGAGCAGTTTTCAGAAAGAAGAGAGTGATCAATGAATATTGTCTGAAACAGGACTTGACAATGGTAGAATGTATTTGCTTATTTTAATTTTTTAATGTACATTAGATATGTTCATTGCTGACAAAGTAAAAATAATGCAAATCTCACCGCTCAGAGATTTTTTTCTGTATACTATACACATTTTTTACCAAAAATTAAGGGATCAGAGAATACAGACTATTTTATAACCTGTTTTTTATGCAACAATTTATTGTGAACATCTTGGCCTATAAATGAATACATTTTGATAGCATCATTTTTAATGACTGCATGTTGTTGTTGTTATTAGGTACCATGGAGTCAATTCCAACTCATGGCGACCCTATGTAAAACAGAAAGAAACAATGCCCAGTACTGCCTCATTCTTAGAATTGTTGTTATACTTGAGCCCACTGTTGCAGCCACTGTGTCAATCCATCTCGTTGAGGGTCTTCCTCTTTTTCACTGACCCCCATGATGTCCTTCTCCAAGTACTGGTCCCTCCTGATAACATGTCCAAAGTACGTGACATCCTTGCTTCTAAGGAGCATTCTGGTTGCACTTCTTCGAAGACAAATTTGTTTGTTCTTCTGGCAGTCTCTGGTATATTCAATGTTCTTCACCAACACCATAATTCAAAGTCATCAATTTTTCTTCAGTCTTTCTTATTCACTATCCCACTTTTGCACGCATATAACACGATTGAAATACCATGGCTTGGATCAGGTGCACCTTAGTCCTCAAAGTGACAGCTTTTCTTTTGAACACTTTAAAGAGGTCTTTTGCAGCAGATTTGCCCAAAGACTGCATACTAATACAATATAGTGGTCTCAAATCCCATAAGGTATAGGACACAATTATGCTTTCATATGCATAAGCACTCATGATATGAACTTAGAAATATGTCTACCTTTGTGAGGCTCTCTAACATTAAGTCAGTAGAAATCTGTAAGTCATAAGAAAGTTATTTAGAGGAGGCGGGGCCAAGATGCACAGTAGTCAGATGCTTCCAGTGATTCCTCACCAACAAAGACACAAAAAAAAACAAGTGAAATGATTATATTTATGACAAGCTAGGAGCCCTGAACATCAAAGGCAACGTTAGAAAACAGACTGAGCAGCAAGGGGAGGGAGAGACGGTTCAGAAGCAGAGAAGAATTGTCAGACCTGAATCGCAGGGAACCCTTAGGCACCATTCCCGGGAGCAACTGTGGCAGGCAGGTGGTACCATTTGGCCGCAGATTCCTCAGGGAAAAGCTGCCAGCCGCACAACCTACTCACACCTCCAGAACCAGAGAAGAACAGTGCTCTCGGCAAAAGCTAAGTACTTGCATCTATTTTACTGTGCCCCCCCTTCCCCAAGCCAACTTCAGTGGCTGTCGATTTCCCTGTGCCTGAGATAGGGCCTCCTGAGTGCTCTGAGCCATTCTCCTGGCCTTGGAAAAGGAATAAATTCACATTTGGGGGAAAAAATAATCTGCCAGCTCCACTAACCTAGAGAGCTCAGGACAGAAGCAACTCCTGTCCAGGCATAAATCATCCGTGGACTTTGAATACCTATCCCCTCTGAATGGACCAGTGTGGGCCTGTTTAAGGAGAATAGGCCCTTGCTGGCAAACTGCAATTGTTTCAGCTATGCGGTGGAGAGGTGAGTGTTTGACATTTGACACTGCTTTGCCTGTTAAACAGGGTCCTCACCTACACACATCAGGAGCCAAGGACTGGTAGCTCCACTCAGGTCACCTAGCCACCTGCGACAGGGGTCCAAGGATAACTGATACCTACCAGTCCTTACAACCAAAAGCATTGGGTGCCCATGGTCCGTCTGCAGAACCCACCCACCTGTGCACTCTAGGGAAGAGGGACGCACTTCCTCACAGACACTCGGGGGATGGTTGTTAGCCCCTGCCTTGTTCAGAGCATGACCCCCTGCTGCAAACAGATACCTATACCTACACCAATCACGCCTGCTCCTCTAAGACTGTAGGACAGAACCTGTACCACACACTTGATGACCAAATACCTGGACACCTGAGCTGAATCCATACAAAAAACTGAATGGACTCCTAGGCTCATATACCTGATAACAGCTCTAGCCATCTGGTGACAGGATGTTAGAGCTTCAAAGGTGAGAATAATCAAGCTAGCTCACTCAAGCAACCTATTTGGGCATATCAAAACAAAATAAAGCAAGGAGCCAGGATACAGTAAGAAAACATAAACTCATACAATAACTTATAGATGCCTCAGAGACAATAGTCAATATCAAATCACATAAAGAAGCAGACCATGATCACTTCAACAAGCTCTCAAAACAAGGAATCAAGGGATCTTTCAGATCAAGGTGCTCTCCTGGAAATACCGATGCAGAATACAAAAGATTAATATAGAGAACACCTTAAGACATCAGGAATGAGATCAGGAAGGAGATCGGGCAATACACAGAATAAGCCAAGGAACACATAGATAAACTAGTTGAAGAAATTAAAAAGGTTATTCAAGAACATAATGAAAAACTTAATAAGCTGCAAGAATCCATAAAGAGACAGCAATCAGAAATTCAGAAGATTAACAATAAAATTACAGATTTAGACAACTCAATAGAAAATCAGAGGAAGAGAATTGTGGATCTGGAAGGAAGAATTAGTGAGATTGAAGATAAAATACTTGGCACCAATATATTTGAAGAAAAATCAGATAAAAGAATTAAAAAAAAAAAAAATGAAGAAACCCTAAGAATCATGTGGGACTCTTTCAAGAGAAATAACTTACAAGTGATTAAAGTAGCAGAACAGGGAGGGATAACAGAAAATACAGAAAGAATTGTTGATGATTTGTTGGCAGAAAGCTTCCCTGATATCCTGAAAAATGAGCAGATATCTATCCAAGATACTCATTGAACTCCACATAAGGTAGATCTTAAAAGAAAGTCACCAAGACATATTATGATCAAACTAACCAAAACCAAAGATAAAGAGAGAATTTTAAGAGCAGCTAGGGATAAACGAAAAGTCACCTACAAAAGAGAGTCAATAAGAATAAGCTCGAACTACTCACCAGAAACCATGCAGGAAAAAAGGCAATGTGATGACTTTTATAAAGCATTGAAGGAAAAAAATTGCCAGCCAAGAGTCATATATCCAGCAAAACCATCTCTCAAATATGAAGGCAAAATTAGGAGATTTCCAGATAAACAGAAGTTTAGGGAATTCATAAAAACCAAACCAAAACTACAAGAGATACTAAAGGGATTTCTCTGGTTAGAAAATCAATAATATCAGATATCAACCCAAGACCAGAACACAGGATGGAGCCACCAGATGTCAACCCAGATAGGAAAATCACAAAAATAAATCAAGACAGAAAAAATGCTAAAAACAGGGAAACAGCGATGTCATTATGTAAAAGAAGACAAGATTAAAACAAGAAAGAGGGACTAAGAAATGTAGTCATAGATCTTTCATATGGAGAAGAAGACAAGGCAATATAAAGAAAGAAAAGTTGGGTTTAAACATAGAAAAATAGGGGTAAATATTAAGGTAACGACAAAGGAGACTAACAATCCTACATATCAAAATAAAACAGAGGAAAAAAATAGAGACTCAGAAGAAACAAAATCAACAACAAATAAGAGGAAAAGACAATATATAAAGATAAAATACTCAGCACAAAAAATTAAGTGAGAAAAAGAAACTGTCAACAATACACACACAAAAAAAGATATCAAAATGACAGCACTAAACTCATACCTATCCATAATTACGCTGAATGTTAATGGACTAAATGCACCAATAAAGAAACAGAGAGTGGCAGAATGGATAAAAACACATGATCCATCTATATGCTTTGTACAAGAGACACACCTTAGACTTAGAGACACAAACTAAAACACAAAGGATGGAAAAAATATATCAAGCAAACAACAACAAAAAACAGCAGGAGTGGCAATATTAATTTCTGACAAAATAGACTTTACAGTTAAATCCACCACAAAGGATAAGGAAGGACACTATATAATGATTAAAGGGACAATATACTAGCAGGATATAACCATATTAAATATTTATGCACCTAATGACAAGGCTGCAAGATACATAAAACAAACTCTAACAGCACTGAAAAGTGAGATGGACAGCTCCACAATAATAGTAGGAGACTTCAACACACCACTTTCAGTGAAGGGCAGGACATCCAGAAAGAAGCTCAATAAAGACACGGAAGATCTAAATGCCACAATCAACCAACTTGACCTCAGAGAAATATACAGAACACCCCACACAACAGCAGCCAAATATACCCTCTTTTCTAGCGCACATGGAACGTTCTCTAGAGTAGACCACATATTAGGTCATAAAGCAAGCCTTAGCAGAATCCAAATTATCAAAATATTACAAAGCATCTTCTCTGACCATAAGGCCATAAAAGTAGTAATCAATAACAGAAAAAACAGGGAAAAGAAATCAAACACTTGGAAACTGAACAATACCCTGCTCAAAAAAGACTGGATTACAGAAAACAATAAGGATGGAATAAAGGAATTCATAGAATCCAAAGAGAATGAAAACACTTCCTATCAGAACCTTTGGGACACATGGAAGCAGTGCTCAGAGGTCAATTTATATCAATAAATGCAAACATACAAAAAGAATAAAGGACCAAAATCAGAGAATTATCCCTACAACTTGAACAAATAAAAAGAGAATAACAAATCCTCAGGTACCAGAAGAAAGCAAATAATAAAAATTAGAGCAGAATTAAATAAAATAGAGAACAGAAAAACAATTGAAAGAGTTAACAAGACCAAATCTGGTTCTCTGAAAAAATTAACAAAATTGATAAACCATTGGCCAAACTGACAAAAGAAAAACAGGAGAGGAAACAAATAACCAAAATAAAAAATGAGATGGGCGATATTACATCAGACCCAGCTGCAATTGAAAGAATATCAGATTATTATGAAAAACTGTATTCTAACAAAATTGAAAACCTAGAAGAAATTGATGAATTTCTAGAAACATCTTGCCTACCTAAAAAAAACATAGAGGTAGAACAACTAAATAGACCCATAATAAAAGAGATTGAAAAGGTAATTAAAAAAACTCCCAAAAAAAAAAGCCCTGGTCTGACAGCTTCACCGCACAGTTCTACCACTTTCAGAGGAGAGGTAACACCACTAACTACTAAAGGTATTTCAGAGGACAGAAAAGGATGGAATACTCTTGAACTCATTTTATGAAGCAAGCATATCCCTGATACCAAAACCAGGTAAGGACACCACAAAAAAAGGAAAATTACAGACTTATATCCCTCATGAACTTAGATACAAAAATCCTCAACAAAATTCTAGCTGATAGAATTCAAAAACATATCAAAAAAATAATTCACCATGACCAAGTCAGATTCATACCAGGTATGCAGGGATAGTTCAACATTAGAAAAACAATTAATGTAATCCATCATACAAATAAAACAAAAGACAAGAACCACATGACCTTATAACTGATGCAGAAAAGGCATTTGACAAAGTCCAACAGCCATTCATGATAAAAACTCTCGGCAAAATAGGAATAGAAGGACAATTCCTCAACAAAATAAAGGGCATTTATACAAAGCCAACAGCCAATAGCATTCTAAATGGAGAAAGTCTGAAAGCATTCCCCTTGAGATCTGGAACCAGGCAAGGATGTCCTTTATCACTACTTGTAGGTAGGTCCTAACTGTAGGTCCTAGCCAAAGCAATTAGGTTAGATAAATAAAGGACATCCAGACTGGTAATGAAGAAATAAAAGTTATCTATTTTCAGATGACATGATCTTATACACAGAAAACCCTAAGGAATCCTCAAGAAAACTACTGAAACTAATAGATGAGTTCAGAAGAGTATCAGGACACAAGATAAACCTACAAAAATCAATTGGATTCCTCTATGCCAACAAAGAGAACTTTGAAGAGGAAATCACCAAATCAGTAACATTTACAATAACCCCTAGAAGACAAAATACTTAGGAATAAATCTTAACAGAGACGTAAAGACCTATAGAAAGAAAACCACAAGACGCTACTGCAAGAAATCAAAAGAGACCCACATAAGTGGAAAAACATACCTTGCTCATGGATAGGAAGACTCAACAGTGTAAATATGTCTATTCTACCAAAAGCAATCTATAGATACAATGCAATTCTGATCCAGATTCCAACGACATTTTTTAATGAGATGGAGAAACAAATCACTGACTTCATATGGAAGGGAAAGAGGGCCCACATAAGTAAAGCTTTACTGAAAAAGAAAAACAAAGTGAGAGCCCTCACTCCACCTGATTTTAGAAACTATTATACCGCCACAGTAGTCAAAACAGCCTGGTAAAGGTACAACAGGTATATAGACCAATGGAACAGAATTGAAAATCCAGACATAAATCCAACCACATATGAAAAAATGAGCAGCTGATATTTGACAAAGGCCTAAAGTCAGTTAAACAGGGAAAAGACAGTTTGTTTAACAAATGGTGCTGGCATAATTGGATATCCATTTACAAAAAAATGAAACAAGACCCATACCTCACACCATGCACAAAAACTAACTCAAAATGGATCAAAGACCTAAATATAAAATCTAAAATGATAAAGATCATGGAAGAAAAAATAGGGACAACGCTAGGAGCCCAAATATATGCCATAAACAGTATACAAAACATTACTAACAATGCAGAAGAGAAACTAGGTAACTGGGAGCATCTAAAAATCAAACACCTGTGCTCATCCAAAGACTTCACCAAAAGGGTAAAAAGACTACTCACAGACTGGGAAAAAGTTTTTAGCTATGACACTCCTGATCAGCATCTGATCTCTAAAACCTACGTGATACTGCAAAAACTCAACTACAAAAAGACAAATAATCCAATTAAAAAATGGGCAAAGGATATGAACAGGTACTTCACTAAAGAAGACATTCAGCTAGCTAACAGATACATGAAGAAATGCTCACAATCATTAGCCATCAGAAAAATGCAAACCAAAACTACAATGAGACTACATCTCACTCCAACAAGGCTGGCATTAATCCAAAAAACACAAAATAATAAATGTTGGAGAGGCTGTGGAGAAATTAGAACACTTATACACTGCTACTGGGAATGTAAAATGGTACAACCACTTTGGAAATCAATTTGGCGCTTCTTTAAAAAGGTAGAAATAGAACTACGATACAATCCAGCAATCCCACTCCTTGGAATACACCCAAGAGAAATAAGAGCCTTTACATGAACAGTTATATGCACACCCATGTTCACTGCAGCACTGTTTACAATGGCAGAAAGATGGAAGCAACCAAGGTGCCCATCAACAGATAAATGGATAAATACATCTCGGTTTATTCACATGATGGAACACTATGCATCGATAAAGACAAATGATGAATCTGTGAAACATGTCATAACACGGAGGAATCTGGAAGGCATTATGCTGAGGGAAATTAGTTGTAAAAGGCCAAATATTGTATGAGACCACTATTATAAGAACTCGGGAAATAGTTTAAACAGAGAAGAAAATATTCTTTGATGGTTATTATAGTGGGGAGGGACAGAGGGGGAGAGGTATTCATTAATTAGATAGTAGACAAGAACTCTATTTTAGGTGAAGGGAAAGAAAACACACAATACAGGAGCGGTCAGCACACTTGGACTAAACCAAAAGTAACGAAGTTTCCGGATTAAACTGAACGCTTCGAAGGCCAGCATAGCAGGGGCAGGGGTTTGGGGACCATGGTTTCAGGGGACATCTAGGTCAACTGGCATAATAAAATCTGTTAAGAAAACATTCTGCATCCCACTTTGGAGTGCAGTGTCTGGGTTCTTAAAACGCTAGCAAGCGGCCATCTAAGATGCATTAATTGGTCTCAACCCACCTGGATCAAAGGTGAATGAAGAACACCAAAGACACAAGGTATTTATGAGCCCAAGAGACATAAACCAGAGACTATGTCAGCCCGAGTCCAGAAGAACTAGATGGTGCCTGCTACAACCGATGACTGTCCTAACAGGCAACAGAGCAGAGAACCCCTGAGGGAGCAGGATAGCAGTGGGATGCAGACCTCAAATTCTAGTAAAAAGACCAGACTTAATGGTCCGACTGAGACTAGAAGGACCCCAGAGGTCATGGTCCCCAGACCTTCTGTTAGCCCAAGACAGGAACCATGCCCAAAGCCAAATCTTTAGACAGGGATTGGACTGGACTATGGGATAGAAAATGAAACTGGTGAAGAGTTAGCTTCTTGGATCAAGTAGACACATGAGACTATGTGGGCAGCTCCTGTCTGAAGGGGAAATGAGAGAGCAGAGGGTGTTAGAAGCTGGCTGAATGGACAGGAAAATTGTGGAGAGAAGGAGTGTGCTGTCTTATTAGAGGGAGAGCAACTAGGAGTATGTAGCAAGGTGTATATAAATTTTTGTATTTAAAAAAAGAATTTCTGAGCTTAGACATAGAAACATGTGAAGTTCATAAACATGTGAAGTACATATAGAATGTGAACAACCTTTAAGTTCACTTTGACCTGGCATGCTGTCACACAAGAAAACATAACATAAATCTAAACAACCTCCCTAATCTCTAACCTTGAAGAGAAGACATATCGTTTGGCTACTCTTAACCCTGGAGAAAAGACATACTAGTCTTTGACATCACACTGGCCCTTGTCCTGTGAAGCCAAGGTGACAAATACAGAGGTAAACCCTAAATTTCTGCTCACTCACTAAGAGAAGGCAGAGATGGAGCTGAGATTCTGTCCACCGCAGCTGACCTTGGACTCCAGCTCCAAAAGACCTCCGCGGAGTTTGAGCTGTGGTTAAGCCTTCCTCCTGTGACTGCTCGGTAAAGTAAAAGAGTCTGAAGTCGAAAAAGCTGAACTCTAACCACTGAACTAACCCTGTAATTTTAATTGGTAATTCTGATTCTCAAATTCTAAATGAATGTTGTAAGATCTTACTTATGTGCCTTACCGTGACTACCTTGCAATAAACTGAACCAGTCTATGCATGTCCAACCTGAGTGTCTCTCTATTAATTTTCAAAGATTTCTAAAATCCTACACAACGACACAGTACAAAATAGGTATGTAAATTTTTAAGATTTTTCATAAGTATTTTCAAATTGCCTTTCAGAAAGGTATTTAATAGCTAATTTATTTTGGTTGCCCAGCACTCCATACACCATGTTCCATCTCCACCACTACCTCTCCTCATATCTGGCCCCCCTTCAAACCACAAGGGTGGACATGTGGCCAATTAAAATAATCCTAATATTTATGAAATATGTTCTGCATGCCAGGGATTATTCTGGGTATTTCACGTAAAATGTTTCCTCACAACAATCCTTGGAGGAGGGTGCTATTATTATTCCTGGGTTACGGATAAGCTAACTGAAACAGTAAAGGTAAGTAACTTGCCCCAGATCACACAGTTGGTAACTTCCAAAGTTGGGATTTAAGCCCAGGGTGTCTGACACCAGAGCACATGCCTTTAACCACGACGTTACACTGCCTCACCTCAGGTTCCCTGGACACGGTATTTGGCTCAGCGGTGGACATATAACCTAGCTGGGTCCATTGGAATCCTCCAGGAATTTTCTGCTGCAGCTAGCAGGAAAATTTTTGCCTTTTTGAGAGAGCAGATCAGTGTTCCTGAACATTGATGACTGTCTGAGAGTTTTAGGAAATAAACAAAGAGAGAAAGGTAGAACTGAGCTCTACTTTTAATAAGGAGTAATAAGCCATGACAGCCTCATTTAAGCCCTTGGTCCAGCCCTGTTTAATGCCCATCCTATCCAGTTCTGTGAGCCTCAAATCCTTCCCTTCTTTTCCTCCCTTCCTTTCTCTCCCCTTTCTTTTTTGTTCCTGCCTTCCTTCCCTTCTTCCTTCCTTCCTTCCTTTCGTTTCTTAAACTGGTTTGAATTCTGTTTCTGCCACTTTAGATCACAAGATTAATACATGGTAACTTATACTCCTACTAGCATTGTTTGAGAGTTCAATTTTCCTGCATCTTTGGAAAATATTAGGATGTGAATGAGCAGAAAGCACAGCACCAGGTATTAGAGGAAGGCAAGAAGAGTTCCATTCATGAGAAGTGCTTCATATGTAACTCAATTGCTGCCACTTGGATTTTTTAAAATAAAAGTTTATACACAGTGTAGAAAATTAATTCCACAGAAAAACATCCTAACAGAGCTCTGAATGATAGAAGAAAACAAAGTTGAGGAATGGATGAATTGGTTTATCTGATTTCATATGCTGATTTTTCATTCTCTAAATAGCAAAGAAAAGAAGAAGAGAAACTCTTTGAGTGGCAAGTTCAGTACATGGCTTTCTAAAAACCCTTATTTCTATAGCTGAGGTAGCTAAAAATTGAAATGACCCCAATACCTTTCCCTGTGTTCTGGAAGAAGACTTCTGTATTCTCTGTGCAGAAGCTTTCCTGAATCAAAAGCATCCATTGGAAGAGAGCTCCAGGTTGTAAAGAGTGCTTTAATTAAAGCACATTTATCTAAGCCAATAAAGGATTTTATAATTACAGTAAGTAGCATCTTTTGCTTTCTGAAACTTAAAAGCTAAAGGTAGATAAAAGAAATGTCATTTTGCTATGTACAAAAGAGTCACTTTTGCTGTATATATTTCTGGAAAAAAATTATCCTGAAGCTTGTGTTTTTCAAAAATAAAATTAAAAAAGTAGGAGCGTATTTTTACATTGTTCTGATTTTTCTACGATAGATAATGCAGTTTAGTATCTCACATGGCATATTTCTTTACTTAATATTTTTCTTAGAAATATTTTTATCCTGGGAAGAGGGGGCAGATGATTTTGAAGGTTTCTATGAGAAGAGCGGAAACCCTGGCGGCACAGTGGTTAAGTGCTATGGCTGCTAACCAAGAGGTCAGCAGTTCGAATCCCCCAGGCGCTCCTTGGAAACTCTGTGGGGCAGTTCTACTCTGTCCTATAAGGTCACTATGAGTTGGAATTGACTCAATGGCAGTGGATAGGAGAAGAGTAAGAATGGGGACAGGCCACTGATAACATGGTTGGATGACTCGGGAAATGGCATTTTACTAAGGTAGTAAAAATGAAGAGAAATACCAGAACAGGCCACTTTGGATAGATAAGACTAAGGCTGATTTTCATGTTTGAATTTGAAGTAATCATGAGACATCCATGGTGGAAGATAGAGAGATGGAATTGGAGCTCAGGAATGATATCAGAACTGGTGATACAAAACCAAGAGGCACGCATGAGGAGACAAAAGTTTAACCTCAAGAACGGAAGTGATTTTGAAGGGAGAGACTGGAGAACCAAGAACTAAAGCTTGGTGACTACCCAATAATAGTAGTCAAGTGGTCAACTCATCTGACTATTCTATAGTCAGATGGATGGGAGGGGCATTGAGGAACCATTAAAAAAAAAAACCATTGCCATCGAGTCAATTTCAACTCATATTGACTTATAGGATAGAGGACAACTTCCCCATAAGGTTTCCAAAGCTGTAATCTTTAAGGAAGCAGAAGCAGACTGCCATATCTTCCTCCTATGGAGCAGCCAGTGGGTTTGAACCACTGACCTTTCAGTTAGCAGCTGAGCTTTTAACCACTGTACCACGAGGACTGCCCTGAGGAACCTTAGGACAGTTTTAAGAAGTATGTTGCTTGGGGGAAAAAAAGTATGCTACTCAGAGAATAAAAAGAATTAAGGTCTAAGAAGACAACATTGGATTTAGGATTTTAGGAGGCCATTGGTGACCTTCAAGAATGAACTTTTGACAAAGTTGAAGCAAGGACAAATTACCCAATAAGCACAGAGGTGGTGAAACCCATGTGAAATTGTGTACTACAGATTAGTAAGTGAGCACAAATAAACCCATGCATACCTTGCTTATGGGATAATCCACCCCTAAGTGGAGGGTTTTCAAATTAGATTAGATGAGAAGGACATAAGGAAGCATTGGTTGGCAGCAGTAACTCTAAATTGTCTTTGTCTTTGTTTTTACTTTGTCCTCTTCTCAAGTTGGATTCTGAAAGAGGAAAACTATGAATAAGGTTAGAATGTTCTAAAGAATTCGTCCACCATGAGGGACTCAGTCCTCCACTCAAGCCTTGAATCTGACTGGGACACTAAGAGCTCTTGAGTAGATGAAAACAGAATATCTTTTTTGTTGTTGGTTTTTCCTTTCTTCTATTTTTCTTTTCTGTTTTTTTTTCTTCCTTCATTCTTTCCTTCTATTTTTTATCTGTTTTGAGGGGGGTATAGGGTGGGGTGGGAGAATAAGAAGTTTCTTAACTGCCCTGTTATCTAGAAGGCTATAAGGGAGAGGTGCTAACTGGAAAATAACCTGAACTGTCCTAGATAACAAAGCCTGGTTCCCCAGGCTTCAGTTAAAGAACAAGTCCTTTCTGGCAGTGGCTCTAGACCACAGTCCTTAAGAGTCTAATTAGTTTGCTTCTCTGACCTTAATTGCTACCTGTAAATGAGGCATTAAAGCTTGTTCTGTCTCCTAAACTTGCCAAGCCCTGCTGCCTAGGTCCAGTCAGCAATCTTGCCTTGGCCAGACTTTTGGCTGTCTGACCAAATCACTTACCTAATCCCATGTGTATTACATCTTTGGAAAGACCATTCTAAGAGCTAGTTCCTTATGTGAATGGAAAGACATTAAAGACTGTTGGTGGAGTAAAGACCAAGTAGACAAGGAATTAAGGGTAGAGGAGTTGGTAATGGTGGATATAGAGATACAGACATTTGGCCAGAGTGGGAGGAGGTGGGGTGAGAAACGTTATAGGAGGATGCAAATCCTTTCCAAAGAGGGAATATGAATTGTACAGTATGTGAACTATGTCTCAATAAAGGTGATTTTTTTTTTTTTAAAAAGAAGGAATATAAAAGGTAGAATTGAATTAGAAAAGCTTTGAGTTTAAAAGTCAGATTCACATCACCACGGCAATTCCTAGTCATTGCTCTCTTTAATGATGCTCCTATACACAGTCATTGCAACGATCTTCTCTTTCTTTCTCATTTATGTATTAGACTGCTGCACAGTTCCCACAGAGCCTGTTTCTAGCAATCTTCACTGGGAAGAAGAAAGGGAGTATAACCATATATATGTTTTCTAATCAACAAGTACAAACATGATGGAATACTAAATATTCTAATGCATAAATATCTACATAGGATGCTTCAGGCTATACATAACAGAATATGCAACCAACAAGATTCAAGTAATTAAGATATATAATCGTGTCATACAAGAGAGATAGCTCCAGGATGGTTCAGCAACTCAACAAAGCCCTGGCTTAGCTGTGGTAGGTGTACATTTGTTAGAGCAACTTCAAATGTTATGTCCTCATCAGACAACATATGAGAAAGGGTGGGGAAGGAAAAACGTATTCTCATCATTTTCCATTTTTCTGTTATCAGAGAGGAAAATCTAAGAAGCTCATTAGCAAACTTCCTCGTAGATCCAATGAACAGAAGTGGGTCATATGGCAAACTCCTAGTTTCAAGGGAGGCTGGAAAAGTGAATAACTGGCTTTTCAGCCCTAGAGCGAGAAGTGCAAGAATAAAAGGGACTGGAAATGGCTGTTGGATAGGCAACAAAATTGACTGCTATTGACTGGGAAAAAAGATAATAAAACCAACAAATACTGGGTTGAAGAACCTCAGATATGAGCAGATTTCATTTAAACTCTGGTAAAGCTAAAAAATTGAAGAGTAAGATTAGAGATTGAATAATCATGAATACCACATGTCATGGATTGAATTGTGTCCCCCAAAAATGTGTGTCAACTTGGCTAAGCCATGATTTCCAGTATTGTGTTATCGTCCTCCATTTTGTCATATGATGTGATTTACCTAGGTGTTGTAAATCCTACCACTATGATGTTAATGAGGCAGGATTACAGGCAGTTATGTTAATGAAGCAGAGCTCAACCTATAAGATTAAGTTATGTCTTAAGCCAACCTCTTTTGAAATATAGAAGAAAAAAGCAAGTAGAGAGACTGGGGGACCTCATAACACCAAAAAAGAAGAGCCAGAAGAATAGTGTATCCTTGGGACCTAGGGTCCCTCTGCTGAGAAGGTCCTAAACCAGGGGAAGATTGATGACAAGGACCTTTCCCCAGAGTCAACAGAGAGAGAAAGCCTTCCTCTGGAACTGACACCCTGAATTCAGACTTCTAGCCTCCTAAATGTGAGAGAAGAAATTTCTCTTTGTTAAAGCCATCCACTTGTGGTATTTCTGTTATAGCAGCACTAGATAACTGAGACATCACACTTGAATAGCAAACAAAAACTTCAAAAATGAAAATGTGAGCATAGTTACGAAAATATATCTAATTAAGCTGGCTTTGCATTCTGGATCCCACTGAAATTGGTAGGACTATATTTCATGTGAGGAACTATGGTGGAACAGCGGTTAAGTAATCAACTTGTTAACTGAAAGGCTGGTGGCTCGAACGCACCAGCTGCTCCATGACAGGAAGATGTGGCAGTCAGTTTCCATAAAGATTGTTGTTGTTAGGTGCCACTGAGTCAGTTCCAGCTCACAGTGACAACAGAATGAAACACTGCCCAGTCATGCACCATCCTTACAATCATTGCTATGTTTGAACCCATTGTTACAGCCACTGTGTCAATCCATCTCATTGAGGGTCTTCTTCTTCTTCACTGACCCTCTCCTTTACCAAGCACGATGTCCTTCTCCAAAGACTCGTCCCTCCTGATAACATGTCCAAATTACGTGAGAAGTCTCACTATCCTCAATTCTAAGGAACATTCTGGCTATACTTTTAGAAGACAGATTTCTTTGTTCTTCTGGCAGTACATGGTACATTCAATATTCCTTGCCTACACAATAATTGAAAGGCATCAATTCTTCTTCAGTCTTCCTTATGCATTGTCCAGCTTTCACATGCATATGAGGTGATTGAAAATACCACGGCTTGGGTCAGGTGCACCTTAGTCCTCAAAGTGACATCTTTGCTTTGTAACACTTTAGAGAGGTCTTTTGAAGCAGATTGGCCCAGTGCAATACGTCATTTGATTTCTTGACTGCTGCTTTCATAGGTATTGATTGTGGATCCAAGCAAAATGAAATCCTTGACAACTTCAATATTTTCCCTGTTTACCGTGATGTTGCTTATTGGTCTGGTTGTAAGGATTTTTGTTTTCTTTTATGTTGAGGTAATCCATACTGAAGGCTGTAGTCTTTGATATTCATCAGTTAAGTTCTTCCAGTCCTCTTCAATTTCAGCAAGCAAGGTTGTGTCCTCTGCATATGACAGGTTGTTAATGAGTCTTCCTCCAATCCTGATGCTGCATTCTTCTTCATATAGTCTGGCTTCTCAGATTATTTGCTCAGTATACAGATTGAATAAGTATGGTGAAAGACACAACCCTGATGCACACCTTCCTGATTTTAAACCATGCAGTATCTCCTTGATCTGTTAGAATGACTGCCTCTTTGTCTATGCACAGGTTCCTCATGAGCACAATTAAGTGTCCTGGAACTCCCATTCTTCATAATGTTATGCAAATTTGTTATGATCCACACAGTCGAATCCCTTTGCATAGTCAATAAAACACAGGTATTTTCTGCTTTCAGCCAAGATGCATCTGACATGAGCAATGATATCCCTGGTCCACATCCTCTTCTGAATCTAGCTAGAATTTCTGGCAGTTCCCTGTCAATGTACTGCTGCAACCATTTTTTAATTATCTTCTGCAAAATTTTACTTGCATGTGATATTAATGATATCGTTTGATAATTTCTGCATTCTGTGGATCACCTTTCATTGGAACAGGCACTACTATGGATGTCTTCCAGTAAGCTGACCAGGTACCTGTCTTCCAAATTTCTTGGTATAGATTGAGTGAGTGCGTCCAGCCTTGCACCCATTTGTTGAAATATCTCAATTGGTATTCTGTCAGTTCCTGGAGCCTCGTTTTTCGCCAATGACTTATGCGCAGCTTGGACTTCTTCCTTCAGTAGCATTGAATCTTGATCGTATAATACGTCCTAAAATGGCTGAAAGTCAACCAATTTTTTTTGTTACTGCGACTCTGTATTCTTTCCATAGTCATTCCTTTTGATGCTTCCTGCATTGTTCAATATTTTGCCCATAGAATCCTTCAATATTGCAACTCGAGGCTTGAATTTCTTCTTCAGTTCATTCAGCTTAAGAAATGCTGAGCGTGTTCTTCCCTTTTGGTTTTCTAACTCCAGGTCTTTGCACATTTCATTATAATACTTTATTTTGTCTTCTCAAGCCACACTTTCAAATCTTCTGTTCAGCTCTTTCACCTCATTTCTTCCATTTGTTTTAGCTACTCTAAAGAGCAAGTTTCAGAGTCTCTTCTGACATCCATTTTGGGCCTTTCTTTTTCTTTTGGCATGTGTCTTTTTTTTTTTTTTGCACATTTTATTGTGGTTTGGGTGAAGGTTTACAGAGCAAATGTGTTTCCCATTCAACAGTTTATATGCATTTTGTTTCATGACATTAGTTGCAATCCCCTCAATGTGACAGCACTCTATCCTCTTCCTGCCTGACTTCCCTGTTTCCATTCACCTATCTTTCCTGTCCCTTCCTACCTTCCAAAGTTTGTTTTTGGGCAAATAATGTCTTTTTGGTCTGGTTGACTGTTCTGAAGAACACATCCCTCATGGCTGTTATTGTTCACTATGGTCTAAGGGCCATAGTTTTGGGGTTCCACCCGTCTCTATGAGACCAGTAAGTCTTTTTTTTATAATTTATATGTTATTCTACATTTTTCTCCCACTCTGTCCACGACTTTCTATTGTGATCCCAATTAGAGTGGGAGGTATTGGTAGCCAGGCACCATCTATTGCTTCTGGTCTTGGGCTAGTGGGGGCTGTAGTTCCTGTGGTCCATTAGTCCTTTGGACTAATTGTTTCCTTGAGACTTTGACTTCCTTCACTCTTCTTTGCTCTGGATGAGAAGAGACCAATAGTTTATGCTAGATGGCTGTTCACAAGCTTTTAAGACCCCAGTCACTACTTACCAAAGTAGGATGTAGCACATTATCTTTATGGACAATGTTATGCCAATTGCCCTAGATGTCCTTGGAGACTGTGGTCCGAAGCCCTTAAGCCCAGTGACTCTGTCCCTGGAGGTGTTTGGTTATGCTAGGAAGTTTTCATAACTGTTTCTTGTCTTTTTAATGACCTTTTGCTTTCTTCATGTATGATGTCCTTGATGGAGGGTTTGGAACCAGTTCGTTCCAGTTCAAACTCCTGCTTAGAATTTGCATTTCTAACAAGTTCCCTGCTGGGAATTTGCATTTCCACCCCAGATATACTGAATCAGAATTTACATTTTGTTCTACTTTTTTTCTCCCACTCTGTCCAGGACCCTCTATAGTGATCCCTGTTAGAGAAGTAGGTGGTGGTAGCTGGGCACCAACCAGATCTAGTTGTTCTGGGCACTAATAAACATTTGTCTCTATGCGTTTGCCTATTATAGATATTTCATGTAAGTGGGATCATGCAATATTTGTCCTTTAGTGTCTGACTTACTTCACTCAGTATGTTTTCAAGGTTCATCCAGTCATAGCATGTATTAGAACTTTGTTTCTCTTTATTATTGAATAATATTCCATTGTATGGATATACTACATTTTGCTAATCCATTCATCTGTTGATGTACACTTGGGTTGTTTCTACCTTTTGGCTATTGTGAATAATGTTGTAATGAATATTGGTGTTTATATATCTGTTTGAGTTTCTGCTTTGAAGTCTTTTGGGCATATACCTAGGAGTAGAGTTTCTGGGTCAAACCTTACTTGCTGAAAGTGAAGAAGACTTGAAGCACTTACTGATGAAGATCAAAGACTTCAGTATGGATTGCATCTCAACTTAAAGAAAACAAAAATACTCACAACTGGACCAATAAGGAACATCATGATAAACAGAGAAAAGACTGAAGTTGTCACGGGTTTCACTTTACTTGGATCCACAATCAAAGCCCATGGAAGCAGCAGTCAAGAAATCAAATGACGCATTGCATTGGGCAAATCTGCTGCAAAAGATGTTACTTTGAGGACTAAGGTGTACCTGACCTAAGCCATGGTATTTTCAATCATCGCATATGCATGTGAAAACTAGACAATGAATAAGGAAGCCTGAAGAATTGATGTCTTTGAATTATGGTGTTGGCAAAGAATATTGCATATAACATGGACTGCCAGAAGAATGAACAAATCTGTCTTAGGAGAAGTACAGCCAGAACGCTCCTGAAATACAAGCATGACGAGACTTCGTCTCACATACTTTGGACACAGTATCAGAAGGGACCCAGTCCCTTGAAAAGCATATTATGCTTGGTAAAGGGGATGGTCATTGAAAAAGAGGAAGACCCTCAGCGAGATGGATTGACACAGTGGCTGCAACAATGGGCTCAAGCAAAACAATGACTGTGAGGATGGCACAGGACTGAGCAGTGTTTCATTCTGTTGTACACAGGGTCACTATGAATTGGAATCAACTCAGTGGCCCCTAACAAAAACAACAGCAGCAATTCTATGTTTAACTTTTTGAGGGACCACCAAACCGCTTTCCACAGTGGCTACACTATGTTATATTTCTACCAAGATTGCAGGAATGTTCTAATTTTTCCACATCCTTACCAACACTTGTTACTGTCTATTATACTGATAATAGCTATCTGATTATTATACCTTTCTAATTATTGTTATATTGCATTGTTGTAAGAAGGATGAGTAGTTGGAAAATATAGCATAAGTGACAGAAACAATGCTGGAGATCACATGATAGAATTTTGCAAGACCAAGGACTTATTGACTGGAAATGCCTTTTTTTAACAGCATAAATGATGACTAACCTCAACAGATGGAATACATGGGAAGCAAACTGATTATACCTGTATCATCAGTCAGAACAAGACCAGGGGCCAACTGCAGAACAGACAATCAATTGTTTATGTGCAAGTTCAAGTTGAAGCTGAAGAAAATTAAAACAAGTCCACAAGAGCCAAAGTATGACCTTGAGTATATCCCACCTTATTTAGAGCCCATCTTAAGAATAGATTTGACTCACTGAACACTAATGATCAAAGACCCGACAAGTTGTGGGATGACATCAAGGACATCATATATGAAGAAAGCAAAAGGCCATTAAAAAAGACAGGAAAGAAAGAAAAGAAACACCAAAATGGCTATCAGAAGAGAATTCTGAAACTTGCTTTAGAACGTAGAATGGCTAAAGTGAATGTAAGTAATATTCACATAAAGGAGCTGAACAGAAGATTTCAAAGGGTGGCTTGAAAAGACAAAGGAAGGTATCATAATGAAATGTCCAAAGACCTGGAGTTAGAAAACCAAAAGGGAAGAATACACTAGGCATTTCTTAAGCTGAAAGAACTGAAGAAAAAATTCAATTCCCAAGTTGAAATATTGAAGGATTCTATGGGCACAATATTAACCAATGTGGGAAGCATTCAAAAGAAGATGGAAGAAATACACAGAGTCATTGTAACAAAAAGAATTTGTTGATGTTCAAGAAATAGTATATGATCAGGAGCCAACTGTATTGAAGGAAGAAGCCTAAGCTGCCCTGAAGTCATTTGTAAAATCAAGGCTCCAGGAATTGACAGAATACCAATTGAGATGTTTCAACAAATGGATGGAATGCTGGAATGGCTCACTCGTCTGTGCCAAGAAATTGAAAGATAGCTACCTGGCCAACCGACTGGTTGCCCATTCCAACGAAAGGTGATCCAACAGAGTGCGGAAATTATCAAACAATATCATTAATATCCCATGTTAATATTCAGTAAAATTTTGCTCAAATAATTAAAAATTGGTAGCAGCAGTACATCAACAGGGAACTGCCAAAAATTCAAGCTAGATTCAGAAGGGGACGTGGAACCAGGGATATCATTGCTCATGTCAGATGGATCTTGACTGAAAGCAGACAATGCCAGAAAGTTGTTTACCTGTATTTTATTGACTATGCTAAGGCATTTGAATACGTTGATCATAACAAATTGTGAATAACATTGCAAAGAATGGGAATTCCAGAACACTTAATTGTGCTTATGAGGAAACTGTGCATAGACCAAGGGGCAGTCATTCTAACAGAACAAGGAGATACTGCATGGTTTAAAATCAGGAAAGGTGTGCATCAGGGTTGTGTTCTTTCACCATACTTATTCAATCTGTGTGCTGAGCAAATAATCTGAGAAGCTGGACTATATGAAGAAGAATGCAACATCAGGATTGGAGGAAGACTCATTAACAACCTGTCATATGCAGATGACACAACCTAGCTTGCTGAAAGTAAAGAAGACTTTAAGCACTTACTGATGAATATCAAAGACTACAGCCTTCAATATGGATTACCTCAACATAAAGAAAACAAATATCCTCACAAGTGGATCAATAAGCAACATGATAATAAGAGGAGAAAAGACTGAAGTTGTCAAAGATTTCATTTTACTAGGATCCACAATCAATGTCATGGAAGTGGCAGCCAAGACATCAAGTGATGTATTGCATTGGGCCAATCTGCTGCAAAAGACCTCTTTAAAGTGTTAAAAAGCAAAGATGTCACCTTGAGGACTAAGGTGCACCTCACCCAAGCCATGGTATTTTCAATCACCTCATATTCATGGGAAAGCTGGACAATGAATAAGGAAGAATGAAGAATTGATGCCTTTGAATTATGATGTTGTCAAAGAATACTGAATATACCATGGACTGTCAGAAGAACAAACAAATCTATCTTGGAAGAAGTTCAGCCAGAATGCTCCTTAGAAGTAAGGATGGTGAGACTTTGTCTTACTATTTTGGACATGTTATCAGGAGGGGCCAGGCCCTGGAGAAGAACATCATGTTTTGTAAAGCCAAGGGTCAGTGAAAAACCCTCAACGAGGTGCATTGATACAGTAGCTGAAACGATGGGCTCTAACATAGCAACAACTGTGAGGATGGCACAGGACCATACAATGTTTCATTCTGTTTTACATGGTGTCGCTTTACATGGTAGACGGCACCTAACAACAACAAAAGTTGTTGTTAGTAAACACTCTACATGGAGAGTTTTATAGTAAACCAGCAGAACCACAATTCAATGTCCTTTCTCAGTAGGTTTTTATTTTCAGAACATAAACTATGTAGAACCTAATGATACAAACAGTCATATCTTTGTTTTCAGTTCTTTTCTTTTTTGGGGGGGAGGGAGGGCTCAGGTTTAGAAGGTTGAACTAATAATATTACTTCTTTGTTCATGGCACATTACATCAATTTTGCAAGTCCCCACTCACTGTCTTGTGTTTTAAACAAGGGGGCAGATTTTACATGTGTGTTCCCAGAGTTTAGAGGAAATGATGTCCTAGAAATACTTTGGAGTCAGAGAAACCAGGGTTTGGATCCTGATTTTGTGCCACTTCATAAGCATGAGATTTTGAGCAAATGATTTAACAACTCTGAGTCTCTATTTTCTCCTCTGTAAAATGGGAATAATGATAATAACTTATTTATAAGGTTGTTGTGAGAATTAAATTATGCACCTAGAGTATTTTTATAACATGCAGTTCATAGTAAATGCTCAATATATTTTCCTACTGTTATTCCATCAATGGCATGTTGTTGTTGTTGTTAGCTGTTGTGCAGTCACCCCTGACTCATGTTGAGTCCATGCACAACAGAATAAAATGCTGCCAAGTCTCGTGCCATTCCCATGATGGGCTGTGGATCTGTACCATTGTGATCATGGATCGGGGTTTTCACTGGCTGATTTTCAGAAGTAGATTACCAAGCCTTTCCTCCTAGCTCATCTTAGTTGAGGAGCTTCGCTGAAACCTGTTCAGCATCACAGCAAATTACAAGTCAATGGCATAAGAACTCTAAATTTAGATAAAGAGCAGACCAGGCTGGAATTCCTATACTAATATGCTACGTGACTTTAGTCAATTCACTTTGCCAAACTGTTAGTCTGTTTCTGCAGCCAAAGAATAGAAATGATATTCCAACAGTTTTTAAATAAGATTGTGAAAAAATTTAAAGCACTAAATAAATATTAATAACATGTCTTCATTATAATTTGTAGTTATATTTGTAATCTTGAAGATAAGTATAATTAATATTTTATATTTACAGTGTGTCTTTTAGGCATTAATAAGACATTTCCAATATGAACAAGAATAGAACAGTGAACTTGCCCAAGGTTATGGACTCAGTAAGATTGTGACAGAGGAAGCAGGGTATTCTGTAACTGAAGGGCAATCAGAGAAGAAACTGATCTTCTCTGAAGAACTTCATGTTTATTACTAAACAGTAAATAGAAAGCTCCTAGTGCACCTCACCAGCTGCTCCATTAGAAGGGGGTGGTGCTACGAAACCAGATTTTCAGTGTGATATTGTGAACCTCTGGGCCAACTGAGGAACTGTAGCCATTCCTCCCACTTTCATGCATAATTCTGACACAAAGTTTAGCTCCCCCATAGGGTTAGCAACAAAGGAGGGAAAATCATGATGTAAAAGTGATGGAGGTCCTGGCTCATTTAAGGCATTTGGCTTTGACCCACACATCTCAAGGCACAAGATTCATCATTTGTTATTGGCTTTCATTATTCATTATTGGTTGCTCAAGCCAGAAAGCAGTGGTTAAGCCCTTAAACCAGATTGCCTGGGTTTGCGTTGTGACTCTGGCCCTCACTAGCAGTATAAACTTAAACCCTCAGTGCTTTAGTGGGGATGACAAAGATAGCATCTATCTCATGAATTAGACCAGCACGTGGACGAAAATTGCACGTCTAACTGAAATGTGGTTTATCTAAAGGTTGAATTGGTGGAAGAAATTTAAATAATTTGTATGAACTGTCAGCATTAAGATACTGTTATGGATTGAATTGTGTCCCCGCAAAAGGTGTATCAACTTGGCTAGGCCATAATTCCCAGTATTGTGTGGTTGTTCACCATTTTGTGATCTGATGTGATTTTCCTAAGTGTTATAAATCCTACCTCTATGATGTTAATGAGGCAGGATTAGAGGCAGTTATGTTAATGACGCAGGACTCAATTTACAGGATTAGGTTGTATCTTGAGTCAATCTCTTTTGAGATATAAAAGAGAGAAGAAGCAAGCTGAGAAGACAGGCACCTTATTACCACCAAGCGAGAACCAGGAGGGGAGTGTGTCCTTTGGACCCAGGGTTTCTGCACTGAGAAGCTCCTAGACCAGGGAAAGAGTGATGACAAAAAGACCTTCCCCCAGAACCCACACAGAGAAAAAACTTTCCCCTGGGGCTGGTGCCCTGAATTCAAACTTCCAGAGCCATAGATTGTGAGAGAATAAATTTCTGTTAAAACCATCTACTTGTGGTATTTCTGTTATAGCAGCACTAGATAACTAAGAGAAATACCAATAGGAATCATTTCTCAGTTAAATGGCACCAATTTTTTTCTCCTCACCACTAAAATTCTAAAAGTTAGTACAGCACAGAGGATAAGTACATGGCTTTCAAGTTAGTCATGACGCTTACTGTGTGTCCTTGCCTTGGTTTCCTCATCTGTAAAATGGTTCAAAACAATATCTTCCCAAGTGAGTTGTTGGAGGTTTAGATGAGATAATGCAAGTAAAATGATATAATAAATACTTATTATGTTATTAATAGTAAATACTAATAGTTATTATTGCTATCTTAAATAAAATAAACCAAAAAACCAAACCTGATGCCATCGAGTCGATTCTGACTCATAGCGACCCTATAACAAGGTATAAAACCCCCTTCTGATATTTCTAGTTTTAACTATCACTACCACAAATTTTAATGTGGTCAGTATTGGGACTTCTTAAAGTAGATTTAGACATATATAAGCCATTTTATAACAGTGCCAGGTCCATAGTAGGTGCTCATATTAATACTGCTAAATGAAAGCCTCTGTGTACTCACAGAGGCAAAGAATGCTTTTCTTTCCTTCGTGAACCTCACAGCACAGTCTCTAAGATTTTTTTTTGCTTTGTTTTAACTGGCTGCATCAGGTCAGTTTAGCTGAGGGAAATTGTTTATACCATAACCAGGTCCTCCTGTATCTAATCTAGTCTTGATCTGAATCTATTAGAAGCAGCTGAAAGAAGCCATAGCCAGTTGGCATTAGAGTAGACACTGAAAAAGTATAGAGGGTTTGGGGAGACATTTTTACAGGTAATAAGAAAAGAATACAACATTATTTCCTTGAATTTAAATACCTTGCACAAAGTATTCAAGGCTAACTCTGACAAAACTTATCATTTTCCCTCATCCAATTTATTCTGCTTAAAGCTTATTCCTGTCTTAATAGATTAAAATTAATTTTAATAGTAGCCCAAGCAAAATATAATGAAGAAGGTAAACTTTTAGCTTCGTTCTTCCTTTAACGGATTCCAAAGCAAAATAGAATTTTTACATTATGGGTTGTTCTCAAATATCAAAACACTGTCATCCATTGTTTAAAGAGATAAACATTCTTTACTGTAATAACAAATTAATGAAAGATTTTAGCAGAAAAAAATATCTGCCATTATTTCCTGAGGAGAAGCAGAGTTGTGTTCACCCATTCATATACTTACAATAGGTTGTTTATTAAATTCTCCATTGCCTACCACAGCCCTGAATCCAATCTTTATCTTCATTTGCAGTGGGTCAAGGGTATTGCTGTGGCAATGCTGAGACTGATGGACTAGAATATGGCCAGGTCAGAATACAGCCATCTGACTTATGTGTGTGCCCAGAGCTCTTTGTTTATGGCATTTATCATTTAAGAGCTATAAGCTATTTGCTCAGTTATCTGTTTACCTCTTCAGGAGATAGCTAAAACTCCCACTGCCTGGGATAATGTCTCACTGGAAGGAAGGAATGGAAAAAGAAAGGAAGGAAGGGGAAAGATGGATTAGTATGGAGTTTTTTAGATAGACCTAGTGTCAGAGAAGCGAGTTCAGGAGTTTTTATGTCTTTGTTATATACGTCTCATATATTCCCTTTTGCCTGTCATTTTGTGTCTCTATCCAATTTCTTGGTGACCCTATCCTTAAAGAAAAGTAATTCTGAGATATTTTCTTTATTATCATGTGTGGATTCAGTCATTTAATCTCCATTGGTAGTAGTAACAAGACAGCTCGAAATATTTTTTAAAGTAGGATTTGCGTTAAGGAGTATATTAAATAATGTATGATAATACAAAATGAAATACACTTGTTGAAATGGTTTAACGGGTTTTGGACTACCGTTCTTTGTATTCAAAAGAGAACAAATTGAATATATTCTTTCTTTCTGATTGAAAGATAGCACAGAACATTAACCTCAGGGATAGAATGGCATTTACTGAGTATTTTACTGTTTCAAGAATAGGGTTTTCTCCCTAGGGAATCCTCAAGAAAACTACTGAAACTAATAGAAGTGTTCAGCAGAGTATCAGGTTACAAGATAAACATACAAAAATCAGTAGGACTCCTCTACATCAACAAAAAGAACATTGAAGAGGAAATCACCAAATCAATACCATTCACAGTAGTCCCCAAGAAGATAAAATACTTAGGAATAAATCTTATCAAACATGTAAAAGACCTATACAAAGAAAACTACAAGGTACTACTGGAAGAAACCAAAAGGGACCTACGTAAGTGGAAAAACATACCTTGCTCATGGATAGGAAGATTTAACATTATAAAAATGTCTCTTCTACCAAAAGCCATCTATATATACAATGCACTTCTGATCCAAATCCCAATGACATTTTTTAATGTGATGGAGAAACAAATCACCAACTTCATATGGAATGGAAAGAAGCCCCAGATAAGTAAAGCATTACTGAAAAAGAACATAGTGGGATGCCTCACTCTACCTGATTTTAGAACCTATTACACAGCCACAGTAGTCAAAACAGCCTGGTACTGGTACAACAACAGGCACATAGACCAATGGAACAGAATTGAGAATCCAGACATAAATCCATCCACATATGAGCAGCTGATATTTGACAAAGGCCCAGTGTCAGTTAATTGGGGAAAAGGTAGTCTTTTTAACAAACGGTGCTGGCATAACTGGATATCCATCTGCAAAAAAATGAAACAGGACCCATGTCTCACACCGTGCACAAAAGCTAACTCCAAATGGATCAAAGACCTAAACATAAAGTCTATAATGTGAAGGAAAAATAGGGACAATGTTAGGAGCCCTAATACAAGGCATAAACAGAATACAAAACATTACTAAAAATGCTGAAGAGAAACCAGATAACTGGGAGCTCCTAAAAATCAAACACCTATGCTCATCTAAAGACTTCACCAAAAGAGTAAAAAGACCACCTACAAACTAGGAAAAAATTTTCAGCTATGACATCTCTGACCAGTGCCTGATCTCTAAAATTGACATAATTCTGCTAAAACTCAGTCACAAAAAGACAAACAGCCCAATTAAAAAATGGGCAAAGGATATGAACAGGCAGTTCACTAAAGAAGACATTCAGGTGGCTAACAGATACATGAGGAAATGTTCTCTATCATTAGCCATTAGAGAAATTCAAATTAAAACTACAATGAGATTCCATCTCATTCCAACAAGGCTGGCATTAATCCAAAAAACACAAAATAATAAATGTTGGAGAAGCTGTGGAGAGATTGGAACACTTATACACTGCTCGTGGGAATGTAAAATGGTACAACTGCTTTGGGAATCAATTTGGCGCTTCCTTAAAAAGCTAGTAATAGAACTACCACACGACCCAGCAACCCCATTCCTCGGAACATATCCTAGAGAAATAAGAGCCCTTACATGAACAGATATATGCACACCCATGTTTATTACAGCATATTTACAATAGCAAAAAGATGGAAGCAACCAAGGTGCCCATCAACGGATGAATGGATAAATAAATTATGGTATGTCCACACAATGGAATACTACACATCGATAAAGAACAGTGAGGAATCTGTGAAACATTTCATAACATAGAGGAACCTAGAAGGCATTATGCTGAGTGAAATTAGTTGCAAAAGGACAAATATTGTAATAAGACCACTACTATAAGATCTTGAGAAACAGTTTAAACTGAGAAGAACATGTTCTTTTGTGGTTATGAGAGGGGGGAGGGAGGGAGGGTGGGAGAGGGGTAGTCACTAATTAGATGGTGGATAAGAACTACTTTAAATGAAGAGAAGGACAACACTCAATACAGGGGAGGTCAGCACAACTGGACTAAACCAAAAGCAAAGAAGTTTCCTGAATAAACTGAATGCTTCAAATGTCAGTGAAGCAGGGGCAGGGGTTTAGGGACAATGATTTCTGGGGACATCTAAGTCAACTGGCAAAATAAAATCTATTAAGAAAACATTCTGCATCCCACTTTGAAGTGTGGCGTCTGGGGTCTTAAATGCTAGCAAGCGGCCATTTAAGATGCATCAATAAGTCTCAACCCACCTGGACCAAAGGAGAATGAAGAACACCAAGGACACAAGGTAATTTCGAGCCCAAGAGACAGAAAGGGCTACGTGAACTAGAAACTACACAATCCCGAGACCAGAAGAACTAGATGGTGCTTGGCAACAACCAGTGACTGCCCTGACAGGAAACACAACAGAGAACCCCTGAGGGAGCAGGAGAACAGTGGGATGCAGACCCCAAATTCTCATAAAAAGACCAGACTTAATGGTCTGACTGAGACTAGAAGGATCCTGGCGGTCATGGTCCCCAAACCTTCTGTAGGCCCAGGACAGGAACCATTCCCGAAGCCAACTCATCAGACATGGATTGGACTGGACAATGGGTTGGACAGAGATGCTGATGAGTAGTGTGCTACTTGCATCAGTTGGACACTTGATACTATGTTGGCATCTCCTGTCTGGAGGGGAGTTGGGAGGGTAGAGGGGGTTAGAAGCTGGCAAAATGGTCACGAAAAGAGAGGCTGGAAGGAGGGAGCGGGCTGTCTCATTCGGGGGAGAGTAATTGGGAGTATGTAGTAAGGTGTATATAAATTTATAAGTGAGAGACTGACTTGATTTGTAAACTTTCACTTAAAGTACAATAAAAATTATTTTAAAAAATAGGGTTTTCTCAAGATTATATTGTTGTCAGTCTTAATGTTCTAAAGGAAACATGATAATTTAATTAAGAAAATATATTTCTAAAGAATAAATAGTACAGGTATATAGTTTAAAATTCTAAAGGTACAAAGGGTTTATAGTGAGATGTTTCTCTCCTGCTCTCATCTCCTGGCAACTCAGTCCCTGGAGGTCTCTGGTCCTCTTCCAGGCATATTTTCATACTGGTTTTTGTTGTAGCTCATTTAATCTAACCAGACATTTGGCCCTAAATGTCAGCTATTTCCTAGAGGAGTTGTTTTTCCATTCTGGCCACTTGCTATAAATTGATTCACAAAATAGAAAAATTCAGTATAATTAAACCCCTGCTTGAATGAACTTGACAGAACATCAGGATTGTTTGGCCTAATTTAAATAATCCTTAAAAGAAAACCAATTGCTATAGAGTCCAGGGAACCCTGGCAGAACAGTGGTTGAGAGCTCAGCTGACTGTTCGAATCCACCAGTCGCTTCTTAGAAACCCTATGGGGCAATTCTACTCTGTCCTATAGGGTCTCTGTGAGTCAGAATCGACTTGATGGCAACAGCTTTTTTGGTATACAGTACAGATGGCAACTTTAAAAAAAGCAAATAAAGAAAGTGTATTGCTTCTTGGGTTTGCCTTTCAGTAAAGAGAATGACTTGTATACTGTATTTGGCTACAAATAACGAGCCCACGTATAAAGCACACAGTTTGTCTAGGAAAACACTGCACAAGGGGGTTGAGGTGTTACCAAAAAAAGAAAAAAAGTATAATGAGTGCATAATTTGTGTGAAAATATGGTATCAGTGAATTCTTCTTTTTTAAAATCTTGTCGTGTGGGAGAATGTCGGGTTAGGTTTCAAAACCAATCCCACAGTGCCTCTTCCTTTATCCGTACCTTTTTCTGCAAGTTTTTAGTAACAACCTTGTCCTTAGCTTAGCTCCTCTGTTCTGCCAACGTTTGAGTTTCATATCCCTTTAGAGTTGTCCATTTTGCCTCACTTCCCTAGCCTTCACCATTCTACAGCCCACTAAGGTCCCAGCATGTAAGCACAGCTACAGAGTGAAGAATTAATACTAAATTAGCCATGTTGGATATACTGTGGTGTAGGGACAAAGCTTACACATGGGATTTTCCATTCAATACAATTTGTTGAACTCTATCACCTACCTTACTATTAATGGATTATTTGCTTGGACATGGGAATTGGTTTATTAAATAGAAACTTAAACAGTTATTTAGTGAAATTAGAGTTTCATGATGATCCAGGTCTGCCTTGGATTCCACTGGATGAAATTATTTATGAGATGATTCTAAAGTTACAATGCAGTCCTAACCATAAGGGGTCCTCTGTATGGAGCCCTGTGAAGGGTGGTGGAAGATTAAAGATAAGGTGTTCTCCTCAGGGTACATGCTACCAAAACCCAGTGCCATCGAGTCGATTCCGATGGGTCCACAATAACACACCTTGAGTACTTCTTGGAGTTAATACTACTACCCTAGGATTCAACAAGACCTTATACTAAACTACATACACTCTTAGGGCAAGGTCCTAGGCTTTTATTAGTTTTGTAGTCATAAATTTATACTAACAGAACATGTACTAACTAGTAGGAAGAGTGTTTTTATTTTTCACTGTGTCAGAAGCCAGGCAGCCAGAAATCTGATTAGTATCTGCTGTGTATGTGACACAATTCTCAATGCCCTCAAGGACTCTACTAGCAAGGTTACAGAGTCCTGAGACAACGTCAAGCACCTCCAGGATTACTGAATCACCTGTGTTAATTAATATTTACCCCAGTGTGCTTCACATCAAGTATTTTGCTACTTATTACTCAATTCAAAAACAATGCTGCTTTAAGTGGTTTACTTGAAACATAGTCTCTTACTAGTATAGGCTTGTACCTAAAATGTTGAAAACATGCTTCTCTGGACTCAACCTATTTTGGAATATAAGAACTAATTTTTTATAAAAATAGATAATTATATACCAAGTATTGAGGCTTTATTTCTGGTGTATAGTCTCCTCTTAGTCTCATAAGAAAATCACTAAAGGCAGAGGGCATAAAAAATTCTGTGGTCAGATATTTTTGCTTTCTAGTATTTAAAAATTTCATAATTAGGCTTTCTGACAAAATATTATTTTTTAGGTTACTTATAAGGTGGTAGAAACCTTGGTGGCATAGTGGTAAAGAACTACAGTTGCTAACCAGAAGGTTGGCAGTTCAAATCCACCAGGTGATCCTTAGAAACCGTATGGGGCAGTTCTATTCTGTCCTGTAGGATTGCTATGAGTCAGAATCTACTCGACAGCAACAGGTTTGGCTGTTTTGTTTTTTCGTTTTATAAGGTGGTTATCTCAGAGGCTAGGATATTAAGCTAGTAACGACAGAATTAATAGGAAACTATTGGCTAGTATACTTTCTGTATAGGCACAATAACGGAAAAATAGGATCTTGGTATAGGACTTAAGCTGTAAATGGCTTAGGCTATTACTATTTACCCCTGAAATTCTCATAAATACAACAGATACAAGTATTTTTTTCTAAATTTTACTTATTTTGTTGTAGTTGATGAGAATGTACACAGCAAAACATACCAACTCCACAGTTTCTACAGGCACAATTTAGTGGCATTGATTACATTCTTCGAGTTGTACAATCATTCTCAACTCCTTTTCTGAATTGTTCCTCATTCATTAACATAAATTCACTGTTCCCTAAAGCTCCTGTCTGATCTTTCGAGTTGCTGTTGTTACTTTGATCCCATACAGATAATTCTTAAAAGAGCAAGACAGAATCGACTCAACGGCACTGGGTTAAACTATTGTTTGGTTGTAAGACTTCAGGGAATATTTTTGGTTTAAGGTTAAAGATTATCTCAGGGCAATAGTTTCAGGGGTTCATCCACCCTCCAGGGCTCCATGGCTCTGGAGTCCATGAGAATTTAAAATTCTGTTCTACATTTTCCCCCTTTTGTTAAGGATTCTTCTAAAGAATCTTTGATCAAAATGTTCAGTAATGGTAGCTGGGCACCATCCAGTTCTTCTGGTCTCATGGCAAAGGAGGCAGTTGTTCGTGGAGGCAGTTAGCTACATATTCCATTTCTTCCTCCTATTCTTGACTCTCCTTCTTCCTCTGTTGCTCCAGGTGAATAGAGGCCAATTGTTGGGCCTTTGATGGCTGCTTTCAAGTTTTTAAGACCCCAGGCACTACACAATGAACTAGGAAGTAGAACAGAAGCACAAAACACATTACCCCAGTTAACTGGGATGTCTCATGAGACCATGAACCTAAACCTACAAACCAAGTAACAAAATCCCAGGGGGTGTTTGGTTGTATGTTAAGTAGCCTCAGCAGCTACTCTTTTTTTTTTTTTTTTTGCAGTTGTTGTAAATATATTTATCACACAACTTTAGCCAATTCAACTTTTTATAGGTGTGGAACTTATTGATAGCAATTACAATAATTGGCTGGCAACCCTACCCTTTATCAATGTGATTTTTCCATCACTGTTAACCCTCCTATTCCCCCTCCCTCCTATCCCTGGTAACCACTAACAAGCTTTGGTCTCTGTGTGTTTGCCTTTTCTTATCTTTTTATATAAGTGAGGTCATATGATATTTGTCCTTTTGTGATTGGTTTAATTCCCTCAGCATAATGTCTTTAAGCTCCATCCGTACTGTAGCATGTATCAAGGCTTCATTTCTCTTACTGGCTGAGTATTATTCCATTGTATGTATGTACCGCATTTTGTTTACCTATTGATCTGTTGATGGGCATTTAGTTTGCTTCCTTTTGACTACTGTGAATAGTAATGCAATGAACATTGGTGTACAAACAAGTCTCTTTTTGTGTCTCTGCTTTCAAGTCTTTTTGGTATATGCCCAGTAGAACTGCTGTGTTATGTGGTAGTTCTATTTTTAGATGTTTGAGGAACCACCACACTGATTTCCACAATGGATGTACCATTTTGCATTCCCACCAGCAATAAATAAGTGTTCCAATATCTCTGCATCCTTGCCAACATTTGTTATTTTCTTTCTTTTTTTTATCTTAGCCATCCTGGTGAGATTGAAATATCTCATTGTGGTTTTGATTTGCATCTCTCTGATGGCTAAGGACTCTGAGCATCTTTTCATGTGTTTGGTGGCCATTTGAGTCCCCTCTTTGGTGAAATGTCTATTCAAGTCCTTTGCCCATCTTATGATGGGATTATTTCTCTTTTTGCTGTTGTCAAAATTTTATGTATGTAGGTCATTAGATTCTCATCAGGTATATGGTTTCAGAAGATATTCTCCTAGTTGGTAGCTTGTTTTTTCACTTTTTTTTACAAGTCTTTTGATGAACAAAAGTTTTTAATTTTTATGAGGTCCCATCTATTTATTTTATCTTTTGCTGTTTGTGCTTTTGTTATTACATTAGATAATCTAATGTTGAAAGCTAGGCCTGACAGTGGTTGTTCTTCTAAGAATTTTATGGTTTTAGTTTGCACATTTAGGTCCTTAATCCATTTTTAATTTGTTTTTGTGTTTGCTATGAGGCATGGATCCTGTTTCATTTTTCTGCTTGTGGAAATCCAATTTACCCAGCACCATTTATTGAAGGGACTCTTCTTTCCCCATTGAATGGACTTCACACTCTTGTCAAAAATCAGATGACCATAGATGTCTGGGTTTATTTCTGGACTCTCAATTCTATTTCATTGGCCTAAGCATCTATTGTTATACCAGTACCAGGCTCTTTTGATTACTGTATTTGTATAGTATGTTTTAAAATCAGAAATTGTGAGTCCTCCTACTTTGTTTTTCTCTTTCAACATTGCTTTAGCTATTCAGGGCCTCTTGCCATTCCATACGAAGTTAAGGATTGATTTTTCCACTTCTGTAAAGACGGTTGTTGGAAGTTTAATCAGGATTACATTGAATCTATAGATTGCTTTGGGTAGTATTGACATCTTAACAATATTAAGTCTTCCAGCCCATGAACATGGAACATCTTTCCACTTATTTAAGTCTTCTTTAATCTCTTTCAGCAGTGTTTTATTGTTTTCATTGTATAAGGCCTTCACATCCCTGGTTAGATTTATTCCTAGTTATTTTATTCTCTTAGATGCTATTGTAAATGGAATTGTTTCCCTAATTTCCCTTTCAGATTTCTCATTGCTGGTGTATAGAAACCCAACTGATTTTTATGTGTTGACCTTGTACCTGTGACTTTGCTAATTTCCTCTATTAGCTTTAGTTTTCTTGTGGACTCTGGGATTTTCTATATATAGGATCATATCAGCTGTGAATAGAGATAATTTTACTTCTTTTCCAATCTGGATAACTTTTATTTATTTTTCTTATCTTATTGCTCTGGCTAGGGCTTCTGATATAATATTGAATAGAAATGGTGAGGGTGGGCACCCTTGACTTGTTCCTGATTTCAAAGGGGAAGCTCTAGGTCTTTCTGCATGAAGTATAATATTGGCTTTTCATATATGCCGTGAATCATATTAAGGAATTTTTCTTCTATTCCAATCTTCTTTAGAATTTTCATTAGGAGAAGGTGTTGGATATTATCAAATGCTTTTTCAGTATCCATAAAGATGATCATGTGGTTCTTTTCATTTGTTCTATTGATGTGGTATATTATGTTGATTGATTTCCTTATGTTGAACTATCCTTGCATTCCTGAATAAATCCCACTTAGTCATGGTGTATAACTCTTTTAATATGCCATTGGATTCTGTTTGGTAGTATTTTTTGGGGATTTTTGCATCTATATTCATAAGAGATTGTCCTATAGTTTTCTTTTCTTGTGGTGTCTTTGTCTGGCTTAGGCATCAGGGTTATATGTTTGCTTCATGGAATGATTTAAGGAGTATTCCTTCTTTCTCTGTCTTTTGGAAGAGTTTAAACAGTTTTAGTGCCAATTCTTCTGTAAATCTTTTGAGGAACTCCCCAGCAAAGCCTTCTGGTCCAGGTTTTTTTTTTTTTTTTTTTTTTTGGGAGCTTTTAGATCACTGATTTTATCTCTTCATTTGTAATGCATCTGTTGGGAGTTTCTATTTCCTCTTGGGTCAGTTTGGGTAGGTTGGTAGGTTGCGCACGTCTAAGAATTTCTCTGTTTTACCTAGGTTACCAGTTGGTTTCCATACAGTTGTTCATAATATTGTCATAATTCTCTATTTTTACCAGGTCTTTTGTAATGTCCCTTATTTCATTTATTTTGGTTATTTGCATCTTTTCTTTTCATTGTCAGTCTAGCTAAAGGTTTGGCAATTTTATTGATCTTTTCAAAGAACTAACTTTTCATTTTATTGATTTTCTGATTTTTATTTTATTTATTTCTACTTTGATCTTTCTTATTTCCTTTCTTCTGGCAGGTTTAGACTTAGTTTACTCTTCTCTTTTCAGTTCCTGGGGTTGTCAAGGTAGGCTGCTAATTTGAGATCATTCTTTTTTTTATGTAGGCATTTATTTCTACAAGTTTCCCTCTGAGTACTGCCTTTGCTGCATTCCATAAATTTTGGTATGTTCTTCTTTCATTTTCATTTGACTCTAAGAAATTTGTGATTTCTCTTTTGATTTCTTCCTTGACCCATTTGTAGTTTAATAGTGTGCTCTTTAATTTCCATATGTTTGTGTACTTTCCAGGTTTTGTGTGTGTGTGTGTGTGTTTGTGTGTTACTGATTTCTAGTTTCACTCCATAGTGGTCAGAAAAAATTCTTTGTATGATTTCAATTTTTAAAAATTTATCAAGACTTGCTTTGTGACCTAAAATATGGTCTATCCTGGAGAATGATCTATGTGCACTGGAGTAGAACGTACATTGTGCTATTTTTGGGTGGAGTGTTCTTTATATCTCTAAGTATAGTTGGTTTATAGCATCATTCAGGTCCTCTGTTTCCTTGCTGATCTTCTTTCTAGATGTTCTGTCCAATATTGAATGTGGTGTATTGAAGTCTCTATTACTGTAGTACTATCTATTTCTCCCTTCAATTCTATCAGTTTGCTTTATATATTTAGGCGCCCCAATGTTGGGTGCATATATATTTATGATTGTTATGCCTTCTTGAATAGTTGACACTTTTATCACTATATTAATGTCCATCTATACCTCTTCTGACAGGTTTCATCTTATATTTTGTCTGATATTAGGATTGGCAATTCCACTGTATTTTGGTTTTTATTTATACAGAATATTTTTTCCATTCTTTCATTTTCAACCTACTTGTGTCCTAACATTTAAGTTATATCTCTTGTAAACAATAGTTAGAGCACGTTTTTTAATCCATTCTGCCACTCTGCCTTTTGACTGGAACATCTAGTTTATTTACATTGACTGTAATTACTGATAGAAGTGACTTAATTCTGCTATTTTGTTATTAGTTTTTTTTTTTTTTTTACGTCTTAAGCCTTCTTTTATTTGTCCTTTAGTATTGCTTGCTTTTGAGTTTTGCTGGTTTATTGTAGTGAGCTTTTTTCCCCCTTATCCTTTCCTTTTGTGTTTATATATATACATATATATATATTTTTTTATTAGTGGCTACCATGAATATTATATTTAACAGATATTTATAACATTCTGGTTAAGTTGATACCAGTCTAACTTCAGTAACATAAAAGAACTTCTATATCTATACCATTCCTCTTCCTCTCTTTTGTTGTTATCACTAATTACATCTTTATATTTCATGTGCCCTGTAACATAATTTTATCCTTGTCTTTTATATATTTGTTATTAAAAATCATGAAGGACAAAACATATAGAATTATCAAGCATGAAAGTCTTAATACCTAGGCCTTATACTTGTCTGTGCATTTCCCCTTATTAGTGATCTCTCTTTTTATGTACAGCTTTGAATTACTTTCTGGTTTCTTTTCCCTTCTATCTACAGAACTCCATTAGTATTTTTTGTACGGCCAATCTGGAGGATATGAACTCTTTGAGCTCCTGTTTGGGAATATTTTAATTTCATCCTCATTCTTGAAGGATAGTTTTGCTGGGTATAGTATTCTTGGTTGACAGTTTTTTTTTTCTTTCAGTACTTTAAATATGTCAATTCATTGTGCTCTGGCATCCAATGCTTCTGAGGAAAAATTGGGAATTAATCTTATTGAGAATCCTTTGCATGTGACTGTTTGCTTCTGTCTCACTACTTTCAGGATTCTCTATTTTTTTTTCTGAATTTTATTTATTTTCTTATTGTTGAGAATATACACAGCAAAATGAACACCAATTCAACAGTGACTACATGTACAATTTAGTGACATTGATTACGTTCTTTGAGTTGTACAACCCTTCTTATCCTCCTTTTCTGAGTTGTTCCTCCTTCATCAACACAAATCTTTAATTTTTTAGAGCCTGACTATGATGCATCTTGGAGTAGGCCTCTTTGGGTTTATCCTGGTTGGGGTTCTTTGAGCTTCTTGGACTTGTAAATTCATGTCCTTTGTTAGACTGGGGAAATTTTGTCATGATTTCTTCAAATATTCTTTCTGTCTCTTTCTCTCTCTCATTTCCTTATGAAGTTCCCATGATGCATATATTACGTCTCTTGTTGTTGTTCCATAATTCCATTAAATTGTGCTCAGCTTTCTTGAGCCTGCATTCTTGTTGCTCTTCAATGTCTGTAATTTTAACTATCCTATCCTCTAATTCACTGATTCTTTCTTTTGCCTGATTAAATCTGTTGGTAGATTCTCCTATTGTGTTTCTCATTGCAGTTATTGTCCTCAGTTGTAATATCTTTTTTAGATCCTCTTTTGTTCTTAAAATGTTTTCCTTATTTCTTTTAGCCTTTTGTCTGTTTTTGTTTAGTTCTTCAGTTATGTTTAATGTTGTTTATTACATGCTTTCATTTTTTTCATTATTTGGTTATCTCTAGATGTGTTTTCACTCCCTTTGTCATGTTTATTTGGATGGGCTATTGTTTCTCTTTTCCTTGTGCATTTTGTGATTTTTTTTGTTGGGGCATTGGAATTTTCAAGGGTGTTAACTTTCTCAGTTTTCTCAAGTATTTGGTTTTTGCCTTCACTCCTTTTTGCAAGAAATTTTTAGGTGGGCAGAGCCTTCAGCTTTTGCTTATCATTCCTCTCCCTCTGTTATGGATTGAATTGTATACCCCCAAAATGTGGGTCAACTTGGCTAGGCCATGTGTTTTAGGCTGAGTTCTCTAGAGAAGCAAAACCAATAAACAGTGTGTGTGTATGTGTGTGTGTGTATACATACACAGAGATTTATATCAAAGAAATGGCTCACATGGTTGTAAAGGCTGGAATGTTTCAAGTCTGTTGGTCAGAATAGAGGCTTCTCCAAATTCATGCAGCTGCAGGGGCTGGTGAACCCAAGATCAGCAGGCCAGAGAGCAGGGCTCTTGCTCACAGGCTGTGAAGATCAATGAATCCCAAGATCAGAAGGCAAGACTGCAGGTAAGCTGCTAGCTCAAATCCCAAGAATCGGTGGTCAGATGAACAGGAGATAGCTGCAGGATCCAGCATGAGCAAAAAGCCCCCAAGATTTGCCAGAATGTCCACTTATATTCGACGCAGGCCACAAGCCCAAGGAAACGCCCATTCAACTGACTGGTAACTCACAGCAGATTCCATCATGGGGGTGATCACATATCAAATCTCAACAGGGAAATGATCAAAACATTACACGACTGCCAAAACGTGGCCCCGCCAGGTTGACAATCTTTACCATCACACCATGAGTCCCAGTATTGTGTGACTGTCCACCATTTTGTCATCTGATGTGATTTTCCTACATGTTGTAAATCCTACCTCTATGATGTTAATGAGCCAGGATTAGATGCAGTGATGTTAACGAGGCAGGACTCAATCTACAAGATTAGGTTATATCTTGAGTCAACCTCTTTTGAAATATAAAAGAGAGAAGAGAGAGAGATGGGGTCCTCATACCACGAAGAAAGTAGTGCCAGGAGCAGAGTGCGTCCTTTGGACCTGGGGTTCCTGCACTGAGAAACTTACACCAGGGGAAGATTGATGACAAGGACCTTCCTCCAGAGCTGACAGAGACAGAAAGGCTTCCCCTAGAGCTGGCTCCCTGAATTCAGACTTCTAGCCTACCAGACATTAGAGAATAAATTTCTGTTTGTTAAAGCCACCCGGTTGTGGTAACTGAGACAGCCTGTGATAGATGCTTCTCCCTCCGTGGTTTAAACGGAATTTGAAAGTTCCAGATCTTGTTTTTTAACTTTCAGTGTCTTCCAAGCACATCAGAGAACACACTGTGGTCTGTCTGTCCATCAGTGGACAACATCATTCAGGCGAGATATTGTACACTAATCAATCTGTGCAGCAGGGATGCAGTCTCCTCTCTCTGGTTATTACTCCCTTCCCTTCTCTGTTTCTGCAATCGTGTTCCTAGTCAGAAAACTCACTCCCAGCAAGCCCCTTTTGAAGCTGAGTGCTGCCCTCCAGTTTTGGCTAAGGGTTCCTTTCCTGCTCTGTGGGAGCTGCTTACATCTGAGCTGGCATTCAGTGGATGCACAGGCAGACTTTCCTCCATTTCTGGAGGAGGGGGGCTGGCACTCCCCAGAAGGATCTTTGAGAAGTGTGTTTTGTTGGTTTCAGAGTCCCAGTGCCCCTGTGGTGGTTGGGGGAGCAGTCTCCACTTAGGTGACCCACCTCTTGACTCCACCGTAGGGAACCTTCTGTAGGAGTTCATATCAGTACAAGCAGCCAATAGTTACCAGTTGGGGGAGGTACTGTCGCACTCTGAACAGACACCCAGGGAGGTCTGCCTAGGTGCTATCAGAGCCCGCCCCGTAGTATGTTGGCTGTGGATATAGCCTCCACTCAAGATGCCTGCTTCCTAGCACACAGCAGCCTCAGTCAGCAGTCCTCAGCACCGACCATAAGGAGGAACAGACAGACCCTAACTGATCCCCAGGGAGTTCCATCCTGTTAGTTTCAGAGGCCTGAGGTATGAGGTGCATAGGGAGGTAGGTAGATTGCTGACTATGGAAGCAGACTTCACTGTGGGGGCCTTCTGCACAGTTTGCAACAGATTAACAACCAATAATTACCAAGTGGAGGAAGGGGTGTCACGTTCTGGTCAAATCCCCATAGAGGTCTACCTTGTTGCTATCAGAGTCCCCCTGATAGACTGTTGTCTGTGAGTGCAGCGTTCACACAAGAGGCCTGCTTCCTAACACACAGAAGCCTCAGTTAGCCGTCCTCAGTGCCAACTGGAAGTAGGGACAGACTAACCCTAGCTGACCCCCAGGAAGGTTTGTCTTGTTGGTTTCAAAAGCCAGAGCTATGAGGCAAGCAGGGAGACAGGTAGAGTGCCGACGATGGAAGCAGGCTCCACTGCAGGACCCTTCTGAAGCAATTCACAGCAGGCTTGCAGGTGACTGGGTCTGGGTAGCAGAAGTGCTGGCACACTCTAAACAGACCCCCAGACCCCTCCCTGTAGTATGTCAGCTGTGGGTGTAGCCTCCACTAAACATGCCTGCTTCTTAGCACACAGCAGCCTCAGTCAGCAGTCCTCAGCGCTGACTGAAAAAGGGAGCAGACAGACCAGAACCAACTCCCCTGGAGGCCTTGAGCTACGGGGTGTGCAGGGATGCAGGTAGAGTGTTGACTATGAGAGTGGTGTCTACTGCATAGGCCTTCTGTAGCAATTTGCAGGAAGTTTGCAACCCACGGTGTCTGGGTAGCAGAGATACTGGCACACTCCAAACGGACCCCCAGGGAGGTCTGCGTGCTGATTTTAGAGTAGAAGCTTGGGGTTTTGTCTTTTTGTACAGGCAGTAGCTGTGGTGGTTAGGGAAATAGACTCTTTTTCTGGGACCATTACCCCAGCTCACAGCAGCTGGCAGCCTGTGTGGCTGGGAGAGGGCAGGGATGGTGGGGGAAGCAATTTTCCTACTGTATGCAACTCATTGTTGATTTGTTGATTCTTGCCTGTCTGCAGATCCTTGCTGCTTTCCTCTGCTCCCCAATTCAGGTCCCTCAAAGCCGAGCACTGTTTCCTTGTTGTATTTCTGGGGGAGGGTCAGAACAATGGCTTGTTTACGCCACCATCTTCCCAGAATGTTCCAGATATAAGTATTTTATTTAAAAAAAGTGAAAACTATATCTTTGCATTTTATTTCAGCAGTATCTTTAGGTATTTGAATCCCTTAAAATGTGCTCTCAACCAACTACTGAAAATTAGCAGAAACATGGCTATGCTATTTTCTTTCCTTTCTATGATTTCAGAGGTTTATGTTTAAATAATTCTTCTGACTACTACTTTAGGACTGACAGGTAATGACTCAATGAACAGTTGCACGTCTGACTCATTGAGAATCTGGTATGTCATTTGACTCATCTGCTTCTCCCATGTAAGAAATGTTATTATAAATGTACCAGAGGGTCCTTGTAAACTGCTTGAATGCACCGATAAAAGGTGCTAGAAAATTATAAGATTCGGAGAGTCTAATTTTAGAATACAGTTTCATAAAACTTCAAAGAGATCTTTAAACTTCATTATAGATCAACTCTGGGGTAACCTATTTATGTGGTAATCAACAAAACCAACAGAACCAAAAAAAAACTAAATTTACCTTTCTTCCATATTAAATATTTCATTAAAAAGTATTATAGCTTCTGTATGCTCTTGGTAATTAAGTTAAATGAAAAAAATTGAAAGAACCAAGTATTCAGTATTAAATTTTTTTTTCCTAATATAAGTTTAAAAATCCACACAATAGGCAGTGCTTACCATACATTACATTAACTAAGCCAGTTGCCTATTTCACTTTGGTTAAGTAGAATTAAACCTGTCCACAGCTTAAGTTTTTTGAATGTCAGTCTCCTAAAACTATTTCTACTATACAGAATGTATGGTGCAATGTGTGAATGATATGTTTTGATTCTGAATAACTGACAGCACTTTTTAAAAATAATTTATTTTTGTTGTTGAGAATATACACAGCAAAATGTACATCAATTCAACAGTTTCTACATGTACAATTCAGTGACATTAATTACAGTCTTTGAGTTGTGCAACCATTTTCACCCTCCTTTTCTGAGTTGTTCCTCCCCCACTTACATAAACTCATTGCCTCTTATGGCTACTGATGACATTGTTTTTAACATACTTTATTTTTTAGAACAGTTTTAGATTCGCAGAAAAATTGAGAAGATAGTACAGACAGTTACTATATACACCACATCCATTTTCCCCTATCTTACACTGGTAGCATGCTGCATTTGTTACAATTAAGGAGCCAATATTGATATATTATTATTAACTAAAGTCCATGTTTTTTTCCAGATTTCTTGTCGTACTACTGTTTTTTTTTTTTTCTATCCCAGGAACCACATTACATTTAGTCATCATGTCTCCTTAGGTTCCTCTTAGGTGTGACATTTCTCAGACTTGCCCCGTTTTTGATGACCTTAACAGTATTAAGGAATATTAGTCAAGTAGTTTGTAGGATGCTCCTCCAGTGGAATTTGTCTGATGTTTTCCTCATGATTAGAATGAGGTTACGTAAAGTACCATTTTCATCACATATCAAGATTACATTCTGTCAACTTGATTTATCATCACTGTTAAACTTTTTTTTTTTGGTTAATATTGACCTTGATCATCTGCCTGGTGTAGTGTTTGTCAGGTTTTTCTACCGTGAAGTTATTATTTTAACTTACACTTAAAAAGTGGGGAGTTATGCTCCTGCTCCTTGAGGGTGGAGTATCTTCATAAGTTATTTGGAATTCTACTGCATGCGGACATATGTCTCCTCTCTTCCATTTATTTATTAAATAATTTTTCTATATCAGTATGAATTCATAGATATTTATTTTAAATTTTGGTTTATAATCTAATACTACTTTATGTTCTGACTCAAATTATTCTAGCTTTGGTCATCGGGAGCTCTTTCAGTTGGCTCCTGTGGACACCTTTGACTCCTGTGGCTCCTTTGACAAACGTCCCATCATTGTGGAGTATTTTTTTTTTTTTTTTTGAGCACTTCTTTACTTTCTGGTGCTGCAGGACGCTCCAGGCTCATCTGCGTATTTTCTGCCCCAGTCTTTGAACTGACCATTTCTCCAGAGAGCCCTATTTCCTTTTATTGGAGAGTGGTGTTTAGAAACCAAGATCTAGGCATAGCTGACAACTTCTTAAAATGATTTATATTCTAATTTCTTACTAATTAGGATAATTTACAATTACAATAAACTCTTATTTATCCCCATCCAAATAATCACAGAACCCAAATAACTATTTTTTCTGCATTTAATATCATAAGAGATAATCAGGAATGTAGCAGAGTTAATTTCAGTTTTACAGCTTCTATAGCTTTAGTCCACCACGTGTCTGTCAGTTTGTCGTACTGCGGTGGCTTGCACGTTGCTGTGATACTGGAAGCTTTGCCACTGGTATTTCAAATACCAGCAGGGTCACCCTTGGTGGACAGGTTTCAGTGGACCTTCCACACTAAGATAGACTAAGATGAAGCACCTTGCAGTCTATTTTTAAAAAACTGGCCAGTGAAAACCTTAGGGACAGAGGCAGAATATTATCTGATATACTGCCAGAAGATGAGCCCATCAGATGGGAAAGCACTCAAAATACGACTACGGAAGAGCTGTGACCTCAAAGTAGAGTTGATCTTAATGATGTTGATGGAGTCAAGCTTTCAGGACCTTCATTTGCTGATGTGGCATAACTCAAATGAGAAAAGACAGCTGCAAACATCCATTAATAATAACAATGTGGAATGTATGAAGTATGAATCTAGGAAAATTGGAAGTCATCAAAATTATATGGAATGCATAAACATCAATATAAACAGCAACTATACACATGGACCTCTCCAGATGGAATACACAGGAATCAAATCAACTACATCTGTGGAAAGAGACGATAGAGAAGTTTGGCCAAGGGCTGACTGTGGAACAGACCCTCAGTTACTCATTTGCAAGTTCAGGTTGAAGTTGAAGAAAATCAGAACAAGTTGACGAGAGCCAAAGCACAACTCTGAGTATATCCCATCTGAATTTATGGACCAACTCAAGAATAGATTTGATGCATTGAACATTAATGACCGAAGACCGGATGAGTTGTGGAATGATATAGGACATCATACATGGAGAAAGCAAGAGATCACTAAAAAGACAGGGAAGAAAGAAAAGATCAAAATGGATGTCATAAGAGACTCTGAAAGTTGCTCTTGAACAAAGAATAGCTAAAGCAAAAGGAAGAAATGATGGAGTAAGAAAGCTGAACAGAAGATTCCAAAGGGTGGCTCAAGAAGAAAAAATATTATAATGAAATGTGCAGAGACCTGGAGTTAGAAAACCAAAAGGAAAGAACAGGCTTGGCATTTCTCAAGCTGAAAGAAATGAAGAAAAAATTCAAGCCCTGGGTTGCAATATTGGATAATTCTATAGGGAAAATAGTAAACAATGCAGGAAGCATTAAAAGAAGATGGGAAGAATACACAGAGTCATTGTACCAAATAAAATTGGTCAATGTTCAAACATTTCAGGAGGTAGCATATGATCAAGAGCCGATGGTACTGAAGGAAGAGGTTCAAATCAAGCTGTACTGAAGGCACTTGGTGAAAAATAAGGCTCCAGGAATTGATGGAATACCAACTGAGGTATTTCAACACACAGATGCAGTGCTGAAAGTGCTCACTTGTCTATGCCAAGAAATTTGGAAGACAGCTACCTGGCCAACTGACTGGATGAGATCCATTGTTGTGCCCATTCCAATGAAAGGTGATCCAACAGAATGCGGAAATTATCAAACAATATCATTAATATCACGAACAAGAAAAATTTTGCTGAAGATCATTCAAAAGCGGTTGCAGCAGTACATTGACAAGGAACTGCCAGAAACTCAAGCCTGATTTAGAAGAGGGTATGGAATGAGGGATGTCACTGCTGACGTTAGATGGATCATGGCTGAAAGCAAAGTATACCAGAAGGATGTTCACCTATGTTTTTTACTGATTATGCAAAGGCATTTGACTGTGTGGATCATAATAAATTTGCTTAACATTGTGAAGAATGGGAGTTCCAGGACACTTAATTGTGCTCATGGGAAGCCTATACTTAGATCAAGAGGCCGTTGTTCAAAAGGAACAAGGGGATACTGTGTGGTTTAAAATTAGAAAAGGTATGAGTCAGGGTTGTATCTTTTCACCATACTTATTCAATCTGTATGCTGAGCAAATAAACCAAGAAGCTAGTCTACATGAAGAACATGGCATCAGAATTGGAGGAAGGCTTATTAACAACCTGTGATATGCAGATGACACAACCTTGATTGCTGGAAGAACTTACTGATGAAGATCAAAGACCACCTCAGTATGGATTACACCTCGACATAAAGAAAACTAAAGTCCTAAGTACTGGTCCAATAAGCAACATCAGGATAAACAGAGAAAAGTTTGAAGTTCTCGAGGATTTCATTTTACTTGGATCCACAGTCAACACACATGGAAGCAGCAGTCAAGAAATCCAATGATGCATTGCATTGTGCCAATCTGCTGCCAACGACCTCTTCAAAGTGTTAAAAAGCAAAAATGTCACTTTAAGGACTAATTTCACCTGAGGGAGGTCATGGCATTTTCAATCACCTCATATGCATGTGAAAGCTGAACAATGAATAAGGAAGAATGAAGAAGAATTGATGCCTTTGAATTACGGTGTTGTCAAAGAATATTGAATATACCATGGACTGCCAGAAGAACAAACAAATCTGTCTTGGAAGAAGTACAGCCAGGATGTTCATTAGAAGCAAGGATGGTGAGACTTTGTCTCACATACTTTGGACATGTTATCGGGAGGGACCAGTCCTTGGGGAAGGACACCATGCTTTTAAAGTAGAGGGTCAGTGAAAAAAGAGGAAGGCCCTCAACGAGATGGACTGATACAGTTGCTGCAACAATGGGCTCAAGCATAATGATTGTGAGGATGGCACAGTGTTTTGTTCTGTTGTACACAGGGTCGCTGTGAGATGAAACTGACTCGATGCCATGTAACAACAACAACATAGCTGCAGTACATTACAATTATAATAGAACTTATAATGATAACTAAGATAAGGTAAGTGCCTCAAGAGTTTTCTGATTCAAATAAAGATGTAAACATATGAAATAGGCTTTTAATGCTAAATATTACATTCTACTTTTTAAAACTCAAACATCATATATAAAACACTCAAATGCCCACACATCAGAGATAATTGGTATTTCACCCTAAAAACTGGATAATCTGCTTATGATTTGGTTAACCTGAACATTTAAACTCTTAGGATGGAAGGCACAGTCGTAACTTAGAACCAAATAACATTAGGGTTCTAACAAATGAAAATAATGATATTAAATGTATTAATATATGCAAACGTACACAGCACAGTGGCTGACACATCTGTTTGATCTTAATGTTCCGTATCTGGCAAAAGATGACTGAGAGGAAACACGAAGTTCCTGGGTGGCACAACAGTTAAGCACTCAGCTGCTAACAGGTTGGTGATTTGAATCCACTCAGAGGTACCCTGGAAGAAAGGCCTGGAGTGATCTACTTCTGAAAGACCACAGACATTGAAAACCCTGTGGACCTGTGTTTTCTGAAAAGCCCATGGAGTACAGTTCTACTCTGAAACACATGAGGTTGCCATGAGTCAGAATCGACTTGGTGACAACCGGTTTTTGGTTATTTTTTGCGTGGCACATGCTGGGTCTAGACGTGTTTCTTGTTTTCTCAGAGGTACCTAACACTACTTCACAAGGCTGAGTGGGGACTGGGAAGATCCCTTTAAAGTTTGGATGTGGATGGTTCCAAGAAGCTGATGGGTTTCTGAGTGATCCTGGATTAAGCCCAATGTAAGAACTCACTGTTTTAGCTTTACTGAATGATAAAACTGAGGCTTACAGTAACTCTGTAATTATCAGTCATGTCAATTTACAGGCATTGATCAGGGCTGCACACTGTGCTAAGCTCTCCTCTTGGTCACCTTCTGCAGATGGGCCTGCAGTGCCTGCCGAGTTGCAGTGGCTGGAAGCAAATGAACAAAGAACAGTTGCATTCCTGTGGACAAGTTTTTTTTTCCCTTCGGATTCCCTATTGATGGAGAGATAAATAAACCTATATTATACCCCAGTTATTACTTTCTGAAGGAAACATAGTCTTGTAGATTAAAGGGTAAACTGCATTTAAATACAGTAAGCACAAATTGAGTTGACTTCTCTGTTACTGCCCTATGCATTGTTATATATTGTCCTATATGATACTCTTTTCTTCCCCATGATTTTCATAGTTACAAAATATTTTCATCATCATTCAGTTTAAACCCCACAATAACCCAGAAAGGGAAGGAAGCAGGACAGGTATTCTCCATTTTACAGATTAGGAAACAGGCTCAGAGTGGTAAAGTGATTTTCACAGAGGAAGATGTCACAGCTGGGTTTTGAAGTCCTGTCTTCTTATTCTGGATTTGATGCTTGTTGCAGTCATCTAGTGCTGCTGTAACAGAAATACCATAAGTGGATAGCTTTAACAAAGAGAAATTTATTCTCTCACTCTCTAGTAGGCTCCAAGTCCAAATTCAGGGCATCAGCTCCAGGAGAAAGCTTTTTCTGTCGGCTGTGGAGAAAGGTCCTTGTCATCAGTCTTCCTTTGGTCTGGGAGCATCTCAGCACAGGAACCTCAGGTCCAAAGGACGCGCTGTGCTCCTGGCACTGCTTTCTTGGTAGTATGAGGTCCCCATGTCTTTCTGCTCGCTTCTCTCTTTTATATCTCAAAACAGATTGGCTTAAGACACTACCTAATCTTATAACTGCCACTAATTCATCTCATTATATCATAGTGATAGGATTTACAACACATAGGGAAATCACATCAGATGACAGAATGTTAGACAATCATACGATACTGGGAATCATGACCTAGCCAAGCTGACAGATATTTTGGGGGGGGACACAATTCAATCTGTGACAGTGCTCTTTCCACTAACTATACCAAAGCAGGGTGATTTTAGGTAATAGACATTTAAAAAAAAAAATAAAAGTTGTGTATTTAATGTAAAAATTATACAGTTAGCATATCAGACCTATAATTTCAAGAATATTATTTAGGATGAGAGTAAACTAGGTATTGAATATAAAAGTGAGACAATATAAATAAAAATATTAAATAATGGCTAGGTGGTATATGAATATGGAAGAAATCATAAATGTGAATAGAGTTTGGGGAACAGTGAACTTAACTCTGCTTAGATTCTAAGAGAAAAAAGGTCATTCCTAAAGGATATCAAGCAATAGGCCCCCAAAATGAAAGAAATTTAATAATAAGAAAAAATAGGTTGACATTTTAGAATGATTAAAAGAACTGTGTACAGTAGCCTGTATTTGCCTGACCAGACTGTTGTCTTACATAATAATTATAAACTATGTTACGAGTTAAAAAAAAAAAGTTATATAAGTGATGAAGATTTAAAAATATGTGATCTCTCTTGCTGATATTTTGGTAATTATAAGTTTAGTAGTAGCTCGTGTTTCTGTTTATACTTTTATTAAAACTAATCAAGTATCACACGAAAAGCATCCAAAAGCCAAATTTAATGCTCTTAAATAAAAAGGAAGAGATTGTTTTTCCTCTGGCATGGGAAACTGACTTTCAATTTGGAAAGTTCACAAATTTCAGGCAAGTTTATTTAATGCACAGGGATTCTGATTTTTTTGAAGTGCAGCGGCAACAAGGTATAGCAGAAAATGCACTGGAATGAGAATTACCAGTCCTGGGGGTTAGTCTTAGCTTTGTGACAAACTAGCTGTGTGATTTTAGGCAAATGACCTTAAAAAACAAACAAACAAAAAAAACTACGTAAGCAAAGAGCATTAAGATTTCTCAGAGTCCTTTTAGTTCTAATTCTGAGTCAAAAATTCATCCTAAGCAATTTCCCAATTTATAAAGCAATTTTTAAAAATTGTGGGTTTGGAGTGGTGATCCTGTTGGCTTCCTGGGAGCATATTAAAATGCCCCTCTCTCCAGCAATTCTCTATGTAGGTTTCAAATCCTTTGGGAATATTTTCTCTGTCTCATGGTTTAAAGGCAAGTGGTTATTAAAGATATTTTCTTGTTTTCTCCAAATTCACCTTGAGTTTGAATGTTTCTGTATGTTGTCTTTAATAATTATAACCTTGAAAACTGTCAAAATCTAATTTTACTTCATACCTCTCTATCCAGATCTCCAGTTTATCTTAACATCTCCAACAAGAATTGACTAAAGATCCGTATGAAGTACAAGTCATCGATTATAATGTATATTTTTACTCAGAATTTCCTTGGACTACAGACACATCCTTCTATATTCATTAGCTAAGTCGCAACCTTTTATCTCCTTTAATGTTTTCCTATGAGCCCTGATTCACCCACCACAGCTGTCAAGACGAGGAACCCAAAAGTTTCTTTTTTCTCTTTTAATATTACAGCAGCAATTCGTCAACACGGAATGCAATGTTTTGAACTCAGGAAAGCCAGGGCTTCTGGCCAGACCCGAGTTCCTGAAACTTTCAACTTATACCCTTCATCAACCAATACAACCAACAACATTTCTGAAGATTTTATGGGGCCCTCTAAAAAAAAAAAAGGAAAAACACAAAATTAGGTTCATTTTTGGAAAAGGCCAATGCAAATGAGAAGTGCTAAAGCGTAACGTTTGTTAGCTTTCATGGTTAAATGGGTCACTGCCAAAAAAATTTATAAATATAAAATAATATATATAGTATATATGCAAATATATAAATATAAATATATAGTATAAAACCAAAAACACCATAGCCATAAAACCAAAACCAAACGCACTGCCGTAGAGTCGATTCTGACTCATAGCAACCTTATAGGACAGAGTAGAACTGCCCCGTAGAGTTTCCAAGGAGCGCCGGGTAGATTCGAACTGCCGACCTTTTGGTTAGCAGCTGTAGCACTTAACCACTACACCACCAGGGTTTCCAAAATGGGAACACTTTTCTATCTCTCATCTCTAAATGCAGAATCTGATGAATTAGACTGGACCTTCTAAAAGGCCAAATTTGAATCACAGATTTTACAACTCATATAAAGTAAGCTGCAAAGAAATGAAAAACGCTAGAAGGGACAAAAATGAGCCAGAGTATCTAACCTTGAGCTGGCCTAAATAGTAACCCACGTCGGAATCAGGCCTGTATCACCCAAGCCTCCTAGAAGAAAGGACATTCAGAAAGAGATTACTCCTGTAAATTCTATCTACCTTGGAAAGCATCTTCGAGAACAGTGGCCTAATACAATCTAGATTACCCTTTTTCCTACAGAACAATCATATGAGGAGGGGGTAAAAGATCAGAGAGGAGTCCTCTCTGTGTGGCAGAGTCATACAATAAAGTACAGAAGGAAATCAGCTGGATGATAAAAGGATGGGAGGGCTGACCTGGAGCAAACATACTCCCTCTCCTCATCCCCAGACTAAAAAAAAAGACTATTCAGCATTTATTCAATAAAATCTTTCTCAAATTTAGAACCTATTGTTATTTACTCTACTGGACTATTTGGATTGCTTGCTCTGATTGAACAAGATGTTTAATTCAACAGCTACTTAATGTAGCATCAGTTTTATAAAACAAAAACTTATCCTAATTGAGAAAGGGGGTAAAGAAGTTTGCTGTAAAGATACTTATGGTTTTAGAACTGAAACTAGAGCTCTATCCCTCATTCACGGGTCATTGTTTCTACTTTCCTCTGTGTTTCTGCTCATTATCTGCCTAGTAGCTAACTTCTGCTTACAGTGTCTGTTCCCTTTTAACTTCTGCTTGCACATGACATGGACTTGTTACAGCACTATGCCAGGTGCTGGAAATATAGCATTGAGTAAGACAGACGTGGCCTTGACTTCATGGGACTCACAGTCTACAAGAAATAAACACACAGTCTCATATGTACATACAGTCATGATAGTTACAAAATAAACATAGAAGACACGATGAGAGCATATAGTAGGCAATGATTTGAACTGTGGATCATGATCCATGATTGAATCATGAGGTCAACCTAGTGGGTTGTCTTAGTTACCTAGCGTAGCTATAACAAAAATTACAAGTACACGGCTTTAAAGAACAGAAATTTATTGTCTCACAGTTTTGGAGGCTAGGAATACAAATTCAGTGTGTCAGCCTTGCAGACTTTCTTTGTGGGCTACAGGGGAAGATTCTCATCTCTGCACTTTTGCAGTCCTGGGCATTTCTTGGCATTCCTTGGCTGCTTGTAGATGTATCTTCACATGTGTGTGTCTGTGTCTATTCTGATCTTTTGATAAGACACCAATCAGAATGGGTAATTTCACTACTCTGATATGACCTTATTAACGTAACAAAAGAAAACTCCTATTTCCAAACAGTGTCATATTAACAGGTACAAGGATTAGGACTTCAACGTAACTTTTTACCAGACACAATTCAATTCAAAACATGGGTAAGACCAGTACTTTTTTTTATTGTACTTCAGATGAAGGTTTACAGAACAAAGTAGCTCCTCAATAAACAGTTAGTATACATATTGTTTTATGACATTGGTTAACAACCCCATGACATGTCAACACTCTCCCTTCTTGAACTTGGGTTCCCTATTACCAGCTTTCCTGTCCCTTCCTACCTTCTAGTCCTTGACCGTGGGCTGGTGTGCCCCTTTAGTCTCATTTTGTTTTATGGATCTGTCTAATCTTTGGATGAAGGGTGCACCTCAGGAGTGACTTCATTACTGAGTTAAAAGGGTGTCTGGGGACCAGACTCTCAGGGTTTCTCCAGTCTCTGTCAGGCCAGTAAGTCTAGTCTTATTTTGTATCTTAGAATTTTTTTCTACATTTTTCTCCAGCTCCATCCTAGACCCTCCATTGTGATCCCTAAGACCAGTACTTTTTTTTTTTTTATTAACTTTTATTGAGCTTCAAGTGAACGTTTACAAATCAAGTCAGACTGTCACATATAAGTTTATACACACCTTACTCTGTACTCCCACTTGCTCTCCCCCTAGTGAGTCAGCCCTTCCAGTCTCTCCTTTCATGATAATTTTGCCAGCTTCCAACTCTCTCTATCCTCCCATCCCCCCTCCAGACAGGAGATGCCAACACAGTCTCAAGTGACCACTTGATATAATTAGCTCACTCTTCATCAGCATCTCTCACCTACCCACTGTCCAGTCCCTTTCATGTCTGATGAGTTGTCTTCGGGGATAGTTCCTGTCCTGTGTCAACAGAAGGTTTGGGGACCATGACCGCCGGGATTCCTCTAGTCTCAGTCAGACCATTAAGTATGGTCTTTTTATGAGAATTTGGGGTCTGCATCCCACTGATCTCCTGCTCCCTCAGGGGTTCTCTGTTGTGCTCCCTGTCGGGGCAGAAGACCAGTACTTTTAACAAAAGAAACAAAATACAAAATACCAGAGTACATCATATATAGTAAGACTTTTTCAGGAGTTGTAAATTTGGGAACCATCAGCACATGCATAGTAGCTGAAGCTCTCTGCAGGTGTTTCTGTCTGTGAGGAAGTAAGGAGCAAAATTAAAGCCATTGCTAACCATCCTGGCTTTCTGTTTCTTAGTCTTATGCTCATTTCCTGTAATAATTGCTCTACTAAAAAATAACATTATAGCCACGTTAAAGAAAGTATAAATCTTCAAGGAAGTTTCGTGTATTATGTCGTAATGACAGGGAAAGTCAGTGAATTATAGAATTTATATTTATCTTACTTAAATGATTGAAAAAATTCATGCATGTATTGGATAGTCCACATTTTCTAAGGCTGCATCTCTTTATCTCTGAGTCCACACTTCAATTTTGAATAGGCAGAATGAGATTTTTCTATACAAGCACTGGTATCAGTTATATCGTCTGTCCAAGGGACTAGCAATACTTTTCTTCTCCTGATTCTTTGCTCACAGTGTTCACAACACTAATTTCATTTTATGCGGAGTAAAATACTGTGTGGTGCAGTTAATTACTTCATATGGCCCTTCTAGCCATAGCTTTTGTGACTCCCACAAAATGACTGGGTGGGCCTATGCAAATAATGTGTTTGTCGTCCATCAAGGGGACTGGAAAGCCTGCTAAGAATGCAAACAAGGTGCATAGAATGCCTGTGCAGGTGGGACCATGCAAATAAAGTGTATGGAACCCTAATGAGGGGATTGGTAAATGTTGGTATTCCCACCAGACTTAAGAGAGAGCCAGCCCCAGAGCAGAAACAGGACCTCACTACCATCAAGAAAGAAGATCCGGGAGTGAAGCGCATCCTTTGGACCTAGGGGCCTTGTCTGAGAACCTCCTAGACAGACGAAGAGAGCAGTAACATCAGAGACAGCGCAAGACAGTGAGAAACAGCGTCAGCGAAACAGTGGCAGCAGAAGCAGGAGATCAGCATGAGACAGTATGGTGGGCTTCCTGGCCTACGGAGCAAGGCGGTTACACTGGGCATGCCAACCCATGGAGTGAGGGAGCTGAGAGCCTTCTGGGCAGGAGGCTTTCTGGTGGAGTAGGCTGCCGCTGGGCACTTATCGGTAGAGCCAAAGAGCTTTGTAATACTTGCCTGAGCAGCGCAGAGGCTGGGTCCAGGGGCCAACAGGCCCAGTGGCCCAAAGGCTGAGGGAGAGGCCTCTACCCACTGCCGTCGAGTTGATTCCGACTCGAAGCGACCCTATAGGACAGAGTAGAACTGCCGTATTGAGTTTCCAAGGAGCGCCTGGCAGATTCGAACTGCTGACCCTTTGGCTAGCAGCCATAGCACTTAACCACACCACCACCAGGGTTTTCAACTGTAACCTAGTACTTCCCTAATAAACCTCATAATTGTGAGTGTTGTCCGTGAGTTCTCCGTGGCCGTTGCAAGGAATTATCGAACCCAGCAGAGATCTAGAGAATGTCGTGGGAGGGACAGTTGGTGTCAGAATTGCTAAAAAGGTTGGAGGGCTGAGGTATGACTGACTTCTACCTCACAGGAATCAGACTTTGGCTGATGTTGGTAGTGATTCTCTCTCTTCCCACTCATGAAGTTAGACCAGGACAGACGTCACCATGCCATACTTATATACTGCTACTGTGGTAATAATTCCCCATTGGAGCCTCTCTCTCTCTCTCTCACACACACACACCATAATTTCCATAAATTTCAATCTAAAACTGTTCATTTAAAGCAATACTTTATACCTAAGTACACACTGGTACATTTTACTTTGTAAGGAAAGTTTAGTATCATAGAGCTGAAGTATTAAAGCATGTAGCAGATTTCTCCAATGCAATATGTCATTTGATTTCTTGACTGCTGCTTCCACGGGCATTGACTGTAGTTTCAAGTAAAACGAAATCCTTGGCAACTTCAATATTTTCTCCATTTATCACGATGTTGCTTGTTGGTCCATTTGTGAGGATTTTTGTTTTATGTTGAGGTGCAATCCATACTGAAGGCTGTGGTCTTTGACCTTCATCCATAAGTACTTCAGGTCCTCTTAACTTTCAGCAGGCAAGGTCGTGTCATCTGCATAACGCAGGCTGTTAATAGGTCTTCCTCCAATCCCTGATACCGCATTCTTCTTCATATAGTCCAACTTCTCAGATTGTTTGCTCAGCATATAGATTGAAAAAGTATGGTGAAAGAATACAACCCTGATGCACACATTTCCTGATTTTAAATCACGCAGTACCCCCTTGTTCTGTTCGAATGACTGCCTCTTGGTCTATGTACAGGTTCCTCATGAGCACAATTAAATGTTCTGGAATTTGTATTCTTCGCAATGTTACCTGTAATTCGTTACAATCCACACAGTCAAATGCCTTTGCATAGTGAGTAAAACACAGGTAAGCTTCTTCCTGGTATTATATGCTTTCAGCGAAGATCTACCTGACATCAGCAATGATATCCCTCTTTCCATCTCCTCTTCTGAATCTGGCTTGAATTTCTGGCAGTTCCCTACTGATGTACTGCCGCAACTGTTTTTGAATGATCTTCAGCAAAATTTTACTTGTGTGTGATATTGATACTGTTCCGATAATTCCCACAATCTGTTGGATCACCATTCTTTGGAATGGGCACAGATACGGATCTCTTTCAGTCGGTCTACCAGGTAGCTGTCTTCCAAATTTCTTGGCATATGCAAATAAGCGCTTCCAGCGTTGCATTAGTTTGTTGAAACATCTCAACTTGTATTTCATCCATTCCTGGAGCCTCGTTTGTCATCAATCCTTCAGCGCTGCTTGGACTTCTTCCTTCAACACCATTGCTTCTTGAGCATACGCTACCTCTTGAAATGGTTGAATGTCGACCAATTCTTTTTGGTACAGTGACTCTCTGTATTCTATCTTCTTTTGATGCTTCCTGCCTTGTTCAATATTTTGCCCATAGAATCCTTCAGTATTACAATCGGAGGCTTGAATTTTCTCTTCAGTTCTTTCAGCTTGAGAAATGCTGAGTGTGTTCTTCTCTTTTGGTTTCCTAACTCCAGGTCTTAGCACATTTTATTACTTTGCTTTGTCTTCTTGAGATGCCCTTTAAAATCTTCTGTTCAGCTCTTCAACTTCGTCATTTCTTCCATTCACTTTAGGTACCCTATGTTCAAAAGCAAGTTTCAGAGTCTCTTCTGACATCCATTTTGGTCTTTTTTGTCTTTTGAATGGCCTTTTGCTTTCTTCATATATGATGTCCTTGATGTCATCCCACAACTCATCTGATCTTTGATCATTAGTCTTCAATGTTCTCAAATCTATTCTTGAGATGGTCTCTAAATTCAGGTGGGATATACTCAAGGTTGTTCTTTGGCTTTGGTGGATTTTTTAAATTGTCCTCAGCTTCAACTTGAACTTGCATAAGAGCAATTGAAGGTCTATTCTGCAGCCAGCCCCTTGTCTTGTTCTCACAGAGGATATGGAGCTTCTCCATCATCTCTTTATACAGATGTAGTTGATTTGATTACTGTGTATTCTATCTAATAAGGCTGTTGTTCAGTTTATGTCAACTTATAGATGAGGTACAGCTAAACAGACTGTAAGAATGGACAGGTCTTTCTCCTTTATCCATGGGTCAATACCAAACCACTGCAGCTAGGAACAACAACTCTCACAAACTATGCCTCGAATTAATAAAGTTTTAGGCTCTTTTCCCTCCCATCTTAGTAGAAACTGTTGAGCCTCCAAAGGAATGGGAAAACAAGGAAAAACAAAAATCTGACCAGCACTGGTAGAAGAGTCTAAGAGCTTGGCCACCATACTTGATCAAACTGGTACATCTGGCCGTTATGAGCAATAAAATAATAATAGGCAGACCTGCAGGGGAGGTTGGGAGGCATGAATAAGATTTTTGCCATTTGCCTCCTGGATGACACACCCCCTTAAGGACAAGGCAATGGTTTTTCATTGTTTAACAAAACAGCCATAATAATGAACACCTGGCATCTTATCTCGTTCCTTACTGCTTTTCTGATTTTTCCATAGTAATGAAGCAGCCATCCCTAACATATCTGTTGAAGTGTAGAACAGTCTTGAGGCAGGACTATTTTCTAAGCAACTTTACAGAGCAAAAACAAAGAAAAGGGTGCAGAGTACTCAACCATTCTGTAACTTGATTAGCTGTGATTTTGTTTTCAGGTGTTTTTTCACCTGTTAGTAAGAGGGCATGTAAAGCACTACATGGTGTTCATCACATTAAATGGTGTATGGGAGACAAAAACACCAAGTGTATGACCCTGGCTGTACCTTCTAGGAATGTACTATTTATAAAGCTGAGTTACTTGGTTCCCAAGTTATATCACTTGGAATGTTTTCGAATACAAGTACAGAAGACACAACTAGAACAATAAGAGAAATTTATCTCACACTTCAAGAAGTTCAGGGATAGACTAATTTTCAAGTTGGTTAATGCAATGTATTAATTTCAATGATATCATTCAGGGCTTAGACTTTTTCTATTTTTCACTATGTCATCTTTGGCATGTCGATTCCTGCTCTTAGGTTTGTCCCCTTACAACAACAAGGTGATGTAATATGATGTGTCATCAAGTGAAAGAACAGGAGTCATTTTCTTCTATGGGTCTATTTTTATCACCTAGGAGAAACTTTTGCTAGATCCCTTGCTGTTCAGGCTTCCTATCATGTCTCATTGGCCCAAATTGCTTCACAAGCAATTTTGCCTAAACTGATCACTGGCGAGGGGAAATGGAATGATCGTAATTGGCACCAATCAAGGTCACTGGCTTGGGAAGGGGTTCAGTATCCCTTAAATCATAAATGTGTCCTAGACTTACTCAAATAGGGATTCTCTTAGCAAGGAACAAAGCTGGGATATGGGCTGTAGAGAAGAATGGCTCTTGGCCAGACAACCAGTAGGGTCTACTACACAAGTATAAAGCAGAGCAAAACCAGACACACAAACTTAAAAAAGAACCATGGTCATTCTGAGGAATTTATTATGTAGCTTCTTGGGGTGGTAAAAGGGACAGGGGCTTTAGAATCAGACAGGTCTGGTCACTTGGTAGTGACTTAACCTCAGAGAATTAACTTCTGTGCAATTCAACATTTTTATTTGTAAAATGTGGATAACAGTGCCTGCTTCTAAAAGCTGTGATGAGTATTAAATCTTTTGATGGATGTAAACTGCCTAAAAGGTTACAGATATTCAAAAAGTATATATTCTTTTCTTCCTTTATTGGAGCTATACAATAATTCATAATGATCCCAAGCCATCAACAAAATGCTAAATCTTATTCTGTATATTGTTTTGTAGCAGATATTTATTATATATTAGAAATATTTTTGTCAATCTGATTAAAATTTTTGTTGTTGTTTGGTGCCATTGAGTTGATTCTGATTCATAGTGACCCCATTTGACAAAGTAGAACTGTCTCATAAGGTTTTATTGCCTATAATTTTTATAGAAGCAGATCCCCATATCGTTCTCCCGTGGAGCAGCTGGGTGGGTTCAAACCACCAACCTTCTGGTTAGCAGCCAAGTACTTAATCATTGTACCACCAGGACTCCTTTCTGATTAAGAGATTCTATGTTCATAAAATGTAAAAAATCAGTTATCCAAATACCAAGAATGGCTCATTAATAAGAACAGCTGCTTCCTATGTTCTATGCTCTATACATTTTCTCATTCAATTTTTTTTAAAAAACTGGGCCTGGGGTTGCTACTGGCTTGTGGTAGATAAAGGACAGGGATGCTGCAAAACTACAATGCACAGGAAAGCTCCCCACAAAAAAAGTTTCTCATTCAATTTTTATGATAATGCTGTGGGTTAGGTATTATTATCCTCATTTTATAAATAAGGAATTGACCTTCGGAGAGATTGAGAAGCATAAGATCATCAATAGTTGGAAGTAGAATACCTGGGTTTATCTGACTATAAATATAACGCTCTTCAACTATAACACATCGCCTGAATAGAGTGATAGCATGTCAGTAAGTGCTATTAAAAATTTATAAGATTCACTTACAATAGCAACAAAAGATATAAGGTACTTGGGAATAAATCTTAAAAAACAGTTGTGGTATTAAGATAACTGGAGTTTCACAAACAAAAGAATGAACCTGGACCCATACCTCATACCATATAACTCAAAATGGATCAAAGGCCTTACTATAATGACTGAAACCATAAAACTTTGAGAAGAAAACACAGGGTTCATGTTCAGAACCTAGTTTTTAATAATGGAGTCTTACATATGACATGGAAAACAAGAGCAATAAAAGACAAAATAGATAAATGGGGGCTGATGCCCTTCCAAGCCCACTGGGACAGTAAATTCACTCCTTCAATTCTCCTTGTGGACTAGGGAAATGGGGCTTTGGGTGGTCCCATTCTCCTGGTCCACCTTAATGGTGACCCAGGCCTCTCAGCCCCAGGCAACTCCATTCTCATGGCCCACTGACATGGCAGCCCTGTCCCCTAAACCTTGGGGTAGTGGTCTCATTCTCCTGGCTGAACCAAATGGCAGCACCACCCTTAAGAACTGAGTTTGTGGTGACTGGACTCTTTAAAGCCTAGAAGGCTTTGCTTCCTTCCTAGCTTAGTTGTCTACGGCTGCTATAACAGAAATACCACAAGTGGATGTCTTTAACAAACAGAAATTTATTTACTCACAGTTTAGGAGGCCAGAAGTCCGAATTCAGGGTGCCTGCTCTACAGGAAGTCTGTCTCTATCTGTTGAGTCTGGAGGAAGGTCCTTGTCTCTTTTGAGCCTCTACTCCAGGGCAATCTTCATGTGGATTGGCATCACTGTCCCCCATCTCTGCTCTGCTCACTTGTTTAATCACTTTTGTATCTCAAAAGAGATTGACTTCAAGATACGCCCTACACTAATCCTGTCACATTAACATAACAAAGACAACCCATTCCCAAATGGGATTATAACCACAGGTACAGTGGTTAGAATTTACAACACATATTTTTTGGGGGACGTACTTCAATCCATAACATTCCCTTTGAAACCATGGTATCCCTGTCCTCTCCCTCCCCTGAGCTCCTTTCTACAGTTCTGCTGATTTCCAAACTCTACCTGGGATGGTCTTTTCCTTTTCTCGGAGGACAACGGATATTTGCAACCAACTAGTTCCACTGGCCCATTTCCTGTCTGTAGAATTCCAGGAGGCAGAATAATTTTCTTCATTTTTCCTGTCTCTATCCTTTTCATCTAAGCTGACAGGATTTCTACTGACGTGGTTGATTGGATCCATGAGTCACAGGCCCAATCTCTTTAGCAAAAGATTGTGTAGCCACACCCCTGGAGAAAGTTCCAGGACAGACTTTTTTATTTGTACAACAAAATTTTCCAAATCTTTAAGTTGTGGTTTCATTTTGCACAGTTCGTTTTTAAGTCTCCTTCCTCCCACATTTTACTGTATGCAACAAGGAGAAGACAAGATACTGCTTAGAAATCTCAGCCAAATATCCAAGTTCATCACTTACTAAGTTCTACTTTCCAGAAAATGTTCAAACACAATTCAGACAAGTTCTTTGCCACCTTATAAAAAATGTCACCCTTTCTCCATTGTCCAATAACCTGTTTATCATTTCTGGTTAAAGCCTCACCAAAAACATATCTAACGTCCACATTTCTAGAAAAAATATGTTCATGGCAATAAGCAGCTTTCCTCATACCACTAAATTCTTTCTCAGCCCTTGTCAGATTTACCCTTCATATCCATAAGTCAACTAACAGTCTCTTCACAGATCTAGGACCTTAGTATCAAGCATACCAAAATTCTTCTGGCTTTACCCATTACCCAATCCAAAGCCCTTTCCACATTTTAATGGGTTTATGGGTGGTACAAATGGTTAACATGCTGGGCTGCTAAGTGAAAAGTTGGAGGTTCAAGTCTACTCAGAGGCACCTCAGAAGAAAGGCCTGGTGATCTACTTCAGAAAAATCAGCCACTGAAAACTATATGGAGCACAGTTCTACTCTGACACATATCAGTAGAAATCAATTCAATGGCACCTGATGGTGGTTCCTATATATATATATATATATATATACACACAAATGCGCACGCACGAGTGCACACACACATACACACACACACACACACACGAGGGAGATTTACTTCAAGGGATTGGCTCATGTGATTGTGGGGGTTAGGAATTCCAAAGTCTATAGGTCAGGCTGGAAACTCTTGCTGGCTTGCAAGATTGTGAAAGGCTGGGAAGTCTGAAATCTGTAGGTTGGGTGGCAGGCTGGAGACTTCCACAGGCTTGCATCCTAAGATCCACAGGTTAGGTGACAGGAAGAGCACAGAGTGAAGAAAGTGAGTTGTGCCAAAATAAATATAGTTTGGAAGCAAACTGCACCCTAAGGAATTCCCCTTTCAACTGATTGATTACATTATGGAAGATAATTATGTTACATCGCATTAGATTACATTAGTCTACATTACATTAGTAACTAGTCTAGCGTTTGGCCAAGCCACTGGGAACTATAGTCTAGCCAAGATGACACATAAAATTAATCATCACAGTCAACCCCTTATCAAGTTGGCACCAACACACATATCCTTAAACCATATATAATCTCCAAATAAAGACAAAGTCATACTTCTGCCTGACACGATACAACATGCATAGGACTGAAAATGCACCCCTTTACATCTTCTATTTTATAAGTGACGGGATAAGAGTCATCACTGAGTTGATTCTGACCCATAGTGACCCTATAGGACAGAGTAGAACTGTACCATAGAGTTTCCAAGGAGTGCCTGGTAGATACGAACTGCTGACCTTTTGGTTAGCAGCTGTAGCTGTTAACCACTATGCCACCAGGTTTTCCAATGTCACTAAGATTCGGAATCAACTCAACAGCAGTGGGTTTTGTTTTTTTTTTTAATGGGATAAGAGAGAAAAGAAAACAAAGGTATTTTCCACAGATATATAGATATTTACATACATACAAACATGTACACACAAAAAACATCTTTATAACAAACAAAGAAGTACTCAAAACAATTATAGCCCCCTTGTTGCTGCAACTGGTTGTGGGGTTGTAGCTAGTATTTACAAGTACCTTCTTCCATTACCCATTTCATAGCCTCTTTATGCTCAGCAAGCACCAAAGCTGGTTGTGGTTCCTGCCTGGTAGGTTGATAAGCCAAACTTTCACTCTTGAAGGTTCTGAGCTATTAGTAGTCTTGTCTGAATTGGGCTGTTGTAGTTTTTAATTATGAATAAGGAAGACTAAAGAAGAACTGATGTCTTTGAACTATGCTGTTGGCAAAGAAAATTGACTATACCATGGACTGCCTCAGAAGAAGGAACAAATCTGTCTTGGAAGTACAGCCAGAATGCTCCTTAGAAGCAAGGATGCCTAGACTTTCTCTCACTTACTTTGGACATGTTATCAGGAGGGAACGATCCCTGGAAGACGACATCATGCTGGGTAAATCTGAGCAAAAAAGAGGAAAATGCTCAACGAGATGAACTGACATAGTGGCTGCAACAATTATGAGGATGGCACGAGACCAAGCAATTGTCTCATTCTCTTGTACATGGGGTCACTATGAGTCAGAGCTGACTTGACGGCACCTAACAAGAGCAGTTTTCCATTAACTTTAATCACAGGGTATGGAAGTACTAAGAGATGCCCTAAAGGATCTCCCGTTCTCTAGGCATACTCTCCTTTACCTCCATTGTATAATAATCATCCAGGATAAGTTGTTAGTATGTAGAACACTTGTGTGTTAAACAGACATAAAGAGATGGAAGGACCAAGAGATATCTAATATTCATGAGACACTAAATATACAAGAGGCATTTAATATTCAAGACACTCTATACATAGGAAGGATATGAAAGCACTCAGTATTCATGAGGTCTTAATTCAGCTATCTGTTGGTGATACCCATTCTGGCCCCATGTGTATTCTACCCAATAAACACAAATAAAGCCTAAGATTGTTCAGCAGGCTAACTGGAAAGCTACAGCTGTGGCCAAGTGTACTTGTCCCTAAGTCTCTACAGGAGTGCAAATATATGTCTTTGGCCCAGGACACCTTCTGTCTTGCTCAAACCTCAACTATGGTCCCCATAACCATACCATCAGTGGAAAAGCTTATGTGATAGAGAGAGGGGGTACATGAGCTAAGTAATGTGGTCCTTCCAGCTTGCTTGGACCCCATCCTAAGTGTGTTAACTAATCTTTCTTTCCTCTTGCTTTTCACTGTGTGTTTTAAAGTGATTTAATAAACCATGTGATTTGAGCATTTTAATTTAGCCTTGAGCCTCTCTGTACCATGACCTTTGGGATACCTTGTATTTGTCATTGTTAGGTGTTGCTATTAGGTGCTGTTGAGTCAGTTCTGACTCATAGCGACTCCATTTGCAAGAGAATGAAACACTGCCTGGTCCTGTGCCATCCTCACAATTGTTATGCTTAAGCCCATTGTTGCAGCCACTGTGTCAATCCATGTTGTTGAGGGTCTTCCTCTTTTTCACTGACCCTCTACTTTACCAAGCATGATGTCCTCCAGGGACTGATCCCTCCTAATAACATGTCCAAAATATGTGATACATAGTCTTGCTATCTTTGCTCCCAAGGAACATTCTGGACATGCTTCTTCGAAGACAGATTTGTTAATTCTTTTGGCAGGCCATGGTATTTCAATATTCTTCTCCAATACCACAATTCAAAGGTGTCAATTATTCCTCGATCTTCCTTATTCATCATTCAGTTTTCACATGCATATGATGCAATTGAAAACACCATGGCTTGGGTCAGGTGCACCTTAGTCTTCAAGGTAACATTCTTGATTTTCAACACTTTAAAGAGGTCTTTTGAAGCAGATTTGCCCTATGAAATGCATCTTTTGATTTCTTGACTGCTGCTTCCATGGGTGTTGATTGTGGGTCCAATTAAAAGGAAATCCTTGACAACTCCAATCTTTTCTCTGTTCATCATGATGTTGCTTATTGGTCCAGTTGTGAGGATTTTTGTTTTCTTTTTGTTGAGGTGTAATCCATACTGAAGGCTGTGGTCTTTGATCTTCATCAGTGCTTCAAGTCCTCTTCATTTTCAGCAAGCAAGGTTGTGTCATCTGCATAATGCAGGTTGTTAATGAGTCTTCCTCCAATCCTGATGCTGACTCATAATGACCCTATGTACAAGAGAATGAAATACTGCCCGGTCATGTGCAATCCTCACAATCGTTGTTATGCTTGAGCCCCCCGTTGCAGTCACTGTACCACCCCATCATGTTGAAGGTCTTCCTCTTTTTCTCGGACCCTCTACTTTACCAAGCATGATGTCCTTCTCCAGGGATTGGTCCTTTCTGATAACGTGTCCAAAGTATGTGAGACATAGTCTTTCCATCCTTGTGTATAAGGACCATTCTAGCTGTCCTTGTTCCAAGACAGATTTGTTCATTCTTTTGGCAGTCCGTGATATATTCAATATTCTTCATCAACACCGTAATTCAAAGGCGTCAATTCTTCTTAGGTCTTCCTTATTCACTGTCCAGCTTTCACAGGATATGAGGCATTTGAAAATACCATGGCTTGCATCAGGTGCACCTTAGTCTTCAGGGTGACATCTTTGCTTTTTAACACTTTAAAGAGGTCTTTTGCAACAGACTTACTCAATGCAGTGCATTGTTTGATTTTTTTGACTCTTGCTAAGTAAGCTTGTAGTTAGAGGCTAATATTGCTTTAAAGTAATTTCCCACATAACAGGAAGATTCAATATCTGAAAAAGTTAATAGATTCAATGGCATTTCAATCACAAACTCAACAGTTTTTTTTCCTTTTGTAACTAACAAGTATATTCTAACATGTACATAGAAGAGCAGAAGTCCAAGAAAAACCAAGACACTCCCAGAAAAGGAGAAATAAATGTAGAAGAAGGTGGTGGTTGTGGATGCTCTTACCCTATCGTATGAGACTGTATTTACAAAATTATGTTGTACCGGCACATAAAACCCATTGCAAACGGGTTAATTCCGACTCATAGTGACCCTAAAGGACAGAGTAGAACTGCCCCATAGGGTTTCCAAGGATCAGCTGGTGGATGTGAACTGCTGACTTTTTGGTTAGAAGCTGAGCTCTTAACCACTGTGCCACCAGGGCTCTCTTGGCATATAAATAAATAAATATGCCAATGGAACATAACAGCAATATAAGGAAACTGCAAAAATGATGAACTATTTAATATCGGTTAACGTCAAGTGGTGACACTTGAGTGTCAGCAAGGGCAGTTGCATTATCTCAATCAGTTGAAGCAGCAGTGCAGAAAAACAGTGTGTACTATTGTGCAGACAAGAACACAGCATAGTTCACAGAGTGCAAAAGAATCACTCTCGTGAAACTGTCTGGGAAAACCTTGAGGAGTTGGACTTCTTGCAAAGTTGTCAGAGCCAAAGTCTAACAACTGTTAGATATACTGCTGTTGGACTGTGACTTTCTTTTTTTTTTTTTTTTTTATAATAACTTTTATTAAGCTTCAAGTGAACGTTTACAAATCCAATCAGTCTGTCACATATAAGTTTACATACATCTCACTCCCTACTCCC